>NW_028258147.1:13750000-15000000 GCF_053883595.1 Heterocephalus glaber | reverse complement strand
GGAAGGGTTAATATAGTGAAAATGGCCATACTTCCAAAACTGCTCTATAGATTTAATGCAATTCCAATTGAGATCCCAGCAGAATACTTCATGGACCTGTAGAAAACAATCCAAAAATTCATTTGGAACAAGAAGAGACCCAGAATAGCAAAAGCAATTCTAGGTAACAGAGACATGGCAGGGGGTATCACAATCCTCAACCTGCAACTATACTGCAAAGCTACTGTGTTAAAAACAGCATGGTACTGGCAAAGAAACAGATCTGAGGACCAGTGGAACAGATTAGAAGATGCAGAAACAATGTCAGACACATTCAGCCATCTCATCTTCAATAAAGGAGCCAAACACCCTCATTGGAGGAAAGATAGCCTCTTTAATAAATGGTGCTGGAAAAATTTGGCTTCAACTTGCCAAAGATTAAAACTAGACCTATATCTCTCACTATGCACTAAACTAAAATCAAAATGGATTAAAGATCTAAATATTAAAATAGAAACGCTGGACCAGTTGGAACAGAGGTTAGGTAGAACCCTTGAAGACATTGGTGTAGGAAAAGATTTTAGGAACAAAACCTCAGTTACCCGTGAACTAGCACAAACAATCAACAAGTGGGTCCTCTTCTTACTGAAAGTCTTCTGCACAGCAAGAGAAACCACCAGCAGTGTGAAGAGACAACCCACAATGTGGGAAAAAAATCTTCACCTGCTATTCCTCAGACAAAGGTCTACTATCTCAAAGCTACAAAGAACTTAAAAAGATCAGACCTCCCAAATTTAAAGACCCAATCTGAAAATGGGCATCTGAAATGAACAGACATTTCTCAGACAAAGAAGTAGAAATAGCAAATAAATACATGAAAAAATGTTCAACATCACTGGTCATTCGAGAGATGCAAATGAAAACAATGCTGAGATTCCACTTCACTCCAGAAAGAATGGCTGCTATCATGAAATCAACCAATAACAAATGCTGGCAGGGCTGTGGGGAAAGAGGAACCCTGCTGCACTGCTGGTGGGAGTGTAGAGTGGTGCAACCACTGTGGAAATCAGTATGGAGATATCTCAAAGAACTAGGACTGGAAGTTCCATTTGACCCAGCTATTCCACTGCTGGGGATCTTCCCCAAAGAATTCAAAGAATCATACCACAGTGATATATGTGCACCCATGTTCATAGCAGCACAGTTTGTAATAGCTAAACCTTGGAAACAGCCCAAATGCCCATCAACTGGAGACTAGATAAAGAAAATGTGGTTTTTTAAATAAAATGGAGCACTACTCAGCCATAAAAAATGAGAAATTAGAGACATTTATAGCTAAGTGGATGCACATTGAGGCGATACTCTTCAGTGAAATAAATAGGACACACATGTATAAATACTGAATAGTTTCTCTGGTGTGAGAAACTGAAAGTGTAAGTAAGGACTACATGTATAATAGGTCATGTGAAATAGGAAGAAAAGGGGCAAAGGGGAAGGAAGTGGGAGGGCTAGGGGAAAGATAGAAGGGAATGGGATTAATATGAGAAAATGGAAAAATAGGAACAAAATCTTTGTAAATAGGGAGGACTGGAGGGGTTGAAGGGAGGGCTGGGCAAGGGTGAAAAATAAGAACCAAGAGAGACTATGTAAAGGTGCAAATTTCCAATGATGAATGTCATTATATTGTATACCTAAAATGTACCAATGATCAGAATGAATAATCGATAATGCAAAATAGGAAGAAAAATCCAAAGGGGTAGGGGTAGTGGGAGGGGCAGGGGAAAGGAAAGAAGGGAAAGGAAAAATGCTGAGAAATGGAAAAAATGGAAATAAAGTCTTTGTAAATAGGGAAGGGTGGAGGGGGTGAAGGGAGGGCTAGGAATGGGGAGAAAATAAGAACCAAGATGCATTATGTAAAGGTACAATTCCCAATGAGAAATGTAATTGTGTTGTATACCTAAAATGTACCAATAAAAGAATTTAATTCAAAAAAGAACAAATTTTATTTATTAATCCTATTTAGTTTGTCTTCTTAAAAGTCATTATGCAAATGTGTGTGTGCATCTGTGTGTGTGTGTGTGTGTGTATGTGTGTGTGTGTGTTGCTGGGCTTCAAACCCAGTGCTTTGCTCATGCTAGCCAAGTGCCCAGCCACTGAGTTAGATATACTCCCATCCTAAAAATCATTTTTATAATCAATTGTCTAATTATAAAAATAGCTTTTCAAAATGTCAGCAATTTTTTGCAATGTGATCTGTATTACAGACATACTCAGTACAACAGTTAACTTCACCTCAATTGTTTAAATATTTTAATATGAAATATTTTGAAAATACTGAAAACTAGAAAGAATAAACAAACATTTGTGTTCACACCACCAAGATCCAACAAATGTTAATGTTTTGCCTCATTTCAGATATGTCTATTATTTTTAAGAAATGAAGCATTACAATTACAAGTGAAGCTTCCTTGGTTCCAGTTCCTTTCTTCCCTCCCATATACAAACATTACCCTTAAATTGGTATGTTATGCTGTCCATTTACATGTCACTATTTGTTCTATATATGTGGGTATGCATATTAAATGAAGTTGAGAGGTCAGAACATCTTTGATATATTGTAGATGAGATTTTAAAGCTCAGAGAAACAGGAATTTGGAATGAGTTTATTATGTAAACTGAAGGAAAAATATAAACCTTTTTTTTAAACTCACACACCATAGACGATTTGATCTCTGGTTACCAAATTTTGATGGATTTCTCCTCACATACAGCAAAACAATTCTCAATGGGCACCAAATGAGTGTTCTATAATTTTTTCCAATTCTGATACAATCTAGTTGGCACCAGATCTTACAGGTTAGGTAGAGGCTCAGTCCCAAAAGACTACCCATATTTCAGAAGCCAATTCCAAGCCCTAAGTTATGACCTGTGCTTCTCACCAACCAACTATAAACAGAGGGTTCCCACAAAGCCCTCCTTGGGCTCAATGAACTTGTTTGGCTGGCTTATAAAATTTAGGAATACACTTTACTTAAACTTCTCTGTTTATTATAAAGGATATTATGAAGGATACAGGTAAATAGACAGGTGGAAGACTCCTAAGGCAAGGTAGGGATAGGGGAAGAGAGCTTCTATGCCTTCTCTGTACACACCCAAGGTCCTTCGACATGCTCAGCAATCCAGAAGCTGTCCAAGGCTTCATTTTGGGGCTTTTTATAGAGGTTTCATTACATATGCACGATTGCTTAAATCACTGGGCATGGTGATCAACCCAATCTTGGGCCCTGTGCCCTTCCTTGGAGGTTAAGGGGTGGTGGGATGAAAGTGATGACAAAGTAGAGTTTCTGACAATGAGCTGCCCATCTTGAAGCTATCCAGGAACCCTCAGTTATGAGTCACCTCACTGGCATGCAAAGAGAAACCATTATGAACATTCTAAAGAGTTTAGAGGCAATGTGCCATGAATCGCCCCTTCACACACATACCAACCTACTAACTCTGTTTTAAAGGTGTGCCCAGAGAACACCACTTTTATTAGTGCACTGAGGTACATTGAGAGATATACACGTATTAAATTTAGTATGCTTCAGGACAGTGATGATACTAAGCAATGATCCCTTTGAAATGAGTTTGCTTATTTTATTTAATTTATTTATTTATTTATTTATTTACTTATTTATGTTGGTACCGGGGAATCGCACTCAGGTCCTTGCGCTTGTGCAGCAGGCAGCGAAACCACTGAGCTAAATCCCCGGCCCAAGTTCACTTATTTTAAAGGTAAACTAGAGGTGTTGACCAAAACTAGCAACAGGATTAGAACACTAACCAAAATAGCTTGACCTACAGACAACACTGGTGGTTGCTAATTGCTTACGATGTTTACAACTGTTTGAGATTGTCTAGTGTATAAGATAATAATGGAGTAACTTTTTCTTGTGAACAGTCTTGATTTATCAATACAATGGAGAATTCCAACTTCTCACTCAGTTCCCTGACTTAAGCCAGTGTATGGACATGAACCCCTTCAAAGAAAGGAGGATCAGATGTCTTCAAGAACACCGTCTTCCACACTACTATAAGCAGGTTATGTGTAAGTCTTCCTGATTGAGTTCCCTTAAAGGTACCTAGGCTCATTTAGTCTTGTGGCAGTGCACTGGATGAGGAGAAATAGACTTGTCAGAGTTGACTGGAATGTTTGGATGTAACACAAATTCCCATATATCTTGCCTACTGGTGTTGTATCAGTGTGGCCCAGTAGTAGAGTGGATGTGTATGGTGTTGGAAAAGTTGAGATTCTTATGTTATAAAGCAGGAAAAGTAAGGAAAAAATCAGGACTGTGGGTCTGTGAACACATGTGATTAGCCATGCAGTTTCTAGATGTAAACAATGTGTTCAACAACAAGGAGCTTTCTCATTTAGTTTTTGGATCTACAGAGTAAGGGCTATTTGCTAGAAAGAATCCAATGAAAGTGGCTGGATTAGCTCCTCCCTTTGAAAATATAAAGGCACAAATAATATTCCAGAAATTTCTGCCACTATCAAACTTGAAAAACTAAGGAGTAGAGATTTCTTCCGCTTTTCCATTTAATTTATCTATATAATCTATGTCAAAAAATCAGGTGGGTCTCATAGAATTATGCAGATAATCATAAATATAATCAGGCAATGTTGCCTGCACAGTTGCTGAAGTGTGATCTACTGAAAACCTATTATGACACTATTTTTTTTGTATTAAATTCTTTTATTGGTACATTGTAGGTATACAACACAATTACATTTCTCATTGGGAATTGTACCTTTACATAATGCATCTTGGTTCTTATTTTTCCCCCATTCCTAGACCTCCCTTCATGCCCTCCACCCTTCCCTATTTACAAAGACTTTATTTCCATTTTTTCCATTTCTCATCATTTTTTCCTTTCCCTTCTTTCCTTTCCCCTGCCCCTCCCACTACCCCTACCCCTGTGGACCTTTTCTTCCTATTTTACATTATCGATTATTCATTCTGATCATTGGTACATTTTAGGTATACAATATAATGACATTCATCATTGGAAATTTGCACCTTTACATAGTCTCTCTTGGTTCTTATTTTTCACCCTTGCCCAGCCCTCCCTTCAACCCCTCCAGTCCTCCCTATTTACAAAGATTTTGTTCCTATTTTTCCATTTTCTCATATTAATCCCATTCCCTTCTATCCTTTCCCCTAGCCCGCCCACTTCCTTCCCCTTTGCCCCTTTTCTTCCTATTTCACATGACCTATTATACATGTAGTCCTTATTTACACTTTCAGTTTCTCACACCAGAGAAACTGTTCGGTATTTACACATCTGTGTCCTATTTATTTCACTGAAGAGTATCGCCTCAATGTGCATCCACTTAGCTATAAATGTCTCTAATTTCTCATTTTTTATGGCTGAGTAGTGCTCCATTTTATTTAAAAAACACATTTTCTTTATCTAGTCTCCAGTTGATGGGCATTTGGGCTGTTTCCAAGGTTTAGCTATTACAAACTGTGCTGCTATGAACATGGGTGCACATATATCACTGTGGTATGATTCTTTGAATTCTTTGGGGAAGATCCCCAGCAGTGGAATAGCGGGGTCATATGGGACTTCCAGTCCTAGTTCTTTGAGGTATCTCCATACTGATTTTCACAGTGGTTGCACCACTCTACACTCCCACCAGCAGTGGAGCAGGGTTCCTCTTTCTCCACAGCCCTGCCAGCATTTGTTATTGGTTGATTTCATGAAAACAGCCATTCTTTCTGGAGTGAGGTAGAATCTCAGCATTGTTTTCATTTGCATCTCTCGAATGACCAGTGATGTTGAACATTTTTTCATGTATTTATTTGCTATTTCTACTTCTTTGTCTGAGAAATGTCTGTTCATTTCAGATGCCCATTTTCAGATTGGGTCTTTAAATTTGGGAGGTCTGATCTTATTCTGGCAAATGCCTTTTCTCTAGACCAATTACTAGGCCACAATCACAACACTGTGAATTCCCTGTGTTAACTCAGGGACTTAACCAACTCTCTGGCTATTTGTTATAACCATATGCCAGGCATTTGGATTGTCCCACTATCCTGTCAAATGTCATGTTGGCCCATTTTAATTACACCTGGAATTAAATGTGTAGGAATACTGTAACACTGAAACTGAATCCATACAAGTTGTCATTCACCTTGAGAAATAATACACTTTTTTTTCAATGTAGTTTCCTTTTCTCTATTTTGTCCATTTACCTGAAAAAAAAAATCTCGCCTCACAATTTTTCCCTCACTTGATTTCTGTTACATTCTGCCTTCATAATTTTTTGGTCATTCAATTTCTGTGTCATTCTGTTTCTTCTGTAGCACACACACAAAATGTAGTTTGACTCTGTCATTGCTCTTATCTGCTTCACATGGAAGGTGTTTTATCTCAGGATTTGTGAGGAAAGTAGACTCTTTCTTAGGAAATTTTAGCAAAAATGGCTGTAACATAAGGATTTACAAGTTTACATAACTTCAGGCCTGGGGGAAGCCAAAGTTAGTCCAGAAGATGGCCAAAAATATAAAAGTGAAAGGTCACAGAAATAAAACTACCAATGAGATCAGACTATAGTGACCACAGGAGATGGTGAGGGCTGTGCCTCTCAACTTCACAAAAGTGATTCACATTAGAATCATCTACCCTGAAACCACAAGAGAAGGACATTTTCAGAAATCAGTCTTAGGTTTCTTTCCCGTGAAACAAAAAAGAATGAGAGAGCGATAGGGTTGGTACTGACAAGACAGTGGTTGACAAAAGACAACCCGATTTTCTCCAAGAACCTAAACCCACTGCTATTAAAACACCCATCCCTCACCTTACCTTCTACCTTTAGAAACTGTGCCATATTGACTTTCCCAAAATAATCTTAAACAGGAATCCCAAACAAAATTTTCTTTAAAACCATATTAATTTTTTACTGTGTTCTTCTGAATCTTTGACTTTTAAACCAGAGTCAAACTTTATAGCTTCTTCTTCATAATCTTCAAGTCTCATTGTCTCCTACTGTCCCTGGTCCCTGGTTAGTTTTCTCCTTCTCAGTGATACTGGATCCATAATACTTCAAGCTATTTTTACCCAATCTCTGTATTTCTGCATTCCAGTCTCACTGCCTTTGGAGTATATTTCTTTCAGTGTATTCTGAGAGCAATACAAGTGTTGATTCTACAACACAGCACTCCTGTTCTCATGACTGCCTCTGCTATCTGCTCTTATCTACCTACGTGTTTTTCTGTTCTTTATCTTCTCCAGTCAGAATGGGCTGTTCCCTATGCTGGACCCACTATACCAGTGCCTAACTCTTTGATTTATTTGTCATCATTCTAATCTGAAATGCCTTTAATGTTTTCTCATCTAACTCTGCCTCTTTCCTTGATCTGTCAAGCCCTCAACCTGCTTTGATGTTGTGCTTTCTCTGAAATCCTGTATCTGTACTACATATATTTTCATTTACCCTTATACCATTTTTCAGTGTTGTTTCTTCAGTTCATACATTGATGAGTACATTCACATACTAGAAGCTGGATCAGTCACTAGTTAACTACTTCATGTCCATTTGCCTAACTAAACAGTGAGCTCCTTGAGGCAGGGATTGCATTTTACATTGTATTACTGATTTTCAAAATATCCAGCTCAACTTATTCCTCACAGCAGATGCTCAGGACATCTTGTTGAATAGAATTGCATTGGTCTCAAACTTGGCAAGAGAAAATAAGAAGATAAATTACAAAGGAAAGTACGAGAGAAAAAAAGGAATTAGAAATTATCATTAGACATCTGATTGTCAGATTGATTCCTACTGAACCTCAACAGAATAAAAGCAGAGCTTTCATTGCCACAATTTTCTTCTTTAGATTTTGCCAGAACAGTTTTCCAGAGGGAAATAGATGTTTAAGCTAGGCATGTGTAGAGAAGTTAACAACACAAAGGCAGTAAAATTCTCACATGCTTAGTCCCTAATATATAAAACGTAATAGCCCAAGGCTTAATTTTAAATTCTGGGAAATGCACCTATTTATTCTCTTTAACTGTTCTGCCTGCAGTACTATGCTCTTTGACAAGTTTTTGGACGGTGAATTGTAAAGCAGAGAGAACTAGCTGGGCACGGTACCATATGCCTGTAGTCCCAGCTACCCAGGAGGCTGACAAAGGAGGATCACTTGCACTAAGGAGTTCGGGTCCAGCCTGGGCAATGGAGCAAAATCCCATGAGGGGTGGGGGGAGGAAATGTGCTGAACTGAAGCAGAATGAGCCCTTGAGCAATGGGAGAGGTGGCACAGCCTAGCTTACTGAGTCATGTGGCCTAAAGAGCAAGATTCACATTTGATTTGTTCAGCTCTGTTCAGGTGAAATTATCATAAACTAAAACATAAGAAATTTAGTCAAATCCAAACAAAGTATTACCTACTAGATACTAAAATCAGTTGCTCAAATGGTTCCTGAAGGAGGGATGTCCTCAAATTTCAGAACAGGATTGGAAACATGCAATTGAAGTAGAAACAAAATAAGAAATAAGTCAAAGTCTAAATGGGTAAGTGGGAATATAGGCTATTGGATAGCAGAATTCAAACACTTCTTCAGTTACTTAGCATACCATGACAGTATGCGTTTGTTGTTCTCTACTTAGATACTTTCAGACAGGTATTTTCATGAAGTGATAAGAATAAGTTGTACCTGGCTTTTGAGAATGATTATAACACAAATACAAATAATAACAACCCATGTCAAAATTTCCACTTAAGTGATGGAAAATTAAGAAATTACAGGGACTCGGGGATATAGAGCACGTGCTTAGCATGCTTGAGGACCCAGATTGAATGCCCCAAACCAAAAATTAAGAATGAAAGACAGAAAAAAAATAAGCCATTATGGTGGGTGATATTTTCTAAAGATGACCACATCTCCTACTAGATATATACTCTTCTGAAATGGTGTACTCCCCTTCAAGGATCAGAGTCTGATTCCTCTTCTCCTGCATCTGGCAGGCTTGAAATTTGTGTGTAACCAAAACAACACAGTGAAAGAGAGGTTATGTGACTCTCAAGGCTACTTTGTTAAAGGGAGTGCAGCTTTAATCCGGTAAACTGGAAAATTAGTGCTAGAAGTTGACTCAACAATGTCTACAGGGCTTTGACAAACAATATTTTTTTGAGAAAGGAATGTTCTCTTCCTGAATAAAGTAAATAAACTCTACCCTCAAACTGGCAACATAAGAGTGACTGTGCCATTCACACACTCTTTCTTAAAATATCTCTCCAAGTTTCCATGAGAAGGAAAGCTCTTGTCTACTAGGAATGGCACTGGAAATTCAAACCAGTTAAGTAGTAAATTAAGTCTAAATAAATATTATTAATATGGTTTTTTAAAATGTAGGTGTTATTAGTCACTCTCATCTGTATCAATTATTCATATGGCATATAAAATATTTAGTAATAAAGAGAGTATACAACTCAATTATACCAACTAATCTAAGTAGTTAAATAGAAAAAGAAAACATGATGATTTTTTTTGCTATGTTAAAAAAATTTTATAGTGAGTAATCTCATTCCTTTTAAATCTTTTTCATTTAAAAAATTTTAATATCTATTAACTGGGCATATTAATAGGGTTAAATGTGATATTTCAAAACAATACTATTTGTAGAGATCAAATCCAATCTCCCTTCATCCACCCTCTGGCTCCCCTTCCCAACCTCTAGTAACCTCTATTCTATGTTCATGTCAACTTTTCTTTTGTATTTCAAAAAGTTTTATTGACATACAAAATAAACTTTTAATGTGTGGAATTTCATAAGTTTTGATGTATGTATGCATCCATTAAACTATCACCACAATTAGAGTAAATATAACCAAAAGCCCCAAAAGTTTTCTCCTGCCCTTTTTAAGCAGCTGGGGGAAAATGACGTCTTAACAACATGTCCTCCTTTTCCTTCTGAGGCAACCACCAAACTGCTTTAGTCACTGTGTACTAATATGAATTCTTTAGTTAATTTGAAAATTTTTAGATAATTTGAATTTTCCTATATAAGTAGAATCATATGGTTTGTATTATTTATTGTTTGACTTAGAAAAATTCTTTTTGTTTTTACCAGTGTTACTGTGGGTATCAATGGGTCATTTTTGTTACCGAAGTTTTTTTCATGAAGCATAATTATTTTGATATTTATTTAAGTTTTAAATTGTTGCATGTATCAATAGTAGATTTCTTTTTAGTACTAATATTCCATTATATAGATATATTTCTTTCTTTTTTTTTTTTTTTTTGCAGTACAGCGAATCGAACTCAAGACCTTGCACTTGCTAGGCAGGCACTGCACCACTGAGCCACATTCCTAACCCTAGAAATATTTCTTTATTCATTCACATCTTACAGAATTTAGATTGTTACTAATAAACCTCTTACCAACGAAGATGCCATAAACAACCATGAACAAGTCAGTATGGAGATAAGTTTCGTTTCTCTCAGGTAAATACCCAGGAGTAGAAAGGCTAAGTCATAGTTTAGGTATATGTTTAACACTTTAAGAAGCAATCACACTCCTTTTCAAAGTGTTTTGGGCCCTTTGCATTCTCTCCAATAGTATATGAGAGTTCCAGTTACTTCAGATTTAATCAACATTTGATATTGTGAGACTTCAACAATTTAGTTATTCTAGTAAATGTATAATGGTACATTGTAGTTTTAATTTAAATTTTCCTAATGAATAATGAAGTTGAATGTTTTCTCATGTGTTTAATTTCTACCCACATATCCTCTTTGTGAAGAGCACAGACTTTCATTTGGCCAAACCTGGTTAAAATCCCACCAATATCACTTACTTGCTAAGCATGTTCTTTAACATATCTTTTTTGTATAAAAATGACCTTAATGGGAATATGTGAAGAGTAACTGAAGCACTGCTTGATTCACTTGCACAGATATTTTGGATGCCACATTTTTGAAGTTAATTTCTAGAATCACATAGAAATTGCAAAGTCATTATGATATACTCTAGATTTCCACTGTCTAGGGATTTCTTTAGAGATGTGCTTTTACTCTGTATGGTAGCAGTCAAACGAAAGTATATTGAAAGTTAAAGGATCTGGAGTTAGGCTTAAAAGCATTTTATAAATCTATGACACTTATATTATTAGACCACAAGTACAATTTGAGAGTTCACTCAGACATTTATAAGGCTTGACTGAGCTCTAAACGCATCCTGCAAATTCAATCTACACCCATTTATAGCTAAATGAGTACTTAGCCTATGATAAACTGGTGTCCTCTTTCCAAGTCAAGAAAAATTAATGGCCTCCTTTGCAGTGGTTTTTCCTTATTGGAGTCATTTTGGATAATGGTTTTTCACTCATTTAGCTGACTCATTGTTCATGTGTATATTAATTTATACACACAGTGAATAGATATGCAATTGATATATAAGAAATATTGCCCATGTAGACCTCGCTATGCACAATACTGAGTGAAAAAAATGGTGGAATGAAATATGTATCCTCAAGAGAAACCAGATATACAAACAAATAAACAAAGCAAAATAATATAAATTAATATTAATACTATAAAATAGAAAATACAAAGACCAACATAGATATCGCTGCAACAAATAAATGCTGGACTAAGAAGAGGAAAGACTGCTATGGGCTGCTGTGAGCCATGGTAGAAGATTCCTCTAAGAACTGGCTACTGAGAGGGATTTACCGGTTGAACACAAGTTCAATCTGTGGAAATGAGGCTATACCAGGGAAGTCCTTGATGTGAGCAAAGTCAAGAAAGCAAAGGATAGGTAGGATTTTACAGGTGTTGAATCATCCATAATTGGCCCAGGTGGCTAGGAAAATGTTAGAGAATATGTTTGGGAAAATATGTTCAAATTATAGATTTTATTCTGCAGGAGGCAAAGATTTATTAGTTGATCCCAATACCAATTTCCCTAATATTCTGTGGTAGTAGAACCTCCTGGTTGAACTTGATTCACAAGTGCCCAGAACAAAGGCTATCTGTAACCCTTTGTGAGGAGTCCTAAGTATGGCTATGGGCAGGAACCAAAGGGAGGTGTGCTTCAAGGTGTGCTCTGAAAAGGAAAAGGCAGGCCTCCTCTTCTGTAACTTTTCCCTTTATCTAGCATGCTGCCTGAAACATGGAAGTAGTGTCCTATTTGGGATCATGGGAGCTGGCAAACACTTTAGTATAGCAGACTTGCAGGAAACAAGGAAACAGCCTCGCCATGGTCAGGCAGCCATAGTTAGGGTAACTCACACATGTGTTTTCTGAAAAATAAATTCACTTCTATTTTGTTTCATCTATTGTATTTTGGGGTCTCTAACAGGAGCTAAACTTATGTGTTGAGCTATTGCTCCTTATAGTCCTCCTGGTAGGCAGGCAATTCTTAGGAGGGCTAGTGCCTCTGGTGTTCCTTTACCTGAATGTGCTGTATAAACGACATACATACTAAGTTGGAAAGCTCTGTCTTGCCTAAAACAGAGAACGCTTTGAAGTGTTTGAGTAAGAAAAGGAAGTGACAGGATAAGAATTGAGATTAACAAGAATTAATTTGAATAAATATAGCAGATCCACGTTGACTGAAGCTTGGGATAGGAATTGCAGGATTTAAAACAAAAAGAGGGAAATTTTTGAAGTAATAAAAATGTTTTTTATCTACATTGTTGTCACATGTATGATACATATGTATGTATTTAAGGCCCCAATAAAACTGATTAAAGAAATTAATTTGGTTTTGTGTGTCCTCACAAATATATTAGTGGGATACCAGAGATGAGGAAGAGAGAGAGCAATCAAACCTTTAGATATTTGGATTTGTTCTGGGAAATTTTACAGGGAAGGAAATTAGTTGGACAAAAGTATTATTTTGAAGAAAGCAGTTGTAGAATGTGGCTACCCGTTTGACCTGGAGATACTGATTTACATGTAAGAGAATCTGGCTTTTCTGCATAAGGAGTTAGCTGAGCCTCACCAAGTATGTTTCAAAGTGGAGCAGGAAGAAATAAGAGTGCTCGTGCATACTAGTTAAATCTGTCTGAGTCCTTTTTTTATTTGTAAAATGGGACCTATGATATCTACAAATTGCAAAGGAATTGTAAAGAGCAGAGAAAATATGCACAAAGCAACCTGGATGGTGTGTCTATCATCTATCTAGGAATCCTTGAATGCATAAGAGATAGACTGATTGCAATTAAAATATTAAAATAAGAAATAAATGAGCTTTGAAGAAGATATCAAAGATTTTCCTACACATGTTTCTAGGATGTGCCTGGAGGTAAGGGAGCAAGAACTCAGCTCACAGGAAAGGTGAATCCACTTTTAAATTGCAGGTTGATAACAGGAAGAAGGGTTAGATGAAGCAAGATAGCAGTTGGTAGTAATTTTTTAAAACGGGGGCTGCTCTTTTGCCACAATTCAGTTGTGCATTCATTTGTCATTTCTTTACCAGTTGGAGTCATTTGTAGGAGTGGGAGTTCAGACAAAAAGAAACTTTTGTAGTATCCTGCTTAGTAGTTACTTCAAATGAGATTTGGTTCTCAGCCCATTTTCTGTCAGGCTTCCTGAGATGGAAATACAATACATAAAAATTCTCAGGCTCCACAGTGCATCCTTTGGAGCTCCAGCCTGGAATTTACAGCTGCCTGTAGACATCTCCATCTGTATGTCCTACAGGCATCTCCAACTCAGTGGATCCCAAACCAAATTAATTACTCTCCCACACACTCATTCTGCTCCATCCTTCTATCTAGATTAATGCCATTGCCAATTTACTCAGAACAAAATTTAGAGATTTCAGTTCTTTCACTTTTTGTCCCATACTCCTCAAGGTCAACATGTTGTCAAATTTGTGGATTTACCCTGTAGGGATTTGTTTTACGCATTCTGCTTTTTGACTTGCATTCCCCTGGTGGGCATCTTCATCTCTCTTCAAGAATACAGAAAAAGCAGTTTATCCAGTCTCCCACAAAGGCCCTCAGAGTTGGACAGCACGAGTTATTCATTTACTTAGACTACAGGAAAAGACGGCTGCCTCTGGGGAGCTGTGCAAAGGGCACACTTGCTTCCCTGTGCCTCGTTTCTTACTTAGCTAATCTAGAGAAATGTCTGAAAAATCATTATTCTTTTTCTGAAAACACTTCAAAGAATCCCCACTGAACCTACAGAATGAATCCTCAAACCCAAATTTCCTCCATTTCCTTTCTTATGATGTTTTTCTGGCATTCTGTATTCTGCCTAATTACACTGAACCACAATACCTGTCTCCAAAATAGTGCTCGTTTTTAACCTTAGGGTCATAGCTCATGGAATGTTCTTCATAAATTAGCTTAACATTTACTTCCCTTCCTGACTCAACTTATAGGTCATTTCCTCAATGTAACCACCTTGATTCCACTTTCCTCCACCTCTTAAGAACAGCTCTATTCACCGGCATGTTTATTTATTTTTCCTGTGGCTATCACAATTGTCTCTAACTCATTTTACAGGGTTTAAGAACCGGCATCATCTCTAATTGCCAGCTCTGAGTCTCCAGGGGACTTTGAATTGCCTGTTAATGAGACTAAAAATATCTTCTTACATTTTTACTTTAATAAATGGTGATATTTACTGGAAAAAAAAAGCTTTAAAAATTCCCAAAGAAATAGTTAAAATTTGATCGCAATACACCCAAACATCAAACTCCCTCAACTCTCCAGCAATATATACTTTTTAAAGTTCCTTGCAGTTTTATTATTCCAGGTGTGTTAGTAGTACAAGAGGCCTTTGTGGACCTCTGCTATAAATATCATTTGTCCCCATTAAGCAAATGTATTGTACACCAGATGATTGTCTAAATTTATGTTCACTATTTCAGAGGGCAGTAAATCAGATATATCAAAATATCTAGTCGAAAATGTACAAATCAACTTTTATAATTTAAGAACTTCTTTTTACTAAGCTGCTTGTTCTCTCAGTAACTGAGACACATTAAAAGATAGGCCAATAAATTTAATTATCCAAAAATTCAAATAAAACTCTTAACTGTCTCAGTTATTTGGGTATTGTAGGTGGAATTACTGGGAATTGAAGAAATTATAAAAGGGGATCTTTTTGATTGAGCAACTAACCAATTTTCATTTAAATCTATGGAAGATTAAAATCTGGTAGATAATCTCAAGTTCAAATATTGAATTTGTTAGACTCACTTTATTTCTTCCTTTTTTTTTTTTTTAAAGAGACAAATTCTTGCTATGTTGTCCAGACTGGCCTTGAATTCCTGGGCTCAAGCCACCCTCTTGCCTCAATACTCAAGTAGCTGGAATTATAGGTATGTACCACCACGCTCTGCTAATTTACGTTCCTTTAAAAATTAATAATAGCCCTACCAAACTGCGATGTGAAAATACTCAGGAGATAAACATACTGTAAATGGGCTTATTTTTTGCATCATATCATTTAGCTACATTATTTATCATTTAGCTAAAACAAAAGCTTGAAAAATAAACCAGTACCTTCTCAGTGACAATAATTGTATAGATCACTTCCAGAGTTTGGAAATTATTAATATTTTATTCAGTTATCCCAACTCATGTTTTTCTTCCCCTTGATAATCTTTTCAAGTGGTAAAGGTGCTTGGAATGTATAAAAAATAGGTACAAATTATTACTCTCTAGAAAATATTTATTGATATTTGTTTTAATTATCTTTCCATCATCTGAGAAATAAACACGATACACAAAATACAGTAAAATGCACTCTTCCCATTTCAAATAAATATATTTTACTTTTGTAAAAAAATTAATAATCTGTGTAATCTGCCACAACATATTAATCAATGAGATAAACCAAAGATAATCTCTGTCAAACTGTCACTTTAATGATTCTTAAAGCATTTTTCTGGAGACAAAGAATACTACTCATTGGAGAATTATACTGACTTGGAAACTGTTGCTTCTGTTTAGAAAAGGCAAAGGTAAGTTCTTTTAAGAAGTGTTTATTTCCAACAACAGTCTTTATGTAGGAGAAAACAGCATCTAAATGCTTGCTGAATCAACTATGTGTAAATTTTCTTGTCAATACTTCCTAAAGACCAGACCACATTCAGAATTCTAATGATTATGTATCACACTGTAGTTTTCAAATTTTAGTGTTTAAGCATTTAAATTAAGGGTTATGAACGTAATATAGACCCAAGGCTGAATTTAAAAGCTCTATTAGGGGCCGGGGATTTAGCTCAGTGGTTCCGCCGCCTGCCTTGCAAGCACAAGGACCCTAGTTCGATCCCTGGTACCAAAAAAAAAAAAAAAAAAAAAAAGTTCTATTAATGGGAAAGGCTAAAACAATGGTTCTATACAGGACACAGTTGTTATTCTTAACCTTATGAGAACCCAAATCTACTGAATTATACAGAGTTAGCACAGACATATACACATATATCCCTGATCAGCTTAAGACAATGTGTTAGTTTGCTCTTTTAAGTGGTAAGAATATTTTAGTAACCAGCAAAAATCACGCTTAGGTAGTCACCAATTTTGAAAGTGTTCTTAATGTATAATCTTGTTGCCCTCAAAAGAATATATCACCAAGTAATAAAAGTCATTAGTATTGTCTAACTTCCTATGTTAATGGTTAACTGAGAATTTATATACTATCCTGTGGAAGTAAATCAACCTCTACTTTAGTTCCAAATCCACGATATGTGACTCATTTATAGGGACGCAATAATGTTGATCAAATCTTGCCACCTCAAACATAACTGTATTCAGTAAAAACCTTACACAGGCTATAAAGTGGGTATTAGATCTGTCTTAGCATTATAAATGACATCAATTATTGTCCAGGTAGTGACATATAAAACTTTCCCCTCTTTATTTTAAAGAGTACAAAATTATATGTCTACACATTATTTTATGGCAATATTTTTAAGTCTACAAACTTTTGAAACAGATAACTGTGTACTCAAAAATTCACAAGTCCAATAAAACAAGTTTGTGGTTTCCTTCTTGACAGTCTTTATAATTCTTCCATCTCGAAGTGTGTATTAAAGCTGTTTGCCATAGATGTATGTTCAAAGATCCTTGAAAGGCTTGGTTTTAACAGTTCTACTGAGTGACATGAAAGATGCTGAGAGTTGTCATTCTTCAGGGACATCATTTGGCCTGTCCCAGGTTCTCTTCTATCATAATACAGAGCCCAGAGGAGAGTAATGGTGAGAATCATGGCCAGGATTTGTGTCACTCCAATGGAGATTCCCAGAAACCTAAGTATTTGCAGTTGTTTGGTTCCTCTCAAAAAGGAGTACATTTTCTTCCCACAACCCTGTAAAAGAAATAGCATGACCAATATCACTGTGGATATATTACAGTGGCTCAAAAAAAGTGAAAACAAAATTCTGCATCAGTTAAGTGAATAATAAATTTTAAGACAGTGACTTTCAACAAGGAAATGCTATGAGAACATGGAAAGGAGGCATGCACCTTTAGAAAAGCCTGCTTACCTGATTCTGATGAGCATCTTTTGTTTCCCACACAACTAGAAATTGAGTCTCACCAATATGAAATTCAATCTCTAGAGCAGAGGGGTTGGCAAGTGTTTATTTTTTGATAAAGAACCAGAACCAGAGATTAAAAATAGTTTAGGTTTTACAGGCCATATAATCTCTACTGCAATTACTTATTTCTGTCAGTATAATACAAAAGCAACCATATACAATATGTAAATGAATGGAAGTGGATATATTCTAATGAAATGTCCAAGCATACCCAAAGGCACTGGGCCAGAGTTGGTTCACAAGCCACAGACTGCTGACCCCTGACTTGAGATTGATCCAAACATTAAAAAAAAAATTATTATTATTATTATTAAGTTCCCCATTTTTATTAGTATATGTTTATGATACATAATAGAATCATTATGGGGAATTTAATGTATATATTCAATAGCTATATATATATATATATATATATATATATCTCTTAATCCTTTCACTGTTGAATTATAGTTCTAGTTCTCTAGTCAGAAACTTTTTCCCAAGGATCAGAAGCATTCTTTCAGTCTGCTGTTGAAACATGCTGATGGGTAAAAATCAACATTTTTACCCTGACCCTTGTCCACTGCCTGCAGCAGAAATACATATGGGGAAATTATTGTTATGACCCAGCTTCTACTTTTACCAAGTAGGGATCTGAAAAATATCTTCAGGCCCTACATAGATCAGAGACAACTGTATTAAGAAAACATAAGCAAGTTTTTTTGTTTGTATTTGAAGTACAAAAGTCAAAGGATTCCTATGACAGATACAGAAGAGAATTCTGAAGGAAGACAAGAGAACGGAGAATGTGGAAGGAAAACTCACGATAAAGAAGAACTGGAGAAGGAATAAAGAAAAGGAGGTAGACTGAGACTACCAACTGTCCTAAGTCACCCTTCTCAGTGATCAAGCATACCTGCTTTGTTTCTAGTGGCCAGTATCTCAGGTGACCATGCCATATGCCTCATCTCTAGTGAACTCACAGCAAATAAATGTAATCTACTCCTCTAAAGGGAAATTATAAATTTCTCATTGTACATTAAGGTGACAACCTGTGACAGTGCTTTATAAAAAAATGACAAGAACTTGGAAGATTCTGAGATCTTACTCTACTTAGAAACTAGCAGATTAATTTGCCACAGTTTTGTGGATGCTGGCAGAAAGCAGAGAAAAGGAATTTATTACTCATAGTAATAAAAATTGTCAGGGACTATGTCATTTTCTTAAGTTCCAAGCACAATATAAAGAAGGCCAGATGACGTATGCACACGGTAAGTTGTACATGGGAGAGGAACACTGAGCTGAGGAAACCCTAATCTTTGTTCATGGGTAGTAAGCATTTCCATTCTTCACTTGAGAGAGGACTATTTTTATTATACAGGACAGGATAAAAACCTGTATTTTCTATGAAGGAGACAATACCTCTATCTTCAAGGCTGTTTCCTTCACATACATTCTTGAAAAGATGGTTCAGTACAAAGGTACCTAGTGCCTCAGTTCACAAGACACACAGAAATATGAGGCAGCCTTAAAAAATTATCTCGCAACAAGAACTTGATTTTGAAAGCTTTTATTCTGAGTTTCCAGTAAAAGCAACTAGGTGTTTACCCTATGGGGCAGCCGCTTGAATAAAAAGAAATTCATATTTAGATCACTTTCTCCTTGTTTTCTTCTCCATATTCCACAAGGAGATCACTAAGTCAAGAAAAAGACTATGAGGGCTGGGGATTTATCTCAGCAACACCATGCTTGCCTTGCAAGCCCAAGGTCGTGAGTTCGATCCCCGGTACCAAAAAAAAAAAAAAAAAGATAAAAAAGAAAAGAAAAAGACTATGGATCAGTAGTCAACTTGTACATTGTATTAAATGGGGGGGATGAATAATATATAATTCTTGGATTTCCAAAGACATTGATTGGTAATGCTACCCCAATAAGACATTACTCTAGAGAAATTTAAAAATCGTGTAAAACTAGTCAAGGACAATTTTCAATAACTTCTTTCTTTTGGTATACCATGTAATAAAAACAGTAAAAGAATAGCAAATATTCACCAACTTCACAAAAATGAAATTAAAATATTTATGATTTTATAACACTTAACATTGGTTTAATAAGGTCATATCTCTGCTATATTATCTAGTTGATACATACATAAATACATACACATAAATACATATACACAAATATTCCATGGGAGGCCAAAATACATGTCACAATGGCAATTCATCAAGTTTCAAGTACTTTTCCAAGTGCTTCACTGAGGTATACTGTCAGAGCCCATTCACTCATGTTTATGTGCAAGTCTAATAAACATCTTTATATGATATAGTATACTATAATGGTTAAGATTATCCACTTGAAATCTTGAATTTAAATCTCCGCTTTGCTACTTATAAGCTATGTAAATTTGGGCAAGTTACTTAATCTCTCCATGTTTCGGTTTTTTCATCTGAGATCACTTAGTAACAGTACCTGTTTGGGATATTGGCAAGATTGAACAAAAAAGTACTTAGAATGATATCTAGTCCAGTTTTATCTGGCATGCCAGCCCAAATCAGAAAGCTCAAATTAAAAATAGAAATCTGTGACCAGCAGACACAGTAAAGTATGAGTTTCAACACTTTGTAAAAATGTATGGGAAACACTAGAAATATAGCATTTTTTCACCAGTGAATTTTTTTTTTTTCCATACCAGCGATCGAACTCAGGACCTTATGCTTACCAGGCAGGCACATCACCACTGAACTAAATACCCGGCCCTGTCACCAGTGAAAATTGATTCAACAGCCATTGCTTACTATAGCTAATGTGGGCATCACTGTTTTTCAGGATAAAGAGGTCACTCTCTAAAATGATTATCTGCCATTGAGACATATGATCACTAGCCTCCTGATTAAGCAGAGGAAATACTTACCATAATTTGCAACAAGTCACTTCAAAAACAGTAAAATAAAAATGGTTTGGTTTCAGACCTGAGGAAAATTATTTTATGTAGATACTTCATTTAATACTATTGCCAGGCAATGTGGAACTATATCCTCATTCCTGTCTTTCAAGAGATCAACATAAATGGCTTTGGGCTATGACTATCGATTTGTTACTTATGCTCTTAGTATTTAATACAAAGATGGGTCACTAATGAATATAAAAAACTTCATGTGGGTAGATCAGTATTTTAGTAGTAATTATAATTTCAGAATTAAACATAAACAATTTAAGGTACAAAATTACAGTTAGGAAAAATAAAATTCAAGAGATCTACTGTAAAATATTATGACTACAGATACTAATGTATTTTCAAAAAGGTAAACTATTCAAGAAATACACAAACTGATAGTTCAATGCTACAAAATGTTATCAGTCAATGATCATTTCATCATTACCTTTTCAATAGTCTCTGGGGCTTAAATTTTGCCTATATAGTTCTTTATTTTTATTGGTATCTCATTTCATTTTAATTCATTTTATTTTTTATAAAGAGGATAAATTTATTTCTTACATTTCTGAAGACTGAGAAATGCAATATTGAGGGGATACATCTGGCAAGAGTCTCCTTGCTGGGGCGCTGTTACAATGGACAATGGGGTCCTGGATGGGTTTCTAGGTTCTTGTGCACCATGAACAAAGAATTGGACATGGCATGCAATGGTAAGGAAACAGCAACAAAGTTTAATCAGGCGACAGAACACTTGGAGTGAATGGGCTTATACCATGTTAATTTGAGAAATTGTACAGGAGAGGAAATATTTCTTTTTAAAATATATTAGTAAAACAAAGCACCAATTGATAAAAAGGTACAATCTATTGTTTGATATTTTGGCATTCTGGAACATCTATTAGGATTTTTTACACAATCATATTTGTTTCTTATAAGGTACAGTAAATTATCTTATCTGGGACAGTTTGGGAATAACATATATTACTTAATATCAAATATTGTAGAGTGAAAAGGAAACTTGGAAATCAAAGGGCTCAACTTTCTATTTTTTAAAAACATGGTTTAAAAGCACTTCTGAAGTGACATTAGCTAACTAGGTATAATAAGGGCTTCGGAATGACCTCTTCTCCATCTAAGCATTGTTTTGATGGAACTTGCCTTTGTAATAGGATGCACTAATTCTAGGCTTGCCCTTTGACCATCCCTTTTCCATAAAAGTAAGGAGTCATATCTGAAGAATCATACCTTTCCCTTTAACCAAACTCTTCTCCTGGTTAATTATTCCTAATTTCTTCAAATTTTCCAAATGCATGTACTTCATCATTCTGATGATCCAATTTTGGATTGTGCTGATCTTGTTGATGTTTCTTTGAAAATGACATAGATTTTTAATCTTTTTTTTTTTTTGGTACCGGGGATCGAAATCGGGACCTTGCGCTTGCGAGGCAGGCGCCAGAACCACTGAGCTAAATCCCCAGCCCTAGATTTTTAATCTTAAAAAATTAGAAAATGCAATACAATTTTAAAACAATCAATTTTGGGGGGTAGATGAGCTTTATTGTATCAATAATTTAAAGTAACATTTTTATTTATTTATTTATTTTGTTAAATTCTTTTATTGGTACATTTTAGGTATACAACACAATTACATTTCTCATTGGGAACTTGTACCTTTACATAATGCATCTTGGTTCTTATTTTTTCCCCATTCCTAGCCCTCCCTTCACCCCCTCCAACCTTCCCTATTTACAAAGACTTTATTTCCATTTTTTCCATTTCTCAGCATTTTTCCTTTCCCTTCTTTCCTTTCCCCTGCCCCTCCCACTACCCCTAACACTTTGGACCTTTTCTTCCTATTTTACATTATCGATTATTCATTCTAATCATTGGTACATTTTAGGTATACAATATAATGACATTCATCATTGGAAATTTGCACCTTTACATAATCTCTCTTGGTTCTTATTTTTCACCCTTGCCCAGCCCTCCCTTCAACCCCTCCATTCCTCCCTATTTACAAAGATTTTGTTCCTATTTTTCCATTGTCTCATATTAATCCCATTCCCTTCTATCCTTTCCCCTAGCCCTCCCACTTCCTTCCCCTTTGCCCCTTTTCTTCCTATTTCACATTACCTATTATACATTTTAAGGACAATCAATTTTGAATGGATCTTGGGTTTCCTAGAAGAGTGGACATAGGGTTGTATTGTTATGGCACATAGTTGGCACTTTACCTCCTTCCTGAATACTATCTCTATGTTAAGATAAGCAATGTGGTTTATTCAGTACAAAGGTCCATTCCTCAATTTAAAAAATAATATATCAATCGTATCACCTCTTCATTCAGTTTACAAAGCACATAGATAATCTTTCAAAGAACACAGAATTTTAGTCCTTAAGTTTGTCATGAGAATACATTAAATTATATTTTGTGCTCTCCTATCAAGAACCTTTCAGGAAGAACTACTATCTCTAGATTATTTAAAATAAATAAAATCAACTGATACCTTTAAGTACTTTCATTTATATGTAATCATCAAACCATATTGACAAAATCTGCCAACTTGCAGTACACATTATTAACGTAAGCCCTTGCATATTATTCTCAATTGAGATGCATTTTAGTGACATGTAGTAAAAAACGCTATAAGAAGTCACCCGACATGTGAAAAATAATATTGAAGACATTTTCCTAGATTACTTCAGAGTAGTAGATAGATATAAGATCTCACTTGGAAAAATCTTTTAGAATTTTCCACTTTGAAAAATTGGAATACTTATTCTTCTAACATTAGAATTAAACAGATGAGTCTGTCTTTTCAGCTGAGTCATCAAAAAGCTCAGAGGCTAACAGGAAACTCAACTACAGTAACCCTGTTTGCCTTTATAGTAAGCATATCTGCTTACTCTTCCACTTAGCCTTGACTTTCCAATTCTATTTCTACTTTGTTCTTAATTCATCACATTTTCTTTCATGCTGCATTAAATACTTGATTGAATGAGGTAGACGTAAACATTCAAATAACAGAAAAAAATTCTCTATGGTGTGCAAAATTTAATTTCTTTGATAGCTTAGAAAGCATTGTAGAAACTTGCACACTGAGTATCAATCAATTATTCACACAAATACTTCAAGTTAAAGATGAACTTTTCAAAAGAATATTCCTCTATATAAGATAATTTTCCTCCTCAGCCACTTTCTAAATTCTTCACAGAGGTAGCTCCAGGCTTTATTGTTAATTCTACATACATTCTTATTGAAGTAATTCAACCTAAACATAATCTGAGCTTATTTTGAGCCAGAAAAATAATTCTGCATATACTTCACATTTTTTCAGTGTAAACTTGGACACTTTTGTTGAAAAACAAGATATGAGAGATAGAGAAAAAATATTGATGTTTCTATATAATGTCTTTTATTCAAAGGTATTCAGTTGCATAAACAAACTTTGGCTGAGTGAGCCAAACGAGGTAACAGAAATGTTAGAGATCAAAACTGCATTTCATTTCACAAAGGGTGTTTTCTCCCAGATAGAAAAGAACTGAATTTTACTGATTTGCTTTTCTCAAAATAAAACAATGAGTTGATTTTATTCAGTTATGTTTTTTCCCAAGTAAATCTACAGTAGCCCTAGTTAATAACCTCACTTAACTCAAGGGTATGAATAAGACTTGCTGTCTAACCTACTTTACTGGCTGTATTATTAAAATTCTAGTCAACTATTAACTGTAAATAATAACACTGCCTTTGTCAGAGAAAGAGCATGAGTCCTTACATTTCCTAGAATCTATTTGAAGGCATGTCAGGATGCCTCATTTCACCTGAGGAAATTATACAGTTGAAATGATTCTGATGCATCTCCAAAGTGAGTTTCTAAAATTGGAAGAACATCATGGCTTTTCATTACTTAATATTCACAGGCCACACCAAAAAAATCAAACAGCCTTATAATGTTCATAAAGAATAAATAAAACCTAGGTTGCAATACAAGCCAATATTGATACTTTTATAATTGAGTTTTGATGATAAACATAACTCTCAAGTTGGAAATGATTTTTTGATTGTCAGGTAGAAATATACAATCTTCAGTCCTATTTCTTCCAGAATTAAAGAACTGAATGGTATCAGTTCATGATTTCATGTACTCTTAAGACATTAAACAGGCTGGATCAAAAATTATCTACTGATAATCTTAAACCAACAGGGAAATAAGTGCTTGTGTAAGAAAAGAAATAAACAAGCAATAAAATCCACAGCAAGACTTTCTGTTCTTTAAAGTAAAGTTAAACAATGTATAGGAAATGCAGTAGAAAAAAATCATTTTATTATTTTTTAATATATGGGAGGCCTTTATATTTCATTGAATTCCCACAGCAGCCCCATAAGGTAGGAGAATCATTAAATTTTAAAGACTGCATTTATTGCATGCTTTTCTATTTTACCAAAAAATATAGTTATCAGAGACCAAAATCACCAGAGAGGCCAGTTCCAGCTGCAAGAAGTGTCCCTTGCCTTGCTGAGCAGAAGACATTACTCACGGACCCTCATGCAAACGGTTCACCTTCACTATTCATCTAAAAAGTTAGATGGAAGAGGGAAAACCACAAAGTCCCCAAAATTTTGACCCAAAAATATACCTTTGGCCAGCACAAAGTTATATAACCATGAAAAGCACACTTCCCTCTCATTACAAGCAAAACTAGAGGCAATTTAGCTAGTTAAAAATCTAATAGTAGGTCACAAATTTTTCTATTTACTTCAATAAATTACTGTTATTACTGTCATTATCTACCACTGTGCACTGAAAATGTGGGTTTATTATGTGCCAAGTAGTGTGTGAAGGGTTTCCATGTAGTAGTCAGTTTATCTTTGTAACATAATGTGAGGTAGTTACTGCTAATATCATATGTATTACATGAAGGAGTTGAGGTTTAGAAATGATGAATACTGCAAACACTCAGCTAGTTCCTGACCATGTATTCAGCATCTGAAAAATTCAGTGTCTATAAGCCTGGGCTTTGGAATCAGATAGACTCAAGCTCAGTCACTGACCAGCTCTATGACAGAACACAACACCCCAGAGGATGGTGCCTTGGCATGCTCAGTTATTTCTGAGCTGAAAGAGACTGGAAGATTGCAGAAGCAGGAAGGCTTCTCCGCCCTTCTTCCTCCCTCCTTTCTCCTGCTCCTGTTGTCCCCAAGGCAGACTATATAATCTAGAGTTCCTCTCTCCTGAAGTAAGCCATAAAGCTAGGAAGGTCATTTTTCTGATCCCTTCCTTTCTCCCCTGAAGATCCTCATGAGACAAGTGTCTTGCTTTATGCCTGGGGCTGGGGAAGGGAGGATTTCATATAGAAACACAGGAAAGAATCTGAAACAGTCCTTGCTGCAGTCCCACCTTCCCAACTTGGAACTATTTTATCCCTTTTCATCTGATCATTTTTCTCTACAACCATCCACTTCTTTCATCAGACTTAGCACAAAAATACAGGGGTGTTTGTATTACAGACAGCTGAGTTGAGTAGAAATATTATAGGCAGTCAGATAAGGTTAGGTCCTTGAAAGGGTCAGGACAAAGGTGAAACACATCACAACTGTCTTAGTTACTTTTCTCTCATTGCTGAGACAAAAGACCTGACACCCAAAGTTAGAGGGGAAAGGGTTTATTTAGCTCACAGTTTGTAGAGATTTCAGTCCATAATCAGCTGGCTCTAAGGCAGAGTGGCACATGGCAGAGGGGGATCCGTTCATTGTGGCAGAAGACAGCAAAAGCAACAAGGGAAGGGGGAGGGGCCCTCAACAGCATCCTTCTGCCCCTTTTATCTTATGCAGGCTACTTCGGGCAGGTACCAGTTTATATAACAAACACAAGTAAACTCAATGAAACATTATTTAAAAATAACACATACTTAGAGACACAACCCACAGATACAAGAGAGCTATTAAGCATCACCATAAATAACAAACCAATACAAAATTGCTTTGTTTGGTTTAATCGCACATATAAAGGAACAATAAAAAGAAGCTTCTCAGTAACATCTTGGTGGTTTAACATAACCAACCAAAAACCCTTATTTAATATGACATGGAATATGAAATTTGGACACAACTTCCAAGTATGCAATTTGACACCATGGAATTATAATGATGCAATTAATTTCCTAATACCATTAGATATAAATACAGAATTGCATAATATAACATTTACTAATACTCATAACAACATAACTTCATGGTATGAAGGATGGACAAACAAGTATACATTCCCACAAATCACTTTAAATAACATACACATACCAGGACTTATTAGCAGATCAGATGTTGAAAACTTTACTATACCACAATACTCATTAGATGAGTGGTCACACAAGAACTTACATTGGTGGAGAACATGGAATATGGAAGCTAAAGGTATAAACGAAATTAACCACAACAGCCTACCATATATATTCTCCATGGTATTATCACATCCAATAACAAAGAAATGGTCAAGAGGAGACTTCATAGCACACAGACCACTACTAAATGCATCAATAATGACAATACTAGATCAAGAGAATTGGGATAACATATACCACTTTCCAATAAATAGACAAAGATGTAATAACAACCAACACTCCAATCAACCATGCATGATGAATAGAGGAGATGTAGAAAATGGAAGAAGATTTCTCACAGCACATTACATAACAGGATACATAATACCCCCAACAAATACAACACCTATGGTTAAAGAAGCACCCTGGTCAGTTCCAGATCTGACTACCCCAGTTCATCTCATATTATCACCGCAAATTCAACTTTTGGAAATACATCTAAACTTACAGGACATAATTACTAAACAATGTGAAAATGGTTTCACACACCCACTTTACACATATACTACTGGACAACAAAACTTAAGAAGAAAACCATTGCAAATTGCAGCAGGACTATGGTTTGTAGCAGGAACAGCAATAGGAGCACTTATTGCATCAGCCGCAGTAAGAGAACAAGCTACAAAAATTGAACAACTACAACATTTAACCCAAGATCAAGCACAAGCAATACACACCATATCTGAAAACTTAGGAATATTGCAAACAGTAACACAACATATAACAGAAGAACAAGGATTGATAATAGAACAACTTAAAAAACAACATGATGAAACAAGCACTCTACAAAACACCCTAATATCATCAACACAATCAATATATGAAACTTTAAAATGCAACAAACATACAAGACTATTGGATCTAATTTACAGGGATTTGGACATTTTATTCACAACAGGACAAGGAACAGAAACCTCATTTTATAAAACAATACTAAACCCAAATAGAGATTCAATATGTACTTCAGGAATTTGCACCATAAATGTTGTTCAAATAAGCCTCCTGAATGCAATGGAAGCATACAACGCTATCAACATACCTAAAAGATATAATGATGACTGGATAATCCCCACAGGGCAACATATATGTGCATCAATTAATGAAATATATATAACAATACCAATATCCCAAACATTCAGATTTGGAAACACATTTGTATACCCACACAACAAGGTATATGAACCAATAGAATCAGATGTAGCACTTACCAAGGTATTTCACAAACTACAGGACCTAGGTAACTACCAACATTTGGTATGTACTACAACAATGGCTAATCTCACCATCAATAATTATAACACAACAAGCCACAACGATGCTATATTTAATTATACTCTATATCCAGGATGTTTCATTGTACACAATGCATCAATCATAATGCTGACAACTTGCAACCCAAGAAATCTATCTCATATATTACAATTGGAATCATCAACAACAATATGAATACAACAAAAATATCCAGGCATGGATGCATTTTCATTCTCATGGGACACTGAATTACAAAACATCCAAAACATAATTAATAAAGCCAAACAGCTGATGGAAATATCAGACTTCAACTCCAAACAGTTAGAGAGTTTACATGAACAAACCATCAAAGAATTAAATACTTCAAAAGAAATCCATAAGAAAATCCAACAAGTAGTAGCTTTGATAGATAAAGATTTAACTCTCCCAAAAGGCACACTGACCAACTCAGGACCCTGAACAATATGGAGTATGATCAAAAGGATACTCACATTTAATACAATATGTTATCCAAACTGGGACCCATTTTATTGGATTAAGCATATCTTTAAAATCATGTTAGCAATTATATGTGCTGTTATAATGATAAAATTTTTAACCATTATTTATAAGTTTTGTTTCAAGAATTCTTTTTCAGAAAACTACAAAGATGTCCTCAGACAACAACTCCAGTACCCTCGTGAGATGGGACACCTACTGGAGCAAACAGAGATGTAACAAGAAATCTAAAAAAGAAGAACCATGGTTCATGAGACCAATATCATATGAATCAGAAAGAAGATTTTGTGCAGAAAAACATATGGAACACTTTGTGAGAATGACATTTACTGAAACCCACACACCAATAGACCTGTTATTCAGAGGCTTCGGATTTGAATATTTAATGGCACATCATTGTAAATTCTGCACAACACCCTCATTATTATTAACAGGTACTGATGATAACTCACAAGATTTTATATACTTCCTATTCCACACCATATACCATCCATTGGTATGCCACAAACTACGCCAATATGATTTTGAGATAGCACAGAGAACAATCAGTCTATTAATAACACAATACATGTCACTATATTATAACTATTCACCAACATGGATACATGCTACCCTAATAAATAGACCACCGTTCATACATGCACTAGTACGCATGCAATGTACCCAAACACAATCACCACCAGTATCACTACAAGATATATGTGTAAGAATTATTGCTAAAGATGCAATGCTAGAAATGATATACCAATATTCTGCATGGCATAATTGGAAATGGATAGTGAAAACCAAGCGAAGCCAGGCATTAACCAGATTTTTCTGTGAATCTTGTAACCGCCTCTGATTGAGATGCTTACAGATTCAGGGGATGGAATGTGGAGAACACTTTGAAATAAGATGGAATTGTATAACCCTAAGTGTGCTGTAACCCTAAAGTGTGCTGTGACTTTAAGAGTGCTGTAACCTAAGTATGATATAATGATGTGTAACCATAAGATATGAAAGTAGAACCTTACGCGGTATGGAACTGATAAGGGTGTGCCCTGAACTGGACAGGGTGTACACTGAACTGGACAGGGTGTACCCCAAAATGGACAGTGTGATAAGTCTGAACCAATACGACGAACGCCCAGTTAGAATAGTATAAAAGGAGCTGAAGACCGTAAGCAAGTCGACAATCCGTCCCACCGACCAGTCGACCAGTCACTCTGCTGATCTGACTATCGACTGAGACATCTGCACACCTGAGACATCTGCACACCTGGACTTGCGCAGTACAGGTACAGGGACGTGGTAATTGGCAGACTTAATATTGTGTAGTAATTGTATTGAAGTGACTTGTGATAATATAAGATAAGTGTGTGAACTGCCATCCGAGTCCGAGTCCTCTTTACCCACGGTACCTGCTCGTGACACAGTCTTTTATTATAATTACATGAATTAACCCAAAAGCTGCTACTCAGTTTCTCTGCCTGAAGATCCAATCCTCTCTGCACCTCCCCACCTTATCTTATTCTTCACAATGCTCACTAGCATCCTGATTTTTAAGCAAAATTTAAAATTGTTATTGTTAAAGGTACTTTCTCAGGTCAGACTATTATGAAAGCTTTCATATCAGTGCATTCTAAGGGCAAAAATTGCAAGTGTTTACTAATAAAATCACAAGAGGAGAAGTTGTTTGACTGAACAGTGAATAGGAAACAGGATACTCACAATTGAACTTTGTCAAGAAAGAGAATGAAAGAAAAGAAGAATGCATTTGTATACCTGAAGCAAAACTGGCTGAACAGTTTGAGGCCTGATTACATCAAGCAAAGCCTGAAGATGAAAGGGATCTTCCCCCCACTATGCCTTAACTGGTCCTGCAGGGCTTTGAATGATAAAGCAGATACCACTCCAAGCCAGAGTCAACCTCATCCTGCTGGCAGTTTTGGAAGAGATAATGGAGTCAGCAGAGAGGCGGAGGGAGAGTCTTTGACTTCATATAAAAGAATCCTGAGATTGGAACTTCTTGGTGATATTCCATCTAAATAACCACTGAGCCTGAAAAGCTGCCTACCGTTTACTATCCAGGCAGGAGGCTCTATGTGTGTTTATCTGAGAGCAGCTTTATTATTATAATAAATCAGCATCCCATGACTACTCTGTCCTAAGTCTTCCTTTTATAATAATGCCTCAACTTTGTGAACACACTTGCTGCTTCATTTGGCAACTATTCAGAGATTTCAGTACACAATCCATGTGTTAGCTGGACACACAGGGTTTTTTATAACCCCAGGCCCAGGCATCTCGGTCTGCAGCGTGCCCCATGCCCTGAGCTCCAGCCATGCTCATTTTGCATCAGTGCTCCTAGCCTTGGCAGGACTTTTTCAGCCCCTTGTCACTCAAATATTATGTGTGCCTGGATAGCACCTACTGACTGATCACCTAAGGTTGGCAGGCCAGTGAGTTAATACCACCATTATGTGCCTCCACTGGTCATCTCAATCATCAAATGAATGGTGATTAAAGATGTCAGCTCCTTTTTGTGCCCCACTGTAAGTTATCTAATGCGTACCTCATATTCTAGCCACTGATGTGGAGATCCTTTCCATGCAGGTTTGGCCAACTTCGTGTTAGTGTAACTAGCCAGTACCTGGCTGGAAGCCTAAGCTATTATTTCTCACTTCCTGCTTTTTAGTTCTTTTTTGTTTTGTACCAGGTGAAGAAATTTTTTGGTCCTTAGAAGACTCCCAGTATCAACCTAAGAGCAGGGTTACCTAGACTAAGAACAAACTGAATCAGTAACTAGGTAGCACTTGCTAGAACTCTATGCCTTATCTTCCCCATCACAGCATTTTTGCTATTGTTTTCTTTTTCTGAGACAGGGTTTCACTGTGTTCCAAGCTGGCTTCAAACTTGCTATGTAGCTCAGGCTAGCCTTGAATGCGTGATCCTCCTGCCTCAGACAGTCTTTTTTTTAAATCCTACAGCCTTTGTCATGTCTCCACTTCTGGTTCAAAAGACCTGAGGAAAAATTTATGGTAACAGGATATTGTACATGAACATTATAAAACAAAAAATTGTTTCTATTAGTCAAAACAAATACACAGAGTATTGGCTAATCTTTCAAACTGTTCAAAGATGCTAACAGAAGATGAATGCTAATTGAAAGCACTGAGGGCTGAGCTATTGCCCAGGATAAAAAAGAATGTATATTGATTATAAAACAAATACCATTTTCCAAAGACAGCAGAGTACATAGGAGATGGCAAGGACAAGACCAATCACCAAAGTTGGAGCTAAAAATTGTGAATTTGCAACTCTGAGCTCAACCAATATACAATACTCAATGGAGAGAACAAAAATTTCCAACAGTATTGATTGACAAAAGCTTTCCTCTATGACCAAACTCTATTCAGGCTCCCCTGAGCTGTTTTTCAACTAGACTTTGACTTTTAGACTTTCATGATCCCATGTTTGCCTGCACATTGCTCAGTTTTAGCAAGAATTCTGCTAAGTTTGTTTAGAATTCCCCATTCTTCATATTGATCACTTTTGATATATAATCAGCTTCCTCATCCTTCACACACCTCTCCTTCCCCAAGAAACTTCTGATCACCACGGCCTGTATTCAGCAAGACTTCTATTGGTTCAGATTGGCAAGAATCCCTCCTTACTCCTAATGTTGTCACTTAGCAATTTTCCATCCATTGACTCAGCCTGTTCCTTGACTATAAATTCCAAGTTGTCCATGCTGTATTCAGAGTCGAACCAAATTTGTCTCCCCCATTGCAGTGCTCTGCAGTGCCTACTGCAATAGTCCCACTTTGAATAAAGTCTTTTTCATTGTCTTTAACAAGTATGACTGAATAATTATTTTTGTTTTCCACCATGAGCTGTCTCAACCTTTAATCTCGAAGAGCATCATTATAGGTCTGTTTATGTTGTGTGAAGATCTATACATTCTTATAATCACCCAGGTTCTTTGTCCTGGAAGTGAAGACTGGAGAAAAAAATTCACATTCCTTTACTTCTACACTCCCTGCTCTTCCTCATCTCCTTTATTTGTAGATGTTTTCTGATACCCGAAGAAGAAATAAACATATGAAGAGTCATAAATGGTTTGGGGCAACATTATTGTCATAAAAAAATTATTAAGAGCACTTGAAATTCATACTCAACACATGGAACATAAGAAGTCTAAGGGTTTACAGGAAAAGTGTCCCAAAAGACATACAGCCACTTGGAGGGTGTCTCTCTCTCCAGACCTTACATAAACTTCTGAGAATATTATTTCTCCAAAGAAAGAGCCAATATATTTTAGCAGTACTCTTTCTTCTGACTACAGAACAATGTGTCTCTGGAGGTACATTTTGCTTGACTTTCTGTCCTGCATTGCTTTACATTTGGAGTGGGTCTATCTGAAGTAGGGTTGTTGTGAGCTTGTTTACTTCCATTTATTTTTCTTGAGGTGGCACACAGAGAAGCAGAATGGCATTTCTGTCCCTTTGAGGGGCTGTTTATGCTTTTTTTTCCATCTGAGATAAAAATTGCAAGTATTCCCTACAATTGAATCCCAAGAAGAGCTGATGAAAGCTATGGCTCCTATTCACTGGCAAACACATCTAAAATACTGAAAACAATTTTGGCAGTATTGCCTATTCCTTTGTCCCTTGAAGTCCATCCAAGAAGGGTCCATGTCCATAGGCAAGAGGTGGATCATCTCTGCTATATAAAGACTTGTTTTCTCTCTTCCTCTTTTTTCTTCTTCCTTTCTCCACTTATTTCTTCAGATCAAGTCAAGACATAATACTTTAGTAGCGAGTATGGTGGAAAACTCAGCACTGAAAGAAGGAAGAGATGCACTCTCTACTTGTATTTTACCAAGTGAAACTCAGAGTCTGACGTTTGGCTGAGGCCAGTTATAACACTCAGTATTTGGAGATCATGGTTACACAGATGATTCCAAAGGACAGACTAGCAAATAGTCAGTAATCTGGGTCTGGACCACCTGAGGGTGAGCCTTTGAACTTGAAGTTCCACAGGCTAAAAATACTCTTCTGTGATCTTTATTTGGCTCTGTTCTCCTCATCTACTGGTCTCAATTCAACTACTCCCTTCTAAAATAATCTTTTCCTATCTATCTCAAATAGCTTCCTTACCAACAAGGTCCCACCTGTTACCCTATTCAGTCTTTGAAATGTTTACTACCTCCTGTAATTATTTTTTATTACTGAATTTTTTTATCAAATGTCTATGTCATTAAGTAGGATATAAATGACCAGAGAGGAGATATTTTCACCTGCAGCATTCTCCCCCATATCCTCAGCATTTAGAACAGCACGTGGAATTCAGGAGATAATCACAAAACATTTTGAATGAATGAATAGAAGGTAACTAAACTGAGGATCGGAGATATTCTTGTCTGTGATTTTTAAACCTGTATTTCTATACAAGTATGTAGCTTCTCAGGGACATTGGAGGAGTTCTATGCTGAAAGTAACAACACCTCTGATGGGAATGTTTCTAAAATGTGCAATTGTTGCTATATTTCTGTTCTATCATTTTTCACAGATTTCAAAATGTGTCATAAAATATTATTGGGTCAGGGACCAGGCAGGCCACCAGATGATTGAGAATGATTTATTTCCTTGATTTTAGATTACCGAAGAAAGATTGCAGAACTGCAGCCAGTTCTTATCTCTGAGCTTACAGAATATGAAAGATAAAAGGTACCTTGAAGTTCATCTATTCCAAATTCATTTTTAATTTAAAAAGCCATTCTATACCACCAGTGACATGGTTATCTGACCTTGACTTTAATATTTTTAGTGATGAGACACTCACTATTTTATAAGAAAACCTGTCTCACAATTGGACAGATTTTGATGAGCAAGGTCTTCCTTCTATTGATTCAAAATTTCCTTCCTGTAACTTCTGGGCCTTGGAGCAACAATGCGTAAATCTAGTTCCTGTTCTGAATTATGAACTTTGAAATACTTGAAGACATCTAAAATATTGCTCTTTAGTGTTTTTAACTTTAGAGTAAACATCCCAAATACTTCTAGCTGTTATTCACTTATTTCTTCTTTTATACCCTCATCTTCCTACTGGATTATCACTGGACACACTACAGTTAGAAAACATATGTTCTCTAGGGAAAAGTGGAATTAAGTCATATTTTTAATTATGGATTTAATTACACTTGTGCCATAAAGCTACTAAATGATCCACTTTTGTAAATCAACTATGCATACAATTATGTACTATATAATTACCAATATCAGCATCTGCTATTAATTGTAAAATGCAAAAACAGATTATTCTGATAATGAACTTCTTAATTGGCCGGAAGTCTGTGTCTAAAGAATATCTTATAACTGAGAATACCAGCTAGCTAGTGAAGGTCTTTTGAACAAAATACGAAAATATTCAAAATAATCTAGGCTACCAATTTGCACATGCATAATAGTGTGGCTTCTTTCAACAATTATAGACATCTTGAAAGTAAAGTATACTGTTATAAAGTACTATTAGTGAAAATAATTCAAGCTAAAGTACTAAAAATGAATTTTGTGTTTTCCAAGGAAAAGATTTTAAATGTTAAACTGAATATTTTTCATCTGAATAAAATGAAAAGACTTGTATGAAACTGATGTCTTCCCAAACTTATGTTTTGTCAGCCTTGTGATCTCAGTCATAGCTATAATCACATCATCAGAACTGATCACTAAAGCAGAAATTATATTACGTTGTGCAGCACAGTAATTTTCCATATTGACTTGCTACTTCTGAAAGCCAACAGATGGTTTGAGTTCACATTAGGAAAGTTGATGGCTTCAATTCACATGTCTACACATATCTATACTGCAATCACCTATTTTATTAATGCCTAACAGTAAGTTAAAATGTATTTGAATATCCATAATTACATTTTCATTGTATGCTATGTCAAAAATATTGAATGCTGTTTTCTGTTTTATGGCATGAACATGATTTTGCCGCATCTGTTAATTGAGCATCCTATTATAGACTAGCCAATGTAGTACTGGCTTTCACCTACAGCAAAAGATCTCGCATAATCACTAAGGCACCTAGAAACATTGACGCAAGAATGTTTTGGTCTATTAATTCTACCTTATGTATGCCTTCTCACTGAAGCCAAATGTTACTACCTACAATACATTCAAAATGATGATATCCAAATATAATGCTTCTGTGGCGTATGAATGAAAATAAGTATTTTGATTATATTTTAAAGTAAAGGAGCTGAGTTATTCAGTTATTTTAATAATTCTTATTATGAATTAGATTTTGTCTTCCCAAAATTCATGTTTAAATCCTAACCTCTGTACCTCAGAATGTAATCTTATTTGGAAATAAGGTTGTTGCAAATGTAATGAAATTAAGATGAAGTCATATTTGAGAAAGATGGGCTCCAACGTGAGTTGGTGTTCTTATGAAAAGAGGAAATCTGGAAACAGACATCTATGAGGAGAATCTCACATGGAGATGAAGGCACAGATCAGAGTGGTAATGTTTGTATGAGAGAAATGATAGAAAAGTTGCCTGCAAATCACTAGAAGGGAGAGGCTTGCAACATTCTTCCTCACAATTTTTTGAGGGAACCAACACTGCAGGTGTACTGATTTTGAATTTTTTAACCTCCAGAACTGTAAGACAATAAATCTCTGCTGTTGAAACTACTCAGCTTGTAGTACTTTGTAACAGCAGCCCTAGCAAACTAGCACAATTCTGAAACTCTTAAAAAATATTTGATACTCTTCTTTGGGGCATGCCTTCAGAACATGGCATGGCATCTTGAATATTCTTTTTTTTTTTTTTTTTTTGGTACCGGGGATCGAACTCAGGTCCTTGTGCTTGCACAGCAGGTGGCGAAACCACTGAGCTAAATTCCCAGCCCTTGAATATTCTTAAATGTGGCATGCTGTTGTCATTTCCAGTGAATTTTTCTGATAGCCAAAAGTTACTCACGTCTAAGACATGAGCATTACAGATCACATGGGTAGGTAATATAACATTTTTTACCTAGTTAAATATAGCATACTAATTAATAAATATAAATTGACCATATATATCTTTACCTGGCAGACAATCTAAAAATGTTTTGCATGATAGTGTTTCTTGGGAAAATAGTATAATCTCCCAAAGTAATTATACTGAAATATGTAAAAATGCATGTATTATAAATTCTGATGTGTTTCATTTTAAAGTTGCATTCATTGTAGCATATAATAGTATAAATAGTTACTTTATGTTAAGTCAGTGCTTTATGCTACCCAGGTATATGAGCAGAGATACATCTGGGGACTGATCCCAGGCCCTCAGCTTAAGCAGTTTCCCTTCCATCTGATTTATATTTTGAGTTTTCATTCTTGACCAAGACTGCCCAATAAAACTTTCTGTAACGATGAAAATGTCCCATATTTGCATTTTCCAGCGCAAGATCTCTAGTTACAAGAGACTGCTAGCCAATAGAAATGTAGCTAGTGCAACCGATGAAGTGAAATTTTAATTTAATTGAATTTTAGTAGAAATAACCACACAGATTGGCTATTACACTGAACAGTGCAATTTTAGATTTTAATTTGAAAATAGGATTCCACTGTTAACAGTGTGAAACTCTCCACCGAAAATGAAGGACTAGGAAAACTTTTTCTAATAAAGAGTAACTGATGATTCAGATAAATTCTTCCAGAACACACAAATATGCTGACTGTCTTGGTACATTCTAGTGAATACAAATCTTCACCAGTAAACTAAAACCGACATCGCTAGTTATCAGCCAGCAGGGGGCGTGGAAGAGTAGCACGTAGTATTTTCTCTGGAGAGTTTTTCTTCCTCTACATCTAGGGAGGCCCCAGAATTCATACCCTGATCAGGAACTCCACACTCTGCTTTCTAAATAGCTAGAGTCAGGTACATAAGATGCTTTGTTTTCAAAAGATCCCCAGGAATTGGTAACAGAACTTGGTTCCAGATAGTAAAGCTCATAACCAATTAATTATAAAACCTAGTCTTTTCCAAAGATTTTTATATTGGGTTTTAACTTTATCCTATTTCTCCTCTATCACACAAAAAAAGGACTTTTGGATTTACATAGAAAAGAAAAATTTCATTGGCATATTGTTGATTCTTCGAAGTTCTTTTAAGAAAAGTTTTGTTCCTGGTAAGTTAACGGCAAAAGCCTCACCTCTTGATAAAGGTCACTGAGATCTTCCTGGTGGGCCTGTTTGGAACATCCTGGAAATTCCCTAACACAGCAGGAATCTGGAGGCCAGTCCATCTCTGTCATTTCCAGCCAGTCAGTAAAATACACGACTCCACAACACTTAAACTGAAAAAGAATTATTAGTCAGGCTAAGAAATTACAATTTTTTTTAACTTATGAGAGATTAAACATTAGATTTCTTAAATTTTTGTTCTCAGAGCTAAACTCACTTCTGTCATCACCTTATGATATATGTACATTCTATGTTGATATTGGCTAACCAATATCAAAAACTAACCACTCCATAATGGAACAATTCTGAACAATAATGCCCATAGCACATAAATACAAGTCAGATATAACTGAGTCTCAGTCCCATCTAAGAGCCTTTAGAGTTGGTCATAGAGTGACAGATTTAACACACACCCTAACAAACCCAATAGCTCAAATTTTAACTTTACTATTAATCTCTGGCCACTAGAGAACAGTAAATCAATCCATTTGGAAATTACCTAGTTACTAGCTTAATTGCTCAACAAATTCAAATATCATATTAAAAGTTTCCATAATCTACGTAGAAAGATTTGTTGACCAAAGGCCATATCACAAAAATTCCTTAACCAATCAAACTGCCAAAATCTTTGAGATATAAACATAGCTTTGTGCAATGAATTTTCATTCAACAGGTGATGTTCCTGAAATAAATGACCATATTCTATCATCATAATCTCATAAAAAATAATGTGCCTTTACCTTGAGTGAAGTCAGATTTAGGAAAAAGTATATTTTTGTTCTTAAATTACACTTAAGACAGTTGTATGCTTTTTTGTCTCATTTTAACAAAGAAGCAAAAACTTTCTCTAACATAGGTTTAGAAACAAAAAGATATGTACAGATTAGATTCAGAACAAATTAACTATTCTGAAAAATTTTTTGCCTTGGATAAAAGAGAAGTATCCTTCTATACAGTCAAAAGGCGAGGAATATGGGCAGTCATTGAGGAAAAACTGCCAAGAGTGACTTGGTATGCAAATTATGTAGCCTAAGAGATTAATTTGTGTTCAAGATTAACACTGCATAATAAAATACCACAATCCACTATTTCAAGGTTTAGCTACAATCAACTTTGAAGAATACTGAACATTTCATGCAAGAAACACATACTAAAATTTATTTTGAAATTTTTGTCTTGTGTTAAAAAGAAAAAAATCATCTTGAGTATTATAAATGATGAATACTAAAATCTGAGTAATACTATAATTATGAGAAGCTTCTAAAATATTTTTAGCATTTTCCTTTTATAAACTTGTCCTAACAGCCATGGAAATACCATAAACATCACAAACTGAGTCCCATTCTAAAAGCCATGAGTACAATATAAGCATCATAGCTTGAGTCAACATAATTTGTCATCACATATTTTACACAATTAATTGAGTATCCTTAAAAAAATACAGATAGTACAAAGATTTCACTTTCTAAAAATCCTAAACTACTGCATTTCCAAGTCTGTCTTTCCAAATCCTCACACTCAGAGAAAGCCCATTTCTCTCATTTCCTGATAACATGAGTGCTTTTCACATTGATGACAGAAAGGGAGTTCTTGGAACACTCGGACTCTATCCACAATGGAACAGCCCGTTTATCTGGCTTTGTCAGGAAATGAGGTGCTCCACAGAAATGACTTTTCCAAATAAATTAAACATATTATGTTTAGTAACAGTTTTTTTTATTTTAATAAGGCACTGAAATATTTTCTTTTATGTAGTTGTTTTTCTTGCTAGAAAGAATTTAGTGAATTTATATTGAAACTTTTTCTGAAAACTCTCCTTTAGATACTTTAGATACATTTCATGCTACATCAACATCAACACTATGTAGGTTATGGTCGACATCTCCTGGTCATTTTTCTGTCTCCTTTAATACTGCACTGTAAAAAGCTCTACTCTTGCCAACACTGTTTCCAGCTCTCATAAATATCATATAGTCACCATTTTATGGATGAATAAACTGAGGTCCTGAATGGGTCAACTAACTTCCTAAGGTTACAGGCCAGCAAACAGAAAATGCTATTTACTCCAAAGCCTGTGATCCAACCACTAAGTTAAAAAATAAGCACATTTAAAAAAATTAGTTTTTAAAAAGGCATTTAATAAATGGCACTAGGACTTAAGGAAGAGCCAATTAAATTGACACATATGCACAGAATAGCACTGAATGAGGAATCAGAGGAACTGGAACCTCAAAAGTTGACCTTCTGTTCCAATTTATTTTGGAAGAGAGGTGTTATAGGCTGAATTGTGTCCCCTCCACCCAAATTCACAGCCTCCAGGACTTTAGAAAGCAACAGTGCTTTTGTATAGGGTCTTTATAGAGGTACTTAAATAAAAATAAGACCATTAGGGCAGGCCTTAATACAATACAACTGACGTCCTTATACGGAGAAGAAATTTAAACAGACACTTAGAGGGATGACAACAGGAATACACAGGGAGAAGATGGCCAAGGAGAGAAGCATCAGAGAAACCAACACTGCCAACACCTTGATCTTGGACTTCCAGCCTCCAGAACCATGAAAAAATAAATTTGTAATGAGCCACCCAGTCTGTGATACTTTGTGGTGGCAGTCCTAGTAGACGAACATAAAGGGCTTTTACAGCACAGGATGCTCCGAGGTCTCCACCTTTAATGTAAAACAGCTATCTCGCGAAGAAGGGAACATACCTTGTAACAAGTCCAAAGACAACATGCTGTCACTTGGAGTGCTTGCACATTGTCCATCTAGGTGGAGTTCCCGTCAGAAACAAAACAATACAAAACCTCACTTTGTTTTTCACAAAATGGTTCCTATCATAAATTCTAGAAAATGCGGAGCTCTGAGGAGCTATGCAGAACAGTAGCTGAAGACATGACTATAAATTCCCTAATGCCTTACTTATTTTCCCTTTGTGTTGTTTTTAGTATAATTGTACAGTAAACAAACAAAGTCAGGAAGTGTTTAAATAAATAGGAAATCTGTGTTTCATGATAATTTTAACCATCTCAACAACTGTAACACAAATAGCCAGATTTGGAAATTGTCCTGGATATGAACCTTGGCCCAGCACACGACAGAGGAACTGGGAGGGGAGGTGGATATCAGGTAATACACCCATTCTCATATGCTTGACAGCCCAGCACTAACACAGATGAAAGGAAACTGGAATATTTGACTATCTGGGAATGTCACTGCAACCATAAGGAAATGGCTGGGGAGAAGAACTGGGTTTGAAGCAAGATCAATGATTAACTACAAGTCAACAGATTTTAAACATCTAAAGACGGTCTCTGTTTGAGATGGGTGGGTGCAGTACTATATGGTTTGAAAAAAAGGCCAAAAGTCCCTACATTTTAATGTTATCATTAATAACCATAAGCTGAATGATAAATTTATATTCTTAAATTGGATATCACTTAATCTTCTTAACACTCCGAGGAGATAGGTACTTTATTAACCCCATTTAACAAGTGAGGAAACTGAAAGTTAAAGAGGTTAAGTAAATTATAGAAGCGCAAGAGTAAGCAGGACACCTAGAATTTAAGCCAAGGTCTTCCTGCCCATAATGATGTATGTATCGATTGCAAATGTCCAGATGAGAATGATCTTCAAAAATAAAAAACTGTGATTGCAGTGCCATGTGTCTGTGATCCCAGCACTTGGGATATTGAGTCAGGAGAACCACAAGTCTGAGCCCAGCCTTGGTAATTGAGTGAGAACAGAGAAAATGAACAAAACCAAACCTTTGAACATCCATTTGAAAGTGTGGCACTTACTCTATACTCTGTTCTCTAGAAATCGTAGCACTTACCTCTCTCTGAAAAAAATTCCAAGCGTGAGTAAGCCACCGATATCTAGGTAAGCCATAATTTGTCATTCTGGCTTTCAAAGTAACCATATCTGACCACTGTACTGGAACCTAGAGATAAAATACAAAATGTCAACTCACAAACACACACTGAAGAACATACTCACATATTTTAAATTACAATCATTCCTCTACTGACATAAATACTTGGAATATATTATAATTGACAAATGCTATTTAAAATTAATATTTGCTTGTAGTCTAAAGCTCAGATTAGCAAGCTTGACATTTAAAAAATGATATAAAAATCAAGAACCCAAAAAAAATGAAAGAAAAGGGAGAGATGAGTAAATAAGACTCTAATAGAACTCAAGATTAGGAAAATTTTGAAACCTTTTTATGAAAAAATATTATCAAGAAAAATAATATAAAAATTCTTGATCATAGAAATTTTTCAATTTTTTTTTCTGCTGCTGATTTTTTTTTTATTACTTGGACATATTCAACACAAAATAAAATATTCAAACACTGGGCACACAATTTTGGTATCCAGAGAATGGGCTGACTGGGTATACTCTGTTTTCATATGGCTTCAATAAAGTTCAGAGAACTAACCAAAGTCCCAGCCTCCCAGCATAAATCAATGTTATTACAGATTCTTTGAGGCATAAAATAAATGGAAGTGAAACAAATCCTCAAGAAATGTATAACCCAAACCAACATTACTGACAGATTTTATCTAAAGAGGGAATAAAGAATAGGAAATGACATGTATAAACAACAAAAATCATGTGGAAGCAGACAGATGTCAAGTCTCTTCGCTTAGTTAATATAACCATCTTTTTAAAAATTTTACTCTCCAAAATAAATATGGTTTGTTTCTTCATTGTGACCACAATCAATCTGAGACCAAATGTGGCAAGAAAACAGAAGAGACCACTGAGGCTCTGGTACTAACTACTGGGATCTGGCTGTAAAGTAACACATACTGACTGGTTCCTTGCATGGAACTGCTAAGAGCACAAAGCCCAGTCTATGTAAAGCCTGGGTCCTGCAAACCTCGGCAGATAATAAACTTTAATAACACTTTCCATTCACGCTGTTATTAGTGCAGAAGCCATAAAAAATGTGAGCAATTAAAAAAACCCTGCTTTTCACATTTCACTTTTAAACAGCCCTTACTCTATCCTGGTGATGTAATGGGGAGGATTTACACAAGCAAAACATGATGTGTGCCCTCAACTGAATTGGCAGCATGCACTCTGTTAGTGCTCCACACTCAAAAGCCACTTGTGGACTGGCCTACAGTGGAACACAGCATCTAAACGAATATCAATTCCCTTCAATTTACTCAGGTTTCTTAGAATTGTATTAGAGTCCAAAGATCTCCTTTCAAACACCTTACATTCATTCCTTTTAGCCTTGCTATAATGAGATTTACCACATCTATGGCAAATATGTTATACAATCCATTAAAAAGTCCTCAGAAAGTGAACTCATTTCTAAACATCTTGTACTTACCAAACAGAACACAGTCAAAAGGTAAGGTAAGGGGATCAAGAATTTGTTATAAGATTTACTTTCTGTTGCTTGATTGTCAGGGTTATAAATCTATTATTTGAAAACAGAAAAACTTAACAAAGACAACCTAAGCTACTAACACTCAAAATCAGAGTTCCTATGTTTTTCACTTTCCTAAATAAACTTTCTAGGAATGGTGTGAAAAAGTCATCCTCAAAGACAGCAAGACAATTACTATTTTAATGGAAGATTTTATGTTGAAAAAAGGTCTTAATTTTGTATTAATCCAATTAGAACCTTCCTGGACTTTTGAACTTTTCATCAGTTTTCTCTTCTTTCTGAGAGTTAGACACACTGGAAGCCCAGAGTCTACACAGGGATCCTACAGTGAAGGTTCCTGAGCAGCACTGACGTGTAAACTGCAGCGTGCACAGCGTGCTCTAGTCTGAAACCGCCACTTAGCATTCAAAACAGCCTCACAAAACAGTAGCAGATTCACCATAAAATCTTTAACAACCGCATCAGTGCCAGGAATGACTTCAGTTTTATTACACAACTGCCCGATGCACCTATTCTCTCCAAAACAAATATGAAATAATTACCTGTTCTTTTTAAAGGTTCTTGAATTTTAAAATGTTTAAAACTCACTGGAGAACTTGTCTCAGATGCTGACGCCAAGACCCTGCCCTTTCCCCCTGCTTTCCCTCCATTCTGATTTAGCACATCTGGGCTAGAGGCCCAGAATGCACATTATTAATAATCACCCCTCGTAGCTCCTCCTGCAGATGGTCCAAGCACTACATGTTTAAACACCATTTTCCTAAGATGATTCTACAGTGCTTACAGTGGGAAAATATGGCCTGCCTCCACAGAAAGCCGGCATTCCCAGACTTGCAAAAGCCCTCCACCTCACTGGCAATACATGCACTAATTTTCACCACCTACTCAGTATGAGCAAGGGTGAAGTGCAAGGGGCAAACCAAACATGAGGCGAACAATCTTAAGATTAAGAAACTCCTATCCACATTCACTGCAGCATAGCTATGAAAGTTGTTCAAGTGGTTGCAACGGCTGAAATAAAGGAGAAAGAAATGCTGAAGAGGTGCTTTCAAGTAGCCAAATCTCAAATTGTGAGGATGTTTCCAGACTGTAGCAAACATACAGAGACTCTTAAAAACACACTTCTGAAAGTAGAGCATGGAGCAGCATTTGCAAACAGGAGATACAAGCTTCCTGGTCAATGATTTCTGCTGTAATCAGCATCTTACGGGGTTTAAGGAGATGTTCAAGCACTTGTAAAGAAATCATGTTGCATATGCAAATCTTTCCTATTATTAACTCAGAAGGTGGTAAAATTATTTTAAATGATGTACTAGTTTTAATCTATGATATCCATGTTTAAGCAGTCTGTGGAATTAAAGACATATATCATAGTATACCAAATTATGGTTAGGAAATGTGCTTTAAACACAGAAAAGTAAATGTTATTTTTCAAAGTTTTGGATTGTTCATTGTTATTATGTAGTATAAACATTAATTATTAATATTAATGTGTTTAATAAATTAATAATCATGTGTCTAAATTACTCTAAAGCATGTGATGTAAACAGTTGAATTTGATATTGTTTTAGATTGTGATTATATTCCACTTTGAACTCACCATAAGTTCCTGCTCATATGTCCAAACTCCACAAGCCAGTTCTATACAGAAAATGACAAGTAAACTTCCAAAGTACTGTAGAAAAACACAAGTATGCCATCAGTATAGAATCAAAATAAAGTATGGTCATCAGAGACAAATCAAATATTATTCAATCTCATATTTATCTAATGGACAAGAAAACAGAGTCAAGTTCTCAGGGAACAGATGAGGAAAATTTAGCAAACTTAAAAACACCTGCAAATGACATTTAATATTTGCTTAAGTGGGCTATATTTTATTAGTCAGCTCCTGGAACAAGTCTTTCATAAATACCAGTTCTTTCACTAGGCTAAATAAGAATTTACATATTATAGTCTGATAAACTATAACTAAGTTCTCTGAGAAAATGGACCTAGTTTCTTTCAAAGTGGATGAGGCAAGATTAACAAGTTTAGGGTTCTGCCTATTAGAACATTTTAACCCATTCTAGGCAAGGGGCCTTTCTTTGCATTCTTTGAAAAACACAATTTAAAACAAAATCCCAGCTACTAATGAGAACTTAAACTATGTACTATAGTAAGTTTCTATTATGGGATAGTCCTGTAGTTTTACGAAAGAATATCAGAAATACTGAGGAGGCATGGATAGGCAAGTAAATAACAAATTTGAATACAATTTCAAAGCAGAAATGAAGATAAAAATTCAGGACTCCTGTGAAATAGAGAATTACACAAAGTCCTAAATGGGGAGGGGAATGGGAATAAACAGAAGAGAGCATTTTAGGCAAACAAGAAACATGAAAAGTGAGTAGAGGGAGCTGGAAAGTACAGCCAAAGGACAAGGAACAGGAAACACATCTGTCTAGCAGAAAGAGAAATGATACAAGATCAAATCTGAAAAGTAGATTAAAGTCAGATTATAACAAACTTTAAATAATACAGGAATGGATTTTAAATCTATCATGTAGATAATATGGTGATATCTCTCAAAGTTCTGAGTAAGACAAAGATATGATAATCAGATTAAATAATGGCAGGATCTTAATAATGGTTTGGAAGGAAAAGGCTGAGGGGGAGGGTTGAAGATATTACAGAAGTCAGCCAAGAGGAAGCAGGAGGAGAAGACCTCAATTTAGACAGTGGCTTGCAAATAGATAGAAAAGAACAGCTTCCAGAGATTTAACAAAAGAAAACTGACATGACACTGGAGTGGCTGAATTCACAATCTGAGGGGAAAGGATGTATATCCCCAAAGCACAGAAATGGGGAGGGGTAACTAGATTTGTTGAAAGATAAAAATGGTAATTTTATGAGCAACATAGAAATGTATATCCAACTACGGGAAATGTCAGTTTGGAGCTCAGGTACCCAAGGGTGAAAGTCGAAATTATTTTCATGATTAGAACCAAAAACAGCAGCTTTTGGATGAGGCGCTATTTATCAAGCACTTTCATAATTCATTCACTCAAGAAACTTGTTAAATGGGTAAGACTACTCCATTTTACAAAGGAGAAAAATCAAAGCAGAAAGTATATAAGTGGCTCACTCAAGAAGGGCATACTGAGTGTGGAGAGGGCTGGAGAGACCCCTGTAGCAGTGTTGTGAGTGCTCTTCCTTATTATCTCCCTAGCTGTGGCAGTAACTCAACAGAGTCCCATAATAAGAGTGTGAGAAAGAGTGGGCTTTCTGAAAGTTCTCCTCACCAAATCCAGAAGAACTAAAATGGTGCTGAGCTTACAAATCTTCCCCTTCACTTGATGGTGTGGGGTTGGGGTAGAGGTAACCAGGCAGCAATGCTCAATTGTTATCTCCTTCACTGGGAAGAAGGCTCCATTAAGGGCAGGCACGTTATGTTTCTCATCACAGAACATGTATTCAATAAATATTTGTTATATAAAATATTAATGAAAACAAAGTAGAGTAATTTGATAGTAAGTGATGGGGCATTCCCTTGGACTGGATGATTCAAAAAGGTCTCATAAAGGTGATCTGTAAGATGAATCAGTGATCAAAAAAGGAAGGCGATACAGTCAGGATTTTAAACAAAGCAAGCCAGAAAGAAGACACATCAAAGGCAGGGCCATGTTACAGGGTAAGCTAGTTAGTTAAAAACAGTAACTTGAGCACAGAATGGGGTGGGATGGTAGAATAAGTACATGTAAATCCTGAGAGGCAGAAAGAACCACAGCACTGTGGGTCACAGAAAGGATTCTACCTTTTATTGTTAAGTGTAATGGAAATTCACCAGCAGGTAACATGATCTGAGGTACATTACAGAATTAATTCTGGCTATGTTTTGAAAAACCACCTAAGAAAAGTAAAGGTATATCAGCAGTGGTACATGTTTGGGACTCCACCTACTCTGAAGGCTAAGGCAAGAGAAGCCCAGCCTGGGGTAACTTAGAGAGATCTTGTCTCAAAATAAAAAGGGCTGAGGACATAACTCAGTGGTAAAGTGTGTGCCTAGCACATACAAGCCAAGTTCAATCCCCCGGCACAATGCAGATGACTTACACAAAGGACTGCTGAACTAAAATGGCAGCAGGAAAGGAAAAAAGGGGGTTGATAAAGGGTTATGAACCATTAAAGCTTACATTTTTTACATTCTTTGTTCATAGTTTTTGCCAAAAAAGGAAAAGTAATAAAAGATACAGAAAATTAGAGTTTTTTATTTCCATGATATAGTCCTTATGATTTAAAAATATAAATCAATGTTATTGGCTTTAATTTGCTTCCCTTATACATCTTTCATTTTAAAAATTAAGAATATATAATGGTGTAATTTTTAGACAATATTAATAATTGGCTTGAAGATAAAAACTGGCTCAAAAGATAAAGTAGTATTCTGTTAAGGGGAGCTTATTTTACAAGTTACTTTTATTTTCACCACATGGAGTACTCACGGTTAGCTTCAACTTACTCAGATCTCAATTTCAAGTGTTGCTACTTTTAGGACTTAATTTAAAGATTTTAGCCTTGAAATGCTGATTAGAAGAAATCTGGTGAGCACACTAAGAGTACTTCGAAGTGAGTTTTTCTCTATGCTTTTTGTAAGAGACTTTTAGACATGAAAAATATTATATTTACCTTTATGTTCCACAGAGACCAAATGTTTAGTAGTTATATGTGCCATCAATTTTCTTATCTTTCATAAGAGCCTAAGAGACATGAGACTACAGAGAAAAATTACACTATAGGATACCTTTGCTCTCTCAGATCCTTAACCTAAATTCTTTTCAAAACTGATGTACAGTTACAATGAAAACCAAAGCATCTCTCAAAGGCAAGACACCTCTAAGGATAAAGCACACATGGATGATAATTAAGTTTGCTGAATGGAAATAGGAGATACCCTGACTTTGTCTTGGGGATAACCACGCAGATTTCTGGATTGATTTTATATCCTATAAAATCTCACTTGAGTCATCACTTCCATTTCTGTCTCCTGGAGTCACTGATGAGTTTACAAATGTCTAGGCTGTACCAGCTGAAAGGCCCCAACACAAGGCCATAGGCAAATGCCCAGATAAGTGAAATTGTGCAATATTTGAGTAACCAATGGATCCAAACGCCAAGTATGTAATAACAACAGGCATACTATCACCTTTGATTTCTTAAAATAAGCCCTACAATGGTCTAGCAATACCACCTCTTAGATAACCATAGAAATGCATATGTAAAGAATACATATCTGAAACAACCTCTTATTCCAAACTCAAAACTGAGATTACAGTTCATGACAGGGAGAGGATAAATTCCATATAATTTGACCAGTCTTTGAATATGAGAAAATTCCAAAATGATCATATCTCAGATTTCCAATGTTTTCAGTTGATGCAAGTTCTCCCATACAATTATTCTTCCTTTCACTGTAGGAACACGGATTATTTCACCTTGAGGTTCAAAATACAAGTTTAATTAACATTATACAACTTTAATGCAAACAAAAATTGTCACAAATGATATTGCAGCTTCATGGTCAGCTACCAGTGCCTTGTTGTATTACATTAGCATTAAATGTCCAATTTTCTAAGTCCAAGAATATTGTAAATGTTAAATCTATCCTTGATACAACATACTAGATCAACTGCACTTACCCTTAAATTTTATTTTTAGTGAGATGTGAGTCATTGATAAAAATCATCATATTGATCATTGCACAGAGTCAGTCACTATTTACTTTAAGGGCTGAGCTATGAAGCATTTGTAAAACATAGTGTTAATCCATAGTTTTAAAAGAACGAAACTAGCAAAAAAGCACCAGAACTTCCAATGAGTTCTGCTATGGTGTGAAGTGTACACGCACATATGTATGTATGTATATATCTCACCCCTAGTGACATTTTTCAGCATGTACCTCTCAGGCTTCTTATTTTCCAACATTCCTGGTTTGATGGTTGGGCTATACCAGTCATTGCCACAGCAACTTATCCTTTCTTTCCCTTGCACACTCTTCCTCTAGAATGATGGAGAGGGCTCTGAATTGGGAGTCAGAAGAGTCAAGTTTAAACCCAACTCTAAAACACAGAGTGTTCTTTGGCAAATTGTTTAACTGCTCTGTTGTCAGTTTGCTCATCTAAGTAATGTGGATAAAAATAAGGCTTTTTTTTTTGTATTGTCAGGATTGATTTGATACATGTGAAAGTACTCTGGAAAATGTAAAGGAGATACAAATGCTATTCTGTCCTGGTTTGTGAAACACAGTCTGGTATTGTCTTTTCTTCTGCACTAGCCTCCATTCCCTGGAGTGGGCCACAGTTTCTTCCTGCATTTCACCTCTTGTTCTTGACCATTTCACTTTTCTCCTTCCTGTGTATATCAGGCTTTCCTTGTCTAATGTATCTCAAGCCTCAGTAACTCAGAGTTTAGCCACTTGGCTGCCTCACTCACCAGCCACAGTGTGCACTCGGCAGCTAGACGTCACTTCTGGCTGGCAAGATCTTGTTCTTCGGCATTATTTTATTCCCAATGCCTCCAGTCCCTGTCACACAGCAGGTATTTAATAAATGTCAATGGACTTAATATCAGTTTACTAACTAGAGAGACAAATTTCAGCATTTCCTTGAGTTTCTCTACCTAATTTGAACCTTAAGTTTCTTGCTAACATTTAGCACTTGCTAACATTATCCACTTGATTTCTGCCTACACATTTCTATTTTAAATACTGCTTCTGTTTGATGTGAGTTGGTTTCATGTATTACACTGTGATAATACAGTGCAACTTGAAATGTTTAAGGCCACTTACATAGTTAATGACAGAGAGCAATATGCACACTCTCCCCATATGCCTGGGCTACTGTCAACTAATCACTTTAAACAAATGAAGAATGAGAAAATGTATGTTTATAGAAGGAAATCAGAATGTAGTTATTTGCATTACTGTTTTATTTGCTTTAAAAAAGTACTCACTACCAAGTTGCTTACGTAGCTAAACTCCTCCACTATAACTAATCTAAAACTTGTATTCTACTAGGTTTATCCCAAATATCTAGTCATGAAAAATTACATCTAATAAGACACTGAAATGATGCAAGTAAGTATTGGTTTTTTAATCAAACCTCTCAGGCTGAGAATAAATTCTTCAGTTCAAAAACAGGTGCCTTTATTGGATTATATAGTAAAAATCTAGATAAAACAATGTATATAAGGCTATCTTGTTGATTTATGAACAAAAGAATACGGGCTTTGAGATAAAGTGGGCCTAACCTCAGATTCAGGCTATGTTACTTACTAGCTGGATGACCACGGGCAAATCAGAAACCTCGGTTTCGTTTGTAAAATTACTTCATGGTGCTGGGCAAAGGGTTCAATAAGGTAACCTACCATTGCATTGTAACCACTCTCTAAATGGTGCCCATTTTTAATCATATAATAGCATCTATTAAAGCATACACTGTACTGGGGCAAGAGAAATCATTATGTTTAAAAAAACCTAACACACTTCCTGGCATGTAGCAGGGACTTGAACAGAGATAATTATGATTAGAGAATGACAGTGTATAAAAGTGCTCATCCTCCTGAGGTTATTAGTGTCACTCCCCACAAGCTATTTGATCAAATCTTTAGTAAGATCTATGTCCAGAGAGAATAGTCAGTATTTCCCAAAACATCAGCTTTTAAAAAAACTAAACCAGGATGAGTGTGAAGGGCAGAGAGCCCAACTATTTTTTAAAAAGGAGCAGGTTCCACTGCTCCCATCCCAGAGGTATGGGCTTCTGGGCAGCTGTTCCACCATTCCCAGCCCAGAGGAGGTGAGCCCCAGGAGCACCAAAAGCATTCCGCCCATCCCCGTTGAAATGAGAAGACAGGTAAACAGGTCTCAAAACCAGACTTCCAGATCACCTACAGCAACCCCAAAGGGAAAAGAGATGGAACACTCTGATACTCAACCACCTGGACTCCCTGAACTGGCAACAAAAGAGGACTTGAAAATGAAATCAGAAATAATTTCTCAGATAACAGCAGAGACTGTGCCCATAGTGAAAGACATGATTAACAAATTTAGAGAGGACACAGATAAAAATAAATAAAGGACCTGAGGAACATGATGGAATCCCAACATAGGAAACAAATGGAATCCATAAAACAGATACAAACAGATTTCTAGGAGATTAAAAACTCCATTAAAAGTCTATGCAACAGAATGAGCCAATGTGAGGACAGAATTTCAGATATAGAAGATAAGATTGCCATTAGTGACCAGAAAAAGAAAAATTTCTTCAACATTGTAAGGGATCATGAGAAATCAATCCAGCAGCTGCTAGACGATGCAAAGAAGAATAACATAAGACTGGAGTCAAAGAAGAAACAGGAGAGAGTGCGGATGACATAAAAAAAAACTCTTCACAGGAGTAATGGCAGAAAATTTCCCAAGCAGGGGAAAAGAACTTGACATACGGATAAGTGAGGCATATAGGACTCCAACTAGCCTTGATCAAAAAAAATCTACACATAGGCATATAATTGTTAAATTCCAGAAACCCAACAGAAGACCAAAATTCTACAAGCAGTTAGAGAAAAAGAAACAAACCACATACAAAGGAAAGCCCATCAGAATCACAGCAGACTTCTCAACACAAACCCTCGAGGCAAGAAGAGCTTGGAGTGACATATTCCAAGCCCTAAAGGAAAACAGCCTCAAACCCAGATTGATGTACCCTGCAAAACTATCTTTCAAAATTGATGGAGAAATAAGATACTTTCATGACAAAAAAAAAAAAAAAAGAGCACCTTAGAAAATTCATGAATACCAAACCAGCACTCCAAAAAAGTTCAGACAATATCCTAGGAAATGACAATGAGGATCTCAACCCCAGGAAGCCCAGCAGAATGAATCCATTGGACATGACAAGAAATTAAATGCAAAGGGGGAGATTCTAGCAGAAAGAAAAGGTCATGACAATGATAAGTCAATACATATCAGTTATAATCATCAATGGTAAGGGTCTCAATTCATCAATCAAAAGAAATACACTGGCAGAATGGGTCAAGAAGCAAAATCCAACAGTATGCTGCATACAAGAAACACACTTAATTCAGAAACAAACTCATAGATTGAAAGTTAAAGGCTGGAAAGCAATACTCCATGTGACAGGAACCCGAAAAAAGCAGGAATAGCTATCCTCTTTGCAGATCAAGTGGAATTCAAACCAATGTTGATTAAGAGAGACAAAGAAGGGCACTACATCCTTGTAAAGGGAACAATCCAAAAGGAAGAGATGAGAATCATAAATATATATGCACCAAAAACTAGTGTGCCCAAATGTATAAAACAAATACTAACAGACATGAAAAATCAAATAAGCACTAATACAATAGTAGTGGGGGACATCAATACCCCACTGTCACAAACAGATAGATCTACTAGACAAAGAATAAGCAATGAAATACTAGAACTCAATCAAACTCTTGAACAATTGAACCAAACAGATGTTTACAGAGTGTTTCACTCCACAATATCAGAATACACATTCTTTTCAGCTACACACGGTTGTTCTCCAAAATGGACCACACACTTGCTCATGCAACATGTTTAAGGAAGTGTAAAGGAAATGAAGTTATCCCCTATATATTATCAGACCATAGTGCGATGAAATTGGGAGATCAATAGCAAAAGAAATAGCAAAAATTTCACAAACACATGGAAATTGAATAACACACTTCTGAATAACCAATGGGTCACAGAAGAAATTAAAGAAGAAAAAAAAAATTAAAGAAGAAATCAGACAGTTCCTTCAATTAAATGACAGTGACAATATAACATATTGGAATCGATGGGACACAATGAAAGCAGTCTTACGAGGGAAATTCATAGCAGTGAATACTCATAGTAGGAAAACAGAGCGAGCCCAATTAAACAACCTGATGCTGAACTTCAAGCTTCTAGAAAAAGAAGAGCAGGACAAATCCAAAGCTCATACAAGGAAGGAAATTATAAAAATCAAAATAGAAATCAATTCCATGGAGATTAAGAGAATGATACAAAAAATTAATGAAGCCAAGAGTTGGTTCTCAGAAAGAATAAACAAAATTGACAAACCCTTAGCCAACCTTATCACAAAAAGGAAAGAAAAGGCCCAAATCCATTCAGTTAGGAATGAAAAGGGTGAAATTACAGTGGACCCAGCAGAAATGCAGAGGATCATCAATACCTACTTTGAGAATCAATACATCAATAAGATGGAAAACACAGAAGAAATAGACAGATTCCTAGATATGTATGAATTGCCAAAGTTAAACGAAGAAGACCTAAAAATTCTAAGCAACCCAATATCAATCAATGAAATTGAAAACATAATTAAAAACATACCAACTAAGAAAACCCCAGGTCCTGATGGCTTCACTGCTGAATTCTACAAGACATTTAGAGAGGAACTGCTGCCACTACTGTTTAAACTCTTCAATGAAATTGAAAGGGAAGCAATACTCCCAAATTCATTCCTGGAAGCAAGCATCACCTTGATCCCCAAAGCAGAGAAAGACCCAACGAAAGAAGAGAACTATAGGCCAATCTCACTAATGAAGATAGATGCAAAAATCCTTCATAAGATAATGGCAAACAGAATGCAGAAGATCATCAAGAAGATCATACACCCTGATCAAGTGGGATTCATCCCAGGGATGCAGGGATGGTTCAACATATGCAAATCAATCAATATAATACACTATATCAATAGAGCCAAGGACAAAAACCATATGATCATCGCCATAGACACAGAAAAAGCATTTGACAAAATCCAACATGCATTTATGATAAAAACCCTACAAAAAATTGGAATAGATGGTCTCTACCTCAAACTGATAGAAGCCATCTATGAAAAACCAACAGCCAATATCATACTAAACAGTTAAAAACTGAAATCCTTCACACTAAGATCAGGAACAAGACAAGGATGTCCACTATCACCACTCCTGTTCAATACAGTTTTGGAAACATTAACCACAGCAATTAGACAAGAGAAAGAAATAAAAGGAATAAAGATAGGAAATGAAGAAGTCAAATTGTCATTATTTGGAGATGACATGATACTCTATATAGAAGACTGCAAGAACTCCACCAAAGGTCTTCTACACTTAATAACTAAAATCAGTAAAGTAGCTGGATACAAGATCAACACACAAAAAAACAATAGCTTTCCTCTACACAAACAATAGTCACTGAGAGAGAAAAAGGGCAAATGATTCCTTTCACAATAGCATCCAAAAAAACTGAAATACCTAGGAATCAACCAAACAAAAGAAATCAAAGACCTCTTCTCTGAAAACTACAGCACTCTTAAAAAAGAAATTGAAGATATCAGAAAATGGATAAACACCCCTTGCTTCTGGGTAGGAAGGATCAACATAGTGAAAATGACCATACTTCCAAAACTGCTATGTAAATTCAATGCAATCCCAATTGAAATCCCAGCAGCATACTCCACAGACCTTGAGAAAACAATCCAAAAATTCATTTGGAACAATGAGAGACCCAGAAGAGCAAAAGCAATTCTAGGTAACAGAGACATGGCAGGGGGTATTACAATCCCCAACTTGAAACTATACTACAAAGCTACTGTGATAAAAACAGCATGGTACTGGCAAAGAAACAGACCTGAGGACCAGTGGAACAGATCAGAAGATGGAGAAACAATGCCAGACACACTCAGCCATTTCATCTTTGATAAAGGAGCGAAACACCCTCACTGGAGGAAAGATAGCCTCTTTAATAAGTGGTGCTGGAAATATTGGGTTTCAACCTGCCAAAGATTAAAACTAGACCTATATCTTTCACATTGCCCTAAACTAAAATCAAAATGGATTAAAGATCTAAATATTAAAATAGAAACGCTGAATCAGCTGGAACAGAGGTTAGGTAGAACTCTTGAAGACATTGGTGTAGGAAAAGATTTTATGAACAAAACCTCAATTACCTGTGAACTAGCACAAACAATCAACAAATGGGATCTCTTCTTATTAAAAAGCTTCTGCACAGCAAGAGAAATGACTAACAGTGTGAAGAGATAATCTACAATGTGGAAAAAAGTCTTCACCTGCTGTTCCCCAGACAAAGGTCTACTATCTTGAATCTATAAAGAACTTAAAAAAATCAGACCTCCCAAATTTAAAGACCCAATCTGAAAATGGGTATCTGAAATGAAGATACATTTGTCAGACAAAGAAATAGAAATAGGAAATAAACATATGAAAAAATGCTCAACATCACTGGTCATTCCAGAGATGCAAATGAAAACAATGCTGAGATTCCACCTCACTCCAGAAAGAATGGCTGCTATCATGAAATCAACCAATAACAAATGCTGGCTGGGCTGTGGGGAAAGAGGAACCCTGCTCCACTGCTGGTGGGAGTGTCGACTGGTGCAACCACTGTGGAAATCAGTATGGAGATACCTCAAAGAACTAGGACTGGAAGTCTCATTTGACCCAGCTATTCCCCTGCTGCGTATCTTCCCCAAAGAATTAAATAATCATACAACAGTGATATATGTGTACCCATGTTCATAGCAGCACACTTTGTAATAGCTAAAACTTGGAAAGAGCCCAAATGACCATCAATGACACTGGAAAATGTGGTTTTTAAAAAATAAAATGGAGCACTACTCAGCCATAAAGAATGAGAAACTAGAGACATTTATAGCTAAATGGATGCACACTGAGGCAATACTCTTAAGTGAAATAAACAGGACACACATGTGTAAATACTGAATGGTTTCTCCAGTGTGAGAAACAAAGTGTAAATAAGGACTAAAAGGTATAATAGATAATGTGAAATAGGAAGAAAAGGGGCAATGGGGAAGGGGAAGTGGGAGGGGTAGGAGAAAGGAAAGAAGGGAACAGAATTAATATAAGAAATGAAAAAATGGAAACAAAGTCTTTTTAAATAGGGAGGGATGGAGTGGTTGAAGGGAGGGCAGGGGAAGGGGGAAAAAACAAGAACCAAGAGAGATTATGTAAAGGTGCAAATTTCCAATGATGAATATCATCATATTGTATACCTCAAATGTACCAATAAAATACAATTTTTTAAAAAAATTGATTTAAAAAAATGTATTTCTAAATTTGTCAATCTAATGAAAAGAAAAAGCAATCTTTAACAAAGATAATCAACTTATTGAATATATTAAACCTGGTAACAGTTGAGAAATGTAGGAAAGGAGATGTTTAATTACAAAGGGCACTGGTAGAAAAAGATATTCAATGAGTATAGAACTTTAACAACTTCATTCATCCAATTTTATAGAGAAAGGACTCTGTGATATAAACTATCTAAAAAAACCAAAAAACCCCATCCACCTCAACAGAAACAGATAAGGCAGTTGTTGTCCAACCTGTTTTTCTATATAAATACTGAGATAGACTTTTTATAATGAAGCAAAATGATAATGTTTTCCTCCAACATTTCCATAGGCTTCTTTGTGAAGGTGGGTAGATAATCAAAGAAGTATCACAGAAACCCAGGCAGTAAGAGTATGTTTCACAGACAGAAAAGTAAAAAATTGTAAACATCATAAAAGTTATTTTAACCTGCTACTCTCCTAATCTATAACTAAAACATCAGATCATTGTTTTTCACAAGTGACACACAGCATAATTTAAAACCACAAAAGTCAGATTTGCTTGCCTTGGAAAATTAATAAAACCTGAGATTCACCTCCCCTAGCCGAATAAAAACTATTTTAAAGTATAACATACTTACTGGACATTTTAATATTTTTAAAACAGAGACCCTTTTGACTCCTTTTACATGTTATATAACCAACATTTTTACTAAACAAAAAGTATGATTAAAGGCCTGTGTTCATTAAATGATAAACGATAAACTCCAGTCTCTACCCTGTCAAATACTAAACTCTGCAAGCTTTCAGTGCTAAGTATCTTTATGTCAGTTGTTTATTTTTCCTTTCCCAGTGATTGGAGGTTTAAAAATATTATATTACTTATAGTTAATAAATAAGGGAATTCCAGTGCCAAATATTTGTACAAGATAATGGAACAGCTGCCTTTCTATAAAGAATCTGCAAGGACTACAATACTAACAGGTAAGAATACTTAATATCTGTTGGTCAAAACACACACACAAATATATACACACAAAGGCGCACACACACACACACACAGACTTAGGTTAGCTAATTCTCAAAACAATGTAACAGCAGACACAGGTTTGTTGCTTTCTGTAGACCCATCATTCAACATATCCATTGTCTCCCTATGCATTTTTCAAAGAAAAAGCAACACTGAATCTCCTTCCTTTTAAGAATAATAACTAGGACAAGGTCAGTCAAATTTATGAAGAACAAGTTACAACACTAAGCCAGCTGTTGAAGAAACAGTCATACAATTATTCAGAACAGGCAGAAATTCAAACACAAATAAGAAAATATTGGTATTCTGTGGTCCTTTGCTGATGACTTATACTTGAATAAATATAGAAGACTATTTTTTAAAATGTATATTACTTTAATTCCCTTTTGGTTTTACTTCTTTTGGCCATTGCTGAGCCAATTTATCATAGGTGACACTGGTAAAGTCCCAATTAGTAAGCATTTGCATCATATGTTGTTTCAGCTACAAGACAAAGAAGTGTGTTATGGCAGAATCCATGGGTGTAGCTGAGGGTTGAGTCCCTAGGGTCAGTGACCTATATCATGAGAGATAAAGCATTAAGGGAAAGCAATAAAACAGCTGGCCACTCTACCGAGGTCATCGTGTATATGGCTTCTGTTGCCTTGGAAGCTAGGTCAGCTCACTTACAAGCTCAGCCTGATCTTAAAAGATTTACAGGGTGTGACTGGTCTCTGAAGAGGCTATCACTACAGATTATGTTAGATGGATTCCCAATTGCCAAAACCTGTATACAATAATGCAATTAGGAAGCCACCTTAGGCATATCCTAAGTAACATGGCCCCAAGAATGCCAGCCTCAATTCTGACCCAAACTATGCTTCTTACTCAGAACCACCCCCCACCCTCTCCAACTGTGTCAACTCCTCCCAAATGACACGGTGATAAGAGTTTATTACAGCAGGCAGCACTGTAGCAATACTTCTTACATGACAGCAGGTTAAGAAACTGGAAATTTAAGAAGACTTTTGATTAGGCAGACAGAAAACTCAGTTTGACATCTGCCAATAACTTCTGAACCTGTTCATAACTCTGAATGTATCTTTTTATCACATTCCTTTCTTTATTTTACTTTTATTTTAGGACAAGCTAGGCACTTCAACTTATTTTTGTGTATTTTCCAGAATAACCAAAAAAAATCTATTTATTAAAAAACTAGTTTCTCCTAAATTTTATAAATTTACATACAGAAATATTTATTACAAGTGGACAGGTTTGTTCCTTTTTTAAAAAAGGTAAATGTATTCTAGTAAAAATACTTTCTTCCTGAGCCCAAAATACAGGGATTTTTCCTTAAAAGAAAAAAAAAACCCATAAGAACACAACTCTTTGGGAATGTTACAGACTGGTTCACAGTCATGTTCCGTGGTCAGGGAAGGAAAATCGTCTGTAAATAATGATGAAATCATTAAATCATCAAAGTTGCACCTTAGCCAAAAGGCAGTTTCTAGTTGTCTAATTTAGCTTGATGGCTTTGTTTCTGCTATCAAATCTGAACTACAGTTACTCAAATAAACAGAATTTTATTAATAATGGATATCTGGAAAAAACATCTGAAATATTAGGATGGTCTTCTTCAGGATGAACTTCTGCTTATCACTAAAGACACAGTAAGAATAAAAGTATCTCTTCCCTTCTCTCTTCTATCATTAACAAAGGTTCTGTATATGGAAAGCCCCCTTATCCCACAGGGGCACAACCAGTTCACCATTTTCTTGCAGGTAATTGAGTAAAAGAGTCAGAAGCAACTAAGAGCAGACACTGCTCCCAAGGATGTGAACACAAGATAGGTCAGATCACATCACCTTCTGCTCACAGAACTTCAGCCTGATGTGTGCACATGGCAATCAAGACTGTCCATAGCTCAGCCCCAACTCCTCAGCTGTACCTGCTGTTCATCCACCCAAGGACAAACACGTGCCCTTCTCCAAACCCACCAACAGCTTCCCTACACTATCTCAAACAATCCCTCCACCAACCACTGAGTTTCTCCAGGGTGCCCTGATCCCAACAAGGGGCCCCCAAAGCCAATGCTCAGCCCCATCCACTGCACCCACCTGCCCTTTTCTTTCCTTCACTAACCTCACACACATTCTTATATTCTTTTATTATATTCTCTCAGTAGAACAAGACTACTGTTCTTTGGAGTTCTTTCAAAATCCCTTTAATAATACAAAGAGAGACATTTTGGAATGAAAATAATTATAAAAGGGAAGTCACTAATTATCTCATTAAAATTATCAGTTCATGCTCTCAACTCAGTGGTGCAAACCCTGCATAGACTTGAAATTTTAAAAAGTTTTAGGTATTGTTTCCTGGGAGAAACACTGGAATATCTCACATTTGTATTTAATTAGAAAGGATTCTTAAATTGGCAAGTATCATCTAACAAAAATTCGTATCTTTTTAGGGATAATGTTTCTAAAATATTTTCAGAGTTGCAACCATTTTGAGGAAATTTATAGGTTCCAAACTTTCTATTGTAGAAATAATGTAGAAATAATGTCAATCTAAAGAAAATTTGGGAACTATTTATTTCAGAATAATTCAAATGTATGGCTTAACAGAAATACCAAGTATTATAGCATGTTATAGTAATATATAATATGAATATATTGTTTGTATATTTTAAATAAAGTTTTAATTATTATTTCTGGCTCCTGAACTGAGATGACTCATCTTAACATGAGCATATAATCAGGGCCTGTAACCACGCTTTATGTGAAAAAGTGGGAAGACGTATGGATCGCAATTTTTTTAAAGTAAGTTATTAAAATTTATGTAATTTCATGAAAAAAGGATTCATCAATGCATCATCTTATTACTTAGTCATTAAACATCATACATTAAACAGTTGATCTTGAAATGACATTCCTCCTTGGTTTAATTCTCTCATCTTTTGCATTTGTGATTCACCCTCTTTTTAACTCAGGTATGTATCTAATTTTAAATGGATGTCCATAGCTTTATGCTTATCAAAGAAATTCAGTAAAGAGGCAAATGGGGAAGCAAATGAGAGAGCAAAACCAGTGCCCACTTGTGGCATTCTCCTTAAGGCAGTGTTGGCTGAACTGGTGACCAACCTCAGATGGCATGTACCACCACAGGAAGAGCTGGCTTTCAACTTGGCACAGAGTAACAGCAGTCACCAAATCAACGGATATAGACTTATTTGATTTATATTTAACCAGAGGTATCTGAAATGTATGTATTAAGAAACAATAGATAACATGGGTTAAAATTCTCACTATGACAGAGAACCCTTATGTGCAAAGGACAGAAATACAAACACAGTACCACTCATCTTTCCAATACTCAAGTAAGCAAAAGGTCCAATAAGCACCAACCCTGTTACAAAGACCCAACACTAAGACATGAATACCATGCACTTGTCCTGTTTCCCTGTTACTGACACAGCATTTACTTTTAAAGATATCTGCTTACATGCGTTCCACAGTAGACATACCACCATCACTAAAGAAGCAGAAATGGTCATGGAACTAGGTCATGGGCTCTAATGAATACAAAAACTAGAGTAATTACTACATGCTCTATGTAAATACCTCATGTTGCACTATATATGGAGGCTTTCTAATGCCTCCTGCCCTAAATGTAAAGGATTTTATCCCTAACTAGAAATAACCATTGGGCTTGTATAATCCAAGAAATAAAATCAGACTTCTCTACAAAGACCTTCACATTTGGACTGACTTCAAGTTCTTCTCACTGCATTATCAACACCACAGCCATAATTCTGCTTAAATTTGCCACATCCTTTTACTCCTCCACATTTGCACATACTCTTTATATTGCTCCAAATCCCCTTTGCTCCCTTTCTCTACCAGAAAATCCTAGTGAATTTTCAATATCCAGCTCAAATACTCTCCTGTGAAAAATTCACCAAGTCTCCATTGCTCCTGATTACAAGTTCCTGCAGTAACTTATTTGTACATTTAATACTACATTTTGCTTTGTTAATTTCTTTCTAGTCTCCTCATTCATCTTTGTTTCTCAAGTGTCTATCACAGGCTGGGTGCTCAATATATGTTTAAAGAGGGAAAATGAAAGAAATGGACGATGGTAAGGGAGGAAAGGGGAAAGGGAAGGAGAACTTGCTTGATTCTTCGACAGGATTAGAGAGAATGATAACTATGGTGGAATTTTTAGAGTTCCTTTTATAATAAGAATACCAAAGATTACATTTTTAAAAGTTAAATGACTACTGAATCCATTTGAGTAATAAATGAAGCATAGTTAAGCCTTATAGAAACAATGCCAGTAATGAATTAAAGGTATTATACTAGTGGTGTGTGGTAAAATATGCATGGATTGGAACATAAGACTGTCTTTGAATGTTAATGATAGAGACTACCGGCTGTGTGTCTTGGGCACATTACCTTTCCTCTTTTGTAAAATAAATCTAATCACATCTAGTTGCTATGAATATTTTCTGAGAAACAAAGGCAAAATACTGAGTAAATGTGAACATATGGTAAATAATATAATGAGCCTTAATTTAGAAATAAAGATGTAAACTCTCAACCAAAAATATAAACATAATAAAGATATTCCACTAGTAGTTTAATTTTAACTTAATAACTTACAGCTATATAACTACAAATTTCATAACTATATAAGAGAAAGCTTTAAACAACAGGTCTGCAGAAAGTTCATTATTATTTAAAGATAGCCAGGTTTCGCATTATGATTTTTAAAAAAAGAATAATTAAAGAGAAGAAATCTTTTCATGTACATTAAACATGTACTGGATTTCCATTAAGGAAATCATTTAGATCTGGTTCAATTATTCTATATTTTAAGAAAGCTTTAAAAATGTTTCCATACAATAGCTATATGCAAATTCTCTAGAATAATAAAATTGAAAAAAAATCTTCCTCTTTAAACAAAACCCACAGGTTTTTACATGAAGTACATCCACCTTCATTGCTGCCCAGTGCTGAGCTGCTTGTGCTTTGCTGGAAGGTGAGCATATATTAGTATCACGTCCTGGCAAATGATGATCTCCTGAGGTGACATTCAGCTGATGTCAACATTGTAAACTTGTCTGTTGAATCTGTTTACATTCCGCCTGAGCTGGCACTGCTTTCCTAATGCCTGTGTTAATAGCAAGGTAGAACTGCCATAACAAATGAATTTCATTTAGTCTACCGCTCGAGCCTTGGGAAGTACCCATCTAAGGCTTAAAACCAATTTCCTTTTAGCTTTGATTTCTCTTTTAAAGAGAAGGAATTTCTGCTACTGAAATTGCTTTGAAAGTCATAACATGTTCAAATTTCTTCTTCTAGTCATTGCTGGTCTGCTTTCCCATTATAGTTAGGTTTTAATTATTCTTAATCCCATCATATAAATACATAAATGTTCTCCTTTCTAAGATAGTTTCATACTTACTAAGAACACATCTAATTAGGGTTGGGTGGCCAAATTCAACAAAAATATAGCATGTTCATTTAAATTTGAATTTCAGGTAAACAACAAATGAAATTTAAGTACATGATGTATATCTATTTTATGGGATATACACTAAAAAATTACTCATTGTTTATATGAAATTCAATTTAATTGGACATCTTTTTTTTTTTACTCAGGAACCTTAAATTAGGGTATTTAAAAAACTTGCATCTCTAAGTCTTTTAATTCAACAGAAAGGTCAAATGTATAACCTTTCATCACAAATGTTTTCTAATAGTTGGCCTCCCAGCTTTTGTTACTGCTCTTTTGGGTGGTAGGGGGTGGCAGGGACAGGTTCATTATAAACATACTTTTTGAAAGAGGCTCTTTTTCTAACCAGGCAAATGAATAATGATATTTTTATTTTGCTTGAACAGCACCACTGCCCAGCTGCAGGCTCTTTTCATAATCATTCAAGAGATATAGCAGCTCTCAGAGATACCAACTGTCCTTAAAACTATCTCACTAAAATCTGGTTTATAGGTCTTAAAAGTGAAACAAGACTGAATACAGGGAAATGGGCAACTTGGATGAATGCATTCTGTATGTTTAAATATTTACATCCAAAATAAAAGTAACAAATGTTCTATTTTTTAAAAATTAGGATAAAAGGCTAAAGGGCACAAATGAAAAAAGATGTAAGAGCTGCCCTGCAAATATTTGTTAGTTTTATTTATTTAACATCATATCACATTCTGTTACCTTATTCCCTGTAAGAAGGCATTGCCCTTGGAATCCAAATCCTCTTGACATCCAGGCTCCTCTTTTCCAACTTCACTCAGTGTCTCACAGGCACCATCCTCAGGCTAATGCACTAGGTGCCCCCACTCTCGCTGTTCTAGTTTCCTGGCCATCAATGAATTTAATAAACATGTATTAAAGCAACGGGCAAGATGAAAGGTTCATATTACCAAATCGCTTGTGGTATGGTAGCTTGGGTTGATTATCAAAAGGGAAATTCATAATAAGCACAATACACTGCAATTCAAAGGTTGAGAAGATTACAGTAGAGACATCAGTAAAGGCCCAGTAAAAATTGGGCTTGGCAATCAGAATGACTGAAGTCTGAATCCTACTCCTACCTTTTATTGCCCAATGAATGACCTTGGGTATGTTACTGAGTGCTCTCAGTTTCCTTTAATATTTACCTATCTCTGATGATTGTTGTCAGGTTTAAAATGAACAATATTATTTAAAGATGCACTTCCCCATGATGAATATATTTATTACATATCACAAACATATAATAGTAAAAAGGGAAAAAAATTAAAAAATAAAATGTTTTATATGCTGCAAGACATCACAGTAAGAACTTAGGAAAAATCAGCAATTGTAGAGTAAGATAGCAAAATTGTTATAAATGTGTTGTTGAAAATGGACAGCCATGATATAAATAGTAGATCCTCAATTTACTGGTCATGAAAACTCAAGAAAATCATTTTTAACCTCCCTGTACTTCATTTCCTCATCTATATTACAGGACAATAATGGTACCTATCTCACTAAAATTGTGGAAAGGATAAAATTGATTATTTCATGTAAAACTACAGTTTCCGAGATGGCAAGCACCTTAGATACATTATCTACTCTGTCATTGTTATCACTGTCATCACTATTACTTCAAGAGTTAGCATTTCAGATAAGTCTTAATGGGCTGCTAATATTTAAACAAAAGAAGAAATCTGCAGCTAAAGGATCAGTAAGAATAAAGGCAGGGAAGAAAAAAGCAAGAAACATTTGCTCCAGGGTCAAAATCATAGGTTGGCCAGAGATTACTGAACTAGGTTAGAAAGCTAAAAATGGCTGATGAAGGCTTGATGAAACTTTGAGGGGCCTGTCAATATTCATTATCCAACAGAGAAACTACCAAAGTCTTCGAACAGAGGAATAAGGTGATTGTGGTTTTATTAGATTAACCCGGCAGCACTGGTTCAGGAGTAGAATACAAGATAACAGAGACAGAAAAATTAGTTAGGAGGCTATACACTCAGGCAAGCAATCAGAAGGGCCTGCAGGAGCATTCCAAATGAAAATAAGAAAGAGGGGACAAATTGCTGAGATTGTAGAACCAGTACATAAGGGATGTGGCCACTGAGTAGGGAAGGGAACTATGGAAAGGAAGCCAAAGAAAAAATTGCCTGGGAGACAGATCAGACGCAGACTGGATGTGAGTGGTGGGTAACTGAGAGTGGAGACCACAGCTTATTTTTTAGCAAAGAAGAAGATCTTCTGGGCTAGACAGAGTGAGGTCTAGAATCTTGCCACGAGTAGAGAGACAGTCAATAGTAATGGAAAATGAATGGCCAAAGACAGTCAAAGGAAGAAACAACAAAGCTGCAGATGGCACCCATTGGTCCTGGAACAGAAATACATGAAAAGTTGCTTCATGAAAAAGAGAACATCCATTAAGCTAAGAAGGAGATGGAAAAAGGGAGCATCAATCTGTACCTGTCATCCACTCAGAAACCAGCACTAAGTTCTTAGGGCTAAGCTTGGAGCTCTTCCTCTCTGGTCTCAGAGCACCCACTGTAAACCCTAGTATAGGTCTTATCAGACAATAGTAGGATTGTTTATCTATCACACACATTGGTCTGATAGCAAAAATTGATAAAACAGATGTGGTATAGATGTGATCAGTAAGCGAAAAGTGAAAAGTGACTAAATGAATAAGTTAGCGGCCCTTAACACCTTGTCCCTCCATGTCACTTTTGCATCAGAAAGCTCTTCCCCATATCACAAACTTGACTCTCACTTACAAGTCCATGGTCCTTCCCACCTAAGTGTCAGGCCAAAGTACTTTATTTATCAACTTGCTATAGCAGCAAGCAAATTGAATGAATAGCTTTCAAAATGTATTACTAAAAGCCTTGGGGGTTCCATGAAAACCTAACCACACCTCACATCAACCCACCTGCCTAGGGATCATGCAGAGTAAAAGTTGAAAGGAAGGAAGAAAATAGCAGCCATACTTAAAATGGCTACATAAGACACTGGTTCTGAGACATCATGCCAAGATTGTTATTGTTTTGTTTTGTTTTGTTTTTGGTATCAGGGATCAAACTCAAGACCTTGCGCTTTCGCGCCAGACGCTGGAACCACTGAGCTAAATCCCCAGCCCTAAGATTGTAATTTTATTTATTTTTTTGGAAAGGGGGGGGGTTGGTACCAGGATTGAACTCAGGTCCTTGCACTTGGGAGGCAAGCGGCAGAACCACTGAGCTAAATCCCTGGCCTAAGATTGTTATTTTAAAAAAGGATTCTGAGGGTTTTTTTAAGCTTTAAATATATTATATAGGGCCAGGGATTTAGCTCAGTGGTTTCACTGCCTGCTGTGCAAGCGCAAGGATCCGAGTTCGATCCCCACTACCAAGAAAAAAAAAAAAAAAATATATATATATATATATTATACCCCTAAAATTATAGAATATTCATATAAAGTCCTTTAGTTTAAAATTATTGCCTAGATAGTCTTACTCAAAATATGATTTCATATTTTTCACCATTCTGCTCTTCGCTACCTATCCATGTGGAGAGAAGTAAAGTAGTAGATATAGTTCCCTTTTCTAAGTGTGGTTTATTTTCTACAGTATTTTCTGTTTTCCAATTTTCACCCTGAAGAGCTATCCTCCAAGAAACCCAGTAATCCGCTAACACAGGTTGTTCTTGTGAAATTCAGAGCTTCTTACTAAGTTTGTGTTTCAATTTGCACAGGATGGGAGCTTAACAAGTGCATGCAAACTGGCTAGTGAGAGCCAATTTGTGCTCTTCTTTCTCCAACCCCTCATTCAATAATGTCATGTTGGTAACTTGAAATCAAGCATGAGGGGAGTATTTGTCCTATGGAAATCCTCAAATACTTCAATTGGGACTTTTTTCTACGCAGGGATCTAGCTTACTAGCACACCACTCAACTTTTTCCAGATTCCTACATAAAATTAATGCATAGACAGGGCTGAGACCTACTATAAAGAAAAGAATATACTCACCAAATTAATTTTCAAGAGTCTTACATGTCTGCAATTATATATTAGCAGCCTCATTGCCTGGTGCAATATTTTATACCAGCATCCACTTCTAAATATCTATATACTGTACAAGTTACTTTAAAATGACTGAAATTTTTTATGTTAAAAGGCAGTTTGCTAAGTTTTGATTGAAAAGACTAATCATAGAATTGGAATGATGTAATGAACTTAAAAAATAATGCAGTATAAGCTCTTAAGAGTTAAGAAAAAACAATTAAGTTTAGAGAAATTAAGACTCATTTATATCCACTAAACTATACAAATGCAGCACCAGGATTACCATCTATATCTGCTACCTCCCCGCCTAATTTCTACATGGGTTAACAGGATGGATTGTTTAAAAATAGAAAAGAAGAAAAAATAATTCCATTATGACTTCTCAGTTCTAGTCCTAAGGGACCTCTTTGAGTGGTAATAAGGTCTATGACACTAAAAAGAACTAATGCTTTCAAATGAAAATGTCAACATATAGCTGGAGTGAAACAATTAAATAGCCTGCATATTTGCATAACTCATCATTTGAATACACCAAATACTCACTAAAATCATCAGTCATGGAAAGAAAGATTCCAGACTCACAGGAGGCTAAACAATTACCACAGATTAGAGTTACTGCTATCATGGCTCCCTAAGTACATAATCTTACAGACTGAAAACAAATAATCCATTGCCAGTTGGTCTTTTTAACTGTAATGAATTGAAGACAAAAACATTGTACCCAAGCAAGAAGCAACAGGTTTCTTTTCACCGTTCCACAGTATCCCAGCATCCCCACAATGATAAGGAAACAGCAAACAGCAATCATGACAGGATGAACTACAGGAAAGTAAGTCAAGATGACTGCCTCCTCCACTCTGAAAGAAAAAATAACATCAGACTGTAAGAAAGACACAATCAACTTGTTCCCAAGATATAATGCAAAACTTAACCATTATTAAGTTCTTACAAGCTCCATTGTGCTTAGGATTTTACAAAAAGGTATCTCATGTAATCCTTAGCACAGTTCTGAGCAGTATATACTACAGTCTCCATTCAGAGATAAGGACAAGTAATTTGTCCCTTACGATGTTAAGGGCTCAATCCTTGAAATTTAAGAAGAGAATGGGTTTATGAAATTTGGCTTTCACTAGCTGAGGAAAACAAAGGTAAGGGGAAGCTGACAGTGGTTTTCTTAGGGAAAAGGAGCTAGGCTGTTCTTTACACACCAAAATGACACAGCTGAGATGGAGTTAGGAGGACAAGCAGTGTTATTATATCCAGAAATGTCCATAGGAACATACTGCTGCCTGACACCCTCCAGGAATGGTGGCAGACCTTGAAGACAATGCTGGAAAATACAAATGTCTGCAGCAGTGGGCAGGAAAAACTGCTCTAAAGAGCACAAAGGAGCTCCACGCTGTAAACAGCTGAGGACAGAGGTATTTAAAAACCAGGTCTGGGCAGAGGAGGAGGCTTCTGGGCTGCCATATCATCATTCCCAGCTAAGAGGAAGAGGCTTCTGGGCTGCCATAGCAACATTCCAAGCGCACAAGAGGAGGCTTCCAGGCCACCATAGAATGGCTCCCAGCCCAGAGGAGGAGACTTATGGGCCACCACACCACCACTCCCAGCACAGAGGTTAGCTGCATGGGTGCCAGCAGCACACATCCCACAGGGAGCACATATGGGCACCATCCCCCCCACACCCCCAATGAAATGAGAAGACACATACACAAGTCTCAAAACCAGACTTCCAGATCATCTAAAGCAACCCCAAATGGAAACAGGATGGAACAATCTGATACTCAAACACCTGGACTCCCTGAACTGGCAACGAGAGGATCTGGAAAAAAATGAAATCAGAAATAATAACAGAAGAGATTGTGCCCATAGTGAAAGACATGATTAATGAATCCAGAGAGGAAACAGATAAAAAAAATAGAGGAGTTGAGGAACATGATGGAATCCCAACATAGGAAACAAATGGAATCCATAAAACAGATGCAAACAGATTACCAGGAGATTAAAAACTCCGTTAAAAGTCTATGCAGCAGAATGAGTCAATGTGAGGACATAATTTCAGATGTAGACGATAAGATTGCAATTAGTGACCAGGAAAAGAAAAATTGCTTTAAAATAGGAAGGGATCTCCAGAAATCAACTCAACAGTTGCTAGGCAATGCAAAGAAGAATAACATAAGACTGACTGGAGTCAAAAAAGAAACAGGAGAGAGTGCAGATGACATAAAAAAACTGTTCACAGAAGTAATGGCAGAAAACTTCCCAAGCAGGGGAAAAGAACTTGACATACAGATAAGTGAGGCATATAGTACTCCAAATAGCCTTGATCAAAAAAAATCTACACATAAGCACATAATTGTTAAGATTCCAGAAACCAAAGAGAAGAACAAAATCATATGAGCAGTTAGAGAAAAGAAACAAATCACATAGAAAGGAAAACCCATCAGAATCACAACAGAATTAACACAAACCCTCAAGGCAGGAAGAGCTTGGAGTGACATATTCTAGGCCCTGAGGAAAAACACCCTCCAACCCAGATTGATGTACCCTGCAAAACTATCTTTCAAAATGGATGGAGAAATAAGATATTTTCATTAAAAAAAAAAAAGAGCACCTTAGGAATTTCATGAACACCAAACCAGCACTCAAAAAAATTTTAGACAATATCCTAGTAAATGACAATGAGGATCCCAACCCCAGGAAGCCCAACAGAATGAATCCATCGGACACGACAAGAAATTAAATGCAAAGGAGGAGATTCTAGCAAAAAGAAAAAGTCATGACAATGATAAATCAATACGTATCAGTTATAACCATCAATGGTAAGGGTCTCAATTCACCAATCAAAAGAAATAGACTGGTAGAATGGGTCAAGAAGCATGATCCAACAATATGCTGCACACAAGAAACACACTTAATTCAAAAACAAATTCGTAGACTGAAAGTTAAGGGGTGGAAAACAATACTCCATGTGATAGGAACCTGAAAAAAAGCAGGAATAGCTATCCTCTTTGAAGATCAAGTGGATTTCAAACCAACACTGATTAAGAGAGACAAAGAAGGACACTACATCCTTGTAAAGGGAACAATCCAAGAGAAAGAAATGACAATCACAAATATCTATGCACCAAACACTAGTGTGCCCAACTATGTAAAACAAATATTCACAGACATGAAAAATCAAATAAGCACTAATACAGTATTAGTGGGGGACCTCAATACCCCACTGTCACAAATAAATCAACTAGACAAAAAATAAGCACTGAAATACTAGAACTCAAACTCTTGAACAAATGACTTAACAGATGTTCACAGAGTGTTCCACCACACAAAATCAGAATACACATTCTTTTCAGCTGCACATAGGTCCTTCTCCAAAACAGACCATGTACTCTCTCATAGAACATATTTAAGGAAGTGCAAAGGAATTGAAGCAATCCCCTGTATATTATCAGATCATAGTGCAATGAAACTGGAGATCAATAGCTAAAGAAACCACAAGAATTTCATAAAGACATGGAAATTGAACAACACACTTCTGAATAACCAATGGGTCACAGAGGACATTAAAGAAAAAAATCAGACAGTTCCTTCAATTAAATGACAATGACAATACAACATCAGAATCTAGGGGACACAATGAAAGCAGTCTTACGAGGGAAATTCACAGCAGTGAATACTCATAGTAGGAAAACAGAGCAAGCCCAATTAAACAACCTGATGCTGAACCTCAAGCTTCTAGAAAAAGAAGAGTAGGAAAAACCCAAAGCTCATATAAGGAAGGAAGTTATAAAGATCAGAGCAGAAATGAATGCAATGGACACTAAGAGAATGATACAAAAAAAATCAATGAAGCCAAGAGTTGGTTCTTCAAAAGAATCAACAAAATTGACAAACCCTTAGCCAATCTTATCAGGAAAGGGAAAAAAAAGGCCCAAATCCATGCAATTTGGAATGAAAAGAGTGAAATTACAACAGACCCAGCAGAAATCCAGAGGATCATCAATACCTACTTCCAGAACCTATACGCCAATAAGATGGACAACACAGAAGAAATGGACAGATTCCCAGATACGTATGAATTACCAAAGTTAAACGAAGACCTAAAAATTCTAAACAACCCAATATCAACCAATGAAATTGAAAACATAATTAAAATTTTACCAACTAATAAAAGCCTGTGTCCCGATGGCTTCACCACTGAATTCTACAAGACATTTAGAGAGGAATTACTGCCACTACTGTTTAAACTCTTCAGTGAAATTGAAAAGGAAGCTATACTCCCAAATTCATTCCTGGAAGCAAGTATCACCTTGATCCCCAAAGCAGAATAAGACCCAACCGAAAAAGAGAACTACAGGCCAATCTCACTAATGAACATAGATACAAAAATCCTTAATAAGATACTGGCAAATAGAATGCAGAGGATCATCTAGAAAATCATACACCCTGACCAAGTGAGACTCATCCCAGGGATGCAGGGATAGTTCAAAATATGCAAATCTGAACAGATGCAGATGACATGATACTCTATAAAGAAGACTGGAAGAACTCCACCAAAGTTGTAGAACTTAATAACCAAATTCAGTAAAGTAGCTGGATACAAGGTCAACACACAAAAATCAACAGCTTTCCTCTACATGAACAATAGACTCACTGAGAGAGAAATAGGGCAAACAATTCCTTTCACAGTAGCATCCAAGAAACTGAAATACCTAGGAATCAATGTAACAAAAGAAATCAAAGACCTCTTCTCTGAGAACTATAGCACTCTGAAAAGAGAAATTGAAGATGATATCAGAAAATGGAAAGACATCTCCTGCTCCTGGGTAGGAAGGATCAACATAGTGAAAATGGTCATACTTTCAAAACTGCTATATAGATTCAATGCAATCCCAATTGAAATCCCAGCGGCATACTTCATGGACCTTGAGAAAACAATCCAAAAATTCATTTGGAACAAGAAGAGACCCAGAATAGCAAAAGCAATTCTAGGTAACAAAGACATGGCAGGGGGTATCACAATCCCCAACTTGAAATTATATTATAAGGCTACTGTGATAAAAACAGCATGGTACTGGCAAAGAAACAGACCTGAGGACCAGTGGAACAGATCAGAAGATGCAGAAACAACTCCAGACATACTCAGCCACCTCATCTTTGACAAAGGAGCGAAACACCCTCACTGGAGGAAAGATAGCCTCTTTAATAAATGGTGCTGGAAATATTGGGTCTCAACTTGCCAAAGATTAAAACTAGACCTATATCTCTCACTATGCCCTAAACTAAAATCAAAATGGATTAAAGATTTAAATATTAAAACATCAACACTGAACTGGCTGCAACAGAGTTTACATAGAACTCTTGAAGAAATTGGTGCAGGATAAGATTTTATGAACAAAACTTTAGTTGCCCGTGAGTTAGCACAGCACAATCAACAAGTGGGATGTCTTCTTATTAAAAAGCTTCTGCACAGCAAGAGAACGCCTAACAGTGTTAAGAGACAACCCATAATGTGGGAAAAAGTTTTCACCTGCTATTCCTCAGACAAAGGTCTACTATCTGGAGTCTATAAAGAACTTAAAAAAATCAGACCTCACAAATTTAAAGACCCAATATGAAAATGGGCATTGAAATGAAGAGACATTTCTCAGACAAAGAAGTAGAAATAGCAAATAAATACATGAAAAAATGTTCAACATCATCGGTCATTTGAGAGATGCAAATGAAAACAATGTTGAGATTCCACCTCACTCCAGAAAGAATGGCTGCTATCATGAAATCAACCAATAACAAATGCTGGCAGGGCTATTGGGAAAGAGGAGTTACCTCAAAGAGCTAGGACTGGAAGTCCCATTTGACCCAGCTATTCCCCTGCTGGGTATCTTCCCCAAAGAATTAAAAGAATCATACCACAGTGATATATGTGCACCCATGTTCACAGAAGCACAGTTTGTAATAGCTAAAACTTGGAAGCAGCCCAATTGCCCATCACCTGGAGACTGGATAAAGAAGATGTGGTTTTTTTTTTTAATAAAATGGAGTACTACTCAGCCATAAAGAATGAGAAACTAGAGACATGTATAGCAAAATGGATGCACATTGAGGTGATACTCTTAAGTGAAATAAATAGGAGACGTGTAAATATGGAATAGTTTCTCTGGTGTGAGAAAGTGGAAGTGTAAATAAGGACTAAAAGGTATAATAGATAATGTGAAATAGGAAGAAAAGGGGCAAAGGGGAAGGGGAAGTGGGAGGGGTAGGGGAAAGGAAAGAAGGAATGGAATTAATATGAGAAAAGGAAAAAAATGGAAACAAAGTCTTTGTAAATAGGCAGGGATGGAGGGGTTGAAGGGAGGGCAGGGGAAGGGGGAAAAATAAGAACCAAGAGAGATTATGCAAAGGTACAAGTTTCCAATGATGAATGTCTTTATATTGTATACCTAAAATGTACCAATAAAATTAAATTTAAAAAAAAAATTAAAAAATTAAAACCAGGTCTGAGGAAACCAAGTATTCTATCAGCAATTACAGAGTTTACCTTGTTTCAGCAGTTAGAGTCAGAACATTATTCAGGTAATCCCTCATCCAAGCAGAGACTGCCAACACACTGATGGACATTAACTGTGGAAAAAAACACACACAGAAATAGCTTACCAAGGATTTATGTAACACTCACTGTAGGATTCATAGTTTTTAAAAATAAGAATTTTGCTACATTATTTTAGTATTTTTTCCTAATTACTACTGCAATTTATAACTATACAATATACTTCAATCCATTTAGTAATCATTCTATAATCACTAAATAGAGTGTCACCAAATAGGATACAGAAAAGTAAACTATTAAATGACTATTTTGGATTCAGGACGGAAATCACCTAAGATGAAGAAAACTACAAAACAACTAAATTATCAAATGTGTAAGCTGAGCCTAAAGCACACTATCATACTTAAAAGCAAGGAAGTGATGAAATACTACTACTGGGAAATTAAATATTGTCAAAAGATATCAGGAGCTGACTTAAAAGGCCTTCTGTTGGCTAAAATTTAAACATTGTCAACATTAAAATAATAATATATGCAATGGTTTGAAACATCAAATGTTCTAAAATCAGTAAGCTCAAAATTCTTAAAGCTCACTGGTCACCTTTCTAGGATGCTCATACTCAATTCAATATTCAGACAATTGGTAAGAATCCCTATTTATATTTATCCTATTTTTCCTGTACTAACGGGAAAACCAAAGACCAAGTGAAAGTTTTAGTAGATGTTTTTTGCTGATATGTGCAGAAGTTACACTGCCACACCATTTAACAAGCTCTTCTGAAAGAACGATCTACAGGAAAAGTTCCAATCACCACCAAATTTTTCAAGTAATAGATCCTCAATACAGTCTGTACATTGGAATCACCTAAGATTCAAAAACTTACTGAGCCGAGGCCCACCATGGACCAATTCTTGGAGTGAGGCCTCACCATCAGAAATGTGTAACAGCTCCAGAGCTGTTCCAATGTGCAGGCAGAACTGAGAACCCCTACATCAGGTGAAAAGGCTGATGGAGAATTCCGGCTGATGATACCAAACTCCACTGCTCTCTCTAACTTCATAAACAGACTCAGTGTGTCTCACAGCATGATGTAATACCTATGAAGTATTTTTACCAGAAAATCTAACCAGAACTTTATTAAGCCTCCAGCTCTATCAGTTTATGGGAAATACAGGGAATGCAATTAGTAAAATCAAGAACATGAAATTATTTTACAAGACAAATTATCTGGTTTCTTCAGTTTACAGAAAATTGGCAAATGAAAGAAGGAAAAAGATTTAAGAGATCTGCCAGTATACATTGACATGGTTTGAATCCTGATTCAAGCAAATCAATTGCAAAGAGGCATTTATGTGACAAGTGGGAAAACTTTAACAATGACTGGATGTCTCAAAACATTAAGAAATGAGAGTTGTTATTCTAAATGCAAAAATGGATTAAGTTTATTTTTAGGCTTATTTCTTGAAGGCTCCTTAACTAGAGATACACTCTGAAGTAGTTATAAATAAAATACAACAATGCCTGAGATATGGTGCAATAAATAATCACGATGTATTAGGATTAAGTGAAGTGAGGAGGAGGGTATATTGATAATTGTTGACACTGGGTAATGGATAGGTAAAGATGAACTATATTCTGCTTTCTACTTTGGTATATGTTTAAATTTTTCACAACTGAATAATTTTTTTAAAAAACTATCTAAAACATGTTGAGAATGAGTCTTCATGGTAAGCTTTTCTAAAACCCCCAGGATAACTCCTAAATTCTCAAGGTCTTTCCTATTTTGATGGAAATCTTTCTGAAATATGCCTTACATCTACCTTCTTAAGGACAATATAGTACAATTCAACATAACCCTATTTTTAAAGAATTTCTAGCATTTTAATGAACATCAATTACCATTATGCCAGAGACTTAGCTTTAAATGCTGATATGAGTGTCTAAGACAGGGATGAGTCTTTCTTCACAAAAGAGCCATGAAACAGGCTTTCTAGATAAAGATTCCAAAGAGAGCTTTGTGCCCTCTTGAACAGTGAAGAATGCCTATCTGCTTGGAAAAACAGCGAATCTGTTCACTTTTGCCATTTGTTTGTAAATATTCACTTAGTACCTACGATCTATCTGCTTTGCACTGGGCTAGATTCAGAGATTCACAGTGAATAGAGCAAACAAGACCCTTCCCTTTTTTGCGGCCTCTTGGAGTACATAGGCAATAAATATCCCAAAAAAATAATGAAAAAAAGAAGTGTCATGAAGCACACTAGTCACTGGATGAGGGTCTCAAAGATCGAAAGTGGCAGAGCTAGGATTAAACACCAAGCCACTGGGCTTTGGAACTCCAGGCTAGGACCCTGTCTCTCAAGTTTAAAAATGAAAAAAACCTATTTCACAAAAGCGTGGGGACCAGCCTGCACAAGGACCTGAGCTCGATACCAGGTACAAAAAAATAAAATAAAATAAATAAAAGAGAGCAGTCCTTAGTAGTCTGGCTCAGCTCAGTCTACATATCTATACTACATCCTTTGGTGATAAATGAGGGCTCAATGCTTCTTAACCTGGAAATAGAAATGTATTTCAACATTTGTAAACCAATAATTTTATTTTGTGTATTAAAATACATTTATTCAAAAGTAAATTCCTAAATTGTACAAGACCTAAGACAAGTTTAGGAAGCCTGGAACCACAGTTCAGAGGAGAATTAGGACCATAACTATTATCTTCATTTCTTTCAGAGATGAAGAACAGAATGCAAACTTCTAACAAAGCTACCATGTGGATCAGCCACAGTGTAGTAGCCATGTTTTTAGCTTCTGTAAACTTGATGGCTTCACATTTGTTCTATCAGCAGATGCCAGACACACTTTCTTCCAGAGAATCTGATAATATGCTTCAATCACCTTGCCTTGACCTCTTTCCTCCTTCATCTCCCACCTTGTCCTTGGGCGAAGCTTTCCTCCAAGGGGTCCACTTTTCAGCGACAAATCAATCAATTCAGAAACCACACCCCCAAGGATCTCCCTTATCAGGCTCTCCCACTCAGGCCACCTTACACACAGCCTAACCACCCCAGGGTCAGTTATTCAAACAGGCCAGTCCTAAAGCCTTACCTATTCCTTCCCCTGGAAACCACAATAAAACACCAGTTCACAGGTCCCATCTCTCCTCCTACCTGTGACCAAACCCCATGCATCCTCTCTTGTGTCGCATAGTGACACTGATATTTCTCTTGGAATCTGTGAGTACAATGAACTGTCTTTTCAATGGCAGTCATTTATTTATCTATTGCCTTAGTATAACTAGTAATAATAACACCTACTAAGAATAAACTCTATCAAAACAAAAGGCTGGCAGAGTACCATGGGGCTGTTGATTAAATCTTAAGATTGTGTGTCTCTCTACTTGGCTAAATTTGGGTCTCTAAGTACCTCATAAATGACACATGAACTGGACAGCCTATTAGCATGCTCTTTTGTTTCATTATCTTGAATTATTTTGCAGTTATATTTAATTCTATTCAAAGTGATAACTTACACTGGTACCTCCATCCTTGAATTTCTTGCAGGTTGTTTGGTCCATTTTCAATATCAGAGCTATGAGTCAAGTGTCAATAATCTATCTGATACTTTATTGTGCGTAATCTGTTAACACTGCTCATCATTATACACACATAGTTCTTTCGTGTATAACCAAAAATGTGTATCTCTTTCAAATAAGATTTGTTTTGTATTGTAGGATAATTAAATGAGTATCTAAGACAGGGATGAGTTTTCCTTGACACAAATAGTGGCCATGAAACAGGCTTTCTAGATAAAGGCTCGCAGGAGAGCTTTGTGCCTTATCAGTGAAGAATGCCTATCTGCTTGGAAAACCAGAAAATTCTGTAGTTCACTGTTGTCATTTGTTTACAAATATTTACTCAATATCTACCATCTGCTTCCCACTGGGCTAGATTCAGTGATGTACAATGAATAGAATAAACAAGACCCTAGCAGTTTTGCACCCTCTTGGAACATATAGCAGTAAGTACGTACACAAAATAATGAAAAACTGAAGTATGAAGTCATTCTTCCATTCAAAAAATACACATTGATCACCTGTTCTTTGTGCTACATAAGGGATGAAGAAGAGACTACTTTCTCTATGGTGCAACTGACTGAGTGAAGAGGATATACACTAACTCATCAGGGATATAAATATATAACGATATAACTGCAAATTGTACTGTGTGTTAGGAAGAAATAGCACAAGTTGCTCCAAGAACTGCTTTTGGAGTGTTTGACCTATTTCACAGTGTCAAAGGGACTTGTCTCAGAGAGCTAAGATCTAAAGAAAATTGTCAAGTTAATCAGGAGGAGGAGGGTTGTAAAGAACTTTCCAGTCAGAAAAAAGAGCAAAGGTCCTACTGTGGAAGGCAGCATGACATAGTCAAAGGAAACTGGTACACGGTGAGAATCTGGCATAGGTCAGATTTCAGAGTCTTAACATATATGGTCTTGACCATAGGACAATGGGAAGCCACTGAACTCTGAATTCCAGTTAGGAAGCTCAACTCTACTCCTTTTCATCCATATGGCTTTGGATATACCATTTAATTCTTCCTCGGCTTCAGGTTATTTTTATAAAATATTATTTTAAAAATTCTGCTTCACAGAAGTAGATGATTATTAAAAAGAGTAGGACCCATATGTATTACCTATTTATCACAAGTTACTTTTGACCTAAGAGCTCTCTTTCAGTTTTTCTCAGGCAATTTAAAAGACTAGACTACACTCAAGTCAGTTCAGAAATGGGATTTTTAGATATTTGAAGGTCTACAAACCAGGCCTGTGATACAGAGCTGCCTGACAACCATGGCCAGTCTCAATTTCAACGCCTTTAAAACTGAACTCATCTCCACTCCTCTCAAGGCGGTTTCCCTCCCACCATGTTTCCTATAGCAGTAAATAGTATGAACAACACTTCAATCATGTAAACTGGCAACTTAGCAGACAGCCTGAATCTCCCTCTCCCTCTTCCTCCACCTGACATCTAATTAGTCTCTAGTTCTTCAGATGGTTCCTGTGAGGTGTCTGGCTAATTCCTCCCCCTTCCTGCTGCTTCTGTTCAGTTCAAGTCCTCATCCTTTCTTGCCAGGAGATTACAATCTCCTTAATAACAGAACTTTCCAGCTCACAGATTCTACCTCAAATTCAATTATCTCAGTAGACCAAAGACCCAGCCCTGCAGCTTAGAAGTGTCCTATGAGGTTCCTTCCCAACTGTGGTTTCCTCTTCCCCCAACTCCCTCCTAGAGAATAAAGTTTAAACTTGAGCAGGTCACACAAGGCCCTCTCAGCCACCCTTTAACCCATCTCTTTAACCTCATTCCTGGCCAGCTTTTGCCCACACTTGAACAATGACAAAACTGCAAGAGGCACCACACACGCTTTGCAACTCTTCTGTCTTTACTTATGCTGTTCCTTCTGCCTGTACTGACACCTGACCCAGGCTTGCTAGCCCCATGGGCACAGCAACCTCCACTTCCTAAAGCCAGCTCAAACATCAGCCAGAGTGGAAAGATTGTCTCTGGACTCCCTCCTTACTTAACCACGGACTGACTTCCTCCCTCTCAAAGCTCTTTGTACAGACCTTGTAGAGCAATTATCCTCTTGTTTCCAGACCTGGTTGTACCCGCCCACCACACCCCACAGAAGAAAGGCACAGACTATTGTCCAGCTTCCTATCACACGGCACAACAGTCAATAGTGGGTTCTAACCCATGTTAGGTGAATGAATGAAAATATAACTAAATTAAAGGGAAATTGGTTTAACTTGCTAGATAAGCTAACTCTTAGAGATCTTTAACAAAATCAAGAGATACTTTAACACAAACAAAGCTTTCTATCATTGGAAGTTTTCCAGGAGACCTTTGCCGAATGACAATATAAAGATTTAAAACTCATGATAGAGGCTGGCTCAGGTGTTTTCGAAAGTCCTTTATACTACAAACTTTTCATTCTTACTACATCCCACGTCCCACTAGTTTCCTCCAACAGGAGTGTACTCAAGTGTTGTAGCTATATACAAAACATTAGTCAAAATAAACACTATCAACACAAAGCATTATCCCACAGGAAACAAGCAGCAGAGTAAGCAGCTTTTTCTTTAGGCATTAATTCCAGCCCCATTACGTGTCTGAAAACAGTTTCATCTTCAGTGACTGATTTTACACAAGGGGTTGAAAAAATGATAACAAAGCAACAAATATAGTGTGTGCCTATAGCAAGAAACTAAACTGAGACTGATTCAACTCAATAACAAATCATGATGTTATTAAATCAAAAGTGTGACTTATGTAAGCAACTCAGACCTCTCACTAATAATGGTATTTTGTGCTAATTTAACAAATGAGTTCTTTCCTTTTTAAAATTTGTATTTTTCTTTGTAATTAATGTGTAATAATAATAATTATACCTATTTATGGGCTTCACTGTGAAATTTCAACACGTACTCAGTGTGTGCTGATCAAATCAGGAAAGTAATTCTTCAGCTGTCACTCTTGATGACTAAATTGTTAGCAGCACTGTGGTTATCATATGTAATTAGCCTTACAGCTCCTTAACATTTTCTCAAGTAATGTAATGCATTATTTGAAGTTCAAGGAAATATTTACAAAATAACACAGGCATTACTTTATAGAAATTTATTTAATATATTACATAGCAGGATATTTGTCACACCCTGTCTTGGAAAATTCTTAGAAAATACTAGTTCTCAAAAATACTTAGAATTAGTAAAATTTCTGTGTTGGGGACACAGTCTGGTTTTGTTAGGATCTAATTATAGAAAAATAAGTTTTGAACCAAGTTGTTTTCTATATCGGAACTGTATGTGTATCTATATTCTCTAAATATTATTATGAAATGTATACTTAGTTTTCCCAAAATGAGTCACAGTCAAAAAAATCAAGCTTTTAAATCCTTCAACTGTCTGCACATTATCATATACAGTCTCCCATAAGAAAAGTGACAAAAACAACTTCTTTTCAAGGATAACAGATGTCTATAACCATCTACCTGGACATTTTTTCAAATGTCAAATCTGTTAGCAAGGAGGAGAATGTCAAAGAGATCTAGATCTTAGTTACACTTCTGCTTCTACAAAGAGAAAATGAAAAAATAATTCAAACTTTGAGAACCTCTACTCACTCATCTTGAAAACACAGAAATCAGAGTGGGAGCTTTTCTTCTTCAAAACTGTTTTTATTGAGATGTAAAATAAATCCTTAATTATTTGTTTGCCACTGTGCAATGTAAATGCCATAGAGTAACACATCTATTTCATGTTCCTGTACTTGTTCCTCTCTGCCTTTCTGGCAATTAGTACCTTCCCCACTTTTCCTTTAACAGGAGACATCGAAGAAAATAGGGTTGGTACATAACACTGTCAATGCTATGAAGGAAAGAACAATATTAAGGAGGGCTGACATGAGGTGTGGAAATCACTTGTGGGAATCGTTTAAGCATGAACAATATTAATCAGAGTTGACCTAATAGCACCCTGGACTTGACCTGAATGATTGTTTTTAAATATCATGAGCTCTCCCTGCATGTAGGGTGACCACCCAGACTGGTGACCAGAGGAGACTCACTTTAAGCCTCCGGTGCTCTGGTGTGTTAGCAGACATTCCCTTCACTTCCCTCTCACAATCATCCTGGATTTCATGATAATGTTTATAGCCACCCTATGGGAACTGCAGGTAACCTTTATAACATGGCAGAGATGCTCAACAGATGGCAAATCGAGGTAGTGCATTCTCAGCCATTCGGAGAACACAGAGCATTTGTGATCTCAAACGTGCTCTGGACTGTGCCCTCTTAAACACATCAATGCCTTCCACTTATACTAAAGAAGTACTTTTTACTCAAAAAGAAAAAAGAAATCATTCAATTTGATTTTCAACTCCCAGAAAGCAAAGCAAAGTATTTTCCTGATTAGGATTTATTCTTCTCTTCTGTAAAATCCCAGTGGGGTAGAGAAATGAAATGGGTACCAATATCACAGACACAGACAGGAATATGTTTATTAAAATGCAGAGTAAAGAGTGAGATACACCAGCTTTTGACCCCATGGATGACAAGGGCAGCTCTGTCAATCTTGAACACTATAGAGAAGAATAGTCTCTGTCCATAATCAAGATGTGAAGTCTGGTTCCAGTAAGAATTAAAAGCAAATACTAAAGTCTTGTTCCTGTGTTTTTGGGGGGTAGGGGGCAGCTCAGACCAGAAGCATCAACATTACAGAGGAGCTAGTTTAAAATGCTGAGGGCAGAGCCAAGGATTTAGCTCAGTGGCGCTGCTCCTTCCTCAGAAGCACAAGGTCCTGAGTTTGATCCCCGGTACCACAAAAAATAAAAATAAAAATAAAATTCTGAGGGCTGCGGATGTAGCTCGGTGACAGAGCACTTGCCTGGCTTGCCTCGCATGCAGGGGGCCCTCGGTTCCACTTACAACACTGAAAAATATGCTGACTCTCATGCCAGACAGTAACACACTAAATCCCATTCTACATTTCAGCAGGATGCACAGGTGACTGCAGGCACACTGATTGAGAAGCCCGCCTCTGGAGGACTTGGAATGAGCAGGTGGACAGCTAATCCCTCCTACTAAAGATGTTTACTTGGCTTCTCCAAACACATTCCCCACTATTCCCAGCAATATAACTTTGACTACCCTTGGATAAAAGAACAAAACTGGACTTTGAATTCCTATTCTGCTACTTACTAGCAAGTTACTAAACTTCTCTGAGTACTGGTTTCTTTACCTAAAGAAAGAGGAATAAGAAAGAAAATTATTTTACAGGGTTGTTAGGAGAATTAAATGAGAGAAATGTAAAGATGCTCAGGAAATGCCCAGCAGAAGATAAAAATTGCCTCTTACTTGGTAATAAAATAGAAAACATTGCCTCAACCTTGAAAAACAGCGCTAGTTTTCCTGAAGTTAGTATGAATATTCATATAATTTTAATAAAAATGCTAGTAGATACTTTTAATTGGAAAAAATAATCCTAAAGTATATATGAAAAAAGGAACTTGACCCAAGATAAGAAATGTAGTTGTAAAATGTAAAAGAACTTATACAATTCTATAGAAAAATTATATTTAAAAAGAACATGTAATATAGTAACTAGGCAAGGCATGGTGGCACACGCCTGGTCCCAGCACTTGGGAGGCTGAAGCAGGAAGACTGCCACGTGTTCGAGGCCAGCCTGGGCTGTACAGTGAGTTCAAGGCCATGCTCAAGTACATACTAAGACCCTGTTTCAAAAAAAAAAATCCAAACTATTGTACAGTAGCAACAACATAAACTAACAACCAATGGAACAAACCTAAATAACTGTGAAATAGTCAATGTATATGAAATATGAAATTATATATATATATATATACACACACATATACAGTTCATGCTCAGTGGTAGTGGGAGTGATACAAAATAAAGTAAGAGTGAGATAACAATTTAAAGTTTCCAGATTGGCAAAAATTAAAATGTACCATCACACCAAAAAACCAAATATTTCTGTACACATAATTGTGCTTTTATTACTAAGGGTTAGGTTTCCAGAACAAGGTTGCTAGATCAAATGAACTTAATAGTGGTTGCAGTAGTAGCACTGCTTCACAATAATAATTGCTACTATTATTTGAACAAAGGTCGTAGCAACCTGCTTCCTGGTAATCTATGTGAGCATTATTGATATTATAGGAATAAAAACTACAGACTACTACTACATAGATAGCACCATGTGCCACAGTTCTACGTGCTTTACATACATAATTTCTAATTTTCCCAACAGTTCTAAAAAGTAGGAATTATATCTATTTTAAGGACTAAGGAAACAGATACTGAATGTGTCTCACAAAAACAGTAATAATCGTTTGTTAGCTATTTTTGTTATCTGTGTATCTTAGATATTGTTGTTCTGTTTTTATTGTTAGTGTTGTTTTTACATATCTTTTGACATGGCAATTCCACTCCTAAGACTAACCCAACTGAAGAAACAATTTAAGAAAAAGAAAAATCATGGCGGTTAGGGTCTATGTGAACAAGTATGGGTAAATTTACTGCATTTGAAATGAATTAAAATATAGAAGAGCATATTAGTGGCAAACTTAGATTCCTCTAGTGGAGAGGTGACACTGGAAGAATGGGAGGGCTCCGGAAAGAGGGAAGCAATCCAAATAAATCAACAAATAGAATGCACACGTGCAAAGCCAGAAAGTTGAATTGTAGGATACCAATAAAATAATAACATTATTTCTTTCTCTGGGGACACAAAGAGCCCTGGAGGAGTTTAAGTAACAGGTGGTTTGGAAAAATTTCATTTTTCAGAAGAGCAATAGTTTCATTAAATGATTTGGAAGTTTTTCCGTTAGCACAATACAAATTGTCAAGAAATTTTCCAAAGCTTCATTTTTTTATTGAAGAACAAAGAAATCTTGGTCATGTCAAGGTTCAAAAGTGAACAAAGCTACATATTAAAGGCATGATCTAAATGTAAGAAAGCTGAGTTCTGTTCCTGGCACCACCCCCAGTAGGATATTTGACCTTTGGCAAGTCATTTAACTTGCTCTTAATTTCCTCATTCACAAAGAAAGGAAGTTCAACCAGGCCATCTTTCAACTTCCTCTTAGTGATAGGATGTGATGATTCTACAATTAAAAAAACAGCATGCAGAGAAGAGAAAAACTAGCAAGTAGGAGTAATTACATATTTCTAAAGAAACTGAGTTCAAAATCTTCATAAGCAGTAATTTAAAAACTACAAAAAGATCACTTGCATTTCTAAATGGAGAATGTGACTATTCAATGATTTAATTTTCATGTTGAAAAAAATAAAGTTGCCATTTAGATATGATTCAGAGTACTCACTGAACTGAGACTTACTTGAACTGATACCATCTATAAGAAGCAGTTTAACCAAAATGTCTTCCTCTAGAGATCAAGTGTAACAGCCTTGTGAAAAAAGGCTGGTCAATAGCAGTCAGTCAAATAAAGTAATTGCACATTATAATTATTAGCAGGAATTTTGAATATAAATTATTGACTAAACATTTTTTAAAATAGCAAAAAACCCCACCCTGCTTAAGCATGATAGCCTCCTGCAAAAAATTTCAAATTTTTAGTTTTATATTTTTTAAGCTTTATAAATGATAATGTGATTATTAATAAAAGTGTATGAAAATTTTCGATGAGTATAAAGTACAAAAAGTCACTAACTCATAGGGCATAAAAATTTTATATATTTTATTTCCTCAGATAGTTATGAGATTTTTCCAAAAGCATATGTAAAATTTCTTAAACTTTGCCAACTTAAAAATACGTGGAATTCACTTTTCAGACTGTATGGAATGCCCTAGAAGAATCCATTCAGTCTTGATAAGATAGCTAGGTATGAATTCCTACAGAAACATATTAAGACTGCTTGCCGCAATCAATTTTTATAGGCTTGAGTGATGTAAGGAAAAAATGCATGGCTTGCACAGTTATCTAAAATTCCTGCAAACAATTGGTTCCCTAAGTGGTATGTCATAATTTTCTTATCTATCAGTGCAAGCACGTGCATTTATTTATAACCCTAGATTAACTCCAGGTCTAATTTTGCTGACACTACTATCCAGTCGTGGATTTCATTTTTCTAATTACAAATGTAACTTGAGCTTGATCAAAGACATTTTATGAAGGTCGAATTTTATTTCTCTGACAAATGGAGGGTGTGATTCCATGTAATTAATTAATGCTGAGACATGCCCTTCGGCACATTATCTGGTGGCTGCAGAAAACCGGGTCCAGCCGTCCCCACCTGTTGGGTAGTGGAACTGTTTGACTTACCCAAAAGAGCAGATTGAGGGCGTAGAGCAAGCAACGCAAACACTTCACGGAATCCTCTCTGGCCATTGTGAGCCTCAGGAGGGAGAAGCCCCATCCTTTCACCACATCCTACAGCCGCCGGCAGAGCAGCTGCTATCTGCAGGGCACAGGGGGAAAAGGGCCCGTCTCAGCCCCGCGCTCCCCAGGGCCAGCCCAGCCCTCCTGCGCCAGCCCTCAGTTGGTCCCCAAACCTAGTTCATTCAGGACATCGCTTCATCGAAATTCATTTGTTAAAGTCATAATAGAAACTAAACTCTCAAAAGTTTCAAAGTGGCTTCAGATAACACCTGCTGGGAAGAAAAAAGATTGAATCTGGGGATGAATGAAAGAGCTCAGTAAACGCGTTCTCAGGGGACACGCAGCGAGGGTCCTCTGCGTCCCGACCCGAAGTTCTTTAAAACCTCCCTCGACCCACGCCCCTCCTGGGAACAGCTCTGCTCCGAACTGTCCTAAAGGTTAGAAAGCACACTGGCCCCGAAGAGGTGCCTCTCCTCGTACGATCCCGAGCCCACAACTCCGCGCTCCTCAACCCGGTCCTGCAGCTCGCGAGTGGTCGCTGGGGAGCCGAGGAGCACCGCGCGGAGCTGGGATTCCGCCCTGCAGCTAGGGTTTCTCCGGGAGAACGTGTGAAACGGTGTTTTCCGACCGAGCGTGATGGATTAGCCCCGGGCGGGGGGTGAGGATGGGGCGTCGGGGAATGAGGGCCGGTGCAGCTGTGCAGACGCCGGGTGGGTCATTCACACCCCCTCCCCACGGCCTGGACGCGGCGGCGACCCGGCGCCCGGAGCAACCGCCCGCGGAGCACAAAGCCGGCGCGGTCCCCGGCCCCGCCACTGCGGCCGCGCGCCCCCGGCAGGGCGCGGGGGGAAACGCGGGCGGCCGGCTCCGCCGCAAGCCTCGGAGCGAGCAGCTCAGCAACTCAGCGCCCGGGGCAGCCGCGGCGGGCTGGTGGGACAGCGGGCAGAAAGACGCGAGACGCGCGGCCACTCACCGTCGACGCTCGGCTCCGCGCCCCGCGCCCGCCGGGGGACACTCAGGAACGCTCGGCGGGGGCTCATTGGGGCGCGGACGCTGCTCCCGGAGAGGCGCGGGGCTGCATTGGCTCAAGCAGTGGACGCTTCCTTCTCTTCCTTCGCTTCCTCCCTCCACTCCCTACCCCCACCCCCGACCGTCGCCGCCTCCTGGGAAAAAGAAAGAGAAAAAAAAAAAGAAGTCCTGGGCAGCAGTTGCTGGAAAGTCTCTGCTAAGCCACCTCCCAGCGCCGCTGTCCCTCCCAAGTCCTCGCCAAGTCCCGGACGAGGCAGCAGTGGCCGCCAGGGCCAGCTGCATAAACTCTCAGCGCATGCTCGGCCGCTGACTGCCGAGGTTGGGTCCTAGTGGGTGTTTCTTGTCCCTCTCACCCCAAAGAGACCCCTCACTTCCACAAGACAAGGTCTGGAAAGAGATAAAACCTACAAACTTTGGAGAAGTCCGCGCACTAAACCCCTTAAAAATGGTGGTGTCTGAGGAATGGAGGCTGGGTAGTACGCATAGGGAAACAGGCTTTTATTCTATGAAAATATTTGTGTTTGAGAAGGGGGGTAAATGGGTGGCCCAACCCAATTCCTGCAATGAGAAACTAGTTTTCACAACCTTTATGGAGCCACCTCCTGTGATTTGTCATTAACATGGTGCCCTATGATCCTTCTTATTGATTTGTTGCTGTCACTGATGTTTAAAAAAAAAAAACTTCCCCTTTTCCATGCTGCACTGATAGTACTTACACAAACATCAGAGTAAACCTGTCCAGTCTAACATCTAGAATAAGAAGAAAGAATATTTTAAACACTTTTACAAGAAATTCAACGTTTCCAAAAACTTCTTCAGATAAGATTTTTTAACTGGCGATTTATCTTGAACTGTATACATAGTAGTGGGTGTTTGGAAAACTGCATTTTTTTCAAAAATAGAAATTCACCAAGTGTCAAACAATAGGGGACCATCCTTCCAAACAGATCTTTCCCTTTATAAGTCAGAAATTTCACACTTAAAAATGAAAATCACTAGATCATATTCTCCACATAAAATTTTAATTTCTTAATACCTCACAATAGCAAGCATTCTATAATTATTTTGCGCATATTGTGTGGCAAATAAAACTTCACCAACAGATATGAATTAGCTGAAATACAAACAACATCTCTGCTAAAACTTGATCACTGGAGTCCTCCTTACATTTTCTTGCAGGAAAAAAAAGAAGAATGTTATAGTTCTATGTTTATCATGACCTGGCTAGTGTCAGTTGCCATATGACCAGAGTGACAATGAGATTATACAGTCTCGTTCAGATAAAACTAAAGTGAAGACCAACAGACAACATGAGTCCCCAGGGTTAGGCTAGGAACACATTGTAAGCAATCACTAAGTAGGATGTGAGACAGCATGCCCAAGAGAGCATAAAGAAGTATAACCATCCGCAAAACACCAAGAAATATATCCAGTCCCTCATCAGATGACTCCCACTGTGGTAATAGTATAGCTTGAGTAATGGATAAAAACAAAACAAAACAAACAACATTAAGGTGTAGACCTGACGTAAGCAAATGACTGAAACAAACCACCAGCTAAGAGTGGTGCTACATACTCTGCATGGATTTGACTGCTGCCCCTGAGACAGCAAAAGAGTGCCATTAATTCCCACATCTCAGAACAGAGACACTCTTTCTCTGGGGGATGAGGAAGTGCTTTTTCCCTAACTCATAAACCTTTTAGATTTGGGTTCCATTGAATAAAAAAATTTTACAGCAAGTGATGTAGAAGTATATTTCCCCCTCTCTTCCTCATAAATAAGGAATATGGAATTGAGAAAAGTTAAAGCAGTTACTTAACATTACATCGTCAATTGAATCAGAGTTCATACAATAATCTAAAATCAATAGACTATTTCAGTGGTTCTCAGAATTAGTGTGTATTAGAATCTGGAGAGCTTTGAAAAAAATCTTCAATGCTCTGGTGAACCCTATACTACTTAAACCATAATCTTTGCAGATGTGACCAGCATACAAAGTTTTCAAACCCCCAAGATATTTCCAGCCTGCAGCACTTTAAAAATCTACTGCCACTAGTGATAAAAGAAATGATAACAGAGATGAAATATTATATCTCCCAACCTGTTAGATGTCTGATACACCAAGCTCCTGTTCTCTGTAAAATGAAAAATGAATTCTAGGAACAATGGAGTTTAAGGGTAGGAAGATATTTATAGATAGGAAGCTCCTGAGAGGCAGGAAGGGTCCCAAATGGGTAGGCAAGGACCCTACTCTACAGGGGAATTTTATGGAATAAAACCCACTTGGGTACAATGTGAGTCACAGCCATGACCAACCAATAAGTGTAGTCACTTAGGTAACAGTGGTCCAATCGGGAAACAAGTCATGTAGCAAGTGTGGATGGAAAGAACAAAGACCTCTCCTAGGAAATGGTGGGTCCAGAGGTCTCTGGTCACCCACTGGGGTGGATGATGTCTATCTAGACTTCATTAGGCCCGATGTTTGTCCTTTGAGGAAGTATACAGGTTTGGTCATCTTGTCTTTATCTTGAGGCCTGGTCTCCAACATATGTCTCTGGCCACAGTTGTGATGTGATTCACCTTTGTCCTGACTCTCTCAAGGACCTAACCCTATCTGACTGCCTATAATATATCTACCTGACTCAGCTGTCTATACCACTAGGACTTTACAGATGCCTAAACATTAGTCAGAGACTCTTCAGGTTTAGCTGGGTCAAATCTCTCACCTGTGAGATGATAAATTGGAATTCCTATCCCCGCTTTGCAAGTTAGGAAAAAAATAGAGCTGTAGTTACTGCTCTAATATTCCTGATAATAGTCATCAGTTTTCAAAGCAATATCTAAATAGATAAGACCCTACCACATTTGTGCACTGTGATATGGGCAGTTTTGATGGCTTTAACTTGCCAGTACTTCCCTTTCACTTCTATCCCTCCACCATCATGCTGTACATTGCACTCACAGCCTGAGCAAGCCTCTCTCCCAAGTGACAGCTCTGCAACTACTTCAGGGCAGCTGCAGTTCCCTCCCTCTCCAAGTCTTCCCTTCTCCAGGATCATAAAACTCGACATCACAGCTGTCATTCTGGGGGCTCTATTTTTTTTCTCTGTGAGAACTGCTTTTTTGCACAGAAAAAGGGTAGAAAGTTCACAATATTGGCATCCTAGCAATTTGAATGTGATACAAAGTTTTAGGAAGATTGTACGATCTGTTCATTGTCTACGGGGCAGGAAACCATCCTAAGGCAATATGTGCTCCACCATTTGAGTGTGAGGCACTTAACTGCATCTCATGCTGAGGATAACTAAGAATAAGATAAGTCCCCACGATCTGAGAAAAGTCACAACTTTTTTTTCCTCAGTTTATCTAATGATAATAAGATAAATAATAATAGGATAAGCATTTTGAGCAATCTCTTGGGCGTCAATGGTAAAACTCAGCTATGTGGTAAGGTAACAATGCAAGTTCCTCACTCTAGGAGTCACCTCATTTGTACATGTTTCTCTCTCTCTCTTTTTTTTTTTTTGAATTTGTACATATGTTGTTGCACTCATTCTGCCTAGTCCATGAGAGCAAAGGAGTTTGGTTACATAAATGAATTTCCATTGATTAGCACAAAAACCCATGTAAGTACACCTAAGTTCTTTACAATCATTACAGTAAAGAGATGATAGCTGCTTCTTACAATGAAACTTAGTAATTCCTCAAACCACATAGAGAAATACTGAGACTCAGTTGATTTCTCCAGGACCACACAGATAGTAAGTAAAGAAGTCTTGTTTCTTTCCTTTCTTTCCTTTTTTTTTCTTTTTTTTTGGGGGGAGGAGCGGGTACCAGGGATCAAACTCAGGACCTTATGAGGCAGGCGGTGCACCACGAAGCTAAATCCCCAGCCCAAACAAGTCCTGTTTCTAACTAAACTCCGTTTAATTCTTTCCACTGTTAATCTGTATTACAACAAAATTTCAAGTCTGAATGGGATTCATTAACGAACTTCAACAAGAAAAATATTCTGGCAACTTTTATTGGTTCTTAGGAATAGGAAGTTGAATTTCAAATCGACATACTCAGCCGGTTGTGACAGTGTGTACCTATACTTCTAGTAATCTGGGAGGGAAAGGTAAGAGAATCACAAGTTTGAGCCCAGTCTAAGCAACTTAACAATGAGAAAATTCTTTCATTACTGAGTTAAGTAGATTTCATTTTACTGTAAGTTTAGAGTTGCCAGATAAAATACAAGATTTCTAGTTAGTTTTAAATTTTAAATAGAGACAAATAATATTTTGGCTTATCATGTCCTCAATATCACATAGGATAAATATCACATTAGACATTCATAAACTAAAACATTATTCAATGTCTATCTGAAATTCAAATTTAACTGCACATGTACTTTTTTTTTTTTTGGTACCAGGGATCGAACTCAGGACCTTGCACTTGCGAGGCAGGTGTGGTGCCACTGAGCTAAATCCCCAGCCCCATAGTATATGTTTTTATGTGATAAAGCTTACCATCCTATGCAAACTTGAAAACTCTATTCAAAGCACCACACCACTAAATATACTGCTTCATAAATGCGTCCAGAAATAGCAATTCAGCCACTCAGTAATGACACAAAAGAATCAGTTCTTTTCTCTTCTTGCTCTTCTAATGTACATAATGCATTGCCCTCAATTATCTTCTCTCATGGCACAAAATGGCTGGGCAAATCCAAACATCACATTCACATACCATCATTTCTAGAGGATAAAAAAATTATTTCCTCCCATAGGTCTGTCCTACAATCAAGGGACCCTCTCCCAGAAGATTTTAGCAGATTACCCTGTTTGATTCATTGGCTAGAACCCTATTACATACCTTTGTCTGAATCAATTATTGGCAAGAAGTAAAACACCACCATGACTGGTTTTAAATCAATTGGTATATTCCCTTCACCTGGGGCAGGTTTTCTCTGAAGCTTAAAGATGTGAACACATTTCACCAACATCATTGGTACAAATAATCCAGCCCTAATTGATAAATATCTATCAAATTTTTTACTATAAACTCAGAACTATGATAGAACACAATCAGTTGTTTCAGCATCATTTGGCTCTCAAACAATTTATAACTTCAGTAGCATATTTTCTCTTTATAAAGCAAAACTTAACCCTTTGCTGTTGTGAAAAGTCTTAATTTACAGTTCTTTGAAACAAAATGTAAAGGAAAGGAAATAATACATGTCTGTTTACAAACAGCTGCTAAATCCTACTTTTCTTAGAAAGGTCCCCCAGGAGTGGTACCACTGTGATTACTACTCCAGCAGCTTCTTGTCAGATCCACAGTGCAGCAGCTTGAGGAAGAGTGACAACAAATAGTGACCATGAGTAGTAGACATTTATCCTCACCTGCTGTCCCTTCAGCTCCTCAGCTGTGTTTTAAAACCTTCAGATTACTCCAACATTGCACTAACTGAAACATTTATTTATCTACTATATGTAAAATTTTAATTTTTAAAATGATTTATTAGCTAATACAAAAATCACAAATATTTTCATCCTACCACATAAAGCCAACTGTGTTATGTTACAAAGTCCATTGTAGCTTTGTGATTAGAATTTATTTCATACAGAGTTTTGTCATCGACACTTTAGGCTTTCTATTCCTGATTTTATGTGTGTGTGTGTGTGTGTGTGTGTGTGTGTGTCTATTTGCTATCCATAACCATGTATGGCAAACCACAGATGTAGTAAATTTCAATTATGGATACACAAATTATTGATGAATAAGAAAAAACAAATCTTCTTAATCTCTTTTAATAATGATGCCACATTTATTTACATTGCAAAGAACTCTCATTTCTAACAACTGCCATTGTGTTCTACTATTTATATGGTCAATTTTTTCTTAGAAAGCAATGTTAACTGATTAGTGCTCACAATAATAAAGAGATATCATATCTCTCCATACATAACTCATAGTTTTAATAACTTAAAGGATTTGCTTTATTTGAACATATTTCTTAGCTTTATCAGTAATATTGCTCACTGTAACTGACTAAAGACTTGGGATGTAATAGGATTAATTTGGAAGACATACATATTTTCCAAAATGACTGGTAGGAATTAAATTACGTAGTTTTAGTGAGAGTTTCCTATTGGTGGTGTTTTGTGAATCACTGTTACCTTAGCACTAGGTCACAAAGAGGAACCTCTCCAAGTCTGCCAATGTGGAGATGAACTGGATCCCACATCAGGGAAGGTGGCCTAAAAAGTGACATCAGCCCACTTGTGCTGGAAAGTTCACCATATGTTGACTTAATTAACTGGATCCCAACAGCCATTCCTTAGACCAGCCATAAAAACTGAGAATATAGCAGCAAGACTTGTATTGCTTAAGTCTATTCTCAATCTCTACATTTTCTTCCTTTTACTGTCACCATTACATACACAAAGGACATTATAAACCAGATAACATTTTCCCTCCTCTTTACAATCTTTACTTTCTCAGGCCAATGTGCCCAACCATCCCATATGAACTCATCACTCTTTCTACACATTCAAGCTTTCACAGACGTGCTTTATGCAGCTGAGGCAGCGGGCATAGATGGCCAGAACCTAAAAAACTAGACCAATCAATTAGAGTGTGACTGGAACTCTAGTGATGGCTCATCAAAAAGCAATGTAAATTGAGGCAGCCAAGCGGAACCAAGTATGAGGGGAATGTGTTGGCAAGGACTAGGTGGTGGCAATCTCGGCAGGAAGACAGATGGCAGCATCCAAGAGACCCAGCAAATGGTAACAGGCCAGTGCCCTGGCAGACGGACAGAACTCAGTTAGCAAAGGAGCTGGGGAGCAGAAAAACATGGAAAGTTTCACACAATCAAGGAAAGATCTCCTACATGTCACGGTGGTTTAGCCACTCTCTCCCAAGGCCCCATTGGTATGGCTAACCTGGGGAGCTGAACCCCGGTCCCTAGAGAAGCAAGACTCAAAAACAACAATACAGTCCCAGAGAAATTTTTCTAGGCTCTAATTTTAAGAATCACAATGTCCAGATTACAAAAAGTTGGTAGGGCTGGGTATTTAGCTCAGTGGTTCTGCTGCTTGCCTCACAAGCACAAGGTCCCAAGTTCGATCCCTGGTACCAAAAAAAAAAACAAAAAAAAAACCAGTTGGTCGTTTCCAGATTGAGGAAGACTTTAAATCTTGGGCTGAGGAGTCTGAACTTTATTCAGAGCCAATGATAGCCACCAAAGCACTTTGATACAAGAAAAAAAAAATATATATATATGCATATAAAGCACTAGTAGGTGTTTGAAGTCAGACTGGATTTAAACAATGGCTTGCCACTTGCTGGTCATGTAGTGAAGAGCACCTGATATTGCCTGCATACACTTCAGTTTCTTTATCTGTTCACCTGCCTCCTAGAGTGGTCATGAGTATTATGTAATGTGTGAGTGGTCTAAATTTAGCTGGGGTCACCCTGTCCTTTGTGGTTTAAATAGAATAGGCTGAGCCTCCTTCCCACAAGCAGTGGGTAAAAATGTTTTCCCCTTGCAATTCCTCTAGAGAGTCTGGAATGAGAAAAGAAGGAGGAAATACTTGTAGGGCTCTTGAGTCAGTTCATGGGTCATCTTGCCAATTCATATAGCCTAGCCTTTTTTCTGAAGGGCAACAAGCATCAGGGAAAGATTCCTTCCTTCAAAACAGCCAGCACAAGCCTATGTCTATGGCTTACTGACTAATGTCTCAAATCTGAATGGATTTCTGTAGCAGTGTCACAAATAACTCAAACTAATACTCGAAGTCCTCTGATTACTCTGGTCCTACTTCTCAGTTGTCTTTACCTATAGTTCTCACAGTGACTGGATCCCCCTTCTTATCTGATCTTGTCTCTTACTCTTACTGCTTACACCTCAACTCCAAATTCCTGGTAACTTCTCATGCAAATAACATAGCAATCTTTTTTCTTTTATAGTCTTCTTTGAGCCTAGGCCCTAGGGTTTCAGCTTTCACACAATCCTCTCTATATGAGAAATTCTGGTGCTTTTTTTTCTCAGTTAGCAAACAATTTGATAGTGCTCACTATATGCTAGAAACTATCATAAGTGCTATATAAATACTAATAATTTAATCCTCAAAGCAATCTATTTTGTATATGAGGAAACTAAGACAGGTCATGTAATTAGTCACAACCAAAATGCAATACTGGGTAGTCTGGCTTCCAGAGTGCTGTTGTAGCTGATAGTACCCAGCAAAGTGCCTAGAAATAAGTGGCTTACATATGATAGAACGATTATTTTGATAGCAATAAGTAGGATATACCACAGATAGGGAGACCAGTGGAAAAACAAGTATTTGGCAGTAGAGCATTTTAGAGGCAAATTCGTACCAAAAAAACTCCTTTTATATGTGACTCCTATTGACAAGTTATTCAACATAGTAGAAGGTCTAGGGGGGCCGGGGATTTAGCTGAGTGGTTCTGCTGCCTGCCTCGCAAGCAGAAGGTCCCAAGTTTGATCCCCGGAACAACAACAACAAAAAAGAAGGTCTAGGATCTCCTATAAGAAATAAATTTCTTGTATTTTGTACAAATAGCCAGAGCTTCCTAATTATATTGAAGTGAGAGAGAGAGAGAGAGAGAGAGAGAGAGAGAGAGAGAGAGAGAGAGAGGCAGGCTTCCTTATTAACATTGAATAGACCTAATAGTCCATCCAACATACATGGAAAATACCAGTTTCTATAAATAAGGAATCATTTCAAAAGCCTTGGCAGCTAAGTAGATGTGACACACAAAGATATAGAAAAACATGGGAAATACAAAGGAATTTGAATTTGATCAGGAGCATTAATGTTTCCTTTTCATGTCTATTGTGCCCTAATCTAGGCACCGAATTATTTCATTTGGAGAATTCAATGATCATTATGAAAGTTTGAATCATGTACACTTCTTTAATCATTTAACCACTATCTTCATTTCTACACGGTATTATAAACCTGAAGAAAACAAGAGCTCCGTAACAGGCTTGCATTTGTTTTAAAGCACTTTTGTAACCAACTCTTCATGTCTGATACTGTTCAAATTCCATTTTCTCTGCTTTTGTCTTTGTTATTTGTCTGTTGTTTCTATCTTCGTTTAGTCTTTGGATTGACTATAGGCCCATTTCCTAACAGCAAACTCTACTAGCTTTTCAGTGATTGTATTTATTGACCCTTTCACTCCAGCCATTGTAATTGACCTTCTTTTCCAGTTTCATTCATGCCCTTAGAAGTGTCCCACCACACTCACTGAGTACGTGTGACACCAACAACAGAGTAAAGTCACACACCCAGCTGCATACTATACTTTTCAAGAGCATAGTGGCAGGTTTATAGAACTAGAACTATGCATAGCAAACATACTTCTAATTTGGCAAGGCAAAAGTAAAAAGTTTCATCTTCACTGGGTTTATAAATAGTTTAACAAATATCAGAAGCTATTAAAAAAAATTAGGGAGGGCAGGGAGACTTTTGAGTAGGTCTGTGGTCTTATTGCTGCCTTTCCCTGACACATTTCTTTTTCAGAGAACAGCCTTTCCCCTCAGTGGCTTCAATACCTAACAAAAAAAAATAGCATTAACTAAAAAGAAAAAAAAGAACTAATTTTTCCTTCTTTGCAGGGTCACTTTCTCTCACTTCATACCAATGACATCATCTTTCTTTTTCTTCTTCAAACTCATCTAGTTCTTTCATATGGCACACTGTCAGTACTACGGCTTCTATCACCTTGCCCTAACTTATGAGGTGGTGGTTCCAGGCTACAATAGGATCTCAGGCACCTCATGAATCAGCTCCTAGTGTAGGGACATCACTCAGAGAACCTTGCCGTTGTCCCCATCTGCAGATCTGAAGTTTTGCCTCAGAGATTTTGTCTGGAGGCAAAAGCAAGACATAAAACATATTACTCCCTAATCCTTTCTCTAAAGAACAGACTTCATTTGCAATAGAGCTTGAAGAAGTGTAAGCCTAAAGGTGCTCTCCAGAACAGTGGAGGTTGTAATAAAAGGTGATTTGTAGATCTAATGGAGATTTGGCATAGATTGAAACTTGTTCATAAGAGAGAAACTGGGTTTCAATACCTGAAAGGAATCATACTGGGATCAGAACAAATATCAAACACTGACCTCAGATACAGTTCCTTTGAAGAAGCCACATTTTGATTGGAAGACATTGTAAAGGAATAGATACCCTGGCCATTGTTGAAGTGATACAGAAGCCAGTGGACATTTACTGAAGTTTAACAGCTGATTTTAGTGACAGGAAGAGTAGAAGAGAGCCAGCCAGGACTACTGCCATCCTAGGTGACTATGGGCAAAACCAAAGCTGTGCCTGCTTGAGGAACAATGTCAGAGGTTTTCTCTGTGGAGGAATAGATTTCACTCAAATAATCTAGCCCTCAATTCAAAATCAACAAATAACAGTAAGAAGAAGCCTCACGAGGGAAAGGGGACCAGTACTTAGAGTTGTTGCAATATATTACCTATAATATCCAATTTCCAATAAAAATTAAGAAACCTGATCTGGATACCAGGCTCCTAGCGCAGTGAAGCTCAGTTGGTCCCATCACCCGGAAAGAAGCTCCCCTCCTCCATCCCAGGCTCCTAGGGCAGAGAGGGTGAGCCGGTCCTAGCACCCAGAAGGAAGCTCCCCACTTCCCTCCCAGGCTCCTAGGGCAGTGAAGCTCAGCTGGTCCCAGCACCTGGAAGGAAGCTCCCCTGATGCCATCCCAGGCTTCTAGGGCCAAGAAGGTGAGCCGGTCCCAGCACCCAGAAGGAAGCTCCTCACCTCCATCCCAGGCTCCTAGGGCAGAGAGGGTGAGCCAGTCCCAGCACCTGGAAGGAAGCTCCCCGCCTCCATCCCAGACTCCTCGGATAGTGAAGCTCAGTCGGACCTAGCACCCAGAAGGAAGCTCCCCTCCTCCATCCCAGGCTCCTAGGGCAGAGAGGGTGAGTCAAGTGGGTGCTAGAAGCACCCGCACCCCGTGGAAATGAGAAGACACATAAACAAGCCTCAAAAACAGACTTCCAGATCACCTACAGCAACCCCAAAGGGAAATGAGATGGAACAATCTGATACTCAACCACCTGGACTCTCTGAACTGGCAACAAAAGAGGATCTGGGAAAAAAGAAATCAGAAATAATTACTCAGATAACAGCAAAGATTTTGATCATGGTGTAAGACATGATTAATAAATCTAGAGAGGACATAGATAAAAAAAATAGAGGATCTGAGGAACATGGTGGAATTCCAACATAGGAAACAAATGGAATCCATAAAACAGATGCAAACAGATTTCCAAGACATTAAAAACTCCATCGAAAGTCTGTGCAGCAGAATGAACCAATGTGAGGATAGAATCTCAGATATAGAAGAAAAGATTGCAATTAGTAACCAGGAAAAGAAAAATTGCTTTAAAATTGTAAAGGAACACGAGAAATCAATCCAGCAGCTGCTAGATGATGCAAAGAAGAATAACATAAGACTGATTGGAGTCAATGAAGAAACAAGAGAGAGGGCAGATGACATTATAAAAAAAAAAAAAAAAAAAACTGTTCACAGAAGTGATGGCAGAAAACTTCCCAAGCAGGGGAAAAGAACTTGACATACAGATAAGTGAGGCATATAGGACTCCAGCTAGCCTTGATCAAAAAAAAATCTACACATAGCCATATAATAGTTAGGATTCCAGAAATCCAACAGAAGAACAAAATTCTACAAGCAGTCAGAGAAAAGAAACAAATCACATACAAAGGAAAGCCCATCAGAAGCACACCGGACATGTCAATGCAAACCCTCAAGGCAAGAAGAGCTTGGAGTGATGTATTTCAAGCCCTAAAGGAAAACAGCCTCCAAACCAAATTGATGTACCCTGCAAAACTATCTTTCAAAATTGATGGAGAAATAAGATACTTTCATGATAAAGAGCACCTCAGGAACTTCATGAATACCAAACCGGCACTCCAAAAATTTTAGACAATACCCTAGGAAAAGACAATGAGGATCACAACCCCAGGAAACCCAACAGAATGAATCCATTGGGTGTGACAAATTAAATGCAAAGGGGGAGAATCCAATAAAAAGAAAAAGTCATGACAAGGCTTTTAAAACTTTTGACTTCATCTCCCTAATGAGTGCATAATTCAATCCTATTATTGTACTGATTAGTATTTTTCTGGTTCTAGAGTTGCACACCATTCCTTGTGCTATATTGGCTATTTATCATCTTCTTATGTCTACTCTTTAATTGGGTTGTCTATTAATGAGCTCTAAGAATTCTTTATATACTCTGCTCATAGGTTATAAGCATTGTAAATATGGTCTGTTTAAGGACTACTTTTCATTTTCTTTATGATGTCATTTAAAGTTCTAAATTTTGATGGAATCTCATTTATCAATTTTTTTCTTTTATACAGCATGTTTTTTGTATCCTAGGTAGTTCTTACCTACCCTGAATTCATAAACATTTTCCCTTATAATTTCTTCTTAAAGTTTTATACTTTTAGGCTTTCTTATTTAGGTTCATGGATCCCTTCAAATTATTTTCATGTATGGAAAAAAAGGATTGAGGTTAATTTTTTATATATGGATACCAGGTGTTCTAGTGCCATTTGCTAAAGACACTATCTCTTCCTCGGCTCTTGAATTGAGTTTATATTCTATAAAATGCTAATGTTAAATAATCTTTCAAAACTCAGTGGACCATATATGTGTGGTTCTATTTCTAGATTCTCTGTTTTATTCCAATGATCTATGTGCCTTTCCTTATACCAACACTGCCTTGATTACTGTAGCTTTAGAAGAAGTCTTAAAATTGGGTGCTAAACATCTTCCAACACTGTTTTTTTGTTGTTTTTGGCTTTTCTGGGTCCTTTGTACTCCTACATAACTTTTAAATTTCAATATCCAGTTCTTCATTAATAGCAAGTATACATAGACCTGAATTTTTATATATACCTTGTGTTTTCTAATCCTGCTAAATTCAAGTACAAGTTCTAAGGGCTCCTAGAGATTTCTTAGTATTTTCTCTGTAGATGATCATTTCATCTACATAGAAAGATTTTGCTTCTGCCGTGCCAATCCTATCCTAGTTGTGTCATTTTATTGCCAGACTATTTTGGTTTAGACCTATGTTTCAAAGTCTAAGTGACAGATGAAGAGTAGGCATATATGCCCTTGTTCCCCACTTTAGCGAGAAAGCATTGTATAGTCTCCATTCATAGAAGGAGTTTTTGTTGGAAGTATGGAGTACATGTCTTAAATCTGTTGAGAAGGTTCTGTTCTACTTCTAGTCTCCTGATAACTTTTACCATGAACAGCTGTGGAATTTAGTCCAATACTTTTTCTCCAACCAGTGACAGGATCATATGGCTTTTTCTTTTCCTCTGTTAAAATGATGACTTTTGGGGTGGATCTTCCAATGCTGAACCAACACTCCCATCCCTATAACAAAACCACTTTCTACATACTGCCAGAGCTGACTTCTAATAGTTTGTTTTGTTAAACAAATTTCTATCTATGTTCATACATTTTTCTTCTATTATCTTTATCCAGTTTTAGGCTTAGCACAACATTGATTTCCTAAAATGAGGGGGGAAGTGTTCCTTCTTTTTTCTGCTTTAAATGTTTGATATAATTTATCAGTTAAAATGTTTATGAGCCTGCTGTTGTTATATAGGTAGGTTTTCAAGCTAGGAATATACTTTCTTTAATAGGTACTATTCAAATTTTATATTTCCTCCAGAGTTAGTTTCATTAATTTGTCTTCTAAGTTACTTCTTAGAAGTTGTCAAATTTATTTCAAAAAAGATTTTTGTAATATGCTTTCTATATCCTTTTAAATTCTGTAAAATCTGTGGTAATGTCTCCTAGATCTTAATATTATAATTTTAAAAATGTATAACTGATATTGTGTAATAGGAAGAAAAAGTCTAAAAGAGCAGGGGAATTGAGAGGGGTAGGGGAAGGGAAAAAGGGAAAGGAAAAAATATGAGAAGAGGAAAAAAATGGAAACAAGGCCTTTGCAAATAGGGAAGGGTGGAGGGGGTGAAGGGAGGGCAAGGGAAGGGGAAAGAAATAAGAACCAAGATACTCATGTAATGGTACAAGATCCCAATGATGAATGTAACTGTATTTTATACCTAAAATGTACCAATAAAGTTAATGGGGCGGGGGGGGGGGAGAAAATAGGTAGTTCAGCTTTTAGGGACACTGAAAGGTAGCATGCAAGATAAGTGGGGAAAACAGTACAAGCACCAAGATTTGGTATGAAGACTGCACTCTGATGGAAAAGCTCTTTATTCCAGAAACAGAATGAATTCAGAGTGGAAAAAAAAAAAAAAAAAGAAACCTGATCTGATTTTTTTTTTAAAAGGAAAATATGACTCAGACACAGGATGAGAGAAAGCAATAAAAACTACCTTTGACAGTGACCTGACATTGTTTTGTTTGTTTGTTTGTTTGTTTTGGTACCGGGGATCGAACTTGGATCCTTGTGCTTGCAAGGCAGGCAGCAGAACCACTGAGCTAAATCCCTGGCCCTGGTGACCTGATATTGGATTGAACAAAAAAAAAGGATCTGAAGGTACCCATTAAAATATGTTCACAAAACTATAAGAAGTATATTTAAAGGGAACTTTGATAGCAATGTTTCATCAGAGAAAGAATATATATGATGATGAGATTTTAAAATTACAAAATCTGCACCTGCTCAGTATATATGCAAATTTCTTCAAATAATTTTAATCTGTGGTTGGTAGAATCTGCAGATGTAGGACTCTTGAAAACACAAGGGCCAAATGTAAACACACACACAGTTGTTGGGCTTATCACCTACAGGTACATAATGTATGTTTAATGTGTTCTGAAATACAAAAGACATGGGTAGGAGCAAAGCTGTATTGAATGAAGGAAATGAGTACAAACAATTAGGAAGACAGAAAAGAAGGAGAGTGGAAGGAAGGGAGTGAAAGGGCAGAGAAAGTAAGGAAAAACAAGAAAGAAAGAAAAAAAGAAAGTCTCCATACTCACCAAAGTTGATGAAGCTAATTCAGCCTTCACCTTCCTTAACAGTCACTTGCTAAATTCCTGATGCCCCCTGCATGAAACAACCTTGGTGCTGCAGGGTCTAACAGGAAGGACAAGTCTACTTGTATATAGACTTTCTAGAATTCCCATCTCCTAGATGTCCCTACTGGCCTATACTATTGACCACACACTATTGGTGGGGTTGCTTTCCATACCTAAGATTCCAGTTTAGAATCCTGTTTGGAATCAGAGCTTCTTCCCTCAGTTCTATCTCTTGGGTAAACCTTAATAAAATTCCAGTTGTCTCCCTCCAGTAGCTAGATCTAGCTTCTTATATTTTAGCTTCTTTTCAGGAAGCTATTCAGAAAGACTCTTTAAGCCACTCTAATGTGCTTAAATTAGAATGAATTCTGAATTTTCTTGATGTGGTGCCCAAGCAGCTTTCACCACTAAGATCACATGAATGTCCTTCAGTACAAACATTACAATACATACTCCAATGCACACACGTGCACGTGCGCGCGCGCACACACACACACACACACACACACACAGTGTTGGGGCTCTTTGGAAACCAAAACCTGCAAGAAGCAAGTCTGGGTTTGCCTTGATATTTCAGACATACACCTTAAGCCCTAGAGCTGGGGCACTTTCCCAGCCCTTGCTTAAATAGACCAGTACATTTATGTTTTCATTTTGCCTAAGCTTGCTTAAATTTAACTGTGAATACATCAAAGTCTCTTTGCTGTGCTGATCTCACAGCTTATGGAGGTAAAGAGGTTGCTAGCATCTCCAATATATGCATTTCTAACATAACTTTTTGTATCCTCACTCTCAGACAGATTTTTATTATTTTTGTTGATCATAATGTGCTTACTACAAAGTATGCAGCTCTCCCCTTCCCTATCCCTTGACCTCTTGTCAAAAGCAAAGGAATTGATCTTCATATCTACTTTGGGCAGACAATCTGGAGAACCAAGATAATAGAATGGAACATAAAGTCAGAGGAAAACACATTCTAATGAGAGTCTATAAAAATCCTTGTGCTTTCCTGTAAGGATTTTGTAATGTCTATTTTTGCATAAGGATCTAATGTAAAATTATTGTGCTTCTGTATGTTTGTGTCTGTGTGTTCATGTGTGTAGTCATCTATGTTCTGTCTAGTTATAGTTTTAAGATAAATGGCTTCTGGTCATGAAAGTATTACTGAACTAATCATTAGGAAAAAAGACTCTGAGAAAATATTTTAGGAGAATTCTACTTTGAACAGATCATTTTTTCCCAACTCTAATTTTGTATCTGCAAGTCTATATAGTGAGTGAAATGACCAGTGAACCAGGAAGTAGAAAACCAAATTTTGAATATGCCTTTTTCCTGAGCCAGGAAGAATTGCTTAAACAGCCCGCTACCCACAGTGATGAGAAAGAGCTTCACATTCCTAACATTCTAGTAACTTCTTTAATTTTAACATAATAGTGACAATTTTTGTTTTATTTTTTGAGATAGAGTCTTACTTTGTACCCCAGACTGGCTTCAAACTCACAGTGATTCTCAGGCCTTACCTTCCCGAGTGTACCACCACGCCTAGCTAGTTACAATTTTGAGAAATTAGATCACAATAAATAAAACCAACTTTCTGTTTTGAAGAGAGCTTCAGAAATGATCCATATGTTCCATAAATGAAATATTCATGTTTCTTCTGGATATATCCAGGAATTTTAACTGTTAAATTTGCTTTCTCTTTTTTATTCTTTGGTTTTTCAAGTTTGAAAATGGCTGTGACTAAAATACAAACTTATTTAAACTCTTTGCATTCATACTTAGTTTTGTAACTTTTCTATATATTAAGCATTATTGTAGGTGCAATTTTACTTTCTAAATCTGCATTAATTGATAGCTACTAGTTTGATTGTTAATTTAGAGTCAAGCCTATGAATTATGATTCATTTAACCTGTCATTCTTTCATTTACATGGCAAGGTGACAATATTATGATTTTTTATGACTTGACAGCAATCCCAAAATAATTAGTGTGTTAGTAATCAATGATAACTTAATATAGGTTTTCTGGTGATTCTCAATTCAATAGACTGAGAGGAAGGTGTGATTTTTCCAAAGACAGGTTTTCTGCTAAAATAAGAGTTGTGCCAACTATTTTAGAAATTTTTGTAATGTAAATAATAAAACTGCAATAAATTTGACTAGAAGTACCAAGCTCATTTACAAAGACCTGGCTCCTTCTGTGTCACATTCCCTGCTTTTCATTATGCGTTCTACACATGGTTATTGCAAAAGAAACACTGTGCCCTGATGAATATGACAAGTATAACACAAAAGAAATTATTAATGCATCAGAATGGAAAGAGTATGGTCTATTAGCATCTAATTAGGCTTCTGCTGTAATTATCCTTCATCTGAGAAATTTTCTTAATGTAAAAATGATAAAGCAAATCATGAGTATTCACTTAGTTTAATTACTTAGCAACACTAAGACACATTTACTTTAATCTATACCCTTTTATATATTTTCTAGCTATCTTAATTATACAAAAGCTGAATATTTTAGCATATTAAATCTTTTAAAATACCAATGTCATAAAGTGTTTACTAGACACCTTTATTTCCTACCCCCATAAAATTCTCCCAAATTTCCAGCATTGTGCTTGGTGAACTGAGCTGAACCATTACAAGAGGCAAGAAAGGATGAAGAAACCACTGGGTGAGTGGAGGTAGAGCAGAGAGGTGCTGAGGTGGGAGGAAAGAGAAAAGAGGAAAGGGAGAGGTAGGAGTGGAAGGAAGAAATACTGGAAAAGGAAAGAAAGAGGACATTGAAATGAATATGGAAGAAGGAATCAGAAAAAGAAGAGGTGATGGAATGATTGGAAGGCAGAGAACCAGGAACATAGATTACTTTGCATTCGTACCACTCATTGGTGACTCAAGTCTGAAAAGAAGTATCTAGCTAAATAACTAGCTACCTGCTTACTTAGCAATATGGCAATGAAACTGCTTCTTTTGTTTTGATTTTTGGAAATTTGTTGTCATTGTTTGCTTTGTTTTAAAGTCATCCTTGTAGCTCTGAGGAAATATACATTAGAGAGGACTAAATTCTGCCTATAATTTTCCCAGAGAAAATTCTCCACATTACCTAATAGTTTATTTCCTTTCTTCCATAACCAAGGAAGCTTTGAGCTATTCCACTGGACTGAAACAGTCTTGTTTGCCCAGATCACAAATCCTTGCTGCCTCTGGAAAATGTGGTATTTGATCATGAAGGGTGGTAGTAGAATAGAAGTAAACCTCTCTTTGGTGCTTAAAAGCAATTAATGTGCATGCTCTGCTTCACTTGGTGAGGACATATACTTCATCTGGACATATTGGCCAGCATCACAAATGAGGTCAATTTAAGAGACAGTGCAACCATGTAGAATTCTCCCAACTCGATTGCATCAACAGCAAAAACTAAGTAAAAAAAAAAAATACAATTTTTCCTATTAATAATTTTTGTACTTTGTTTGCCATTACGATTGCCTTTTTAGAAACCATGCTTGACAATGCTGTACTTAATGAGTTTCTCCTAGATATTTATGTATAAAGGTCCTGAGATATTTCAAATGCATGTGTGTTTTAAAATTTTGTTTCAGTATATAAATGGAATATTGATTTGGACCTAGAAAAGCCATTTGATAATTACTCAATTTTGATTATAGATCTAAGGTATAAAGAATGTTTTACAATAAGGAGTTTTGAAATAGTTTCTACTATCAAAATTAATGTTTAGTAAAATAAATTCATGATGAATAATCAAGAGTGCATACTGAGTGACTGATGGAATTGAAGCATAAAAATTATGCTTCCCTCAAGAAGGAGGGAACATTTGAGAAATGTTATTTAATTTCTCTGGCAAGCATTCCAGAGTTCATATAATATGGTCATACTTATCATTAAGATGTTCAGTTCTTCTGAACTACTTGGGTTATAGTTGCTGCTCTGAACCCTCAATTCTGTAGTCCACTTTCTGAAAATCTTTGCATTTACTAGACAATACAGCATTTATGCTTGGCCAAACACATGTCCCTCAGCATCTATTTAGAGGCTTTGGAATATCCATTCCAACTTATTGGTGGCTGGGCCATAAAAGTATTACATATGTTTGATATAAGCCCTGAAGGAAATATGAATTGCCTGTTTTGTCAACATGAAAGAATATATTTGCAGGGATGAAAGGGTGATATAATAATCATAAGTGTTTGCTTGCTTATTTGTTTTTTTCCATTTAGCTTTCCTTTGGCAAAGCCTAACTTATCTGACCCAATTTCTAGGCATCATTAAACCTTTGCTCCATAATCAGTGCCAACATAGAGATTTAACTTCCATTACCATTGCCAACATTCATTTCAGTACCCATTTCTTTGGTTATGTTGGGAAATCATGACACTGTGTTTCTGTTCTTTCAATGGTCCTTTCCACTCTTCCTCCAGTCAAAGAGGAAGAGGATGTATAACATGTAGGGCTGAAGTGGTGCTCTCCAGCCAGTATTATGGTTCTTTTTAGTAGATTTGTGATCAGAGAGCCTTGGGATCTCATTATTTTCTGTACAAATTCCATCACTTAGCTTCGTGAGACAACCTTCCTTTGGAACTATGTTTGATGGCTCAAGAAATGGTAGAAATCAACCTTCCTCATTGATGGTTACTTTCATAGCTCTTAAAACTGATCATTTTTACTCTCTTTTCAAATTAAGTTCACTGGAATTAAGACAATGATTGAGATAAAACCTTCTCTGCTCTAAGACATCCCAAAAACATCCTTTCAGTTCCAACATGTTAAATATCACTGTCTTCCAGGATGTTAATAAAGCCTTTTGGGGTGCTATCTAGGTGTGAGATAACATTCAAGAGGAAAACCACAACTCCCACCACAGGGGCTGACTATAAGGAAGTACTTCCTTTTTTCCTTACTACATTTAAGATTTTCATTTTAGTTATTATTCTCAATTGTTCCATCCTAGTCAAAACCACACCCAAAATAATTATGAGTTTATATTTCCCATGAAAAAGTACAGAGTGAACAAAATGGCATCATCATTTCTTTATACATTTTGAGAGAAAAAATATATTTCTGATTTAATTTCCCCTATTTGAAATTCAGTACTTTGTTGCCTCTCTCTTCTCTGAGATAAAAGAGCTTCAGGTGAGAAGTGATTGAACACCAATGTGACATATGAAACTTTCCCTTTTCCACTCAGCACTAAAGGAAATATTTGTCTTCTACTTAGCTAACAGGTCTTTTCTTTAAAACTTGCTGAACTTGTTTTTGAATTTAGTAATTTCATTGCAAATCTTAACAGGGATGCTTTAGATTTTCATCTCTTTCATTCCTTAGAGGAAAGAAATAAAACAGAACAATGCAAAAGTCCCCAAGCTTACAGGATATACAAGGAGAATGAAAAAAGTTTCTTTGTTCATAAATTAATCATTTAAAAACTAGTACTGGCATATTAAATTATTGCTTTTCAGTAAATACCAACTACAAATCACTTATTAGATGGAGACATATTGTATAAACTACCAATATAATTTTGCTTCCTCTGATTACAATATATGAAGCATAAATAAAAATGATTATTTATCATTAACAGATAATAACAGTTTAGAATTTCAATAGTAGAACTAGTTCATTGTGCTAATTCAAATTGAGATATATGGCATAGCCAAGTTTTCTATACCCTGAAAATACTTCAATTCTACTTGAAAATATCCTTCTGTGAATCCACCCAAGCAGTAAGAGGTAGAGGTATACATAGTTCAGTATAAGAATATTTTAAATTGTTTCATCTACTCAGCAAAATTATTCCATTGAAGCTAAATAAATAGTCATCAAATTACTACCCAGAATAATCAGCAGCTGCTTCTATTTAAGGCTGCCATATGCATCTCTGCTGTCCCCTCCCTACTCCACCAGATTAACCCAGGATTAATTTCAAGAACTCATTCTTCCTGCAGGGCAATGGGAGGTGATGGAATGGGGAGCAGCTGCCTTTTTGGATCCATTTTTTCCTTTCCAGTTATTTTCCTTCCTTTTCTTTCTGTTCCCAGTCTCTCCCTTCCTTTATGTTATCTCAATTTGTTCTCAAATGACTTTTAAAAGTACCTCTCTAACCCAGAACTCCAGACTCTACTATGTAACCTGCTGTAGGATACTGGAAACTTAATGAGTACAAAGTGGAACCGACATAGAAGGAATATCACACCACTTCCTAGTAGGTGGTGAACAGCATCACCATTTATTCAAACCATTATTTTTTCAACCAGAAGCCTAGATTTTATCCTTGATTCCTTTTTTTCCCTTATTTCTATACTATGTTTACTCTCTATCAATTCTATTGCAAAATTGGCTTCAAATATATCTTCTTCTATCTCTATTGCTATCAATCAGCCTAGTCAAGAAAACTGTCATCTTTCCAATGGACTACTTCCACAGGCTTTTTGAATTTAGTAATTTCTTCAGCAAAGCCCAGCTTATTCTGTCCTATTTGTATTTGATTCCCTCAATCCATTCACCATAAAAAGTAGAGTGCTATCTATAAAAGAGAAATAAAATCAGGCAATTCATATTCTTTTTTTTTTTTCAGTTTAGCACCCTTTGCTTGTGATCTCAGCTGTTGTCGTGGCTGCTGTGCATCAGCCTGTTCTCAAAACATAACATGGTCTTCCATTCCTCTCTTCCAGGACAGAAGGGTCTTCCAGGTGACACACCAATAGAACAAAGGACTCTGATAATGCCAGCTTCAATGATGGTGCCATCCAGAGAGGGAGAGGGTCATGGCACATTTAACCATGGCTTCCAGAGGTTTTGAAAAAGGAGCCTTTGGGGGCCCAGCCTGCCTGGCATTCTGATGCTGTCAGTGTGAGTTTTGTATTCCACAATGGTGTTGGGAGGTAGGTTAAGCATGCACTGAAGCATGTCCCGGATTCAGGCTGTGGTTGCTCGGTCACTGGCAGCCTTATTCCACATGGAAATGATGTCCTCCTGGAAGCAGACAGAGACCACAGCCTCACAGATCTCCTCCCCAACCATGAGCTGTTCCCCCAGCACAGCCAGGATGAGATTTTCCCAGCACCGGGAGGCCAAGCCCTTTGGTAGCTGAATGATCCACTTGCCACCATTTTTATTTGCATTATCCTCCCACATGGGTTTAATTCTTTCTTTGAAGACATGGAAGTCGCTGTGTCCTGTCAGGTCCCCAGGATGTACCATGTGGCTATAAAACCTTCAGAACTGCTCCACAGAGGCAAAAGTGCTGATCTGCTTGATATTCTGTTCATAGCTCTGGGAGCTATTTACTTATTTAGTTTTTCCCAATAAACAGTTTTTATTTATTTTATGTTATCCCATCTAATCCTCCCATCTACCATATGCAATAGCTATTATTGTTCCCATTTTGCAGATAAAGAAACTGAGGTTTCTGGTGATAAATTTGCCCAAGGTTGTGTGCTTTGAAATGACAAAGCCAACTCAGAGGCTGAAGAATTTACTCTGTTTCAAATAACTAGAAGGTGGATCTAGGTACTTTTTAATTTTTAGTTCATTTTACTATGCTACTATCCAATATTTAAAGGAACAGTGGTTGAAGGAATACTGTTCATAGTCTCCAAATTAAAACAGACCAGGAAATACACACACACACTCATACACCCTCACCCACATTCACACACACAAATATGAATACTCATATTGTAGAAATTACCAAAATGTTAGGGTTAGGGTTAGGGTTAGGGTTAGGGTTAGGGGTTAGGAGACTATGATGGGCAAACAGGAGAGAAGTAAAATTAAGAATAATTTTTTATTTTCCAAATGCACTTTTAAAAATAAGTTTCTACTAGAGAATCAGAGCTATTACAAAAGCATCATGAAGGATTTCAGATGGGTATGGTTTCATATTCCCTCCCTTGATAGTTATTTTATACTTGTATGAAAGACCAGTTTTGAATGGGCTTTGAATATGAGGGGGGAAAGATTAGCAGTAATTTCACTACATACATCCCTTTTCACTTTCATGAATTTGTCATACATCTTCTTTCTGATGCTTGACTTCGTTTCCTTCCTAGCAATAGTCAGCATTTAGAGAAAGATGTGTTCAGTTATTCTGCTTGAAATTGACTTATTTCATTTCCCAGAATTTTTAGAAAGAAGAGTACCATTTTGTTTGTTTTATACAGCAGATGACAAGTCTCTTTAAAAGAAATAGAAGCACAGTGCTTTTGAAATACAATGCTGTTAGTTTGGATTTCTTTATATATATATATATATATAATATTCACACAATTATCTGATATTTGTCTTCATTAATAAAGCTGTTAGTTTATTCACCAAAAAAAGTAGGTATCTACCATGATCAGAAAATCATAATAAAATTTTAAATAGGCCTAAATATAAAATTCATAAATAAATTAAATATTTGACCTCTTTAGATAAATTTATAACTAATTTTCATTACGTTCATAGTTTTATTAATTCCTTTTATTTTTATTAATTTCATAGATTATTTAATATGAATTAGTCAAAAGGCTTTATACCACTGAGATTAGAAACTATATTCTTCTAAGAGATTTTCCTGCTGTAATACATCATTAAATCTTCCTATTAATTCCAAAGCCACCCTCTATACTATCCATACTTAAACTGCATTTTTATGTCTTCATAGAAATTAATGATAAGGTCTAGCATACCATTGCCATATAAGTGACGAACTCTTCTCAGAGGCATATGATTTTTCCATAGTTGTGAATTCCCTAGATCTCCGTACATAATGTTGCCTCTGAAGTCGCTGCAACATAAATTCAGCTTCCCTCTGCCAACTTATTGGCGTCTCCACACAGTAGGCCTAAAACTGAGCTGTAGGAGGCTTAGCAAGTGCTCTCACTGCGGCTCCCACATCACACTAGGTGAGACGCATTCCGAAGGTGAATCGGATCTCACAGTCACTTATCCATCCACGTTCCTCCTTAAAGAGAAACTCCATTGTTCCTTGCCTCAGTTTGTAGCAATGTCTTATAAGCACCCTGTAAATATTCTTTTCAAGCTAAAAAAATTAATTTCTCCCAAATAATAATATAATTTAAAAGTTAGTTTTACTCAATCAAAATCTATACCATAAAATGTATAATTAACCCCTGTAGACAATTTAAAGTAGGTTAATCAACATATAATTTGTGCCTAAAAAATCAGTTTCCTCTAGGCCAAACTAGAAAAAATTCAATGAAATGGTTTATCAACTGGAAAATTTTGACTTCTGGAACACTAAAAAGAAGATATCAGCAAAGTGTATTTGGGAGAATAGTCAAGGGTTTGATTCCAGTGATTGGTACTCTGTGGAGCTGGAATCAATTTTCTTCTGATATTCATTAGAATCCATCATTATTATTCTATTCTAAAGGTCTCTTCAGATATATAAAGATTCATTTAAAAATACTAAATTTCACTAAGTCTATCAATGCAAGATTTATCTTTTTCCTTTTGATATGGCTTTCTAAAAATTTTTATTTTACACTTCTTGCATTCAAATCTTGTTAGCATCTTTGATTTCCCCTACTTCCTATCCTTTCCATGTTAGATCATCTTATTTGATTATTTGAATATTATTTAGATTTGAGACAATATAAACTACCTCTTTCAGAATTTAATCAACCACAACAATATGCAATAGATAACCTTATTACAGGTTCTTCAAAAGAGTTTCAAAATCAGATACTTTGTCTTGAATAATCACGGTGAGGAGGTAGTGGAGAGAAGCACCCACCGGCCATGTTGAACGAAAGGAACACCTAGGCTCATGACTGGTGATTGAAAGGAACCCTAAAGAATTCAGTCGGCAACCTAAAATCTGTATGGACAATGTAGGGCAAAAACTCTTCTCACTGCAATGGGGTATAAAGGTATGTGATTTCTGGGAGACTGCAGGAGGATTCGACTCAATGAAGTCTGAAATTGGAGTTCTTGCAGGGTATCGTTTACACTAGGCAGACCATTGCCTAACTTTGCGGAAGAGTCTTTGGAGCCTCTGTTTGGCAGCCAGCCATGATTCACTGCAGCAGCATGTTAACAAGGCAGCTGGTCCTTCACACACACACACGCACACCCAACCAAACCCTCTGCAAGAAATTAACCCTTTCTTACCCGACAACATAAAGTATTTTCTCACTACCAGTAAGAAACACATGTATTATTTATTCATTGAGAACCATTTGTGAAACAAATCTTTTCAGATAATTCTTCTAAGCTTTATAACAACTCTATAATGTAAATGTTATTTTCCAGCTAGAAAAGTGAGAGGTTAAATATCTTGCCAGAGTCATCAAAACTAGTAAAAGGCTGACCTGGAATTCAAAACAAGGTCTCCCTGGCCCTCAGGCCATCTTGCTATTGATAACTAGTTCTCTACTCAAGCATTCTAGCAAAGGGGCACAAGCTCTTTTGTATATGTGCTGCCGAAGAGAGCACAGCACAAGCTCTACTGAAGGGTAAACTTAAAAGAAGCCTTTAGGACTTTAGGAAAATTATATCATTAAAGTTACAAGCCTATCTTTGTTACTACCAACTGACTTGCTTGGAACTATAGGAACCTATGATTATCATTCAGTGTATGTTTTAATCTCAATATATTGTGTTTAAAATATTCAGTTCTTAAATAATTTATTTTTATAAAGCACTAAATGATAGAAATTTCAAAACTGAAAGGAATTGCTAATAATGCAGTCAGAGCATAATATGTTAGAGGTCAATTGCTGATCTCCCAAGAGCCATCCTGGTCTGGCACTATATTTGCTAATGCCCATTGCTAAATCTACACCTTGGAATTGTTTTTGATATCAAAGACTTGGTTTGTCTACACACTAAAATGTGTTATATTAAATAATAATTTTTAAACTAGGTATGATGCCACATGCCTGCAGTCCCAGCACATGGTAAGCTGAGGCAGAGGATCGTCTCAAGTTTGGGACCAGCCTGGGCTACACAGTGAGATTAAGTCTGAAAAAACAAAAGAGAGAGTTTTGCTTTCTCCAGATAGGTTTTTAGTGGAAAGGAAAATATGAATAGATTGTTAGTTTCTAAAAATATTCAATTTATTAAAATTATAAGTAAAAAATTAAAATTTAAAAATAATTTCCTATTTTTAAAACCTTATTATTTCATTTATAGAAATAGAAAATGTTCAGCCACTTTAAAAGATACCTTTAATTATTATCTAGAACAAATTATAAATCTTATTAACTAAATTCTTTTTAATATTTTAAACTATATTAATATTTTTAACATTCAATTTTTCTATGTATGCATAAGTTATCTAATAAGTTTTCTCAAGGAAATACTTAACTTCTTAAAGAATATTTATAAAATTAATAATTGAAACTTTTAAACTAATTTCCTTTAAATTTTGTTAAATGTTGAAAGTCTGCATACAACTTAAATATTTTCAATCTAGATGAACAATGCTAAATAAATTCTCAATTATGTATCTTTAAATGGTGATACAAGCTTGACCTATTATTTTAACAGGTTAGAGTCTTTCATACAATGGAGACACTTGATATAGTGAACATGTATACATTCATTAATGTAAAACTTCTTTTTTACATTTTGATTCTCTTAAACATTTCTATAATTAATTCTAATTCTTTCTAGTTATGAAAAATGCATTTCCACAAAGGAGTATATCATCTCACAGAATTTTAAGGATTATATCCCCACATAAGTTTTAGATCTGCTTTCTCAGCTTCTCAGTTCTGAAGATAGTTGTGGGACAGAACTGGATCCTGTCTGTGACACCAATGGAACACACTGAGGCCTGCAGATTGAATGCACTATGAACTTCATAAGTGAAAGAGGAAAACTTCCTGTGGCTCATATCAATTAGAAGTGAGTCATACATTACCTAATTTTCAAGTCAGTTTAGAGTCTGTAATTTGCATCCAGCTGGCCGTACCTCTCATTTTATTTTTTCTAGCTTTATACTAAAATGTATTCCCACCTAACATATTTGACTATAATGCAATCCTACATTTTCTCACATTAATTCAACTACTATACAACTCTTCCTGATATTGAAAGCACCTTGGGTTAAACTGTGAAATCTCTTGGAACTTTGACTGTTTAGATCACAAGTTTCAGGATCATTCTATGGACACACATCTATTATGGGCAGATGCACATTAACTAGGCTCACAAATGTAAAGAATCAAAACAAAATGATAATGTATTGATTTACAGGGAGGAATAAAGTGCTAAGCAGGCCAGGTACTTAAAATCTTCTAGTACAGACATTATTTCCTATAAACAAGCCTTGTAAAGAAGAAAGTCAATATCCAAAGGCTGTTTGATGAGTATGAAATTAGAGCAAAAAGAGTTAGGTATGTGATTTGGAGAATTAATGATATTAGCATAAGACAATCTGTATCTGCCAGGATTTAAAGGAACTCAACAGCATCCCTTTCTTCTCCACTAAATTTTATACAAATAAGAGACAAATAGGAAGTCACAGTGAAAACCAAATGTATCCATCCACCCTCTGGTAAGGCTCATTTCTAAGAGAGGGTAAACTGTGCTCCTACTATGAGAGAGCACTCCATACAGTGTGTGTGTTTGTGTTTGTGTGTGTTTGTGTGTGCATATGTGTGTGTGTATTGTTATATAAAATTTTTCTCCTAATATGGGAAGGAGTTCATAGGGAAATGAGAACTTAGGAATATTTCTCTGAGAGAATTTTTCCAGAGTAGGAGTAAGTGCCCTCAAGACTTCACAAAATCCATTTCTACATGAAAGATTTATCTGCCTGGAAATGAGGAAGGGATTATGCACTGGATCAGGACTTTTTCCCAGGGTGGAGACAGGATGGGCACTGACCACCTGTCCCTCTGTAGTTCTCATCTTCCCATGCTTCTACTGTAGCTCCATTGATTTTCTCATATGCAGTCAAGTCCTATTAATGGATTAAATCAGACTAATATCAAATTTTGTGGCCCTCCAAGCAATGTGGCCACTCTAAGCAATCTTTACCTGTCTCAGCTCTGATCTGTTAGTTCTGTGTCAATCTAAACTTGCTCAATTTCAAATTGGGGAAGGATTACTCTGTTTAAGTCCTCTCACAAAACTAGAAATCCTGGGAGATTTCATGTGGAAAATAATGTATGTAAGGAGAGTGAAAACACAGTGAACTACTGATCATCCAAGAGTGTTATCCAAGGGTCCATCTTCATTTCCACAACCTTCTTCTGCACCCATTTTAATCATTATTGTTCCTACTGTGTTCCTACTGTGGAACACTTGATAAAAGAAATACATTTTCATGTTTCTTACTAAAATTACTTCATTTAAAAAGTGACTTTTATTCCTACCATTTTTTTCTTAATAAGAGAAACCCTAAATGTTGTCTTTATTGAACTTCTTTTGAAACATGAAACTCTATAGCATGCACTTAATTCCTGAATACTTTTGATTTCCTTTTGTGCTAGCAAAAGAAAAATAAAAGAAGCAAGAAAATTAGTTAAATAAATAGATTATAAAAGAAACAAGAAAATTAGTTAATAAATAGATTATAAGGAGACAGGTACTCTCTTCTCATTCCCCTTCAACATCAATTCTGACATGACATTTGATCTTATTTTGAGATACTATCATTATAATAACAAAAACGAACGTCCCAAATGGAGTTCCATTGACTATGACTTCTAAGGATTAAAATGTGTTATGTAAAACATAATTCCATTATCACTTAAGTTTGGAAAAGTCTTGTTAACTAGACAAACTAATGTGTTTTTGTATGTATTAATATACCATTAATAAATACTGTAATCTATTCTTACTTCTTATTGATTGTTAGGTAAAACATTGATTTATGTACTGTTAATAAATAGAAAATGTCTCCAATTGAAATATGACAGTTATTGGGTTACATTATTCAAAATGAAAATGTAATTCTTAGTTTTATTTTATGCTTACTAAGAGCTCCTCCTAGATTTATTTAGACAAAGATTTCTATTGTATATCTTCTTGTACTTACATTAAATGGAAGATAAACTATATAAGATATTTCTAATACTATTTCACATTCAGAGTTTAACCACACTTGTTGACTCAGAGGCATTGGTGTCGATGTTAATCCACAAATTGTATCTGCTGAGCTATCAACAGCATTGAGACTGCAGCATTTCTAAAGAATGATACAGGATTTTCTTCCAAGCCAGTGACATCTTTTCTCGAAGTTTTGACAATAGGATATTCTGGGTCTTACTAAAATATGATAATATATGTTTTCAGACATCAATTAGGGGTCATATTTCTTCTTCCAAATAGTCCTGGAATGGTTTTTTGAGTGAAACACTTATTGAGTTGTCACTCATAGAAGCAGAATTAACAAGCTTATGCAGGTAATGTACAGAACAAAGTGGTGCCCAACTAAATGAGAAGATGTCAATGATTATAATTTAACAGTGTAAAATGTAAAAAGCTATGTGTCTTAGAATTGACAAAATATGATTCATACTAATTCCTTGCTCTTCACCAGCCATTGTCCTGAGTGATAGAGGAACACAAAAATGAGCAAAACAAAGTCCTTATAAAGACATTTTCTAAATATATGTCATATGAATCTTCATGTTTCACAGAAGACACTATGAGAAATGTTGGTAGACTCTCAGATTTTACAGAAGTATTTTTCAAATACATTCTCAGTTTATGGGAGAAACATGACAGGCTGTCCCCTGTTTTTTAAACTTTATACTTAAAAGTCAGTATTTAAAAGGCCACAGGATTCCAATTTAAGATTGAGAGAATACAGATAGTTAAGTTTTCTAAGCTTCTCATAGCTCATCAAAACTAAAGGAAAGAGATTTTTTAAAAAAGTAAAACCATAAGAGTGGAAAGAATAAGAAAAAAAATACAACAAAAATATTAGAAAAGCAAATGGATAAATATGTTGGAACTTATTTGGGGCTAGAGAAAGACAAATGCAAGGAAAGAGGAAAGCTAAAAATAATCCAATTTACAGTGCTGTGTACTTACAAAGATAGCATTTAGCAACATCAAGTACCTCTGGAACTGGAGGTAAACTGAGTTAAAATGTCTGAAATAAGGATTAATGTCTAACAGCTACTTGAGCTGCCTAGACCTCAGCACTGGATAGTGCCTTCCTGACATCCTAACTGAAGACTTACTCACTGGAAAGACACAGAAAACAAAGTGGGTTCTCTATCAAAAATAGGACAATTAAGATTCCACTGCTTGCTCCTAGGAAAGAGGAGGAGAGCCAATCCCAGCGCCCAGGAGGAGGCTCCCCACCGCCATTCCACCACTTGCTCCTAGGGTAGAGGAGGTGAGCCACGTGGGTGCCAGTAGCACCACCCCCCCCGTGGAAATGAGAAGACATGTAAACAAGTCTCAAAAACAGACTTACAGATCACCTACAGCAACCTCAAAGGGAAATGAGATGGAACAATCTGACCACCTGGACTCCCTGAACTGGCAACAAAAGAGAATCTGGAAAAAATGAAATCAGAAATAATTTCTCAGATAACAGCAGAGATTGTGCCAATAGTGCAAGACATGATTAATAAATCTAGAGAGGACACACATAAAAAAATAGAGGATCTGAGGAACATGATGAATCCCAACATAGGAAACAAATGGAATCCATAAAACAAATGCAAACAGATTTCCAGGAGATTAAAAACTCCACTGAAAGTCTGCACAGCAGAATGTGCACATGTGAGTACAGAATTTCAGATATAGAAGATAAGATTGCAGTCAGTGAACAGGAAAAGAAAAATTGCTTCAAAATTGTAAGGGACCAGGAGAAATCAATCCAGCAGCTGCTAGACGATGAAAAGAAGAATAACATAAGACTGATTGGAGTCAAAGAAGAAACAGGAGAGAGTGCACATGACATAAAAAAAAAACTGTTCACAGAAGTAATGACAGAAAACTTCCCAAGGAGGGGAAAAGAACTTGACATACAGATAAGTGAGGCATATAGGACTCCAAATAGCCTTGATCAAAAAAAAATCTACACATAGGCATATAATTGTTAGGATTTCAGAAACCTAACAGAGGAACAAAATTCTACAAGCAGTGAGAGAAAAGAAACAAATCACATACAAAGGAAAGCCCATCAGAATCTCAGGAGACTTCTCAATGCAAACAAACCCTCAAGGCAAGAAGAGCTTGGAGTGATGTAATTTAAGCCCTAAAGGAAAACAGTCTCCAACCCAGATTGATGTACCCTGCAAAACTATCTTTCAAAATTGATGGAGAAATAAGATACTCATGATAAAGAGTACCTTAGGAACTTCATGAATACCATACCAGCACTCCAAAAAATTTTAGACAATATTCTAGGAACAGACAATGAGGATCACACCCCAGGAAGCCCAGCAGAATGAATCCGTTGGGCATGACAAATTAAAGCCAAAGGGGGAGAATCCAACAAAAAGAAAAAGTCATGACAAGGCTTTCAAAACTTATAACTTCATCTCCCTAATGAGTGTATAATTCAATCTTGTTATTGTAATGATTAGTATTTTTCTCAGCCTAGTGTTGCACACCTTTCCTTGTCCTGTACTGGCTATTTATCATCTTGTGTCTACATTTTAATTGGGTTGTCTATTAATGAGCTGTAAGAATTCTTTATATATTCTGGTCATAGGTTATATGCATTGTAAATATGGTCTGTTTAAGGACTACTTTTCATTTTAATGATGTCATTTAAAGTTCTAAATTTTGATGGAATCTCATTTATTAATTTTTTTCCTTTATACATCATGTTTTTTGTATCCTAGGTAGTTCTTGCCTACCCTAAATTCAAAAACATTTTCCCTTATAATTTCTTCTTAAAGTTTTATAGTTTTAATCTTTCATATTTGGTTCATAGATCCTTTCAAGTTATTTTTATGTATGGAAATAAAGGGTTGAGGTTAATTTTTTATATACAGATACCAGGTGTTCTAGTGCCATTTGCTGAAAACAATATCTTTTCCTCGGCTCTTGAATTGAGTTTATATTCTATAAAATGTTAATGTTAAATAATCTTTCAAAACTCAGTGGACCATATAGGTGTGGCTCTATTTCTAGATTGTTTTATTCCAATGATCTATATGTCTTTCCTTACACCAACACTGCCTTGATTACTGTAGCTTTAGAAGAAGTCTTAAAATTAGGTACTAAACATCTTCCAACACTGTTTTTGTTTTTGTTTTTTCTAAACTTTTCTAGGTCCTTTGTACTCCTACATAACTTTTAAATTTCAATATCCAGTTCTTCATTTATAGCAAGTATACCCAGACCTGAATTTTTATATATACCTTGTGTTTTCTAATCCTGCTAAATTCAAATACGAGTTCTAAGGGCTCCTAGAGATTTCTTAGTATTTTCTCTGTAGATGATTATTCCATCTACATACAAAGATTTTGCTTCTACCTTGCCAATCCTATCCTAATTGTGTCATTTTATTGCCAGACTATTTTGGTTTAGGCCTATGTTTCAAAGTTTAATGGACAGATGAAGAGTAGGCATATCTGTCTTTGTTCCCCACCTTATGGAGAAAGCATTGTATCTTCTCCATTCATATAAGGTATTTTTGCTGGAAGTATGCAGTACATGTCTTAAATCTGTTGAGAAGGTTCTGTTCTACTTCTAGTCTCCTGATAACTTTTACCATGAACAGCTGTGGAATTTAGTCCAATACTTTTTCTCCAACCAGTGACAGGATCATATGGCTTTTTCTTTTCCTCTGTTAAAATGATGACTTTTGGGGTTGGATCTTCCAATGCTGAACCAACACTGCCATCCCTATAATAAAACCACTTTCTACATACTGCCAGATCTGACTTCTAATAGTTTGTCTTGTTAAACAAATTTCTGTGTTCATACTTTTTTCTTCTATTATCTTTATCCAGTTTTAGGATTAGCACAATTTTGATTTCCTAAAACGAGGGGAGAAGTGTTCCTTTTTTTATGCTTTAAATATTTTATATAATTTATTGGTTAAAATGGAATTGAGCCTGTTCTTGTCATATAGGTAGGTTTTCAAGATAGGAATATACTTTCTTTAATAGGTGCTATTCAAGTTTTATGTTTCCCCCAGAGTTAGTGTCATTAGTTTGCCTTCCAAGGTACATCTTAGAAGTTGTCAAATTTATTTCAAAAAGGAGTTTTGTAATATGCTTTCTATATCCTTTTAAATTCTGTAAAATCTGTGGTAATGTCTCCTAGATCTTGATATTGTAATTTTAAAAATGTATAATTGATATTGTGTAATAGAAAGTAAAGGTCTAAAGGAACAGAGGAAGTGGGAGAGGTAGGGGAAAGGAAAGAAGGGAAAAGAAAAAATATGAGAAAAGGAAAAAAATGGAAACAAAGTCTTTGCAAATAGGGAAGGGTAGAGGGGGTGAAGGGAGGGCAGGGCAAGGGGAAAAAAATAAGAATCAAGATACTCATGTAATAGTACAAGATCCCAATGATGTATGTAACTGTATTTTATATCTAAAATGTACCAATAAACTTAATGGAGAAAAAATAGGACAATTAAAAGATCATAATGCAACCAAGTATTGAATAGAGAGGCCCCCAAACCCCTCTCCCAGCATTCTTGCTTCACTGGGCTCCTAGAATGCCAGTGAGATGATGAGAGAGTCTATCTACTCAGAACCATCTCTCTAGAGCAAGAAAAACGATAAAAATATTGTCAGAAAGGATTTGTCTAGAATCAGGCCATCTCACCTTACAGTAGATCCCAGTATCAGTAAACCTATGCATGCCCAGAGCCTCCAGCTATATTTTTAGTTTTCCAATCTTAGTAAAGTTAGCCAAGCTATACTGGCAAAGTTGCCAGATTTAGCAAATAAAATTACAGAATGTCTAGTTAAATTGAAACTGTGGATAAACTATGAATTTCTTTTAGTATGTGTGTCCCAGGCAATATTTTAGACTCACACTAAAAATATTCACTGTTTTGTTTATGCAAAATTCAAATTTAATTGAGTATCTTGTATTTCATCTCACAACATTAACAATAAGACAATGTTATCAAAATCTTCATAAGAAATCCTTATTATTTTAGTTTTCTATGTTTAAGTGGAATATCACTTGGGTATGAAGATAGTATATTTCCAGTTTCTATAAAATCATCAAAATGTCAATGGCATTTTCCTCAAGATAGTGAGATTTCAAGTGGTTAAACTGGGATTTGGTTGGGATTTGTGTTTCTGTGATTGTATTAATATTCTTATGTTATCAGTATAATGAGAAAAGGTAAAGGTATTGTCATTTAAAAAGTAATTAAATGAAATTATTATATAAGAAGTTTTGGAGAATTTTTATTACTAAATTTCACTTTTACACATTTATTTTTCTCTAGTTTAAAAAAGGTTGGGCTGGGGTTATAGTTCAGTAGTAGATCTCTTTCCTAGCATGTATAAAATCTGGGTTTAATCTTCAGGACTTCAAAAAAAAGTGCAGGTGTATAATGTGTTGCATGGTTCAAACTTCATCCTAGTACCACAATCTTTATTATCTTTCTATTAACATCGTACCCAACTACCATAAAGTAGGGATTTGAGACCACAGAAGTATATTATTTTACACTTTTAGAGGTTGGAAGTCTAACACAGGTCTCACAGTTTTGAAATCAAGATGTCAACAGAGCTGCTCTTTTCTGGAAGTTCTAGACTAGGATCATCCATTTCTTGTCCTTTTCAGAGTGTAGAGGCCATCTATACTTGTTTCTTCTGGCTCCCTTCTTAAATCTCTCTGAACACCGTTCCCTCCAATTTTCTCCTCATCCAGAAAAAAGTCTGTTAAGGACTCAGCTAATTAGGTTGGACCTACCTGAATATCCAGGAAAATCTCCCCATCTCAAGTAATTTAGGATTCAACACATCTTCAAAGTCTCTTTGTCCATGTGAAGTACCATATTCACAGGTTCTGAGAAATTAGAACAGATCCATTTTAGGTAGTTACATTTTTTCCTACCATCCCTGGCTTACAGTAGTATAATTCTGTATTTATCCCTCTATAACTTTCTTCTCCATTTTTTGTACTGTTTGGGGAATTGAACATATGGCCTTGGATTCTAGGGAAGCACTCCACCATTGAACTATGCCCTGAGCCCTTTTCACATTTTATTTTGAAAGAAGGTCTCACCAAATTTCCCAGGCTGGCCTTGATTTGTGATACTCCTACCTCAGTCTTCTGAATAGCTAGGATTATAAGCTACTCTCACATTTTTAAAAACGTAGAAATTTATTTTAAACATCAGGAAACATATTGTCAAATATGACAAAAATTTATTTTAATGACATTCTAAACATAAAAATGGAAAACATTGTTTATGATAATGACCCAGCTGAAAAATAGAATAGGTACATTTTAAAATTGTTAAAGAAAAATGCAGTTACATAAATAAATACCTGAAAACTCAGACTTTATAGATAATTTAGGGTTTTAATAATCAGGGTTTTTTTTCCCTAAAACATTTTTTTTTTGGTACTGGAGATTGAACTCAGGTCCTTGTGCTTTCAAGACAGGTGGCATAACCACTGAGCTAAATCCCCAGCCCCCTAATTTTTTTTTAATAAAAAACTACAAAATGGGGCTGGGGATTTAGCTCAGTGGTTTCACCACCTGCTGCACAAGTGCAAGGACCTGAGTTCGATCCCTGGTACCAAAATTTAAAAAAATTATAATAATAATAAAATAAAATAAAATAGAGTTTAAAAAAAAGACTTCAAAATGGGGCTGCCTATTGTACATGTGATGTATATTTGTCAACCAAAGGTATCTTTCCAAACAGGTGAAATGCATACCCATAGAAGCTAGTGGCTGCTCATACTCAAACCTTTTTCCACCTCATCTGCTGCCTGTGTTGAAAATTCTCCTAATAGAGATTCATTCCTTTGGATTCAAATCCTGTATTAAAATGTCAAATCTCAGAATACATGCTAAATATTAGCAAAAACTTGGGTCTGCATTTACTTCTAAGATAAATTTGACGTTTCAGAAGGGAAATGCTCCAGAGGAAAGCTACCAGAAGTCAGTAGTGCATCTCTGAAATAGAAACCACAATTATCTATTCTTCCCTTATTTTTTATTTTTTATTGTACCATTCTCTGCCAATAAGAAGACAAGTCATGTTGAGGATTTAGCTCAGTGGCGCTGCATCTCCCTTGCAAGCATAAGATCCCGAGTTTGATCCCCAGTATCAAAAAAAAAAAAAAAAACAAGCCATGCCATTCAGTTACAGATGGATGAAATGTATGGTACTGGGGCAGTCTTATTAAATTTAAAACATTTAATGTCCCTGCCAGAGAGGAAGTTGACAAAAGATTGATGAAATAATATGAAAGTTAGACATAATTCTAAAGAAATGGGGATATGCACAGCCTATTATAAATCATTGATCATATTTTGCCTCGTTTTATAACATTTTCCCTGCAGCGCCCATTGTTTATTTATATTAATAAAAATAACCTGAAATTCATGCCAAACGCCCAAGGAAAATATTACAAAGCAAGGACATTACTTACAAGATTACTTCTATTTCTTCCCAGAAGAGTTCGAAAGCTTTGTACCACTCAGTGGCATATTTCACTTTAAGCAGCCTCTTCTACTTTCATCTCTGTGCTATGTATAGCATGCTGAATTATCTTCACAAGATCAAAGGGAAACTGTGCTTTATTTACAAAGGCAAACTTAATGAGTAACCAAGGTACTTATTTTATTAAACTGACCAGTCCCTTTGAACTACTATCTTCACTGATCCTTAGACCATGCTCTAAATTCAGAGGCTTCCTTGAATCTGGAAAATGTTCTTAGCCTAATTGGTGCACTTTCTTTGAACACCATGCCATGGATTTTACTGTGCTGTAAGTGCACCTCAGAGGTTCCTTCAGGACTCCTGAGTGCTAAGGTCCTTTAGAAAACAACACTAAAAGCAAAACAAAAAATAAAATCAACACTACAAAATTGAAAATATTTTATCTCAATATCAATAATGGAAGTACACAATTATGATTATCAATGGCTCTTCTAAAATTGATGCACTTATCTGTGTTTGTCTGGCTGTGGAACAAGTTAGAATGCTCACTTTGACATTGACTCAAGTGGGAAATCTGCCTGCTTTGTTTATTGGATTAACATGAAAGTAAAAGTGAATATATATGAAGAAACACAATGCAATGGAAAGAATATAGATTTGAGGGCTCTACATTTCAATATACCATAGATGAGCAGGGTGATTTTGTTAATGTTTCTACGGATCTCAGATTTCTCATCTTAAAAATAGGAAATTACCTTTGGTGATAGACATCAGTTTTTCTCATCAGTATTTCTGACTCTTGTGTTTGGGGACACATGAGGGAATTGCATTCTCTTCCTCATTGAGTTTATGCATGATGTTGTTACTTGATTTGATCAATGAGGTGTGTGTGGATGTAATGCCATTTCTGGGAAGAGGCATTCATTGGCATTGTGAAAGTTTACAGAAACACCTATGTTTTCTGGGCCGTTTTTGAAAGCATGTGTTAATATGATATTGAGTTGCAAGGCTATTTTCCTGTGGAGGACAAGTGCCCAGGAGAATCATCTGGTATGCAAATCTCGCTGTTTTAAACCACTGAATTTTGTTACCACTGTATATTCCGCCTACCTCATCTGAGCCATCCATATGTAATCAATGCAGACATTATGTGAAATAGTATAAATAAAGCATTTAATTGAGTGCCTATTACATTAGTTGATTAATAAATGCTAGTTCTTTAACTTCTCTTTTTCTCTATAAGTGCATTAGAACAAAAAGTGAATCTGCTACTATAGCTTATAATAATACAAAGTTAATAAAGTCCACTAACCTCTTTTATCCTTTCTTATTATCTTCATACCTCTCTCGCCTTTTCCCATGGATCATAGCAACCAGCTATTTGAGCCAGAGATTTAAAAACAAAACAAAACAAAAATCCAAACTTTATACTTTAATAGTAGTCTCAAAGACTTAAATATAGGTTAAAATCATCTGGGATTTATCTCTCTCTCTTCTCCTCCCCGCCCCCCCAAAGGCGGCAAGGGTATTCTTCTCTGGGTTGTTTCCTTTTATGCAATGACCTTTGACAACTTCCCAAGAATAATACCAGCTCCAAAGAGTATTATCTATTGTGTTTATTTCAGAGCACAATTCCAGTGGGTCTAATTGATCTGAGAGTTAACTCTGAGTCTTTTAAACTTAAGTTGGTCTCAAATTAGTTTCTTAAATTTACATATAGGACCTAGAAAACGGAAGTACATGAAAATAGTATAAAACCAAACTTTTTAGTTTAGTGAATGCAAGGACTGGCCCTCAAAATGTTTAAAATAATTAATAGCTACCATATATAGACAACTATGTGCCAGGCACTTGGGAAGCTGTTCTTTATGTAATCTTCACAATCCTGTGATGTAGGCACTGCATTTAAGAATGGAAAAGCTGAGTTTAGAGAAATTAACTCATCAGCACCCTTAACTAGTAATGAGAAGAGATGAGTATCAAAGAACTTTGAATCTAAAACCCATATTTTTAATCACTTCCTAGTACCATGGTGGTTATAGCTTCTCATCAAAGAATCCTTTAAGTTATCATGTCATATGGTGATAGAGTTATAAAAGCAGACGATTCTAACTTGGTTTCTTATACATATACTCAGTCTCCACTTGATAAGGTAACCATGCCCCACATTCTTCAAAATAAATGGAAGTGGGCTGGGAATTTAGCTCAGTGGTGCTATCACCTGCCTCACAAGGTTCTGAGTTCAATCCCTGGTACCAAAATAAATAAATAAATACATAAATACATAAATGGCCTACATTTATTTAGAGGACAGAGAATATCTGTATGAATAAATTTATAGAAAACCAGAAGATTTCCCTGAAATTGAAGGAGTAAAAAGGAAAGTACTTTTATTTTTGTCATCCATGGATTAAGTAGGATATAATGGTTTATTAGAATCTTAGGTTATTTACAGAAAATATTTACAGGAAGTTATTTTAAACTGTATTAATTGAGTTATTGAATGTAATTATTTAAAAAATTACAAAAGGAATATTTATAAAACAGAGATCTGATCCTTGCCTCCCAAAACTCAATTTCAGAAGCAAAACTGATTAACATGTAGCATAGATTTCTATTGTTATCATATAGGTAGGATCATCTGTTGTGATGGGGAAGGGACTAATACAACTGTAGTTTTCTTGGTAGGATTCTTCAATTTCATTCTAAATTAAAATTAATTAAAACTACTGTGAAAAATTATCTTTGGTACCTTTTATTTTTATTCCTTTCTAAAGAGAAAAGAGAAGAGACAACATTTATTCTTGTACCTATTAATTTCTTCAACCTTATTTCCATGTAAGAAAGCTCCTTAGAATACTTAAGAAATTCTGAGGTAGAAAGGAAATCTTACATATAATGAACCAAGAGAGCAGGATAGAATCAATAGGTAATGGAGATCCCCAGATTAATCAACAATATTGTTTTAAAATGGTAATTTACTTCATTACTTTCCTCAAACCTCTTTTTCTACCTCAATTTGGACATACTTGTTTCTTGTCTTTGTACATATATGTATGAAGAGTGAGGGATTCTCAATTTCTGTGTGTGTGTGTGTATGGTATGTGTGTATATGTGTGTGTGTGTGTGTGTGTGTGTGTATATATTCACTGGAATTTTCTAGGTTAAAATTTCTTGAATATTTGTCAACTACTTAACTCTCCATTCTAAAATACCCTGAATTCTACTAAGATATATTGTTATATTATAGAATAATATTTGAGGCTAAAATATGCCATATGGTTTCATATAATTTAATATTCTATGAATGTAAGTACAAGTACAGAGTCAAAAAGAACATGGAGAGAACATCTAAGTCATGGAATGCCTCTAGGTAGGAGAGTCCTTAAATTATCAAAAACAGAGTTATCTAAGTTTTGCTTACCTGACCACGAACTTGGTAGGGAGAAGAGCTGGAGAGGAAGTGGTAAGTAAGCTGATGTATCAATTAGGTTCACTAGAGGAACAGATTTAATATTAAAATATATATGATTATATAAAAGATTTACTAGGTAGGCTTACAATGGCTCCCTGCAAAATCCAGGGTAGAATCCAAAATGGCCATCTGTGTGCTAGATGGCTGGAAAATCTAGTCAAAGGTCAAAGGCCTGAAGGTCACTGCAGAGTCTAGTGCAAGCTCATAACGGGAAAGCTGAAAGATCTACATTGGAAGGCTGAAGAGTCTGTGCTGGAAGCTGAAGAAACCACAGACCAATGCAATGGTGGAGGCAGGAGCTGCTCTGAAGAAAAAAAGAAAGACTTCTTTCTTTTTTCCCTTTTTATTATGTCCAGCCCACAAGCCTATTTGTTGTTGCCACCCATATCTTCAATTTGTGGCCTATTGTCAGTCATCCACAGACACACCCAGAACTTTACTAATCTGCTAGGTGGTTCTTATTCAAATCAACTTAACATATCACAATTAATTATCACAGCTGACATTTCCTTAGATAGCAATTTTAAATTTTAGTTTTGTTAAATTTTTATAAGCTAAAATAGTACAGATGCTAGTTATAGCAAAAGTTATATAAGGACAAAAAGTCACTACCTCAATTGTAAAATATTCTTTTCCTCAGTACAGGTAAACTGCATTTCCACATAGTTATGCAAATAAATACATAAGTACATACCCCCTCCCTCTCTCCCTCTCTTTCCTACACATACAGTTTTCTTTATTGTTTTATAAAAGTGGATTAACATTATACATATTATTACTAATATTACATATTAATATTATACAATTGCTTGTTTCCTATAACATGTCATACACATTCCTTTGAATCAGTATAAATAAAAAAATTCATACTTGTGAATAATTGCTTCACATGGATGTACTGAAGTTTATATTCCACTTCCCCTATTAACATTCAAAAATTTTATTGTTTTTAGTCATTAAAAAGATTTCAATAAATATTCTTATATGGAAATATTTACAAATTGATTTATTTATATTATTTATTTATTTCAAAATGATAAATTCCTTGAAATGACTTCAGCCTATTTTATATAGTAAATATTCCCCATATTAATCTCAGCTGGAACTCATGGCACTAAATTAATTCACTCATAGCTGGTTTGTCTACAAATGTTTGCCTTATTGATCAATTCATATAAAGCAATTCAGATTGAGACATATGGTATACCATGTATAAAATCATTATTTGGTCTGACTTCTTTAAATATTGGTATAATATTAATTTTATGGAGAAAGCAATTTCCATTAATGATAACTAAATACAAACTTTAGGTTCAAAAAAAGATTTGTTAGATATCTTAAATGTCACAAAACATCTTAGTTCTTTAAAACTGTCATTTCTATATTAGCTTTTCTATGATTTAATTGGAGTTTTCTTTTTTCAATGTGAAAATTTTTCTTTTTCAAAATTACCAACTTACCAGGGGGCATTTTAAAGATTTTTATGTTTAGATAATGAATCACTTATTTTCCAGGCATATTATATGTCTGAAGATTTAGGGTATAAAGAATTAAAATGGAAGGAAGATAGAAAAATACTTTGTCCTGGATACAATATAAGGGTAAAATATAAAATTGAAGGGCAGAAAGAGGGCTAATGTCAGTGCGTGCTGCTTAGTACCTGCCATAAATTGTTTCTCCTCTGTGATGCCCCTCTGCCATGCCACCCTGCCTTGGAGCCAGCCAGCTATGAATTGAAACTCTACAATCTGTGTGCTGAAATAAACCTTTCCCCCTTTAAATTTGGGTGTCAGGTATTTTGACCCAGCAATGGGAAAAGTAAATAAGACAGCCCCCTTGGTAGAACAAGAAAAGACACTTGAACAGAATTGGGGTGGGGAACTATCCCAAGTACTCCTTCCACCTAAGCACAGAAAATCTCCACATTTTCTGTAACTCTGAGACATAACTTCCATTGTACTATAGAGAAGAATTGGACATCTGCCCTAATTTTGGGTCCACGAAAAGGTAACTGTAACATGGTAGGACTAAAATCACAAGGTTGAAAGAAAGATCTCAGCCCCTGATTAACAGGAAACTGAATTCTTGGCGAGAAGATGGATAAGAAAAAACTGGCTGTATTAACAGAGCAGCAAGCAACAATTTCAGACACAGGAGGTTTTAAGGAGGGAGAGGCCCTGAGTGTGGAGCACCCCTGAGTGGAAGACTGGGCACCTGTGGCCCCTCATACAAGCACAGACTCTATTAACCATCTCTTCTCCCATCTGCACAGAAGAATTCAGAGTAAATCCAGCAGTGCACAGATACTGACCAGCCATTTCTCCAAAAGTGCTGTCTGGAAATTTGCAAACCTTTGGCCTATATTCCAGGCCTGCTCTTGGACTATGCAGGGTGAGTGATTCAGCTGACAGCCCAGATTTTCCTGTAACCTCATTCCCGGGTATGGATGAAATTAAGTTGGTAGAAAAGAACCAAGCAGAAGTTGTGCAAATAAAAATCTTAATATGTCAGATTAAAAACTGAAATGGATGCCTTGGCAGGAGGCACACTGAATCAGATGAAAAGATATCAGGATTTGAAGGCAATGTGGACATAGTAGAATATTCAATCAGTAGCAATAGAAAAAGAACAAGAAACAATGTAAAAATAACACAAAAACTTCTAAACAACTTTAAAAGAACAAAGCTAAGAATGATCAGTCTTGAGGAGGGTGTAGAAGTACAAGCTAATGGCATACAAAAATCAGTTCACCGAAATTATTATGGAAAATTCCCAGACCAGGGCAAGGATATGGATACCCAGGTAAAGGAGGCATTTAGAACCCTAAATAGAAATGATCGGAAAAGAACCTCCATATGCTATCTCAGAGTCAAAATGCCAAAAAGTCAGAACAAAGAAATAATAGTGAAAGCTACTAGAGAGAAGCACCAAATCACTATAAGGACAAACCTGTAAGAATAATAGCAGATGTCTCAACAGAAACCTGAAAGTCCAGGAGGGCTTGGAATGAAGTTTTTCAAGCCCTGAAAGAAAATAATTACCAACCTACATTACTATATCCTGCAAGATTAACCTCTAAAATTAAAGGAGAAGTATAGATCTTCCATAATAAGGATAAACTGAAGAAAACTATGATCACCAAGCCAGCCTTACAGAAAAATACTTAAGGGAATCCTGAACAGAAACAATCTGGACCACCTCTACATTGCCAAAGAAAAAGCAAACTTCCCTGGAAGAGTAGTTAAATGAATGAAAAACTGAAAAAAATCAAACTGATTCTGAAAACAACAAAATGACAATAATTAGTCCATATCTTTCAATAAATATAGTCTTAATTTTCTGATTAAAAGACACAGACTAGCAAATTGTATCACAAAACAAGACCCACCTATATGTTGCCTGCAAGGGACACATTCATCTGCAAAGACATACATAGACTGAAAATGAAAGTATGGAAAATGATACTCCAAGCAGCCAGAGCCTGAAAGCAATCAGGAGTAGCTATACTTATATCCAATAAAACTGACTTCAAACTAAAACTAGTCAGAAGAGACAAATAAGACCACTACACGTTATTAAAGGGAATGATTAACCAAGAAGAAATAATAATTGTAAATATATATGCATCAAACACAGACATACCTAATTTCTCATAAAACAAACATTATTTGAAATAAAAAGGTAGACAGACACCACTACAATCTTAGTAGCAGGCTTCAATACCCCACTCCCACAAATAAGTTAACCAGACCAAAAAGAAAATCAAAAAAGAAACATCAGAGTTAAATTGTCCTATGAATTTAGTAAATATCTATAGCATTTCATCCTACAACAGGAGAATACAAAATCATTTCAGTAGTTCATGGAACTTTCTTCAAAATAGACTATAATTTAGGCCATAAAGCATGTCTAAAGAAATTTTAAAAAACTGAAATAACCTCATGCATTCAGATGAAATGAATCAACAGCAAAAAAACTCCACAAAACTACATATACACATGGAAATTGAATAATTCACTCATGAATGCTCAGTGGATCATTAAAGAAATCAAATGAGAAAGTAAAAACTTTCTAGACTCAAATTATAAAGAAAACAAAATGTACCAGAATCTGTGGGACACCATGGAATCAGTTCTAGAAGGGAAATTCATTGTTATGAATGCCTATATTAGCAAAACAGAGAAACCCTAAATAAATAATATAATGATGCATCTCAAGTTCTTAGAAAAGCAAGAATAAACCAATCACAAAAGTAGTAGAAGAAAAGAAATAATAAATATCAGAGTGGAATTGTCAAAATAATTTATAATAATCTTCCAGATTTCAGTGCTGTCTGGTGTGATTTCACCTTTTTGCCTCTAATTTTGTTAATTTAGGCCTTATTTCTATTTTTGGTAAGTTTGACTAAAGGTTTATCAATCTTGTTTATCTCTTCAAAGAACTAACACTTGAGTTATTGATCCTTTGTAATTTTTTAGTTTCAATTTATTAACTTCCACTCTGATATTTATTATTTCCTTTCTTTTACTACTTTTTTGTTTTATAATTTGAGTAGGTAGAATTTACAATAGCTAAACTGTAGAAATAGGTGAGATGCCTGTCAACAGATAACTAGAAAGAAAATGTGGTATATATGCAAACACGATGGAATATTATTCAGCCAAAAAAAAGAATAAAATTATGTTATTTGCAGGAAACAATCCCTTTACCCCACCTTTTACTTTATTCCCTTCTTGGCCTAATCTTCTCCATCTCCAAGAGTTTATCTTATCATCAGTAATTATTTATTTATTTATTATTTTAGGTTTTTCACGTAACAGAAATCATGAAATACTTTCTGAGTTAAATATATGGTGTGAAGAGAAGGGGGGGTAATGGCAAGAGGGAGGAAAGGAAAAGTGGGGTAAAGGGATGGAAAATTATCAATACATGTTATATGCACTTACCAGTTCTCCAAAATGAATATCACTATTCTATATTATAAATATGCACTAATAAAATTTTTTAGAATAGGTACTTTAAAAATGTCATACGTTACTAGTCATCTTCATATGAGCAATCCTTCCTTCTCCATTCCCTCTCTAGTAAATTGTGTATGGCAGTAAAAAGTGATCTCTCATTGTTCTTATGTTTTCTCACCATACATAATATGTGTAGCATGTGAAATATACTTTGATTAACTATGTTATTAATAAGGCTTCCAGCCAATAGCAAGAAATTAGTATCTTAAGTTTTGAGGAGTCAACAGTTTATATATATACATATATATATATATGTATATATATATATATGTATATATATGTATATATTTAATTGCATAGGAGGTTGGTTTCCCTAACTCTCTTTTTGGTTGGTTTTTTTTTTTGGTACCAGGGGTCAAACTCAGGACCTTGCGCTTGTGAGGCAGGCGCTGGAACCACTGAGCTAAATTCCCAGCCCTCCCTAACTCTCTATTGCTCAAAGGCCAACTATTCTCATGTTTTACATAAGTTATTCCTCAATAAAAATATAAACAACACCACCAACAAAACAGAAAATATTTTCTAGAAACTATAATACATTGTAGTTAAATAGAATATATTAACTCTATCAAAAATTGATGCATTAATTTTTATGGGCTCCCTTAAGATACAAGATATAACTATAGTTTGGGGAGAATATTTTTGGCACTTAATTTACAAATGCCTACATAAACATAACATAAAGCCCATATGTCTCCCTCTTAAAAATGTATGCTTTGTATGGAATAAACAGAAAGCTGAATGGATGGCTTGGCAGCTGTTAGCATTTGCTCAGTTTTCATTATTTGATGTACATGGGAAATAATTTTTTTCTTTTGCCAGAAGTAGCAAAAATGTGTTAGTTTTACTCAGTAATTAGTTCAATAATAGTTTTCAAATGGGAAAGACTAAGTTGTGTCATGGCTCTTAAAAATAGGAATTAATTAAACACTGTACTTTAAGTACACATGACAGTTTCAATGACCTAAAATTGAATATTTCAAGAGAAACTAATATAAAGGATGAATAATTGTTAAAAGATACATGACATATGTACCAAAGGGCATTCATTTTATACATCAGGAAAATAGAGATGCCATGTTAGAAAAAGAGATAATATGGAATTAGGTCATCAAGAACAGACATTCTTGGAATTTAGATTTCTGGAATTTTTGAACTGTTTCTATTCTTCCTAAATTTATGTGATCCATTGCCAGCCAGGCCCTCAATCCATAAAAATACAGAGTGGATAATATAAAATCCTATCCTACATGATGTATTTTTTCTGTAAAAGATTTTAAAATATTTTAATGACTTCCCATAGTGGATATTATTAAAAATAATACATGAGCATGCATGTATTAAGGTGTTTCTTTTTTTAGTATGTTCTTAAGAAGTGCATCAATATATTATCTTGGTTAAATAAAAATATTCATATTATGTAGATTTTTTATTATTTATTTCAAATTGTGATGTTAAAGTCATAATTTATTAAAAATGAATATTGTTAAAGTTGATCCTATGAATCTGTTTTTTCATTAGCTAATTGATTCTGTGTAAATTACATCAAAACCAAGAATACTTGATAAAAATCAATTTTAAAATAAATTTATTTATAATATAATTTATGAGATTTTAATTACTCTAAAAATAAATTTGTAAATAAAATTTATGACTTTTAAAACCTACATTATTTAGCAACAATCTGAAGAAAAAAGAACAAAATATATAAAATATTGAGGGATAAATCTTCAGGAGATAGGTGAAATACAGATATTCTGATATAGATATTCTATACTGTATAAATGAAGTTCAACAATATAGTGAAAATAGCATGTGTGTAAGTGAATAAACTTACCAATGCCATATTAGTTACAGAGGTTTGTCTCTTATTCAGTAGTATCTGGTTATGAGACTTGACTAACTAGTAGCTCACTTAGGTAGGAGGCATCTGCAGAGTGTCTTAGTCTCTAGTGCTGTGAAAGTAATGATACAGTAGTAAAGTCTGAAGACCTTCTTCTCAACACAAGAAATAAAGGCAAGATTCATATTGCAAATGTCACCCATAAGATTTAGCCCTTTTACTCAAATTTTCCTCAACTTAAGCAGGATGTAGGTTATGGTCTCAAAGACTTGCAAGTGGTGAAAATAATGGTATAGGCCAGAAGAGTTAGCTATGCTAACAAAACAATATGAACTTCTGAGTGGCATGATTCCCTGCTGGATAGAAGGATGAAAGTCATAATTAAATGTCCTGCTCACATTTGTTTTCCTTTCCAGATGTATCATATATACACAACAAATTAGAAATGATGGAAAATGGCAAGGCCGATGGCAAGACAAAGGTGTGTTGGTGAGCTAAGCCAGGCAGACACACTCTTACTAGGAGTGGCCAAAGAATGAGATTAGGTACCTAGTTCAGCTGGTGAGGGATGTCCTGCACTTGACAAATGTCCTGCACTTGACAAATTGCGAAAATCTAAAGGCATTGGAAGTTGGAACTGTGCACTCTCAAAAGGGAAGAGAGAGGGCCGGGATTTAGCTCAGTGGTTTCACTGCCTGGTGCACAAGCGCAAGGACCGGAGTTCGATCCCTGGTACAAAAAAAAGAAAAAGGAAGAGGGCTCTTATTTGTGGTACTGTGTCTCCCTCACCAAAGGTCTCAGAACTACAGCGGGGCTAGAGTGGTCCTTAAGCAAAGCACAGGGGTCAGCACTCTGCCTGTGGCCGGGAAGAGGAAAGAACAAGAACTTTATCCACTCATTCTTAATCCTGAGAACAGAAAGTCATCCTTGGAAAGAACATTTTTTATTACAATTAGAACTGACTGAAGTGACTGTATTTCTGAGGGTGTGTTGATAAGTAAAACTGAGTTAAACTTGTGGCACATTATCTCTCAGAACCTTTCTGATAGGGGTTACACTGACACTTCTCAGGAGGAATTAGGGATCTGAATGCAAACAAACGTTTTTGTCAGGGCGAAGACCTCATCTTGGTAGACTGATAACTGTTCTTAGGAAAGCAGCAGCTTAGGGTAACAGATGTATTTAGTATTTTTCATACCATAGAACAGTTGATCTCACCATCTTTTAGGAAGATTCAATTACATAATAGAACTCAAAGGAGAAAAACATTTCCTATAGAAAACTATGTGTTCACAAAATACATTAGACAGAATTTGGGGGGAAAAAGATGTCTTTTTTTTTTTTGGTATCGGGGAACGAACTTGCAACCTTGAGGTTGCAAAGCAGGCAGTGGAACCACTGAGCTAAATCCCTGGCCCCAATGTCCATTATTTTAAGCCAAAAGAAAAGGTGATGGAGATTCACTTGAGATTTGAAATGGGCAGGTTACACTCGAGAGCTGGCCTTTATATTTAGCTCTTTGAATGACATACAGGAGTCTTTAAAAAGGTACAGATCCAGATAGCTTTCCCTGTTTATACTTTTCAGGTGAGACCACACAGCTAAAGGGAAGCCTGCTTTTCCAGATGTTGCTATTGGAGAACTAATCTGCAAATAACCCCGTATTGGACATAAGCAGGTACATCCCTAAATAGCTACCTCTCCAGCAGGGCTCAATCAAAGCTAATTCTATGCTATTGTTTCCTGTAGCTTTTTATGGTATGAATAGTCTTTATATATTTGATATCCAAGCAGCCATACATGTAGCCATTGGAAGCAAGGTTTCTTATCACACTTACTCAGCTCATGATGTAGCAATATTGAACTTGAACTTTGCCAACACATAAGTCTTCATTAACATATGCTAAACAACAGGATTCTTCTCATAATTGCTGAAACTGTGAAACTGAAAAGAGGATTGCCATCAATTCTTTGCCTTTAGTCAAGAAATAAACCTTATCTTATTGTCACCTTTTTAACTGTGTCAATTGTGTTTGTGTCTGGAGAGAGGGAGAGAGGAAGAGAGGGAGAGGGAGAAGGAGAGGGAGGGAGGAGGGAGGGGGAGAGAGAGAGAGAGAGAGAGGGAAAAGAAGGGTACAATTGGGATAAATCTATGTGTTATTCACTGGTATGTTTGATATGTGTGCATCCAAAACCTACACTTGGAAAGAGAGAGGGTATTGTATACTTGAGGTACGCGATATAAACTTATGAAAAATAAACACTTTAAAACTAAATTATAGCCAGCTTACCCTAGAGGTCATACTTTTGAAAATTTCTATATAAAAGGATTTATAGTTGAGAATAGAAAAAAATAGAAGGGAATGAAATAGAATGGAGAAACTAAAATCAGAATTAACTCATTAAAAATTTTATACATTTATGTTCACAGCACAACGCAGAAAAGAATCTATTATCACTAACGACAAGGCCAACGATGATTCATGAAAACAAGTCATCATTTTGTTTTGTACATTTTTTTCAATTGATCACATTAAGTTGCTATTTAGGCTCCCTCTCTCCACTTCAGTCTCAACAAGATGCATGCACAGCTGTTGGATCATTTTGAGGATTATGGACAAGTTAATGTAATGTTTATAGAGTCAGAGACCATGAGGTCCAGGGTCAGATCAGCAAAGCAGCCAGAACACCACAACAAAAGTAATAATTTTAAAATAATTTAAGCTTTTCATATGTATTTTTTAAAGTCCATGAAGGAGGCATATAATCCACTGCAATACTTGAAATCCTCCTTCCCTCTATCTCTCATCAGCTTCTCTTTCATACGGTAACTTCTGTGTTCTCGTCCCAAAATTCCTCTTAAAAAAAAACTTCCATGAAAATATTGATTCTTAAACTCCATTAGTTCCAAATTTTTCTCTTTCCACCCAAATTTCTGTTTCTAATACTGCCTCAGAAAGGCAGTAAAAATCAGTTAGATGAGATAGGAAATGTTTTGGAGATCAGTAGAAAGGGGAAAATTGACTAGTTAAACCCAAAATTTTAATGGCCAGGAAAAAGGAGAAAGACAAGAATGCATTGTTTAACAAGTTTGCTATCTCATGTTAACAAGTTTTTTCCTGTTTCTGTACTCAAATGCTTAATGCCTTTCTGACTTAATCTCATAGACATGCTGACACCTAACATCAATCCTTTCCCCTGTTTCTGTGTTGACATATTGCTAATTTGTTTTCACTGTTTTTTTTTAACATGGCCCAATTCATTCATGCTTCTGAGGGTATTTTCTTCCTTTTAACACATTTTGTATTTTCCAAGTCTTAATTGCCATTTTTTCTCTATTTCATTTACTTCCCATTTCCATTCCTAACCCTATTCTTCTTTATCCACAAGAGTGGCTTGAAAACTCACCCATACTAGAATCCCAAGCTGACGCAAATATATACACAATTAACAATTTCCCAAATTTTACCAAAGGCATATTTTTTTTATTGACAAATGGCTACTGTACTTTCAAGTCTTCCTTGGCTTATACAAGAGGATTCTTTACCAGAAAGATTATGTTTTGTTTAAGGCATTATTACATTACTTGAAATTTGTCTGTACAATTTGCTTTGTGTTTCTTCTGCCCAGTGGTTGCAAATGGTCTCTTTTAGTTTACTGCAACAGCTGCTTCAACATCCTGTTCACAGTGGTGTTGGGTTGCATCAGGGATCACTGAAATGCCAGAAGATTGGCTGTGATCCAGGATCTTGGTGGTGGTGATACTATCTGGTCTTTTTAGATAAAGTATGGCTCCAGTTGACAGTGATGAAATATATTATGCATAAGATACAATACTTAAGACAGATGGGCTCTCACAAATATACAACAGACTATACTCTGCCACTGTTCTTTAAATCTTTAGCTTGGTTAAGAACCTGAGTTCGGTATCGTAGACCACTCTACCTTTCAGCCTAGCCAATTTGGATTTACTGCTTCACTTAATACATTATTTCACAACATGCTGCTTAGCCATGTATCTAATGATAGCTGTATTTCTCACTGAGCTGCTGTAAATGTTCAGTGTGGAAAATATAACCACAGCAAAATGTTCAAAAGTATTACATTAACTCCTAAAAGTGGTTGTTTAATGCTAAGTGAAATAGCCAAAACCAATTTTTGCATGATTGTTGCCTTGTTTTTTTGTCACAAGCATGTGAAAATCTGGTCAAAATGTATTGAATCATGTATAGAGGAATGGGTGACTCAAAAAGTCATGTCTTTGCAACTTCTGAGATCTCTACTGATTAAGGAAACTGTAGTTTGGGTAGGAACTGTGGTCACAAGACTCTCTTGTTGAGACTGTGAATGCTAAATAAAGAGGCTGCACTTAGTAAAATCAAATGAAACCAATGAATCAAACAAACAAAAACAACAGAACTGGACACTGATGTAGTAGAAGTAATGGATGCAAACATTGGAAAGAATGAACCACAGAATCACAGTTCAGATAAAGAGTTGGCTACATGTAGGGAAAGCATAAAGAGATAGCAACAAGTAGAGATTCCTTGGTTTGTTGTGGTTTAACTCCATCAAAAAGATAATGGCTTTCAAAAAGACACTGATCATGCAACATGCATGGTGATGACTTATGAAAAGGGTTTTTTTCCACCAAAGAATAAATGAAGTTGGGAAAAGCTCTAGAAAACTTTAAAAATGAAATACACACATGCTATTTGAAAATTCTTTGCAATTAAATATATATACCCTAAAATTTTACATTTTACCTTGTGGTTTTTATTTCTTTTGTTTTGTTGAGACAGGGCCTTCCTGACCAGGGTGGTCATGAATATATAAGGTCAATGGTCTTCTTGTCTCAGACTCCAGAGTAGTTGAGACTACAGGCATGTGCTACCTTACCCAGCTGAAAAACTTACCACTTTAATGATTTTTAAGAGTAAAATTTAGTGGCATTAAATACATTCAAAATGTTGTGTAAATTAAAGAGGGAACAGGGAGGGGGTGGGAGTTGGTTTGAATAACCTTTCCCTGTAATTTTTATTTTATTGCAACCAAGATTTTAACTATTGGGCAAGATTTTAAAATGCCATCTTTTTTTTAAAAAATGCTTGTGATAGGGCTGGGGATTTAGCTCAGTGGTTCCAGTGCCTGCCTTGTAAGTGCCAGGTCCCGAGTTTGATCACCAGCACCAAAAAACAAAACAAAACAAAAAAACCCATAGCTAAAAATGCTTGTGATAATTAAGTTACTTATTTATTACTTGGACTGTAGGTTTTTCTTATTAAACCAAAAATTAAATTTCATTTTTATCTTTTGTTTGAATCCAACATTATGATGGAATATATAGTTCTGTTTGAATCAATTTAATTCATCTATATTTTAAACACATACCAATACATGCATATAGTTATTCTCTTTTTGTAGTTTAAAACACACATACACATGTAGGTTTGTTTTTTGTATTGTATCAATAGATGTTTCACTTCTGTAAAATCAATTACTTTTTAATTGCTCCAAAGGTATCATTCCCAATAATCAATTGCAACTGAAGAACCTATGATATGTACATACTGTTTTAATTTTTAAACTTTATTTTATGAATCACAGTATTAGGGAGCTCTTTTTAGAGACTAAATCACACAAATCACATATCTATAAAGATAATTTCATGTGGTAAAGTAAAATTGTTAACATATTCCAATATTCATATTTCAGTGTCTTTTTGAAATCTCTTGGACTAGTAGAGGTGATCCGAAGTTTGGATAGTTTTGAGGTCCCTCTGAGGAAAACAAGACATACACAAAAATTCAACATATCTTCCAAATGAAAAAGAACCCACACGTTTACGTTTTTAACATGTTCATAACTCTCCCATTGGGTGGTATAAGCTGCTCGATAGGGCAGTCATGCATATACTGACAATGGTTCAAGCTGCCTGATGGGACAGTCATAAATGCATCTGTAGCAATGCTATTATCTTATTATTTACTTGTTTCTTCCACATTTCAAATTCTTCAAGTTTTTTCTCTAACCATTTAATCCAACTAAAAAGACCTCTAACAGAATCTGATCCTGGACCTATTTTTTCTTTTTTTAATCTATTATGATTTCTCCTATCTACTATTCTTCCTACTGACTTACACTCCTCTCTCACCTATCTGTCCATCTCATCCCTTCTCTTTTCTTTCCACATTGCAGACTCACCACAAATAACAAAATAGTAGAAGCTGTAAAGGTTACTTATAAAGAAAGTAGGTATAAATGCAAGGTTAAGTTCATATAAATGATGTTTGATTAGATCTGTTGGCACTGTTATAACCAATATTATTAACTCTCTTCTCACAACACAGTGACAGGGTCCAAACCATTTTAATTAAATAACAGAAGGTGTAAACAATCTCTCTGGACAAATAAAGTCATGAACATATTGCTGGAAGAATCTAACTAAAAAGATCTTTATACTACCACAGTTTCTCCTCACTCAACCTCAGTGTGTGCCTGTGCACCTGCACGCGCACACACACACACACACACACACACGCACAGTAACATGGGAAAATAAGGCAACAAAAGGCCCTGTTATGGCTTTTATCTAGGTGCCCACCCCCCAGCCTCATGAAGTCATAGGTAGGGTTTTTGGAGCTGGATCTAGGGTGTGTGATACTGGGATTAGGGTGTATGGTACTAAATTAATCCACTGATTGATATTAACATAGTTCTGGGTGTGGCTGAATAGGTTTAATGAAAAGGGAAGCCCCACCCTGGGTGTGGGTGGCACCACCCAGTGGGTTTATAATCTGGATTAAATACAAAGGGATAGAAAGAAGAGACAAAAAAAGTCACTATACTCTACTTATGGAAATAATCAAACAAGAATTAATAGCATTTGTAAATATATAGGCCCCAAATATTGGAGCACCTATCTTCAAAAAACAAATGCTGCTGAATATAAAATATTAAATAGACACTAACTCAATCGTAGTGGGTGACCTTAATACCTAATGTCACAAAGATATAGATCAACTAAACAAAAAAATCAGTAAAGCAATAGGAGAACTGCATCAAACCCTTGAGTATATGGATTTAATAAATATCTACAGTGTTCTACCCTATTACAACAGAGTATGTATTCTTCTCTGAAACACATGGAACTTCCTCCAAAATGGATCACATGCTAGTCTACAAAGCTTATTTAAATAAATACAAAAGAATTGAAATAGCCCATTGTTTACTATCAGATCACTGGGCAATAAAACTAGAAATCAATGGCAGAAAAAGCCACACATAATTTAGAAACAACTGGAAAATTAATAACACACTCCTGAACTCCCAATGGGTCACAAAACAAATCAAGAAAGAAATTAAACAATTTCTGGAAGCAAATCACAATACCAGTAGAACATCAGAACCTATGGGACACAGTGAAAACAGTCATTAGAAGGCAGCTTATTGTAATAAAGGCTCATATTAGAAAAACAGAGCAAGCTGAAGTAAATAACCTAATGAGAAACCTCAAGGTACTTGAGAAAAAACCAACAATCTAAGCCCAAACTGAAATTAAGGAGGGATATCCTAAAGATGAGAGCAGAAATAATGAAACTGAAACTATAAAAAAAAAATCAATGAATGAAAGAGCTGGTTCTTAGAATAAATAAAATAGGTAAACCCTTAGCCAAACTTAAGAAAAAAAGAGAGAAAAGACTCACATCAAGGTAATTGGAAATGAAAAAGGTGAAAACACAAAAGACAATATGGAAATGCAGAAGATAGTAATTAGTATGAGAAACTATTCCTAAAACTTGGAAAATCTTGAAGAAAAGGACAAATTCCAAGATTCATACAAATTATCAAAACTAAACCGAGAAATCATAAAAATTTTGAACAACCCAATAACAAGCAATGAAATTGAGGGAATAATAAAAAAACTAACATTAAAAATATCCAGGGCCCGATGAATTCACTGCTGAATTCTATACAATGTTTAAGGATGTTATATCGCCAATACTTCTCAAACTCTTCAATGAAATTGAAAAGGGGGGGCTTCCAAAAATATTTCTGGAAGTTAGCTTCACTCTGATCTCAAAATCAGGCAAGACCAAATTTCAAACAAACAAACAAATAAACAAAGAAACTACAGGTCAATCTCCTTAATGAACATAGATGGAAAAATACTCAATGAGATATTGGTAAATGGAATGCAAAAAATCATCAAAAAGATCACATATCAGGCACAAGTAGGTTTCAACCCAGGGTTGTAAGGATAGTCCAACATTTGCAAATCAATAAATATGATACATCACATAAACAGAATCAAGAACAAAAACCACATGATCATATCAATAGATGCAGAAAAAGTTTTTGACAAACTCTAATACCCCTTCATGATAAAAACTCTGAAAAAAAAATGGGTATAGAAGAAATCTATCTGAATCTGATGAAAACCATTTATGACAAACCAAAGGCCAACATGGTATTAAATGGTGAAAAAATGAAAGCTATCATGTTTCAGAAACATGACAAAGATGTTCACTATCAGCACTTCTGTTTAACATAGTACTCAAAATATTAGCCACAGGAATTGGGCAAGAGAAAGAAATAAAAGGGATATACATAGGAAAGCAAGAAGTCTAAATACTATTATTTGCAGATGACATGATACTCTATATAAAAGAACCAAAGATTTCTACCAATAAACTCTTAGAATTAATAACCAATTTCAGCAATGTAGCAGGATACAAAATCAATAGCATTCAGGGGTACTAATAATGAACTCAATAAGAAAGAAATTAGGAACACAATACCATTCACAATAGTGTCAAGAAAAACTTAAGTTCTTAGAAATTAACCTAACCAAGAAAATGAGGACCTCTACAAAACAAACTACAGTGCTGTGAAAAAAAGGAGATTGAAGAGGACCATCAGAAAATGGAAAGATGTCCTCTGCAAAAATAGGCAAAACCAACACTGTCAAAATGCCCATACTCCCAAAACTGATATAGCTTCAATGCAATCCCAATCAAAATAGCAACATATGCTCTACAGTGTGGGCAGGTCAATTAAAGGTAAGAAAAAAAAAGAATGTTCTGCAGAGTTGAGAGGGAGCCACTGGGAAAAAGACCACAGTGACAATGAGATTAATGGTAGCTGTCTTCTGTATTCCCAATTCTAACATCAGATCTAGGCCATCCTATCAATACCTGCTTTATTGGACACCAGAAGAATTGAATATAGCACTTTCTGGTTGGTACCAAGTGCAGGACTTGGGAACTGTTGGTTTTTTTTTCCTTCTCATGTGTCCTGAATCTCTGTGATTCACAGAGATGCCCACTTACCCAGCCATCTGGCCATGCCCTAACCTGCTTCATTTCCCCTCGCGAGACATAAATCCTCATAATTATTTATGGATTGTTGAGGGTGTGGTGATCTCTCTCTTCATATGGCCACTTCCTGCTGTAAAGGGCTACAGGTTTTACCTACTGGGGATTATGTGCTCTCAAACTACCTTGGGATGTTGTGGCTCACTGGCTGTGCTGGGAAACCTGTCAGAAGACAATGAGAAAAGAGTAAGTGCCTATATAGATGGCAGGGATTTAGCTCAGTGGTTTCACCGCCTGCTGCCTATATATGATGAACTGTTGAGCTGTCTGTTCAATGGGAGAAAGCTTAGTGAATTTGTCTGAAGAGTCATGGGCTATGGTCTGGATCACCATTTTAAGCTTTGAATGGATAAATGTTACTGTTAGGTTGAGGACACAGAGCCCAAATATGAGAAAGAGCAGGTCAGAATATTTCCCAGTCTACCTGAATAGGTGGGTTATGGCAGATCCAGCAATTACAGATTTCTATACTTCCTGTGGAGGACAAAGCATAGTGAAGAGGGATATTAGACAAACTACCAAAAGCCTGAGAACCAAGTCCTAGTAAGCTTAGCCATATTATGGAAGGCATTTGAATTTGTTTTGGGGGGGGGGGTACCAGGGATCGAACTCAGGACCTTGTGCTTGTGAGGCAGGCAGCGGAACCACTGAGCTAAATCCCTGGCCCAGTTATCCATATTATGGATCTAATTAAAAAACAGTAGTACTAATGCAGGTCCCATTTAATCTGTGGGGATCATTAGTGACTTTACATATTTGCACCTGGAGCAGTAGTGGAGTCTTGTTTATTGAAAAGGAGCCTCAGGACTTCCAGGGTTCATGGGAATAACTTTCTTCATTTGGAGGTCTTTTTCCTCAGACAGTTCAGGAGTAGCTGGCTTTATTCTGTAAAGGTGAATCTCTGTCACCTTTACTGCAGTGAGTTGGCAAGGATCCCTGAAAAGGGGACTTTCCATTTTTGTTTTAACTGGTCTACAAGAATCTCTTCTTTCCAAGTTTGAATGAACATTTGATCTCCAGGGTGGACATTAGGTGGTGCTCCTGTGCCAGGAGCTGGCAGGACTTTGTTCTAATACAGTTTGATAACTTGTTGTTGATCTCATTCCAGAACAATGAGATATCGTGAGACTTGTACAAGGTCTCTGGGTCCACTCCATATTAAAACATAGAAAAGGTCTCCCATATAACATTTCAAATGGACTCATATTTAGCTTTGTTTGCAGTTTTTTTGAATCCCCATGAGGTCTCTTGGCAGTGATCAGACCCAAGACCTAGTAGTTTCTTGGCAAAATTTTGCCAGAGTTCATTTTAGGGTCTGGTTGACTCTATCAACATTTCCAGAGGATTTCATGGAGAATGGAAATGGTACTTCATTCTTAAAGCCTTTGCTACCCTTTTCAGTTATTTAAGAGTTAAAAGAAGGCCCATTGTTACTCTGAAGGCACTGGGGTAGTCCAAACTGGAGCATCCTTTTTTTGAGGACCACCTTGATTACTTCCATAGCCTTTCGTAAATGGGGAGGTAAAGCCTCAATTCAGCTGTAAAACTATCAATTAGGATGACTGTTTGTTTAAATTTCTCTAATTGTGGCATGTGGGTAAAGTCTAATTGACAGTCCTCCCCAGGGTATATCCCTCTCCTCTGAACAGATTTAAATAAAGGAGGTAGTCTGGGGTTGCCAGGGTTATTTCAGGCACAAAGTGGGCACGTTTCGCAGACCTGTTGGGTAGTTGCTGCTAGTCCTAGTCTTGAGTGAACACTTGGAAGACCATTTCCCATGTAGCATCTTTTTCCATATGATTTTTATATAACTTTCGATGGTTTCCCTTGTGGAAGGACCAATTTGTTTTCTAAATATCACCAAATCCCATTTTAAAAAATTTCCCTTATTGTTAGGCCCATTTATTTTACCAGGAGTTTATAGACTGGTTTTAATGGATCCTCAGAAATTGTGAATAAACCTAAGGTCTCGAGGGGCTGTAAACCCTCCATTTTGCCACTCTTCTAGTTTTTGATTGTTCAAAGAGACTTTAGACCTGTCTCTTTGCTGTCCCTTGCAATGAGTGACAGGGACCTGCCTGGGAAGGCAGACTGCCTCCAATTTTACTAGTAAATCTCCTCCTAATAAGGGAGTAGGACACTGTGGGACAATTAAAATCTCATGGTTGAACATTTGACCTGTGAATTGACATGTCTGAGCAAGTATAAAGAAGCTCTGACTAGGGGGTCTCCTCAACCCCAATTATGGTTATAGATCTAGAAGAGGGTTTTCCAGAGAAGGAAGTTAAAACAGAGTAAGCCATTTTTGTTTATATAAAGAATTAAATTTGTTTACCATGATATTCAGGGTCACCAGGGGCTCAGTACAGGAGATAGAGATGTCTGTGAACAGGTGCATTGCAGATTTCTCTGGGCCCCTTCAGTCCTCTTCAGAACGGGAGGTGAGAGTTTTGGGTAGTCTAGCCCCTCTCTGGGAGCGAGCACAGTCAATTCTCCAGTTCCATGAGTCAGGTACATCAGCCTTCTGAGATATGGAGCAGGGCCTAGGCAGTGGCTTGGTACAGTCAAATGCCCAGTGTCCAGTTTCCTTGCACTTAAAGCGGGAACTCTTTCCCTGGTTAGCCTTTGGTATTTCCTTGAAGGACTTGGTTGTGCTTAAAACATTGCTAACTGTGACAGTCATAATTTTGGCCTGCTTTTTTTTCTCAGCCCTTCTACTTTTATCCTCCTCCAGATGCCAGTTGTTGAACATAGAAAGTGCTGTGTTAAGCAGTTGGTGGTAGTGGTCTGGGGTATAGCAAGTGGCCAAGACAAATCCGACATGTCACTACATGAGGTCAAAATAAGAGTCAAAGTTTGAAACCCATCTGCCAATCTATGAGGATGTTCTGACATTGGTCTAACCATTCTTTGCATTGCTGCATATCTGCCGCTGGAAAAGGAACCTGGATTCTCCTCTACTCTTCAGACCTTTCTCAAGTGGGAATGGTGAGACTCTACTCCAACTATGTTCTACAGAGCTAAAAGCCGTTTAAGGAACACAAGCAAGGGACCACGAAATACTGAGTCTCTGGTGAGCTATCCACTGGTAGAGTTACTGAGTTACTTAAAGATGATGGAATTAACTTATTGACATGAGAATTATAAGAAAAAGGTCTAGGAGACAACCTAGTGTAGTTATTTTCATTAAACAGGTGGAAGAGACTCATATCCCCCCAAGAGATAGGTGGATGTATCAATCTCTTCTTCCTTGGAGGCCTCTTTAAGTATCATAGTTCTTTGGACTTTACAGAGCAAAGAGTCATAAAAGGCTAAACATAAAGGATTTCACAGCACTTTTCTTATTTTTTGCAAAAAAAAAAAAAAGATCTAACTAAAGAATAGTATTGTAATCTAGACTGCTATTCTGTATCCATCTCTAACCATTTCCTGGTTCATACTGGACCCAACAGTATTGCAATAGAAGATAAGTTGTTAAAGACAACTGCATGAGGGCTATAGAGAGAGACTAGGTCTGGGGTCCTTCAGAGGGCATCCCCTGCAAAAGGATGCAGATCTATTGAATCCCTGGAGCATCCTCTGTGAGACTCAATTGTACTACCAGATGCCTCTAGTGAAGTGAGCAGCACTGATGCCTTCTTATTTTTATTTTATCTCAAACATCTCCACACCCTGTGGCCCACTATAAGTCCTTCAGGGTCAAACTGTTCCTAATTTTTAAGGATACAACCTAAGGGCAAGGTTGCTGGGATCTGCAATGTTTCTCATGGAATCTTGTGTGGCCTATGGAGATGAGAGAGAGAGAGAGAGAGAGAGAGAGAGAGAGAGGGAGAAGGAGGGAAAGGGAGGGAGGGAAAGAGGGAGAGAGGAAGGGAGAGAGGGAGGGAGAGAGGGAGGGGGAGAGAGAGAGAGAGAGAGAGAGAGACTGACTGACTGAGACTGTGCTCTTTCAGAAAGCATCCTCCATAGAAGGATGCAGACCCATTGAGCCCCTGAATGTCCTCCATGAGACTCAACTGTACTTCTGTCATCTCTGGTGAAGCAGCACTTGTGCATTTCCTTAGACCTTTCCATAAACTGTGACCCATTAAAACTCCTTAAAGACAAGCTTGGAGTCCCCAGAGATCCAGCTAGCCACTTGCAAAACAGTATCCCTCACATTTATCCCAATAATAAAAACTTTGGTAATTACATTTTTTTAGGCAGTAGAGATAGAAACCTCTTTTTTGGCATTTAAGAGAAAAGAAAAAAAGGAAAAAAAAACCTTAGAAAGTTCTGAGTACAAGTATAGGGTTTGTTACCTACTGGCTCTAGTTGATTTGACTTTCACTGGCTGTTCTCTTTCTTCCATTCAGACCCTTAGGCAGATGTTTTTAAGTTATTCTTTCTGTTAGAAGAGACAGGAAGGGGATTTAACCTGATTTAGAAGAGAAAAGGAGAGGAGGTCTATATGCTTCATGAAAGCAGAGGCTTTAGCTCTTATTTATAAGGATGAGATTTTCTAATGTCCGTGAGATCAGTTGAAAAGGAAAATGATGTACAAACATGCTGGAACCATGTGACCAATCCACAGTATTCACCAAAATGGCTGCCAAACATGGAATCACATGGCTGACCCACAGATGGAACCAAGACGGCTGCCAAACATGGTAGAAAGGGAGACTGTGAGAGCTTTTTGAGGTCTTAAGAAACAAGGCTCTGAAAAACAACTCACTAATGATCCCCAGAGATAAAATGCCATCTAGGGGGAAAGTGCAGATGAGACTTGGAGCACATTAAGGAGCAGGGCAGGTCAAGTGGCTACTCAAACAGGAAAACAAGTTACCAATAGTTATTTTTTTTTAATAGTGAGAAAGCTGAACAAAGTATTGGGAAGAACAGAATGTGGGGATGAAAAAGCATATTAAACTCTAGGTATCAAACATGGAAACTGCATAGTTTGCAAAAGACCTGTCGGGCCCAGGACAGCCTAAAATTGTTTTGCAACTGGGCCAAGAGCAGATACCCTGGCAGCCCCCAACCAACTTGCACCCACACCGAGTGACTGAAACTGTCTGGGAAAATACAAAGGACACATCTCCTTCTCCCATTGATGCCATTAATTTTTCCCACCATCTAGTTCCCTGACTTTCCTTGATAATTAATGTCTGAGGAAAAAACGTTAAAAGATTTGAGTTTTCTGACAGATGAAAGCCTAAGTGGGAGAGAAGAGACAAGAAGGGGATTGGGGATTTCCTAGAGAGATGGAAAGAAAAACCACTATGGTCCTTCTTGGCTTGACTTTATAGACTTCAGAGATAGAAACAAAGACCCCAAAGGGCCTTACCTCTTGGCCGACTTGCCAACATTTTTATTGGGGTTCTGAGGTGCTGTGAGCTCCTTCTAGGGATTCTTTCCAGGTTCTTGTTGTCCTGAACAAAGACTTGGACAAGACAAGTACAAATAGCAATGAGGTTTTATATTTATTAAAGGTAGAAAATAAATATGCTCTGCAGAGTGAGAGAATGCTACTGGTAAAAAGAGAGCACAGTGGCCACAAAGTTAATGGTGGCCATCTTTGTATCCCCCATTCCTATGTTGGATCTAGACCATTCTATCAAAACTTGCTTGATTTTGCATCAGAAGAATTGAGGATAGTACTTTCTGGGTGGTCCCAGGTTCAGGGCCTGGGATCTGTGATTTTCTGCACAGGTGTCCTGGATCTCTGTGATTGACAGGTCATGCCCACTTGCCCAGCTAGCTGGCTATGCTCTAATCTCCTGCCTCAATACTGAGACAATTGAATTTTTAAAATAATGCAAGTGAAATACAAAAGCAATTTATGTAACCAGAATTGTAAAACAAAACTTTAAGCCGATACCTAATAGCAGATACACAATACTTAAATTTTCCAAACATTTAAAACTTAACAAAAGACAATAGAGAACACAAGAAATTATTCTAACAAAAGTAAAACTTCTCTTTTTAAAGTTTTGTTCTAACTTTTCCGAGAATTTTTCAGTATTTTAAGCCTTGTTGTTTTTGACATAAAGATTCTGACACTATCACTGTGGATTGCATTTTGAATTCTTTCTTAAATATTTGTCTTAGAACAACTATCTCTAATTAGAAATGCTCCCCGCCCAAAAATGTTAAGATACATCATTAATTTACAATGAAAACATTATTTTAGTCTATTACAAAATTATGCCACACATAGGTTATTGGTAGTTTGGTGTTTTTTGTTGTTGTTGGGCTTTTTTGGTACCAGGGATCGAACTCGGGACCTTGCGCTTGCAAGGCAGGCACCAGAACCACTGAGCTAAATCCACGGCCCAGGTTATTGGTACTTTAAAAAATCATGTTATTGATCATATTTTGTCCCAAACTCTGTCATATATAAATGTGTGCACTGTACATATAGATAAAAACATATCACATACTTGGAGTGGGAAAAGCCCAAAATCTGTTTTTTGCAAGGCTTTTCTGTAAAAGCAATTATTTTAAAAAATATATATATAATATTATTACTTAATTTAAACAAAGACTATACAATAAAATAATAATTGTTTATCTATTACAGAGAAGCAAGCAAGCCTTTTTAGCATCTCTTAAAACTACTAGCATTAGACCATAAAAACAAACCCATTAATAGACCAGGCAAATCATAGCTATTAACTCTTAACAGCAAAAGATTTTCTTTTTAAAAAAACTAACTGTTACTAGAATATTAACTGAGTTGTGCTTATCTAAATTAAGTTTAGGTTATCTTAAAATAATGAATAAATGCAACCCTATATCATTTTGGGGACTTATTATTTAAAGGTCATTTTAAAATTTGTTGACCTAGAGTTCGACAAAAGTCTCCATTATCAGACATTTATTTATCTTCTTGTACAGTTACTATGAAACTTATTAAAGGATCAGATATATTTTGATCTTATATTAGTGTTATATATACATATGTTAATCTATGAAATACATATTTAATAGACTCACACATCATTCATAAATTTTAAGAAGCAAAAAACACATGAATTTATATTTAGTAAATGTCTTCAGTATTTTAAATTAATTATAAATAACTCAGATGCTTTACTTACATATCCACTTAATTTAATTTTTAACAGTTACTTCTGCATTCCCCCCAAGATATAAAACATCTGTAAAACACAAGTTAACGTCCCAAACCATTTTTTGCTGAGGAAAAAAGTACCTCTCAAAAGTTATAGTTAAGACCTGGAAATTACATCTGGAAGTGCTAGAATAGAATGGCATTTAAAAATCACTGAAGTGTTTTCTGGGACTTTTAAACTTGAATATTTATATTGACTCCAATCAATTACTTTCTAACCAAATTCTCATGCCAGCAAAGTCAAACTGTCCTGAGTAATAAGAATGCCCATAAGTGAAGACGATAAAACAAACTTTTATTGATCATGACATTTAAAAATGGCAAAACTCAGAAGATCTATAAATATTTATGAGCTATGAGGGAAATATTCATCTAACATCAGCGCATCCTGACTTCATAATTCCAGAATTGTGGAAGTTTTTATCCATGTAAACCTGGACCCAGATCTTTCAGGAAATTAAGGAGCATGGCTGGACAATGTTCACTCAGACACAAGTTAATCCATAAGACCTATCTGTCTATTTCTTCTCATAGGCTTAATAAGGAAGTTCTCAAATACATTTTTATTAGACAACGTGTAATAAAGAAATATTTCAATTGCTCCCACTTTACTATGTAATAAACCATAGAGTATGTCTGTTGTCCAACTTGACTTCAGCTAAGCACAATAACCAAGTAGTAAATGTCAGTCTCAGTAAACCACTCTAGCTCAAGAAGGCAGTTCTGAGCACATACTGGAATAAGCCAACCCTGAAACCAAAGTAGTCATGACATAGGTACCACCACCTGGATGGAGAGCAGGCAGGCCTGGGCCCCTATCTGGTACTCATTAAAAGCATGATTTGCATTTCTTTATTTCCTAGGACATTCAGGGATTTAAAAGCTGTTTTTGCTATAAACCATAACACTTTCAATCAATGTCTAGCAAAACACTGCCTCTTAAGGCACCTTTTACTAATGCTAGCAGCAGCCTTCACACTGATTATTGCTACGTGATGTTTTTGAGAAGCTAAACAATTTAAACTTTTAAATGAAAGAATGCTCAGTCACTGCTATGTTAATATCTGTGCCACATTTTCTCAACGTTTAGCTGATTGATTCCCAAGAGTCTTTAAGGTCATAATGATGAAGCAATAATACACAATAGGGCAAGCCTTTGCCCCCCACCCCCCGCCATGTTTTTGTTTTTCATAAAATGTTTTGTTCCATAAATGTAACCTTTCGTGCTGCACAGGTGCTTCTACCCAATGTATCAAAATGTTTAGTAACTGTTTCAGCTGCAATGTTCCTACCTTTCTAGAGTGTTCTGTTAACTCTGCCCCTCCCCTTCTGTGAGCATGCCCAGTGAGTGTTTCAAGAATGTTCTGTCAACTCCATCTCTCTGCTTCTGTGAGCATGCTTGCCTAGTACATGTTTCAGGAACATTCTGTAACTCCACCCTCCCATTTCTGTAAGCATGCTTGCCCAGCACATGGGCCCATCCCCCATCCCATGGAACTGTATGTAAACTAGTATGTATGACTAGTCATTAGTATGACTCCTAATGCAACTTGGTGCTCAGAATTTGGAGTTCCTCTGAGCCAGACAGCAATAAAGCCTTTCCTCTATCTTTTTGAGTAATTTTCAGATTCTCGAGTCTTCAATTTGCTATAGCTGTAGCATTTGAGCTGTAGCACTTGGCTTAACACTGAGCTGTTCCGCTTTGCCACAACAATAATAAGTTTGAAAATTTTAATTAAATATCCTTTATGTTCATCAGTCTTTCTTGTAACCTCTTTCACAGAAAGTACTCTTTTGAAAGTCAAACATTTAAAATATAATTTTGATTGGCTAACACAAGTAAAAAGCATGTTAATAGTTTTGAGAACACCTTTGTTACTCTCTGAAAACATATCCTTAAGTCATGTAAACAAAAAGGCATTTGGATTGACGCTTTCTTAATTATTGAGTGCTATTATTTTTACATTAATCTGCTACCCATCTAAACAATATACAAATATAGGATCTCTGGGTGTACCAAGGTGAGAAATATACATCTCAAAGGAGATTTTTGCCCAATTAAGCAAAGTTTAAATTTCTAGAGGCTTTTCCCCCTCTGTCTTATCATAGGTCTTTGTCAAAAAACTCTCACCCCAGGTTTTAAGACATTTTTCCATTGTGATAAAATTTTGACATAGCTGCTGAGTTTATACATCTTACCCTGGTTCAATTGCTCAACACCTCTAGAATGGGATAAAAGAAACCAGTTTAAAAAAAATACTTCCCACCAAGAAAAACACAAAGACAAACCATCTGCAGTAAAATTTTTCCAGTTTTACTAGTTAAGAAATGGAAAGAGCAGGAGACCATAATCAGTTTTCAGTAAACAGAAGTTTTAGCAAATATATTGAAACACAACCAGTTTAGAATGGACAGGGACTGTTAACCAAAATAAGGGAAAATTGAAACCCCAATATGAAACTCACCACCATTACCCAAGTAGCTGCATGGTTGGTGAGCACAGATGACTCTTTCTTGTACTTGCCAATAATCCAGACAAAGACAAGAAAAGCACCCTGTGGATGCTATCCTACCCAAAGTTACCTCAGAAAACCTTCTTAAGGACAGTTGCGTGAAATCAGAGCATGCTTTCAGTTATACAGGCCAGTTATGCAGGCCTATCACATACAATAAAATCACTTTTTTAAAAGTCACAGGTCACTAAAACTTTTCTAGGGAACTATGAAGTAGCTCAAGCAGTTTCTGTACCCTAGAAAATCACAACAGAACTCTCCAGGCAAACCACAGTGTCTCTAGCCTCTTATAATTTCTTAATCCAAGCCTTCCTGTAAGATAAACAAACAGTTTAAGAAACTTGAACTCCAGTTGGCTCACAAAACTTAGAATGGCTTAAAGCCCTAAATGGTGCACCTAAAGTATTGAATATAAGTAAAGGAAAAATGAGGCCAAGTGTCTCTGTAGGATGGACTTAAACCTCTGAGTACTGCCTTAAAGGGTATTGTCTTGTCCCAAAGGGGGAAGCTCGCTAGCCAAACTGAGTGCTCCATCCGATATTATAGGAGGAAACCTTCTCTGCCTTACATTCAAATAGTAAAGAATATTTAGATCGGGAGGCTACATCATAGAATACTGGCTAAACACTATGCAGCTTCTAGAGGTTAATGAAACCCTGCAGTCCATCCTAGAATAAAGGGGGTCATAAGAACGGACAGATTAAAAAAAAAACTAAAGCAAACCAAAATAAATGAATACTTCAAACCCACTGGAAATATTTTCTACCTCTGAATCTCTTCTCACATCAGTCACTATCACAAAATGACCTTCAGTAAGTTGAAATTGTGAAGGTGCTTACTTCACCCCAAATGACACTGCCTAGTCCCTGACAGTGCCCCAAAATGACCTGTTATAGATCTAAATGGCCTCAAATGGTGAAAATGCTTACTTTATTCAAATGGCACTCTTGAGTGACCTCAGGGAAGGTCCAAATGGTGGAGAGAGTAGATCTGTGGAATGCACTTTCAGGAAAAAACCAAACAGAGCCTGTCAGTTCCCCAAACAATCTTTTCCTATTTACCAACAAAAGCATTTATAGGCAGTTGGAAATCTATCTCCCTATTTCCTATTATCTATCTTTTATTTTCCTCTTTATTTATATTTTGGGTTTCTCATATGAAAGAAACCATGCAATATTTAAGCTTGTGGGTCTGATTTATTTCACTTAACATTATGGTCTCAGTTGCATCCGTTTTCCTACAAATGACTCATTTATTCTTTTTTATAACACAGTAGTACTGCATTGTGTATAAATGACACATTTTCTTTATTCATTCATCTGTTGCTGAATATATAGGCTTCTTTTAATATTTAGATATTATGAATTGTGGTGTTATAAACATGTGTATGCACATCTCACTATATATAATATGATTTCTTTAACTCTTGGGAAGATATCTAGAAGGAGAATAGCTAGGTCTAATGGCCTTTCTAGTTTCAGCTTTTTGAGGAATCTCCATACTAATTTAATGTTAAGTTTCATACATCCAAAGTATCTAATAAGTGCTCTCTTTTACGGCAGATGGACCAAACACATAGAATACTAAAACATTTACATTAAATCAAAGTGCCTTTCTAGATGTATTGGCCATGTTAAATTATAATAATCCTCTTCTTAGTTTTAGATTTATAACTATAGGCTAGTCAGAATTTTTCTTAGAGGAGTTATCAATTATTGTTCCATTTTTAATATAAATCATAACAGTGTTTTTAAATATCCTGAGATACTCTGAGTATCTTTTTCCTGTTAATACTATAAACTTATAACCAGAAGGAGCTATAGATTGCTAGATGGGATCTTTGTTCACTATTCCTCCTAATAGTTTTGAGACCTTTTATGTTTGAACTTACATTTAGAGAAAAATTAACCATTTACAATTCTCCATTTTAAATCGGTCCCAAGTTCATAAAATATAACCTAAAGTGATGTTTTGGGACCAGCTACAGAATTACCCATAATCATCTAAGATGTACTACATGCCTTTAAGGTCTCCCTTGTGTACTTTTGGAAAGAGAGAAACAAAAGGGGAAGAAAAAGACAGGGTCCTATTTAGGTTGCCAAGGTCAGGCTGTGTGAACAGCCCACCTCATCCCAGGGCCACAGTGCGTGCGCAGCCTGCCCCAAAGCAAAGTCAGACTGCATATCACCTCATCCTGGGGTCACACTGCACGATCAGCCCCCAAAACCAAAGTAATCCCAAGTTCAGGCCAAGTATGCAGTCCATCCCATTTTCTGTTCATCCACAGATCAGAAAGGCAGGAAAAGAAAGTCACCATATGCAACAGCTGGCCTCATTAAAAAAAAATACTTCAAAGATCTTTACATGTAGGGACCTGTAACTTACACAAGGAACATTCAGAGGGTTTAAAAAGTCTAGAGATGTCACATACCATTTTAGACAAGGAGATAAGCTTGAGGCCAAAATTATCATAAGAATACCAGAACTAAATAATGCAGAGAAAGGAAACAAGCACAAATTGCTTCCTTAGCTGTCACAACAAAGGCTGTCCCTCTCCACAGCATGTCATGACTGTGTTTTCTCTGTAAGTTGTTTGAAAAACTGTTGGAGACATGGGATGGGTGTATCCTGATATATATCTCACTGGGGAACAGATTTTAGTTCTATCTCACCCAGAAATGGGGTATGTTGACCTGTAGAAGCACCTAGTGAGGCTGCTACATGTTATAGAGGATACCTCTTTTCACCTCTTCCCATTTCTGGTTAGAGAGAACTTGCATTCAGTGCTTTTATACATAAGCACTCATTTTCTAGGGACTTAGGAGCCCCCTTGAAAAGGGGGTAAAAAAAACTCTGCCAAAGTTTGTAGAGAAGGAGTGAGAAACAGGAAGAAAAAAAGAGGAATAAGCTATACTTCAGAGGACCAAAAATTGGGGTAAGAAAAAAATGAAAATCCTTAGGCTGGACTTACGGAAGTTGTGGTCCTGATGCCTTTTATCCTCCCACCTGGCTTGCCAAGAGAAAATGTCCCTGGACAGGGTGTAAGAAGGTTACAAAACCCTTGATAAGGAACCTAACCTGTCCCACTCATATGGCTGAATCTGGAATGTCCTGCCAACTTTTTATGGGTATGGAAGATGATTGTGTCATAGGGGCACTATAACTGACTCGCTGTTAGAAGATGGGGCCTTGTTACAGGCAGGTCATTGGTGGCATGACCTAGAAGGGTATATCTTTTTTCCTAGCTTCTCCTTCTCTCTCTACTGCCTAGCTGCCATGAAATGAGCACCTTCTTTTCCACCCAGTTCCTTCTACCACACCATTTCTGACATGGAGCCAATTGATCATAGACTGAAATCTTGAACTAAATAAACCTCTTCTCCTTTAATTTGTGGGTGTCAGGTATTTTATGCAGCGATGGGGAAATGACTAAAACAAAGGTCTCAGTGTGTATGATATACTAAAACATATATTGGGTCTTTTTCCTTTGTTGGCAGCACAGAGTTCCTAAAACACTTGGAGTTTCCTGAGCAGTAAGAATGACTTTTATTATTCATCATGAGCTCCTTTATCCATTTGTGAATTTATGTTAATGAGGTGGCTTCTGGATAGTTTTATGGTGGTGTCTGATTATCCAAAAAAACCCACAGGGTGCTTAAAGTGTTAAAAATTTTAGCAACCCACCCCCACCACAATCTCCTAGTAGAGAGGGACAGGAGACTGAGTTCAATTAATCAACCATGCCTATGAAATAAAATCTCAAAAACACCCAACAATAGAACAATATTGGAGAATCTCCAAGTTAGGGAACATATCAAGATGCTAGGAAGGTCTGAATCAGGATGGAAGCTCTAAAGCACCCTTACTCTCCACACATTGCCTTGTACATCTCTTGCTCCTGAGCTACTGCTATTATAACAAACTGGCAAACATAAGTAAAGTGCTTTCCTGAGTTCTCAAAGTTGTTTTAGTGAATTATTGAATCTAGTGTGGAGGGGTAAGCTCCCTCCTCCCAATTTGCCACCAAATTGGACAGAAGAACGGGTGCTCTGGGGAACCAGGATTGTAACTGCCATCTGAAGTGAGAAAAGTTTGATGCTAACTCTGCATGGTTAGTGTCATCCAGAATTGTAGGGCACCTGGTTGAGTTCACAGAGAACTACAGAATGATTTGATGTCCAAAATACCTCAGAGTAAGGATGATCTAGTCTCCAAGACACCCAGAATCAGTTTATAATCTTTTTCTATAATGGCAAAATCTTTGAATAACAAACATCTAGGATGAAAACAGCTTCATCAGCCCTGGACAGTATAGCGGAAGTTGGGAGAAAGAAATGAACTAAAACAGTAGAGGGTTTTACTTTCATATTTGGTCTTCAATTTAACATCCCTCTGTTGTTCTTGGGATCCAATGATCCTTCCAAGTTTTCACCAATTATCATAGAAAGTAAAATGACAAAGTCAACTTTTATAGTTGGACTTCGTTCATTACAAGGATGTAAGAAGAAAGGATATGCACAAACCCAGTGTGACTCCTGACCACACTTTAGTTTCTTAGTTGGTTTTGGTAAATGCATGATTTACACTTTTTAAAATGTTAGAGATTTTTCTTTAGGTATGTGTTGTGCTGACTTATAAGTTAGCAAACTGAGAGTTATTAAAGCGAGTACTGATACTGTATCTTTTGTGGCCACAGGACATTTTTCTGAAGAAAGTAAAATGCAAAGATCTTATCTTACATACAAGACTGTAATTTGGACTGGTATAGATGTTGATTTCTAGAGAAAAAAGTGGAGGTTGATTCATTAAAAGATTAAGACAATATCTAAAACAGGGCTACTTTCAAAGTACAATCATTGTGTTTGTTATTAAGACATAAAAGTCTCTAGAGAAAGTGTTCTGGAATGGAAGAGACAGAGTTTCCTTGATAATCCCATCTCCTGCACCCAGAGTGACAGCCAAAACCTTGCTAGGTAATAGGGCTATAATAAGCCTATTCAGTCAAGGTACTTATACAGGAATGAGGTACAATAGTAATTCCATGACTAATTTGATCATAAAGTGTCAGGATTAATGATAAAGATTTTCCTGAGCAGAGGTTTCTGTTTGTACATAGAATGTGGTAATGCCCTCTATCTTTAGAACAAAAGATCATCTTTTTAATTCTCTAGAAATAACAGTGAAAGACAGATTACATAAATGAACTATGTTGGTTTGGGACTTGTAATATCACTGAGAGAATATTAATTTTAAAACTTGACTAAACAGTAATTAATAACCTAAACGGAAAAACTACTCTTAGAAGAAAGACCTTCCTACTCAGATATTTGCCAATTCTGGAACAACCCAGTTCTGTGTAAGAGAATAAGCATGGAATTATTATAAAAATAAGTGAAGATGTTTAGAACCATATGGACACTGGGGTAAGAAAGAAAAAACAGAGCTCCACTAATACAAGTCAAATTGATTTTTATTTTTTTTCCACTCCATAGACTGACACTTTATTATATTCCTTCATAACACTGAAAACTACTATTGACCAAAAACTGTGATGCTCTTTGTTATTTTCTTACCTCTCTTTACTATAACATCAAAGTTTATTCTTTGGTTCTGTCAAAAATATTTAAAAGTCTTTAAAAATATATTTGGAATTTCTGGATACCATTGATGGAGTACTTACCACATAGCATATATTTTAATTGGCCTTTCCTCCTATGTGGTATACATCATACAATGCAATTAGTATATATTATTATTCTCTTTTACCAGATGGGGAAGATATAAGCATGGAAAACAAAAGCAAACACATTACTTGCCCATGCCTAAGTGACAGTATGCGGAAGAACTGTGGTTGGTGCACAGATATGGCCAACTTCAGTGCTCATGATTTTAGCAACTCCACATTATTTTAAAGCTTCCAAAAATTAGACCTTCTTCTAAGAACAACACCTGTATCTGTTTTTTTTTAAAATCTTTACAACAACTCATGAAACTTGAGCTATTATTATCTTCATTTACAAATCAGAAACTGGAGGCAAGGAGAAGGTAACAGCCAATTAGTTGTGGAGAAAACATTTGGTTCTATACTGCTCACCTCCTAAGCATGTGCTGCTAAACTTACACCAAAAAAAAAAACTCTATAAAAAACAAAACAACAGCAAAAAAAAAAAATGAAGACATGGCAATATATCATGAAATCAACCAATAACAAATGCTGGCCATGCTGTGGGGAAAGAGGAACACTGCTCCACTGCTGGTGGGAGTGTAGACTGGTGCAACCACTGTGGAAATCAGTGTGGAGTTACCTCAAAGAACTAGGACTGGAAGTCCCATTTGACCCTGCTATTCCCCTGCTGGGTATCTTTCCCAAAGAATTAAAGGAATCATACCACAGTGATATATGTGCGCCCATGTTCATAGCAGTACAGTTTGTAATAGCTAAAACTTAGAAGCAGCCCAACTGCCCATCACCTGGAGACTGAATAAAGAAGATGTGTATGTGTGTTTTATTAAATGGAGTTCTACTCAGCCATAAAGAATGAGAAACTAGAGACATTTATAGCTAAATGGATGCACATTGAGGCAATACTCAAGTGAAATAAATATAACACATATGTGTAAATACTGAATAGTTTCTCTAGTGTGAGAAACTGAAAGTGTAAATAAGGACTAAAAAGTATAATAGATAATGTGAAATAGGAAGAAAAGGGGCAAAAGGGAAGGGGAAGTGGGAGGGGTAGGGGAAAAGAAAGAAGAGAATGGAATTAATATGAAAAAATGGAAACAAAGTCTTTGTAAATAGGGAGGGATGGAGGAGTTGAAAGGAGGGCAGGGGAAGGAGGAAAAAATAAGAACCAAGAGAGACTATGTAAAGGTGCAAATTTCCAATGATGAATGTCATTATATTGTATACCTAAAATGTACCAACAAAATTAATTTAAAAAGACATGGCAATATAAAATTTTTGAGAATAAGTCAAAAATTCTAATTTTATCATAGCATGATAAGCAATAAACCATATTTTTTCAAACACTTTATATAGGATTCAGTTTTTAGAGATACTCCAATATTTTAGGGACCCCCAAAGCAGCCTTTTAAAATTACATTGCATTTTAATTTATATGAAACTGTTGCAAAGTTGAGCCTTTAAAACTTGCATTTTTTCTTTTTTGTTGCACACACTAAGAAAATATGACTAAACTGATCTTCTTAACTTTTACTTGTTTAAGGAATAATTGCTTTTAAAAATGTAAGATCTTTGTACTAACAGAAGTAATGAGAATGTAAATAAATCCAAAAGAATTTTGAGAAATAGCCAGTAAATGGTTAATGACTGATGATGTATTTGAGACTATAAGGGAACAAAAAGGAAATTATGACTAATTTGGCTGCAAATGAAATTAGGTAAAAGAGATGGTGTGTCTTTGTATAAATCTGGGCTAAAAGTCAAATTTGAAGACATACGGAAATTCCATTTTCCTGTTGACAAATCAAGTAAATTAATATTCTGAACTTAAAATATGTTACTATTCATAATTTACTTCAGTTGAAAATACACAGTTGAAAGTAAAAATTTTCCATAAGAATGGCATATTTATGATAAAGCACCATTTATTTAATATTTATCATTATTAAATTTCATTTATTGACAGAGCTATCTATAAGAGCTTACATGAAGATGGACAGTGTTAATGCTTACTTTTGAGAAAGAAATGAATAATACATAATCTTAAAGCCAAGTTGTGTATGACTATGTGTTTATAATGTTGGCTAGGAAGGGATGGCAGTCGAGGAAAAGAGAAGTGTAGTTCCTAAGAGATAAGTTTATGTAAGTGGTACATTCTTAAAAGAGGTTGAAAGATTTTTATTAAATAATTCAATGAATCTTGACTTTAAAGGAATGAGAGCAATGATTAATTTAAACAAAGAACTTCTTTTTTTTAACTTGGAAAAATATAGCTCACATTATGCTCAATTATGTCCCCATGTCACATGTAGATACATATATGTCACTATGAACTCTTTTTCTATCAAATTATGGCTATAAAATAGAAAGCTTTGTAAATGGAAGAGAGAAAGAAAAGTTTCTGTTATGTAGAAAAGTTAGTTGGGAGCCCTCATAGGATTAAATAATGACTTTTACTTGGTATATGATAGTTAAGAAAAAACTTATCCAAAACAGTCAAAATCCAGAGATAAAATTTTAGAATACGTAAATTGAACTCAAGAATTTGAAATTGAACAATCAAATAATGTGGCACAAAAGAGTTATTTTTGTAATGTGTTGTGGTTGAAACCAACAGATTGATTTCACATCCAATAAATTCAGGCAGTTAACGAATTTCTCAGAGGACATCAGGAAGCTTACTACTTCTCCAGAGATCCACAAACTAGATGTAGAACTACACAGCCAATAACAATGCAGACAGCACCTCACTCAGAGGAGAGACAGTCACCACTGCTAAGTGTGAAAACTACAGTTTGCACCATCAAGTATCCACTGGACATGGACATTGCCAGTCTTTGAACAAATTCTTCATAGTGGCACCTTCATCATTAGTTTCTGACTCAGTCTTCTATGGGTTTATCTGCATAGCAGAACTGAGTTTGGCCATATTCTGTGCCATGGTCTGAATGTTGCCCCCCCCCTTTTCTGTTGAAATCTAATTTCCAATGCAATGACAATGAGGGGTGGGGCCTCTAAGGGGTGACCAGATCCTGAGGACTAAGTCTTCCATAATGGAATTAGTGCTTTTATAAAAGAGGACCAAGGTGGGTTCTTTACCCTTTAGCCATGTGAGAATGCAGCAATTAAGTGCCATCTATGAAGTAAATTGTGAGTCCTCAAGGGACACCTAATCTGCTGGTACTTGAGTCTTGGACTTTCTGGCCTCCAGAATTGTGAGAAGGAATTTTCTGTGTCTTTTACTCAGTCTAAAGTATTTTGATTAGAGCTGCCTGATGGCCCAAACTATGATAAATATCTGCCACACTCTACTGTATTATTTACTCAACATTAACACATACTTTTTTCCAAACCTAAACTTTCAAACACTACATTAATAAAAACAATTTGATATAATGCAGCACAATGGTACTACTTCTCATATGAAGAAATAAGTTCTCCTTCTATCTAAAAGGAAGACAATTTAAATTCTTATGAATTAGTACATTTGAACTGGTAGACATATAGGATTGGATATCAAATATTTTGGAAATGGATCAGTTTCACTTGAATCTTTACTTTTCAGGACTCATATACTGTATGTACATATATTTTATGTATATAGTGCTATGTATTTGTTGCTAGTCTAGAAAATATGGTACACTGTATAATACAGAATAACAACCTTATCAAGTATCTCTCAAGTGAATTAAGTCTTCAAATGACCATTCTATCAGTCTATAGGACAGATTCTTTGGGTTTGTTATGTGGTAAGACTTGTGAATTCTAAAAACTGCCTCATTGCTGGACTTACTTCATTGTGAAATAAATTATTGGATTAAATGAAATAACTATAATAAGGTATGTAATAAGTTCATAGATACTCATGTTGGCATGCAGGACAGCAGGGAAGATCAATCAACAGTGACTTTTTTCCACTAAGGAACACACATATCTCTCTTTTAACTTGAAAAAAAGTTTTAAATGCACTCACAAAGTGACTTCATCATAAGCTAAGAGTTCATTGCTGCTGCTATAAAATTTGATGCCCAGTAGTGGAACTGTCAGGTCAATTTGGATGAAAGTCTCTTTGACAGCCCAAGCAAAATCTTTGTCCTTGCCACATGACCACTGAGTAAGCTTCAAGGTTGAATAAGAAAAGTCACTGACTGACATCTACAGTTGGAATCTTTCTCACTTGGTTATAGAAATCTCATTTAGTTGTGGAAGCATTTTGTGAAAATCCATGAGACACAAACATCCTCACACACTGACTCCATTACATATTATTTTCCCAAAAGCTCTTGTTATCAATTTCCCAATATTATTTTCCCAAGTCTCAGATTGTTTGAACAAATCAGCAACCACACACATGAATTAATAGTAGTTTCTTATCTCTTCATCTACTCCATGGTTCTTAGAATTGCTTCTGTTCAGCCTCCACAGCCATACTCTATTTTACAGTTTCACCAACCACCTGATTTTATCACAGGAGAAAGGCTATGTGATCATGATGGTATTCCACGACAGGTGTTACCACCACTGTACTTAGCACCTTCTGACCATTTACTGACTAGCCCTAAAATTCTCTATTAAGGAAAGTCTCTTTAGGGTTACTTTGGCTACCTACTGTCTTAGCCTAGGTTTCCCAGAAAATAAAGCCTATTCCTTGTGTATACTATTAGGAAATGAAATCCAAGGAAGCAAAAGTGAGACAGAAAAATGTGAAAGAGGAAGAGGTATTAGGAGGATGACTTTGGACACTTCCCCAAGAAGTATATGGCATCTTCAAATAATATCTTAGTGGGCTAGAATGTGGGAAATTCACTGTTAGTCACCCTCCAGTGGTCAAAAATTTGTTCCACACTACGTTAAATTATTGGTAATTCTAGGGTGTGTGTGTCAAGAGGTGTGGCCATGGAGCAGAAGCAGGGTTATGAAGCGTCCAGTACAGGATGGAGGTAAGAATAGATGGCAAATGGAAGAAGAAGTACATTATTTGATAAGAATGCAAGACACCCATCTGGTTGTACCTAAGTGAAGTCAGTCTGAGGTTAGGCAGCTTGAAATTCGAAACCGATGAGGCCAGAGTATTTGATATAGTTCATTCATAAGTATCTGATACAGACTCCAAGTATCTGTAATTTCTTGATATTCAGTCTCAGCAGCCTTATTTTACCATGTTGTGAGTCAGCATAATGTTTAGTAAGATGCTGAGATCATCAAGTTCCCAATGGATTATGGAGCTGAAGCCCAGTAGTGAAGGTTCATTGATGTCCCTTTTAGGTGAAGCATAATTTCTTTTGTTGTTTTTGTCTATTGAGATATAGAAAGAAAAAGATTTCACAGAGCAATACTTGCATGCTAAGTGCCAGGGATGGGCTGATTTGCTCATGTAAGTAGACCACATCTGAAACAACAATAATAATGTATATCATCAATTTTTAAAAGTATGCTTTCACTCTTGAAAACAAATTTGTCTTATCTTAATAGTAATGTGACAAGAATCACTACTATTAAATTGCCCACTTTTCCAAATCAGGTAATTATAGGACTGTGAATACATGCCAGAAACTTTTTTAAGTAATGGGGATACAACAGTTAACAAAAGTTCCTGCCTATGTGGACTTTACATTCTAGTAAGTAAAGACAAAAATCTAAATAAAGAGGACAATTTTCTATATCTCTTTATGTCTTTTTATAGAGAGAGAGAGAAGAACAAAAGTCATGTTTGGAAAGTTTTCTGCTATTACTTCTGTAAACAGGTTGTGCCCTTTGTGCTGTCTTGTTGAATTTTCACTAATTCCAATTATACTTATATTAGCCTTCTTTGCATCACCTAGCAGCTGTTGCATCCATTTTTTATGTTCTCTTGTTGTTTTGAAGGTCTTTCTCATTAACTGATCACCAACCACAGCCCTGTTTTCTAGATCTGATACCCTGTCCTCACACTATTTACTTCTACTGCTCATACTTTCAATAGAATTTATAACCTCTTGGATTTCTGTTTGGAACATTTGATTGACTTCAATTCTTTTCTGTGTTGGGCAGTCATGATTTGTATCTCTTTCTTTAGCTCTTTTAGTTTTTTTATTAGTGTCTTCTCAAGACTTGGTGATCATTTCTTTCATTAGGATCTTTATCTGTTTAGTTACATCTTCTTTGAATTTGCCAAACATTTTATTGATCCGTTACCACCACTGTTAACCTCTCAGATATTTTGGCTGTGTTGCTTTTGATTTCCTCCCCCTCAATATATCCTGGATTGGTTTTGGGTGAGTTGGAAATTTTTGGAGATATTTTATTGCCTTGTCTTCTCATTTTTCTACTTGTTTGTTTGTTTTCTGTACTGAGGCTTATAGATTGATTATAGTGGGTAGCTTTGTTGCTAGTACAGAGAGATCTGTAGTTAATGCCCACTTTTCAGAGATGTTCTCTGGCTATACTTAACTATTGATTTTTGTCTCTGTCCCAGTGTCCAACCACCGTTATTTATTTGGGAGGAGAGGTTGCCACTTATTTGGCCCAGTACCCGATTATTTGGGAATGGTTCAGAGTATTTTTTATGATTTCCCTAAGCAGTCCAGATATTGGCATACAGGGAAAACCAATTGATAACAACTACTATGTCACCTTGGGTAATATAGTAACATGAGCAAATACAATAGTGTCAAATACAAACTGGATATTGACAAACCATAGGAAACAATAATATAAAACTTTTTTTTCTTAAATACTTTTATTGATACATTTCAGGTATACAACACATTTACATTTCTCATTGGGAACTTGTTCCTTTACATGATGCATCTTGGTTCTTATTTTCTCCCCATTCCTAGCCCTCCCTTCACCCCCTCCACCCTTCCCTATTTACAAAGACTTTATTTCCATTTTTTCCATTTCTCATCATTTTTCCTTTCCCTTCTTTCCTTTCCCCTGCCCCTCCCACTACCCCTACCCTTTTGGACCTTTTCTTCCTATTTTACATTATCGATTATTCATTCTAATCATTGATACATTTTAGGTATACAATATAATGACATTCATCATTGGAAATTTGCACCTTTACATAGTCTCTCTTGGTTCTTGTTTTTCACCCTTGCCCAGCCCTCCCTTCAACCCCTCCAGTCCTCCCTATTTACAAAGATTTTGTTCCTGTTTTTCAATTTTCTCATATTAATCCCATTCCATTCTATCCTTTCCCCTATCCCTCCCACTTCTTTCCCCTTTGCCCCTTTTCTTCCTATTTCACATTACATATTGTAAGTTTTAGCCCTTATTTACACTTTCACTTTCTCACACCAGAGAAACTATTCAGTATTTATACATGTGTGTCCTATTTATCTCACTTAAGTGTATCACCTCAATGTGCATCCACTTAGCTATAAATGTCTCTAATTTCTCATTTTTTATGGCTGAGTAGTACTCCATTTTATTTTTTTCAAAATCCCACATTTTCTTTATCCAGTCTCCAGTTGAAGGGCATTTGGGCTGTTTTCAAGTTTTAGCTATCACAAACTGTGCTACTATGAACATGGGTGCACATATATCACTGTGGTATGATTCTTTTAATTCTTTGGGGAAAATCCCCAGCAGGGGAATAGCGGGGTCAAATGGGACTTTCAGTCCTAGTTCTTTGAGGTATCTCCACGCTGATTTCCATAATGGTTGCACCAGACTACACTCCCACCAGCAGTGGAGCAGGGTTCCTCTTTCCCCATAGCCCTGACAGCCTTTGTTATTGGTTCATTTCATGATAGCAGCCATTCTTTCTGGAGTGAAGTGGAATCTCAGCATTTTCATTTGCATCTCTTCAATGACCAGTGATGTTGAACATTTTTTCATGTATTTACTTGCTATTTCTACTTCTTTGTCTGAGAAATGTCTGCTCATTTCAGATGTCCATTTTCGGATTGGGTCTTTACATTTGGGAGGTCTGATCTTTTTAAGTTCTTTATAGATTTGAGATAGTAGACCTTTGTCTGAGGAAGAGCAGGTGAAGATTTCTTCCCACATTGTGGGTTGTCTCTTCACACTGCTGTTGGTTTCTCTTGCTGTGCAGCTTTTTAATAAAAAGAGATCTTACTTGTTGATTGTTTGTGCTAGTTCAAGGGCAACTGGGGTTTTGTTCATAAAATCTTTTCCTACACCGATGCCTTCAGGAGTTCTACCTAACCTCTGTTCCAACTGGTTCAGAGTTCCTATTTTAATATTTAGATTTTTAAAACATTTTGATTTTAGTTTAGAACAGGGCAAGAGATCTAGGTCTAGTTTTAATCTTTGGCAAGTTGAAGCCCAATTTTTTCAGCACCATTTATTAAAGAGGCTGTCTTTCCTCCAGTGAGGGTGTTTGGCTCCTTTATCAAAGATGAGATGGCTGAGTGTGTCTGGCATTGTTTCTGCATCTTCTAATCTGTTCCACTGGTCCTCAGGTCTGTTTCTTTGCCAGTACCATGCTGTTTTTATCACAGTAGCTTTGTAGTATAGTTTCAGGTTGGGGATTGTGATACCCCCTGCCATGTCTCTGCTACCTAGAATTGCTTTTGCTATTCTGGGTCTCTTCTTGTTCCAGATGAATTTTTGGATAGTTTTCTCAAGGTCCATGAAGTATGCTGCTGGGATCTCAATTGGAATTGCATTAAATCTATATAGAAGTTTTGGAAGTATGGCCATTGTCACTACATTAATCCTTCCAACCCAGGAGCAGGGAGTGTCTCTCCATTTTCTGATATCATCTTAAATCTCTCTTTTCAGAGTGCCATAGTTTTCAGAGAAGAGTTCTTTGATTTCTTTCATTAGGTTGATTCCTAGGTATTTCAGGTTTTTTGGATGCTATTGTGAAAGGAATTATTTGCCCTATTTCTCTCTCAGTGAGTCTGTCATTGGTGTAGAGGAAAGCTACTGATTTTTGTGTGTTGACCTTGTAATCAGCTACTTGACTGAATTTGGTTATTAAGTCTAGAAGACTTTTGGAGTTCTTGGGGTTTTCTATATAGAGTATCATGTCATCTGCAAATAATGACAATTTGACTTCTTCATTTCCTATCTTTATTCCTTTTATTTCTTTCTCTTGTCTAATTGCTGTGGCTAATGTTTCCAAAACTATATTGAACAAGAGTGGTGATAGTGGACATCCTTGTCTTGTTCCTGATTATACTGTGAAGGATTTCAGTTTTTGACCATTTAGTATGATATTGGCTGTTGGTTTTTCATAGATGGCTTCTATCAGTTTGAGGTAGAGACCATCTATTCCAATTTTTTATAGGGTTTTGATCATAAATGCATGTTGGATTTTGTCAAATGCTTTTTCTGCATCTATGGAGATAATCATATGGTTTTTGTCCTTGGCTCTATTGATACAGTGTATTACATTGATTGATTTACGTATATTGAACCATCCCTGCATCCCTGGGATGAATCCCACTTGATCAGGGTGTATGATCTTCTTGATGATCTTCTGCATTCTATTTGCCATTTTCTTATTAAGGATTTTTGCATCTATGTTCATTAGTGAGATTGGCCTATAGTTCTCCTTTTCAGTTGGGTCTTTCTCTGCTTTGGAGATCAAGGTGATGCTTGTTTCCAGGAATGAATTTGGGAGTATTGCTTCCCTTTCAATTTCATTGAAGAGTTTAAACAGTAGTGGCAGCAGTTCCTCTCTAAATGTCTTGTAGAATTAATTCAGCAGTGAAGCCATCAGGGCCTGGGCTTTTCTTAGTTGATAAATTTTTTATTACATTTTCAATTTCATTGGTTGACATTGAGTTGTTTAGAATTTTTAGGTCTTCTTTATTCAACTTTGGTAATTCATATGGGTCTAGGAATCTGTCCATTTCTTCTGTGTTGTCCATCTTATTGGCGTATAGGTTCTGGAAGTAGGTATTGATGATCCTCTGGATTTCTGCTGAGTCTATTGTAATTTCACCCTTTTGATTCCTAATTGCATGGATTTGGGTCTTTTCTTTCCTTATTTTGATAAGGGTGGCTAAGGGTTTGTCAATTTTGTTGATTCTTTTGAAGAACCAACTCTTGGCTTCATTGATTTTTTGTATCATTCTCTTAGTCGCCATTGCATTGATTTCTCCTCTGATCTTTATAATTTCCTCCCTTGTATGAGCTTTGGAGTTGTCCTGCTCTTCTTTTTCTAGAAGCTTGAGGTTCAGCATGAGGTTGTTTAATTGGGCTCGTTCTGTTTTCCTAATATGCATATTCACTGCTATGAATTTCCCTCATAAGACTGCTTTCATTGTGTCCCATAGATTCTGATATGTTGTATTGTCATTGTCATTTAATTGAAGGAACTGTCTGATTTCTTCTTTAATTTCCTCTGTGACCCATTGGTTATTCAGAAGTGTGTTGTTCAATTCCCATGTGTTTATGAAATTTTTCGAGTTTCTTTTGCTATGGATCTCCAAATTCATCACACTATGGTCTGATAATATACAGGGGATAACTTCAGTTCCTTTGCACTTACTTAAACATGTTCTATGTGTGAGTATGTGGTCTACTTTGGAGAATGACCCATGTGCATCTGAGAAGAATGTGTATTCTGATTTTGTGGGGTGGAAGACTCTGTAAACATCTGTTAAGTTCATTTGTTGAAGAGTTTGATTGAGTTCTAGTATTTCATTACTTATTTTTAGTCTAGTTGATCTATCTATTTGTGACAGTGGGGTGTTGAGGTCCCCCACTACAATTGTATTAGTGCATATATGACTTTTTATGTCCGTTAGTATTTGTTTTATATAGTTGGGTGCACTAGTGTTTGGTGCATAGATACTTATGATTGTCATCTCTTCCTCTTGGATTCTTCCCTTTACAAGGATGTAGTGTCCTTCTTTGTCTTTCTTAATCAGTGTTGGTTTGAAATCTACTTGGTCTGGAAAGAGGATAGCTACTCCTGCTTTTTTTCAGGTTCCTGTTGCATGGAGTATTGTTTTCCACCCTTTAACTTTCAGTCTATGAGTTTCCTTTTGAATGAAGTGTGTTTCTTGTATGCAGCATATTGTTGGATTTTGCTTCTTGACCCATTCTGCCAGTCTATTTCTTTTGATTGGTGAATTGAAACCATTAATATTGATGGTTATAACTGAAACGTTTTGACTTATCATTGCCATGACTTTTTCTTTTTGTTGAGTCCTCCCCCTTTACATTTAATTACTTGTTGTGCCAGATGGGTTCATTCCACTTTGCTTCCTGGGGTTGTGATCCTCAATGTCTGTTCCTAGGATATTGTGTAAAATTTTTTTGAGTGCTGGTTTGGTATTCACGAAGTTCCTAAGGTGCTCTTTGTCATGAAAGTATCTCATTTCTCCATCCATTTTGAAAGATAGTTTTGCAGGGTACATCAATCTGGGTTGGAGGCTGTTTTCTTTTAGGGCTTGGAATACATCACTCCAAGCTCTTCTTCCCTTGATGGTTTGTGTTGAGAAGTCTGCTGTGATTCTGATGGGCTTTCCTTTGTATGTGATTTGTTTTTCTCTCTAACTGCTTGTAGAACTTTGTTCTTCTGTTGAGTTTCTGGAATCTTAACAATTATATGCCTATGTATAATTTTTTTTTGATCAAGGCTATTTGGAGTCCTATATGCCTCACTTATCTGTATGTCAAGCTCTTTTCCCCTGCTTGGGAAGTTTTCTGCCATTAATTCTGTGAAGAGTTTTTTTTATATCATCTGCACTCTCTCCTGTTTCTTCTTTGACTCCAATCAGTCTTATGTTATTCTTCTTTGCATCATCTAGCAGCTGCTGGATTAGTTTCTCATATTCCCTTATAATTTTGAAGCAATTTTTCTTTTCCTGGTCATTAATTGGAATCTTATCTTCTATATCTGAAATTCTGTCCTCACAGTGGCTCACTGTGCTGTGTAGACTTTTAATGGAGTTTTTCATCTCCTGGAAATCTGTTTGCATCTGTTTTATGGATTTCTTTTGTTTCCTATGTTGGGATTCCATCATGTTTCTCAGCTCCTTTCTAGATTTATTAATCATGTCTTGCACTAGGAGCACAATTTCTCTTGTTATCTGAGAAATTATTTCTGATTTCATATTTTCCAGATCCCCTTTTGTTGCCAGTTCAGTGGGTCCAAGTGGTTGAGTATCAGAGTGTTCCATCTCATTTCCCTTTGGGGTTGCTGTAGGTGATCTGGAAGTCTGGTTTTGAGACTTATTTATTTGTCTTCTCATTTCAACGGGGTGGGGGGGTGCTGTTGGCGCCCCTGCGGCTCACCTCCTCTGAGCTGGGAGAGGTGTGACAGGGGCCGGGAGCGGTGGGAGGGATGGTGACCCAGAAGCCCCTTCTTCTGGACCAGGAGCAGTGGAATGGCAGCCCAGGAGCCCCTTCCTCTGGGCCGGGAGCGGTGGGACAGATGGCAGCCCAAGAGCCCTTTCCTCTGGGCCTGGAGTGGCCGGACGGATGGTGGCCCAAAAGCTCTTTCCTGTTGGGTGGGAGTGGCGGGATGGATGGTGGCCCAGAAGCTCCTTCCTCTGGACCAGTTATAATATGAAACTTTTAACCATAGGAAAGAGATCAATAGTTATATTATAAACATTAATTGAACCCATATATTCATTGTTATGGCTTGTGTTTAGATGTCTCTCAAAGCCTCATGCCGTCATGGGTGGGGATTTTTCAGAGGTGGCTTGATCTAGAGTGTATGATGCTGGAATTGATTTATGGTGCAGTGCTAGGCTTAAGGGTGTGAGTGCTACCTGCTCTAGGTAGTCTGGATAAGATAAAAGGGGCAGAAAGTCACTGTTAAGGTTCCTTGTTGCTTTGGTACCTTCTCCCCACTCTGAACTGTCTCTCCTCTGCATGTCACCCTGCCTAAAGTCAGTTGATTATGAACTGAATCCTCCACAAATTGTGAGTTAAATAAACCTTTCCTCCCTTAACTTTGGGTATTGGGTATTTTGTCTCAGCAATGAGAAAAGTAATGAAGACATTGATCTACAATGAATATCTATTCAATAGAACAATTTTAACTCAATTAACAATAAAACAGTGTTCCACTCTAATAAAATATAATTTTCTATAGATTCTGAAATTTTAATGGTTATACTATTAAGCGTAGAGGTTGTGGGAAATAGGAGCATGAAAAAAAATATAATTTGAAAAATTAAGCAATAGAAAATATGAAGGAGGTGATAAACATGAAATAGAGCATCCTATTAAGGAGTAAAAGGAAATTAGTAATACTAGATAAAAGTAATAGAAATAAACCAATGAGAAAAAGGACAAATAATAAAAAATAAGAGATTGAACTAAAGGGAAAATAATAATTAAAAATAATTAAAAGAATGAGAAAAGAGAGAAAAAAGAGGACCTAATCAAACAATAAAGATAATAATAGAAGTCCAAACACCACCCCCTTCAAAATAGAAGAGAAAAAAATTGGCTCAAAATAAGAAAGAAAAACTATTCCTATGTATTTCCAAATGAGGGGTTTCCCTCTACGACCTACAGTCTTTGGAATCCAGCAGGTTACAGTCCTCTTGGCCTCAGTTTATAGCCTGTTTGAGGTGATGCTTCTGCTTAAGTTTCCCATCTGTAAACCCTAGTTCCTGCCTACTGACCATGCTAAGACACAGTCCCCCAATCAGACCACTGGTCTCCTCTGGATATAGCTAGCAGACCTTCAGATCCAGCCACCTCTGAAAGCCAGACCTGGTAAACATGGCCTCCCACCACAGAATATACATCCCATGCCCTTCCTGGCCTGAGCCTGAACTTTTCAGGGGATTTGAGTTGATCCATGTCTAGCCCTCACCCTCTCGCAGTTTGTCTCTCAGGGTTGTCCCTCACGGTTGTCCCTCACCCAGTCACTGTGGTACAGTCAACATTTCAGCCCTGGAGTGAAGCTGTAATATAGGTGTTCTGTGGCTCAGTCCCATATGATTAACCGTTTCTCAAAATTATGACTAATTAAACTCTTTCTGGCAATATTTCAGGCACTGCACAAGATTTCTTCTCCAACTGTATCCTGCCATGAAGCAGTAACTGTCAGGGTAAAAATCCATGATTTTTTTTTCAGTTTACACCAGCTATGGACTTTTTTAGAGACTACTGCTGTTGGTCCAGCCTTTATTCCTCTCCAAACCAGCTGACTCTTCTGTGTGGGCTCACCTCTTCTCCAGAGTGTTGGCCTCTTCCTCAGTCAGTTTGGTTGTTTGGTAATCACCTTTGCAACCCTGTGCTGAGGTGAACTAGGTAAATAGTTGTGCTGGATAATAGTTGGTGATGTGGTGCCCGTGTCAGGGCAGTTCCTTCTTACATGGTGTGCAATGGGAAGGTCCTACAATATTTATTTTCTACCAAGGACATGAAATAGTATTGAAAATAAAAAATGGCCCATCTCAAACTGTAATTGACTATTTGGATTTTTGATCACTATTTAATTTGGAAAAAAGAGTAAGGATACATTTTAGGTTGAGCACATGGTCTCTGAAGTTCATTAAATCAACTGTGAAGAAAATATGCTTATAGTAAAGGTCTTGCATTCAGCAGTTTCCCCAAATGTGAGTTATTAAGGACTAAATTAAATTGCTAATAAAAGTATGATCAATTTTATATATTAGTATTAGGTGATATATTTAATTTTCTCATTATTTAGATACAACTGGTAAATTTAAAGGAAAATGTATAAAAATTTGCAAATGTCAGTGTTTAGGGTATGGTTCCTTTAGCTGTGGCAATTCTATTCTAAAATCTTTAATATACACTTATATAGAATGTGGAATTTTATACAATTGCAAAATTATTGTTTTTATTGTTTTAAGAGTTAGAGAAGTAGAAAAAGAAAGAAAATGATGGAAGAAAAGTGATACTGTAATATAAAAATTTGTTTATCACTGCTCTCTTCTGTTTGATTTTCTCCAACCAATACTATTTGGTTAAGGAAGTGACAATATTATTGATAGATGTGTAACACTGTTGAACACTCTTCAACAAAACATCTATCTGCATCAATTTCACAATCATGGTGTTACTGACATTCTAAACTTGAAAATATTTTGTTAACAAGTATGTGTGTATGGTAGGATATTTAGCAGGATCCATAACTTCTGCCCACTTGTTGCCTGTGGTACTTCCCCAAGTAATGACATTTAAAATGTCCCTAGATATTGCCAAATGTCCACTGTTGGGCAAAATCATTCCTGGTTGAGAACCACTAATCTCCAGGTTAACAACCATATCTTTAATGTGGTCTCATTATAAACCAAAGACAGATATCAAATATTAAATATGGATCCACTACAAACTATGTGTGTATGACATATTTACCCTATCATTCAGTTATGAAAACATACTACATGTTGATCTAGATGACAAAGCAAGTTGAGTGATGCCATGACACCTCCAACTCTCATCATACATCCATCACAGTGTGCATATGATGAACAGTCTTCTCTTTACCATTAAAAATTATGTTGTTCCAGGCTGAGGATTTAGGTCAGTGGTTCTAGTGCCTGCCTCACAGGTACAAGTTCCCGAGTTCGATCCCCCATACCAAATAAATAAATAAAGTTGTTCCCACTACCTCAGATGACCTTACTTAGCATTTTGATTGTTGTCTTTGGCAAAAATTTTACTTGACAAGTAATTTTTTTCCTCTGCATGTTCTTGACCTCATTTCCTATTTGTCTATCAGCTTCTCCTACATCCTGATCTTTATGTGTCTGATGCAAGGCTGGTAATGGGATTCAGTAATGGAACTTAGAATCTTCAATGCTTCATTTGCTTAATGATCTGGCTTGGTATTTTGACACTTGGACACCATCTGGACACTGATAACAATATTAACCCAGCATGAAAGACTTTTGAGAATAAAATTGACTATTAAAAAAATAGCTGAGAGGTATATGCCTAGTTTTTAAAACTTTCAGCTGCAGAGAAATTTTAAGCCATAGATGCAGCATACCACATAGGTTGCTAGTCTTGTTTTCTGTGTGTGCATATAAAATATACTTCTGTTTATGAAATTATTCTAAACTTTGGAAAATACAGAAATATGTAAATAAAATACCATCACATAATTCCACCATAATTTCAGAAATAACTGTAGTTACCTTTTCAAATGTAATTCCACATACACTTTTTGCAAAACTACTATCATACAGTATTTTGTAACCTATTTTTTAGGTCAATGTTCCCAGAGGTTATATCCACAATAACTAGCAGGCCATCTGACAGTGGTTGACCTTACTGAAGGCAGGTCCTAGGAGGCTGTGTTAACTATAGTAACTACATAATGGAGGCCCAGAGAACCTCACAGGAAGGGCTAGGGATCCCAGAGTAGTTCAGAACACTCTTGTGCCTCAGAGCAGCTGCCATTTACCAGCCAACAAGTATTTCAATATTTTAACAACTAATTAAGGTTGCATTAGTGTAAGTTACCTAATAAGCGTCCTTGTATGCATTTCATTTTAATACATACTTACAGTCATGCACCACATAACTAACTTTCAGTCAACAATGGACTGCATCGTTGGATCCATAAGAGTATAATTGAGCTGGAAAATTTTTATCAACTTGTATTTTTACTGTAACTTTTCTATTATATATATTTGAATACACAGATGCCATTGTATAGCAATTGCCTGGAATATTCTATACAGTAACATACTGTTTAAGTTTGTAGTCTAGGAGCAATAGGGTTATACATAGGATATATACATATACATGTGTGTGTGTGTGTGTGTATATATATATATATATATATATATAAAATTAGCCTAGAGTACAGCACCTTACATTTTATAAGTATACTATACCATGTTTTCACATTGAATAAATTACCTAACAATGCATTTCTCAATTGTCCTTGTCTTTAATCAATACATGACTATAGATGCCAGTTAAAACATATTTGCTTGAGCCGGGTCCCAGCACCCGGAAGGAAGCTCCCCCACCACCATCCCAAGCTCCTAGGGCAGAGAAAGTGAGCCAGTCCCAGCACCCAGAAGGAAGCTCCCTCGCCTCCATTCCAAGCTCCTAGGGCAGAGAAGGTGAGCCACAGAGGCACCAGAAGCACACACACACCCTACCCCGCCCCACAGTGGAACTGAGAAGACACATAAACAAGCCTCAAAAACAGATTTCTGGATCACCTACAGCAACCCCAAAGGGAAAGGAGATGGAACACTCTGATACTCAACCACCTGGACTTGCTGAACTGGCAACAAAAGAGGATCTGGGAAAAAAGAAATCAGAAATAATTACTCAGATAACAGCAAAGATTTTGATCATGGTGTAAGACATGATTAATAAATCTAGAGAGGACATAGATAAAAAAAATAGAGGATCTGAGGAACATGGTGGAATTCCAACATAGGAAACAAATGGAATCCATAGAACAGATGCAAACAGATTTCCAAGAGATTAAAAACTCCATCGAAAGTCTGTGCAGCAGAATGAACCAATGTGAGGATAGAATCTCAGATATAGAAGAAAAGATTGCAATTAGTGACCAGGAAAAGAAAAATTGCTTTAAAATCGTAAAGGAACACGAGAAATCAATCCAGCAGCTGCTAGATGATGCAAAGAAGAATAACATAAGACTGATTGGAGTCAATGAAGAAACAAGAGAGAGGGCAGATGACATTATAAAAAAAAAAAAAAACTGTTCACAGAAGTGATGGCAGAAAACTTCCCAAGCAGGGGAAAAGAACTTGACATACAGATAAGTGAGGCATATAGGACTCCAGCTAGCCTTGATCAAAAAAAAATCTACACATAGCCATATAATAGTTAGGATTCCAGAAATCCAACAGAAGAACAAAATTCTACAAGCAGTCAGAGAAAAGAAACAAATCACATACAAAGGAAAGCCCATCAGAAGCACACCAGACATCTCAATGCAAACCCTCAAGGCAAGAAGAGCTTGGAGTGATGTATTTCAAGCCCTAAAGGAAAACAGCCTCCAACCCAGATTGATGTACCCTGCAAAACTATCTTTCAAAATGGATGGAGAAATAAGATACTTCCATGATAAAGAGCACCTTAGGAACTTCATGAATACCAAACAAGCACTCCAAACAATTTTAGACAATACCCTAGGAAAAGACAATGAGGATTACAACCTCAGGAAACCCAGCAGAATGAATCCATTGGGCATGACAAATTAAATGCAAAGGGGGAGAATCCAACAAAAAGAAAAAGTCATGACAAGGCTTTTAAAACTTTTAACTTCATCTCCCTAATGAGTGTATAATTCAATCTTGTATTGTACTGATTAGTATTTTTCTGATTCTTGAGTTGCAAACCTTTCCTTGTGCTGTACTGGCTATTTATCATCTATTTATGTCTAGTTTTTAATTGGGTTGTCTATTAATGAGCTGTAAGAATTCTTTATATATTCTGGTCATAGGTTATATACATTGTAAATATGGTCTGTTTAAGGACTACTTTTCATGTTAAATGATGTCATTTAAAGTTCTAAATTTTGATGGAATCTCATTTATCAATTTTTTTCTTTTATACATCATGTCTTTTGTATTCTAGGTAGTTCTTGCCTACCCTGAATTCATAAACATTTTCCCTTATAATTTCTTCTTAAAGTTTTATACTTTTAGTCTTTCATATTTAGGTTCATAGATCCCTTCAAGTTATTTTCATGTATCAAAATAAAGAGTTGAGGTTAATTTTTTATATATGGATACCAGGTATTCTAGTGCCCTTTGCTGAAAACACTATCTCTTCCTCGGCTCTTGAATTGAGTTTATATTCTATAAAATGCTAATGTAAAATAATCTTTCAAAACTCAGTGGACCATATAGGTGTGGTTCTATTTCTAGATTCTCTGTTTTATTCCAATGATCTATACGTCTTTCCTTACACCAACACTGCCTTGATTACTGTAGCTTTAGAAGAAGTCTTAAAATTAGGTACTAAACATCTTCCAACACTGTTTTTGTTTTTGTTTTTTCTAAACTTTTCTAGGTCCTTTGTACTCCTACATAACTTTTAAATTTCAATATCCAGTTCTTCATTTATAGCAAGTATACCCAGACCTGAATTTTTATATATACCTTGTGTTTTCTAATCCTGCTAAATTCAAATACAAGTTCTAGGGGCTCCTAGAGATTTTTTAGTATTTTCTCTGTAGATGATCATTTCATCTACATAGAAAGATTTTGCTTCTACCTTGCCAATCCTATCCTAATTGTGTCATTTTATGGCCAGACTATTTTGGTGGGGCCTAGGTTTCAAAGTTTAATGGACAATGAAGAGGAAGCATATCTGCCCTTGTTCCCCACCTTAAGGAGAAAGCATTGTATCTTCTCCATTCATATAAGGCATTCTCACTGGAAGTATGGAGTACATGTCTTTGATCTGTTGAGAAGTTTCAGTTCTACTTCTAGTCTCCTGATAGCTTTTACCATGAACAGCTATAGAATTTAGTCCAATGCTTTTTCTCCAACTACTGACAGGATCATATGGCTTTTTCCTTTCCTCTGTTAAAATGATGACTTTTGGGGTGGATCTTCCAGTGCTGAACCAACACTGCCATCCCTATAACAAAACCACTTTCTACATACTGCCAGATCTGACTTCCAATAGTTTATTTTGTTAAACAATTTCTATCTATGTTCATACTTTTTTCTTCTATTATCTTTATCCAGTTTTAGGATTAGCACAATGTTGATTTCCTAAAATGAGGGGAGAAATGTTCCTTCTTTTTTCTGCTTTGTTTGATATAATTTATCAGTGAAAATGTTTATGAGCCTGCTGTTGTCATATAGGTAGGTTTTCAAGCTAGGAATATACTTTCTTTAATTGGCGCTATTTAAATTTTATATTTCCTCCAGAGTTAGTTTTATTAATTTGTCTTCCAAGTTACTTCTTAGAAGTTGTCAACTTTATTTCAAAAAAGATTTTTGTAATATGCTTTCTATATCCTTTTAAACTCTAAAATCTGTAGTAATGTCTCCTAGATCTTGATGTTGTAATTTAAAAAATGTATAATTGATATTGTGTAATAGGAAGAAAGGTCTAAAGGAGCAGGGGAAGTGGGAGGGGGAGGGGAAAGGAAAAAAGAGAAAAGAAAAAATATGAGAAAAAGGACAAAAATGGAAACAAAGTCTTTGCAAATAGGGAAGGGTGGATGGGGTGAAGGGAGGGCAAGGGAAGGGGAAAGAAATAAGAACCAAGATACTCATGTAATGGTACAAGATCCCAATGATAAATGTAACTGTATTTTATACCGAAAATGTACCAATAAACTTAATGGGGAAAAAGACCCCAAACATATTTGCTGATTGCATATATTTAAAACTGTGAGTATTTAACCTTTATCTTTATTTCTATGATTTTATCCTTTTTGTCAACTAATATGCTTATTGTTCATTAAAGAAATCATCATATCACAATAGAATTTATGTAAATTTGTTTTAATCTGGTTCCTTTCCCCAAAATTGCTCATATGGTAACACCTACCACATTGTATTTACATTATTTCTGTAACAATCTGCTTGTTTTAATAAACTGTACATACATTATGCAAAAACTGGGTGTTGGTCAAATATTGTATTAATGGTATTTTCTGTTCAAAAATCTTCACTGAAATAAAGTGTATTGATATTCTTTCTTATATTTCTTATAAGTCTTATTTATTATTGTAGATTAATATTTATAACTTCAAAGGATTTAAAAAATATAGAGCATCAGGAATTACCATATTACTTTCATTTTCCTTCTGTCTACCCTTTTAAGTAAGCTAATTAAAAATCATTATGAAGGAATTGACTTATTCATATATTTGAGAATTCATCATAGATTTCTATTTAGAAAATTATTTTCAGCATTCTAGTCCAGTTACTTGGATGACCAATGGAATCTAATATTCTTCATTGAGCTTAATAATTAGCAGCCATGCCAATGTCATGTTGCCCTCCCTAGTCTGAACTTAAAAACTTATGAACTTGTGCCTAATGCTTTTGTGTTCAATAATTTTTCACATCTTTATTGAAGTCATATTACTCATCAGATTTTTGGATCAACAGATGAATTAAACATGGTCTCTGCCTTTGAGAAACTCAAATTAGTTGAGAAGGCATGTCCTTTACTACAGCATAGTAAGCCTCATAAGATATTTATGGGTAGAGTGTAAAAAAGCACTGTATTATCATACTTTCACACTTTAGCTCAACAGTAAGAGTAGCCTAACCACCTGTAGAAAAATACTATTGCCTCTACCAGCAAAATAAAGCATCTAATGATTTGGATTTATTAAAGACAAGGTAAAAATGAGAAACAGCTTGACTTTTTAAAACATCACTTCATATCAGTATGATAGACCACCTGTATGATAAAAGAGCGATGAAAAGAAAAAGAATTTTTGGAGGGTTTTCATCAATGTTTAAAAAAAATCCTCCTAATTACTCAAATATTATTCATATTGCATTATTGTGAGAAGATGCTTGATACTTTTTTACCATTAGCAATCTCACAAAAATGAATAGTAGAGAGACTTTAAGGATTTCAAAATTCAAACCCAAGGAAATTGTTACAATTATGTTATTGTGTATAAATAAATTTATGCCTTCTTCTTTTAAGAAGCACTTAAACAAATGTACCTAAATTATCTGACACCTGGAGCAGCTCATTTTCTTAATATACTTCTCCTCTATACAAGAAAATTGTTTTCAAAAATCATCATGAGATTAGGGGCTGGGGCAGTATCTCAGTGGTAGAGCACGTGCCTAACATGCATGAGACCCTGAGTTCAATCTCCAGCACCAAAAAACAAAAACAAATCATGAAATTAAATGAATTATAATGGACAGAAAAGAAATTCAGACAGCTTAAGTTTTTTCTAAATTTCATGATATAATCACACCTGTAAATGAATAATTAACAGTGAAAAAGTAATGGATTAATCTTTTAAAGTACATTTAAAAAATTTTTGGTAATATTTATTTTAAATTGACACATAGCTGTTGTATATATTTATGAAGTACAGTGTAATACCTCAATAACATATAGTGTATAATGATCAAATGAAAATAAGTACCATTTCTTTGTGCTGGAATCAATTGTTCTATTTATTTTGAAGTATATACTGTTGTAAGCTGTGTTGGTCCACTATGCCAAAAACACTAGAACTTATTTCTTGTGTGTAACTGTACTTTGTATCCATTATCTAACCTCTACATCTATCCTACCATTCTAGTATTTCGCGACTGTCTTGGTTACTTTCTTTTTGCTGAGATAAAATACTCAATACCCATAAGCTAAAGGAGGAAAAGTTTACTTTAGTTCATAGTCTGTAGAGGTTTCAGTCCATAGCCAGGTGGTTATAAGGCAGGGCAGCATGGCAGAGGGATGTCGCAGAGGAGAAACAGTGCATGGTGTGGCAGGCAGGAAGCAGAAGCATCAGTGAAAGCTACATGCCTGTTGGTTGGTGTCACTCATACTCAGGGTGAGTCTTCTGTCTTCAGTAAATCTATCCAACCATACCAAGAACTATGCTAATCCAATCAGCAGGCTAATCTGTTGTGGCAAAGTAGAACAGCTCAGTGCTATAGCCAAGTGTTATAGCTCAATGTTATTGGTCTGGTCTGAGTAACAGCTACTGAAATTTGAAGATTCGAGAATCCAAGGTTCACTTGAAGAGGTGGAAAAAACCCTTTGATTAGCCCCAGCAGGCTCAGAGGACTTAGTACTCCAAAGTCTGAGTGCTTGACTAGAAATGGGAGCCTCCTTAGATAGGGATAGATGGTTAGGCGAGCATGCTCACTGAAGCAGGAGGGCAGAGCTACAAAACATTCCTGAAAGCTGTAGCAGGTGAGCATGCTCACAGAAGCAAAGGGCTGGAGTTCACAGAACATTCTTGAAAAGGGTGGAGTTAACAGAACATTCCCAAGAGGGGGCAGAGCTACGAGAACATTCTTGAGAGGTCACACAGTTCAAACAGTCACAAAACATTTTGATACATTGGGCCGGAGCACTGCAGCACAAACTGTTACATTTCTGGAACAAAACATTTTGTGGAAAAAAACAGGGAGGCAAGGCAAGGGCCTATCTTATTGTGTATTATTGCTCTATCAAATCTAGTTTCCACACCCATAATCCATATTCACATACCACCTCTGAAAAGCCACGCTTATCAGCAAATGAGGCTTTGGGGAGACATCTAGATATAAGCCATAACAGTGATCACCGTTGTACTCTACTGCTATATGATAACTGTTTTTAGCTTCCACATAGGTAATACCTAAGTATTTTTTGAGCAGAAAAACTCTGCTCTGTTATACTAATGCATAACTACATTAAAATGTGGCAGCAATTAAATAACAAACTAGAATAATTTTAAAATAATATATTTCAGTTTTCAAGATGTTATGCAAATTTGGTAGTGTTTCATGTATAAAATAAAATTTGCATATAATAAAATATTATACCTAGCAGCTGTTTCACTGTTTTAAATTTAAATATTAATTAAAAACTTCAAGTGATCATATAGAATGATATAATTGACATAACTCAGGTCCATTTTGTTGTTATAATTTTTATACTGTTGATTTTTATTTCCAATCCACTACTTAATAAGAATAAGTAGTCTCATGGTTATTAATATCTGACGTTATTTAGAATTCCTGAGATGTAGTGGCAATAAAAAGACTATAAAATTCAATTTTATTATTGTTTCTAAATCCTCTACAGACAACAAGGCCTTTATTTCCCTACTCTGGGACTGCCAGCTTCTATTGTAGTGCCTTTGGTATGTCACTTAACTAGACTATTTACCTCCTGGTACTAGCAAATCTACAAATACTTTTTCATGATTTCATTTATGTATTGGGCACTGTGGTAGGCACTCTTAAAGATTATCTCCTTCAAGTCTTGCCACAATCCTATAGTACAAGTAAGAACTCCTCTATCCTCATTTCATGAATGATAACAATCTTAGGGACTACGGGCAACTTGGGACAGGTCATATAAATAAATAATAGAGAAAGAATTCAAACTCAGGTACGATTCAAAAGCACATAGTCATATAATACTGCTTCTGTTAATTAATGAGACAAATATGATTTGAGTGCCTTCCACAAGATAGCAATAGAGCAGTGCAAAAGAAACAGGCCCTGTCAGCAAAGGATTCCAAGTTTACTCAGTTATTCTACTTTTTCCCAGAGGTAGCCTTTCTCCTGTATCTGTCATCACAGTTGTACTCATTCCAGAAACTTCATTAACATGTCATCATAGAATATAGATATTCTTTTGCATCTCCATTCTTTTTTTTTCTTTCCCTCTTTCTGAGCCTCTTATCAATTAGGTATCAGAATTTCCTAATTAATTCTCCAGTTTTTTTGCATCTTTTTAATTTCCTTTTTTTATTGGTTCTTCTTTCTGATTTGATTTCATCAATTATGACTGACTTATCATTTAAGAATCTCCTTGTTTATTCTATCTGCTGACAGTCTATCCAGAGTCATTTTTTTTCCATGTTTATAACATTTGAATGTGAGCTGTTTCCACAGAAGTTGCTCTCCTTTGTGTCTGGATGAGAAGCAACTTTAGTGGGTGTTATTATATTGTATTTGCCTCCTGGTGGGTGTTCTTGTTTCACTAGATGCTATGGTTTGAGTGTCATCTGAGGGTTTGCCCAAGGATTCATTATATTAAAGAACTGGTCTGTAAGGTGGTGGTATTGCAGGTACTGTGGACATTTAACAAGTGGAGCCTAGTGGGAGGTCCTTAGGTCACTGGAGATGCTGACCAACCTCTGAGGAGACTGAGATTCTAATTTCTATCTTTGCTCCAGTTTAAAACATGCTCGTTAACTCAAATACCTGCTTAGGCCATTGTCTTCTGCCACTTTCAACAGAAGTGGGACCCACCCCCTACCCCATTTTGGACTTTGTGTAAACTGAGTTAAAGAAACCTTTACTCTTTATAGTTAGCTGCCTGGGGCATTTAATTGTACTAATGCAAAGCTAATGCACCAAGCCAGGTGGATTTTTATTATCTTGGTACTCTGAGAAGTCTGAATATGGACTTCATGCCCAAGTGTGCTGCAGATTAAAGGATTAAATTCCTCTTGACTGATCTTCACCCATGATCTTAAATGGATATATAGCAAGCACTTTATTGTTTTCCCAGATATTTTCATGGAAGGAGTAGGGTTTTGTGATTACTGGCTTATTTCCAGATGACTAAGCTTCTGCTTCTTAAAAGCACAGGATAGGTTTGCAATATTTTCACTCCATACAGTTAGGACTTTCAGGCTAGGGATGTAACTCAGTACAGTACGTGCTTAGCATATGCAAGCCCTGTGTTCTTATTTCCAGCGCTGAAAAAAAATCCAAGAACAAAAACAAAAACAAATTTTCAACAGTTAAGGCCAATAAACCAAGAACTTTCAGCTTTTGCCCTTGTCCATTGTTCAACTTTGACTTTATTCTTTGTCATCTAGGGAACTGATTCTCTTAGTTTCAAGTGCTTTTCTTATATTTCACATAGGATCTCCATTTTTTATTGATGGAATGGTTGTGTGACAGTTTAGTAATCTAGTAATCCACCATCCATCTCACTATCTTCCCTCTCCCATCTATTGAATCTATATAGAGCAAATCCCTCAACTTTCCTCCCATTAGTTATTTGTCTTCTTCCTGTGTCTCCTTGTTACACTTTTTCTTTAGATGTTCCCCCAGTGCCTCCTCATGCACTCACAGATTGGCTTTTGGCAGGTGACTGGACCATGGCGAGATTAGTTCACTGATCAGTTTATAGTTAAATGTGATGTTGGGAGGTGAAGCCTGGTGAAGGAGGTGCGTCATGGGGAGCATGGCCTGAAAGGCGCTCCCTCCCTCCTCTCTTGGTGTCTGTCTCTGCTCCCCGATTGCCATGCTGTGAGCATTTCTCCTCTGGCATGCTGGCATTTCTCCTTGCGCTATGCTGTCCTGCCTTGGAGTCAGCCAACAATGTAATGAAACCTCTGCAAACTGTGAGCCCAAAAATACTTTCGCTCCTTTAAATTGTGGGTGTTGGGTACTGTGTCTCAGCAACAAGAAAGTCACTAAAGTACTTTTTCTTCAGTTTTCCTTCACTAACACCCAGGAACCATAACTGAGAGAGGTCTCTTTAATGGGCACAAGGAGGAGGAAAAGCTGAAAATGTCCACAGATGTGTAAAGAGAAAACTGATGCTGGTTATAACTGATCCAGCAAACGGCCTCATAGATTTTAAAGGTTGTAAAGTTAGAGAGAGGGTTCATGTAAAGACAGTATTTTATCAAGCTTATTTTTTTTATATTATAAAGGTCTGTCAGGGAGGATACACTGGCTGGTGTAAAGTTAAAAATAACTTCATTTAAAAGTTTTACTATTAAATTTCAAGATGGTCGTTTTATTTTTAAGATAGAACCTTAAGATGTCTAGTAAGGATACCCTTGAGGACATACTATATAAATAATTTAAATTTCCCTTTGTCTTGAACACTGGTAAACAGTCATATTTTGCTTCCATTTTTAATTCTGTTCCCTAATTCTACTTAGGACAGTAGTCTTATCTGCAATACTCTTATACAGACTTCCGAGCACCTATTTCTCCCTCATTTTCTAACGCAGTGTTATACCTGGAGATGTGAAAATCCTAGAGTTCTTTTTCCAGCCTTGAAAAAAGAAGGGGCACAAGACAAAAGTAAGAATAGCACCAAGGAGTACCTGAAATATGAACAATTGAGGAGAGACATGGGATGTTAACAGTGGTGATGGTAATGGCCCTTTACATTTATTGAATCATAAAATTTACCAGGCAATTTAAATGTTTTGCATAGATGATATGATTTTAATCCAGCACTCTGGTGACTTACCTGTTACTATTTTCCATTTATAAACCAGGAAACAGAGATACTGTGTTAAAATAAGTTTAAGATTACACAACTGGTGTTAGGAAGTGACACAGAAAGTAGAAAAAAGACAAGTAGAACACTAGAGCTTCTCTGGGAGGTTTAGCAGCAGAAGCCCGAGGACAACATATTTATTATTCTGCAGTTAATGCAGTCTGTCACAATGCTATGTGTGTATCTCTTCATTCTCAATTTCAAATCCAAAGAGACTACATGTGATAGGCCTGCCTTTGGTCTATCTCTGATCAATAAACTGTGATCAGGGAAGATAGGAATATAACACAGAGATAGCCTCCCCTGAATATGAGAGGCACTGTCGAGAAATGAGCGTTGGTTGTTAGTAGTCACTCTAAAGGGCATTGAGTGTGTTACATAATGATGTAAGGAGCTACCACATCCATGTGCAGGCAGGATTCTCTGAAGCTGATAGATGTTTGATACTTACGTTCCTTAACTAAAATATACAGTGTGTACGTCTTATTTTTGGTTTCTCCAGGGGGTTTTTACACACTGACTAAATTAGGAATTTTTTTTGTATATCCTTTTTTTGGTACACTTTAGGTGTATAATATAATGACATTCATCATTGGAGATAATGCACCTTTACATACTCTCTTGGTTCTTATTTTTTCCCCCTTCCCCTGCCCTCCCCTCAACCCCTCCATCCCTCCTTATTTACAAAGACTTTATTATTTTATTTTCCTTAATACAGAACACTCCCTGAAGAAGCTCAGTTTACAATGAAAGTCTTCTATTTTGACAGCATGCCAGATTAGCTACTCTGAATGAGCCACCTGCTGAAAGAAACTAAAAATTCTGGATTAAAAAATTGAATATAAAAAATCAAATATATTTGTGACCTAGTAGGACCTAAAGAAAATCTCAGAGGGGATATTCAAGCTGTGTGTGAGGGGTGAAGAAATGTAAGGGCCAAAGTGGGCTTTTGTTCAGATTATCCTCAAATTTTGCACATCTAGAGCTCCTGCTTTGGTAGTTGTGTAGCATGCCAGAATCAAAAGATAAAGCCAAGAACCAGTTCTGAAGGAAAAGTATAATAGGTGACAAAATCTTGGATCCCTAAAAGCTATATTCCCCGTGTAAATGTGAGTGAGAAATAAATCTCATACACACAAAGGTCAGTAAGGAAACAAGCCTACCTTGGAGCTGGAGCCCAGTAAAGGGCTCCTGAAAAAGTCTCTCCTGAGAAACTATAACAAGACATTTGATTTAGAGGCTCAAATACAATCTATCTGTGCAATACAATAAACCTCAACCGAAGAATTTAATTTAGCCCTAAGGTGGATGGTGTCCCCAAGCAACTCACAGAAGCAAATTCTCATACTCTCTAGAAAAACTCAATTTTAACTCCAGCCTCAAAGAATCCTCACATTTACAATACCAGAAACATGAATTCCAAGTAGAAAATCACAATCCAGAAGGAAACAAGTCACCATGAGCAAAAGTCTGTTTTGAAAGAAATAATATACAAAGATGCATAACATTTTCAGTATTGAATTTAATAATAATAGAATGTAGACTATGTTTAATTTATGTAAGAAATTTTAAAAATGGATTAAAAAGAGAACAGAACTTCTAAAACTAAGTTTTTCTGACTTTTGAGACATAACATAAAAAACGTGGGTTAAAAGAATACACGGTGAAATAAGGAAGTCTTAAAGATATCTTACAGTTCTACAGAATCATTTTCTCCGAATGATGAGACTGATGTAGAAAATAACAATACCAGACATTTATTGACTGCAAGAGTTTTTAAGAAAAATAAAACCAGTAGTGAAATATTTAATCTAACACTGATGAACATTTTCTGGGAGGAGTCGAAAAGGCATCGTCCAGGACCACAGATCGCTAGCATAGGCTATTATGCCACATAATCTAAATTTATTGTCAGCACAGCCCATTTAATGTTAAAATTCTCTTCACTAATTATGGCTCACCACTTTTTTGGGGGGGGCGCGAGTGTGGGTGCTTATGTGTATATTGTAGTAATTACATTACAAGACGACGAGATGCACCGAAAAAGAGCATACAACTGCAAGTGTCTACTATGGACTACTCGTGTCTCTTTCAATCAGATAAATGCCTATCTACTCCAGAGTCTCAGAGTACTGTCTTAACGAGAACCCAGTTAGATGTCCCATTTGTATTTTAGGAGTGGATACTGAGAATAAATTGCAGCAGAGTTCTGCTTTGAACAATTCGAACGGCCCGAACTTTGCTGATTAGTCTAGCGTTTAAAATCTTTACTATTTGCCTAGTACTCCTTGAAACCCACGACTCACAAACGGGGGAACATGGAATCACAGCAAAGAACAGGTGAAAAGTTGTTTCTAGTTGTATCTCGCAGGCGCATACAACTCCCGTCGTTCCCTGTGCAAAGAATCAACAAATAAACAGAGGCACCGCGTTTCAGGTTCTATTGCGCAGCGACCGCAATGGCACCTGGTTTTTGTAGTCTCTTGGTGCAGAGCCGCCGGTGAGGCCACCCGCACAGTTGAGGAACAAAACTACACTTCCCACTAAGGCCCGGAGACCGGCACCGGCCGCGTGACGTCACCGCTACTGCTAGCCAATGGCAGCGCCGGGCGGCGGTGAGGCAAGCGCCGTCAGGCGCCAAAGTGGTTTTTTTTTTTTTTTTTTTTTTTTTTTTTTTTTTTTTCCTGCCGGAGTCGAGCGGGTGCTGCTAGCGGAGGCGCCATATTGGAAGGGACAAAACTCCAGCGACAGCGAGTGACACAAATAAACCCCTGGACCCCTTCGTTCCCCCAGCTCTAAGGGCCGTGATGTTGTACCTAGAGGACTATTTGGAAAGTGAGTGCGTGGCACTGGCGGCGGCCGCCTCAGGGACCTGCGGGCGGGCGAGAGTGCGAGCGGACGGGCAGGCAGGATGGCGGGAGGGAGGGGGAGGCGGGGGATGTTTCTTTCTCACGGTAACTGGCAGCCTCGTTGTGAGCTGCCGGCTCCCCCCCCCACGCACGCACGCACGCAGTGACGTAAGCTCGCACTTTCGCCGTTGCCCCCGCCCCGCTGACGGACTCTCTTTGACAGTGATTGAGCAACTCCCAATGGACCTGCGGGATCGCTTTACGGAGATGCGCGAGATGGACCTGCAGGTGCAGAGTAAGTTGGCGCTTTTACTCCCGTTCGACGCGCGCGCTTAGTCCCGGCCTGGCTCGCCACGATGCTAGTGCCTGTGCGCTCTGACTAGTCTGGGTCACCTAAAGAGTTGTCAGAAAGATCTGGCAGTGCTATATATTGCTGCACCTTTTCCTCTCAAGCTGTTTTTCTTGGGGGCTTTTGTATTCCTTTCTCAAATTTGGCACTGTGCAAAAAATGTTTCTATACCTTCAATTGAGAATGTAGATACTGTGTGTGTTTTAATGGAAATCAACATAAATGTTGAGAGATTTTCTCCTGAGCTTTATGTATCCAACTTAGATTTCAGCATTCATACAAAGACCCTGGTGAACTTGCCATACTGAATTTTGAAAATTTCACATTATAGCATTTACTTTGAGTTGTCGGCAGTGTGATCATTTTCTCAGAATGAGTGAGGGAACTAAGATTTTATGGGAAGCCTTCTGTCAGTTGTTACCAAATTTTGACAGTTGTTGTGCTTTTTTCTTTCAGTGATAACTTACTGGTGACTTTTTCTCAGAATTAGCCTTGCTCTTTCATAGAGCAAGGAATGGAAGTAGATAGTTCAGGAACCATTTCAGATAGCTAGGAACTTGTCCATTTTCATTCCTCCTATCACACACTTACATCTGTATCCTTTGTTCATGAACTAGTTTTCTCAGGTTCATGTCAAGCTCTTGGGACACCTAGTTTTGCAGCCTGTTGGAGTGTGCAAGACTGAGTTCTATATGGATTGTGATTGAAAACTATGGTGAATGTTTAAATTTAAAAATTTACTACAGTAAAAGACACATTACCGTTAATCTTCCTCAAAATACCTGCTCATTACCTTGAACATGCTTATCTCATCATTCTTACTGCTTTTTTTTTTTTTTTCTTACTGCTTTTTGAAGCAGTTCTGGAAGTCCTCTTTCATGAGTGTGTATAGTTTCGGTATTGTAGTTGCATTGATGTCTTGAATTGATTCAAAATGTTTATTTTTTCATGGTCATTTTGACTTGAGGGAAGAGCTAGAAGACACACAGTGCCAGATCCAGTGACTAAGGTGACGAAGACACACTGAAATGTTTTTACAAGACTGCCTTTGTATTGCATGGCACTCAGTAATGGCATTCACCTTGTTTTTGATCACACCTCAAAGATACTTATGAAAGAGGCCTTTCAGAAGTGCCTCAGAAAGTGTCAAGAATGATAAGTGTGTGTTCAGGTGAAGAGGTGGATATTAAAGGGGATTAATTGTAATAAGTCTTTGTACTGTAATAATTTTTAAATTTAAGTATTCATTGTATAATTTGATCATTATCTCGTATGTGGTTTTCCATCTACCTCACAATCTATGTTAATAGAGTTGAAATGTGAAAAAGTTTGCTGAGGCAGTGTTCTCTGTAGAATTGAGCATAGACTTTGTTTTTGGTATTTTCAACAATTGTGTTTTGTCACATTCAGCTGACTTAATACCATTAGCTTTGACCCCAAAGCTGTACTATTCAAAAACTATGGTACAGATCCTATCTATGTTGTTGATTGTTCTTTGCTTATTAGAAAAAATTTTGAAGTAACAACAGCAACAAAAAACCTAAGGTAATTAAGCCATTATGTTGTAAATGGCCAATGAAATAGTATAGCATGTGTTGTCAGATGTTTTTCTTTTCTCAAATTGAAGCATGTATATTTGTTTAAGAATTCAGTTATCTAAATATGAAATGTTTTATTATGTCAGATGCAATGGATCAGCTAGAACAAAGAGTCAGTGAATTCTTTATGAATGCAAAGAAAAATAAACCTGAGTGGAGAGAAGAACAGATGGCATCCATCAAAAAAGTATGTGTTACACTCTGGATGATTTATCAATAAATATTAGGACCCTCTGAAAAAGATACTTTAAAGTTAAATTGATTTATGGTATCAAAGTTAAATAGGATTTATGGTATCAAAATGAGCAAAAGCTATCAAAAGCTCTATAAAATTTAATGTATTGTTTTCTACCTTCAAACAGAGATTTTTAAACATTGAAATACTGGTAATTTTAAAAATTGCTTACGTAATGAATACTCATTAGAGAGTTATGGGATTATTAAAGAGTACTTCTCTCCCCGTTTTTAATTTGTTTTGCTGATTGCACATGGTTAAGTTGTCTTATCTTTAAAGATATAATACTATTTTCCAATTTGTCATCACACAAACTGGGATGACAAGCAGAAGATCTTGAGCATATGTTATGTATTTCTAGGTACCTAACTTAGTAGGCACACAGAAGAGTAGAATCTTAAGAATTAGAAATATTTTAAAAGTCTTTCATTTTAAACTCTAAATTTGTGCATGAATTGGGTCTAAAACTATAGAATTCTTTGAATTCGTATTAGTTTTACAGGACTTAGAGGTCTCTCCTAGATTATAATTGGCAGTAGATCCCAACTCAAGGTTTGCTTTAACTGTATAATTTAGTCTATACAAGGGTACATTGTGAAGAACAGTTTTAAAGACCTGGGTTTGCTCATGATTTTGCCATTTAACTATCTGATAATGGACAGGTCTTTTAATATCACTCAAAAATAATGCCTTTCTACACCTAATCTTCATATAATTGTTCTAGGATTAACTAAGAAAGAAATTTGGAAACTACAAATTCAGTAGTTGTGTTATTTATTTACCACAGATAGGGAAGATTATTTCTGGTAGGAGAAAAAAAATCAGAATCTATTAAAGGGAAATAGTCCTGCCTTGAAAGATGTGTATGAATATAGATATCACACACGTACATCCCAGAGGCATTGATAATTTCTGTAACTACTAAGTGTTTTATGTTGCACAACTCCAGTATAACCCCCAAAGTCTGGTACCCCTTGGAAATTCATAGAATCTTTGTTTCTTTTTTAAAAAAATTAATTTGCTTTACATTGCTGAGAAATCTAAAGTATACATTAAGTTGTATGAAATTAAACCTAATTTGAAATGGAAGTTATAGAACAGTTGGATAATAAGGACATGTAGATTAGAATTCTTTCTAGCTATGGTTTTATAAGTTGTTTTTTTAGACAAAAATAAAAAGAAAACATTTTTTTTCAATAGAACATAATGTGCTTTACAAGTTAGATAAATCTTAACATTTTTTTCTTTAAAATACTATTCATTAGCTCACATAACTTTTTCTAATAAGAGTAGACTTGAAATATAAACGTATATAATGTTTTCTAAGAATACAGAATGTGTTGCTTTAATTCTTGGGTATTGTCTGTCATTTCTGATTCTCCCCAACCATACTTTATCCCTAAGGGCCATTTTATTACTAATATAGGATGACTGACAGTGATAACAAGGTATGATATTGAAAATGCAGTTGCATGTCTTTATATGCATATTTAAAATGACTAATTTATTCCTGAAATGACAATGTTTTTATTCAGGACTACTATAAAGCTTTGGAAGATGCAGATGAGAAAGTACAGTTGGCAAACCAGATATATGACTTGGTAAGTAAAATTCGTGTGCATACACTGTGCTGTATAAGAACTTGAATTATGAGTTATGTTTTAAATTTGTTGGCATACATGTAATAGGAAGAATAGCCTAAAACTAAAGTATTATTTTGTTGATCACATTTAATTAGAGAGTTCAGTTTTGTTTTTTTTTTTGTTTTCGAGGAAGAATCATAGAAAGTCCACAGTATTGAATAACAGGGTCTGGAACCTTTTATTTTAGCCAAGACTACACTGCTCTAAGATTGTGTCATTCATATATATATTTTTTTTTTGTCAAGAGTTGACTTTAACTTTATTTTGCTGACCCTAAACTTTTAAAGTAGTATGTTTACTTGCCTATTACATCATTTTGAGTTTGTTTCTGTGATAAAATACATATAAGATACTGTGTTGAGGAGAGCTTTGGTAGTCTGATTAAAAAGAGGAAGAGAGTCATTGGAATCAGTGTTTACCGGATGTCAGTAAACAGTTCTCAGCTGTCAGGTGGCAAAATTTTGGGGAAGCATTAGATTACATACATTTTTTTTTTTTTAAAAGCTTCCTTCTTGCAGCAGTACTTATAAAAGACTGAAATCACCAAGAAGACATATCTAATATATATTTCTTAAGTTGATGTCACTGTGGTACTTTTTTTAATGTGAAGCATCTTCTTTTAAAATATATACTTTAGGAGATAGTAATTTTTCTGTTTTTGCCTCAAAGTAAGTTATAGCAGAAAACAAATGCTCAATTTTGTTTGACTTCACCTTACCGATTTCATCTCTTACTTTTGCAGTCTTTTGGGAACAGTTTTGTTACTCAACAAGTGCACGTAAATTAAATATCAGTGAGCAAGACACAACATAAAAAAGGTACACACCTCATATGGTGTGTATTATAAATGCTGATGCTTAGCTCAAAGTGTGTGTCATGTGAAGGCATAGAGAATGTTTAATTGTATTTATATAGTGAAAATATTTGTACTTTATTCATATATTTATTCTGAAAAGGAATTTCATAAAAGACACTGCCTGAAGATCGAGTAGGGTGCTTGCTTCGACAGCACATATACTAAAACTGTAACGATACAGAGAAGATTAGCATGGCCCCTGCGCAAGGATGACATGCAGATTCGTGAAGCGTTCCATATTTTTTAGGGCCAGGGATTTAGCTCAGTGGTTTCACCGCCTGCTGCGCAAGTGTAAGGACTGGAGTTCGATCCCCGGTACCACACACACAAAAAAGATCGAGTAGGTTGTAGCTATAACAGATTGTAGCAAATAGGTCAGGACATAGCTACAACCTACTCAATCTTTAGGTGGTATCTTTAGAATGAAAACAAAAAAGTACTTGATTGTTTGAGTCTTGAATTATGTCTGTAACAAAAAGCCTTTTTCACTTGAATCTAAAGCTAATTTGTTTAGTAACATTCTTCCTCATATTTTATATGTACCATTCTTTTTTTAGAGATTACCTGCTTTTTTAATTCATATAGCTCTTTTCTTGTCTTCCTTGTTTAATGTTGTGTTACTTTTCTACTTTTTGTACCTTTACTAAAAATAACTTTATGTATTTAGAAAAATATTTAACATACTTGCCCTTTAAATTTGTATGCATGTTGTCATCTGTTGTTTATGAACCATGAACCTCATTTTATCCACAGTGTGCCAGATACAGTGGTTTTGCTTAGGTATAATGAAAAAATAAAAAGTGTATATTAGAAATAGTTCCTGTCTTGAAGGGACTAGTGGAGAAGAAATACCTATGAATTCAAGTGGATAACCTGTACAGAAAATGTAACAAGTACAGATCAGTGGAGTAGAGTATTGAGGTTATCTGGTGAAAAACTGAACTAAGTCATGCAATTATTTGGTGATGAGATGAGTTTTAGACAGAGGATTGGGGCTGTTATAGGTTGTATTGGAGGGAAAGCATTTTATTCGGGTAATGGCAATAAACAGAATGAAAATAAAAACTAAATTTTGGGGGGGTAAGGATTGATTACCTAGACCAGAGCATGAGATAACAGAAAAAGGTTATATAGTAAATGTAATAAATACAATACATGTAGTAAAAAGTGAGCATTCACACAGGATCCGTATCAGATGGGAGTGTGAACCCCAGTTCAGCCCTTTTACTGGAAGCATGACTTTGGAAGTTATTTAATCTTGAATCTGAGTTTCCCAGCCTATAAAATAACAGTATTTATAGTTTTACTAGAGTATCTGTACTTAAGTATATATTCCCACATGTATATGTGTGTGTCATATATATGTATAAAAACGGTCTCTTCTTCATTAAAAACTTAATCCATCTCTTCTTACTGGAACTTTCTGCCTTCCCAAAGCCACTGCCTCTCTTTCTCACCCTGCCAAGTTGAAGCTGTTTTCTTTCACTTTCCTATTATCTCTATTATCCTATTATCTCTGCCTTTTGTCTTTTTTTCCTTCTCTCCACTCTTCCTTTTTTTATTTTTTCTTCCTTTTTAAAAAATTCTATTGCTTTTTTAGATGACTTCTTACTGTAAGAATCTCTTCAGGATCTCACTCATATGTGGAGTGTAAATTCATAGAAGTTGAGAATAGAATAGTGGCTGCTAAAGTCTGGAGGGAATAAAGAAGAGGGAGGAGAGGGGATGGAGAAAGGTTTATTGAGCTACTACTAAGCTATAGTTAGGTAAGAGAAAGAAGTTCTAGTGACTTATACAAGAGTGATAGGGTGACAAGAGCTAATAGTAATATAATATATATATATTTTTAAGATGGAAGAAAGGATTTTGAATGTTTTTGCCATGAAATGATCAGTGTTTGAGGAAATAGATGTATTTACCTTGATTTGAATATTACACAATGTTTATATGTATTGAAATATCACATGATAACCTGTAATCATACATAATTTTTAATCTACCAGTTTAAAAAAAAATCCCTCCTTTGAGACTTTGTCATCGTCATTATCCTCCACTTTTAATTATTACTATTACTTAATGGTTTACGGATCAGTCCCTTTCATTGATTAAGAAACTGTCACATGATTCAGAATTATTCTCTTGTGAAATCATCTTATACTCTAGTCATCTACTTTGACTTTTGTAAATTCAGATTTCCTTCATAGCACATACTGAACCTGATCATCACTTGGGATTTTCCTACCTCTGAAATGCCTCCTGTATCTCTACTTAATTTCCTACCACTTTATCATCCTTTTTTTCTTCCTAAGCAAGACACTCGTTCAGCTCTTGAACTTTTTATTAGTACCTTCCACACTGTTGCCAACATAGGGTGGATTTTTATTTGCTCTAAAAATCACCAGTCATCACAGGTCACTAGAATAACTAGAGGAAATCATGCAGTTGACATTGGTTCCTCTACAAATTCTTAATTTTCATTTGACACTGTTTGCCCTTGTATTTGAATTTAGTCAGTTTTGTTTTGTTCCTCCCAGTGGCTTTCCAAAACTGTGCCACACACATCATGCAAACATCCCGTCCCCAGTTGTGGTTTGCCTTGTATTGTTAATACGTTTTGAGAGTTTTTGGTGAGAAATTCCACCAAGTCTCGTGTCTTTTTTTTGTTGTTGTTGTTAAATTATTTTATTGGTACATTTTAGGTATACAACACAATTACATTTCTCATTGGGAATTGTACCTTTACATAATGCATCTTGGTTCTTATTTTTTCCCCATTCCTAGCCCTCCCTTCACCCCCTCCACCCTTCCCTATTTACAAAGACTTTATTTCCATTTTTTCCATTGCTCAGCATTTTTCCTTTCCCTTCTTTCCTTTCCCCTGCCCCTCCCATTACCCCTAACACTTTGGACCTTTTCTTCCTATTTTGCATTGTCAATTATTCATTCTAATCATTGGTACATTTTAGGTATACAATATAATGACATTCATCATTGGAAATTTGCACCTTTACATAGTCTCTCTTGGTTCTTATTTTTCACCCTTGCCCAGCCCTCCCTTCAACCCCTCCATTCCTCCCTATTTACAAAGATTTTGTTCCTGTTTTTCAATTTTCTCATACTAATCCCATTCCCTTCTATCCTTTCCCCTACACCTCCCACTTCCTTCCCCTTTGCCCCTTTTCTTCCTGTTTCACATTACCTGTTATACATTTTACTCCTTATTTACACTTTCAGTTTTTCACACCAGAGAAACTATTCGGTATTTACACATGTGTGTCCTATTTATTTCACTTAAGAGTATGGCTTCAATGTGCATCCACTTAGCTATAAATGTCTCTAATTTCTCATTTTTTATGGCTGAGTAGTACTCCATTTTATTAAAAAACCGCATTTTCTTTATCCAGTCTCCAGTTGATGGGCATTTGGGCTGTTTCCAAGTTTTAGCTATCACAAACTGTGCTGCTATGAACATGGGTGCACATATATCACTGTGGTATGATTCTTTTAATTCTTTGGGGAAGATCCCCAGCAAGGGAGGAGCGGGGTCAAATGGGACTTCCAGTCCTAGTTCTTTGAGGTATCTCCATACTGATTTCCACAGTGCTTGCACCAGTTTACAATCCCACCAGCAGTGGAGCAGAGTTCCTCTTTCCCCACAGCCCCGCCAGCATTTGTTATTGGTTGATCTCATGATAGCAGCCATTCTTTCTGGAGTGAGGTGGAATCTCAGTGTTATTTTCATTTGCATCTCTCGAATGACCAGTGATGTTGAACATTTTTTCATGTACTTATTTGCTATTTCTACTTCTTTGTCTGAGGAATGTCTGTTCATTTCAGATGCCCATTTTCGGATTGGGTCTTTACATTTGGGAGGTCTGATCTTAATTTTTAAATTCTTTATAGATTTGAGATAGTAGACCTCTGTCTGAGGAAGAGCAGGTGAAAATTTTTTCCCACATTGTGGGTTGTCTCTTCACACTGCTGGTGGTTTCTCTTGCTGTGCAGAAGCTTTTTAATAAGAAGAAATCCCACTTGTTGATCGTTTGTGCTAGTTCAAGGGCAACTGAGGTTTTGTTCATAAAATCTTTTCCTACACTGATGTCCTCAAGAGTTCTACCTAACCTCTGTTCCAACTGGTTCAGAATTTCTATTTTAATATTTAGATCTTCAAAACATTTTGATTTTAGTTTAGTGCATGGTGAGAGATATTGGTCTAGTTTTAATCTTTGGCAACTTGAGACCCAGTATTTCCAGCACCACTTATTAAAGAGGCTGTCTTTCCTCCAGTGAGAGTGTTTGGCTCCTTTATTGAAGATGAGATGGCTGAGTGTGTCTGGCATTGTTTCTGCATCTTCTAATCTGTTCCACTGGTCCTCAGGTCTGTTTCTTTGCCAGTACCATGCTGTTTTTATCACAGTAGTTTTATAGTAGAGTTTCAGGTTGGGGATTGTGATACCCCGAGCCATGTCTCTGTTACCTAGAATTGCTTTTGCTATTCTGGGTCTCTTCTTGTTCCAGATGAATTTTTGGATAGTTTTCTCAAGGTCTATGAAGTATGCTGCTGGGATCTCAATTGGAATTGCATTAAATCTATAGAGCAGTTTTGGAAGTATGGCCATTTTCACCATATTAATCCTTCCTACCCAGGAGCAGGGAATGTTTGTCTATTTTCTGATAACATCTTCAATTTCTCTTTTCAGAGTGCTATAGTTTTCAGAGAAGAGGTCTTTGATTGCTTTTGTTATGTTGATTCCTAGGTATTTCAGTTTTTTGGGTGCTTTTGTGAAAGGAATTATTTGCCCTGTTTCACTCTCAGTGAGTCTGTCATTGGTGTAGAGGAAAGCTATTGATTTTTGTATGTTGACCTTGTAACCAGCTACTTGACTGAATTTGGTTATTAAGTCTAGAAGACTTTTGGTGGAGTTCTTGGGGTCTTCTATACAGAGTATCATGTCATCTGCAAATAATGGCAATTTGACTTCTTCATTTCCTATCTTTATTCCTTTTATTTCTTTCTCTTGTCTAATTGCCGTGGCTAATATTTCCAGAACTATATTGAACAAGAGTGGTGATAGTGGACATCCTTGTCTTGTTCCTGATTATACTGTGAAGGATTTCAGTTTTTGACCATTTAGTATGATATTGGCTGTTGGTTTTTCATAGATGGCTTCTATCAGTTTGAGGTAGAGACAATCTATTCCAATTTTTTATAGGGTTTTGATCATAAATGCATGTTGGATTTTGTCAAATGCTTTTTCTGCATCTATGGAGATAATCATATGGTTTTTATCCTTGGCTCTATTGATACAGTGTATTACATTGATTGATTTATGTATATTGAACCATCCCTGCATCCCTGGGATGAATCCCACTTGATCAGGGTGTATGATCTTCTTGATGATCTTCTGCATTCTATTTGCCATTTTCTTATTAAGGATTTTTGCATCTATGTTCATTAGTGAGATTGGCCTATAGTTCTCCTTTTCGGTTGGGTCTTTCTCTGCTTTGGGGATCAAGGTGATGCTTGCTTCCAGGAATGAATTTGGGAGTATTGCTTCCCTTTCAATTTCATTGAAGAGTTTAAACAGTAGTGGCAGCAGTTCCTCTCTAAATGTCTTGTAGAATTAATTCAGCAGTGAAGCCATCAGGGCCCGGGCTTTTCTTAGTTGATAAGTTTTTAATTACATTTTCCGTTTCATTGGTTGATATTGGGTTGTTCAGAATTTTTAGGTCTTCTTCGTTCAACTTTGGTAATTCATATGTATCTAGGCATCTGTCCATTTCTTCTGTGTTGTCCATCTTATTGGCGTATAGGTTCTGGAAGTAGGTAGGTATTGATGATCCTCTGGATTTCTTCTGGGTCTGTTGTAATTTCACCCTTTTCATTCCTAATTGTATGGATTTGGGCCTTTTCTTTCCTTTTTGTGATAAGGTTGGCTAAGGGTTTGTCAATTTTGTTGATTCTTTTGAAGAACCAACTCTTGGCTTCATTGATTTTTTTTGTATCATTCTCTTAGTCTCCATTGCATTGATTTCTCCTCTGATCTTTATAATTTCCCCCCTTGTATGAGCTTTGGGTTTGTCCTGCTCTTCTTTTTCTAGAAGCTTTAGGTTCAGCATGAGGTTGTTTAATTGGGCTTGTTCTGTTTTCCTAATATGCGTATTCACTGCTATGAATTTCCCTCCTAAGACTGCTTTCATTGTGTCCCATAGATTCTGATATGTTGTATTGTCGTTGTCATTTAACTGAAGGAACTGTCTGATTTCTTCTTTAATTTCCTCTGTGACCCATTGGTTATCCAGAAGTGTGTTGTTCAAGTTCCACGTGTTTATGAAATTTTTCGAGTTTCTTTTGCTGTGGATCTCCAATTTCATTGCACTATGGTCTGATAATATACAGGGGATAACTTCAGTTCCTTTGCACTTACTTAAACATGTTCTATGTGTGAGTATGTGGTCTACTTTGGAGAATGACCCATGTGCATCTGAGAAGAATGTGTATTGTGATTTTGTGGGATGGAAGACTCTGTAAACATCTGTTAAGTTCATTTGTTGAAGAGTTTGATTGAGTTCTAGTATTTCATTACTTATTTTTAGTCTAGTTGATCTATCTATTTGTGACAGTGGGGTGTTGAGGTCCCCCACTACAATTGTATTAGTGCATATATGACTTTTTATGTCCGTTAGTATTTGTTTTATATAGTTGGGTGCACTAGTGTTTGGTGCATAGATACTTATGATTGTCATCTCTTCCTCTTGGATTCTTCCCTTTACAAGGATGTAGTGTCCTTCTTTGTCTCTCTTAATCAGTGTTGATTTGAAATCTACTTGGTCTGGAAAGAGGATAGCTACTCCTGCTTTTTTTTGGGTTCCCGCCACATGGAGTATTGTTTTCCACCCTTTAACTTTCAGTCTGAGTTTCCTTTTGAATTAAGTGTGTTTCTTGTATGCAGCATATTGTTGGATTTTGCTTCTTGACCCATTCTGCCAGTCTGTTTCTTTTGATTGGTGAATTGAGACCATTAACTTTGCTGGTTATAACTGAAACGTATTGTCTTGTCATTGCCATGACTTTTTCTTTTTGTTGGGTTCTCCCCCTTTACATTTAATTACTTGTTGTGCCAGATGGGTTCATTCCACTTTGCTTCCTGGGGTTGTGATCCTCAGTGTCTGTTCCTAGGATATTGTGGAGTGCTGGTTTGGTATTCGTGAAGTTCCTAAGGTGCTCTTTGCCATGAAAGTATCTTATTTCTCCATCCATTTTGAAAGATAGTTTTGCAGGGTACATCAATCTGGGTTGGAGGCTGTTTTCTTTTAGGGCTTGGACTATGTCACTCCAAGCTCTTCTTGCCTTGATGGTTTGTGTTGAGAAGTCGGCTGTGATTCTGGTAAGCTTTCCATTGTGTGTGATTTGTTTCTTTTTTCTAACTTCTTGTAGAACTTTGTTCTTCGGTTAAGTTTCTGAAATCTTAACAATTATATGCCTATGTGTAGATTTTTTTTGATCAAGTCTATTTGGAGTCCTATATGCCTCACTTATCTGTATGTCAAGCTCTTTTCCCCTTCTTGGGAAGTTTTCTGCCATTAATTCTGTGAAGAGTATTTTTTGTCATCTGCACTCTCTCCTGTTTCTTCATTGACTCCAATCAGTCTTATGTTATTCTTCTTTGCATCATCTAGCAGCTGCTGGATTGATTTCTCATGTTCCCTTATAATTTTGAAGCAGTTTTCATTTTCCTGGTCACTCATTGCAATCCTATCTTCTATATCTGAAATTCTGTCCTCACATTGGCTCATTCTGCTGTGTAGACTTTCAATGGAGTTTTTCATGTCCTGGAAATCTATTTGCATCTGTTTTATGGATTCCATTTGTTTTCTTATGTTGGAATTCCATCATGTTCCTCAGCTCCTCTCTAGAGTTATTACTCATGTCTTACACTAGGAGCACAATTTCTCCTGTTATCTGAGAAATTATTTCTGATTTCATTTTTTCCAGATCCCCTTTTGTTGCCAGTTCAGTGGGTCCAGGTGGTTGAGTATCAGAGTGTTCCACCTCATTTCTTTTTGGGGTTGCTGTAGGTGATCTGGACGTCTGGTTTTGAGACTTATTTATGTGTCTTCTCATTTCAACTGGGGGGGCAGGGGGGGTGCTTTGGCTCCCACGTGGCTCAACTCCGGTGAGCTCGGAGAGGTAGGACAGGGGCCTGGAGCAGTCGTAGGGATGGTGGCCCGGAAGCCCTTTCCTCTGGGCTGGGAGCAACGGGAGGGATGGTGGCCAGGAAGCCCCTTCCTCTGGACCAGGAGCAGTGGGACAGCGGCTCAGAAGCCCCTTCCTCTGGGCCAGGAGCGGCGGGACTCAGTACCGTGGTCTGGTGGTCCAGTGTCCTCTGCGTCTTTGTAGTATGGAACCAGGTGGCTGTACAGAGGAGTGGTGGGTTGGGGGGATGTCCAGTGGATTGTTGCCGGGGTGCAAGCTGATTCAATGTGTTCCACCAGTCTTGTGTCTTTATGTAGTCTTACTCTCTTACCTCTTTTCTCAAAGGATGAGATGTTCTTCCTTCTGATTATTACTCCACTTTTATACTTGTTCAACCTCTTTGACTTCCCTCACCTTCAATTTCATCCTAAATCTGTGGCAGTTTGGATTCTATATAATAGTTCTCTGAAACTACATTGATAACTTCTTCATTGCTAAGTACACTGAGTACTCTTTAGTTCTCTTAATCTGACTCTTAAGAAAATTAACACTTTATCATTCTTTTTTTTCCTCACAGTCTTGCTCATATATTATCATTTGACTGCTCTAATATGATTCTCACACCTTTGTGACCTTTCTCACTGTCTTGGTTGTAGATCACAGTGGTGATGTTCCTCAGGTTCTGTCCTGACCTGCGATGTTTCTTATTCTTCAGGTGTTGCTCATGTAAAGGAAATTTTCTTCCCTGCTTTTATTCCCAGTCCAGAGGGCCAGGAAGATCAGTTGCCACATAGCGAAGAATTATTATGTCAGATGCCAGTTTTGTTCCCTACCCCCGTATACCACCAAAGTTCAGAAATAACTTGCCCATTACCTTTCTGTATATTTCCCTAGGTTTAACAATTATACATTATCCCTCAAGTCTAGACTTTTCCTCTGAGTCTTTTCATCTTACCTGAGAATTCTTAAGCCCTGAAATTCAGTTTATTAAACCTTAAGACTTTTAGACTTTTTTTTTCTTACCTGCATGCATTTTTTTGTTTCTACATCTCAGAAGAAACACGGGTCATATAATCATTCAAGTTAAGTTGCTCAAAGTCATCTGGGACTCCTTGTCCCTATCTTGCCCTGCATTTAATTGCCATGTCTTGTTTATTTTATTATCAAGGTACTTAGAATATCCTTTCCTCTGCATTCATTTAGCCTGATGTAGTTTGTCTTAGGTACTTCCTTATTGTTGGGACAAAATACCCGATACCCACAAGTTAAAAGAGGAAAGGTTTATTTTAGTTCACAGTTTGTAGAGGTTTCAGTCCATAGTCATCTAGCTCAAAGGCAAGGCAGCGTGACACAGGAGAAACAGTCTGTGGCAGGACAGGGAGAAAAAAGCAATAGTAGCAGCAAGCCTCCCTTTCCCTTTTTATTCCATTTAGGCTTCAAGTAGACTAATCCAGTTATCACACACCCACAATCCACTATCATACACCCATCATCCAGTCACTCCCAAAGCCCCACCTGGGAGTGCATGAGGCTTTTGGGGGGACATGTAGATATAAGCCATAAAGTACTTTTTCAGATGCTTTAAAAAAAAACTGAAGTATAATTAGAAACAATAAAATGTACACATCCTATGTATGTAATTCTTATTGATGAATGTGTATATCCTTGGAACCAATACCCCAACCAGGATATAGAGCATGGCTATTCACTCTAGAAACTTCCCTCATGTTCATGTATCGTGCATACCCCCCTAGTGTCTTTCTCTCTCACTTGAATGGCTCTAGTAGCTTTTCTAAATGTTGTTTCTGCTTTGACTTATCACTTTTGATTTATCATGTTACTTCTAAAATAGATATTTTAGCCCACTGTCATATTTTAATTTCTTTGGTATTTTTCTTCTGATTTCTTTTACCATGTCCTGTATTGTCCTTTTGGATCTGATTCTTGTCATATCTCTAGCTGCATCTTGTGCTGTCTGTACTGAACATACAATGTACAACTCATTCTTCCTAAATGGAATGACTATCTTCATGCTTGGTAGATAAACTTTTTTCCATCCTTCAGTAACCTGCACATGTGTAGCTTCTTTATTAGTGTAATCCTAACCAATCTTGACATTTGTATCATTTATATCTAGAAGAAGTGATTTAACTATTTGTAACAGAAAAAGCTTGTAAGAGCTTAAACCAAGGATTTGTTTTCCTCTCACATAAAGTGACTATTGGAGGAGGCAGACCAGGGCCTGTGTGGAATCACCAACATCATCAGTGTGCTAGACTGCTTCTGATATGTTTTGGGCAGGTAGATGAATTGGTGTAGGAAATTATGGAAAAGGACACATTTTGTAGTTTAATTAGTTCCTTTGAAGAGTTTTCCTAGAATCCTTATACTGACTTCTGCTCCCATCCTAATGGCTCCCTCTACCTGTAATGGAGGCTGATAAATATTTAACAGGGCAAATTACCACCCCAAATATGGGGGTACACAGGGCTTCTATCAGTAAGAAAGGAGAGATTAGATACTATGTAGGTTATTAACAGTTTGTACATCACCCTGTTCCTCTTCATAATCATGCCGATCTCTAAATCCCCGTTATTCATATTTGATTACTGTGATCAAATCACATAATTATTTCTTTGTTTGTACATTTGTCTTCCTTATTATAAATGTTAAGAATTGTCTTTTAGTGTTTTCTTAACCTACCATAGTTATCCCACAACAACTATTTGTTGAAAAAAGTCACCTGAATATGTTAATGGTGAAGGAAAAGCATTAACATGACTTTGAAGTTTAATGGTGTCGTCCTTGACAAAGGATGTGTTTTAGGTGGGAGACAATTTCTGAAAAGGTAATAGAATGTGCTGAGATTGATTCCATTTCGATAGACAAGCAAGGATAGGCTGCAGTGCAAATAAGTACTTCTTTTCAATGTATAACTTGAAGGAAAGTAACAGCAATGTAATTCATATGAATTTAGTTTTCTTTATAGAATCACTTTAGGAGGTCACTCTCTTAAGAGCTGGTCTTCGCTCAGACTTTTTGGTCTCCTTTCTTTTGCTCTCATAATTTTGTTAGTTTCTTCAATTTTGGATAGATTTCCTTTTTAATATGTAAGGTGATTAAAAGTTCTTCTAAAACAGTATTTGTAGATGGCTGTTTAGTTAAAAAGGGCATTTTAAAGCAAATTTATAGTACTGTTTGTATTTTGGCTATTTCACCTAAAAATATCTCCTGTACATTCATTTGCTTTTAAAGAGCTTCCCTGTTTAATTTTGACAAAACAGATTTATTCAATTGCAAAGTGCACATTGGTGTGCAAAATAGTAACAGTATTTGGCATCTAGTTGAGTTTATTACCAGTAAAGTTTTAGTATTTTCATAAGATCAAAAATATTAGAACTCCCACTAGGGAGAGTTGCTAAGGTTCTTGGTCATTTTCTACCCTCAGAGCCCGACATAGGTTAATCAAATAGCTAACAGAAGAACAAAGACTATCAAGGTGATCTAATTCAAAGTTTTCCAAACCTTACTCATTCACGTCCCACTTTTTCACAGATTTTGTATCTGTATACCACCTGCCCTAAGTGCATTTTCAAATGAAATTTGTTTAAGAGGAAAGCTCTTACTAATTTGATATTACAATATAAATAAAAAACCAACATCATTTATCAGGAGTAAATAACTATTAAATGTTTGGAAACAATTATGTGCCTTCATGGAATGCTTATACTTTGTGCAGTGTGTATTGCCACAGTGTCTTATGGTGTTTGAACACTATACTGAGAGTAACAAACTTACTTTATTAGCCGTCCAAGTAATTGCAGTCAAATTTAGGGGAATTATTGATTTGTTTGTAGGGAAGTCACTAAATAAAATTATCCTGTCAAATTAATTAATATCCCTCATATGTCAGTTCTGCTCATCCAAGGGAAAGTCTATAATCTAGGTTGTGTGTTACTTATCCAAAACTTGGGAGCAGAAGTGTTTCAAATTTCATGTTTTTGGACTTTGGAATAGTTGCCTAGACTTTACCAGTTGAACATCTCTAATATGAAAATTCAAAATCTGAAATACTCTAAAATATACTTTTTGAGTGTTGACACCACAAATGGAGAGTTTTACATCTGATCTCATGTGACAGGTCACAGTCAAAATTTGAGCACACTAAATAATAGAAAATTACTGTCAAGCTATATGTATATATAAAACATATATGAAACATAAATGAAGTTTGTGTTTAGACTTGGGATCTATACCCAAGATATTTCATTATATATATGCAAATATTCCAAAATCTGGAAAGATTTAAAGTCTGAAACACTTCCGTCAAACATTTCTGATAAGGGATATGTGTATGATTTCATCCCTCAGTGTTTTATATAACATGATATTTCATTGTATTTTTACTTACCTTTGGTATCAGTAGTCAACTGATTTATTCCTAAGACCAGCACTGCACTGGTTATCTCATTTATTAGACAAGGAAACCATATTGGATAATATCAGCAAATGAAGAAATTTATGGAATTAGGAGTCCAGTAGAATAAATTGATGATTTATTCCAGTAGTTGTAGTGAAGTTTGACTAATAAAAATTGATCTTAAAATAATTTTCTTCTAGACTCTTAATACTCATAAATAGTCAATAAACACTTCTTTGTGTTCCTTAGCCAGATGTTGCCATTCTAAGGATATGTTAGAGTGCCACCTAATAAAGTTGATTTATATAGGCTCTGATAAAATTTGAACTTTTAGTTAATGCTTGAATGATTTTAGCAGTCTCTTGCAGTGCTTCAGTACCTTTAAACTTGTTTCTTTTTTATGTCCTGGACTGTTCCTGAGATGATTATATTTCAGACCCACGTTTTATCTATAAATTTGAGAGTTCTTCATATGATACTCTAATTAAGGAAATATATTATATGAATTTGACCTTTGATTTGTCTCTTGTGCTTATTTGTCTTCTAGGAGGATGATTAGTTGTAGTTTATGTGCTGAGGTTTCAAGTATTGAACATCTAAGGATAGGTCAAATTTTCATCTAGTTTAAATACAGAAATGTAAAGAATCATTTTTATGACTTATCAGAGAAATACTTTGCTATCATGCCATCCTTTTTCTTCCCCAATTTACCTTTTTTATTCACTATAATCAAATCTATACGTAGATTGAAATTTATCTCTTATTGCCATGAGCTTCAATTTAGAACCTAATAAACTGCTCATTCTGAAAGGACAAGCTAGACATCTAAATGTTTGAGTCTGTCTTAGAAGCATTTGTTCATGTAGATATACTTTTAAAGCTATGTCTAGTTTCAATTTGGATCTGTCAGTGATACATTTTAAAATTTGAATATTTGAAAACTCAGGCATTCAGAACAAAAAGAATGCAGTATTACAAAAAAAGATGAGGTTTTTGTGTGTGTGTGTGTGTTGTTGTTGTTTTGTGCAGAGGGGCCAACTGTGACTTAATTTTTATGGTCATGAATATGTTAACAAGTAATGATTCCTTTGTCTCTAAAGAGTTCTCAAAAAGGATAGTAGTTTAAACCTAAGCAGCTGTAATTTGAGGTTATAGAATATGATTTGGTGTAGAACAAGGAAGCTTCTGTTGATTGCACTTACTGACATTCCCTGGTGTGTGTAAGGTTAAATTTCGTGACAAGGAGGATAAGTTGTAATTTGGGTGTATTTCACCCAACCTTACTCATGCTGAGAAGAAATCAGTAATAAGACTGTGGTCAGCTTTGTCTTGGGAACCAATAGCCAGTGGGAAATGTCTTTCAAATGGACCAGTACTCTCTCTGCTGCCCTAAATTATTCTTATGAGGTCAGGAGGGTGTGGAATGGTAGGTAACTTGGTCCTCTTTTGCCGCATATCTGTGGAGCCATTATGATAATCAATTAGAATAGGTGCTTTACCCATTCCTGTAGATAGAGGGAATCATGTGGGTAGAGGAAAGGCACATACTAGATTTCAGTTTAGTTCAGATCACTTTTAGGGCCATTTAATGTATCCTAGTGTTTTATAACTGAAGTTAAATTTTGTGCCCAACTTCTGGCTTCTAATTTGATTTAATACAGAAATGGTAAATCTAAGGAAAACAGTTTTCATTGCCTAGTAGTTGCTTATACTATTAATCAGCACATAATCTTTTTTATATATTGAGAAGCAAAAATGCTTGAAAGCCATATTATAAAGCTGCCCTGCTCAAAGTGGCTAAGGGTTTTTTTGTTTTATTTTAATGACTTATTTGTTTTCTAAGAGTTATTCATTCTTTGAGTTTTATTGCCTTTTCTGAGCTATCTAGTATTGGAAATTTTATCATTTTTCCCATGCTTTCATATGTAATATACTTCATCAGTAAAGTATTTAATAAAATAAAGCAATTTTAATGAAGTGGTGGAATATGTATGTTGTGAAAAAGAAAAAATAGTTCTTCATTTCACCTTAACACTCCCCTTCCCATCAAGATTCTAACACTGTCCCTGTCTGTATTACATATGTTACAGGCTACATCATACTTTCTTTGAGATAACTGGTTGGCTTTCAGTCTCTGTGCATTTTTAAATTATTGATCCTCCCCTCATTTATTTGAATACAGTCTATTTTTTACTATCTCATACCTCCTTTGTGACTACCAAGCCTTTTTATTTTTTTGGTACCAGGAATCGAACTCAGGACCTTACGCTTGCCAGGAAGGCACTGTGCTGCTGAGCTACATCCCCAGCCCTTACCACAGCCTAAACTGTGCTGCTACTTTTTACTTGTTTTATCTTGACTGTATCTTTTTTTAACCTTTATTGTGTTAAAAGTCTTACATAAATCTTAAGCTTTTTTTGGTGGTTTTTTTTTTTTTTTTTTTTGAGATGGGATCCCACTGTGTAGCTCAGGCTGGCCATGAACTCACTATGTAGTGAGTTCACTACATAGATCACTAATCTGGCCTCATACTTATAGTTATCTTCCTGCCTGAGCCTCCCGAGTGCTAAGTTCTAATTCCTGTGAGAGTAGTGTTTCTCCCTTATTCATGTGTTTCCATTTAATCTAGCGCCAAGCACACAATAGGAACTCCACATTTAATATTAGTGTAATTGTAGGTAAGATGGAATATTTTCATTGTATTTAGTGTCTTGAACTTGAGTATTTATCCTGATTTCCCTTGAGATTAAATTTTGACATTGAAAGAAATATTCTTGAATAATGGAGGTCTGTGTTCATACTTTATTATTGGAAAGCGGGTTCCATTAAAGGATGCTAAATTACCTGCATGTTCTTTGAATAGGAGCAAGTGTCCATAATATGTGCCCTATAGGGTTTTAAATATTGAATATACAACTTCTGCCAACCTTTGAAGAATAACTTGTGTGTGTAGTTGGAGGGAAAGTTAGGCTTTAAATGACTAAGAAGTAACAAACCAACACCCCAATGGTTGCTGCTAACATACAAAATATAAATACTAGGGCAATATGAAGTTTTTCAACTTGAATTACATTACTCGGAGTTAAAAACAGTTGGTTCTTCTTGTATGTAGAGGTTCAGAGAAAATGTTAGAAATAAATGGTGAAGCATAGTTTGTTACAGATAGATCACAGTGAAATCTTGTTTCTGTAATGCCTTAGCTATGACTTCGGACATGTTACTCAACCCGTCTGAGCCTGTCATTTATGAAATGGAGACAGTAGTAACCTACCTCAGAAGATTAGAGTGAAGAGTAGAGAAGATATATAGCTAATGCACAAGCAGTAAGCATTACATAACCTCTTCATAAGCATCTAACTTAAGTAGCCTATCTTTTGCTAATTTTGTTCCTTTGTTCCTTGTGTTAGACACACACTATTTAATTGAACCTTACTTAAATTTTTGCTATCATGCTATATCATAGCACTTTTTAATGTTCACAAAAAAGTTATGTGTAGTTATAAGTGATTCATTGGGAAGCTGGACTGTGAAAAAAAAGATATAGTCCATAGAATATTTTTCAAAGAATTAGGTCTTTTTAATTTCACTTCAAAGTAGTAAGTGTGCACAGTTACATATTGAAAACTATTTCATATAAGCTTTGAATTACATTAAGACATTGCTGTTTTGAGATGTCATAAAATTTCCTGAAATTAGTCCAAAGATCTCTAAATAAGTGAGAAAATAAAGTTTTGTCACCTTAACTAGGGCAGTAGTATTACAAATAAATCATTTTAATCAGGCTTTTGGAAGATGAAGTTTTCTGGCTAAAATTCCCTTTTATTTGAGCCCTTTACATAAATGTTTACAAGTATAACGGTCTGCTTTCCTGGCTTGGAGAATGTATGTACAGAATATAGTAGCCTCTTTGTTTGTAGACTGAAGATCTTTCTTTCATCATTTTAAATAATAGTTGTTAGGGCATGGCACTATGGATGGCCTGATTAGAAGTAGAGGAGATTAAGCTGAGAGTAATCACAGGATATTTTTAAAAGCTACCAGTCTTCCAGCCTCTCCTTCCTTTCAAATCTCAAGTCCCAGTTTTGCTTTAATTCTCGTATCTCCACTTCATCTGAAATTTGAATGTAGAAAATTTTCTTACAAATTAAGATTCTGGTTTCTTACAACTTAAAATTGATTATAGTAGGCTTGGAAGATTATTTAGCCTAGCACCCTGTTTGGTAAATTCAAAACAGCCAAGGCACAGTTTAACTGACTTACTCAAGGATACTAAGCAGATTCACTCAAACAAAGAGTTAGGTTTCCTCATTAAACTGACACTTTAAGAGTGTCCCAAATTTTGGTGGTTATCTTTGATCTTCTTTGAAACAGGTAGATCGACACTTGAGAAAGCTGGATCAGGAACTGGCTAAGTTTAAAATGGAGCTGGAAGCTGATAATGCTGGAATTACAGAGATATTAGAGAGGCGTAAGTAAAATTTACAGTTTTCCATCAATATTGGACAATACATGTGCACGTCACTAAGGAGGCACTTGTGCCACAGAAGCCTTTCACATACTGCCCTTCAGTGAATGATGGCATCCAGGTTGCATAACTTGAAGCCCTGCAGATTTAACTGTTGGGGTCATGGATCCTGAGTGGAATAATACAAGATATCATCTCACTCACTTCTTGTGAAACTAACATATTAAGTCATTCCATTTTTTTAAATATCCATGTATACTAGTAAAATTGTTAAGAAAAAGATTTAAAGAAATGTAACCATCAAGAAACAAATGAATTCTGTCATTAATGTATTGGGGTTTTTTTTCCCTGCCTGTTTATGCACTCTGGCTTTGAGGAAGGCTGTTAACCTTTCTTCTGAAGAACTTCTTGAGACTTTTCCTAACTGTATGTGCTGAAAAATCAGTACTTAATCTCCTGCTATAACTTATCTCTAAATATTATTGGGTTTAACTCAGGAGACTTTTCAAAAATGGAAGCATGACCATTTTTTAAAAATTAATTTGCATATTTTCCAATCTAAATAGGTAAGGTACATAAAACTAGACATTGTGGTGCTAGGCCTAAAGCAGGTATTCACTAAATGTTAATAAAACCAAATTAATATTATGGCCCATTTCTGCTAGAATTTAATTAAAGTGTTCAAACTTGTCTTTTTCCATGGTGAATTTCGACAGCAATAATACATTACCTGTTTCATTTTACAAATAAAAGATTTTGACATTGCTAGGCTATATGTCTCTGTTTTGTGCTCACTGTAGGTCAGTGAGAGAAGCCAGTCACCAATTCCACTTCAGTATAATATTTGCATTAAAAATCCAAAATAGATCCATCACTTTAGATAATCATCTGATTTATTTATGATACTTGTCACGATAAGTATTTGGGGACAAAATAAAATATTCCATAGCAACTGTTGAATTTTTTTTGAAATGTTGATGTAGCTGAGAATAATAACTCATGCCTATTCAGTACTGCAGGAAGATTAATAAAGCATCCTCTCTAAGGACACAGACATATAAAACTAAATTGGATCAAGTTATAAAAACTACTCCATCCTGTGCCCTGCCATAATTTCATCTCAAGGGATCAAAAACACAACTCAGAGAATTTCTTTTAAAGTACTTTAAAGCTTGGTGTTAGAGATTTTATATTGCTCACTTTTTGCAAGCAAAATCCCTAACTTTGAGGAAATGTTCACTATATGTCATTTTAATATCAAAGAATTACCTTTCATATAGTAATGTCCCCATCCCCTAGAACTTTAGAATTTCCTTCTAAAAGGTCTTCAAATATGTTATACTACGTTGAGTGTTTTAGATCTTATCAGTAATGGGGGTTTAATGTCTTTTCATCCATTTACATGGCATTCACTATGGTGAATTTCCTAATTAGACATTAGCATGTCTTGAGCCGTTTTATATTTAAGGTGAATATTGGAAAATGGATTTCTTATGATGTAGAGACAGGGTAGTGCAGGGTGGAATTGGCAGTGGTGATCTTCTGATTTGTTTGGCTAACATGACACAGGCATTTACATCAAAGCTTGCCAGTCCTTTGCTGGATAAGGGAGCCCTTTTCCTGTAGCAATTAACATAAAATTCTGTAGTGATATTTAATGGTGGTATGTTTCTGTTCCTCTCTTTTAGGATCTTTGGAATTAGATACTCCTTCACAGCCAGTGAACAATCACCATGCTCATTCACATACTCCAGTGGAAAGTAAGTTTGGTTTAGTGTAGTTAAATATACAGTTAAATACTTAGATCTTTAACTATTAACTAAAAAGTAGTTGTGAATATTACCTGTCTATTCTCTTTTATTACCTTTACATAACCCGTTGAGAAATAATCTTCCCTTCTATCGTGTGTGTGTGTGTGTGTGTTGAAATATATCTTCTCATTGCAATTCTTGGCAGACTTATCATTTTCTTTGGGTGAAGCATATTTGACTTATTGTAGGCCCTTTGTCTTTTTCATGCTTAGCCCAATATTGGGCATATAATGAACATAATTGGTGAATTAGTCAGTAAAGGAATTGAGGCTGACAGGCCAGTTGACTGTATTGGTACATTTTTGACAGATCAATTTGATAGGAAAGAAGAGTTGATTGAGAACTACTCCTAATGATATATAATGTTTTGAGAGCAAAATTCCCCTCAGGTGATATGAGAAACCATGGCACATTATGGATTATCTTCAGTATTTTACTGGTAAAGGTTTTTAAATATCTGAGAACATACAAATAAAGCATGTGATACCAAACATTCTTCTTGTGCTGTCTTCTGAGAAAATACAACATTTTGTGTTTCACGAGGAACCCAGACTCATTTGTAACTATACTGGTTTATAATTGAAGTATTATGCATTGTCCATGGTTCTCCACAGTTTAAAAACACACAAATTCTTCATTTATATTCAGAAAGGAAATATAATCCAACTTCTCACCATACAACAACAGATCATATTCCTGAAAAGAAGTTTAAATCTGAAGCCCTTCTGTCTACCCTCACATCAGATGCCTCTAAAGAAAATACATTGGGTAAAGTTATTTTCTTAAATACGAATTTTTGTTTGTGTTCAAATAAATGGAAATGCAAACATCAAGGTTAATGAATCATAGTTTGTTACCTGTTTAAAGTCTGTATATGGAGAAAGAAAAGGAAAAGGAAAAATGTCTTTCATTTGATTCAGTGTGTAGTACATGAATTTAAATTTAATAGTTTTGTGTTGGAAAAGAATATATGTTAAACTTAGTAAATGTTATTCTGTAACCATTTTTATTTCTTTTATACAGGTTGTCGAAATAATAATTCCACAGCCTCTTCCAACAATGCTTACAATGTGAATTCTTCCCAACCTCTGGCATCCTATAACATTGGCTCATTATCTTCAGGTAGTGGAGCAGGAGCAATTACCATGGCAGCAGCGCAAGCAGTTCAAGCTACAGCACAGGTAAAAAGGAACAGATTTAGAGACAAAATGTTATGTTTTTGTCCGAATCGTTGGCATACCCTAGTAGAAGCAAGTGGATGTGAGCAAATAGAGTTTTCTTACATTGTATAATTCATTTTTAAATTGTAGTTTTAGGACATAACATTTAATGAAGTATTACATAGGAATTACCTGATGATTATTGAAAAGTAAACAATTTATTTATCGTGCAGATCACATTTAGCCCCTCCTCACAGTAATTACTCATGTTGCCTGTGTTCTCAGCTTCAGTCCACAGCACATGCTGGGGCAATTCTTTGTCCCTTCTACCACTTTCAAGGCTTTTTCTTTAGCCTGAAGACCTAGGATAGCTTGAGTTTGTTCACTTTGTAGTTTATCCGCATTCCAGATGGAGAAGTGATCCTTTTCTGTAATTACTCCCTACTTGAGTAAAGGCTGATTTTACATCTTTATGTGAAATAGCTTAAATGCCAGTGATGAAAATAGTAGTTTAAACAAAATAATTAATATTAGATAAACAAATAATACTGTAACATAAAACTTGTAAAAACAAATCTGTGTTTACATATTTTAATGCTATAAATGAACATCTATTTTAAGATGAAAGAAGGACGAAGGACATCAAGTTTAAAAGCCAGTTATGAAGCATTTAAGAATAATGATTTTCAGTTGGGAAAAGAATTTTCAATGCCCAGGGAAGGAGCTGGCTATTCATCATCTTCAGCACTCATGACAACATTAACACAGAACGCCAGTTCGTCAGCTGCTGACTCACGGAGCGGTCGGAAGAGCAAGTAAGTTTTGTTGTTACAGGAGCCCCCGAGCTTTGCTGGGTCCTTAGCCTATTTTATGACTCAGCTGGGCCTCTGTGTACTAAACAATGCAGGGCATAATGGGTGGAGGTGAACCTTTTAGAGGTAGAAGGACATGAAGTTTTCATTTTCACTGCCATACTTCAAAAAGTCCTTAAAAAGTGTTTAGAGTTGTTTAGTTTTCTAGTCCTAAATTGAATTTGTTAAAAAATGACTTAGGTCTGCTTTCTTTTATTCATTAGGATAAGCCATTTATAGGACTATTTTTCATTTATAGCTTCCTATTTGCATATATTTCAAGGTAAATTAATATATAAAATGCATATTATATCTTGGGAAATATAATTTTTTTTTATCATTTTTACTCAATAGCAGAGTGTCTTAATTCTTGTTCTTATGTCCCCAAAATTGATGATATGAAGATGTCCCTACAGTTTATATGTGAGATTCTTAGGATGTTATATGATCTTTAAATGTGAAAACTTAATAGCATTTGGTACCATCTGTCTTGGGTAATTAAATATGCTGGGTGTTTAAACATAATGCAAGTTCAAATATCAGACCAAAAAATGAGTTAGCTAATCATTGTATTATAATAATTTATTTTTAAATATATTTTCTGTGAATATACCCCTAAAAATATGATTGTAAAATAACAATAGAACTGTCAGTCATCTTAGCCAGGCATTGTGGTACATATCTGTAATCCCAGCACTTGGGAGGCTGAGGCAGGAGGATTGCTGTGAGTTCAAGGCCAACCTGGGCTACATAATGAGCTCAAGGACAGCCTGAACTTCAGAACAAGACCCTGTCTCAAAAAAAAAAAAAAAAAAAAAGAACTGTCAGTCATCTTAAAAGTGAGTTAGTCTTAATGAGCCAAATTTAATGTAACTCCCTACAGTAAATTTCTATTCTATATTTTAAAAATTTAGTGTAGAGCTAGTGGTGAATAATTTGTGAATTTTGAGACTCCTTTCTCCCTGTCCTATATGTGGGAAGAATTCACACATCAGTTAATAGTTATAATTATTTTCATGAGATACTTTGGTATATTTGTATCTTAGGTTTTATTAAGTATTCATTTTACTTAGAAATACAAAAAATATCTGTAAAGTAGCTATAACTCATCTAGTTTTCTTAAAAATATTATATACTGTGCAATTTAAATCTATGGTAAACAGTAACTTTGACTAACAATTATCTGAAAAACTTTGAAACATATTAAAATGGTTTTTTAATGCCTTTAGTCTCCAGAAAGTAAAACATTCCAAATTAAAATAAACTTTTAAAAATGTTACTTTTTGTTCTAAACAAGTGCGCTTTCGAATCAGATTCTCGAAATGTAGTTTTATATATATTTGATATCATTTAATTTCGTACCACTTATCTAGGAGTTATTCTCAGGTCAGTTCTGATAATGAGCAAATAAAACCAATATTTGTTTTCCAGAAATAACAATAAGTCTTCAAGCCAGCAGTCATCATCATCCTCCTCTTCTTCTTCCTTATCATCATGTTCTTCATCATCAACTGTTGTACAAGAAATCTCCCAGCAGACAACAGTAGTGCCAGAATCTGATTCAAATAGTCAAGTTGATTGGACCTATGACCCAAATGAACCTCGATATTGCATTTGTAATCAGGTAAAAATCTGGCATATGTCTCTAAAAGCGCAATCTGCATAAACTAGAAAAAAAGAGAACCATTTATTTTTTTAAGCATTCTTTTTATGCCTGTTAAAATACCCTTGCTTTGTTTACTTTTTTCCCTTTTATTTAAGTGAGTCTGTAAATGTACAGAAAATAAAAAATGTTACCCATAATGTGAGCCCTCAGATACAACCTGCATTTAAACACTTTGATGAACCACTACTGTACTCCCTGAATGCATAGTTGTTATCATCATAAAATGCTACAGATTGCTTAACCTGAACAATAGAAATGTATTATCTCACAGTTTTAAAGGCTAGGAAGTCCAAAATTCCAAGTGCTAGCCAATGTTCCCAGTGAGAATCTCTTCCTAGCTTATAGATAGCTGCTTTCTCACTTGTACTTATATGGCAGAGAAAGAAAGAACATGAGCTCTGGTGTCCCTTCTTTTTTTAAATATTTTTTATTTTTATTAGTACATGTTTGCAGTACATAATGATTGCATTCATTGTGAGGAGTTGGTACATTATATAATGTATATTAATTCTTTTTACTTCCCTTTTCTCGCTTATCCCTGTCGTTCCTCAATCTCTTGGTCCCCTTCCCATTTTCAAAATGATGTCCCTTCTTACACAGGAACAGCCCTATCAGATTAGAGTCCCCTCCTGTGGCCTCACTTAGCCTGTCTTCACAGACCCTGTCCTCAGATGCCGTCACAGTGGGGATTTGTGTTTTGACATGAAGAATCTGGGGAGGATATTGGCATGCATTCTTTTTTTTTGGTGGGGGGGGACTTGTTCTGTTATGCATATCTATACAGATAACGTATGTGTATGAATTTGACAGGAACCACTGTCAAATCCTTTTTTGAAATTGGCTCTTTTCACTAAAGCAAGTACACTGAACATGATTTTTTTTTTCAGGTCATTTTTTTAGTGTCCTCAAAGTGTATCTTGTACTATGCCTCTTCATTTATTTAAACCATGACTAGCTGTAGATTATTTTAGTGGTTTTGCTTTTTTAAATTACAAATAACATAATAGGCATTATTTAAATAGGCATTTTTTAAAATGTCAATTTTTAAAAATGTCATTTGTTTTATAAACCTAATTTCTAGGATAGTCCTTCATAAATAAAATGAGGTTTATAAGTATTTGATACAAACTACCAGCATACCTTCTAGAAATTTATTACCAAAAAATGGATGGGCATGTTTATTTTCTCAGCTGTTTAACACTGGGTATTATTTTCTCTTAAAAACCAAATGCTGGGCTGGAGATGTAGCTCAGTGGTGTCATGCCTGCCTCTCAAGTACAAGGTTCTGCGTTCAATCCCAGGTACTAGAAAAAAACAAAACAACAAAAAGAACCAAATGCCAATTTAATAATTTTGTATTACATGATCATTTTAATTGACTGATTGGACATTTTTGGGGGGACCATTTTTATTCTTTTATGAATTAACTTCCATAACATTGGCTGGTTTTTCTTATTGCTTTTGTTATGTACATTATAATTTGCTTACTTTGTACTTTATCCTAAAATTTCAATCCTATGTAGTTATAACTATCATTTTTTTTCTTTGTGAGGTCAGCTGTGTATCTTTTTTTTTTTCTGGTGTTACTGAGGATTGAACTGAGGAACCCAGGGCTTTCACACTGAGCTATATCTCCAGCCAGTTTTTAATTTTTTGTTTATCTGCAATTTATTTTATGGTGTGACTTTCTAATCTGAGTTTTGAGTTTTAACAGTTGTTAGCTCTTCTGACATCTCCTGATAAACATTTTTTTAGTATCAATGATCAGAAAAAGAAATTCTGTAAATATCTTTACATTGACTATGGGTTACCTATAAAAGAAGAAAATCAAATTGACCCTGAAGTTTTCATCTGTACCACTAGAAACGTGGAAAGTGAGAGGATATGTCTGTAGAGCTTTGAGGGGAAAATTGAGAGTACTGAAATACATGATAGCCAGATAACTTGTTCCTGTTCAGAGGACCACATAAAGATATTCTCACTCATGCAGAGAATTGGAAAACATGCTGTATATTAGCCCTGTTTGAAAAGTCAGTCCACTGAGAATGTAAGTTACTTCAGGAATTGCTGTGAAGTGCTGATGATAAACAGTAAAAGAAAAATGAGAAGAGACGTATAATAGGTAGGAAGTGTAGAAGTTTCAATGCAATGAGCTTTTGACTGCCTAAAATGAATGGCTTGACATGACCCAGGAAGAAGTAAAAACCTTTGGCCAATAAATAACCAAGAAAGAAACTTTAAAATTTTACAATAAGACCCACAAAAGTGAGTCTGAAGTCGAGGAGTTTATAGAGCCAGTTCTTCCAGACTTTGAAGAAGCAGGTAATTTCTGTGCATATCTCCTTGCTCCTGCCCCCTAAGAAAATAATTTAGAAAAAAACTGAATACCTTGATTGCATATTCAGTGAATTTTTGTTTTCTATCATTATAACATTCACATTTAGATACTTGTTACATATTCTTAATAAAAATATTTATTTTTTAACTAGGTATCTTACGGTGAGATGGTGGGATGTGATAACCAAGATGTAAGTATTAAATTTTTCTATTTAACAATGAAAAAATAATTTTTCTTTCTTGAATATTCTTATTTACTGTTTCTCCTAGTTTAAAAAAAAAGAGAGGTTTGCTGTTAGGTTATTTGGGTTTTTTTGGTACCGAGGTTCAAACTCGGGTCCTTGTGTTTTCAAGGCAGGCGGCGGAACCACTGAGCTAAATCCCTGGCCCTGTTATGTTTTACTAATGCAAAAATACTCTTATGCACAATAGGAGAGTGTCCTTTAGTGTCTTCCCTATTTCAATTTTTAGAGCTACTTTTATTGGTTTATTGTGCAGATTTTATTTTTCAAAAGTATATATAAGTTATAAACATCCTCTCCTCTTTTTCTTCTGGAAAAGGTACTGTGTTTAGTCCAGTTCATTTATCACATGGAAGAAATAGAACTTTTAAACAGTACATTTGTTTAGGAAGTATGATGCTAAGGAATAATTGAGGATCTACTGTGAAACTATTTCTCTTACCAATAGTATAGTATTTCCTCCTGTACTCGCACATGTCAGCTGGTAAGAGCCATCTCTGACATAAAAAATAAAGGCAATTAAAAAGGAAAAAATTCCTATTTCTTCTTTAGGAACCCTAAGTTTTGCTGTGTGTTTTATTAGTGCTGAGGATATTTTTGTTTAGTAATTTGGACTTCCTCCTTTTTAACAGCTTCCTTTTGTCCTTACTTCAAAGGGTAACAGAACCCTCAATTCTATGGACATACCAGTTAGTTATTTCAAAATCCCATGATTAATAAGAGTTTCAACTCTGTAACACAATCTGAGGGTTGACAGGGATTGTCTTGCTGCCCTAAAATTTGTACCTTCCTTTAAACATTTGTTCACATAGATGGGAACAGATCTGCCTTCTAGTGCCGTGTCTAGAATCATTTGGGGATTGCTTGTGGTTATTCAAAACAGTGTTAGCCCACTACTCCAACATCACCAGAGGCTGTCTTCTAGGGCAGGTGGGAGAAATGAAGTGAGATTTCTGCGAATAGCAGCACCATATGCTCTCAAACTCTTCTCATTCCTTGTTGAGCCCTCTGATTGTGAAGACTTTCTCTCTTTGTGTGTTGGGGGAGGGGAGTGGTTCTGGGGATGGAGCCCCAGGCCTTTGCACTTAGCTCCATCCCTGGCCTTTTTAAAAATGTTTTTATTTTGAGACAAGGTCTCACCAAGTCACTAAGTTGCCAGGCTGGGCTTGATCTTGTGTTCCTCCTGCCTCAGTGTCCTACAGTGCTGAGATTACAGGCTTGTACCACTATTCCTGGCTAATGTCTTCCTTCTTTTTGTTCTTGAAAGGTGTTATCACCTGGCTATCCAAGTTAATGAAAATTAATAAATTTTAGTTCATTATTTAGTGTTATTAGAATAGATTACACGAACCTCAGTTATCAAAGATACACAGTTTTTTCTGTGTCTCCATTTCTCCATTATGAACTGTATAAATTGAACTAAGTGATCTCTAAATTGTCTCCTGGCTGTACAATCTACTTTTAGTTAAATGAAATATTTAATCTTTGGGGGGTATTTTAATATCCTTTCTATTCTTTAGAAGTACTAAAAACTGTCTTTTGCTTTTTAGTGTCCAATAGAGTGGTTCCATTATGGATGTGTTGGATTGACAGAAGCACCAAAAGGAAAATGGTATTGTCCACAGTGTACTGCAGCAATGAAGAGAAGAGGCAGTAGACATAAATAAAGGTGCCATTTCATTCAAGGAAGAGAGAAACTCCAGCCCAGCATTTTATATGGGACTGTAAAAAAGAAGAAAAGAGAAAGAAGAAACAACTCATTTCCAGGCAACCACTTAAAGGATTTACATAGACAATCCTTTAAGGTCTTGAACTTGAATTTTATGGGTTGTATTTTAATAATGTAAGTAAATTATTTATGCACTCCTGGTGTGCTATGAATATTATTCCAGTTAGCCTTGGATTATTTCTGTGGCCAACATATGCAGACATTTGTACTTCTCAACCGTTTTCTCAAAGTAATGGGCATTCTATAATTTAAACTTCAAAGAATTCCAACGATGAAGATTTTAAGAAAAGTATTTTATATTCAACAGGTATATTCTGCTGCATGTACTGTACTCCAGAGCTGTTACGTAACACTGTATATAAATGGTTGCAAAAAAAAGTCCTTCTAAAAAGAATTTAAGATAATGGTTTTTAAAATGCCTTTATAATAAGCTTTGTTTCTTTGTGAAACTGATTCAGCAGGCTGAAGAAAATAGTTCATGTGATAAAGTGGGCTGGTGTCCTCTAGAGTACCTGGGTACATAAACAGAAACTCCTGTAGGTAAAAACGAATTTGTGCCATTAGTCTTTATATGTTTCTGCATCCAGATAGAGTGCAGTTCATGAGGGTGGGGGGGTGGGGGTTGATGGGGAAAGGGTGTTAAAGTGATACATTTTTATACCAAATGTGTTTATTTTTTTGTGCAAGTATTCCTTAAAATTGGAATTGTATTAGGTGTTAAAATAAAGTTTTTAAAAAATTACTTGTATTTATACTTTACACATTTAATAATGAAAATTTCTTAATTCTAATTACCTTCTTGTTTTCATAATCTAAAGAGGACAGAGGCCCAGGACACAGACTAATTGTGTAATCTGTGATTTCTGTAATAATGTTTGGAATTTGTGTTAGAGTAAGGGAAAGACATTTTCAGTGTAAAATTGAAATGCCAATGTACTTTTCTAGAATACTTTTCTGGCTTTTCCTTCAGTCTAAGGGACTTAAAAGAAGTCTAATCACAGCAAAATGAGACAAAAATAATGGTTATGGATGTTTCAGCTGGAGGCAGTGTGGCCAACATGAGTAAAAAGACCCTTACTTAGATTGGAACTTAAAATTCAGCTCTATTTTTAAATCTGTGACATGTAGGTATGACAGTTAATTCAAATCTTGAATCACTCTGGGCCTTATTAAACCAGGGCAGTGGTAGTTGTAGGATGTCTTGAAAGCACTCCTAAGGTTTAATCTTTGGTGCTACTTAAATTATAGATTTTATATGGTGGAAGTTTTATTTGAAATATAATATGAAGTCTGGTAGATAGAAAAACCCTTAAAACTTTTAAGATAGCTATTATGTCGTATTTTCTTTATATTGAAGCACTGGATCCATCAAATTTCTGCTTTAATTAAACCATTTCTGAGCCTCATAGAACTTATTCAAAAGACAGTGTAAATTCTATGCAATGCTACCTAAAGGGAATGGATTAGAAAGGAAAATTCAGAGATCTCTTCTGGCTTTGGGATTTCACAATACTCAGCTGCCATAGTCTCATTTTATAACTGTTTGTCCAAACAGATGAGTTAGGTTCATATGTGGGTGTGTACTCATTATGATCATGAGTATTATAGTTTCATGATTCTCAATATTTTCATGGAGGTTTGATAAATCTTTACTAAGTAATATATATTGTTCAGTTAGCTTATTAGTAGGTTGCCTGGAGGTACTCTAATGTGTTGTTTATATCTTCTAATTACATATTATGTTTCCAACCTCATTTTATTTAAAACAAGAATTGATAAAAGGAAAAAGCCTTATGTACAGCCTTATTTTAAGTGAAAGTTCCTTGTCTAAGTCAGGAATATCCCTATTTCCATCTGCTATAACCTCTTCCAGTTTCTAAATTCTGTTTCTTACCAAATCGCTGAGAAAACACTGACAAGTTTTAGACTTGAGCAATGAATATTTTATGAAGTGTATACAGAAAAGTAAACCAAAATTTTGTGCAAGTATTTAGTAATAGCCTACTAATATTAGATATAAAGCTACATATCTATAGATATCTACAACTATATATATATTGATATCTATATATATAGATATATAGGTAACAGTTACATATATTTATAGATAGGTATATATAAAATGGGCCAAACATGGAACTACCTCATTAAAAAAAAGTGGCCAACTACTATTATTTTTTGTGACTTTTACACCAAGGGCATTCAAAATCTTTGTTGTACAAAACTTGTGTAACAATTGGTGGCACAAAAAGTCTAAATGTGGGTTCACAATTTATAGGTGATCAAAATTGAGGCCTTACTGCTGTGGAGTGTATATTAAAATGTTCATGGTGACACATTTGAAGCAATAAATGGCTTAATTAAATGCCTAAATGAAGCAGAGTGTTTGATGAACATATAACATGCAATCATTTTTTTTAAGGGCAGTTCTTTTTTTTTTCTCTTTTCTCCCTTAAAGCAAACTCCATGTATTTTAGGTTCTCAACCATGTTAGGTTTATGTGGTTGTATTGCCCTTTATCTTTAGAGTTTAGAAACAGTCTGCTTGAGCTAATACATTATTTGAATCTTAGACAAATTAATGTCTAATAAACTTGGGTTATAAGGGATATGATACTCTTTAAATGTGTGGACATTGCAGTTTTTCCTGCCACATAAAAATTCTTATAGCAAAAAAAAAAATCTTATAGCAGATGGGTTTTAAGAGGAAAGAGTAGATGCAGAGAATACATGGATTAAAGTGGTTGGGAGGTGGTGGGGACTGACACATTAACAAATGACTGGGATATTTTGCTAAGTGCTGTACTGGAAGTGGAGAACACTGAGAAATTAGAAGGAAGAGAAGTTGATTATTGCAATAGTCAGGGATACTTATCAAAGGAGGAGTCATTTGAACTGAGTCGAAAGTTAGATGACATGTAGGCACATGTCCAGGTGTAGTGACAGGTACCTGTAATCCCTGCTACTTGGGACGTTAAGGTGGAATGATTTGGAGTTCAAGGCTAGGTTGGGCAACAGACTGTCTCAAAATTTTTTTTTTAAATAAAGGTAATGTAGCGAAGGTTTTCAGGGTAGACTGTTCATAAACATGCACATCTGGAATACAAGGTTCTAGGGACCAGGGATTTAGCTCTGGTTCCGCTGCCTGCTTCACAGGCTCAAGGACCCAAGTTCCATCCCCGGTACCAAAAAAAAAAAAAATATGTGCACTGGAATAATACAAGATTCTCAGGAATGAGCAAGGATTCCAAAAGCTGAGCAAGAGTGTATTCAGGAAGAGCATTCTACTGCATCATGGAACTCTTTGTTAATAGTAGTTTGGGGAGGAGGGTAATATTTAAATACTTTTGTTAACTGTAGTTATGATTAACAATTTAATGAAATCATACCACTTACGATTATAAAGTAGGCATGACAGAATTAATTAGAAATAGGAAATGTTAAGGTGAATCTTTTCCCTCACTTTTTAAAATGACAAATTAGAGTTGGCTAGTCAGGGTTTTTATTAGATGCTAAGATCGAAATTACTGAAACAGTTTGTGATTTCTTACCCAGAATTCTAGTATTCATCATTGAATTCTGGCCCTAGAGAAATAAGTCAAAGTTTAAACTGATTGAAAGATGAACTTCAGATTTTGGTTTGTGTGTTTTTAATTGAAGTTTAATATAAGGAAGAAATATATCTTCTAGCTGTTTCCATTTTTGAGTGGTAAGTTATATATGCCTTATAAGTCAGTATTTTAACAAATATATTGTTAGAAGCCTAGGCATGATTCAAATATTTGAAAGAAATGTAATAATTGGTAGAATTTTCAAGGCCGTATAGTTCAGTTTTTAGTTCATCCAGCACCACCTTTCACACTCTTCGTTACTCACAGTGGAAACTGTAAAGGAGGACATTACAATCGTTCATTTTTCGCTGCTCATTGAAAATTCAAGATTTGATGGAACTTACAGCCAGTATGGGAAGCAGGAGTGGGGAATGTGTGAGGATTTGTGTTTTGTTTATTCCCTCCCATTTCCCGTATCTAATCGCCTCTGTTAATAAGAATAGCTTTGCTTATAGTTGGTAGTCTTTAAGTTAAGCTCTTTAAAACATTCCCAAGTTTTAAAAAAAAATTCACAAGTTTAGTATAGTAGAGAAAAAAAAGCTAACAGTCATATTTTAATTCTTGTTTGCATTGTTAAATCTGCTCCAGTAGAGGGACCCTTAATGCTGCCCTGTTAAAATAAGAACAATTGGAATAGGTACCAAGTGGCTTTCAAAGGCTGTGTAGGTCAAATGTAATAAAAGGGACCAGCCAGAAGTAATTCCACATTCAGGATGTAGTTAAAATCCAAGGAAGCTAATCACACTATTGCCAAAAGCTGCTGAGGTGCTCACTATCCCAATATAAGTAATGCAAATCTTAGGCAGCCACCATTTGGCTTAAATTTGAATTGCCCAGCCTCAGCACTTCTGACATTTTGTTGTTGGGGCCAGCCTGAGCATTGAAGAGTATGTTTAGCAGCATCATTGGCCTCGGTGCACTAGAAGTCACCATCTCTGCCGCCACCACACCCCTGCCAGTTCTGACAACCAAAACTGTCTGGAAATTGCCAAATGTCCCCTAGGAAATTGCCAAATGACTCCACTGAGTTAATTACCAGGATATGAAATCTTGAAGGGAAAAATGGGAATAATCATGAGAAGTATTTGAATCTATAATGTGTAGGCTGGTACAAATTTTCAGTTGCAAGGAGACACCTTGATATTGCAAGGGCACGGGGACCGGCAGAGTAGCTTCTATCGTAAAGCTGTTTGTATTGTAAAGAGGTACAAATACACAAGTAAATACAATGCAGCACAGATGTGATAATTTTAACATCACTGCAAACTCAAATGCCTTTGAAGAAGAAATTGTGGAAAACAAAGTGACTAGTCAAAAATTGTAGAGAATTAAGAACAGATGTCTCATCATAAGAAAGCAGCACCAAGTATTGGCATATAGGATCCCTCAGGTGATTTGTATTTTAGAAGTACTGACCTAGGGGACAACTATAAAGCATTTGGTTCAGAGTTTGGTCCATTCAGAGTTTGGTCCATTCAGGCTGATTGTTCATACAGAAACTTAGAGAGATTATAGGATGTGCCTGTTTACGCAAACATAAACACAAGAAAAAGTGGATGAGTATAGGATTTTCACTGCAGCACTTTATTTCCATGTTACAGATACTGTGTGAGGGAAGTTCTGCACATTATTCCTTTCACCATTTGATTCTCAAACTTTTGAATATCCTGCTGTCACCATTCAATAGTTCAGGTGTGGAACCACTGGAAAGTAAGAAGAAAAACTTATTTTAATCAGTAGAAAGCTCGATAAAATGTTCAGGGATCTTACACTGAAAATCCATATCTTTGCATCTAATACGAAACAGTAACTCCACTTACTGAAGTGATTCTGACAGGAGTGAGTTAAAAGGAAATTAAATAAGTTTAAATGTTGACCACATTAGAAAATGCAGAAATATGGCAGAGCTGTTTTAAGGTTTTGATTAAGCTCCAACATATCAAGAGCCATACATGAACCTGACTGTAGACTCGCGTTTGGTGTGTACTGTAAAGAGTGGCCAATGAAAGCTGTCACATTTAAGATCCTAAACCTAACAAAATATAATGTTCTTTGTTTACATAACTTGTGTGTTAACTAAAGCTATTTGGATATACATTACCTCAGTATAGCATTTGCCTCCCAAGAGACAAAGGGTTTCTAAGGCAGAAACCTGACATTTCACCTATATTTTTCTATTAAGTCAAATATATAATTTTTTACTCCATAAAAAAAGGGGATTTTGCTGTGTGAGTTTACAGTTAATATAACATTACTCTCATATTCATTTTATCCTGATGGCTAGTATGGTATCCTCATCAATAAATCTGGGAAAGAAACTTCTTGGATTCTTAATGTCTGCAGATGAAGATCAAATAAACTCTTAAATTTGGAAATTATAGCCATCCTTGATGTGTACCTAGCATTCTTTTCCAGCTTTATCTTAGAGGTGTTAATTAAGCTAAGCATAAAATCTGTATCTTCCTTTTGTGCAGCAATTGAATCTTTGTGACTCTCGAGGGCCAAGTTGAGAAGTAGCTCCTTTTCTGAAGCTTTCCTTATCGTCTCCCTGAAGATGTGAACTCCCTGTTTTGATTCTCTGTGACACTTGCCTTATCTCCATCTTAGTTGCAGCTGGGACTACTGCAGTATATGTTTGTCAGCCTTGTTACCTTTTCCACCTGGAGATGCAGCTAGACCTCATTTCCCAGCTCATTTCCCATTAGGTGGTCCAAGTAATTAGACTTTGGCCAGTGCAGTACTGAGCAGAGGATACACGGAGGTGGGATCAATAAATATGAATGTTTAAATTTTTAAAAATTTACTACATGGAAAGACATGTTGCCATTAATCTACCTCAAAATACCCCCACTCACTTTGAGCACAGTTATCTCATAATTCTCACCATGTTCTGAAGGAGTTCTGGAAGTACTCTTTCATGAGTGTCTTTGGTGGTGCTATTGTGGCTGCCTTGCTATCCTGAATCAATTCCAAGCATTTGCCTTTCATGATCATTTTGACTTTGGGGAAGAGCCAGAAGTTGCATAGTGTCATATCTGTTGAACAAGATGGATGAGGACATATCCTAGTATTGTTTTTTGTTTTCTTTATGTGTGTGTGAGCTTGCTTTTTGTTTGGATGACACTCAGCAACAGCAATCACTATATTATTGATCCCTCATAAAGACAAAAAAGAGGACTTCTAGAACAGCTTCAGAAAGCAGCAAGAATGTATATTTGGAGTGGGGGGAATATTGAGGGTGATTATCTGCAATGTGTCTTTAACAGCAATACATTTTTTAATTTTTAAAGTCATTGTATTTTTTTTCAATCACTCCATCCATATGCCAGTTTGAGTCCCGGTTCCCACTATCCACCATGCTCTTTCTTCATCTGCTAGTGGTATTCAGAAGAGCCCAATAGGTGTTTATGATTCCAGACTCGAATATCAGCAGGTCAAAGGTCCCTGAGAACCAAATGTCTTAGTGAAAACTTGTCAAAACTAAAAAAGTCTATGAGCGAGAAGTGAGTTTTTTATTGTATCAAGACACTGAGATTTTTTAGTTGTTTGCTATAATGTCATACTCTGATCAATTCATTGCTGTCATTTAGTCATTCATAGTATCTGTCATATGTCTGCAGTTTTCCACAGTGCCTAGGATGATGCTTTTAAATAGAGATTCAATATGTGATTTGTGCTTTAAGGCCACCACCTCAGAGGTAATGAGGGAAGTTCAGGAGTGAGCATCAGAAGAGAGGTGGTAGAGGCTGAGAAGAGGGCAGTCAATTTTCTAGAGGAGAAGATGTTAGAAGGGGCTGCCCAGCCATTGCTGACAGCACTTCCAGGACTTGATGCACATCATAGCTGGATTTCACATCATCAAGAAGAGAAAATGAAGTCCCCCGAGGGAAGCCAAAAGGACGTGAATCTGAAGATGGCATCAGAGAAGAAATTCACACCAAAATGTAGCTCTAGAAACATGATTTCTGGATCCTCGGGTGACCTTTGAGGTCATCTATCATTCACTGGAGCAACATGAGAAAAGTGGAACTCACAGAAGTATTATTAACTTCCTAAAATTACTGATCCAACATTGGAATCTTTCCTGTTATAGATAGGTGTCCATATTCCTGTAGTTTAAAAGATAATATATTAAAAATACCTCCTGCCAAAATCAATTATTTGGGCGTATGTTCTCCTCCCCACACAGTGTATCAAACACCAACACGAAATCTATAACTAGACTTAAATAATAGGAATCAATCCCTTAAAGGAGGGATCCTTATTTCTCAAATGAGAAGAGCTGAGACTTTAAAAAAAAGTCAAATCTCTTGTTTAAGAACAGCTGAGAGACAGTGAATGCCAGACACATATCTGAATTGGGTTTACTCTGAAATCATGTTATCTATACATTTCCTTAGACTTGGTGACAGTGCATACACTATCATCTTTTCCACCTCTTCTTTGCATCTTCTTATTCTAACTAACCTTTTCTTTCTGCTGCCAATGTCCCTTTATCTGCTGTCCTCCTTAGAACTCAATCATTAAGGTGGTAACTCAGTTCTTCAATTTACTAGAATCATCAGAAATTAGAACACTAATATTCCACCTTCTTGATTCCTATTATTTGAAGTCTATCTACAGTATCTGCTTAAAATTTTCAAAGATGTCTTTCATTTTCCCTATCTAAAGGCAATTTTATTTTATTTTAGCATCTGATTGAATCTTTCTTGTGTATTTTGAACTCAGCAAACTGATAATGCATAAGAATGACCCTTCAGATTCCTCAAACATTGGTTTTTCAGATTTCTGGCCTCACTAGAACTGCCTGTTCATTGTGAGTTTCCCAGTAAACTGCTTTCTCGCACCCTAGATCTCATCAGCACAGGAACCATTCCAATTTGAAAATCACATAATTCCTTTTATGTTTCAAATCACATTATGTCCACTAAAACTGTGTGTCCTACAACACTATTGTTGTGGTTTCTATCTACATGTCTCCCAAAGCCTCATATGCTCATATGTGGGGCTTTGGGAAAGTGATTATGGGTCTGATAGCTGACTTTTTAGGAGTTAGGGTGTGGTCTGAAGAGGTGAGTCACTGTGGGCATGACTTGGGAGACTATCTCTCTCTCCAGCTCCTCCTTTCACTCTCTGCTTCTTGAACAACAAGACCTGAGCAGCTATTCCTGTTCTATGCACCCCTGCCAGGCTGTTCTGTCATGGAATCACCTGACTATGGACTGAAACCTCTATAAGCTGTGAGCCAAAATCTCTCCTCCTTTATGTGGTGGGTGTTGGGCACTGTGTCTTAGAGATGAGGAAACTGACTATGACAACTATTGTTTGGCTATTTTTTCTTAAAACTTTCCTCTTCTAAATGTCAAGTGCTACTTCATTTTTCTCTACTCCATTTGTCATGTTATTGAGGACTCTGTATACAGAAAATAATATTAAATCCATTAGAACTATTACATGAAAAAACAGTATAAATCTACCTTTATTGTTAATATTATTTTATTAATCGTTTGATATACCTGTTTTACAAGGTGTTAAAATTGTTTCTCGCTATCAAGAAACTGAAGAGGCCCATTTCTCTGAATCTATAATACCTGGTGACCCCTAGGGGGCGCTCTCTCATAAAAATGTAAGGGACTGACAGCAGAGCGCCTAAAGGCAGGAGTCTCTCTAGGAATGTGGCCTCACGGGAGTACTTCAACACACAAGGAGTGTGGATTAGAAACAGGTTAGAGAACCTACTTAGGTTCAAAGCTTTTGGAGAATGTCTGCTATGAGTGCAAGCCAATCCTGTCGACGCTGAGTTTGCAAAGGAAAGACTGGGAGAGGGAGCAACATGCACCAGGTTCTCGACACTTCTTCCACTGACCCAGCGAAAGAAAATGGAGTTTGCAGGATTGCAACTATTACCTAGCAGGGTTCATGCGACAGTGCGGGTAAAATTGGATTGGGTTGAATTCTGGACAGAGCCTGTTGTACACTCCTTTCTACTGCTCAAAAGTTACCTGCATAGTAAAAACTCACATTAGGAGCAAAATGTCAGGCGATTAGCCTTTGAAGGACTCAGGCCTGAGTTCAGGAATGGGGTAATAACAAGGACTGTAAGAGGACTTGGCGTTATTGTGCCTGCGACAGTTTCCTCTTCTGCGGTCCAGACAGTGCTTGTGACCCTGTTACTTTCATAAGTGTAACCACAATTCCCTTGAGCGAAGAACCCCAAATTAAACTCATGGAGTCTGTTTTAGTCTCATCTTGGACCTTTGGCATCCACTGACTAAGAGCTAATTGCTTTTCCAGTGCTGTTCTAGGAAAAAGTAATGACATAAGGGATCAGACATAAAACTCGTTGCTACATCCTGAAGCTCTGGGTAGGCACCCACATTTCAGGGGAGAGCACAACAGCTGTTTGCAGTCTGTGGCGGCTCAGCCAGGGCTGCCAGCGCTGCTCCCTCTGTCCCCGGAGAGCCGGAGAGCCGGGGAGCCCGGCCCTAGCTCCGCCCCGCTCCGCCCGGCCTGTGGCTGTGATGCCCGAGGTCCCCAGGCTCCCAGCCGAGAGTGCAGCGGACGCGCGCGTGGTGGGCAGCGTGTCACTGCGCGTGTGTCCTTGTGTGTGAGATGAATTGGAGTCACACGACTGGGTGTTTCCTTCCGAGTGGTTTTGATCAGCAGTCCATTAAGGGATCATGGAAACTTTTTTCTGGCTAAAAGGATGAAAACTGAGTAAGTACACAGAACTTTGAACTTGAAACGGAATGAAATCAGTACAAGCAAAACCCGACAGTAACCATGTCCACTGAAACCGCTTATTCCCTTTTTATGTTGAAAGCCGTGAATGCTTACAGCAAAGTGGCTATTTAAAACTGAATGAAGGGAAGCAGTTAAAAAACATAAAAGGACTGAAAACAGGAGTGCTTTAAAAACCGGAGGAAAGACGAGGAACTGCTAGGGCAACCTGGCCTGAATCCAGCTGTGCAACAGGCACTTTTAGTTTTAACCTATTGCGTTCTCAAGAGCTGCTTTCAGATTCCAGATTTACTTTGTTTTTTTGTTTTTGTGGTTTTTTCTCTCTCTCTCTTTTCCCAGTAAAGTTGAGACAGACCTGAACTCCTTTACTGTGAGCTTAAGGATGTTGTGAAAATAAGGCATTTCCGGAAGCAACAGTTTGGCAGTCTGGGGTGCACTCAGATGATTAGTTACAATTACTATTATTTTGATGTCTTTTTAAAAAATCCCAGGTCAGCTACTTTTTACTGTCATCTATGGAAGGGCTCTCATTAATAACCTCTGACTTTTGGAACCTGTGATCTGTTGGCATGACCTTTTGGAAAGTTCTTAAGTGGAGATGGAGCGAACTTGACTGCAGTTGTGGAAAAAGAAGACAGATTTGTCTTTTTCATGCGGACAAAAAATAGCTGCTATGACTTTTCCAGTAACGTGGACAGGGGCCAAGTGAAGCTGAACTGGTCATGCTCTGTCGCCCAGTGTTCCTTTGTCGTCGGCGGTTGTGCACCCGGCCCTTCTTGGTGGGCTTGGTGGTGGCAATCTGTCTCTTCTACCAGACCCTGACCATCCGAGGGAGGAGGAAGCTCACAGGCGCTGTCCCTGGGGCTGCCCGCCCCACACCCACCGAAAGTCTGGCAAACCGGTGCGAGAACAGCTCCACACAGGACCAACAGTGCTTCCATTTCTCCAGTAACGCACAGGAAATCAGAAAGGTAAGACTCCACAGCTTTACTGACGCAATTTCTACAAAGACAGCAATCTGCCTTGCAGTTCCTTTCTGTAAACTAAAATTAACTTCCATGAGGTCTGAAAGGGCTCCAGAGGATGAACAGCCAAGAGAGTGACCTGCTGACTGGGAAACATGTTACATAAGCTTCAGCTTCTTATATCTATCTACTTCCAGAAATGTCTAGTCTCTATTTTATTTTTTATAACTTCACTTCCTTTCAGTGGAATGAAACATAATTTGGAAAAGGGTGATTCCTTCTAAAATATTAAGAATCTAAGAGACCCAAGACTTTAAAGATGAGAAAAATAAATCAAAGTTTCAAAAATTTGATAAACAATGAGTGTCTTTCCTTAAGGTAGTCAGTATGAATGCCCAGACCATTCCAGACTTAAAAATATCTAAAATTCCATTTTATAATTGGATAAGTACATTCTTAATTGGTGGATGTATTTCTAAACCAATACATTTATTTCTGAAGCATTTAAAAGAATGATATGACAAGTTTTATCAAAAAATTGGCATACTGTGTTTCATCATTCATAAAGTTAGGGAAATTGAGATTATTTTATACTTAACACTATTCAGGAGAACTTCACTAGTCTTACTTGTCAAGCATTGGAAAAACACAAGGAAACATAACATTTCTATTTAAATATACCACTTTGTTCATGTCTTTCAGTAAAATGTCAACCTTTATAACAGTCCAGTGTAAAAAAAGAAAAAACTGTATTAAAAAATGGTGTCACAGTTGCTGAATTCTATGTTATCGTAGCAAGATAGTTTAGGAAGCTGTAATTAATGTCATATCTCTACTATAGATTTAGGTCCATCTTCTGATAGTACCGTTTGTAACAGAATTTCCTCTTGGATACCAACACTACTGCTACCATCTTTACCAACCCCTCCAGTGCCACCAATATTTTGTTTTAGAAATGCTTGTTCATTTTATTTCAGACTTATAATAGGCACTGTAGATATGCCACTATAGATATGATCATCATCAATTTCCAGATAGGACAAATGACACTCAGTTTGTTTAGATAGTCCACATGGCTAGCTTTAGGAAATGGTACATCCCAGAGGAATAGAAATCAAGCTTTGCGGTTCCTACCACAAGGATGTTGCTCAAATAAAACCAAATCCAAGGCTCTCAGAATAAATTGTGAAACTACAACTGAAAGAAATTATTGAAATACAAAATTAGATTAAAATGAAGAAAATTTGGAGACCTTTAAGTGAGTGTCATTAGTTAGCAATAATGTCAAGGAATATGTTGACCAAGAAATATAGCAAAGAGTAGCAGACAATATAAGTGGAAAATCCTGTAGAAATAACTTCAACTCACGTGCAAATGAAGTTTTAGATGGTATAAAATAATTGAGTAATGTGTAGTTTTGGTTCATTTATCCTAACATTAACTTATTTGCATTTTTTCTTTTCTTGAACACATCAAATTTATGATTTATCAAAGTCACTTGTGTCAGTTTCTAATGGAGATAACTATAATTTGTTTTAAAATAGTTGAGATAGTTATATATTAAAGTTCCTAAAATATTTTCTATGAATCTTATATGAAGGGATTTTACTCATTAACTTAGTCTTTTTTTACCCTTTTAATGATTTTCAATGAGGCCTGTTTCATTTGTAATTTAAGCATATGTTAACTGCTATTTGCAGACTGTCACAGAAAATCCCATTTCAACTTTGCTTCTCCTGTACTTATAAACAATTGGAAACTTGACGTTCACTCTAGAATTTTCTTCACCAAAAAATGCCAAACATGTGATGACTTCGGTTCCCAAATGATTCACAGTCTTAAATATTTCAACCATAAGGAAGATTCTAAGTTCAAAATTATAGTTCAGAAGCCTAGTAGATATGAATTCTGGGCCATGTGTCTCTATTTTCAACCTGTGCCAGCCACTAGGTTAGAGCTAGTTTTTGTTGGAGAGAAGAAGGGAAGTTGAAAGAAATATAACGCAGACTTCAGTTAAAAATAGATCCAAATAAATTTTGCTTGTTATATATGTTCCAAAAAAGAATCGGTTTCAAATGATTATTCTTTCAGATATTTAAAATGAAGTCAAAGAAATCAACATATAGATCGACACATTGTGATCAATATTTAGATCATTCTCAAAAACTACATATGAAGTTCATTTAAAAAAAAAAGCAAACCTGATGAGATGTTCTATAGATGTTCCTGGAAACTTAAAATTAGCCTTTAGGTATATTATAGATACAGCATTGTTTCTATCTCTAAATTTTGAATTTTCTTATTACTTTTATTGGCAAGCCAAAATATTTGTATTATTAGAGGTTTCCTTTAGTTGATTTTGTCTTTAAGTGCTTTTAACATTATTTAAACAGTTGGTTTTTACCTATACTTTATACATTCAAGAATATATTTGGATGTATAAAATGTCTATAAACCCCAGAAATTTTATGCAAAATATTTAAATATATATATTTCTATATGCAGATCTCTAGGAAAATCATTGATTTTGATTATATATTCAGAACTAAAAACATGCTAAATACCACTAAACATGTTTACCAATCAGTATGTTTAAATGTTTAGTCAGTGGCCTTTCATGATGTGTAAATTGAGTCTGGTTTTATAAACCTAAAATGAATAGAAAAAGACTCCAATTGAGTACATTTAAAAAAGTGTGTCAGTGATTGTAGTAATGTCTGTAGTGATAAACATTCAGAAGGTAGAATATACTCAGGGTATTTTATAAGTGATAGTTTTCATTCATTGATGAATGAGTGTTTCTCAGTCTTTTGGGTTGGAGTTGCTTATAAGAAAAGGCCTTTGCACTTTACTAGCCCAAGAACAGAGGGTTCTCTAGTAGCAAATATTTGAAGGTGAAACTTCCCTCTACACCTTTACCACTGGGATCTGATTCAATGTCTAAAATTATTTTCAGTATAAATTGAGATCATGGTGTGGTATCTGCCAAATTTCCATAGTAAGAAAATATTCTCTTTCTTTCTGGCCAAATTTTAGTTCATTTTTCCATTTGAGCATTCCAAATCCCCTTACTAAGCAGATGTACTGCTGTCATTTCTTCTGGAATTCTGTTAACATGGGATATGGAATATTGTCTGATAATCTGCGATCTTAAAATTCTTTCAATTTAATACATAAACGTAATTGTGCTGTCTTCATTGAAGTAGGTCACTCAGTAGATTTATCTATTTCCATGGAATCTAACACCTTAACATTACATGACACAGGAAGCACATTAAATTGTAAACAGATATAATGGAAGAAAATCTCCTTAGTATATGCTCCTGTAATGGAGAGGTTGCTATTTGGGGAAAACATTTATGCTCACCAGAGCCATGTGTTTCTGATTATGTCTTGTTGAGGCTCCAAAATGAGAAGTGCTATTTCTTCTATTGCCTGACTATTTGTTTTCTTTATCTTATTACTCTCCCTTTTGTTTCAGTGACTATTCTATAAAACTCCTATTTCCCCCAGGAGCTAACCGCGGCCTAAAGCAAACAAATAAATGTACTCGTTTAAACTATTCTATTAATTTTGTTTGAATTTCTAACAGGTAATGACATATTTGACATCTGAAAATTTCTTAAAAATTACACGAAAAATGATCAAAGTATATGATGAATATTTAAATTTAAAAAGATTTACTATAGTAAAAGACACATTGCCAGTATTTCCACTTTAAATGTTCCTTCTTGTTTTGAACAGATTTATCCCATTGTATGCCACTTTCTACAGCAGTTCTAGAAGTCTTTTTTTCATAAGTGTCTTTAGTTGTGCTCTTGTAACTGTCTCAATGTCCTGAATTGATTCAAAACATTTATCTTTCATGATCATTTGACTGTGGGGAAGAGCCAAAACTCTCAGATGCTAGATCTAGTGAACAAGGTGGATGAGGACACAGAGGAGTTTTTTAAAGCCTGCCTTTCTGTTGGATGCTCTTGGCATTAGCATTCACCATATTCTTAGTCACGCCTGGTAATCAAAAGAGGACGTCCAGAACTGCTTTAGAAAGTGGCAAGAATGGGATAAATGTGTTCAAAGTGAAGGGGACTATTTTGAGGAGCATTAATGGCAATGTGTCTTTTAGTATAATCAATTTTAAAATTTAAATATTCTATTTTTTTTTTTATCAGATCTTATACCTAGCCCAGGTGTTTCAGAAACAAAACCTTAGGCAAACTCTTACCTACTAATGCTTTATTTCAAAATGTAACCCCAAAGATCCCACACAAGAGTAGAGAAGAAAATGAAGAAAAAGAAGGTAGGAGAGCAAATACAAGGGGTACATTCACTATGGGGAGATATATGCCTTCCTCTACCACATCTCAGAATGGGCATTGGAAGGAAGGGGCAGAAAAGGCTAGGAATTTATTTCCTGATTTTCTCTCCTCCTGCCTTTTATTGGTTGGAGCCCATCTTGTACTGCTTATAGGTAGTAACCTTGATTCTCAGGGCAGCCACTGGGGAAGCCAGGGCCTTTGAAGGTGCTCTTTTGCAAGTTCCAAGGTGGAGTTGTCTCTCATTTTTAATCTGTACTGTGGTAGGAGCTACAGGTCTGTGGTACAGAGGTGGTAAAATCAGTGCCTGGAGCTTTGTGACCTCGATGGGGTGAGTAATGACCACTATGAGGTAGATGAGGCAAAATGATCTAGTGAAGATAATTTTGGCTCTAAAAAGCTACTAATAAGGCCCAAATCTGTCCTTGCTCTTGGGAAAAGCTTCACTCTCTTTAAGTAAAAAAGTTTGTAATTATCTGAGAACTTTCTTCTTAAACTGAAAAAATAAATAAAACTTCACTCTCCTTTAGCCTTCCTCCTTTTGACTTTTCTCATTCATTCTTTCAATTTTTCATTCACCTAGTACATATTTGCTGAGAAATTTGTATGTGCCGGGCTCTTTATTAGATATTAGTGATACAGAAATTAGAACCTCCAATGTGACAGGCAAATACAGTGGTAGGAAACAGACAAATGTAAGGTTACTTTTTGAAATAAGTATAAGGGGCAGAGCAGGAGGTAGAGAAAAGAAAGAAAAATAGTGTCACAAGAAGAATTATCTATATATACAAAGAAGAAATTAAGTAGCTCAATACATTTAAACAATTCAAATTATTATAATATGAACATGATAAGAAGTTTGGTTTCTAATGGGAATGAAGAATCTCTGAAGAGTGCTAAGCAAAGATTGGCATGACTAAATTTATGTTTTAGAGAGAACATTACAGAACACACATTGCAGAACGGAGTGGAGCAGAGTAGAATTGAAGGTAGGGAGAACTGTGAGTGGGCTAGTTCAAGGCACCTCTTCTTTACAAAATCTAGTTTTTCTCATGTATTTTAAAATACTCTCTTGTCAACATTTTCTAGGACTGGCTCCACAGTTACTCTATTAGCTTACAATAATGCTAATTTTAAACCTCTCCAATTGGATAAATCCTTGCTTATTGCCAGTTTCAAACCTCTCCACTGGGCCATTCCTTCTGCTAGGGAACATGCTTAGCACTGATAACAACAGTAAGCTTTCCTGGTACCTGGCAATCTACCTAGTGTGTTCCCTGTCTCTCTAGTTCTCTTCACAGATAACTGGTTCTCTTTGTGTGCACTTCGTTGCCACCCCTACTCATTCTTTGTGTTTGGTCATTTGCATTTAGTGAAATTTCTTTTTTAGTGATCTACTGACTGCTTCTTACACTAACTACACTGTCTTGGAAGCATCTTACACTCTCAGGTAAGAAGTTGTGAACCTCTGTTTGTGAATTCCATTACACAAAGAGCTTATTTTCTGACCTCTCTGAACTCCTGGTCTCCTTTCAAGGTAAACCCTGCCCTCTGATGGTAAAGGTAAACATTCCTAAATTTTGCTCCTTGATTCTTTAATTGTCTTGTTTTATACTTTTCTTTGACAAATGTATCAACTTTGACAAATGTTAATTTTAATCACTGGTCAGGTCATTCATTCCCTGCATCTTCAATTTCCATATTTTCTAGAATGGTACAACAAATTCTATAAATTTAAATGATTTTTCCTCAAAAATTCTATTCTCAAATCCATGATACCTCTTGGTCTTATTTCCATGTATAGGACCTGACTTCCTCCTCTATCCTTCTGGATACATAGGTTTTAAACCTTAGGGTTAGTTTTGATATTTCTTGCTTTTTACCCATTCCTTTCCCTGGACCAGATGCATCTAGTCTGATTCCCTAACAAATCCATGGTCTGCCACTGAGCCACATGACCGGCTCCAAATTAGAAAGGAACTCTTCAAGTTCCTTTTTAAAATTATTCTTTTAAAAGATTTTAATAGTGGTAAAAGGCCCCACATATAAAATTTATCCTCTTAATCATTGAGTGTATAGTCCAGTAATGTTAACCATATTTACATTGTTCCGTAAAGGCCAGAACATTCTTGCCTTGAGTGCAACTGTTTTTCAGAGCCGTTTATTTCAATGTAGCTGGTCTGTTACCTTTCAGTCTTTCTTCATCTCTTTGTATTCTTAATCATACCTAAATTTCCTCTTTGTGGTTTATATAATGCCTGTAGACATAGTGCTCCATTTTTAGCTCTAGTTTCTAGTTTTTCTCTGAAAACATGAGGCATATTTAGCTCTTGATTATTCTGAATATGTTTAGCAAATCCACCTTAGCACAACCTTTATGGATGGTGTAAAGTAGAATTTTCCCCAGTCCCCTAAACGGATCCAGATTCTAGTTAATCAGATTCCAAAATCTTAGAGTCTACCTTCAAAAATCTCAGTGCTGACCACCATTCATAATTTCATTGATTTCAGTAGTGTAACAAGTTACCCCTCCATCTGCCTGTGCCTTCTGCACTACCTATGCACTACTACCATAATTTCTCAGTGGGGAAGCCTTCAGCAGTTGTAATGTTGAGTCTACTCAGTTGGGTAGATTTTCCTTTTCCTATGCGTGTCACAACTCTCCTCACTCTCTTCCTAAGCATGCTGCAACATGCTTTCAACCCTTGTCTCCCAATCTGCATCTGTGTCACAACCCATAAGCCAGCCCAAAACCCTGTTCTCCAAACTCCAACTTTTCTACCTTTTGCTAGAGTTTCCTCCAAGGAGTCTGCCCTAATCAATACTTTTAGAAAGCTCCATGATCATTCTCAAAGCAATCTGAAACCTGTGCTTTTCATTTCCTTCTTTGTGGTAGACTTTATCTCTGAAAACAGATGTGTGCTTTAATAAAGCCTAATAAAACTTACTTTTTGCTATAGTTTTTTAGAGATAGAGGAACATTAGAATATTAAAACAGGAAATATATTAGAGGTTATTAGGTTTAACATCCTTTGTTTATAAGTGGGGAAAAAGAAGTTTGCAGAAAGAAAGTACCTCCAAGTAAGACATCAAGTTGATAGTGAGGACCGGACTGGACAAGAGCGGTGTTCTTAGTATCTCTGTTCTAGCCTCACATACTATATTGATTTGTTAGTGTTATGGCTAAATTATGTTCTCCTCCCCAAAGAAAAGGTGTATTGAAGTCCTAACCCTTACTTACTACTTCCAAATGTGATCTTATTTAAAAATATGATTGTTTCAGGTGTACTTAGTTAAAATGAGGTCACACTGGAATACAGTGGGCTCCTAATCCAGTATGAATAGGGTCTTTATAAGAAGATAGACAGGGAGAAGTTCATGAAATGATGAAGGAAGAGACTGAAGATATGTAACTGCATGTCAGAGAACACCAAAGTTTGCCACAAGACACCAGAAACTAGGACAAAGCGAGGAAGTATTCCAGTACAGGTGTCAGAGGAAGCATGGGATTACTGACACCATGATTTCAGGCTTCCAGCCTCGAAAACTGTGAGACGATAAATGTTTGTTGTATTAAGCTACTTAGTCTGCAGTGCTTTCCTATGGCAGCCATGGGAAATTAATAAAATTGAGGAGGCAGAATAGTTAAGTATATGAGAGCTCTTGAGTCAAATTAATATCATTTGTTAACCTGCTACTTTGGGCACATTATTTGACTTCTTTAGGATTTAGTTTCTTGACCTGAAAATGAATATATTATTATCTAGCTCCCAAGGCTAACACAAGGCTTAAATGAGATAAATCATGCAAAGCACTTAAAATGTCTGGGAAATAGAAAGTACTCAATTAACTATCAGAATAATTATTATTTAATTTCCTAGAGGACTTATTCATCTCTGTGGTCCCTCACACTTGGCCTTCTCAAAGTGGGTGAGCAGTAAGTAGTTGCTGCAATGAACATAAGCCCTTGGGCAAGGAGAGACTGAGATGAAAGCCTAATGAGTTTTTCTCCCTCTCTTTGAGCCTCTAAACTGTTGCTTTTTCACAGTAAGATGAACTTTTGGAGTCAAGACAAAGCTTAGGGAGGTTGACATGTCAGTCAAAGTTAGGCCTGCTTAAATGTAGTCAAAGTTCTAAATTTTGCTGATCTTTTTTTTTCCTTTTTTTGTTTGAGATGCTGAGTGTTAGAACAGAGGTTGTGGTGGGTTTAGTTGTGTGGGAAGTGGAGAAAAGAGGATAAAATTTTGGACCCTGAATGAATAGCAGATGTATCTATTTGTTTATTGTCTGTTTTTCCTACCTGGAATATAAGTTCATTAAGGTCAAATGTTTTATTTAATTTGTTTACTGCTACATCTCTGCTACTAAAATGATAACTGACACACAGTGAGGACTGTACAAATATCTCTTAAATGCATGACTAAAGGAATGAGTGACGAACTTGAGGGTTAGAGAAGGTTGATCTGACCTCCTTGGTCAGAGCACGAGCCAGAAAAAAGAGAATTCCTTATCCTTCTATTCTTCTCTCTGGTGAACTCTAGTATCCTGCTCTAGTATCCCTTGAACTCCTTTCTGTACCATTTGTTGGGCTTCTGGGTAATGGAAGCTGTCAGGCCTTTTGCTCTACTACATTTGTTTCATCAATTATCACCTGTCTCTCTGGCTATCATCAGCTCTTTTGTCTCATCGAGAGCCTTAATCTATTAACATTCTCAAGTGTCTTTGGTACCAGGGATCGAACTTGGGACCTTGTGCTTGTGAGGCACGCGCCGGAACCACTGAGCTAAAATCCCCGGCCCTCATCATATATTTTTTAAAGAACACCCTTTCCCACTAGTTTGACTCTCCAATTACTTCCCATCTTTCTTATCTTGTCTCCATCCTGTAACCTCTCTCTCTACCAAGGAATTTCTACTTTTAACAGATTGAGTCTACTAAAAATTAAACTTCTTACACATTTTTATATTTTAATTAGATTGGAAGATGTGGATTTTGAAATCATGCTGGTGGGCTTGTCCAATTCATAGTAGCTAAATCTGGGAAGTGGCTTATATGTCCATCAACAAATGAATAGATAAAGAAAATGTGGTATTTACACAAAATAGAGTAATTGTCTGTCATAAGGAAGGATAAAGTTGAGTCATTTGTAGGAAAATGGATGCACCTTGAGACCATAATGTTAAGTGAAATAAATCAGATACATAGGCTTAAATATTGCATGGTTTCTCTTATAGGAGAAACCCAATGTATAAGTAAGAGCAAAATAAAAGCTAGATAATGGAAAGTAGGGAGGTAGATTTTGTTCAGAGGGGAAGGTGATCAAGAGGTGAGGGGAGGGGGAAGAAAGGAGGAAAAGGAGTGAAAAAACGAATTAAGATGTGTGATGTTCATATACCAATTCCCCACAAAGAATATAGGTATTATGTAGTACACACATGTACTAATAAAGAAATCAATCTGAAAAATAAATACAGCGGTTTATATTAAAGACACTTCCTGAAGATAGCAGCATACCACAAGGTGTACAGCTTTTGTGGAATTAGTTGGGCTACCTAGTGAGCATTTAAAGCCTCTGGATTTCTCTGAGATAGTTGATTAGAAATATGTTAAATTTTTATAATGAAATATGTATATGGTGAAAAATTGCTCATTCTGAGAGAATTTTAAACAAATTCAAACTTGCTTCTATTATACAAAATTTTAATCAAGTCTTGATGAAGTTCATATTTAAATAAGTTACATTAGATTTTTTATATATCAGAGAATTAATCATTTCATAGGTGCTATTCCCACTTGTTTTTTTTTCTTCAAGATAACGCCAAAGCTCCTGCTTCTTTCTCCCTCTAAGCAGTTCTATTTATTATACTAACAGAACTGGAAACTCATATGAGAAAAACCTTCTGAAATGGGAACCACTAGATATACTGACATTATAAAAAGTGTACTGTATTACAGTTTTGATTCTGTGGCCTTTTGGGGTGAAAAGAATGTTTTGGTATTACTTTTCCCTGTGACTTTCTTTGTGTATTTTTTTGTAGGAAGCCTTACTCACTAAAAGGATGAGCTCATATTCTAAAATAGGATTTAGATTCTCTGACAGGCACTATACCAAAGTTGGATATCTGCAAGGTAAACAATACTTGGTCAACTTGTGTGCTTTTAGACATTTGTCAAAAATGTAAAACAGCATTTTTACTTATCATTTATGGCATTAAAAAGAGAATGTAATGATAAATGATTTATTAAATCTACTATGCATAAGATGTTGACAATGATTCAACTTCTAATTAAATTTACTAACAGATTCAAGAAGCTTATTATTCAAAATAATAGATGAATGAAAATAATTATTAGGAAGAGCACGTAGAAGAGCTGATCTGGTGCCCTGAAACAACTATTGTTGTTGTCTCTGATCCTTAGTTAGGGGCTCAATGAAAACCCCTACCAGTTGCTTAGGGTGCAACCCAGCAGAGCCACTCAGTAAGGGAGAAGCTCTGGTATTATGCTGAGGATGGACCTAACTATTTACAGCAAAGCTTCAGTCTCAAACGTGTTAAATATATTGCATGAGAAGATCATGACTGTGTTGCAGGACACATAGGTTCAAATTCTAGCTGTGTCATTACCTAGCTATAGGACCACTAGTAATTCTTACCTGAATTTGTAAACTCTCAGTCTTCTCATCAGTACAATGGAAGTGTCTTAGTTGTATTTTTGAGAACTGAGTAAACTTATATCCTTGAAAACATTAAGCATAGTGGCAGTCAGAGTTGGCATCCTGTAAATGCTCATGTCTTTTCTGTTTTTAAGAAGATGGATTTAAACATGTATGTACTTTATTGGGGTTATATTTGCTTTATAGTCCATGTTTTTATTTTCAGCCTGTCTGCTATTTCTTACATTTTGCACAGGCAAATGTTTAAAGTTACTTGTCCCTTAGTAATAGGTCTCTGTCACTTTTCCCCTATGACATGTATACATACAATTGAATGCAAGAATATTCCATGCGCTTTTCAGGTTGTGTATAGTACTTCTTTTCTAGCCTGCTTAAGAAAGTGTGTTTGACTACAGACAGAGAGAATGCAGCACATCTTTCCTGATTTATAAAACTATGTGTTTGGCGTCCATGTAAATTGTTCTCAAAATTTGATATTTCAGTTATTTTCCTAGCCAATCTCTTGTCACCTAGCTCACAGCTAATACTGACAAATTGCAGTTGGTATCTGCTGCCCTAAGCATATTATGTTTATGGTTGAGAGAGAAAAATGAGATAAAGTGGCTAATTTAGGATGGAAGAGTCAGATGATAGAAAAAGCCTGACAATAGTGAATAATCTATAGAAAGAACATAGTATTTACTTATACAATAATATAGTGGTGCCTCATTCATGAACTCAATTCCTTCCACAATTCTGGTCATAAACCAGATTGGACAAGAACTGAATGAAATATTCACACAAGGTCAACATTGAACCTAACCATTGAATTTGATTCGGTTCTCATCCAATTCAGTTTGTGACCAGAATCGTGGAAAGAATCAAGTTCGTGAATGAAGGAACCACTGTATTGCTTCAGGGACTTAGAGTTTCTTGTTTGTTTTGACATAGGAAAAAGCAGGTGTTGTTGGGGCAGTGTACAACTTTTGGAAATCACTGCCAAAGATTCATGTGTATGAGACAGATCCTAACGAGACCCTTTCCCCCTTTCCAGGTGAAAGGGTCTTTGCCTAAGATTGAAATGGAGAACCCCAGGCTCAGTGCTTGATTTGAACAATCACGGATAAGTGACTTCTTTGGTTTCAGTTTCCTGTGACCTAGGGAGGGAAATGCTCATCACATAGTTGCTGTGGAATCAAGAGACACTAGCTGAGAGTGCTTTGAAAGGCATTGAGATTATAAAAGCCAAGAAGAAGAAGAACGTAACATTATCATATCTCAGAGGACAATATCACGAAAATATTCTCATTGCATTTGGCACCTCTTGGGAAAAGAACGCAAATATGCAACATAAATGTGACTACTGGAAATACCCCCTTTTTCATTAAAAAGTAATAGTGTAGTGTGCTATATAGTTGTCAAGTTGTAAAATTACATTTCAAAATGCCACTGGAAGTCCAAACTTGTGCTGTCACAGTTGAGTTTCCTCTTGATGTTTCACTGTTCCTTTAACAAGCAATAGGAAGTAGAATTGCAGTCCAATAATTTTAGCCCTAAGCCTGGTTCTTCCCTAGTGGAAAATCGAGCATTCATTTAACCAAAGTGCACAATGCTCCAGGAAAAATTGAACAGGAAATTAACTTTTCTGTAGCAGTACAGGAACTCCCTGACCTTAAGGAAGCATCAATGAGAAAGTTGACTTTCATATTGAACAGTAAACTGTCCCAATGGGACACACCCAGAGGGCAGAAGTGATTTTTCAATGAGTTTTCCCTCATTCCTCCTTTTACTAGTATCTTTGAGAATGATCTTTTTGTATGTTTCTCTGAGTAAAAAGTGCAAACATTAACTTATGTGAAACTTCCTATCATACAAGCTACCCTATTTATCCCAATATCTTAGAGCTACAAAAACTATTTTAAAAGGAGATAGATTTGAGGCATAATTTTCTTTCTTTTGTGGGAGAGTAGATGAGGATGGAGGAAAAGGAAAAAAGCTTACTGTGTTTCTTTCAAAGAAACAAAATTAAAACAATCTCATGTTTGCTTTAAACAAGCTTGTTTAACTATTAGTGGACATTTGTATTCTTTGAAATATATAAACCTTAAGAAGCTAGAATCTCTCCTACTTCAAATATGAAATAATGGCATTTTAAAAGGAAACTCCCTTTCTGTCATATAAATAGTAGTACACCTCATCCTCCAATGAGGCCCACATGGTCCTAAGCACAATTCTTAGCAGAACCTTAAACAAACTAACCAAGCATCTATAATGACATAATTGAACTTTGTGTAGTCTAGCATTAAAACAAAGCCTTCAGATAAATTACTGACAGGTGGGTCAGGGCTGAGATCAAGTTTACCTAATTCTTGACACACAACATGTCAAATGAAGGGATGAAAGGGATCTAGTATAATTCATGCTGAGGATCCAATATAGAATACCTGTAAGGGTCAGCAGTCTTTCAATTCTTCTTTTGCATTTTTAATTGGATCTCCATCAGTGTTTAACAACCTCATTAAAAACATGTTTTCATCCTCTGCTTTCATAAGAAGACTGAACCAATCTGTCATGTTAGCAGAGATGGTTTCTGACGGGCCCTTAAAGAACTAACTGGACCTCTAGGAAGGGAACTTGCTTTTCTAGCCAGTCACAGAAGAAAGCCAAGAGCTATGATGCAGTGTAATCTGTCTCATGAAAGAAGGTTTAGAGAGTTTAGAAACTTAAAAATCTGATATCAGTATTACATAATTAGCGTTTATTTCTGGTTTTATTAGATGTTCCCACTTCCCATCAATTTTTGATTTTAGAAGTGAGAAATTGGCTATTTAATATTTAAGCATTCTAGAATAAGTGCAATCTGGAGAGCTTTAGTCCTGATCTTGAAGGGAGTGTATGTTAGTGTGATACAGCAGCACCTGTCAATGTGTCTTGTGGGCATGGTAGGCTGGGAGGGGCTCCCAGGGGGAAGCAGGAGAAAGGCATCTTAGGGTTTAGGCAGGCTATAAAGAGTACTACCAAGGGTTATCTCCAAAGACAGCCAAGATTGTGTATCAGTAATGGTTAAGAATGTGTGAAAGGACTATCAGAGATCTCTGCAGCAGGTTCTGATCTCCTGCTTGGTGCTATAATGCAAGGCTGAGAAAAAAACCAAAAAAACCTAAACTATAGAACTAAAGAGACAAAAACAAGAACAAAATCAAAAAACCCAACAATAACAAAAGAAAACACCAGGAGCCAGGACAACCAATGCTGCTCATCTAGCAAAGGCACTGGTCAGTCCAAGCCACTGATTTTTATTGGTAATCATTTGGGGTAAAAGTGAACTACATGCTGAAGGCTAACTTTGTGCTAAAGGGGAACTATGTGCAAGGACATGCAATCATGCAGTTAATATGGATACTTATGCAAGCAAAGCTAGTAAAGGACAAGACAAAGCATTCTCGAATTAGGAACAGAATAGACAAAATATAAGGTTGTAATTAGAACCATGTCCTTCTAGTTAAGAAGGTTTTAATTGTGGGAATGGAATTTGGATGCGAGTTACTCTAACCTCAGCATGTGGCATGTAGACTTCGGCCAGACTCACCTCTCAAAACAAGCCACTTGAGGGGTTAACTCTATAGCCTGCACTGCTTACAGCTTGCTTTGGCCATAATCAATACTGTGGTCCCCAACAAAGGACAACACTAGAGGCATTAGAGAGTGATCAGCCATGTCAGTGTTCAGAGTAAGCAAGACAACAGAATGAGTGGCAAGGCATGTGCTAAGCAAACTCAGTTTACTTCTTGCATATGGAGTGTGGGACCTGAATATTTAGCACACTTTCTCCCATTCTTCTTAACCATTTGGCCCTTACATGAGTAAGATGAAGCAGTTTCCCCAGTTTGTCAGGTATGTTTCTCTATCCTGTAGTCTGATCTGCAAGAACTGGAGCTGACCTCGGCTGACCTGGAGATGCAGGTCCACTTGCATGGACTGTGCTGGCCACCCATGCTTAACCTTCTGTGCAGTTCATGGTGCCCTGGATTTCTGGGGAGAACCAGGGTAGACTGGTTGTTATGTGGATGTGAATACCAAAGAGTGACAATAGGAGGCAGAGATACAATCTGTTTGGGATTGGCAATATTAAACATGTGAAGTGAGTTTAGGAACTTATCTATCCTCCTCTCCCATGGGGCATGAATGTAGTGACTGGGTAGACAGGGAATAGAGATGCTCTTAATCCCCACTCAGTGCCTAAATTCGACCCTCATATCCGGCAGGTGTTTCATTAGGCTGGACTCCCTGCCCAGAGGAGAATGTGTGTGCTCCAGTGCCAGAAAGAGATTCCAGGCTGGCTGCCATCTGCTCTCTCATGGCAGGTCATGGTGACCTAATGCAGAGGTGACAGACAGAGAGGACAGCAAGTCTAGGAGAACAGTGGAGTCATAAGATGGACAGGTTGGGTGGTGGAAGGATGGGCAGAAATCTTTGTAGTTGAGAGCCTGGAAAGAAAAGAAAGAGGGTTGAGATAGAGAATAAAAATGATGAATTCTGGAATTGAATAAATGAATTTTATGAGAAGGGCCTAAGATTAGAAAATAGTGACCATATTTTCTAGGCCATTAACCAGGAATGCTTGATAAAGGACTTATGTATTTATTTATAGAGCATTATAATATTAAATTATATTTAGTGGTACAATTAATGAATTGCCTTTTTTATCTATCCCCCAAATCTAAGAAGCATATTCATTCCATATATGGCCTCAATGTCCATATTTTTTTCTTCTAATGGTATGTTTATTGTGGCACTAATGTTTTACCAGAGAATAGTGGAGATGTTGGCTCAGCGATTATTTTTCAATGCTTTAATGTCCCTGGTATACAAACACTACCTTTTCATATTCTGTTTATAATTTGACAGGACTCCTATAGTCATAATTAAATTTCTGAAGGTTTTTATTGAAAATATTTTACTTTTTCAAGAGGTTCTTTTATCTGACAACTTCTTTAGAAGATACACATTTAATAATTTTACATTTGTCTACTGTTCTGTTATCTCATACAGGAGGAATTATATATTCTTGAAAGCTTTTATATAAACTATTTGAGTCTCCTTTGACCTTTGCAGAAGCATGACCAGTAAGACTGAAGGTGCAGTGTTCATTTTCAGATGAGGAAAGTAAAATATAGTTTATAGAGCACCAGCAGACAGTGAATAGGGAAGTACTCACTGGAGACTTGGGATCAGCTGGACAAGACTCTAGCTGACATTTGGAGTGTCTGGTATGAGCATCTCTGGCCAGTGGCATGCTGTTTAGGTATTGACATTGTTGTTGTAATTGCCCCAGTGCTTTTTACTTTCTGCTGCATTCCCTTTGTATAGACTTACTATTTTAAGGGTAAGTTGCTGAATTAACTCATTGTTTCAGCATCACTGGACAGAGACTTGTTATTATTTTAACATGTTTCAGAAGAACAAGGTCTCTCCTTGTGCTCTGCTTGTTGTTTCATGAGGGTGGATTGTCCCTTCTATAATTTCTTCATTATGGAGGATGTCCTGTAAGGACTGCTGACACTGAAAGACCTCTGAAAGTCAGCAGGGAGCACTTAATCTAAAATCAGCAAGTGTGAGCAGGGCTTGGGGCTGCAAAGAAAATGACTTCTTCCTCCTGTTATGTTGTATGGAAGTGTCTGAGGAGGAGGAGGACAGGGAAGGGGCAAGAGTGCAGAGAAAGAAGGAGGGAGAGGGAAGAAGAAGACACCAAAGGCATTTGCTCCAAAACAGGGATTGATTTCAAATGTGCCAAAAGAAAAAGCAAATGCCATCTCTCCTGATTGCCTCATTTCTAGTTTTCTTATTTTTAAAGATATCTTGAGGGGCTATGTCAGGGTCACATCTCCCAGCTATTCCAGTGTGTTTGTCATCTCAGCTGCATCTTTGTTACGTCTGTAACGTTGCAATAAATAGAAAAACTGATGGCCCACAGCTGTGCTTCGTGGGTGGCATCTCAAGGCAAGGAATCTTGAGTAAGCCGGAGGAAGAGCCTTCAGAGGAGGCTGAAAAATATGCTTCACATGACTCTAAAAATGGCTAGAAAAGGGAAAAGGGAAATTCAGGAGATGCAGAGATAGTCCTTCCACGTGGGTTGAAGTGGATGAGCATTTCAGTGGGGTTGGAGACAGGGAGCCAACAGCTATGGCAGGGCATGGCGTGGCCACATATCACAGCTGTGGCCTCCAGATAGAAACCCCAGGGAAAATTACTGTTCTTAGGTTCTTGGTTTGGTTTTTAGTTTCTCCCAGCTCCACAATCCATGCTATGTGTGAGGCTTATCTTGAGGAAGGAATGAGCTGTACACACACACACATACGAAGCTACATGCAGCATGACTGTGCACTCATGGACAAGCTGTCCAGTCTGCATCTTTTCTGTCTTACAGTTTGCTCCCCTCCTCCCTTTTTTTCCTTCATTTATACAAGATGGATATTATGCACCCTTTCAGAAAGGCAGTGTATGTTTCCAAGGCTTTGAGTGAGGAGGAGCAATAAACATAGAGGTGAACAAAGAATCCTTAGAGTTTCCCTGTAGATTTTGTGCTTAAGGTTTTATAGATGTAAAGGGGAGTGTCTTCTGATAAGTAAAAATCATACTATATCCTCCAGATTGGAGTATTTCAGAGCCCTACAGACTAAGGCAACTTGACATCATTTATCATTATCATTTATTTTCTAGCATGGATGATCAAGTCAAGATCAGTCTGCTGTTCTCTGTTATCCTCTCTTGTGCTCCTTTTCTTCTAATATATGTTGGGTGTTCACTCTTTCTTCACAGCAAATCCTTTCTTCTGAACTTCTTTCTCCTCTGGAAGATTTGAGTCCTCTCCATTCTCCTATGATTTGGCTGTGCTGCTGCTGTCTCTTCTCACATTTTCTAGAGCTCAGATTCTCACAGTTCTCCCTCTTTCCAGCCTTCCATTGCATGGTTTGATGCCTTTTTAGGGCAAGTCTTACTGCTTACTCACTCAGTTTACTGTCTCTGCTTCTGTAATTTAAAAACTCTTTTCTGCATTCTGGAAAGGTGCCTTACAGTTCTTAGGAAATCTTATGATTTAGGTAGTAAATGTCTGGCCTTCTAGAATTCTATGAGGATAGTTATCCTTCCTTAAAACAAAATGAAACATGAGAAGCATCCTTCCTGTACTTCTACAAAGTTCAGTTTTCCTCATCTGCCTCTTCCCTGCTGTAGTTTTCAGTAAAGAATCAAGTTCATCAAATATGGATATACTTGTAAAGACTAGAATAAAGTTATCAATTTTTGTATTGTCAATTACTCACTAGGTTAAGCTTCCTCATAGCTACTTAACAAGATAATAGATAATGTGGCATTGTTTTTTGGAAATCATCATTACCAGATGTTTTGTGCTGCTAGGTGACTGTGTTTGCCACTCACAATAAAAAGTGTCCATGGTACTAACCTTCAAGGACTTCTTGATTTAATTTCCATTCTCACATTTTCTCTGCTTTAAAGAATTGTCTGTCTTATTTCATATACAAAGCTCACAATACAGAGAAGCAATAGCACCACACCATCCATAAGAGTATTCCTTAACAGACCAGAATTTCATATCTGTAGAAAGTTTTGTTGCATGATTTCACTGTTTGAGAGAGAGAGAGAGAGAGAGAGAGAGAGAGAGAGAGAGAGAGAGAGAGAGAGAGAGAATTCAGAGATAGGAGCTAAAACATGGAAATTCTCAGTGATATGGGGGTAAAAGTAATAATGGGAAGGAAGATTTTCCCTTGGTAGGGGAAAGAGTGGAGAATCTAGAGAATAGTGTGATTAGCTATAGAGAAGAGGCTAGGTTTGTTTTATAACAAGAAGAGGAAAGGAAATGTGGATAGGCTCCCAGGTTGTCTGAAAGAGAGGCTGTGTAAGTCAGTGTGTTTCCTTCTAATATGCTAATTTACTTTATGAATGGAGTGCCAGAGTTATCTGCAGAAACATGGAGGTGGCTGCAGAGTGGAATGTTTTGTCATTATGGGAAATATGATAGAGAATTAACCAGGAAACATATAGCGGGATGGCCTGGGGAACCTGAGGCTGAACCGAGTCTGCCTCTGTCCAACTGGACACTTCGTTAGGCAGCTGTTTTAGTTACTTCTCTTGTTGCTGAGACAAAATATCTGACACCCAAAGTTAAAAGGGGAAAGGTTTATTTAGTTCACAGTTTGTAGAGGGTTCAGTCCATAACCGGCTGGCTCCAAGGCAGGGCGGCATGGCAGACAGGTACTGAAAAGGAGAAACAGTTCATGGCAGGCAAAAGGTAGCAAAGCAGCAAGGGAGGGGTCTTAACAGCATCTTTCTGCCCCTTTTATATTGTTTCTAGGCTACTGGGATTAAGGTGGTACCAAACTAATCAGTGGAAGGATTTAGTAATCACGCACTCTAGACCCAGCTACCTCTGAAAAAGCCCCACCTATGCCTGCATGACGCTTTGTGGAGACATCTTGATTCATTCCATAACAGCAGCTCTCTGCATCCCCAGACCAAGGCCAGGACAGGCAGGCGGCAGTGGCCTTCCTCAGGTCTCCCAGCTTGGTGTTCCCATCACATCCCCTCCCTCCAGACTTCTCTGCCTCATCATAATTTACTATAACTAGTGCTTATGTCTGCTTTCTTTGATGGGCTGTTTTCTTTTTGAAGGCTGACACTTGTCTTGTTTCTGTGGTTTCTCAGCTATTTTGGCATGTGAATGTGACAGAAGTGCAGTGGAGAGAGGGGATTTAGTATATTGGGAAGAGAGTGATTGGAGGGTTGGACCATGGAATCTGAGCTGCAGACAAAGAAGGGGAGGAGAAAAGAGACTGGCAGAACGTTAGGATTAGGGGGGATGACTAATAATTGAAGAACTAATATGTTGGACTGAATGGGAAAAGATGATAATTTATGAGTGATCAGAGAATGAAATATTTCACTTAATATACTTCAGAGGAGGGGCTCTTTTGGAGATCGGGAATTCCAAGATGTGGTCATTGGAGTGGGTGGTCAAAATGAACTGGAGGAGAGAATCACTGGGAATAAAAAGGTCAGGGATATTTTGTGGCTTTACAGGCAGATGTTGATGCCTCTATTGAGGTGTTTCTAGTGGATTTTTTTAAAAATCTGAAAGCAAGTAAAATTATTGAAGGCCATGAATATGATTACAGATAATGAACCCATATTTTGTACTCATGCATCCATTCATTTACTCCTTCCTTCATCCCAGCACTACCACAGTAGGCTGCATATACAAAAATGACCATAGCAAACAAGAGCAGGCCCTCCCTGTACAGAGGAAGTTTACTGGTGGGAAGAGTAGGTTGAGGGATAGGTCATAAGGATTTTAGCAACGCTTCCATAAGTGGGTTCTACTTTGTCAAAGCTCTGTTGGGGATACATTTTTAATATTAAAACTTTTGTTTCTCTATCATTTAGAACCTACATGGAGCCACAAAGGAGCAAACTTTACTTTCTCTGGATGTTGAGGGTGGGGATGGTGTGATTTGGGAGTATAGTCAGAAGGTTCTTAGTGACTTAGAAGGTTCTTGAGTAGTTCTGAGAATGTGTTTCCATTCCATCATGGGCTTGAGATTCCATTGAATCAGCTGTAAAATTCAAATAGGGGCTCACTAATACTTCATTTAGGTTGGGACATTCTTACCAGACTCTATCTAGGAACCTGTGGGTCCTAAAGTATTCTGAAATTGTAGGAGGATTTTTAAGTGAAAATATGTGTATGATTTTCATCCTGGAAAACTCCTTCCATTTTATTTCTTACATTCTCTAAAATAAGTGTACATTTTACCAATGGGTAAAAGAATCTATTTTATTCTTACAGAGTAAAAATTAAAAGATAATTCACTATGATAGTCTGTAATATTTTTAAAATACCAAAAATCTGGACCAGGCAAGCAATTTAACTTTTAATCATATATGACATATATCTGAAGTCCACTATATGATTTGTATTTGAGCATCAAAAGATGTCATAAATACACAGCCGTTTCAATAAATCCAGGAAAAAAATCTTTCTGCCATGTGGAAAAAAGCTAGTTTTATTTTTCGTCTCTGCAATATTTTAAGGAGATGTATTATCTTGATTTCACAGTAAGTTTTGGTGAAGACTCGTTAACAGTGTAGGTAACTGAGAAACACAGCACTTTAATAATATTGTTTTGCGTTCAGTTTTTTCACTGTAAATTCATTATCTTGTTCAAGTATTGAACTCTATTCTGTCATTCTTACTACTATTCAAAATTCTATTGAAATACCTTTCTTTTTTTTTGTATTAAATTCTTTTATTGGTACATTGTAGGTATACAACACAATTACATTTGTCATTGGGAATTGTACCTTTATATAATGCATCTTGGTTCTTATTTTTTCCCCATTCCTAGCCCTCCCTTCACGCCCTCCACCCTTCCCTATTTACAAGGACTTTATTTCCATTTTTTCCATTGCTCATCATTTTTTCCTTTCCCTTCTTTCCTTTCCCCTGCCCCTCCCACTACCCCTACCCCTTTGGACCTTTTCTTCCTATTTTACATTATCGATTATTCATTCTAATCATTGGTACATTTTAGGTATACAGTATAATGACATTCATCATTGGAAATTTGCACCTTTACATAGTCTCTCTTCGTTCTTGTTTTTCATCTTTGCCCAGCCCTCCCTTCAACTCCTCCAGCCCTCCCTATTTACAAAGATTTTGTTCCTATTTTTCCATTTTCTCATATTAATCCCATTCCCTTCTATCCTTTCCCTTAGCCCTCCCACTTCCTTCCCCTTCGCCCCTTTTCTTCCTATTTCACATGACCTATTATACATTTAGTCCTTATTTACACTTTCAGTTTCTCACACCAGAGAAACTATTCGGTGTGAAATACCTTTCTTAACACAAATTTTGTCCACTACCTATTACCAGTATTCCATGGTAGTATGCATAACAAAATTTACATATTAAAGAAAAAGATGTTTGCATTCATTCATCATTCAAAAGATACTTATGATATGCCTCTTTTATACCAATTACTACACTTAAGCTGGGCAAATAAAAGCGAGAAAAACAGACAAAAATAAATGATTTCGTTTAATTTATGTTTTTGTATGGGGAGGCAGATGATTAACGTAATAAATAAATTATATGTGTGCATCAAAGAAAGATGACCCCTACAGAGGAATATGTGTATCAAGTATATGGAAACATAGTTTATTGCAGAAATACTTTTTATGATAGAGTAGTTGAAAAGCTTATGGAATTCATAATATAAAGGGAAGCTACAATATAATATTAGCATTCAAGTTTATTCATTTTAATATCACTTATTGGTGACATACTATATTTGACATTTTCATGTCAAAAATTAATTTAATTTCTAATGCAACCTGATGAGGTAGGATTTGTTGCTTCAACTACATATATGAGAAAAGACATATCTGTGATAAATATATGATAGATTTTTAAAAGTATCCCTACTGGATGAAGCAAGCAAGTTATAGAGCCAAAATTAAGTCCAAATTTTTGATTCCCAACTCGCTCATTATACTACACGTTGCTGTATTTAACAGTCCCTGTACTTTATCAGAGCATTCTATCCTTTCTTTATCTAAAGTGGTAAACAGATTTCAGATTTTGAAGTCCTTCCCGTAAAAATATTGTGTTCAGTTATAAGACAACTCTCATGTGATCTAGCAAAGTGATTTCTGAAGAGTATTCTGCCAATCTCTCAGGAAGAGAGAAGCGACTGACTCAGAAATTCATGTATAAACATTCAGGAATACTCATTCTTTTCTAAAGTCTGGTCAGCAGGGCTGTAAGTCTCAAGCTGGTTGCAGTGGTGGCCAGTGAGTAAATGTAGTCTTCCACTAAAAATGTATCTTTGAAACTGCAAGAGTAATCAGGAGCTCTGATTTCCAAACTGCTGCTATTCACATTTAGTAATCCTGTATTTGCTCATGCGGTTGACATAACTGTTCACATAGTTTTTATTTCACTTATGCAGTGTGTGCACCTGTTGTTAAACTGGCTAAAACTGTTCTTGCCCTTTGGTATGGGGCCATTCTCCTGATACAGTGTGTTATAAATATTACAAGGGCAGGAGCAGTTTATATTACAGGATAATACAACATAATTTAATACAAACAAGCTCATTTCCTGTTTATTCGCTATGGTTTGAGATGTGAATTAAAATATCAGTCTAAGTTATAAAGGTTACAACAAAATATGGCCAGTAATTGTACTTTGCTTAAAATATACTACACATAATATATATTAGAATAAGTTACATTGCTCCTGCTTAAATTGATCCTGGTTGGGAGAAAAGGAGGGGTGCTTTCCTTCAATATTCAAATTAAAATAAGTTAAAATTTTAAAGTGCATTCTCCTCATGTGAAATTCCTGCTATACTTGAGTCAGCTGTAATAGAGAGGGGCATCTTGTGATTATGAAGGAAAATAATGTGACAAGGGAATGCTGGATCTAGTGTGTTTCACTCCAGTGGCACTGCTATATTTGAAAGCTTCTGTCTTCCCTTTCACCTAGATTTGTTTATTTTGACCCTTAATAGCTACTTGGTTCTAACCCCTCTGTTGAAAGACACAACTAGGGTTCAGTTTCAAATACCTCTTACAAGTGTATTATAATTACAACTTTTTCTAGGGAATCATGTCCCACTTTTCAGGTAAGTTCTTGAATGTAAGTGGTTTCCTCATCAATACAACATAGCGTTCTTTGACAAGGGAAAATAGGTAAGCATGTCTTTCTAAAGTACAATGTATGGAAGATATGATTAGCTAGCATTCTGTTCCTTTCATCACACATCTCATGTATTAAGCACCTATGTAAGGATGTGCCAGGCAGATCTGCAACTCAGGAGGCTCTTCTAACTTATTTTTCTCTATGATGTATTATTATTATTTTAGAGTGCACACAGCACTTCCTCTGTGGTATACATAGCCTTAAACACTTGGCAGATATTAAAAGGTAGTGTCCAAGATCCACACAGGTATACCAGGTAGCTGGTGAAGATAAGCGATTCAGATCCAGCAGTTTGGGTTTAGACTTGCTACTTCCTGCACTTCACTAGGCTTGGCTTTTAAATTTTCACGTAGCAATAGTTTGTATGCAATGAAAACTAAGATGTGGCTCCTGTCCTTACAGGGTTTATAATCTAAATTTGTTTGTTCTTCTTTCTCTATATATCTTCAAAGATTTTGATAGCACACTAAGGCTCATAATTTAACTGCTTTCATTTATAAGCTCCTGTCATGTATATGTTCTGGAATGAACATTAGAGATTCACCAGCAATGCAGGCCTGCCTATGAGGGAGCTGGTGTGAAGAGATGCAGTATCTTTTCATAAATGCTTAATGCAATATGTGCTTAAATTGAAATTTTCCAAAAGAGATAATGTTTGAAGGATGGTTCAGAGTTTGATGGATGAATAGATGAAGAAGGAATTGTAAGTGCAAGTCACAATGATGAATTAAGGACAGGTTGTAGGTGAAGAATGGAAATGAGTAAGTGTGATGTGACCAGAGAAAAAAGATAGGGTCCAAGCTTAATGGTCTTTCTCTTGATGAAGAACTAGAAATAACTCTATCAGTAATGGGAAATAATGAAGATATTTAAGTAATGAAAAAATCCATAATGTATTTTAGACCTTTGTTTGATTTTTTGGTTTGTAGTACTTAGAATTAAACCCAGGGTCTTGGACATGCTAGACAAGTGCTCTACCATTAGACTAGACCTCTTGCCCTTTAAAGCATTTATTTTTATTGTGAGACAGTCTTGCTAAGTTGCCCAGGCTGGTCTTGAACTTGTAATACACCTTTCTTAGCCTTCCAAGTAGCTGAGATTACAGGCATGCACCACCACATCCAGCTTAGACCCATTAAATGGACAAGTTGAAAGCTACTATTGAAAGTAATTTGGCTTTTACTATTTTCCTCTCATCTTTCTCCACCATCTTCTTTGTGCTCTCATATTTCTTGCCTGACCTTCATCCAATCTCATCCCTCTTCCCAGTAATAAAAAACATCTTTATTTTATCAAGATTTAATGTCGGGTTTTCAGATTAACACCCAGTATCTGTCATTAAGCCTTATAATGAATCCAAATTTTACCCTTCTGTCTCCTTTTCCATTCAAAAATTCCCTTTGTTAATGGAAATTCAAGCACCGTTGTGAGAAAGAATATTTATATACTGGGAAGCAATGAACTATTGCAGGAAGAAGATGGAATTATGGAACTTCAGTAGCTCTCCTTTTCTTTCTTTTGCACCCATCCTACTGCAGAGATGTTTTTCAAGTTCTACTGAGTCCTAATTGAGAGACACAACAGCACTGTATATCTCCACTCCGCTCCCAGCTGGGTTTCAGCTCTCCCTTTCTTGATTCTATCTTTCCGGGTCTATCCCATCTTTGTTTCCTTTACCACGTGTCCTTAAAATAGGTATTAAAAGATGATGCAGCAGGAACTCCTCTATAAGAGCACATGTAGACGACAGTCATAGCAACTAATTTGTATTTTCACCTAGAGTTGAGCTCCACGTTTCTATGAAACAGTTTTCCCTGAAGGAGCTCTATATTTTAATGGCCTAAAATTTTTATCTCTCTGTATGTAACAGTGAGAATTCTATTCTCCTTCACTTCTTGCACAGGAGGTTGTTTTTGTCCTTGACAGCCTTTCAGCGACTCTGTCTTCTTTTCTGGAGAAAAATGTACAGAATAACTTTCTAACTGGCCCTTGATTTGCATTAATGATGTCCTTCAAGGTAACTGTACTAATTTTTCATGTTGAATTTTCATGCATTCTTTCTTTTCTTAGATAGAAGAATCGATGGAGACACACTTTGGCGGTGATGGCAGACAGGCTGTACTCTACCGGCCTCCTTCCTACAGCAAAACAGAGCTGAGGCTCTACCAGCACATCCTCACAGAGCATCAGTATTCTGTTGTCATCACTGAAGAAAAGTTCAGTGCTGGCCAAGGGCTGAGGCTGCTAGAACAAGGTCAGAATAATAAGTAATTGACAAAGTCACTTGACAAAAAATAAAAACAATTTCTAGAATATACCACTGTCTCCCTCTAAAAATTTTCATAAAAACAAATTCTTATCCATCATTAACTTTCTCATATCATAGGAAATTTAGCTCCTTTTTCCTACTTCTTCTCAGTTTTTCTTTAGCTAGATCTCTTTATTCCTGGAATTATTTTGTTTATATTTTTGTAGCATTTTGGAGTAGCATAGTTCATGTTTAAATGCTACATTAAAAATGTTTGTGTTTATGAGCCTGAATACATACTCTGCCCAGCACCAAACTGCTCCATATCTTAAGAAAATTGCCACTTCATTTGACTGCAAGTAGAATGTCCTAGAAATTGTTTCAAGAAGCTAGCTTAAATGTGATTCACAGATGGCTCTAAATATGAAAGAAGTAAGGATATTTATTATATATGCTGTTACTCATCAAGTACTTTTTGATCAGTTGAAGAGAAAAATAAGAGACAAGTTTTTTAGCAAGTTATTTGAAAAGAAAATTGAGTAGATGATGAGGGTTAAAAGGGCAAAAGCAATAATAGCTTCATTTCTTGAGCAACTAACCGTAGGACAGACTTTATGTATACTCTGTATTCATGAACTTATTTAACCCTCACACTAACTCCCTGAGAACTAACTCTAAGATTAATAAATATTAACCACCTCCAAATTCCAGAAGAGGACCTGAGGCTTTGGAAGATGAAGTGACCCAGGATGTATCTTTCACCTGATATGGGGAAAGGACCTATGGGGAGACCCACATCCCAGCTCTTGTTTACTGTGTCCTTCCTCTTCAGCCTCTTGGTCTCTCTTTTGGTCCATTATCCTGCCCTAAGAGGTCACCATCAGAACTGCAGTGATATAGAATACTCACTCAGCATAAGTGACTCAGACTTTTCTCTTTACAATTACACAACACAGTTGTCCCTCAGTATTCACAGGGAACTGACTCTAGAAACCCTGCAGATACTAAGATTCATGGATACTCACATTTCTTCTATAAAATGGCATAGTATTTGCATACAATCTATTTACTTCCTCCCGTACACTTTAAATCGTCTCTGGATTCCTTCTAATGTCTAATACAATGTAAATACTGTAGAGTATATGATTACTATATTATTTAGGAAATAATGACAAGAAAAAAAACCCTGTACATTTTTAGTGAATATGCAAGTTTTAAAAATATTTCAATCCAAAAAAAAAGTATTTCAATCCATGGTTGGCTGAATCTATGGATGTAGAACCCATGAATATGAAAAGCTGACTGTATATCTACTTTTCTATTTACTAAAAGGGAAGGCAAATTTGAATTAACTGCTGATTTCTGTGATGGTTCCCTTTGGGAAAGAATGGTCAGATCCTGGTGCCAAAATACATTTTCAAACAAGGTTGGCATCATTGTAATACTTCTTTTTCAGTTGCATGCCCTCTTGTTGGCTTGTGCTGGTGAAAGAAAATTGGGGAGAAGTTTTTGAGAAGGCTGGGGTAATATTTAGCCTCAATTACCTTTCACATTGACAGTAAGCAGGGCAGGGGACTTAGCTCAGTGGTTTTGCCGCCTGCTGCGTAAGCGCAAGGACCCAAGTTCGATCCCTGGTACCAAAAAAAAAAAAAAAAAAAGAATTAAGACAGTAAGCTACTTAGCTTGCAAACACCTGAGGGATAGAGCCAAAGATTTGTTTTGCGTTTGTTTTCAGTACTGGAGATTGAACCCAAGGCCTCACACATGTTAGGAAAGTGTTCTACCACTGAGCTATATCCACAACCCTTTTTATTTTAAACCACAGTCTCACTAAGTTGTCTGCCTTGGCCTTGAAATTGAGATGTTCTGCCTCAGCTTCCTGAGTAGCTGGGATTACAAAAGAAGAACTATTTTGATAAGAAGAAAGTCTTAAAATGTGCAGACTATGTGCCAAGAGGGCAGGTCTTTTGTGAATGCCATTGACTAGTCACGACCTTCTAGGAATAGTATGGAAATTTAAAGTACTGGGCTTCTGGAAAAAATGAGAAAAACAAAATCAACATGAAACCTCTAGAATATTAGCAAGAGCTGAAAACAATGTTTGCAAATCTCACAGTTTTGTTCATGTTTGCTCTATTAAGAAAGGCCAACCCAAAGTTGTGGAACATCCATAAGTGATGGTCTCTAAAACCTATTCATCAGAATAACTATTGATATAAAGAAAGGAAATATTTAGCCTCATTCCACAAGACATCCCATCACTAAACAAGGTGATTGTATTGACACTGTCATCTAAGCTGTGCTTCGTATGTCATGCAGAGTAGCCCTGATGACATGCCACTAGGCCTAAAGGTCCTCTACTTCTCTGTCTCCTTTCTGTTGCCTCTAACTTACTATGGACACAACATGGATTATCTGTGCATTTCAACTTCAATTTTCAGTTTTCTCCAGCTGCAAAACAGATGGAATACTTCGCTTCTCTCCCTTGATGTCTTTGGGTCAGTTTTACAATGAAAAGGAGGATTGCTTTTCAGCTTCCAAATATCAAGGAGGTGCAGACAGCTTGAAGGCAATAGAACTCAGAAGCCAAAGTTGCTGCAGGGGCCTTCGGGGGCCCAGTGCAGAAGATAACTTTATGGTGTCACCAGCATTTATCAGTATAAATGCCGATTTGTTTCCTTTTTCTCACATTTCTCATATCTCCACAGCTTTAAAAACATCTCCTTCCTAACTCTTTCTTGGCGTTCTTTTACTCTGTATCATAAACTGTTGTTCCTGGATAGGCCTCAAAAAAGGGTAGTGATTTTACAATTTCTTGAGTATGAAACATTGAGTTTTGGTTTTTTTATTTGATTTTGAATTTCTTTTTTACTATAAAGCAATATGTATCAAATACCTGAAATAAAAGTTCTATGATTCTGATTTAATATTTTCTTGGTATTTATCCCACAGGGGGAAAAACATTTAAAAAATTACAGCTTATTTTCCATGGCCACCAATTTAATCTATAAATTATATTTGAATTGAGGCATTTACTATAAAAACATTTTTTAGAAGTACAATTCTATAAATCTGTTTTTCTTTAGTATTACATTTTCTTTTTCTGGTTATTTTACTGGGGATATATAAACTATGTATGAAGCTATGTTGGCACATCTAAACTTAACTTCCCCAAGTTAAGCAGCCTGGGCCAACTGAAAACAATTCAAAATGATCGGGAGCCCTATCAAACCCATCCTTGGCTTTGCCATTGCAGTTTCTGCTGTTTGCTAACTCATAATTTGAAAACATTACATTAAAACCAAGGTAGATGTTCTTACAAAAGCTACTGAGTACCGATGTGCAGGTTTGACACATTGATAAAATACATTCAGTCACAGGAAAGTAAATATAAAATGTATTTTCCTTTTTGTACCTGTCCATTCTGTCTGCTTTTTGCTTCTCTCCTGACTTGATTGTAATCACTTCTGTTGATCTTTTTTTGTGCCATTCTTCAAGAACAGATGGCCTTTTTCTAACTTGGAACCCCTTTTTTTTTTAACCTTTTAAGAATAGGAAAGAATAAAAATTAGGAAAGAAGTCATAAGCTAGACAGATAAGTCTGTACTATTCAATATACTCAGTACTGGTAGAGCAACATTTGGGCTTTATATTTTATTAATTTTTCTACTACTTATTTAGTAAAAAAAAAACCCTTTGAAAAGAAAAGTAGGCAATTTCAGGTCCTAAATTAGAATAAGCAGTACTTTTCCATGCTATGGCATAAGAGAATAAGAAAGCTTGTAGGGCTGTGAATAAACCACCTTAACCAGCCTAAGTTCTCTGAGCACTATCTGTTAAAGGCAGCAGTAATATTTACTTTAGAGTAGTATGTGGTATGTATTTAATCACTTGATTAAACCCCATCATAGTTCTGGAAGGAAACAAAGGAAAGTCAAGCCAACATTTTTATCTCCTTCAGTAGTCTGGGAATGGGACCCAGATTTTTATATTTTAAAAACAGATATAAATTATTGCTTTTTTAAATTTTGTGTTAATACATATTAGAAAACCTACAGAATGGGAAAACTTTTTGCTAGCTATTCCTCAGACAGAGGACTAATATCTAGAAGATGTAAAGAACCCCAAAACACTAGAGTCCTCCCAAATAAAAGACCCAATCAAAAATGGGCAAGAAGGGCCAGGGATTTAGCTCAGTGGTGCCGCTGCCTGCCTCACAAGCTCAAGGTCCCAAGTTTGAACCCCTACCAAAAAAAAAAAAATGGGCAAGTGAAATGAATAGACACTTCACAAAAAAAGCACAGATAACTACTAAACACATGAAGAAATGCTCAACATCACTGGTCATTAGAGAAATGCAAATTAAAACAACACTAAGATTCCATCTTACCTCAAAAAGAATGGCTATCATTAAGAAATCAAATAATAACAAATGCTGGCAAGGTGTGGGGAAAAGGGAACCCTTCTACATTTTGGGTGGTAATGTACAACCACTATGGAAATCAGTATGGAGATTCCTTAAAAAACTAAAACTAGATACAAGTACAGTGGTGCCTTGGGTCGCGAACTTAATTTGTACTATGATTTTGGGAAAGATGGCCACGTTTGCGTTCGTGTGGGAAAGACGGTTGCAGTCATGTTTGTTATCTGATGCAGAGTTTGCAAACAAAACCAAAATTTTGCCAAACACTGTTTGCGAACCAAATTGTTTTCAAACAAAGTGTTCATGAACCGAGATATTCTTATGTGTAGTGTGGCACTGTTCTAAGAGATATATTATTGGTTTAAAGACTAACAATTTTTACAGTTAGTTTTGAAAATAAAATGATGCAGAAGTCTATTTGCTATTATGCCATTGCAGTAAGTATAATTTAACTGCATAGGTATTTACAACCAGCAGTTCATCTTTAAGCTGGTTTTGAAAACAGTATGCAGATGCTTTTCCTTTCAGAGTTAGGTCTACTAAACATTATAGAATGATAACATACTTATATGGTCTTTCGATCCTTTGACTTGGGAAAATATATCTTATGTCCCTGCATTTTGAGAACATATAATTTTCTAAAGGAAAAGAAGCACCATCCAATTATTTTCTTTCCTCCCACATAAGTGCTATTTAGTAAGTCAGTGCTTCAGTGCATTGTGGCCTAAGAGAAATATTTTCCAAAAGTTTTAAAACTACTCCCCATAATGAAATCCAAGCAGTATCTGGCCTAAGAGAATCTGACTCAGGGTAGATATTATCATTGGATCAGATTGTTTATATATACTTGAAGAATAGCGCATACTTAGGAATTTTCTATCAACTTTCAAATAAATTGTGCACTTTCATACTATGTGTACTATAATCTATGTGAAAAATAAAATACATACCTGCTATCAAAGCTATAGAAAGAATTGGAGTCACATTTATGATTTCAGATTGTTTTTGTTTTTGTAATGTTGGGGTTTTGCATAGTACATTTTTAAAAGAAATAGAGAAAAAAAAAGCCCATATTGGTTTTCTTACCAGGAGTTGGCAAACTGTAGCCCACTGGCCAGATCTACATGTTTTTGTAAATAAAGTTTTATTGGAACACAGTCACACTCATTCATTTTCATCTTGCTTTTGGCTACTTTTGTTCTACAAGAACAGAGTTGATTAGTTGCTATAGAAACTATACTGCGTGAAAGCCTACAGTTTGTATTATTAAATGCTTTGTCCAGTGTGTTTTCTGTAGGTTAATTGTATGTAACATGATTCCATATCAAGCTGGCAATTAGACTCTGGGTTTGAGATAGTTTCTAAACTTATACCAAACTTTACTGAGAAAGAATCTGATGGTTTACAATAATACAAGTAATAACAAAATTGCTAAAGTGGAAATATAAAATTATGACCCAAACTGGATATTCCTTTTAGCTACCATAATTTAGGCTTAGCTTTGGCTGGAAGCTTCCAAGTACTAGAGCGACAACAGAAAGTATAGTTTTACTCTCAGGATGAAAGGAACAGTACAGCTTGTTCTCTCAATTTCTCACATGCCCAAGTAGTATATTTAAAACAACTTTTTCAAAAGGAGTATAAAGTAGATGATACTAAGTAATAAAGTAGATCAAAGGCCAGGGCAATATTTCTGTTGCAAATCAAGTAAATGCCACAGCATTATTCATATAGCAGCCTCCAGTAGAAAGTGGGAATACATCCTTACAGTGAGGCATTTATATGAAAGGTTAAAATTAATGCTATGAGAAATAGTATTTGTATTCATACTTAATTTGACAGAATGTGTTCTGGAGAATGATATTTTAAGTAAGTTACTTTATAGCCTTTTCCTTCCTACTAAGAATGCTGTAATATATCCAGACGTGCTTTTTGGACACACTATTAAAAATATAGTTAATAGAGCAAGAATATAGGTTAATGTAAAAAATATAGTTTTTACATTATTTTACTTAATGTAAAAATATATTTAAAAATAAAAACATATTTCCCTGTTTAATGTATCTGTCTTCCTATATTTTTATCTACATTCAATTTCACTTCTAAAAATGTCTAACAAAGCTAGGTATCACTTAAAATTTAGTCTAATTTTGAAGGTTTATTTATAGTGGCCCCATGCCAAGAGCTGCTTCTAAAGTTTGTGTGGAGAGAAACATTTACTACAAATCAGTTTTAACCTGTGTAATGGAAAACATATTTCAAATATTTTCTTAAGTTTATTTGTATTAAGAGGTAATCTATAAGAAAGTTGAGATTTAAATTGCCCATAAGTAAGAAGAATTTAACCATAAGAATTGCTTCCTTGGGGAAGTAGTGGATGGTGATAATTAAAAAGTATCAGCTTGAGAGTGAGACAGAACCTGAGCTGGAGTCCCTAGAGTTGCCTTTTAATGCTTTTAATGATTATCTAACCTTGGGCAGGGTACTTAATCTCTTAAAGCCTCAGTTTTCTCATCTGCAAATTGATTGCTCAAGGGAGGTGCCTATAAAATGTGAAGTAGCATCAGGATGCTTGCTCCTGCTGGGCTGGGTATTACTATGGGCTCAATGAACTTGATAGGTGTTTTTCTAGGCCAGATTCCTTCAACTTACATATTTTCATTAAAAGGTCTGCATTGTAAACTCTCGTGAAATTCTGACATGTACTGTACTGGCCCATTTTCTCAGAAATACCTCAGATTAAAAACATTCTGTAAGCTCCATAAGGGATCTGGTCTTTTCTACTGGTCACTTAAAACCATGCCCTGTACATACAGGTATGCAGTATGTATTTACTGAATATGTGGATAAATCAAGATAAAAAGCACACCAATATTTAGGCCTCTTAAATAGTGAACACTCAGGAAATTTAAATCAAAGTTTCATTTACAACCCTTTTATTTTTATAATAATTTTAAAGGAGCATCAATATTCTACTGGTGTGCAAATCTGCCCATATTACAAAAGAACAACATAAATATAGATGCACATAGGTCTGGTGCTTTATACTTCAAATGATTCGAGACTGCACAGAATTTAAGTGGTATGTCTATTTTTTCAGATTTTTACTCTGTCCTTCCTTGCAAGTCTCCTGTACCATATTTGATAGGGTTAATTGGTGTGTTGCCTTTGGGGGAGGGCACAGGAATCTAGTTAGAAACTATTGAGTTACAGGTGCTGTGAGGATTGCATAGGGAAGTATAGCAGAAACAAACAACTAGAGAAGCCAGGGCAGAAGATATAGATTTGTGAGTCATCTGTGTAGGGGTGGCAATTAATTCACTAAAGGTTTTACATTCCATAGAGCAATGCAACAATGTTATGTAAAGATGTTCTCCAGCAAAAAACACATAAAAGTAAGAGTATAGGTTTTGATGTTTGTCAACAATAAGGGGAAATAGTAAAAAACTCCATGATGCCATTTCTGTCCTCTATTTTATGCTTTGTAGCTCATTTCGTAGCATAATGTAAAATATTCACTTTATGTTCTTTTAATCCCTTGGTTTGGAAAACCATATCTCATGATGAAGGATTTTTATTTTATTTTTTTTTAATTTTGTTTTATTGGTACAATTTAGGTATACAATATAATGACATTCATCATTGGAAATTTGCACCTTTACATAATGTCTCTTGGTTCTTATTTTTTCCCCTTCTCTTGCCCTCCCTTCAACCCCTCCATCTCTCCCTATTTACAAAGACTTTGTTTCCACTTTTTTCATTTTCTCTTATTAATTCCATTCCCTTCTTTCCTTTCCCCTACCTCTCCCACTTCCCCTCCCCCTTTGCCCCTTTTCTTCCTATTTCACATTATCTATTATACCATTTAGCCCTTATTTACACTTTCAGTTTCTCACACTAGAGAAACCATTCAGTATTTACACATGTGTGTCCTGTTTACTTCACTTAAGAGTATTGCCTCAATGTGCCTCCATTTAGCTATAAATGTCTCTAATTTCTCAATTTTTATGGCTGAGTAGTGCTCCATTTCATTAAAAAACCGTACATTTTCTTTATCCAGTCACCAGTTAATGGGCATTTGGGCTGCTTCCAACTTTTAGCTATTACAAATTGTGCTGCTATGAACATGGGTACACATATATCACTGTGGTATGATTCTTTTAATTCTTTGGGAAAGATACCCAGCAGGGGAATAGCTGGGTCAAATGGGACTTCCAGTACTAGTTCCTTGAGGTATCTCCATACTGATTTCCACAGTGGTTGCACCAGTCTACACTCCCACCAGCAGTGGAGCAGAGTTCCTCTTTCCCCACAGCCCCACCAGCATTTATTATTGGTTAATTTCACGATAGCAGCCGTTCTTTCTGGAGTGAGGTGAAATCTCAGCATCATTTGCATCTCTCGAATAACCAGTGATGTTGAACATTGTTTCATTTGTTTATTTGCTATTTCTATTTCTTCGTCTGAGAAATGTCTGTTCATTTCAGATGCTCATTTTCGGATTGAGTCTTTAAATATGGGAGGTCTGATTTTTTCAAGTTCTTTATAGATTCTACATAATAGACCTTTGTCTGAGGAACAGCAGGTGAAAATTTTTTCCCCCATTGTGGGTTGTCTCTTCACACTGCTGGTAGTTTCTCTTGCTGTGCAGAAGCTTTTTAATAAGAAGAGATCCCACTCTTAATTGTTTGTGCTAGTTCACGGGTAACTGAGGTTTTGTTCATAAAATCTTTTCCTACACCAATGTCTTCAAGAGTTCTACCTAACCTCTGTTCCATTTTGAGTTTAGTTTAGTGCTTGGTGAGAGATACAGGTCTAGTTTTAATCTTTGGCAAGTCGAGACCCAATATTTCCAGTACCATTTATTAAAGAGGCTATCTTTCCTCCAGTGAGGGTTTTTGGCTCCTTTATTGAAGATGGGATGGCTGAGTGTGTCTGGTATTGTTTCTGCATCTTCTAATCTGTTCCACTGGTCCTCAGGTCTGTTTCTTTGCCAGTACCATGCTGTTTTTACCACAGTAACTTTGTAGTATAGTTTCAAGTTAGGGATTGTGATACCTCCTGCCATGTCTCTGTTACCTAGAATTGCTTTTGCTATTCCGGGTTTTGTCTTGTTCCAAGTGAATTTTTGGATTGTTTTCTCAAGGTCTGTGAAGTATGTTGCTGGGATCTCAATTAGGATTGCATTGAACCTATATAGCAGCTTTGGAAGTATGGCCATTTTCACTATATTGATCCTTTCTACCCAGGAGCAGGGGATGTCTTTCTGTTTTCTGATATCATCTTCAATTTGTCTTTTCAGAGTGCTATAGTTTTCAGAGAAGAGGTCTTTGATTTCTTTTGTTAGGTTGATTCCTAGGTATTTCAGCTTTTTGGATGCTATTATGAAAGGAATTGTATGCCCTATTTCTGTCTCAGTGAGTCTATTGTTCATGTAGAGGAAAGCTATTGATTTTTGTGTTTTGACCTTGTATCCAGCTACTCTACTGAATTTGGTTATTAAGGCTAGAAGACTTTTGGTGAAGTTCTTGGGGTCTTCTATATACAGTATCATGTCATCTGCAAATAATGGCAATTTGACTTCTTCATTTCCTATCTTTATTCCTTTTATTTCTTTCTCTTGTCTAATTGCCGTGGCTAATGTTTCCAAAACTATATTGAACAGGAGTGATGATAGTGGACATCCTTGTCTTGTTTCTGATTTTAGTGTGAAGGATTTCAGTTTTTGACCATTTAGTATGATATTGGCTGTTGGTTTTTCATAGATGGCTTCTATGAGTTTGAGGTAGAGACCATCTATTCAAATTTTTTGTAGGGTTTTGATCATAAATGCATGTTGGATTTTGTCAAATGCTTTTTCTGCATCTATGGAGATAATCATATGGTTTTTGTCCTTGGCTCTATTGATATAGTGTATTACATTGGTTGGTTTGCATATGGTGAACCATCCCTACATCCCTGAGATGAATCCCACTTGGTCAGGGTGTATGATTTTCTTCTGCATTCTATTTGCCATTATCTTAGAAAGGATTTTTGCATCTATGTTCATTAGTGAGACTGGCCTATAGTTCTCTTTTTCAGTTGGGTCTTTCTCTGCTTTGGGGATCAAGGTGATGCTTGCTTTCAGGAATGAATTTGGGAGTATTGATTCCCTTTCAATTTCATTGAAGAATTTAAACAGTAGTGGCAGTAGTTCCCCTCTAAATGTCTTGTAGAATTCAGCAGTGAAGCCATCAGGACCTGGGCTTTTCTTAGTTGGTAAGCTTTTAATTATGTTTTCAATTTCATTGGTTGATATTGGGTTGTTTAGAATTTTTAGGTCTTCTTTGTTCAACTTCGGTAATTCATATGTGTCTAGGAATCTGTCCATTTCTTCTGTGTTTTCCATCTTATTGGCATATAGGTTCTGGACATAGGTATCAATAATCCTCAGGATTTCTGCTGGGTCTGTTGTAATTTCACCCTTTTCATTCCTAATTGCATGGATTTGGGCCTTTGCTTTCCTTTTCCTGATAAAGTTGGCTAAGGGTTTGTCAATTTTGTTTATTCTTTTGAAGAACCAACTCTTGGCTTCATTAATTTTTTGTATCATTCTCCAGGGAATTGATTTCTGGTCTTATCCTTATAATTTCCTCCCTTGTATGAGCTTTGGGTTTGTCCTGCTCTTCTTTTTCTAGAAGCTTGAGGTTCAGCGTGAGGTTGTTTAATTGAGCTCACTCTGTTTTCCTAATATATGTATTCACTGCTATGAATTTCCCTCGTAAGACTGCTTTCATTGTGTCCCATAGATTCTGATATGTTGTATTGTCATTGTCATTTAATTGAAGGAACTATGTGATTTCTTTTTTAATTTCCTTTCTGACCCATTGGTTATTCAGAAGTGTGTTGCTCAATTTCCATGTATTTATGAAATTTTTGCGGGTTTTTTTGCTATGGATCTCCAATTTCATCACACTATGGTCTGATAATATACAGGAGATAACTTCAATTCCTTTGCACTTACTTAAACACGTTCTATGAGTGAGTGTGTGGTCTATTTTGGAGAATGACCCATGTGCAGCTGAAAAGAATGTGTATTCTGATTTTGTGGGGTGGAAGACTCTGTAAACATCTGTTAAGTTCATTTGTTCAAGAGTTTGATTTAGTTCTGGTATTTCATTACTTGTTTTTTGTCTAGTTGTTCTATCTTTTTGTTACAGTGGGGTATTGAGGTACCCCATTACTATTGTATTAATGTTTACTTGATTTTTCATGTCCATTAGTATTTGTTTTATATAGTTGGGTGCACTAGTCTTTGGTGCATAGATATTTATGATTGTCATCTCTTCCTGTTGGATTCTTCCCTTTACAAGGATGTAGTGTCCTTTGTCTCTCTTAATCAATCATGAGTTTTTCTTTTTGTTGGATTCTCCTCCTTTACATTTAATTTCTTGTCGCGCGCTATGGATTCCTTCTGCTGAGCTTCCTGGGGTTGTGATCCTCATTGTACCTACTATATTATCTGAAACTTTTTGGAGTGCTGGTTTGGTATTCTTGAAGTTTCTAAGGTGCTATTTGTCATGAAAGTATCTAATTTTCCATCAATTTTGAAAGATAGTTTTGCAGGTTTGGAGCTTGTTTTCCTTTAGGGCTTGGAATACATCACTCCAAGCTCTTCTTGCCTTGAGGCTTTAAACTGAGAAGTCTGCTGTGACTCTGATGGGCTTTCCTTTGTATGTGATTTGTTTCTTTTCTCTAACTGCTTGTAGAACTTTGTTCTTCTGTTGGGTTTCTGGAATCATAACAATTATATGCCTATGTGTAGATTTTTTTTGATCAAGGCTAGTTGGAGGCTTATATGTCTCACTTATGTGTATGTCAAGTTCTTTTCCCTGCTTGGGAAGTTTTCTGCCATTATGTCTGTGAACAGTTTTTTTTATGTCATCTGTACTCTCTCCTGTTTCTTTGTTGACTCCAATCAGTCTTATGTTATTCTTCTTTGCTTTGTCTAGTAGCTGCTGGATTGATTTCTTGTGGTCCTCTATAATTTTGAAGGAATTTTTCTTTTCCTGGTCACTAATTGCAATCTTATCTTCTCTATCTGAAATTGTGTCCTCACATTGACTCATTCTGTTGTGTAGACTTTCAATGGAGTTTTTAATCTCCTGAAAATATGTTTGTATCTGTTTTATGGGTTCCATTTGTTTCCTATGTTGGGATTCCATCATGTTCCTCAGCTCCTTTATTTTTTTTTAATCTGTGTCCTCTCTAGATTTATTAATCATGCCTTGCACTATGGGCACAATCTCTGCTGTTATCTGAGAAATTATTTCTGATTTCACTTTTTCCAGATCCTCTTTTGCTGCCAGTTCAGGGAGTCCAGTTGATTGAGTATCAGAGTGTTCCATCTCATTTCCCTTTGGGGTTGCTGTAGATGATCTGCAAGTCTGGTTTTGAGACTTGTCTACATGTCTTCTCATTTCGATGTGGGGGAGGGGGTGTTGGTGCCCATACAGCTCACCTGCTCTGTGCTGGGAGCGGTGGATTGGCAGCCTGGAAGCCCTTTCCTCTGGGCTGGGAGGGGTGTAACAGCAGCCCTGAAGCCCCTTCCTCCATGATCATGGTTTTTAATAATATATTTCTTTTAAAAAAAGATAGAAGCACCATTAAATTACTTTCATAGCATTCAGGTACTATTTAGCAAATCATTGTTTTAGTTCACAGAATGATACCTTGGCCTAAAAGAGAACAGATATTTTCCAAAAATTTTCAACCTAATCTCAGAGTAAACTGTAAGTAATATGAAGTTCAAAAGATTTTAACAGAGAGTATATTTTTATCATTAAGTCAGAATTATTTATGGAAGCTTGAAGAAGACACAATTTTTGTGGTTGCATCAGAAACCAGGACTGCATCAGCAATGAGAAAATATATTATTCTACTTGCAAAGAATGTTTCTGGGGAGACTTGTAAGTAGGACCAATATTTTTGTGTTCTAATTGTCTAACAAGATGCTTGAATACAAGATATGTAGTAACTCTAGAAGGCACAAGTAGGACCAATTTATGAGTGAATATTCTTAAATCAGAGTTGTCTGAAAATTATGTTTCGTTGGAACAGAAGTAAATCTGTGATGCAGATGGGAAGATTGCTGCTTTATGTAGGAGAATGAGTAAAATGACCACCAAAATCTTAAACTCTACAGTTCTATGGTGCAATATACAGTACCTAATGCTCATATACACCAAATAAGAGAAAGCAGAACCAAAATTTAAATCCCAACAGTCCATGGAATTTCTTTTCTTTAGTCTTTGCTTTTAGTCCAGTGTTCTATGGGCAGAAGAGAGGAATGGGAAGAAAAGAAAGAATGGACAAACATCAGTCTGGATCAAATTTGGAGGTGATTCCCTTTGGGTATTTGTGCAGATTTATTGTAGATGCTTCTACTGATAATTTAAAAGTTGAGACTCGAATGAACTTCTATTACTTTTTTGTCTTCTAGACCCCCACCAGCACCCTGCTGCTTTCCTGATTTTAATTTTCTATATAACTACTTATCAGGAAGACAAAAGAGTAAAGGTCACATTTAAAAGGCACAGTGTATTTTGCCTTACAGGGTTTTCACCTAGAACACATCTGACATCCATTTTTATTACGCAAGTAATAGGTTTTGGGTAGTATCTGAAGTGCTTCTGTACTTTAATTAATCAAACTAGGATTCAAAAAAAGAAATTGAATCAGAGAAACTTATAAAGCTACACCATTCTATTTTATTGCATTATGACATTCAGTAATTGTGTGCTCAGGTTTATTGCTATTTTCCTCAGTGTTTATGAAATTACTGATATATTTACAACCAAACAGAATTTGTTCTTTAATTGGCACACTGGAGCTCAAGGAATGTTTATTTAACCTTAACTTAGTAGAGTTGTTTATACTACAAGAACTTGAGTTCAATTTACTTTAATTTTTGAAAAAGCTTTCTTATTTATAAAAGTTGAGCTTGGAGTGACCTCCCTATTCTGATGTTTCCTTTACCCTCCACTGTGCAAAGAGAACAAAAAGCCAGTGTTTCGTTTTTACTCCAAAGAATCTAAACTGCTTCCTTAAGTGGGTTAGTTCTTACAACTGAAAATGGTAACCAGATGTTTACTGAAATCTGTAGCAATTCTCTTTCAAGCCCAGCTTCTTTGTAATTGATCTTTTTAAGTTTCATAGAAACCAGATTGGGTATTTGAATTTTCCAAAGCTGGGAAATGTTTAATATAACTTTGAAGACACTTTATCTATTTTGTTAAATGTACTTTTTCTACTTGTAGTTTTTTAAATGATGCAACATTGAAATTTTAATAAGTAATTTATTTCAAGTCTTTGTTTTTTTTCATATATCTTGGAAATGTAAAGTACTTTTTAAAAAATTAGACATTTTTGTCACAGACTAAACTGTGCTTTGAATGGCAGATATAATTCGCAAAAACAAATAATATCCATACTATATTTAGATTGGGAAAAGACTCCAAGAAAGAAAAACAAACTCTTTCATATAAGACCTTTCAAATAATAGTATTTATGGATTAGCTAAAAGAGAGATATAGTGTGTTCTCTAAGCTAGTGTGGTATCAGATCTAGCTGCTTGAAATATTTTAAACATTTTCCTCAAATTGCGATGAATTTGGGAATATCTAACCATATTTCCAAGGCTACTTCTTAATTTTTGTATCACTTTTACTTTCTAATATCAGTATTATAAAATTGTTGAAACTTTTCAAATCACTCTTTTAAGACCTGACTGTCCAAATTAATTAATATTTTCCTCCTGATATAGCCTTATCTTCTTTAGCTAAAGTTTCCTCTTTCTAATAACCTATCTTGTGAATATAAAACTTATAGTTTGAAAGACAAGGACTTAAGGGAAAGTGAATTTTTTTAGCAATCTCCCTCCATAAATTAACTCCATAAATTGACTTTCAGTCCTTGTCTCACCTTTTGAAATTATCCTTTAAAATTTACCAAGAATCTTCTTTTGTTAAAAAATTCTGGCCACTATCTTTGTGGTTGTATTAATTTTGCTATAAAGGTAGACTTGAACAAGTATGGAATATTAGTATTTCTAAAAAGTTATAATTTTCCATAAAAATTATAAATTAAGCATTGATGTGAATTCACTGAGGTAATTTCTCAATTTCCATGGTCTTTCCCTAGCAGTATTTCCTAAATTTGGTAAACTGTACAAACTACGGTAGAATAAACACCTGTCCTTGCATTTAGAAGGGTCAACGTGGTTGGGAAGTTTCTTAAGAATCCTTCCCTCTCTTCCTGCCTTTGCTTGCTTCTTTTTAAGCCCCTTTCTTCTTTGTGTTCTTCCTCCAAATATTGCTCTTCTCCAGGACGTTTATCCTTAATAATCTCCCACAACCCATCATCTTAATACTCTATCAAGAAATTTTTCTGTCTTATAAATCCAATAATCTCCTTAAGGAATATAATCTCCAAATAATGTTGGGTCTTAGTTCATCTCCTATGAGCAAAATTTTAAGAGTCAAGATTAAAAAAAAAGAGTCAAGATTTTCTAGGTACCTAATAGATGTTCTGATTTGTGTGACCCATTATCTTAATAGATATGGAACTCAATTGATCATCCTACCCCGGCAATATCTGTTTTTCTTGCCTGACATCTTTCTGTTTAGAGCTCTTGAGTTCTAAAGTTCATTGTTAGATCTTCTCTGCCTTTTTTTACACATGTACCTGTTTCAGGCCCTTTAAAGTTTGCCCATGCTCTACCTCCTTTAGAGTTCCATTACTTCTCTCTTGTATTATCACAGTGGCTACTAAATATTCCCTTACTATTTCCCACTAAATAGAACACAATTTTTTTTCTTAGTCTGGAATTTAACACTTTTTATGCCATGGTATCTGATGCTTCCCCATCACTGCTATAGCTCAGGATTCTTCATATATTTTAATGATTTAAGGAACTTAAAAATTAAAAAATCCAATGCCAGGCTCCACTCCAGGAAATTAAATCAGAATTTCCTGTGAAGGAGATGGGCCTGGGCATCTCTCTCTCTTTTTTTTTTAAACTTTCCATGATACTGATGTGTGGCCAAGATAGAGAACTACAGCGATTTGCCTGACCACATTTCATAGCTTTCTATTTTGCATTGCTGTTTAAGTGATTGTTTTCTAGGGTTCCCTGTTGTATGTTTTTCATGTGCAAGAGGAATGATCACATCTCAAAATGTGAGCCAGAGAAAGGCTGGAGTCCCACAACCCCTTCCCAAGACACACCCCCAGTGGAGCTCATTTCTGCTAGGCCCCACTTTGTTCTAAATGTTTCACATCATCTCCCTCTACCACCCTGGGGTACAAGCTTCTACTACATGAACCTTTGAGGGATACCCAAAGTCTAATGAATAAAGGGACCCACTTTGTCTACACTTGGTTGTCTACTTGGTCCACACTGGGCATTGACCTTTTAATACATGAAACTTTGGGGGCTACTCAAACCACAGTACGTCCTTTCTGTAATTTCTTAAAGTTCAAATAAATATATGAATTTCCCATAAGTTCTCCTCAAACTTGAAAGGTTAAGAAAATTATCTAAGGCCTCATCATACTTAATTCATGCATCTCTGATATCTAGTGTATGCCTGGTGCTGTATTTTTCACAATTTTTGTGTCACCTTACCTTTCCTTCCATATTATTTTAAATGTTTTATTCATCTACCTATAGGCTATTCTGTATAAGACAGTGCCTTGCATATACACAATAAATAAATGCATAAATAGTTGGAAAAATAAGCCTACAAATACACTAATAAAATAGTTAAACTTTCCCTCACATATTCACTCACAAATTCTCCTTTGAAATTTAGGGGAAAACATTAATAGTAAAAGGAAGCAGCTGTGTGGCAGAGCATGCGCCGTGCTCAGGGATGTGTCTGAGTAGAACCAGCTGCAAAACAGAACTCACACTGGCCTACAACCTTGATTCAGATTCAGTCTAACATCTGTTTTCAAAGAAAGAATTCTACCAAGAAGTTAATAATAACATTTTAATAATAATAATAATTAATAATAATAATAATAACAACTCCTTTCACCTCTTTCTCCAAGGAAAAATATGAAAGGGATATGTGAATCCCATCATTCATGCAACAAAATGTTCCACTAAAAGCAGAGAAGTCTTGGAATTTAAAAACTCTTGTTTACATTCCACCTCCTTATCAGAGTGACCAAACAAGTGATTAAGGGCTAAGGAGAGCAGAAAAATCTTTGGTGGGGAGGGGCTGTATCGCTTAAGTGTTGGTTCCATATCTTTGATTATCACAAGGTAAAGGGAATCCCTGTCTGCATGTTTGCTAAAGAATATAGTCTTGGCAAAGCTCCACCACAATACTTTCTGATTTGTCAGAATTCTGATTTTCAGACTTTGCTTGTGTCAGAAATGTCTGGAAAGCTTGTTAAGTCATAATATGCTCGATCCTTTTTTGAGGTAAAATGGATTCGGTAAGAATGGGGAGGCAGATTAAGAATTTCTAATAAGTTTCTGGGTGATGCTAATGTTCTGTTCATGGGAATATTGAGAATTGTGCTAGGTACTTTGTTATTATGAGGTTTCAGCATTTCTTCCAGAAACACAATGAAGTTCTGGTTATTTGCTAAAGTGTTAATGGCCAAACAATTTCCCCTTTGCCTTACCAAGGCCTGGAACACTGGGATGCTTGAAAGGACCTTTACTAAATTTATATATGTTGACCCCATTAATTTTTTAGTAGACTTACAAACCTTGGTACATGTTAACTTATTTCTTTGCAAGTAACACCAAAGGTGAAAATAATAGGGACAAGCAGCTAATAAAATACAAGATAGTATGATTGAGGCAAAAATATGGAGACATGATGTATCCCAAATAATAAGCCCCAGAATAGAAGCAAGATGGCACTGTGGAAAAGAGGAACGTGGCCCTGGTTTGCACTGTCCCTATGAAACCATGATTAAATTCATTTCTTTGTGTTCCTTTCACTTTATTTAAAATGAAAAATTTTGGATTGGATAATCTTTAAAGTCTATTTCAATGGAAAAGCACAAAAAAGTATAATAATAAAGAAAGAAAATTAGCTATAAACTTGTACTATTTATTATTGCCTATCACAAAGACAGTTAATTTTGGACTTTTTTTTTGGTTTTTTTGAGACAGCATCTCACTATGTAGGCTAGGTTAGCCTCGAATTCACTATATAACCCAGACTGACCTGCTTCAGCCTTCCAAGTGCTAGGATTACAGGCCTGTGCCACTACCTTCATACCCAGTGCTGGAACATCTTTCTTTACAAGTTTTTATATGTTTTATACAGTTCTCTACCTTAATATTATATCTGAAACATTTGTCATAAAACTATATTAACATTATTTCAATAGCTGTGTAAAATTATGTTGATTTTTAAGCTGTTTACTCAATTTAATTTTATTAATCTATCCAATGTCATTAGATGTTTATCATAGTTTCTATATTTTTCTATTGTAAAAAATTCCCAGGTAGCATTTTTGTATAAAATCTTTGTCCACATTCCTAATTATTAATTTTGCATAGATTTCTAAAATTTAAATTCCTGGAAAACGGTGAGAATCACTTTTAAAACTCTTCATTCATGTTTTCAAAATTCCATTTCAATAAGTTAAATAGTACTTCCTATCAGCTTCACAAGAAATTTCTCATTTTACCAAGCTCCACTAATATGGAAATTCTCATCTTAATAAGTGAGGGGTTTTTTTTTAAAGAATGAGACTTCATCTGTTGTTCTATGGAAGGACAACATGAAAATTCAAATTCATAGTTGTAGTGTGAAACATAGGATGATTCTTCTGGAAAATTTATCCTTGTATCATAGGAAGAATGCTAGAGGCTTAGTCACTTCTCTTGTTTTTGAGACAAAATACTCAACATTCAAAGTTAAAGGTGGAGAGTTTTATTTTAGCTCACAGTTTACAAAGTTTTCAGTAAATCTTCACCTGGCTCCAAGTCAGGGCAGCATGGCAGAGGAGAAACAGTGTATGGCAGGGCAGACAAGAAGGCAGGAAGCAAGCAAACCAGCAGCAGCAGCAACAAGCCTCCCTTTCCCTTTTATCCTATCAAGGCTACAAGCCTTTTGAGTGATGCCACCCACACCCAGGATGGGGCTTCCATTATCCACACCCAGAACTATGCTAAACCAATCAGTGGAATAATTAAGTTATTACACACCTGTAATCCATACTTACATACCTGAGATCCAGCTACCTTCGAAAAGCCCAACTTATGAGGACATGAGGCTTTAGGGGGACATCTAGATACAAACTGTAAAAGCTAGGAATGCCAGAACGGTGAACATGTTCCAAAGTAACTTCTGAAGGCCCACCCAGATAGCCAGAGTATCAGGAATGATAAGTATTTGCACTTTCTTTGGTTGTTTGTTCATATTCTTAATTTGTCCATCTTCAGGAGAAATAGCATATTAGGGTTTATCAGAAAGATCTCATTTTGTGTGATGCCTAAATCCTCCACTTCATAACTGTACTCTGGATAACAATGGTATGATGAGACTGACTTTTTTCTGTAGCATAGAAAGCAATCCTATCACCTTGCCACACTGAGAATTAAGGCACTTTATCTTACATCAGAGACATTTTGAATTTTAAAATGATCATTTCTATATAACATTTTATTGGAATTTCAAAGTGTTCTAAAAGGTACATAGTGCATGAAAATACAGTGTCTGTTTTTCTGCAGAACATAATGTTTCTTTGCCTGGATGCATATTCTAACTGCATTTGTAGAAAATGGTTTTCGTATTTATAAAGATGTTACACGTTTATGTAGAATATTCAATCAAATATTGACAAATGCAAAATGAAAGTCAAAATTACTCCAAATTCTACCACTGGAAGATAACATGGTTAACCATACTATGCATGTTTTAGGCATTTTTCTAAGTGTAACACACAGACACACAATGGAAATTTATATCCTGCTCTTTTGCCTGTTGCATCTTAACAAACAATATAAGATAAAAATCTTGCTACACATAGTTTTTAAAAAATGTTAATATAATTTATAATCACTAGTTTTAAGTTACTCTTCACTAAGTATTAAACTAAATGCCTTGTCCTATGTACTTTATTTGAGGTAACTCCTTTAATTCTCACAACCAAGACCTATATAGGATAGGCATTTCTATTTCACAGATGGGGAACTGAGGCTTAGAGAGAGAGCAGTATACCTAGCAAATGGTGGTTTTGAGGTTTGACCCCATGATTATTTCTTTCCAAATTTTAGTTTTTAATCATGATATTGTAATAGTTCCTTGAAAATATATAGAAAATACAAGATACATGCTTCATTCTTTTTAATATTTTAATGTATGGGTCCACAATATTTTAAAGCCAAGTCCTTCTTGAGAGATACTTAGAATTTTTCCATTTGTTACTATAAAATTCAACTTTGCTACAATATTTTTTGATTCATAATTTGGAGATTTTAGTAATAATGCAAGATTATTAGGTCAATCAGTGAAAATATTAAAACCATGGTCCTCCTTGACACATTTCTCTACAGAAAGATGATTCTTAATTTTACTTTTATCCATAGTGCTGGTTCCTCATGTGTCTGCAATATTAGATGTCATCACATTATTTTAAGTCTAATGAGATTAAAATGACACATAATTTCTACTTTAATGAAAAATATTTACTTGATTATTCATTAAAATATTTTATTAGGCTACCATTTTAAAATCTGGATTATTATTTATAAAACCTTTTATACTAAGTATATCACTAAACAGTTTGTAGAAAAGCAAACATAAATGGTAAAACAAAGAAGAGAAGGTATTGAAATTCACAAAGTTAGGGAAAGACAATGTAAAGTATAGCCTATCAGTTTATATTCACGGAATAGGCCAAACACAAAATTGTCAATATCACTAATTGCTGGCAGGAATTCTGAGAAAAGTTGTCATATATTGCTTATGGAAATGGGAAATATAGTCTTTTGGGGGCAGCAATCTTGAAAAAAATCTATAAAATTTTAAATACTTATACTTTTTTTTTTTTGGTACTGGGGATTGAACTTGGGTCCTTGTGCTTGCACAGCAGGCAGCAAAACTAAAATACTTATAGTTTTGAAGCTAACAGTCTTATTCTTGGGAAATCAATATATAAAATTTAAAGCACTAAAACATTATAAAATCTAAACATAAATCTTAAAATTAACAATGTTGATAAAGAAGGAAAAATTATTGTAGATAATGACAAACAAGAAAAGCAGATTTTTATACAAATTTTTAGTTGTAAATAATTAGAGGGGAAAATAGCATATGGTGTTCCAAACATTTCTGGAAAGATAGAAAATTATTGTTATAAAACTAGTTAGAATTATGATTTAGCAGAATTCTGTTAAAATGTGGGATGAAATATGTTTCTTAGATGTGTAGGAACAATCCACTTTAATAGTACTTGGCATAGCTTCACATTGGCCTGAATTTTCTTCATCTTATAGATGACAGAATTATTAGTCTCCGGAGAGACACTTCTGATATACTCTTGGCTTCTGGGAGCAGTGCCAATAGTAGGAAAATTGTGAAGTGGATGAAACTTGTCTTAGGTGATAGCTTTACTCAGCTCTCTCCTTATCTAAAGCACCCACTTTTGGGAGTCCCAAGAATCTTGACCTCGCTGGCTAGGTTATACCCACCACCTGGGTATTGGTGTTGGTCACTCATGAACATATACCTTCCTCCACCATGTTGCAGGGCTCCAGATGTCACCTATTCAAGCAAATGCAGTAGCAGTACCAATGAGAGAAAACTGCTGGGCCTTGATCTAGTCTCACCTGGGGCTGCTACTGAGGAGGTCCTCTCTTTTCCTTAGATTGAAGCCCATACCAAGTGACTGCGGAGTTAAGACATCTTGCACTTGTGGGACTAAGGCCTACTGAAGAAACATAAGGGGTTGAAACAGAGTTAGGAGAGACAATTATACCCTGCATTTTTCAGATTACACTTATGTCTCTGTTCAAAAGCCTTAAATAACAGGCTGGCAAGTCATTACATTTTCCTTCTTGAAAGTTCATCACTTAGATCTGAAATTTTTATCTGTCTATATCTACCTACCATTTGTCTGTATATATTCACTGCAAAAATGCTTATATAAGGCTACTCAAAAACTAGGACACTATTCTGAAGACTTTACTCATGTTAACCAATTTATTTCTCATAATGTTTCTCCAAATATTGGTAGTTTTCTTACTACAATGTGTGAGTTTTATGCCTCATGTCAGTTTTATGGCATGACCTTGAATAAGCTAATTAGATTATTTGTTGCTTGATTATAGAAAGGAAGATAAAACATCCCTCTCAAATACCTCATGTATTGATTGGTTAAATAAATCTCTAAAGCTTATTCAAAATAATGTTTATGAATAGGAAATGTTAGTAATCCTAAAATACCTGTGGCATTAAGTAATAAGGCAGTGAGAGACAGTTGATTCTTTTTCTCATGTTAGTGAATTATGTTTTCTCAAGCTTTAATTCTCATCTGTGCTGAATTAGTATGGAATTATTCTTGGAATAAATTAGAAATCAATGACGCCTTCTTCCTTCTCAGATTGCTCACAGTCCCCAGTGAATTATTATACAATGCCAAACTAGATATTACTAGGTTTTATTCATTGCATTTTAAAGAAGTCATGCAAAGTAACTTTTAATAGAACAAGGAGGAATAATATTTGGTTAAATGAAGTGTCACAATGCTAATTATATACTAAAACTGCCTTTGCTGTTCTGTGGAATTTGGCATGTGTGTGTCAAAAAAGTCACGTTAAGTACTCAAGTAATAAAAGCACCCAATTTAAAGAATCAGTGTCATGACAAGGATTATGCGGAGGACATTATTATAGCCAGGCATCAGGATATTTTATAATTAACACCAAACACTCATATTTTATTTAATACACAGTTATTAAATAAAAGTTCCATGTAGGGCATTATAATTGGTGTGGGAAGGAGAGAGAGCATCATAAAGGGAAGTGAGAACTTTCCAAGAACTATTGGGCTGAGGTGCCTATCAGTGTTTCCCAAGTTTATTTTTGTGCATATAAACCATCAGGGCATCTTGTCACTGACAAATTCTGCTTTGATAAAGTCTAAGTTGGGCTTGAACTTTTACATTTCTGCCAAGCTTTCAAGATGATAATGTGGACCTGGGGACCATTTTTGCAAGGCTGTGATATCAGTTACAATATAAGCAGTCTAAGGGCAGAAAAAATATATTACAAAAGAACAGAAAAAGAAGTGGTCAATTTTGAATGTGGGAATCTTTCTAGATGTTCAAGTAAAATACTTAGATGTAAGAATTATTTCTTAGGCAAATATTGGAGGCAAGAGCATTCAGCAGCATGAGCTTACATGTTAGAGGCACAGAAGTTTGTATATGCTTAGGGTTCCATGGCCAATTGGGTAGGAGTGACTGAAGAGGAAAGAGTGTATGTGTAAAGGAAAAGGCTGCTTTTGGGAAAACCAAACTAGAAGACTAGGTCAGGCAGATGTGCAGAACCTTGGCTGTTTTGCTAAGACATTTTATCTGTATTTTTCTGGCAATGATGAGATTTGTATTTCAAGATGTTATCTCTGGCAGTAGGGAGCAAGAGAGGTTAGAGAAGGAAAAATAATTAGAAGTAAGGAGATTCAGTTAGGAGACTTTGCAGAAATGGTGATGTCTTAGAATTCAAAATTGGGATCGGATTTAGAAAAGCCAGGGAATATTTAAGAGATTTTTAAATTAGAAATGATGGGATTTGAAATCAATAGAATGTGAGATTGAAAGGCAAGGAAGAGGAAGTAAAAAGAATTAAGATGTGTTATGTACATGTACCAACACCCCCCATAATGAATGTAATCATTGTAGACTGCAAATATCTACTAATTAAAAAAAAAGAAAAGCAAGTACAATTTGGATGACCTCATGATTTCTTTGAGAGAGGGTTGCTGTATCATCAAAATTATAAAGACAATGGAAGGAGGGGGAGGAAATAATGAAATTAAATTTGTACTTGTTCAGTGAGGTGTACACTGTAGAATGTAACTGGAAATGCCTCCTGAAACAAGAGGAAGATTAAGAAATGTGAATTGGAAAGTCAATGGAAAAGAAGCAAGAGTTAATGGAATGGATGACAAAATTACTGAAAGGGTTAAAGTTAGAGGGAGATAATGACACATGTGAAAAAGGATAAAAATTTGAGAAGCAGCATGTATTAAGAAAAGGCCTTAAATCCAAACTTGATCTATTTTTCAGTCTTCTGCTTTTAAAATAATACTGGCATTTTTTATTTGCAGAAGAATGAATCCTGCATAAAAGCAATTATTTTCACTTTCTGCTTTGCTGTGCTGATTGGTTTTACAATACAACATTCTTAGTAGCAAATTCTTTGGTGAGATAAAATTAGTATGCGAGAGTTTAATGTCTACAGCCACATAATAGTCATCATAATACTTCCTCTGAAGAACATGTTAATTCAGACTTTTAAAGAATTAAATGCATGATTTATTCAGATTCTCTTAATTTTTCATCTAATGTCCCTTTACTGCTCCAGGATCCCACCTTGGATACTGCATTAATTATAGTCATCATATTTTCTTAAGCTCCACTTGGTTATGACAATTTCCCAGACTTTCCTGTTTTTGATGACCTTGACAGTATTAAGAATAAGTTGTTATCTATTGTGAGTCTCTCAAATGTAATTTCCATGACATTTTTCTCAATACGATATAGGTTATATCTTTGGGGACTACGACCATATAGAAAATGTGTTGTTTTCATGGCATCACATTAAGGGGAAATACCATCAACATGACATATCACTGTTGATGTTCACCCGACCAGGGTAATATTTTCAGATTTTTCTACTATAGAGTTATTCTTCTACTCCCTCTTTCTACATGAACCCTTTTTTTTTTTTGAAGCAAAACATTTTTTGGTATATTTCAGGTATACATAATGATAACATTCATCATAGGGAATTTGTATCTGCACATGATATATCTTGCTTCTTTTTTTCTACACTGAATTCTTTTTTTTTTTTTTTTTGGTACTGGGGATCGAACTCAGGACCTTGCGCCTGTGAGACAGGCAGCAGAACCACTGAGCTAAATCCCTGGCCTCTACACTGAATTCTTGAAGAGGTGCCACTGTACACAGTTTTTACTTAGACAGCAGGTAGTTATGTTCTACCCTTGAAGATGGAGTAGCTATGTAACTTGGTTGAAATTATACTGCTTGGGAGATTTATCTCTCTGTCCCTGTTTGTTTATTTAGTCAGTATTTGTTTGCATGAATTTGTCCTCATAGGTATTTATTTTATACTTTATAATCCATATTATTTTACTTGTTTTGGTGCTCAGATTGTTCTCGCTTTGAGCATTGACACCAGTTTCTCTTTGACATATCCTCATTATTAATTTTTTTGTGCTTGTCTTTTTGTTTCTTTTTGAACATCTTCTTACTTCCTGGCACTTTGGTGCTCTAGGTTCATCTTCTTTATTTCCAGCCCAGCCCCAGTCTTTGAATCAGCCATTTTCCTAAGGTCCTGGTTCCTTTTATTAGTGAATGGAATTAAAAATCACTATTGGGGCACTAAGTATACTCTTGTTACTTAAAAAATATTGCAGTTTTAATTTCTTTTAAGGTCTTTTCTGCTGGTAAGCACTCAGACATTTAAAAATTTGGTAAAATGTATTACTGAGTCTTCCCAGGCAGACAGTGGTCTTGATAGCAGTGAAAGTTTACACACATACACATATAATCAGTTACATTTTAAAAGGAGAATAAATAAATGACAGAAATTTCTTCTGAAAATTCTTTTTTAAAGACCTAGGGGGAAAACTTTGTAAAGCTCTTTGGTGAGAACATTTTTAAAGAGTTTATTTCTGTGAAATCTATTTCTTTTCATGCTTTACTTTTTTTTTGCTTAAATTCTTTTATTGGTACATTTTAGGGATGCAGTATGTTTACATTTATCATTGGGTGCTTGTACCTGTACATGATGTATCTTGGTTCTTATTTTTTCCCCATTCCCTGTATGCCCTTTACCCCCTCCACCCTTCCCTATTTACAAAGACTTTGTTACCATTTTTTTCTTTTCTCATAATTTTTCCTTTCCCCTTCCCCTCCCACTTTCCCTACCCCTTTGAGTCATACTTTTCTTAATGGAAAATTCTTCAGAGCAGGAATCTTTGGCTAGATTAGAACAATTTCATAAGCTCAAATTCTTCACAGAAATATCTCAGTGATCCCTACAACCTCTCCAACTGCAGAAAGAAGACAGAGAGTAGGACAGAGAAGCTCAGTCCCTAGTGTGGGTAGAGGACCAGGAAGTGCACAGTTCAGATCATCTGTGCTGTGGAACACAGGATTTTCATCATCAGCTCTGAGCAGATAAGGAGCCAATGCAAACACCCATGATTAGACTCTTAGCTAAAGAGAGATTGAATTAAACTATGTGGCCCAGGTTATATAATTTATTGAGAATATTGAGGTTCTGTACATAGATACTCTTAAAGTTAATTCTGAAAAATTGAAGTTTTAATCCAAGAATCATCTGCTGAGTCCACTATAATCAGTGTTAGAAACAGTAAGATGAGCCCAGCATGGTGTAGCATGCCTGTAATCCCAGCACTCAGGAGGGAGGCTAAGGCAGGAGGATTACTGAGAGTTTAAGGCCAGCCTGAACCACATAGCAAGACCCTGTCTCAAAACACAAAACAAAATAAAAAAACCCAGTAAGGTAGGTGTTTCTTGTCTTTAAAGAAGATCTATGAATAAAATTAATTATGGCTGGTATGTTAGTGTTTTATAAATCAATCACATTAAGAGCACAGAATAGCAAACTGTTTAAGGAACTTGAGAGATTTAAGACAAGATAGAGGTATTTTCAACAGGTAATTTATACCCATGCAATCTTGTGGTGGAATCAAGCATAACTCCTAATTTATGAACAATAAATTAAAAATGCATTCATGTATATAATACCATCTACTAATCATGGAAGAGAATGGATACAGAGAAAGTCAGACTTTGTCACTCAGCAAGAGTTTTATATTCTAGCTGTGAAAAGAAAGGTAATACAGAGGAAACATCCTTATTTATTACAAAAGGATATTATGAGTTATTTAAAAATTAAATATCTTGGAGTTAGGGGTGTACAGCAGTAGTGGAGCACATGACTAGCATGCCCAAGGCCCTGGGTGAGATCCCTAGCAGAGCAAAACAACAAAAAAACCAACAAAAATAATATAATAATCCCCCAAAAGGAAAATAAATTTTAGAAAAATTTTAGTTGTGTCTCTGTACACTATAATAGTCTTTTACTGTGAATAATAAGTAAATAACTTTTGGCTTTGGAAGCTGTGTATCCTAGCAACTTATGAACAAGTTTGTTTTCCCAACCATTCTTTATAAATGTGTTCTGCCTCAACCAAAAGTTCAGTGTTCATAGAAGAGTTTCCTATATGTAAAACAATAAGCACAGTTGGTATGTGTTTTTATTATTCCTTTAAGCACAATTGAATGTTTAACTTCATTTTTCCTTTATTTGTACTTCCTCTTTTATCTTTACTAGCTAAGAACCAACATATATATTAATATCTGTTTTTTAAAAAGTCATGATTTTCTCACCATTCTTCCATTTTTATGATAGAATTTTTAATAGATTGGCTTTTGATTAAATTCTAATTATTGGTCTGCTGCTCACATAAAGTTATTTGCTCATTTATTTATACAAATATGTAGCAAATGCTTTCTACATTCCAGCCATTATTATTGGTTCTGCTATTCTAACAATGAACAAAACAGACATAGTCTCTGACCTCATAAAACTCACAGAGGAAGACAGATAATAAACAAATGAATAAGAAATATATATCTGTCAGGTTGTGGTAGAGAAAAATGAAGCAGGAATAGACTTAATATTCTTGGATTTTTATACAGTGTGCCAAAGTTCTCATTCTTTGAGAATAAACAACATTTATACAAATGGTACCAATAGGAATTCTGCTATCTCAGAGTTCTCTAGATTAAGTTACTGATCCTATAGATCTTATCAATGAAGAAGGTCATCTGTGAGTCAGGAAACAATTCCTTGCTTTTCATGGCAGCCTGCCTGTGGGAGACTGGAAATATTCTAAGGGGAGACTCATTCCTGAGAGCTGATTAAAAAAAAAAAATCTTTAAAAAATAGCCTTTACTATTAACACTGAGTGTTAAGTGGTTTCTGAGAACACTTAGGGAAAAGAATCTAAACTACATTCAGTGCTATTTTATATCCAAATTAATGAACCTGGACTTTGCCCCGTGCTTTAAAATTATCTGTGGAGTTTTTGTCACTTCCAGGGCAAACACTATGGAAGCCTGATGATGCTATCAACAGTTTTGTTTCAAAGTTTTTGGGGAGCTACGTGTAAAGCGTTCATGTTTTTGTAATTTTGAGATGGAGAATGGAACATCTACATCCTGTTTTCCTTAGCACTATGCCCTCTGACCCCTCTATTTAAGACCTTGGCTAGTCTAACAGGGAATTCTGGTTTCTTTGTGACAGGAAAAGGAATAATACTAACCAACAGAGGAAAATGCCAAGTGAATTTCAGGGATTTCTTTTCAATGTAGGTGGAAGCCAAGTTAATAAATATTACTCTGAGTACATTGTAGTGAGTACTAGTTTCCTTGGCATATGAAGATTTAACTTCATTTACCAGCAGAATGGCTAATAATGTACTGCTGTATTGCTGTGTGAGGGTCTGGGAATACCTGCGTTATACCTCCTCTTTCCTTGAAGGGCTCAAAAGAAAATAGATGAAGTAGACAGTAACCGAAAAATACTAAAGCTAGATAATTCTTCTCTTATGTCTTTCTCATTAAAGTAGTGTCACTGCTCTTTCTACACTACAGGGTTGTTGGAAGTACAGCATAACTGAATACAAGAGAGGCACCAGCAGCTGTTCCTCTGCTGGCTTTCTCTGTTTTGAAATGATAATTGTACCAAGACTATGGCCTCTAAACCTAGACATTCAGTATTCAAATTCTTTTCCTGTTTTTCTTCCTAAACCCAAATTTAACTTCTCAGATTTTTTCATTCCACCGTCAATTTTCTAGGAACAGAAGAAACAAAGAGAAACACCAAAACAGAATGTTTCTTAATTCCTAGAAAAAAAAATCTGTCCTAAGCCATTTACAACTGTGGCAGCAGCCCTAAATTAGACTCATATGGAAAGAGTTCAGAGTGAGATTGTGAAGGAGAAAGAGGCGTTCCATACACATAGGAATGGCTTGTGGACCACGTTAGCCTTCCACTCTGAGAAAATACGCATGGTAAACAAGACAGCCACAGACCACCCTTGATTTTTCCAGGCTCTGAGAGGAACAAAGACTCTAAGAGGCCATGCTCCAGTTCTTGCTAACTTTAGTAGAGCCAATGAAATGAATTTGGAGTTGAAATAAGCTGCCTCACCTTGAAAAAAAGTACGTGAAATCCAGAGATCAAAAGAATGTATTCATCCTTCTTCTACCAACTGACCAAGTATCATTTTTCCTGAATTTATGTCAACAAAACCAGTTTCGCTAATGGATGAGTCTAGTTCATTAAAGCTAAAACATGGAATATCAATTCGCCAAATGACCAATTCATGGAAAATTGATACACCAGTATCTGTCACCAGGTCTAAGACAGTTTGCTGCTACCAGATGCAGAGTGGAGGTAGAGTTAAGGCCAGGTGGAGAAGCCCTGGGAGGCTGGCTCTAGTCTTATGGGGCATGGGACCATTGTTACGAGAGAGCTTCCAAGTTTTCAAATGAAGGGTGAAATCTGGGTTTTTACATGAATTGTACTGACATTTGCATTTTGGCCAATATTTAAAATAAAATAAAACTAACACTGCATGCTAAATGCAGCCCATCTGAGGGTTGCATTGACCTCTCTTGTCCAGCTTGCAATCTCTGCTGCAGGTCCTGAGCACTTTCCTGCTAGACGCGCAAGCTTTCAGCTAGTAGAATGCAGCTCTAAAATGCCACCATAGATATATTAGTTTGTAATTCTGCTGAGATATGAATTTGTATCCCAAGTGATCTAAGGTGAACTTGTGAATGTGGCTCACTTAGCTAGTGAATGTACATTGTTCCCTACCCATTTTCTACATTTCAAAATGGATTTTGGGTTTCTTTAACCAAAGTATATGGTACCTCTCCTGAAACAAACAAATCTTTTTCTTAAAGAAAAAAAAAGTCTTCAAAAGTTGAGAGAGAGACTTTTAATGCTGAAGATAGAAATGTAGAGAAAGTATAGAGGTTTGAGAAGTTGTGCTACAATTCAGCGAGTGTAGTAGAAATTTTGAATGGAAACAATTAGCATTTTTCAGAATGTGGTAGCAAGAATTAGGGAAAAGTTTAAGAAGATGCATCTTGAAATTTTTGCTATCCTTTCATTTTAAGGGGAAGTTTAAGAGGAAGCATTATGCTTTTAGAGTATTTTTGAATTATTAATTTTTAACTTAAACAATTAAATTGTTTGAGGGATGAGAGGACACCCTTATGAATGTCAGGAAACTATATGATGCTTTATAAGTTATCTTAAATTCTTTTTAATGTTTTAGGCTCCTCAGAAAGATTGCTGAGGGCAGTCTTTGTACTTCTTTTGCTGTTTATTTCACATTTCTAGTACATTTTTTTTTGGTTGGAAGTTCCTAATAAATTGAATGCTTTGAATTATTTAAACATGTCTTCTAGTTTTAAACATTTATGGTTTAAATATATATTTCTATCAACTCTAGATTGTGTGAGGGGAGGTGTCCCTTAGACTTGGAGGTATATAAAATATACTTTCTAAAGACCCAAACAAAGCAGTCCTTAATTTGAAATCTCTCTCCTTGCATGTCCTTATCTTCTCAAAATATTTAGTTGAGAATCTTATGACAGGAAGTTTCTTCTAGGGTTTTAGTATTGCCTGGGATAGAAATGATATAGAATAAAAACAGCCTTTGTGTTTCCCTTTGAATAAAAATTTTTAAATGGCTGAAAAAAACAAGCTTCATATTTAAAGTAAAGCATTAGAATTATCATATTGTACTTACTTGGTTTCAACTATAGGAACTGATTTGAAGTTTTTTTCAAAGTGGGCGTGTATGTATGGAGTGGCTTGGTTTTCTAATCCTCAGGCCTGACTGCTACCACATGAATGAGATTTTGCTTATCCCCACATCCTGCTCCTTTTCTCCTTGCCTCTTTGGGCTATTTCGTTGTATTCTTAGGTTACCTCAAGCAAACAGAGAAGTTCTAGGACAAGAGCTTGACTTCAACTTTCTGGATTCTTATGTTTGCTGGAAAGGTTTTTCTTCTAGCAAGAGGAAAATTGAAAACAGGAATCGGCAGTCCAGACAGCACAGAGCTTGTCAAATTGGAAAACACTTTATTGGTGGAGAGTGAATCTTTATTCCTAATTGTCATAGGTCTTCTTTCTTATTCATCCTTTCTTTTGTAAACCCTTTCTTTAGAAGCATCTTGCTTTTGTTGTTGTTTTTCCCCTCGGTACCGGGGATTGAACTCAGGTTCTTGTGCTTGCAAGGGATACAGCAGAACCACTGAGGTAAATCCCCAGCCTTAGAAGCATCTTGATTTTGAAGTAAGAAATTCTGGGAAATTTAAAAAGTGAGGGATTTGGAGAACCTGATTATTTCCTAAGCTTTTTAGAAGGATCTAAATGGTGAGGTTTACCTTAAAATAGTTACTCGAAGAACATTTACCACAAGATTGATTTTAAAAAAAGAGGAAATGTACGCAGAAATTGTTTTTTTTAATTGAATTTCAAAATGGGGAAAAATTCCCAAGCATATAAATGTATTATTTCATACATTGCCTATTGCTCCCTCACACTCCACCCTTGGTTATTTTTGAGATACCTATTTCTTTTTCTTTTTAAAAAAATTTAATTTAATTTTGTTTTATTTATTTATTTATTTTGGTACCAGGGATCGAACTCAGGACCTTGCCCTCGTGAGGCAGGTGCCGGAACTATTGAGCTAAATCCCCGGCCCTTGAGATACCTATTTCTACATCATCTATTTTTTATTTATTTAATTTTATTTTGGGGTACTGGGGATTGAACTCAGGACCTTGCGCTTGTGAGGTAGGCATGGTGCCACTGAGCTACATCCCTGGCCCCCAACATCATCTATAATATTAAAAATTGAAGTACATTTCTCCTGCATTTTTTACTCCATGAGGTAATGTGTTTACTATTCTATTAGGGACCTCTTATTCATTCATTCAACACATATTTTAAAGCCCCAATTATATACAGGCATATACATATATATGCTTGATATATATATAGAGAGAGAGAGAGAGAGAGAGAGAGAGAAAACAAACCCATTCACACATATAAATGTTAATTTAAAAATGTTTAGGTATTATACAAGAATGAATTCATCTGAGAATATTTTGGCAGGTTTCTATGATTTATTGATAAAGAGTCTTTCCTTTGGTAAAATAGCTGAAATATCAATTAGTTGCTTCAGTCCGTGTAACACACTAATTTCAACTCAATTCTGCTGTCTGTACTGGATCTCGAGTCCCTTTTATACAAAACCTATCTTTTTTATTTCATTTAATTTTACTTTCTGTCTAGTGTAACTTTTTTGAAGAAAGAAGTCTTTTAAAAATATATTTGATTTGAGATCTGTAAAAATAGTAATATCCACTCTTAGAAAAAATTTTGTTTGACTTATCATTATTTAATTTTACAACTTTTCTCCTCTTTAAAGGAGAAGACAGTACAATCTTTCCTTCCATTCTCCAGACAAGACTTTATAATACAATTAATGACTTAATGCACTCTAATTTCAGTCTTTTAAAGGATCTTTTATAATATTTCTTCAGAAAGCCAAATTTTCTCTAGAGTAAAATACTAAATATAAAGTGTTAGCTTCTTAAATTAGAAAGGTTGAATGTTAGTTACTTTGAATAGTAGTTTTTTCTTTTAAATATAATCAGAATAAGTATTATTTTTTGTTAGGCTAATTATATTCTTTAAATGGTGTTTTAAAAGATCCAATAAAAATACTCTGTTTTTCAATATTCCTTTGTTTTTAGGTAATTTAGACTCTTGGGATCTGCTTATTTGCCTGCCTTCAAGGAAAACTGATGGAAAACCCTGTGTATCCAAGGAAGATATGTGCCAGCTAGGTTTACATCAAAAGGTAAATAGCCTAAAAGTGTGCACAGATTTTATCAACTTTATGGATATTAACAGTGGTATTTCATACCCATAATGTTTTTAAACAGTCTTGAAAAATTAGAGCCATTAATTATATCTTCAGACAAAGTTGCAACTGGCCATGTGTGCTGTCAGCTTTCCATTGATGTGATAACATACCCCCCAAAATCAACTTTATAAAGAGGAAAGATTTATTTTGACTCAGAGTCTCATAGGTTTCAGTCTGTGGTTGCTTGACCTTGCTGCCTTTGAGTGTATGGCGAGGCAATATGTCATGGCCAGGAGCATGTGGTACAGGAAACTGCTTACCTCATGATGGCCAGTAAGTCGAGAGAGACAGGAAGAACTGAAGTCATAAAGTCACCTTCCAGAGCATACTCCCAATGACCTAACTTTCTCCACGTAGGTCCTACATCCTAAAGATTGCACCATTTCTCAATAGTGCTAAAGGCAGGCAACCAAGTCTTTAGCCTATTAGCCTTTAGGAGACATAATACAAACCATAGCACCATCCCATATAGTTTACCATAAAAGAGTCATCATATTTTGTGTGGCAAAATCTTTCTCAGTTCCAGGGGCTGTCAAATACATTTTTTACTCAGTAATACTCAAACTGTATCTAGAATTCTGTAGCCTATGAAGTAGTGGTTACACTGGTCACTTATTTATTCAAAGCAGTCATTGCTCTGACTTTTTCAAACTTATCTTAAATGATAATAAAAGGCATACAACTTCCTAAGTTTTAAAACTTGACACTCAGTTTTACTGTCTAGATTATATGAACTTTTGTCAATGCTTTTAGAAAAGTTAACTAAATATTATGCGTAGTCTGTAACATGATAACAATTTGTAGATATTTGATGCTTATAACAAGTCTGTGAAAAAGATGCCAAACCAAGTTATTCTAAGTCCCTAAATGGAGTTGTAGTAGCCTACAGTAATTACTTGGCATTTATTCAAAGATAGTCCAGATATTTTCTTTCTTCTTCTGTTTATTCTCCTGAACTTTCAGTTGGGCACAGTTATTTGAGTGTCTTTATGAATCTTCAGCCATTCTGTCTTTGTTTTTATGAATTTCAATTTTTTTTGCTACACTGGCGGCTCTGTGTTAGTTACATTTCTCTCATTGCTGAGACAAAATACCTGACACCCAGAGTTAAAGGGAAAGGTTTATTTAGCTCACAGTTTGTAAAGGTTTCAGTTCATAGTCAGCTGGCTCCAAGGCAGGGTGGCACATGGCAGAGGGGCAACAAGTCATGGCCTTGGAACAGTAAAACAGCAAGAAATTTTAACAGCATCTTTCTGCCCCTTTTATCTTTTTCAGACTACTTAGGGTGGGTAGCGCTCACACCCTTAATCCTAGTGTCCTTGGGCCTAGCTCCACCATGAGTTAATCACACACTCTAAATTCAGCCACCTCTGTGAAAGCATGAGGGTTTTGGGGGACATCTAAACACAAGCCATAATAGGCTCAAACCCAGGACCTGAAACATGCTGGGAAATTCCTGTGCCACTGAGCTGTAACATTGTTCTGTTTTCTTCACAGCAATTTTTTCTGCTCATTCCTTAAATGCCTGTGTTCCCTAACACCATTTCCCAAATTTTAACTACCATTTGCATTTGACGATTCCAGATCTACAGCTAATGTTCAGAGTTTCTCAGGCTCCCGGCTTGGATATGCCTGAGCACCTCCACTTGGATGCTCTCAAACGCATCCCACTTGTTATTGGCTCATTATTTTTCCCCATAAATTTGCTTCTGCTTTTGCATTAGAAGTTGTATAGTCTGTTGGTCAGAAACATTATCAACAACTCTGTCATCTAAGATCAAAGTCTAGCCTTCACTGCTGAGCCTTTCGCCTCCTATGTCATCTATATTCCGTCAACAGCCAGTGCTAAGATATTTAACCCCTTAACACTCCACAATCTTTCATCTATTCTACATATCATTTATTCTGGTCAGATCATCAGCACTTTACCAGTATTATTGCTAAATCTTCAGTAGTTTTTCTGAATCAAATTGTTTGCCCCTGAGATCCAGTCTGTCTATAGTTATTTGAAGAAAAATATAAAATGAACTAACCTTATTATTCTTATGCTTAAAATATTGAATTCCTTCTCATCAACTCTAAGACAAAGTCTGCAGTGCGATCTGGATGTGAGACTTCCATCAGGAAACAAATGCCATACTCAAAAGGCATTTTTATGAGGCAAAACTGAAGGGAAAATAATAAAGGAAGTATACAAAAGGTTTTGGCAGAGTAAAACAAAAATGAAAACAAAACGAAACATCAACAACAGCAAGAACCCAGTGAGGCATTCAGGGGACTGACAGCTCCTAAAATTCTCAACTAGCTCTGGTCTTTTTTTTTTTGGTACCGGGATTGAACTCAGGACTTTGTGCTTGTGAGGCAGGCGCTGGAACCACTGAGCTAAATCCCCAGCCCCTAGCTCTGGTCTAATGAGAGGTATATAGAAGGAATTCTGTAGCCAGAACCTAACAAGATCTAGAGCCAAGAAAGAGTGTCACTAGAAGGCAGCTATAGACTCAGGGGAGTACAGCCTTTGCCAAATCACAGGCCTGTAAAGAGGGATCCCAGAGATAAGATCCCAAACTTCTACCCACCCAGCATTTGTCTGTGCCTCCCACTGGTCCAAGACCATTGCTAGTCAAGGGGCAAGATGGTCTGTCTTTCTGCCCATAAAAGTTAGCTGGACTTCCTCAGGGAAGAGATTGGTGACTATACAGAAAGCCATTGAAGATTTTCTGTGAATGGCTCCTGCCTCACAGGACTCTTTTATTACCTCTTAGCTTGCATGTAACACTTTAAGTGATGCTACATTGATTATTGTTTCCTAAATACCTTTATTTTTTTCAGTTACATACATTTATTCTAATTATTTTTTCTGCCTAAAATACTCTTTCTCTCTACCTCAGGGATTTTCAACTAGAGGGGATTCTCTCTGTCTGTGTAATATTTGGCAATGTGCAGAGACATTTTTGGTTTTGTCACTCTGGGGAGGGAGATGTGTTACTGGCATCTATGGGTCAGAGCCAAGGATACTGCTCAATATTGCATAATATCAACAACAAAGAATTATCAAGTCCAATAAGGTAACAGTGTTAAAGCTGAGAAGTCTTAATGTAGTCCCTTGTCCTAAAGTCAGCCCTGTAGGTCTGCTAGACTCTGCACTGCTATCACTTACTGCAGCCAGGGCTTCCTTTCTTTTCCCCTCCTGAGCACTCTCATAATTCCCCATGCAAATTTCTCATTTTGTATGCACTTATTGTTTATTCTATTTCTTTTCATCTACAAATTCAAGCCAGCTTTGCCCAGCTAGTGAGGACAAATACTATTATATTGATGCTAATATTAACATTTATTGGGTAATGTAGATCTCCCTCAGAAGCTTCCCCCTCTATTTCCCTGGGCCTAGAAGCTCTCTCCCATGTTCTTGGAAATAGTATTTTCATGGACTTGCTGCAGCTCCTCTTGTAGCTCACTATACCAGTTACCTGAGGAGCACTCCATACTACAGTGGCTGCCCTGATACTCCTGTGAAAGGTGCATTCCCTGCCCTGGGTGCCATTCACAGCTACAGAATTCTTCAGGTGCTCAAAGTCCTTGCAATCCATCAGTTCTGTGTGAACTGGATGTAGATGTAGAACAGAGAGAATGTGCCTTTCCTCAATTTGGTTCTTCACTTTGTTTCCTGGGTTCCAAAACAAATGGCTTACAATTTGGGCAGTACAAAGTCACACACAAATATGCTTTCTGTGTCTCTTACATCCTTATCTGCCTAGGACTTTTACTGTCAACTGCTGCACCACCAATCAGTACCTCAGTGATTTTGGTAACATTATTTACACTCTGTAGCCTACAGTATCTCTCCCCAAATAAGAAGGCATTAGACCCTGCACAGTCTCTAAGACATTTGCTGCCTTAAATTTGCATGGGAGTCACAGGAGACCAGCAAAATCTGTGATGAGGGGAAAGAGAGCAGAACAGCCAAGTGATAGCAATAGAAAAGGTGAGGAGAGTGGTGTGTCAAATAAGCAAAAAGAGGAACTCTAAAGTATGGTGTCAATTATGCTGAGATCTCTTCTTAAAATTTTGAAATAGTTTTAGGCTTGCAGAAAAAAATTGCATAAATAGTGCAAAATTTCCCCATACACTCTGAATTTACTGTAAAGTTAACATTTTACATAACCATGGTACATTTATCCAAACTAAGAAATTAACATTGATATGCACTGTTGACTAAATTATAAAACTTATGCTGTTTTTCTGTTCTAGGATCCACTCTAACACTGCTTGTTACATCCAGTTTTAACTTCTCTCTAATCTCTCTCAATCTCTTGACAGTTCTTAATTCTTCTTTTATTTCATGACCCTGAAAATTTTGAAGAATAATGGTTAAGTATTTTGTAGAATTCCCCTAATTTTGACTTATCTGCTATCTTCTCATAAAGTTACGGGTTTTTGGAAAGAATGCCACAGAAATGATATGTCTCTCAGTTTAAAATATAGGTGCCACATGGTATCCATTTGTCTTATTACTGGTGTTAACCTTCATCAACTAGTGATGGTGGTAGCTGCTGGGCTTCTCTAGTGTGGAATTACTATTTTTCCTCTTGTAATTAATAAATACCTTGAGAGATGATACCTCAAGGCTATTGAAATATCCTAATTCTCCTCAAACTTTTGCCCATAGATTTTAATTTCCAAGAATGGATTTTGCCCACAGTAATTATTCTATTCTTCTTGTGGTGATTTCTATTCTCCATTCTTTCTACAATTATTTATTGGAATTATTTTTTTAAGAAAGACCTGTGTCTATCAATGTGACATGTCTGAGTTTCTTTTTTTTAATAGAAAAAGATCTTCTGTGAGAAATTTCTTGTCTTGAGGATTACTTTTACACTAAATTTAGGCTAACACCATTTATCAAGATGGAAGCCCCAAAACATGAGAGGATTTCCTTGCAGAATATCTCAGTAATTTTATTCTTTGCTTTCTCAACTCATTCATACATTTGTCTAACCATACATTTATTTATTCACCTATACCTTTGTTCTTTCTATAATTGAGTGACTGTATTAAGCTCTGTTTTAGACACTGAGAATAAAGAGTTAACAATACAAACAAAAATCCCTGCCCTTGGGAGGTTAGACACATGTAGAAAGCTGGGGAAAGAAAAGATCACTGGATGAAAATATGTGTTAGACAGAAAAAAATAAAAATATAAGTTATGTGGAAAAAAGATGGAGACTACTAAAAGCAAGAGAAAACATATTAGGGGGTGAGTTTTCAATGAGACGCGAGGGGAAGATTCCATCAAGCAAATGACATTCGAGTGTAGTTGGGAAAATGGGGAGCTCCTCCTGCTAGTAGCTCAGTTAAAGCCACAGACACCGGTGAAGGGAACAATAGGCAAACATCAAGGAGAATCCCTTGCTTATTTGAGGAACCCAGCAGTCCTAGGTGACTGGAACATAGTGAGACGGGTGGGAGATGAAGACACAGATGTACCTAGAGTGGTGGCTTAGTGATGGGAGCCATGGTGACCCTTGCAAGGACTGTGGCTTTTATTCTTAAGTGAAGTGGGGGATGACTGAAGAGTTTTGAAAAGGGAGCAACATGAATTCCATTGTATTCTTACAGGCTTGCTCTGGCTCTGTCGATATAAGTGAAGAAGAACCAAATGAACCAAATGAAGGAGATCAGTTACTGCAAAGACGTGGGCCCGAAATAAGAGTAGCTTGGACCAGTACAATGGCAATAGCGGGGAGGAGGTTGAGATGGCCAACCTCCTGGGGTGAAGATATGTTGAGCACAGAAATGATGAATAATGATAGCTGACACTTACATAACCTTGGTATGTGCTAAGCACCATTCTAAACACTTTCATATTTATTTATATGTTTTCTTTATCGATGAGGGGACTGAAACACAGAGGGGTTGAAACTCTTGTCTAAGACTTCATAGCTAATAATTAAATCAACCAAGATTAGCACTCAGAGAACTGACTTCAAATTTCTGTTTTTCATTCATATCAGTAGAACTTTTCAAAATAAGTATTTAGGCACTGCACTTAAGCCTCATCTAATGAATATTCTTGAAGAATACATAAATTCTCAGTAATACATGTAGATAGCTATCTCTTTGGAGAGTGAATAATTTGAAGCTTTATGAGCCATGACTTATTTATATAAACAACATAAATATCCAAAAGACAAATTCCTTCAGATCTATTGGGGATGTCTCAGAATTTTCAAGGACTTTAGAATGAACAAAGAAAAGACACCTGCTCAAATTAGAATTACTAATCTCACTAGAGCTTTGCAATTTTAGTGCTTAATGAAAATGATCATAAGATCTGTAACAGGAAATGAATGGTCAGGAGTCTCTCTAGTCAGGAGGATAGTAACATGAATATAAAACTGTGTTAGTTCCTATATGCTGGAAGTGAACTGGGTCCACTATTTGAGGAATGCTAAGTTTAGTAACTGAGGCTCTATCTCATTTCAAACAGATGGGTGCTAGTGTTTCGAACCCAGAGGGATTCATTTCTAGCTTTAAATATTTGTAGGATGCTGTTTTTAGTACTTGGAGGGCTGAGAACTACTGAAATGGCTCTTACTCTAAAGTTTGCTAGGGCATTTCCAGGTTCAGGTGAGTTTGAGAGAATGGTGCTTCTGTATGAAAGATAGACGGAGGTCTTTCTTTGGTTAGCTGATTCTCTTAATTTCTGGTCATTAATTTTTTTTCCTTGCTACGGATACTAAATGGATTTGGGAAATACAATGAGAAAAGAAAAAAAAAAAAAAAAAACAGACCCCTAAGATACAATATGATGTGTGTGTGTCAGTCTCAATGTTCAGGTAGCCAGGAAAAGTTTCCCTCTGGGTCCTTTTTTGTTTTTATAGAGTTCAAATTCAATTGTCTACTCTTTAAGAAGTTTATGATGTTACTATGGTTTATTATTTTTTATAAACATTTTTCAAATGCTTATAATTAATATATTTTTGCTTTTATTAATGAACTATGTCTCAAAAGAATGATTTTTCTTTACTTTTGATAATATGTAATAGAAAAAATTTAGGTGTAGATCATTACAGACTGAGTTATAGAGATATATTGGAATTGAACTCTTTTTAAATGAACGTATCTTTCCTCCAGTTTGATCTGTAAGAAATACACCATGGTGTGAATGTCATCATCATTCTATGTATGTGTGATCTAATTCTTTAAAAGGTGGTGGGGCATGCCTATAATCTGAGGACTTTGGGAGACGGAGGCAGAGGATGGAAGGTTTGAGTCCAGCCTGGACAATTTAGTGACGTAGCAAAATCCTGCCTCTAAATAAAGGGCTAAGGATGTAGTTCAGTGAAAAGGCCCTAGGTTGAACTTCCAGTACTGAAAAAAAAAAAGGTTTCATGCCAAGAAAAACAACAGTCTTCATATAAACACATGTATGTGTATGTGTATAAGGCAACAAAATACAACATTGGTATTTATTAAAAATAATTGGGAAAAAAACCCAATTTGGGCTGTGCATAGTGGTACATACCTGTAACTCCAGCACTTGGGAGGCCGAGTCAGGAAGAATATGAGTTCAAGACCATTCTGGGCTACATACTGAGTTTGAGACCAGCTTGCACAACATAGCAAGACCCTGTCTCAAAAAATTCAAAAAATAAATGAAATAAATGATTATTTGGCTGATCATGAAATGTTAATGGAGGTTTAAGTGTAACAAATATTCCATTTCGCTAAGGGATGTTCATATTGGGGGAGGTTATACTTGTGTGGGGTCATTGGATATATGGGAAATCTCTATATCTTTGTCTCAATTTTGCTATTTTCCTAAAACTTCTCTAAAAATGGCTATTAAAAGTAATTGTTGCAATGTTAAACTGGAAAACTCATCATATGAAAATCAACAAATCCAGATTAAAATGACTGATGATATTCCACTTGATAATGGTGCAAATATTTTATATTTTATGACATACATAAAAGCAAAAAGAACTAGGATATAGGACAGCATTATTAGGTTCAATAATCAAATATGTAATGTCATCAGTTTACAGCAGCAGTATGACTCATGACCCTCAAATGTTCTCCCTTCTTGTGCTGAGTTACTCAATTTAACTGCTTAGGCTGTTGTTCATTTTCAGAGCTGGGTAGAGGCGATATTTCTGGTGTCACGTGTCATCACTGTTATGTCATCTGCAACTCTGTGTATTCTAAATACGTGGTTCAGAGGAAAGAGCACAAGGAGAAGTCATTGGGTAGGGAACAGGAAAATATGGCGGAGTATAGAACAGATGCCTCCCTTGGGTTGGCTCGGACTTTTTGAAGCATGTTTTTTGTTGCTCCTGAGCCAGTTAATCTTTCTGGTCCAGTGTTTCCCATGAAGAGTCTATCTCTTTGATATGACAAAGCAACCTACGCTTCTGTCTGAAATTTGTGCAACTATGACATCATTATAATATGTTCATAAATTGCTTTGGCTGGGGATTCAGCTCAGTGGTTCCGCTGCCTGCCCCGCAAGCACAAGAACCCGAGTTCGATCCCACTACCAAAAGAACAAAACAAAACATAAGTTGCTGTGGCCCATTCGTCCAGCTACTGTTATCCACTTTACCAGGACTCTTCTACTCCCTGCAGTGTGTATAGGATGGGATGGCAAAACTGTAGGTGCTCTTAGCACTCACATGGCAGCACATTTACTCAGGAGAAGGTCAGAAATGGGCCTGAGCTCTTTCATGGCCTTTAATTCTGCTTACCTAGCATTGGTTCTGTTTCTGAATCCTTTCATTGTCACAGATTCTATTAAGTCACTAGCAACTGAATGATTTTGCCTTACGTAGAAAAAAAATGTTTCGATGTTATTGACTTTGGAAGTTTTTCACAAAATAAATTAGAAAGATACTTTGTGTGTTTAGTTAAAAAATTAAAAACTTTGGCAGTGCTTTGTCTGTCCCTCTAGCCCTTCTTAAAAATTCTGAATTGGGCCAGGGATTTAGCCCAGCGGTTCCAGCGCCTGCCTCGCAAGCGCAAGGTTCCAAGTTCTATTCCAGTACCAAAAAAAAAAAAAAAAAAATCTGAATTGATGAGCTCAGGGCTTTTAATGTCCTTATTTTCCACATCTAGTCCCTGAAATTTCTTATTTTTTAATTTGAGAAATGTAGACAACCCTTAAGCTGAAAATGTGCTATACTGATAGTCTTTCTTCAATTCACGGTGTAGAAGAATGTAAGTGACTAGACGTTGGGATTCCCTTTCTCCAACACACCTGAACCCTTCTTATCTAGTGACACAAGTGGCACACAGTGGAGAAATCAGAATCTTTATTAGGTTAGAGTAAATTAATTTGAAAATAATATCTGTAAAAATGTATCTGATTTTAAGATAATTTACATACAACTCTTTTCATTGGTTTTAACAATACTTTACCATACTGTATTTGTTATTACTTTTGGCATTTAGTTTATGATAGCTAGTTAGTCCATTTGTAAATTCACACATATGAGAATAAAACTTGTTTTATCTTTTCTTCATAAGCTAAGAGATCCATAATTAAATATATAAAAACATTTATTAAGCTTCCTAACAACAAAGTTTGGTTAAAATAGTTTGTGATGATCTTCTTTGTATGTCAAAGCAATAACGTCCTTCAGGATGAAGTCTATGTATGAAATTTTGAAACACACTTAACACTGAATTATTACTAAACAGCTGTATGATGCAAACACTGAGGGTCTTTGGAACTTTGGAATTCAGTTAACTTTGAGGTATGTCTGGTGCTGTTTATTGCAACACAAAATTAGCAACTATTAAGTTATTTGTGTTAAGATACTCTCCATAAGTACTTTTTATATCTAACAAATGTGTAATACAAAAATGGTTTTCAAGAGTATCTTCAAATATTTTGAAGATTTCTAAGGAGTTTTATCTCATATTATCAAATAAGCCACTTTCATATTCTGGATTGGAATGCAGACTTGCAGTAATTTGAAGGTTGGGTGTAGATGGTGTACAGAGAGCTCCACATTTAAACTCTCTGGATTTCTGTGTTTTCTTTGCTTCACCATTTACAAATATCTAACTCACTAGAATCTCTTTTATTCCTTTCAGATAAATATATTACCCGAAATATATCAGCTTTGCAGAAAGGAAGGATTATGTCAAATAATTAGAAGATTTCCAGGTAATCTTTAGTTTAGCTAATTATGAATATGTGTGTGAAATATGCATCCTTAGCAAACATCAACTAATGAGGCCTCAAAATGGCAGCTTTAGCTCCTTTGTCTGTCGATTCCGCTGTCACACATCTTCTGCAGTCCACAGATTTTGCCAATGGGAAGACCTTGATAATAAGTAATACAGGCATAATGCTGTTTTTTTCTTTCACCTTCACCTTTTGAGTTGTTGGATGTATATTACCTTTTCTCTTCTGTTTGTGTTTAAAATAATTGCTGCCCTATTTTAAAATGTATGTTAGTAGCTCTTGGTTATAGAAAATTTGAAGTTTAAAAAAAATACAGGTTTCTTCATGATTAAATCATTCTGACCATAAAATCAGTTTTTCCATTCTAAACTCCTCTCACTTGTCCGTATATTTACGACAGTACACAGAGTAAATAACTTCTGTCTTGACTATATTAAGAACTTCAAAGAAAATTACCATCTTCAATTTTCACATAGGTTCAGACAGTGGGAAAAAAATCACCAAAGGTACATGAGCCTTTATAGATTAAATAATCCCTCACCGATGAAATTATAGCCTGCTTTAAAGCACATTGGTAGAAGAGAGTCTCAAATTTCGTGTTTAAAACTCATTTGCTGTTTAATAGTTTATGTCCTTAGAAAGTATTTCCTTACATAATTAAAATTTAGATCTGCATAACTTTGTTTTTTATTAATTTATGTCCCAGTGGAATCAGAAAACTGAAGATGTATGAGCTTTTCCATGAATGTTCTGTCTCCACATCAAACATAAACCCCCTTGGCATATCCCATTGGAAATTCTACAGTCTTCTATTGTCATTTACCGTGAATTAAAATAGAAATAAGTCAGTAATTCAACTCTCAATTTAAAATACATTTCCATGTAAATAACTGAATAAATTTTGTTCTATAATTATTGTTTTATATAATAATTATAAATGACTATAATCTCTGGGTTTTTTGTAAACTCTAGCTGGATACCATTTTTTCTATAAAGAAGTAATAATTTGTGAAAAGTAAAATAATTTATTTCCATTAATACAATATTAATGAATATCCAGAGTTACTTTACTTGTTTGCATTTTGGTGACAGCCAATGGCTTTTTAAAGTCTGTTTTTCTTTTTTATTATTTGTATTTCAGCATGGTTGATTCAGAACACCAAGTTTTTAGCACTGTAGTTAGCAGAAGAGAATCATAGCAGTGATGAGCTGTTTATGATTTGAAATGAATTATCAGTTTTAAAAAGTTACTCTAACAAGTCTTACATAAATTTATATTTTACTTCCATAAAATTAAGAAATATTTCTGTCTTCTTTTGCTTTTAAACATGGCTTAATCTTAAGAACATTTATTTTTTTATTTCTGTGACTAACACAGTATTTTCATGGAATATACAGTCTTTTCAATGAAATTGTTTCTCCTCTCATATTATCTTTCTTCAGTTGAAGATAATTTTCCTAGATGTGTAACTTTAAAAGCATGTATCTGCAGCATTATTTTCTGATAAATAGTATAAACAGTAGCTTTTGTTGTAGATAGTTACTAAAAATGTATGACATGTAATATAAACTCAGTATTCATAACTAAAAATACTTTGTTTATTGTCAATGATGAATATTTAATATTGAATTCAGATTAGGTAATAATGCACCTAAGTATATGGTATTGTTAGAAAGGTAAGATAATAAAACTAAACATAATACTAAATAATGTTGACATTTTACTTAAAGGCAGACTAGCTTTTTTTTTTTTTTTTTGAGACAGGGTCTCCCTTTGTAGCCTAGGTTGGCCTTAACTCACCCTGATCCTCCTGCCTCAGCCTCTCAAGTGCTGGGATTACAGGCATGTGCCACCATGCCCAGCTAGCCCACTCTATTTTAAACTGTGTTTTATTTGGAGGTTGACAAAACACATAGTTTGAAATCAGAGAGTTTTGCTCTGCAACCTATTAGCTGTGTGACTTTTAATTTTAAATCAATTAAATCTATATGCATGTGTATTTGTGTATGCAGTAGATCCTCAAGTTGCAATTGGCCAGACATACAAATAACTTGTATTAATTAGGTTAATGGAAGATTCATCCACCTCTTGTTATCCATAGCATATACCTGAGTAAACATCCAGATCTCAACTGTATTGACTTAGTTGCAACCAGCCTTTGGGAACAGATTAAGTTCATAAGTTAAGTGTACACTGTATATAATTTTATTTGAAGAATATAACATATTATATATCATACCTAGTGCCTAATGCTCAGCATTGTAACTTCATCATCCTAGATTCAAACAAGAAGCCTCACAATACTTAAGATTTTCTCTCTTTGCACGATTGATTATCCCCAAAATTGTATGTTTCTGTCAAAAACTGTGATGCTCCCAAGTCAACTTGCCACCGCTACGAGTATTGTCAGAGGAGGACATGAGATGCTGGAATTAGAGACAAATGATGTTTTTATTTGTGACAATAGCAGTGGGAAAACTGCAAGCATTTGTACACTCTACTGATTCCAGGTTCATCTCCTGGCTAGGTGACAGTTGCATAGTTAGTGGTGTGCATTTCAAGAGAGAAATGCCAAGCTTAGGGAACATGAATCTTTTATAGTGGGCAGTGACCTTTGGCCCAGAGGAAGATAATAGCTTTGTTAGACTGGCCCTCTTCTCTGGAGTGAAATGCTATCTGTATTTTTCAAAGGTGTCTCCTATATAAATATCTCTATAAAGATGGTTCAGAACAATAGTTGTCAGTGCCTGTTTGCAGGATGTGCAGGAACATGAAAGTTGCATAGAGAAGTATCTCCAGTAGTTTTAGAGAATACCTAATAAGTTCTACCTCTGAAGCATGATCAATGTTTAATTCTGAGCAACATTTAAAGTCTGGTTGTGCTTCAATTTACTGACCTGTTAAATATACTGAATTTGGTAATTGTCAATAATCCTGAGACCCCATGATTCTACTTTGCCTTTTCTCCATAAAGACTTGCTATCCCAGGCAAGGTAGAGAAAAGAGTGCTCAGAAAAGAAGATGACGAACACTAAACTGGCTGGAAGATAAGTTAGGGAGAATTCTTGAAGACACTGGCATAGAAAAAGACTTTATGAACAAATCCTCAGTAGCACGGGAAGTAGCACAAACAATCAACAACTGGGATCTCATCTTGTTAAAAAGCTTCTATACTGCAACAGAAACAACCAAGAGAGCTAAGAGACAACCTACAATGTGGGAAAAAATTTTTACCAGCTGTTCCTCAGACAAAGGTCTGATATCTAGAATATATAAAGAATTCAAAAAATCAGACCCCCCAAATATAAAGACCCAATTCAAAAATGGGCATCCGAAATGAACAGACATTTCTCAGACAAAGAAGTTAAAGCAGCAAATAAACATATGAAAAAATGTTCAACATCACTGGTCATTCGAGAGATGCACATGAAAACAACGCTGAGATTCCACCTCACCCCAGAAAGCATGACTGATATCAAGAAATCAACCAGGCTGGGCACAGGGCCCTGAGTTCGATCCCCAGTACCAAAAAAAAGAAATCAAGAACAAATTCTGGTGGGGCTATGAGGAGAAAGGAACCCTTCTCCATTGTTGATGGAGTGCAGACTGTTGCAAACACTGTGGTAATCAATATGGAGATACCTCAGACAACTAGGATTAGAAGTCCCATTTGACTCAGCTATTCCTCTACAGGATATCTCCCCAAAAGAATTAAAAGAATCATACAACAGTGATATATGCACACCCATGTTTATAGTGGCACAGTTTGTAATAGCTAAAACTTGGAAACAGCCCAATTTCCCATTAACTGGAGACTGGATAAAGAAGATGTAGGGTTTTTTTTATAAAATGGAGTACTGCTCTGCCATAAAGAATGAGAAACTAGAGTCTTCTATAGCTAAGTGGATGCACATTGAGGCCATACTCTTAAGTGAAATAAATAGGACACACATGTTTAAATACCAAATAGTTTCTCTGATGTGAGAAACAGAAAGTGTAAATAAGGATCAAAAGGCATAATAGATATTGTGAAATAGGAAGAAAGGGTGAAAAGGGGAAGGGTAAGTGGGAGGGATTAGGGAAAGAAAAGAAGAGAATGGAATTAACATGAGAAAACGAAAAATGGAAACAAAGTCTTTGTAAATAGGGAGGGCAAGGGAAGGGGAAAAATAAGAACCAAGATACATCTTGTAAAGGTACAAGATCCCAATGATGAATATAACTGTATTGTATACCTAAAATGTACCAATAAACTTAATGGGAGAAAAAAAAAGAAAGAAAAGAAAAGATGACGGTACTGGTGAAAGTGGTTGGGACCCACGCATGTGAGGCAGTACAGTTTTGGCTAGATGCAGAGTGATCAGAGACAACAGGTAAGGCTAACACAGTCTGTTCTTCCCATAGCCAAACACAGTGTACCTGACCTTAGACTTGTGACTCACACGGAAGGGCACACATCCATGGAAATTTTATTGGCTAGCACAAAGATTTATTTTTATCTTGCCATGTAATGTTTTGCCTTTGAAAAAACATTTTATGGTATTTAGCTAGTCCAAATTTGTTGCTCATGCTTGTTATGTTTTTTTTTTTATAAAAAGAATTGCTTTCCCATATTTGAACTAAAAGTACAAAAGAACAAATAAGAGAACTGTTTTAATTGGGTTGTGAAATGTTAGTTTTGTTTTTTTCAGTGCTGCATCATCATCTGAGAAGTCCTGGTTAGAAGTGTGCCAAATTTTTGGCCATAACTCATTCTTTTCAGTAGTTTTTTCCTAGTTCTAAGCACTGGCTCTCATGTGAAGTTTTAAATGTATTGAGATTTGTACTCAAAGATAATACTTTGAACATTTGAGGATCTATGTGTTTATTTTTAAAATAATATGTGAGTACATAAAGAAAAAGGGATATTATAGATAAAATATAGCACTTTTATTGACTCTAAGATGGGGCTTTATAAAATTTCAGATATTTATTACCAAATATAAAATATAGTGTTAAAAGAAATTATTTTAAAATATTGATCAACAAAAATTATTTACCTGAGGTGGCACTGACAATAACGTTCTAATATTCCAGATCTAATATTCTCAGCAGAGAAGGTCAAAGTTTTTATGTTCTCAAATCCAGACACCCTCTCTGTTTGTTTTCTATGGGATCCTTGGTGATTCTCTTATTCTGAAGGCTCTCACTTTCCATGCCACACATGACTATATTCCTTATGCAAAACATTTTCCCCCAAGTAAAAGCCTCATCTCTAGTATGACTGACTTCAGTGAGGTGATAGCAAAAAGTAAGCTGATGGAACTAATTTAGACTAAATTACACCCTTACTCTAGTCATAAGCCTCTTAGATATATTTGCATTTTGTAAAAGAAGCTTGCAAACCCAGTGAATTTCTAATTAGTAAAATTTCTGGAAGTACATTCATATTCCTATTCAGTTTCTCAGCAAACCATACCCAAAGGCTACTGAATCTGTCCATTTTCTTCCATCTCTACAATGACCGGTCTAGTCTACTCAGTGCTCTCTCTTCTTTCCTCCTCCTTTTTTGCTCCTGTGTACAGTACTTATCCAGACTGTAGCAAAAGAGTTTTTATCCCCACGTCATAAATAAATAAAACAAGCCTATTACATCTGTTCAGAGAAGTCTGTATAGCAACAGAAACAATGACGTCCAAGTAACCAGCCTTCTGTTGCTGTGGTTTGATTCTTGAGTAGATTTTATCTGGAAAAAGAGTCAAACACAAAATGTTTATATGACAGTAAATCTGTAGTGAATTCAGGAGCTTGAGAGACTAGATAATCTGTACCTTTTCAGGATTTGGGTTGGCATTAAATGTAAAGACTCTTTAATAGAAGTCTTTGGTGCCCAAGAAAACAGGAAGAGTTGAAGACATAGCAAAGGACAAGGCAGTAGTACCAAGTGTCTCTAGTCAGTGTGTCTCTGAGCAATGCTACAGTATTGGAAGTCTAAAGAAAATTATCCTTTTTTCTTATCCCTATGAAAATTCAGTGACTGATCCCATCCAATGTCCTAGTCCTTCTCTTCCTTTCTTTTCGCTATACTGCTCTATACTTCTTTCCCTCAGTATATCTAAAAAATATATTTATAGCAGTGGAATTATTTTTTCTAAAACATAATGGCTCTTTATTGGGGGGAAATCCCTGTCACATAAACCTTTATAAATTGTAATCAATATTGTATATTAATTGTACAAATATGTGGGTGTCAGGGTGACATTTCCATAATAGATGTATCATACTTGGATCATGTCTACCCTCCCTTGTATCCTCTTTTTCCCTTCTTGCTCTCCCTCATTTCTCCAGTCCTCTTTCCATTCCTAATAATCTTTCTTCTATTTTCAGGTCAGCTTTTTGTTGTTATTTCCATATATGAGAGAAAATATGATATTTGCTTTTCTGGGGCTGGATCATCTTATTATTACAGTCCTTAGAACTCTAGCTTCCATTTTTCTCACACAATAAAAACTTTACTAACCTTAGCATCTAATGAAGCTTAGCTTTCTACTAAAACCTTAGCACTGGTATTGAGATGGATTGCCAATATCTCTTTCTATTTTTCTTACTGCTATCTATCAATGTTTGGGTCATTCATCATATTCATTAAGAAAATTATCAACTGGTTACGTTCCTCCTCTCCACTTCAGATCTACCATCATTCTTGGTAATTTTGATGTCCATACACATGACCCTCATAGCTCTTTGATCTTATCATACCCATGACCTTCATCTCACTTCCACTTCAGCTTCCCACTTTTGTAGTCTTGTTTGGTCACTTGCATTGCTCAGAACTCTGAAAGCTCCAACTAATTCACTTCCCTGTAGTCATAGCCTTTCAGGCTTCACTCCTTCAACGCCACTGAGTCTGGAGACTCAGGTGACCCTATTGGTACTTTTAATTCTGCCATTTTCCCCAAGCCCATTAGTCATTTTTTAATCACAATTTTTCCCCTATAAAACCTGGGGCACTTTGTCACCTAAGTACTTCCCTACAATTACCTGAAACATTTGTATTTTTCTTCTACACTTCCCTTTGATCCATCAAAGTAGAAAAATCCTACAATCTGATATCTTGGCTCCTATACATTAGACATTGTAAAAAAAAATCACACAAATATACTGTTCTTTTTTCCTAGGATGTCTTCTCTATATTGGTAAAATGAAAAAAAAAATCACATTGCTTCGTCAATTGTCAGCTCAGTCACCATTGCTAAGCAAACTGGCTAGAGGCCCCTGAAGCAGCTTCTCCCAATTACTTTATAAAATATTTGTGAAACACATACCAAAAAGAACTGTTCCTAGCACTCACAATATAGAAGAATCTAGGAAGAATCCCCATGCATTTGAAGACTTATGGAACTGAACTGTAGTTCTTGATTCTTTGTTGAATTCAGAACAGGTAGAGAAGACTCACTGCTCCACCATCAGCATGTATTTCAAGAGAAAGACCAGAAGAGTGTCTTAATACTTTAGACGTGGTTTGTGAAAGAATGTCTCCTTAGAGTTTTATCCAGCCATCAGCCTGGCTGGATAAATTAGACACCAGGAAATAGAGCATTAATTTGTCTTTCAGCCATAGTCTTGACAGAAGCCAGATAGTAGGCCAAGGATACATTCCTTCAAAAAGAGCTCTTAAGGAAAACATATATAAAGAAGAAATTAAGTGTTCTAAATTCACTGACTTAGAGATGGTTACTGGGAACATATTTTTGGCAAATATTTCATGCTAAAATTTTAAAATATTAGTTTTAAAGACTGTCTTCAGAGTGAAATCTACCTAATTTGCAGAGATGGATTTACATTACCTTTCCTCTGTTTTTTATTGTAGTCAGTGAAAGTCTTCTTTGTGGCAGAATATCTCCACTGTATGTGTTTGTCTCTCCATAGAATGGAGATTTCCTAAAGGTGGGACCTAATTTTTTTATCACCCAGGTTCAGTGAATGATCATAGTCCCTAGTATACAATAGTCCCACTAATATTTTTGAATGTTGGAGTTAAATAAAATAGCAAGCATGCTAAAAAAGGGTGCAATGTTATGGAAGGAGAGCCCTGTCCGTCATCAGAGGGCCTTGTCAGTGCTTAGACTGATTTATCCATTGATTCACAATGAGCTCAATACTGACCAGATTCTATGGAGCACAGAATAGCAGAAGTAGGAATTACTGACTCATTCCTCTGAGTCTTAATTACCCACTTTTAATGCTAAGATATTTGCATCTATGAAGGAACTAGACAATTTTTTTTTTCATACTGGGGATCGAACTCAGGACCTTGTGCTTGTGAGGCAGGCACCACTGAGATAAATCCCTGGCCCTAGACAATTTTTAAAATATTAACCATAAGCAAGGTAGAACAATATCAACAAATTTCATAGTATAGTAGCAACTTCTAGGTTACCCTTGTAGCCTGGAGTCTGATCACCTCATTGTAGTGGAATAGAAGAGATGGAACCCTTCCTCACATTGATGGTTGATCTTCATGCATGTGGCCTAGACATAGACAAGTGATTGTGTCAGGCAGGCTCAAATTTTTGTACTGTTTCAACCCAAAAGTGTTGAACGTATTTGTTCCCAATTTCTTTTGAGAAAAGGCTAAATTCTGACTGCCAGAGAAGGGATCAGAAACTCAACCTGTGGGAGGTCTTTCTCTTTACTGATCAGTGACTTTTCACTACTTCTTATAGATCAGCTTTCTGTGCTGATCTATAAACTAGGGTGGAGGAAATAAATATGCCACTTTTTGCTGACTATTGTATTTTAGTGCATTTCACCCATGGATCCTGTGAAAGAAAGTGAGATTGTATGAGACAGAGCCAGAAGAACTAAATCAGAAAGAAAGAGCATTGATCTAGATTGCAGTGGATCTTGGGTGAATTTTTTTCTTAAACTCTAAAGTCTAAACCTTAAAAAACCCAAATACTTGGAAGTCTTATATAATGCAAAAAGAAATGGAATTCCTGTGGTCAGTAAAGGCAGGGCCTTCCCTCCTTCTCTCCATCTCTCCTTTCTCTTTTCCTTTTCCTTTCGTTTCCTCCTTGCTGTTGCCCCCTCAAAACACCTCCTGATATTCCTCCTCTCTATGTAGCCTTTTCTCTAGGTCACTTCAACAAAGTTTGATTTCTCTTTTTTGCCACACTTATTTTTCCCTCACTTATTTTCACTAAAACTCATTTAGGATTTGTGATTTAATATGTAATATTGTTTGCTAGCATTTTATGTAAAGATTTCTTATTTCTATTTATACTATAAGTTTCCTGATGGCTAAATTCTTTCTTCATATCATGTGTCTCTACCTGAGATATATGCATAATAGAAAGCAGAAGAGAACTTTTTAATTCGCAAGTACAAAACCTATTTAAACTAACAAAAGAAAAAGAATTATTTTTGTTTAACTAGCAAATCCAAGGTAGATCTGCCTTGAAGCTTAACTAGTTTCAAGGACAAAGTCACAAAATTCTCTCTCTCTCTCTCTCTCTCTCTCGCTCTGTCACACACACACACACACACACACACACACACACACACGAGTGTCTCAGCTTAACTTCCTAAATATATTGTGCTCATTCATTCTTTGACAGGCTGCTGCCAGCTACTCCCCAGTTCAGGAATATATTCACTTCCCTTCCTCCAAATTAGATTCCTCTATAGGTCATCAGCCTACTTTGGTCAACACTATGACCAGGAGAATAGGTGTGGTTAGACTGAGGCTATTATTCTCATGGCCAACATAATTTGACAGGGCTGCCACAGCAAAATACCACAGACTGGGTAGTTTAAACAGCAGAAATGTATTTCTCACAGTTATGGAGACTAAAAGTCCAAGGACAAGATGTCAGGCCCTTTTCTTTTTTCTCAATTCTCTTTTCTCAGCTAGCAGATGATTGCCTTCTTGGTATAAACTTATAGAATCTTTTACGGCTTTTGTCAAAAATTTCCTTTTTTTATGGCACAGGCCGTATTTGTTAGGGCTCACCCTAAGGAGCTCATTTTGCATCAATTACTTCAAAGGTCTTATTTCAAAATATAGTCCTATTACTAGGCCCACTTAGGACTTCAGCATATGATTTTAGGAGACATTATTCAGAGATGAGTACAGGAGTGAAGGTGCTATGATTAGTCATTCTTTTGGATCCCCTTGGACAGGACAGAACAGATTCCCTAAAGAAGAAAGTCATATTGGACAGAAAGGCAGCAGACACCTATTACATGTTTGATACACATTTATTGATTGAGTAAAGTCCCATGCAATTCTTTAGAAAGGACTAGTACCTTCCTAGAAATTATTTTAAAGTAAAAGAGTATTGTATTAATCTTTCCTCTTTTCAGTGTCAAGAACTCTGATATTATCCCCAAGTACCCAGATGCCCCATGCTTGTTTCTATACAGATTTGGTTTTCTGTATCATGCCTGGTGATTCCCTACCTCATGTGGTCCCCCATACCTCTGCTCCTGGGAGCTACCCAGTCTGATAAATCAATTAGTGAACCTGTACTCTCTTATGTTTTTTCTATGGGAAATACTTTAACCCAAATGAATAATCTATTGATAAGAATTTAGACATGATTGCAGATCAGGTAGAAGCCCAAAGAAACTGTTGTATCAAGCATATGCCCTGCTCACCCACACAGACCAACTGATCCATAAAATTCACAGTTCTGCCCATGAACCATCAACATCTAAATTAACTAATCACAGCCAAAATCAAATAAGGATTTTGGAGAAAATGATAGCATAGCCTTGTTTCTTTTGAAAATGAAAAAAAAATTATCAACTACCTGTTAGTTGGAAACTACACAATTCTTCTGTCCGCTTGGCATACCCAAGCAGCAATTGTGATATTTTCCCCATGTAATCCTTTCCCGAGCCACTGTGTGCACAACAGATGTATTAGGAGTTAGTCTGAAGTCTTGATAAAATGCCTGGAAAACATTGCTTCAAAATAGATGAGAAATTTCTAACAGCAATGGCCAACATTCTTATCTTTAAGCCATCAAGTACTCCCCTTGGGGATCACAGAGCTGGAGTAACACAGGTGAGGATCACAATCAGGTTACAGTATGTAGCTGCTGGGATGGTGAAAATTCATTTTGAAATTTAACTGTTCTGTGAGTAAACTTAATATGTAAAAGAGAACTCTACTGTGCTATAATTTTCATTTACACATGTATCCATTTTAAAAATCTATTAATTTAAAAGAGAGAGAAGGGGGCTGGGGATTTAGCTCAGTGGTTTTGCCTCCTGCTGCACAAGTGCAAGGACCTGAGTTAGATCTCCGGTACAAAAAAATAAAAGAGAGAGAGAGAAGGGAGGAGGGAGGGAGAAAGAGAGATTGAAAAATAGAGTTAAGTATTGAAAGATAGTATATTGAACCTCAAGACTGTCACTCTTCCAGCCTCCTTCCCACAGTAGAGACAGTTACAGAAAAACAACAAATTTATAAATGTTATGGAAGAAAAACAGTATTAGTAAGTTTGAAGTCTTTAAGAATTTTTCATTTATTTTCACAGAAGTCCAGGGCCCTGTACTGACTTTTAATTTGCAACATATCATCAGTTTAGAACATAAAAATCTGCTAACATGATGGATTAGTTGAAATGTACACCATTTCATAAATTATATGTTATAGAACACATTATTCATGACAGGTTGATGTTTGTTATGACTAGTTTCTTGAACTTCTCATTGTAGGCATAATAATTAATAATAGAATTTATTAGAACTAATACATTGTAACAAGCATTTAGTCTCTTTCAGTCTGACACACCCTGTTGAAAAACATATTAATAAAGACATAATGAGAGCTGTAGCAAACTGTAAACAACGTGAAATGCATTCATATTCCTACATAGAATCTTAGAATCCTTCATTTGCAGTTGAAGTTATGATTAGAAAGGACGCCTGTCTTGGCAGAAATATAATTAACTGAATAATGGAGTAGCTTTGAGGATGCTCTACTTTTTAATGATGGTTTGGGTGTGCGCCTGTCTGGGAGAGAAGCATAGACTTGATTGTATAGTAATCCTGTTCAAACCCTATGATTCATTACATCAGCAAATTTTGAGATTGTTCACTTTATGCCTCTCCTAGCACCATCTAATGGTGAAATATAGGACTCTCTTTTCTTCTGAGTCATTTTAAATAAAAACATCATAGAATTGTAGAAGCTTTGCAAATCCAGTGTCTATACACTCTTGCAGCCCACAAGTAAATGTGTAACATTTCCAAAGAGCAATTTACCCCCAACAGGGGAAAAACAGGTAATTCATCCATATTAACTGAGAGGGCCTTTTCACGGCTCTTTTGGTCTCATCCTTTTCTGAATAGCTGTGAGATTGTACATACCGAGAAGAATTCTAACCTATAAGCATTCATTTACAAGGAGTGCAGGAGTTGGGTGTCCTATGGTCTAGGACGCCTAATTCTACATCCACCCCTGCTTGGTAGAGTTTTGTGATTCTAGAGAAAGTACTTAGTCCATTGTGCCTCTTTTTTAGACTTGTAAAATTCTTTTCTTATAGAGTTGTCATGACAATGCTTTATATAAGAATAGGTATTACAAATTTATAAAATCATATATAAGATATTATTTCTGTATTACACAGGGCTTCCCTAAATTGATTTGTGGAGGAAAATTAAATAAGATTTTTAGTTTTCCACACTGACATAAAAAAGTCACAACAACATATATTGTTCTTTTTAGAGGTATTCTGATTTGGAAACAAATAAGCAAGTAAATATGTCTTAAAGTTGGAGGTTAAGTCCAACCACTAAACAGAATCTGCATTAATTTTGAGCTTGTTTTATATGTAAGTATAGTGGGGCTTTCTGATTTATGCCCCATGATTTTTATAGAAAACTACTCCAGAACAATATCAAAGTATACTTTTGTGCCTGTCATATGCCTGACTCTTCAAACACTTTGCACACTTCATCCTTTTATCTATTTTCTTTTAATTTTATGAAAAAACCGCAAATTTTCATAACCAAATAAAAAATAATAGATATTACACCATGTAACATTATCTTTAAAGTAGTCACTCAGTACAAGACATAAACCAAAAGGATTCTTAAAAAAGAAAAAACAAACGTAATAACAGTAACTTTCTTTTCAGTGAACTGAGATAAACTGTTAGTATAAATGAAAAAATTATCATATGTATTGAAATATTTTTAAAACAACAGAACATGTAATTTGGGGAAGTATTTGAACCTCTTCCTGCTTCCTACTTATCTTTCTTCTATTTCACTATATTATAATGTTTCTCATATAAGAGAGACTGAGCAATAGTCACTTCTCAAAAGAAGTGCAAATGACCAACAAATACATGAAAAAATGTTGGTCATCACTGGCCATCAAAGAAATGCAAATTAAAACTGCACTGAGAGGGCTGGGATTTAGCTCAATGGTGCTGCCACCTGCCTCACAATCAATCGCAAGGTCCTGAGTAGATCCCTGGTACCAAAAAAGAGGAAACAAAAGCCTGCACTGAGAGTCCATCTTACTCCAGAAAGAATAGCAGTCGTTCCTTTAGCCCTATGTATCCTTTCATGGTCTGGATACCTTCATTCTCTTTTTAGACTAATACATGGAAAGCACCCAGTGTACATAGCTAGAGAGCAGCAGATCTTTATCTATTCTATCCTGTCCCATCCTGTCCCATCCAACTCTTATAATATATTTGAACGAATGTACTATATTTTAAGGTTGTATTATAGTGCATGGAAATAAGAAAGGAGTTATTTAAAGAAAACTATTATATCTGAGCCTAATGGAAAATTGAATTTATTTACCTAAATATTTGTGGATAGGTAGAGTTCAATGATGCTTAATATAGTGACAGCTATTGCTGTATGTGCACTGCTCAATGAAAACAAAAACCCAACTATTTAAACAAATGCTGTACTTTTAACCTTTCCAGTGTATCCCAAATAAATATCAGATCTATCCTTCTCAAGGCCTAAATGTAACATTTAAGACACTCATTTGTTAAATTTCAGCAACATTGCTGTCATTGTCACTATACTAGTAAATTATAACTAGCGAACATCTTGCTCCCAAATTCTCCTTTGTCTTAGAAGGTATTTCCTGTGTGCTCATGGACACTCTGCTCTCATTTTTGGCCCTATGGTCATCTGTTGCCAAGACACTCCATTGATCCTACCCAGCAGAGGTGCCGTGCTCCCGGAGCACTGTGGAGTGGAGGCAGTTGCTGTGCCTGTCCTCATTTGTGCTGAGGGCCATGCCCAGTGGGGGATACCAAGCCTAATGCTGTTTGTGTTTCTCCTTTTGCTGCTAACACACCCATTGGTGCTATATCCCATTGTCCCAGCCACTGTCCTGTCCATGACCCAAGAGTTCATTTATGTCTTCCACAAATGGAATAAATAAAACAAAAGCAAAATAGTTTTTATCACTTCAGCAGTCAAAACCTTTCTTTATTTTATAAAGTTTTCATCATACTGTTTTCAGTACTAAATTTTGTTAAGTATTGTTTTAGCTTTAGACATAAAATCTGAAGAGAAGTAGAGTCTATGAAATCTAAAAACAACATTTTAAAAGCTGCTCTCCTCTTTTCATGTCCTCTTGTTATATTGGACTTCTCTTGCATGGCTCATCTTTATGATTTAGGGCAGGCTCCTTGCTACCAAGCCTCACTCACAGTTCTTCCAGTGAAGGCCAGACACCGGATTACCAGTGGAATACACGTTAGTTTCCCACTAACTCTTCACTATACTAGTAAATTATAACTAGAGAACATCTTGCCATCTCTCATTGACCACAAAACTTAAAAGAATGAATATAAGTGGTTTTTCTTTCTCTTCCTGTTTTCGAAGGTTTTGGTGGTATGCTTAATAACACTGAGTTCTAACAATGTCACAACTAGACTTGAAATATTTCTCTTAGGCAGGGTTTAGATACAGAGCTGTATTTATCTTTCAAGTATAAAGCCACCACTATTTATATCCTTGTGTTCCAAATATTGCAGAAACAAGAAAGTTTACTTTAAATCTAAATACAGAGTTAAGAAAAAGAGGGAAGAGATGACATTCTTAAGTAAACTAGTTATGCCTAATTTGTCTTCTTCAGTTCAATATTTTATGTTTCTGTTTTTATATCCAGTATGGGTCAGTCAACAGTCAATTTTAGAACAGTTTTGTGTATTTAAAGGAAAGAACTTTGATTTATATGTATAGCAGGCTATAATAAAATGCAACATACCACCCACAAAGTGATATTTAAAATTTCCCAATTATACAATTTATTGATACATTTGCTCATGTGCTATGCCAAGAGCAAAATGGAAAATATGCCAGGTGTACTGTCAGTTCTTAATTAAAGGAAGTTTTACCTGTTGGACAGATTTTAATAGGGTGTTTTGCTATTTGTAAGCTTTTGAAACATTTTAAGCTGTTGGTGGGTGAAAATCCCTTAATTATGTAGAATGTGGCTCATGGGGGGAGCAAAACTGGAAAAGAAAAAACAAAACCGGAAGGGTTAAGTCAGTTTTGAAAATGTCTAGTCAGAAGCATGAGCCTGAATGTCAACTCAAACATCCAGGACTAATGGATACAGTGGGCTTTTTAAGTGACTTGAAACATCAAAACTAGATTTAAAGGATAGAAGAAAGTGCTGACTACAGTTCAATGATCTCTGAGAAATGAGTAAGTCTCAGAATGAGACTAGGTGAGATGTGAAGAACAGCACCGAAAACCTGAATTGCAAATCATTCAGTGGATAATGGTGGCCTTGAACTTTTGTCACTTTTCACTGTAGATCCACAGAATTGAATGAATTCTCTTGATTTAGACTTCACTGCTTCTAGAAGCTTCATGTGCCCTTTCTCTAAATCTGATTTTGTTTGGCTACCAGTGACCACAGTGCCCTCACAGCGGGTGTCCAGCAGCCACCTCAGGTAGTAGAACCAAACCCAGCCACAGGGGAATGAGCTAGTCATGGCAGGGGACCTTGCTTCCTTTGAGAGAATGTGGAGCATTATGTTGTGTTAAGCAAACAAATTAAAAAACCTACCTCTAATAACAACATGTCTGGCTCCAAACACCTTGAAAAATAAATTAAATTTTAAAATAGTTTTGTATTTATTGGTTTTGAGGGGGCAGAGTTGCAGGAGTTTTAGACAAAATGGCAGTAAAGTCTTATTCAACACACATTTCTGCCAAATACTGTCTTTATAACCCTCTTCTGGCCATAAGCGACTCCCTCTAGCTCACCAGCACACTACCCTGCACAGCCTCTCTTTATGGGTGACTTTGTTTACTCTTCTTTCTCCAACTCACTTATATAATTAATCAGTGTATTTTTACTTACTACCCCATACAACATAATATTTTCATTTCCAAATAAGCCTGTGTCCTTCTTTCTTAGAAGGAGGAGGAAGAGAGGAACACTTGTACTTGGATAGTTTTCACTGTCACTAGCTCCTGAATTCTCTCTACTACTTACAGCTTAAGCTCTTAAATCTAGCGTCCACACCACCAAAGATAACAGAGTTTCAGTGGTTATCTCATTACTTTGAACCCCTGAGTGGCACCAGATCTCAACAGTATTTTAAAAGTAATGACTACTTGCCCTAATTTATTGAAAATGACAGGGGCATTATTGAGCACCACAAATCATTTTCCCTAAGATACTTAATATATCTGATAAAACTTGCAAGATATAATTGATTTCCTACCCAACCTCCATGAATTCAAAAGCACAGAAGTAGCAGTTTCCTGCAGGAAGTTTAAATGTAGGATTGCTACACAGAGACATGCAAACAGTTTTAATTAAAACAATGTGCTCATGTGAAAACCCTAAAGCCAAGGTTAGACTGTATTAGATCTCTGCAAAATAATTCATATAATTCAATAATTATATATATATATATATATATATAAAATCTTGAAAGTACAAGAGATGAAGGATGGCTGAAGAAAATTTGAAGAATACCTTTATAGAAATAGTCTTAAATTTTACTTCAAATGAAATAAACTGGCTTAAATTCTACCTGAGAAAGAAACAGGTTAACGTCAGAGGTTAGAATTCAGACAAGAATAGAAAGGAATAATTCAAAACTTTAATCACTCAATAAACATGTCGAAGAAAGGCAAATTTTTAGCTCTATAAAGGCCCTTCCTCTTTTGGCTCAATTAATTGGTTAATTCTTTAGTTGTTTAGGAAGCATAAAAGAGGTCAGATGTACTTGGCTAATGATCTGCTTAACTAAATAAGCTTGGGAGATGAGGTACCATTTCAGACTCTCCTCAGGTTGTGCCTGACTTCTGACTCACACTTTGATGTCCTCAATCTATTAGAATTGGACTCTCGTTGTACAGTGCTGCTTACTTTAACCTGACCCTAACAGATTCCAATCATATTGCTGGTCAACTGGTGAGAATTCAGTAATAGTATGTTTGCTCAGTTTCCTAATCAAAAATCTTTTCTGATATATTTCCATGATCCTGACCTATTTCTTCCATTTGAATCTTGAGCCCTCACTAGAATTCATTTTGGCAACAGAGACTAGCCTCTATGTTTTCTATATTCTTATTTTACTCTGGGAGTCACATATGAAAACCCTGATAAGTAATACAAATATCATATATTTACTTGTAAACAAGGTAGAGGTAGAGGGGCAAATTGAAAATAATACTATGTACAAGACAAGGCGAGAAAATAGCAGGTTGAATTGTGCTGTGAAGCTGTTATTAAAAAAGAGATATGTTAACGTGTGGTTTTATTTAAATAAAAGCAATGACCTTCCTGTGACTTTATCTTGCATTTAAATTAGGATTGACATCAATATATTCAAAAAAGAATTTAGAGTCACTGCTATAGAATTCTAGTAAGTCATTATTCTGATGTAAATTATATTAATATTTCATTGTGTAGTCTAGAAAACACTCCTGAGGAAAAAGTTTAATATTAATCAAATGATTAACTTATTTTGATGGTGGGTGGGCTTAGGCAGCTATTTTATTGTCATATTTGTTACACTCTGTGTATTAATATTTGTTGGAAGTTGTGTTTCAAATTGTTATTAATGATGCTCATTAATTTATATCAAATTATTCATCTTGGGCCTTGCTGATGTAGTAAGCCATCTTCCTTTCTAAAAATTTTCTTTCCCCTGGAAAATTTATGCAGAAAAATATCAAAGGAAAATTAAGCTGCCATAAAGTAATAAAACAATCTTTCATGTTGTTTAGTCATTGCAGTGAAATCATAGGGCAAGAAAATTGACGTAGTATTCTAGACACAGCTTTTATTACCAAGGATAATGCTCAGAATCCAAGGTTCTTATGTTTCCACGGTCAAAACATAGAACAGTCCATGGGGAAAATTGTTTTTGTAGGATTTCATGACTTTGACACTTCTGAAAAGGAATAGAAAGGAGAGCATTTGTGGATTGCCTTTCCTGAGTGTTCAGTAGGCATTTGATTGATGGATTGATTTGTTGGTAGAAAGTTTATATAGTAACTATGCCTTTAAAACACACTGCTATGTCATTGATCTGGTCACTTTTGTAAGTTAAATTGTGTTTCCACTTAAATCAGGACATGGACTACATCTTATTTCCTATAACAAAGTGCAAGATATTCCTTTTCCCAAAAAGTACTGTATTGCAGTACTATGCTATTTGCATTTGTGATTTGCTATAGCCCTCCCTATAGGGTAATAGCATACAAAAGATATTTTGAAACTATAAGGAGAAAATTATGATGTCAGAGACATAGGTAGTAATATTATAATATCTGATCCTAAGAAATTATTGAGTTGCCTTAATTATGCTGGAATTATGTACTAGTAATACCTTTATGTATTTATGAGTTGCATTTTCTTCAAATCACTCAGTCCAATGCTATTTGCATAAAATGAAGTTAAAAATGTATTAAAGATTTCTCTTTTTTTTTTTTGGTCCTGGGGATCAAACTTGGGTCCTTACGCTTGCAGGGTAGGCAGCGGCACCAGTGAGCTAAATCCCAGGCCCTGTATTAAGATTTGATATATTCCAAGCATATATAAATCCCTAAATTGTGTCATTTAAGCTCAAGAATGAGTCTGAATAGTCTAGGGTGTTTTGTCTGTGTGTTGTGTATTTATTGACTAGGAGCTAGTTCTGTTGTAATCAGTGTTGTTTGCAAAGACATCTGTCTTTGAACAAAATACAGAGGAAGGGACTTAAATATTTCAGGAACTGGATCAGTCCTAGGTTTACTCCATCCATAGACATAATACAAAATTTCTTTAACATAACAAGAACTGCACTGCGTTCTTGGTATATTGTGGAGTGAGCTTGAGGAAAGGCTCTAAAAAAGAGGGTGTGCCTTTATAATCTACTTATCAGTAAAGATACTGGTTTTAGTTTTTGCTTACATTTTTGTCCTTATCACACATACTTCCTGCTTTTTTCTCAGAAGACTAATGTCAAATATCAGATGTTTAAAATCACATAAAAGAAAAATTAATAGATTAGCCTTTGTCTCATGAGTAGTTAGAAAAAGTTAGAAACAGGATTTCTAGGCTATAGAAAACTATTGTACTAAGCTACCCCTAATAGTAGATATTTAATATTTTTAAAAATATTTAATGTATGCAAAGTTCTGTGCAATGCATGTTAAAGAATTTCATATTTCTGTCAGAATCCATATAAGGAATGTTCTTATTACCATTATTATTATTTTCATTTTACAAGTAAAGCTTATTAAAGCTTAGAAAGACTAAAGAATTGACTCATGTTCGCATGTATGAACAGACAGAAAATGACTATTTTTAAATGACTGTTATTTGTAATATTAATTGTAAAATAGTTTTCAAAACAATACGGCTAGCAACTATTTACAACATGTTGGACAAAATAGAATATGCTTCTTTATTGGTTTTGCCTATGTCTTCTAGGATCCAGATTCAGTCTGTTTGGTAAAACAAGTGGAACTTTGACCCCCAAGTTTGTCCTTTTCAAGGATACCCTGTAAAGAATAGCCTTCCTTCCAGCCTGAAGCTGGTGACTTTCTCTTCTATGGTTTCCTTGTTGTTCATGGGTTCAGGGTCCTTTGTCTTCATTAGGTCTCTTGGCCTTAGGTAATTGATCTCTGAGTTGTTGATCCATGACACTTTACCCGGGCTGTGTAAATGTTGTTTTTAGTATACCCAGATGCCAGTATAAAAAACATCACACTGCAGTGGAGAGAGAAAACCAATCCCCGCTCATGTTATGCACATTTCCGAGGGTTGAACCATAAATCTGCCCTGTACAACTTGAGTAAATCCTCACAGTACTTGGCTCACTCATTGTTTTCATTTCTAGGTTGCCCTGTTTCTATGACCAATGTATATATCTTTGGTTATTTGGATAAGATGAAAATGAAGGTCACTTATTAAGCATAGATTTATTTGAGAAACTATATTAAGTGCTAGCCTATGCCGGACACTAGACCTTCAAAGGAGGAAAAGAAAATAGAATCTCTACTCTCATGCAGCTTATAGACCAGTGAACTGAAACTGCCCTTCCAAATGCTTAAAATAATCTTCCTCTCCAACTGCTATTGAATGCTCAAACTTGTGAACTGGACTTTGCTTCAGCATGTGTTTTCTTAGTATTTTATATATTGCTCTAGAGGTGAAAGGGTGGTTGATATTCCTTAAATTTTTTTTTTCAGTATTGAGCCTCACACAAATAAAATGGTGACTGGGCAGCCTTGTGAAGTACAGTACTCATAATCCCTGGAGGATACCTAATGGACGGAGGGGCTGCATTTAATGTATAGCAATTGGACTTTTGGCACTTATTTTCTCCATAGGTCATATATGGGATATAATAACAATGATAACTTTATACCTAAGGTCACAGAAAATTAGAAATGTAAATGACCTTAGATATCATCTGGTTATCCACTCAGCAGGTATTTGTTCAACATCCATTGTACTTTGCCACTGTGCTTTTTCATCATCAAGCTAGAGAAGAAACAGATTGAAAGGTGAGGATATTTGTTCCTTCTAGGCAGTGGGAGAACTTGGACTATATCTCTATTGTTTTCAAATTTTATGCTAAACACTGCCTGAGTGACAGTAATGTTACCCCTTTGTCATTCCTGAATTTCTAGGCGCTGGAACCTTCATTCATAGCTACTATGTACTCTTGAATGGTGTAGTCAAAGAAATAGTAGGGTGAATGTTGCTGATATCTGATCACTGTTCGACCATTTTTTATCTTACAAAAAGCAATTTCATCTGGTTCAGCCTAAACTATTTCCTGTGGCCACATGCAAATGCTCAGTTTGAGATCAGAGGCAATATTTTTCTATTTCATTTCATGTATGTGCATGCACATGTGCTTGCCAGTACACACATAAACACAATTGTTTGTTTCTCCAGAACACGTGGTTAATAAGGAGAATGCTGGGGCTAAATGTTTTCCAAAAGTAATGTTTGTGCTGGATATTCTCTTTTTCCCACTCTGAACTCTCTTTAGACCCTGCCTCTAGGAAGCTGTTCTCCACACAAAGTATCAACATGCTTCCCTTTCCACTGACTCTGGAATTCTAGAGGTTAAAGTCAGGAGGAGAGAATTTGGGTTATTTATTCTCTACTTCCTTTATTGATGGACTCTTGTGTGGAACTAGCTGTGTTCCTCTACCTGTAGCTATACCTATTGCTTAATGACTTCTCTCATAGAAATGTAAGACAGCATTCAAACATTTGTGAAATATAATTATACTTGTTACTTTCATATTAATTGTTAGCTATGGGGCAACACATTAAATCAAATATAGTATAAATTTGGCAGGTAATCTTTGCTAGTACAAATGTTTTCCATATTTCATTCTTTGTCTGTGGTATATATAATTATATGTCACATAGAAAAAGAATAAGAAACCAGTGAAAGTATTTTTAATTCACTAAAATAACATTTTAATCTCTAACCATAGGTTGGCTTAACTATCCCAAAACTAGTTCATTACTAGAACAAATATTTACAGAGCTCCTGTCATATATCATCACTGTGTTCAGGGCTGTAGAAGGTCTGAAGATTGATGGGAATCACATTCTGGATTCCATGAGGCACCTTAACAATGTCACAAGCCCATTAAGTATAGATTGGCAAGAACCAAATGAAAAGTCAGTCTCTTAGCTCTAGTTCAGTCTTCCTTTGCACATAACTGTACCTCAGTCAGCAGGTGCTCAGTATGTAGCCAACCACATATTAAAAGGCATGAGAAAAGCAGTTCTTCATGCATCCCTAACAAATTGCTCATTTTCACTCTAGGCGATCAGTAAAGTTTCAGGCTTCAGTGCTCCCTGAAATAAGCTAAGAGTAGGCAATAAATAAGAGTATGGATCTATTCACCATATGGTATTTCACATCTGAATCTATTATACAGTCAGTCTTCATATTGTGGGGCCGGAAAGCCCTAGAGATACGTGCAAGGCCCTTCATATTTAATTACTGCCTAAAAAACTTAACAAGCTTATGTTAATAAATTAGAAGGCTATTTGGAAGACTACGTGTCATATACCCTCATCTCCTAAATTCCCTACAGAAAAAGAAGATAGTTTAGCATTGTTTGTGGGAGCTTTCTAGGCTCTTTGAATGTATTGAAGAGGCAAAAAGAAGGGGAATGGCAGAGAAAAAGAAGTGGCTTAAACTGGACTGTTGAGAGCACTTGGTGGACACATCCCAGGAAATAGAGAAGACAGTATGCCTCCTCCACATATGTGTCTGATTCTGTTAAATACTAATGTAGGACACAATAATTTCCACAACTATTCACAAAAATTCCATAAAATGCAATTGCAGCTTTTATACATATTAGTGGAAATTATTTCTAATTTTTTGGTCATGATCAAGTGAAATGGGAATGGTGTTAGATGTCAAGAAATAGTTAATGAAGATTCTTTTAAAGTCATAAAAAGTAAGCACCACTAAGCCTCAAATAATGATAAGGGCAATCTAAAATTTACAGATATAAATATGAGTAAACAAATAAGGTAAAATTACTTTGATCACTATTCTATTGTTCAATCACAGTTTGAGGGATTGATGTGAAAAATCTGACATATTCTTGGCAATTCTTGGGAATTCCTGCATTAGGCTTCAGCTTTGTGTTATAGGCTCCTCCACTTGAGCTAAACAAACAATAACAAAAAGTGACATAAACTTGTTTGTTGTTTTGATATATTTTTTTCTAGTTCCTTAAAGACTTTGAGACACTACCCTGGTGAAGCATTTAGTATTTCCAGCTTCTTTAAAGTCAGCTGTGCTTGGACCTCTAAGTTGATGTTCTGCTTCCGGGTAATGAGGCAAAAGGAAAATCAGACTAAATTTTACATTCTCCTTTTATACCAAAGAAGGCTACAAGAAAAATTGGTTTCTCTTCTAGAGAAACACTATTTTTCCTAGTCATAATTTCTAAAGAAATACATCTATTTAGTGAGATCTTAGGAACATTCAAAGTATTGCATGAACATTTCAAGTTATTTAAAAGTTGTGATTCCAAAGAAAAGAAATTATCTAATGATTCTTCATTTATCACCACCAAAAACCAAGGCGATTTGAATGTTTCCTTTATTATGATGTATTAGAACTTCATTAATAGGAAAGTCTTACAGATAAGTTATTGTTTTTGAGGAAGGTCATGCTGTGTTAAGTAATGAGATATGGGAATACATTGAACAGCTTGACTTCTGCTGACTTTTACTTAAAAGTGTGAAGCATTTTAAATTAGACTATGTTAATATTGATAAAATGTGCACAAGGGGGAAATAATTTAAAGGCTTTGTTGCATTTTGAGAACTGGATAAATTATTTGACTTAAAAATAAGGCACTGCGACCTGGGAGTAAAGACACAACTCCTACATACTCTTGGAGGAAGTAAAAATCAGGAAACATTTTTGGAACACAGTTTGGTAATGTCTAACAAATTTACAGTACATTTACCCACTGCCCTGGCAATTATACATGGTGAGAAGAATCTACCTTTAGATAAACTTGTGAAAGTACACCAAGGTAGATGTGTGAGAGTATTCATTGCAGAGTTTTTGGAATATCAAAAGAAAAATGTTATAAAAATAATCTAAATATACAACAAGAGGAGAATTGCTAAATTAAATGTATATTCATTTAAGGGAACATGCTAAGCCATTAAGAAGTATGTTTGGTGTGATTTTATACATCTTGATATGGAGAGAAGTAGTGAATGGATTAATAGGGAAACAAGGCAGGTATAGGCCATGATGAATTCTCTTTTGGTAATTTAAAAAACAGAAAATACCTACATGTAGATGTTTATGTAGATATAGTTATATCAATTATGTCAATTTATATATTGAACAAGCAAATGCATAGATTGTGTTAACCAAATTTCAAAAGTTAATATGTGAACATTAGTTTATGGTAGGGAGTGGTCCTAGATAGAGGTAGATTAAAGGTTACTTTTCTTTCTATTTGATAGCTTTCCATAAAATTTTTATTTCACTCACCAAGTATATGCAATACTCTATTTTAAACATATCAATATGAGTGTTCTTAAATAAGTCATTATTGTTCATTATTTTATATACTTAAAACCTAACAGTTAATATTTCAGAAAATAATTGAGGATGATTGTTAGGTTTCTGAAATCATGAAGCATGATAAACTAGTATATATTGTATTGTCAAAAAATCAACTCAGGGGCCAGGGATTTAGCTCAGTGGCACTGTACCTGCAAGGTCCTGAGTTTGATCCCCGGTATCAAAAAAACAAAATCAACTCAAATTTTCAATGGAATATTAGCATCACAAACAAAATTCAACTTCTATAGTTACCATCTTCTTATTGAGAGTGCATCACTGAGCTGTACATAAGATATATCAGCTTGGGATGGGATAGTTAGAGACATCAAACCTACCTCCCCTTCTGTACAAGCAAATAGGAAATCAGTTATTGAAATTGTTCTCCTGGTCTGTGGTAAAGGAAGATAACACACACACACACACACACACACACATAAAATGGCCCCTCTAAAAGTACTTTCATACTTAATAGATCCAATTTGGATTCAGAATGGAGAGAAAATGGTTGCATGTTTCCTCTGGACTCTGCAGTTTAACTCTACATCCTCTATTTTGGAAGCACTTCCAAAAGGAATCAACAGAATGACTGTCTTCTGCTCTTCTGAATCTTTTTCAGAATTGCGACTTCCTGTGAGTCCTTCTGTGTGTTTGGATCAGGGAGCACAATTCCAGCTGAATACTTCAAGTCACCTTTTAAAAACAGTGAAACGACACATGCGGAAACCATGGGACTGGCAACGTGAACAGCTGTAAGCTAATCGTTTTGAATTGTTCTATCCAGCATGTATTTTAGGAGGCAGCGAACAAGAAAAAAGCACACAGCAGATCTGGTGGTGGTGGTGGTGTTACATGTCTGAATTATTATGTTCTGTTGTATAAACTTTCAGTTATCATTTCTTAATCTCTAGTCTCTTCTACACTAATGAAAATTTCTACTGCCACTCAAACATTTGGATAAATTCAACTCTTATCTAGTAAGTTACATTAATGTATGCTGAATTAAAAACCTTAACAATGTGACACTATAAAATTTTAACTTTCCCTTTCTACTCAATTGGCATTCCCTTAATTATGAGTATGGCCGAATGCATTTTTTTCTATTAAATTTTTTTATAGCTTCCAGGATCTAAGAAGGAATCTTCTAGGTATCAAGTTGTTCAAGATACCTCCAGGGAAAGGATTTTAGTGTGGAGATAAGTTATAGGGGGAAATTTAGAGATTTTAATTATCTTATCTAAGACATAAATGAGTCGGCTTTATCCTATTTTATAGTTATTAAGTACTGTGGCAGCAGTTAATGGTATTTATTGAAAAGTCATATGCATCTTATGCTGACCTAGACTTCAAAAGCTAAAATAATGTATTTTTTCATTGATCAAATGTATATATTTAATATATCCAAGTATGGTGAAGAAAAAATAGTTATAAATTTCAGTTTCATTTATAATGACGGTATATTTATTTCATCACAAAACATCAAGCTAGTGTTATTTGTCCTTTGCAGACTGAATTGCTTTTTAAATATTTCACCCTGGAAATTGACATTTAATTATCAGGGGTGAGAGGTTTTAGGAACCTTGAACTAGTGGGGAATTTATTTTGGCATTTTTTTTGTGGACTATTTATTATTAAAACTTAATGTCTTTTCACAGAGAGGAGAAGATAGAGCAAAGGTAGGCAGGGGGAGAAGATGAAAAGCATAGTTTCATTGTTCCCAAACTGTAATTTATATCACGGTGACAGAATCTGGAGTCATGCCATAGTGTAAATAATTTAGTTTTTAAAATCTTTAAACCTTACTCTAAGTACTGTTTTCTTTTTTAGCTTTTATTTTTCTTAAAAAAAAATCTTTTGATTAAATCTTCTAAGAGTGGAGAAACGCAACCAGCTTCTCGCCTCTCTCTGTACCTGTCTGCCCCCTGGTGGTGATGCTAATACGCAGTAGAAATTGTTTAAAGAATCAGGTTGAAGGCTGGGGTCCAGCAAAGGATAAAAGGGGCTTGTAAATTACCTGCTAGGTAATTTATACATTACATATTCAACCTTAAATTCTGGGGCACTAACTGTGTTGTTTTATTTTTCAGGAATCAAACAACAGTCCTTGTTCCGCACGAGACAATCTTTAGAGCTGAGGATCTATCTGTGATTCTAAAAGCGTATGTGTTGGTGACATCCTTAACCCCTTTGCGCGCATTCATTCATTCAACTGGCACGGTGTGGATTCCACCAAAGAAAAAACGCTTTACTGTCAAGGTAAAGGTTCCGTTCAAGCTGTTATTTCACACAAAATACAATAAGTAAAGCGAGTTGGGCTGGCATTCTCCGACCTTTATGGTTATCAAATTCCTTTGAACAGAGATTGCATCTTTTTATTGTGGCAAGCATAGATTTTTATTAAATAGGTAGAGGTTCAAAAATGAACTGGAAATAGCTCAATTCACTAGGGATCACGAAGGCTACATCTTTTTTTTCCTCAACTCATCATTTTAGTTCAATTCTGTGACCCATACAAAGCTAGTTCTTGGCTGTACTCTTGACTTTCCACTCTTTCAAGAGACACATAGTGCCACAAATGAAAATATAATTTTGTTGTTATGTTTTTTGCTTCATCCTTAGAAAATAGAATACATACTTCAATATGTCAGTCCATGTGGAATATTTGCTGAGTGAAAAACAAAGTTCTCAAGCATGCCTGACATAACAATCAGTGGCACAAAGGGTAATGAGGACGTTTTCAGGAAAAGACTTAGTAATAACCCCCCAGAAGTTTAGTTAGAAAAAATGTATCAGGTTAACTACGTTTAAAATTAGGTCTTGTGAAGATATATTTGGCAAGGAACATTTGATTTTACAGAAATAATTGTTTGGCAGAGAGATGAGGACTTGGAAGTAATTGAAAAAAAATTTACAAATACCTCATGGTTTTAAGAGATCCCAAAGTGAGTGAATTTAATTTCTTTTCCAGAATTTACCTTACATGAATTACATTTTTCATTCTGAAAAGTATTACAATGATAAAAAATGTAAACAGGCCATTTCAATGTTGTCAGTTGATGACCCTTCAGCATGATAACCTATGTAGTTGTAAATAGTCCAATAAAATATACAGCTGACATTTTAGGTGCAGAGGACTGTACTATTGATTATGCCCCAAGCAAGCCAACTGAAGGGTTAACTCTTGGCTTGTTTTGGGCCTAATCAATATTTCAGTCCTCTGCATTTAGGAATGGTATTGATGATTTATGATCTTAAATTGCTTCCTTTATCTTAAAATCAATCATCCTATTTTAAGTACAACAATATCTATGGTTTTCAAATAATTTTGAAAAAATGGAATCTGATTTGGTTTCTTTCATGTTGTCTCCTGCAATTCCTTATGTAGCTATTTGTATTTCCCGAAGTACCATTAATTATTTCCATTTTTCCTGTTTTTAGGTTAAATTATATAGAATTACTGATAGTTGGTCATTGTTTCCCTATAAACCATTGTGACTTCATAGGTTCAACCTAATAGTTGGAACTCAATAACAGAGAGATGAGATACGGTATTCTCAATCATGTCAAAGTATTCATATGTTCAACAAATCTTTGAGCACAGACTAAAATCTCTGCTATTGTGCAAGGCTTCTTTGTCTACTTAATCCATTCTGCTTAACTCACGTATCATTTTATCTGCAATCCCCACTCAATTCTTCTCACTTTGAAAAGCCATCATTATTATGGTTTATTCTATGTACTCTTGTTTATATAAGACTTACATTTTCTTTTGTGTGTATTTGTAATTTATGTACATTTTAATATATTAGAGATTTTCCCTTTTCTAACATTTTTATATGCAGCACTACATATTTTTAGGAAGAGACCATCTAGATTGCTATTTGTTTTTTGTTTGTTTTTGTAGTATTGGGGATCAAACCCAGGAGTGCTCTACATCTTCAGCCATTTTTCTTTTTCTTTTAAAACAGAGTCTATTGCTAAATTCTTCAGATTCGCTGCTGTCTTCCTGCTTCAGCCTCCCAAGTAGCTGGGATTACAGACATGCACCACCATACCTGGCACTACATTGCTACTTGTATATTTTCTTGTTATCTTTTCATTGATTTATTGTGTTCTTTGTAAGTTTTCCATTATCATTTACCTATCCACTACTTTAGTAAGAACACACTTATTGCTCCAGTTCCTGGTCAAACCAAACAGTGCCTTCCCTGTAAAAACCTTTGTGTCTGACCTTTTCTGAAGCTGCATGAGATTTTCTGGAGAGTGTAAAGCTAGCAGTGCAATCATAGGCCCATACAATGACTGAAAAATGCAGCTTGCCTCCCAGAATACCTCCATCAGTCTCTACCCCTTTTTAGAGGTTTCATATCCCCACCATTTTACCAACTCTTGGTCTTGCTAGTCCTAATTTTGCCAGCTTAACAGATGGAATGCTATATACTAATCTTGCAAATACCTCAACTTCTCATGTATCTGTCAACTTTATTTACAGTGCCCTTTTGTTGATTAAAATGATCTTCATCAAATTTTCTTTGAGCACACCCTGAATCCTAGGCCTGGACTTAGCATCCTTAGCAAAGAAGGTACAGGCAGAGACTGTCCTGGAGAGCAGAGAGGAGGTTGAAAGAAAATTTGAGTACTTTTCTCCAGTCCAGCCTCTCAGAGAGCCTCCAGCAACTTCTGCCACCAAACTCCCTGTCCGCAGCCACCAGGGCAAGACCAGTTCTAAACAGCTTTCAGCTTTCAAATTTTTATTAATTGTCCCTTTGTTACCAAATTCATGCCTCAGTCTCCTTTTGTCTGTGCTGATTCACCTTCTTAGCAGGAAACCAAAGCTCTTAGGTGTTCTGAGTAATTTTTAAAGTATTTTTTCTTTTTTTGTTTACTTCAGTGCCTCTCTAACTACCCTAAAAGAAATGCCCATTAGAAATGATAAGGTTTCTGCTTTTGTTTTTATTTATGCATCTCCTGAGGATAAATCATAAGAAAGGAGAGCTCTTTGTGATTTGGCTTTCTTGATATTTTCAGGCTTTATTCACGATTTTCTTATTCATTTTTTTGTTATGTCTGCAGGAGAGGGGCAAGCCGCAGTTGCAGCTGCGGTACAGGAAAGCATGCAGTTCTTGTCATTTTTGTCCTGTCCTTGGGATTTATCTTTCCAAGATCTTATCTGATTATTCTGGACAAAACTGTTATCTGCTCTCAGGGGGAAGTGATGCAGCTTCCTGGATTAATGTACAAGAAAGTATTTTTTCTCCTTGTGAAGGCAAAGTTATACTCGATGATAAGGATAGACTTTAGAAAACAAGGGGATATTTATTTGCCCTTTAAAGCACTTCACTTAAAACAAATTGATCATAGATCGCTTATATCGCTACTTCATCCTGGTATTTTTAGATGTGAAAAAAAAACCAACTCAGAAACTTCTCAATGATAATGTGGAGGACAAAACTAAAACCTGACTTTAAAAACTAACCATGTTGTATCAGCATGTCATTAAATTCCCTTCTTAAATTCCACAAAACATAATTTGGTGTGTGCGTATGTTTGTGCGTGTGTATTCTACTGCATACTGAATTCAACGATGAAATTACTTAGTTAAATCAATAGTGATTTATGCAGTGCTCAGTGAGGCAAGCCCACTAAACTAGTTATCCGTGGCCATTTATAGAACATTCTGGCGGCTGAAGGAGGTATGAAAGCAATAACAGATATAACTATGAGCTCATTTATTTCAAATTAGGTCTGCTGCTGAGATGCTGCAGAAGCTTTGGAGGGAGCTGAAAAATATCAAGAAATACAAATTTGAAAAATAATGAAACTTCTGTAAACTAAATTTTTAAAAATCCCCTTAGAGCAAAAATATTTTAAAATAAAAGCATTAGATGTTTCCCAAGGATGTTCAAACTTTAAAGGGGAGAGATAAAAAACAGAAATAAAATTAATAGTGACCTCAATATTTAGTTATTGTATCTTTTAAGCTGAATTTAAAACACTCATATTTGTTGTTGTTAAAGCAATATTACTTTCTTGGTAAATGCAATGAATTAAAATTTAAGCAATATTTTATTTAAAATATCGTCCCCCCCATCTCAAATCATTATAAAACATTCCAGTTATATCCAGCAACTGAAGAGTAGAACTCTAACATTCTAACTATTATTCAGAGGTGTCCACATCTGCCTTTATACATAGATCATATAGATTAATTTGAAGAAATGTTGCAAATTTAAAATTGGTTCTTACAGTAAAAAGTCCCAAGTTATCTCTTTATCCACTGTAAATCACAAAATAAGAAGTTATCCAACAGAGAGGAAACACTAACTGTAAATTTTTATTAGGTCTGAAAAATCTTTATATCAGTGACTACAATTTACTGCTTTGATGAAGATGCATTGCTGAAGTTATTTGTGAATTTGGGCAGAAAAGCTTGTTAAAAACCTTATTTTGTCTAGTTAAGATATAACTTAGTGCCAGGGATAGTGTAATGACAGCACTTGGGAGGCTGAAGCAGGAGGATCACTGCCACTCCATATTTGAAGTTGCTATGTTTGTTGATTTTCAGTATTGGATAGCAGATATAAATTTATATGAAGATGATTCCTTGCATACAAACATCTCTTGCTGAATGTCTCGTGAAGCAAAGACTGTTTTAATTGTGCGACAAAATTGCTCGAGTCTGCTTTATTTCTAACTACTCTAAGCCTACCACTCTACTTTGCAATTATATACAAATAATATAGATAAGTGATATATGTATGATAATTTGATTTCCAGTAAATGCAAAAGACTGGTGTAATAATCTGGAATTCTGGTCAGGCCCACCTTGATTGAAAGGGTAAAACTCAAGAGATGGAAACATTTCTCACATCTGTATCTTTGAGGATCACCACTGATGCAGAGCCAGTCAAAGAAAGCCCCTGCCCATCCTGGCTCTGAATCACCAGCTTTTCACCTTTGGGGGACAGACAGCTTTACACCTCTGGGATCTGCAGTTCTCTCTCGCACCAGTACAGTCAGCAAATGTACACAGAGGAGAGAGCGGAACGTAGCAAAGAGGGGAACATTGTTATTTGCAAGGCCTCTTTAAAAAGATGCGTCTATTTTTATCTCTTACTCATATTGGAAAGATGACACAGTTGCAGGGATGAAGTCAGCTTCATTTGTGGTCAGTATTTATGCAGTGCCTTTGATAATGTCAGGTAAGGTAGCTCATATATTCCCAAGGTAAACATGAGTAATGTCTTTGGAAGCAGGTATAAAGTTACAGTATGGTTTTACAACCTTAAGAAGTGTTCTTCTCTGATCTTCATTTTATTTCTAAAACTGCAGGCCGTGGAATAGACCTTGTAAAGCTCTTTCATTGAGCATCTGGCCCTTTGGCAGGACTGGGAGATTTATGTACACCATAGAAAGAATGCGAATAAAAGTCTGCTCCTGTGAGTTTGTAAAAGAGTTGATGTATTACTTGACCCACTCTTGTTTGATTAAATTTAAAAATTGCATCAGGGTGTTCATTATAAGGTCTGATTTTCTATAAATAGAAATAATAGACAACCAGCATATAATTAAATAAATAAAATGGGACTTAAAGGAAAAACTTAAATAAGAACTGCCAAGTAACACTTGGCTAATCAGCCCACATTGGTGTTAAATATTATTTCAAATATCTGTTTACTTTAGAAAAAGAATTAGTTTGAAACTGCACATGATTTTGAAGTGTATCAATTTAAAATAATTTATCATTTTAAATTGATGCTATTGATGGAAATTTTATCTTTTTTTGCAAAAAGAATTGCTCTCATTCATTCATTTGATTCATTCACTTTTGACTTTGTCACATAAAATATTTGCCAGATAGGTCTTTAATTCATCAATTTTTAAGACTAAATATGAAATATTATCCTAAGTAAGAAAAATTATTTACTATTTATGTCCATGTTTCTGTGGTCAAGAATGATTAACCACATGACCCTAACTTCAGAAAGAGGCCCATGTCTGTGTCCTGACTTCGCTGAATGTCAGGCAAAGACTTATACATTCTGATCAATGAGTGGTTGCCTATAATCATCATTTCAATTAATGGTGCCTTATTAATAGCAACATTAAAAACTGTCCTTCGGGGACACATGACTTGAGAATAGATTCTGCAACAGGAAATAGTGATGAACTTATATATATATAAAATCCTGTTAATTTAAACGTGTATTATCCTCTGAACTATAGTACTGAATTGATAGATACAAATGTAGCTGACTGATATTGTCTTTGTCTATTTTTATTGCCACAACACATAGTATAGACTGGGTAAATTATTTTTTAAAAACTCATTTTGGCTCACAGTTTTGTTCCAAGATATAGGGATGATATCTGCATTTTTGTTTTGTTTTGATTTTTCCTCAATTGAGGATCGAACTCAGGACCTTGTGCTTGTGAGGCAGGTGAACCACCACTGAGCTAAATCTCTGGCCCCTAGGGTTCCTATCTGTAGATAGTGTTCTATGGCAGAGTCCTGAGGAGGTCCAGGCACCTTGTAGCAAGAGAAAAAGGCCATAATGCTTGTAGTTTCTGCCTCTCCCTCTCCCTCCCCCTCCTCCGTCCCCGCCCCCATAAAGCCACAAATATTCAATCATGGAGGCCTCACCATGAGACCTTATCTAATCCTAATTACCTCCCAAAGCCTTACCTAAACAGCATAGTGAGTTTCTCCCCTCACACTACTTCATAGCAAGGATTAATCTTCAACATGTATTTCAGAGATGATAAACCATAAAGAAACCAGAACATGTATGTATGCCTTACATATTCTATATGTAGATATAGTATATACATAGCCAGTGTTTAATAGTGACAATTTAAAGGTAAATCCTAACCTCAGTGAATAAATTTGCTAATTATTCATTATTCCCAAATTATGTCCTTTAATTTTGGAACATCAGGTGGTAAGGGTTAATGATATGTCACAAAATGGAGGTGAGCTAATTTTCAGGGTTTTCACTGTGAAGTGGTAAGTGAATTCTTTTAGGGTGCTTGAAAGATCAAAAGAGGGATTCTTCCTGGTGTTTTAGATATGAGGGTGTGTACTTCCTTCCTCTTTTACTTGTCCTATTCAAAGCTTATGTTTCCTTGGAGCCCTTCAGTGGGTGTGTTTGCAAGGTGTGAGATCACTTAGAGGGGACTTGGAAAGAGACAGGGATGTTCTCCCAAACAGAAGCTCTTCAAAATTTATCGGGGTAGGCCCTTCATTTTCTGCCCAAAGCAAGTGTAACACTCTCATTTCTTATACTCCTCTTGAGCCCATGTTATAAAATAAACAATAATTTAAAGTAAAGAAATAAATGAGCACGGGAAAAGAGGAGTACTATAAATAATGTTTCAGAGTATTTTATGTATCCACGGAGTACAACACTGTCATGCTTTTTAAGTTTCTCATTATTTCTTTTTTAATATTTCTTTTAAAATTTAAATTTATTTTCAGCTGGTACACAAAAGTATAAACATTTTATATATTTACAGGGTGCTATGTTACGTTCCAATGCATGTAAATATTGTGCACCTTTCACATCAGGTTAAACATATGTGCCTCCCCAAATATTCATCGTTCCATCGTGAGAACATTAAAATGCCTTTCTTCCAGCCTTTGGAAATGTACAGTGCATTGTCGTTATCTATACCCACTCCACTGTGCGATAGCACAGCCGGACTTCATGTTCTAATCTATACCTTTAGTACCACTGAGCAGTCTCTCCCTATCCTCCCTTCCTCCCTGTTCTCCCCAGTCATTATTTCTTTAATAAATGAGCTAGCCAGGCCAGAAGGATGTTCAGAGGCAGAGCAGCTATAATCCTTTCTTCAGTACCCTCCAAAGTGTAAAGAATTGTTAAACTAGATCTTTGGGTAATGGACCCACGAGTTAAGGCAAAACTCCCCATGAGCTTCCTAAATTTTTTCATTTCCATGCAGACACCTAGAGAGTAACTGAATTTAATTTTATAAATTTTGATCCCTGGATATTGACAAGAAGGCTACTCTGATCTTTCTATCACTGTGGTGAAGTTAGATATTATCTGATGACAGGAAAGCATATTGAGAGGGGACAACAGACAGTAAAGAATCAAGAGAATAAAAACCCAGAGAGAAACTTGCCTAAATATGTTTGGAATCCTTGAAAGAAGAAATTATGTTTATTCTTTATTTAAATAGAAAAAAACCCCTTAATGCCTGACACAATAGTACTAGCAGACATAGGGGAAAGAAATTGGAATAGGGACTCCATGCATAAAATTATTAAAATGAATAATTAGAAATAAAAATAACTCCTTTATAAAGTGACAAGTGAATGTGGAATAATAACAGTGAAAACCATGGCAGTGTCTCAAAATTAATTACTTTAATGCCTGAGTTTATTAGAGAAAAGGTACCCAGGTGGGAAAGACAAATGATATTTATATTTTTAGTTGAGTATAGAAATAAAATATTTTTTCATCTGTACTTATTCTTTGTTTGTAATTTTCACATTTCTATGAACAATTCCCTTTATTCATTGAGCTCAGTTTCAAAGGTTGTGACAAATTCTAACTATAAAATATCCTCAAATGTGCCAACTAGGTAAAACTGATTTGTCTGCTAAAAGTAGACAGAATTTTGCTCCTTTCAGGAGAATATCTGACTTGCATTTGTCTTATGAAATTTGTAAATTTAAAATGAAATACAGCCATTTCCCTCACATATATTAAGATGTGGTTTAAAATTTGGAAGAAACAGCAATCCTTTGTCACCAAGGAAACCAACAGAGACACAGTATAAAGCAAAAAAAAAAAAATTGCTGTATTGCCCCTAAGTGGTACTTTTTGGTATTGCATGAATGGAATTTATATGAGAAAATGAAAAAAATGGAAATAAAGTCTATGTAAATAGGGAGGGGTGGAGGGGTTGAAGGGAGGGCAGGGGAATGCGGAAAAAATAACCAAGATAGATTACGTAAAGGTGCAAATTCCCAAAGATGAATGTCATTATACTGTATACCTAAAATGTACCAATAAAATTAATACAAATAAATAAATAAATAAAGGCACAGCTGCTTAGACGACAGTTTGACATCCTTTCATTGGGTTATATATACCTGCATTTATTCTGAAAAGTCATTTGATAATCCATAATTGTGACAGAAAGGGCATATTGCTTAGTTGAGATTAGGAATGCTAATTCTTTAGTGAAATTTAAGTTGTCTAGTCCATAAAATTATTTGGAATGGTTTCAGTATTTGTCAGTCACTGGACATTCTTTTTCCATAGAAGTGTTTTCAATACACAAGTTTTAAAAAAATTACTGAAAAGATATCACTGGCATTTTAGAATCAACATCTACAACTGTATTACTTTTATCCATGTGTCATTTGTGGTGCTTGCATTTGATTTCAATCTGAACTTCAGAAGTGTTGTTGACCTGAGTTTCTTTGAATTTTGTACTTCACAGCCTATCTTTTTTTGTATGAAGAAATTTTTCCAAATTTCAGAAAGGAACTGTAAATAGGAGAGGAAATTCTGGGTACACCTGTGTTTATATATATTTCTGTATCCATATGCAAAATGGCTCTCCCTTTATGTTAGCTTCCCCATACCTGGTCTCCAGTCTTCCCAGAATTTGATATTCTTGTTATCCCAGCTTCCTCCTCTCCTTTTTTCTCTTAAAGATGGAGTTGTTCCAAATTGATTCTTTGGTAGAAATTTCTAGTAGAACAATTTCTACTGGAATTTTTTTCCAGATACATTTGAAAAATATGAGAATTCTCCCATATGCTTGATTGCCCAGATCATCTGCAAAAGAAATATGCATTAAGTCACACAGTCAAGTCATTATCTAAACTCAGAAGTTACAGAAGAAAAACATTATGCTAAGGAAATATATTTCATTTTCATGCTTTCAAGGAGTTAGTGTTAAGGTAAAGTGAAATGTGAATTAAGATGTGAATAGGACAATGATGAGTCCTTTCAGGTTGAGTAATAAGCAAATATTCTATTGCATTTTTACTGTAAAAAAAGACAAAAATAAATCACTAGTGAGAGACCTATAGTATTGAATATGCAGGACAGAAAAGAAAAATCTCCAAGTCCTACCTCTTAAGGCCTGGGGTTGATGTTTCACGGGAAAGACCTCATACCACTGTATGACCATAGGCAATTCTTCAACCTCTCTGACCTCTTTACATGTCTGTAGAATAGGAAAACATTTCCTATGGGTTAATTACATTTTCTTCTAAGATATCCTAGACATTTTATTTAGCTCCAGTAGCACAGAATAAATAAGACAAAATTTTCATCTTTATGGAGTTTATTCTTGTGTGAGATGGAAAACAGATAAAAATTAATACAAACACATATGAATACAAATAAATTTAACTAAGGATGAAACAAGCAGCATAATGAGTAGAGAGTAACTGGATTGTCTACTGTATGAGAGGTAGAAAGATTTCCCTAAGTGCCATTTGAGCTGTAATACATGGAGAGGAATAAGTGCCAGCTGCAAAGCTGATGACGAAACCTTCTCAGCAAAAAGACATTTGCAAAGGTTTGAGGTAGGAGAGTCTTTGTACATTCACAGGACACACAGACACAGAGTGTATCATGTAGAACAAAGGAAGATCTGTAGAGAAGGGACTGGAAAGAAAGGCAAGAACCAAGCCTCACAGGACTCACAGTCACTGGAAAGTATTTGGATTTTTTTCCTGTGGACAAGGGGACACCTTTGTACCTAGAAGACAGTGAATGGAAAAAAATGTTGTAATTGAATTGCTTTTTAAGGCCCATGTGGCTGCTGTGTGGAGAATGGATTGAGTGGATTTTGAGTGGAGGCAGAGAAACCACATGCAGGGCCACCTACAGGTCCTGATGTGCAGGGTGGGGCTTCAACGAGGTTGATGAGATGATGGCTGAAACATGGAGGGGCGCAGACACAGCTTAGAGGTAGCAATAAGAATTGACAGTAGGGTGAGAGAGGGGATAGGAGGAAAGGATTCAGGGATGACTCTTCAGCCATTTAAACCATGGTGGCCTTCACTGAGAGAGAGAGAAGATGAGGGAGCAAGCCACGAGAAGGAGTGGAAAGAGAAAAGTGTGGTGAGGAAGTGGGGAAGTGGAAAGCAGACAGGTCCCTGCTCCCACAGTAGCTGACCTTTTGGGGTAGTTCTTACTCATTTGCCTTTTCTCAGGCTTCATTTGCTCCAGACCCTGACTGTGAGCCCGAACAGAAAAAGACTCCCCTTAAGAATTTGCTGTTGCTTTCCCCAGTTACTATTTCCTTGTCTTTCTTTTTCCCAATCCTGGACCCTCCACTTTCCAACATAGGTATCACATCACTTCTAAAATGAAAGAGAAATAACTGTCTTTTCTTACACATCCTACTGCGACTGGGGGTTCCCACATATGCAGGTACTATTACTGCAAAATTACCAAGTCAGAAGTTTTTGTTTCTTGCCCACCATGGCTTCAAGGGTTATTTTCAAGTAGATGGTGCCTCAATCCATAAATCCAAGCCTTTGGAGACAGTACAGCTTGATTGTGAAGTTTTCAGATAAAAAGGTGAAAAGAAGATGTTTGAGAAAGCACCTACCCTAACCAAGGTTAAATTTATTCGGTTCTTGGAATGGAAGCCAAAGTGAAGTTGGAAGGATTTGAAATGGAGAATTCAAATCAGAACTGGCAGGTATTAGACTGCATTTTAAGCACTGAAAATAACAACACTAAAAAAAATAATGTTCTTAGATCACCTTCTCCTCATGAGAGATTCATAATGCAGAGATACAGGCTCTGTTTCAAAAAGACAAGACAAGAAGACCGAGTTTGAACAAACAAAAAGGGGCAAATTGAATCAGTTGACTTTTGGATAACAAAACTCCCCAAACTTGGTGACCTTGAGCATGTATTACTTCCTGTGACTATGTGGGTTGCCTGGGCAGCAAGGAGCTGGTAGTAATTTGGCTGGAGTATATATGTCCATAGAAGTAGGGTAAATTTGTAGGGTGGTCTGAGGTGGAAGGGAAGGGAAGGGAAGACAAAAAAGTACAGGATTTGTAAAGTGGGTGAAGCCAGATGTGTTAAGAAGAAGAACCTGAAGAGCTTGAACTTCATGAAATGTGAAATGTAAGGTAATTGCCATCTTATACTTCTAAGTGTATTCTCATACATGGCTCCATTTGAAAGTTTTTGTTTTTTTTGGTACCAGGCATGGAACTCAGGACCTTGGGCTTGTGAGACAGGCAGGGGCACCACTGAGCTAAATCCCTGGCCCTCCATTTGAAACTTTTAAGAATCTCAGGATTCAGGGTGATATGTTTTACCAATTCTATGGATGAAGATTAGCGATTTAGTAGGGATGACAGAGCTAATAAATTCCAGTTAGGATTAGGACTTGAATCTCTCTCCAGTGAATAGATCTGTCTTAATCACCCTAGGACAACTTGTGATACTAAGCAACCATTTACATTTCCTTCATAAAGCATGCAGACTGCTGAACGACGACCTCACTGCCTGGGGCAAGCAAGCATTCTATGTTCAAGCTCCTTTGGAGCCCTATTGAGATGTGGGCTTAGATGTCAATATAAAATTGCTTTGAAGCATATCAGATGAAATAAGTGTGGGTATAATAGCTTTCGAAAGTTCATGAGGAAATTGTATAGCCTAGAAGGATTCTGCCCTGAGATTTCTTTGTCCTTAAATTCTTTCTCCAAATACAGTAAAACCAGTGCCTTATGGTGAGATTTCTGTAAGTTACATGCTTACGATTCCAGTTGGTTCACCCATATGCAAATAAAAGGTCTTGGCTATATGTCACAAGATTGGCAAAGGGATAGCATTTATGTCTTTTTAAATTAAAAACTGATTAAGAAGTTTATTTACTACTTTTTGAATTCTCACATAAAAACAATGCACTTTGTAGCAAAAAAGGGTAACAGTGGGCCAGGGATTTAGCTCAGTGGTTCCGGCGCTTGTGAAGCAGGCGCAAGGTCCCAAGTTTGATCCCAGGTACCAAAAAAAAAAAAAAAAAAAAGGATAACAGAGCTTCAACATTCATTGTAGTATCTCCCTCTGTAAATATTGGGGATTTCTATCTCTATAAGCAGAGGAATGACACCATTGGAATTGGGCTTTATACAGACATCTCAATAACAATAGAAAACAGTTGGGGGCAGAGAAGTGAGTAGCCAGTCCTCACGACACAATGAGGAAACATTGATTTGTGCTAGATAGCCTTATCCTGGACTAGATATTAAATTATGGACTTTTAAATTATATATAATAGTGCAACACCATTTAAAATGTTATGTGCAAAATAATAGCTTTTGTTTGGTGTGTAAGAGGTATAAGGTAACTGATATGAGACAAGAATAAGAAATGGCAAAGGATTGTAACAAATCTACTACGGATTCACTAGATTTTAACACTGTTGACATTCATATTTTAGGACTAATTGCTCCATCATTTTCTTTACTGTTCAAACAGAACCCATTATTTTTATATGCGTACAATTCCTTTTCTTTTGTGTTTGACTATGAGATTCAATAAGACCTGGATTAGAGATTCTGAATAAAATATCCAGAACACAAACATAATTTTATTTTTAATTTTCTTACTCTTTTGATAGTGTTTATAAATACATGATATAGGGATCTTTCTGTCAAATGCATTTCTTTTTGGATATTTTTGAACTGCCTGTCACAAATATTATCTGTTACAAATATGACCAATTTCAATGTCATTTTATGGCCAGTTAATGAAAGGTAGAACATTTTCAACTGAGCCATTGGACCTTATTTTATTGAAGCTTAAAGAAGTCTTGTATTTTAACTTTAATGGAAATAGTTGTGACCTACTTGACAATGGCATTCATATAAAGAAAATGAGTAGACGTATACATAGAAAGTTCAATGATAAAATCTTTACAACTTTAGCTTTTGGTCTTTACTGTTAAATCTGTCTGTTCCTTTATATCCTACTGAGAGATTCCAAAAGGTATAATAAAGAAAGCCTGCCATTTCTCTGAGAAGGTTGAATTTAATGTAATCAAGGTTCCACTATTCAAAGCAAATAGTTAAATTTTTGTGCTATTCACAGCCTTTTGTATTTCTGTATTCTGCTTCTGATCAATTCTCTCATATTCTTCTGGATGAATTGAAAATTTTCAACTGTGAAACTGCTTAAATCACACAGAATCTGTATTCTGAATTTCAAAGTTTAATATATGCTTTAAAACTTAGGATTATTAAGAAGTATGAACAAGTAAAATTATTCATGTCACTGGAAGCATGAAACATTTCAATATTGAAGTTTTTGATCTAATTCCAAGGAATGAATAAAAAGTATTCTAATTTAGGTTAAGCTAATTCAGTTTTTCCATGGTTTTACCTAAAGCAAGCCAATTTTCAATGAACTAAAACAAATGAAGAGAATATTTATATTCTTAAATCATTTGATTCAACATGGAATTCTTTCTTAGTCTAGGCAGCTTAAGTTACAACAAATATTCTCAGTTTTTTCAAAAGGTAATTAGGCTACATGAATACTCAAGTTATTGAATTGATATTTTAGATGTGTAGTTGTAGAGGCATGTATTTGAGAACTGACAGTTTCAGACACATTTTTCCATGGAAATAAAAACACAGATGATTCATTCTTCTATATTTCGATTCTGGTCACATTCCTAATGTAATATAATCAAAGACAGAAGGGCAAAAGTATTGCTGGGGCTTTGCAGCCAAGCATCCTGGCTTCATCACCCACGTTGATTATTCCTGGCTGTACAGTTTTAGGCACATAACTTGCATTCTCAACCCCCAGTTTCTTCATCTATCAAATGGATATAAGTGCCATCCACATAGCTACTATGAATGCAAACAAAATAGTGCAGATAAAATGTACAGTGTCTGCCACATAATGAAGACTAGTAATTTTTATTATTAAACACAATATAGAATTATATTCAGTAACACATGTACATTAATAAAAGTTATATCTGTACTCTTCCTGAAAGCTTTTCCCTTCTTTTTCTTAAACACCCAATTTTTCCTTATAAAACTTGTCTCTTAAAATATAAGGAGACTTTTCTAGGGGTACAGAATGCTCACTAGCACATCGTTTCCTGCCCAGCCCTCTGGTGTGGAGCAGATGTCTTGCTCTAAGCCAGCCCATCTAGAGCTGTGGTCCTCAAGCTGCATTTTATGTGCCCTCCTGGACCCATGTAAACTTGAAACAAACCCATGCCCAGAATGCCGCCTCTCATATATACACCTTCCAAAAAGTAAGCATCACTGAAGCAGGTTCTCATTTCCCATCCCTGTTATAGAATTCTTTCTGCTCTTCAAAAGAAAAACCTGGCTTCTACCTGGCCCTGATATTATTTACAATAGTGACAGCTCTAGAATGTAAGTTATTTGGTCAAGAAGAAAAAAAGACAAATTTAAATATAATGTTTGTTAGAGAAAATGAAGTATGCTAAGCATTAGGAAGTAAATCTTTCACAATGGAGGTTTTCAGTTTGTTTTTAACAAAATCAAACCTCTCCCAGTAAATTACTGTGTGATTTTTTTTTTCATCTATCTTGGATGGATTTCAAACAATTGAGTTATGTTGCTATAAGTAAATTCTTCCTTGCACATCTACATATTTATACGATCAAGTTTCTTTCATGCTTATGTTAAAAATAATAATACTGATACTAAATCCTTTCTTGTAGCAATAAGAATGATTCTTTCAGGGGACATATTAATTAGATGCATAAAAAGAAACCATACCATCTGAGATTTGCAATAGAACTTTACCTTTTTGCTTCAGAAATTATTTAACAAGATTTTTAACACACATTTGTTGCTCTGAACAATTATATATGGCCAATAATTGCATCAGAAGTCTTTAGAGCATATGACCACTAAAATTAAGTATTAAACTTAAAATTATGAACATTTTAAAATTGAGAATTACAGGGTGGTCAAAAAGATTGTCATATAAAAGTATATTGTTATAAAATTTTGAAACATTTGGGTTACTTCAGATATATTTTAAGCGTTCAGTGAGAGGCAAGGGAACAGATTGGTTAGATCAAATTCAAAGAGAACCCTGTTGAGTCTGAAAAAAGCAGAATAACATCTGTAAAGTACAATAGGTTTAAATTTGAACTGTATTAGAAATAGACATAAATGCATCCCTGTTTCCCCTTTAATTTGGACAAAGACCATAGACTGTTGCATTTTATCTATTTAATTTTTTTTTTTTTTTTTTTTTTTTTGCTACCGGGGATCGTCAAACTCGGTTCCATGCACTTGGGAGGCAGGCAGCGGAACCACTGAGCTAAATCCCCGGCCCATCTATTTAATTTTCATATATTTACCGATGGGTAAAACTGTGCCTGAATCCTTATGTGATATTTTCTTTTGAGTATTGACTGAAACCTGAAACAATCATCTCTTGGACTTGTGTTCCACCATTAGTTTGCGCTCTCTGATGGATCATTTTATTATCATCAAGTTTGCTATGTGCTCTTTCACATCCAAAACAAATAATAAGGATAAAAAGTGTGCATGGATAAAACAGAGACCAAGAGAAGATGGTATGGAAATAGAGAGTATTTCTGCTCTCTGTGGAAGCTGAAAAACAAAGCAAAGGAGGGGTTTTGTTGTTGTTATTGTTCTGTTTGTTTGTTTTGCAAAACTTCTGACCAGTAAAGGAGCACTCTTTTGGAGTTTGGTGATACAAAGTTAGCAAGTGGTTACACATGGTTATATCATGGAGTGCAGCTGTGAAAACTGCAAAATAATTTTGTGAAAGTTTCACTGGGTTAACATATACAATAACACAAATTTACAACCATACCCACTTTTAGTTGCACAGTTTAAGGGTTGTGGATACTCATACTCTTGTGCAAACAGTCTCCAGAACTTTTTGCATAACTGAAATGGTACACTGTCCTCTAAATAACAGCTTGCCATTTCTCCCTCTCTTTAGCCTCTGACAACGACTTTTCTGCTTTCTGTTGCTATCCATTTGACAACTCAAAGTGCTCTGTTAAGTGCAGTATTTTGTGATTGGATTATTTCATTTAGCGTAATCTCATCAAGGCTCATCAACGTTATAGCATGTTCCAAATTTCTTTCTTTTAAAAGACTAACTAGTATTCAATGCATGAATGGACCATGCTTTGCTGATCCTTTCATCTGTCACTGTACCCTTGGATTGCTTCCAGCTTTTGTCTATTGTGAATAATGGCACTACGAAAATGGGTGTGCAAATATCTGTTTTCAATACTACTTTAAATTATTTTATATATATTCTCCAAAGTGGAAAAACTGGATCAAATGGTAAACAGAATACAGATTTCCAGGTGGCTGGACTGCTTTACATTCCCACCAAGAAGCCAAAGGAATTCTAATTCCCTCATATTCTAGCCAACACCTTTAATTTTCTATTTTTAAAAATAATAATCATCCTAACCGGTATAAGGCAATGTCTCACAATGGTTTAAAATCGCATTTTTCTAAAGATTAGTAATATTACTAACCTTTTCCTTTTTCTCTTACTATACCTTTTCCTATGATGTTTGGCACAAAATATTTTCAAATAACAGTATTCTTCTTTACTTTGAGAAGGTGATAATTTCTCACCAACAATAACATTGAGAGAAATCTTGATAAATGTGAGGTACAATATTATTAAATACTACCCAAATTTCAAAATACTGAAATACTACCATTCTGCTATAGTTCCCTTGTTAGTCAAGGACATTACTTTTAAGAGTACTGTTATTGGTTAATCTTTTGTCCTTTGCTCTAACTCTTGAATTATATTTTTTAATCACAAAGTACTCTCAAACAACTATAAGCTTCTGTTTTTCAAAGATTTTATTACAAGTTATCAGAGAAATGTATATCCTTTCTCTCTCAAGAGATGGAATAAGAAAAAAATACGCTGTCCTAAACAGGTAGAAAAGACAGTAAAAGACTCCTCTTATCAAGGTCTCTGTGGTTTTTGCACTGTTATAGTTATGAGTATTTACTTAAAGTATTTATGAAAAATTATTCTGCATTAGGCACTGGAAACTCAAACCAAAAAATGAGACAGTTCTTGATTTAAAAAAATCTGAGCCAGGAAGTCATCAAGTTTAACATGTGTTGATACTGAGAGCAATTTGTCCAGCATCTCATGGGAGGATAGAGAAATAAGAAAGTGAAACATAGAACATGGAATGGAAAGAGTTATTAGAGATAAGGCCAGATAGTAAGGTAGATAATTGAGGCACTTGGGAAGTATTCTAAGATATCAAATACATACTTGAGCTTTTGCTATAAATACTTTCAGGTTCATCCTCAGTTTCTCTTCTCCTTCCATTTTTTAATTGATAAGTTTGGTCCACCTACTTGTATCTCAGTAAGTTACTTGGATGATTCACGTTGTAAAAATTGAAATACCTCATTTTTTTATTGCTTGAATTTTGGACACATACAAATGGTGATGCTTAACTGACTGGATACAATCATGATCTTACAAGATAATTTTCTATATAATTTATTTTCACGAATTTCAATGAAATTTGTATTTCATTGTTACACTGAAGAGGGAGAATTTATATTCCATAAAATTGTTTCATGCCTTATAAAAAGTTTTAAATTACATTCATTTTTATCTCCTTGCTGAGGCTGAGGCAAAGATTTCCTTGGAAATTTACATTTTTTATTTATTTAGCTTAAAAACATTGACCAGTCATGGTGATACAAAGAGGAAGTCTCCTTGATATTTGGGTTTATGGCTTGAGTATTTAAAATTAGCCATGAGTGTGATTTTGTCTCTTCAAGGATTTGTGCTTGATTTAAGGAAGATTCTGGGTGAAATGTGTTTTTTCAGGTTCTGATGGCATTTGAATGGAATTAATATCAAATAATTTCTGATTTGATATTGTCTAATGAAATCATGAAGGAAAGTTCTGTCATTGTGCATCTGAGCATACTGAAATGTAAGGAATTAAAGTGATTTTGTCAAGGAAATACAATTAGAGTAATAAATTGCAACATAACCAGACACACAAATAAGTCTTTCATTTAGTCTAGATGAGTAAGGAATGATAGAAATGTAGCCTCTTCGTGAGACTTATTTAAAGTTAATGATTTTTAAAATATACATATATTAAACATTTGCATGATTTTAAATTCTGCATATGAAGTTTGCTAGTCACTATACTAAATATATTCAATAGATGCAATCACACTCACCTGGAATTTTCTTTCAAAGGGCTTATGTAAGTCGAAATGCATGCAGGGAGATAGTAGGGAATGCATTCAGAGATTAAAATTGCATGCAGAAGTAATACAAAAACAAGGAAAAGTTTCCCTTTTAGAGTCTTGCTTTCTAAATTTCATTTTCTCTCTCTTGTTTTAACATTTCTAGCTATAAAGGCAGATATGTTCTTATTCGCTTGCCTTCTTAGCCAAAGTTATTGGCGTTAACCTCCTACTTAAGGTTATTCCTTCTTTTAGCAACTTGAATTCATAGGGAAATGGGGGAAGGGAAAAAGCCAGTTGTTTAGGTCCATCAGTTCTACTCTTCTAGTTTTGTAAGGCAGTAGACACTTGTGAAGAGGGTTTCATTCAATCATGAAACCTCCTTACTGTCTTTTTCAAAAACATTTTTATTGAAAGACTTATAAGCTCTCTTTAGTTGATGTCAGAAATATGTATTGCTTTATGAGAATCTGGATTCAAAAATTACTTTAATTAAAATCTTTACATAGCTATGGACTTGTCTGTTTTTGTTTAAGACTTTATTCTTTTAGACCAGTTTTAGTTTACCAGACCTTGTTCTGTATTAATAAATAAACAATCACAGAAACTAACATGCACTGCCTGCTGTTTGGCCGCGGTATGCCTTAAATAGATCCTCTCCTTTCATCCTGGCAGTATCTCCATAAAGTCAGTATTGCTATTAATCCTACAAACTCTCACAACTTTGACACAGAACTAAAGTTGAATCTGGGAGTCTATAATATTGTTGTTAACAAGTGGCCAATACTTCTTTTGCTCCATTAGGATAGAAGTCACAAACAGGCAAAGTGTAGCCCTTGTAGGGTTACCAGTCCTGAGCCAGTGGCTATCAGGTATTAATGTTAGCAGCACCCCACCACTCTCCTGGAATCCAGAGTCAACAGCTACAGGAAGCCTTTTCTGTGACCAGAGACAGTAGCCTATGGCAACTCTCCATTGCTGTCCATTATTCTCCGGCTGCTAGCCACCTTTGCTGTTGCCAGCTGTCAGTATTTTCAGCTCAGCCTGTCCTTCTTGAGAAAGAAGTCATGGATATGCAAAAATATGTCATATAAGAATAGCTTTTTTTAAAATTTTTTTTATTTTTTAATTTTTTTTACTAAATTCTTTTATTGGTACATTGTAGGTATACAACACAATTACATTTCTCATTGGGAATTGTGCCTTTACATGATGCATCTTGGTTCTTATTTTTTCCCCATTCCTAGCCCTCCCTTCACGCCCTCTACCCTTCCCTATTTACAAAGACTTTATTTCCATTTTTTCCATTGCTCAGCATTTTTCCTTTCCCTTCTTTCCTTTCCCCTGCCCCTCCCACTACCCCTACTCCTTTGGACCTTTTCTTCCTATTTTGCATTGTCAATTATTCATTCTAATCATTGGTACATTTTAGGTATACAATATAATGACATTCATCATTGGAAATTTGCACCTTTACATAGTCTCTCTTGGTTCTTATTTTTCACCCTTGCCCAGCCCTCCCTTCAACCCCTCCAGTCCTCCCTATTTACAAAGATTTTGTTCCTATTTTTCCATTTTCTCATATTAATCTCATTCCCTTCTATCCTTTCCCCTAGCCCTCCCACTTCCTTCCCCTTTGCCCCTTTTTTTCCTATTTCACATTATCTATTATACATTTAGTCCTTATTTACACTTTCAGTTTCTCACACCAGAGAAACTATTCAGTATTTATTCATGTGTGTCCTATTTATTTCACTTAAGAGTATCACCTCAATGTGCATCCACTTAGCTATAAATGTCTCTAATTTCTCATTTTTTATGGTTGAGTAATACTCCATTTTGTAAAAAAATCCCACATTTTCTTTATCCAGTCTCCAGTTGATGGGCATTTGGGCTGTTTACAAGTTTTAGCTATTACAAACTGTGCTGCTATGAACATGGGCGCACATATATCACTGTGGTATAATTCTTTTAATTCTTTGGGGAAGATCCCCAGCAGTGGAATAGCAGGGTCAAATGGGACTTCCAGTCCTAGTTCTTTGAGGTATCTCCATACTGATTTCCACAGTGGTTGCACCAGTCTACACTCCCACCAGCAGTGGACCAGGGTTCCTCTTTCCCCACAGCCCCACCAGCATCTGTTATTGGTTGATTTCAGGATAGCAGCCATTCTTTCCGGAGTGAAGTGGAATCTCAGCATTGTTTTCATTTGCATCTCTCGAATGACCAGTGATGTTGAACATTTCTTCATGTATTTATTTGCTATTTCTACTTGTTTGTCTGAGAAATATCTGTTCATTTCAGATGCCCATTTTCAGATTGGGTCTTTAAATTTGGGAGGTCTGATCTTTTCAAGTTCTTTATAGATTCGAGATAGTAGACCTTATCTGAGGAAGAGCAGGTGAAGATTTTTTCCCACATTGTGGGTTTTCTCTTCACACTGCTGGTGGTTTCTCTTGCTGTGCAGAAGAGTTTTAATAGGAAGAGATCCCACTTGTTGATTGTTTGTGCTAGTTCATGGGCAACTGAGGTTTTGTTCATAAAATCTTTTCCTACCCCGATGTCTTCAAGGGTTCTACTAACCTCTGTTCCAACTGGTTCAGAATTTCTATTTTAATATTTAGATTTTTAATCTATTTTGATTTTAGTTTAGTGCATGGTGAGAGATACAGGTCTAGTTTTAATCTTTGGCAAGTTTTGAAGCCCAGTTTTTCCAGCACCATTTATTAAAGAGGCTATCTTTCCTCCACTGAGGGTGTTTGGCTCCTTTATCGAAGATGAGATGGCTGAGTGTGTCTGGCATTGTTTCTGCATCTTCTAATCTGTTCCACTGGTCCTCAAGTCTGTTTCTTTGCCAGTACCATGCTGTTTTTATCACAGTAGTTTTGTAGTAGAGTTGCAGGTTGGAGATTGTGATACCCCCTGCCATGTCTCTGTTACCTAGAATCGATTTTGCTGTTCTGGGTCTCTTCTTCTTCCAAATGAATTTTTGGATAGTTTTCTCTAGGTCTATGAAGTATGCTCCTGGGATCTCAATTGGAATTGCATTAAATCTGTATTGCAGTTTTGGAAGTATGGCCATTTTCACTATATTAATCCTTCCTACCCAGGAGCAGGGGATGTCTTTCCATTTTCTGATATCATCTTCAATCTCTCTTTTCAGAGTGCCATAGTTTTCAGAGAAGAGGGCTTTGATTTCTTTCGTTAGGATGATTCCTAGGTATTTCAGGTTTTTGGATGCTATTGTGAAAGGAATTATTTTCCCTATTTCTCTCTCAGTGAGTCTGTCATTGGTGTAGAGGAAAGCTACTGATTTTTGTGTGTTGACCTTGTAATCAGCTACCTGACTGAATTTGGTTATTAAGTCTAGAAGACTTTTGGTGGAGTTCTTGGGGTCTTCTATATAGAGTATCATGTCATCTGCAAATAATGACAATTTGACTTCTTCATTTCCTATCTTTATTCCTTTTATTTCTTTCTCTTGTCTAATTGTCATGGCTAATGTTTCCAGAACTATATTGAACAAGAGTGGTGATAGTGGACATCCTTCTCTTGTTCCTGATTTCAGTGTGAAGGATTTCAGTTTTTGACCATTTAGTATGATATTGGCTGTTGGTTTTTCATAGATAGCTTTTATCAGTTTGAGGTAGAGACCATCTATTCCAATTTTTTATAGGGTTTTTATCATAAATCCATGTTGGATTTTGTCAAATGTTTTTTCTGCATCTATGGAGATAACCATATGGTTTTTGTCCTTGGCTCTATTGATATAGTGTATTACATTGATTGATTTGCATATATTGAACCATCCCTGCATCCCTGGGATGAATCCCACTTGATCAGGGTGTATAATATTCTTGATGATCTTCTGCATTCTGTTTGCCATTATCTTATTAAGGACTTTTGCATCTATGTTCATTAGTGAGATTGGCCTATAGTTCTCTTTTTCAGCTGGGTCTTTCTCTGCTTTGGGGATCAAGGTGATGCTTGCTTCCAGGAATGAATTTGGGAGTATTGCTTCCCTTTCAATTTCATTGAAGAGTTTAAACAGTAGTGGCAACAGTTCCCCTCTAAATGTCTTGTAGAATTCAGCAGTGAAGCCATCAGGGTCTGGGCTTTTCTTAGTTGATAAGTTTTTAATGACATTTTCAATTTCATTGGTTGATATTGGGTTGTTCAGAATTTTTAGGTCTTCTTCGTTCAACTTTGGTAATTCATATGTATCTAGGAATCTGTCCATTTCTTCTGTGTTGTCCATCTTATTGATGTATAGGTTCTGGAAGTAGGTATTGATGATCCTCTGGATTTCTGCTGGGTCTGCTGTAATTTCACCCTTTTCATTCCTAATTGCATGGATTTGGGCCTTTTCTTTCCCTTTTCTGACCAGGTTGGCCAAAGGTTTGTCAATTTTGTTGATTCTTTTGAAGAACCAACTCTTGGCTTCATTGATTTTTTGTATCATTCTCTTAGTCTCCGTTGCATTGATTTCTCCTCTGATCTTTATAATTTCCTCCCTTGTATGAGCTTTGGGTTTGTCCTGCTCTTCTTTTTCTAGAAGCTTGAGGTTCAGCATCAGGTTGTTTAATTGGGCTCGTTCTGTTTTCCCAATATGCATATTCACTGCTATGAATTTCCCTCATAAGACGGCTTTCATTGTGTCCCATATAGATTCCGATATGTTGTATTGTCATTGTCATGTAATTGAAGGAACTGTCTGATTTCTTCTTTAATTTCCTCTGTGACCCATTGGTTATTCAGAAGTGTGTTGTTCAATTCCCATGTGTTTATGAAATTTTTTGAGCTTCTTTTGCTATGGATCTCCATTTTCATTGCACTATGGTCTGATAATATACAGGGGATAACTTCAATTCCTTTGCTCTTACTTAAACATGTTCTATGTGTCAGTATGTGGTCTCTTTTTGAGAATGACCCATGTGCAGCTGAGAAGAATGTGTATTCTGATTTTGTGGGATGGAAGACTCTGTAAACATCTGTTAAGTTCATTTGTTTAAGAGTTCGATTGAGTTCTAGTATTTCATTACTTGTTTTTAGTCTAGTTGATCTATCTATTTGTGACAGTGGGGTGTTGAGGTCCCCCACTACAATTGTATTAGTGCATACATGACTTTTCATGTCGGTTAGTATTTGTTTTATATAGTTGGGTGCACTAGTGTTTGGTGCATAGATACTTATGATTGTCATCTCTTCCTCTTGGATTCTTCCCTTTACAAGGATGTAGTGTCCTTCTTTGTCTTTCTTAATCAGTGTTGGTTTGAAATCTACTTGATCTGCAAAGAGGATAGCTACTCCTGCTTTTTTTGGGGTTCCTGTTGCATGCAGTATTGCTTTCCACCCTTTAACTTTCAGCCTATGAGTTTCCTTTTGAATGAAGTGTGTTTCTTGTATGCAGCATATTGTTCGATTTTGCTTCTTGACCCATTCTGCCAGTCTATTTCTTTTGATTGGTGAATTGAGACCATTAACGTTGATGGTTATAACTGAAATATATTGACTTGTCATTGCCATGACTTTTTCTTTTTGTTGGGTTCTCCCCCTTTGCATTTAATTTCTTGTCATGCCAGATGGGTTCATTCTGCTTTGCTTCCTGGGGTTGTGATCCTCAATGTCTGTTCCTAGGATATTGTGTAAAATTCTTTGGAGTGCTGGTTTGGTATTCACGAAGTTCCTGAGGTGCTCTTTGTCATGAAAGTATCTTATTTCTGCATCAATTTTGAAAGATAGTTTTGCAGGGTACATCAATCTGGGTTGGAGGCTGTTTTATTTTAGAGCTTGGAATCTGTCACTCCAAGCTCTTCTTGCCTTGATGGTTTGTGTTGAGAAGCCTTCTGTGATTCTGATGGGCTTTCCTTTGTTTGTGATTTGTTTCTTTTCTCTGACTGCTTGTAGAACTTTGTTCTTCTCTTGTGTGTCTGGAATCTTAACAATTATATGCCTATGTGTAGATTTTTTTTTGATCAAGGCTATTTGGAGTCCTATATGCCTCACTTATCTGTTTGTCAAGCTCTTTTCCCCTGCTTGGGAAGTTTTCTGCCATTATTTCTGTGAAGAGATTTTTTATGTCATCTGCACTCTCTCCTCTTTCTTCATTGACTCCAATCAGTCTTATGTTATTCTTCTTTGCATCATCTAGCAGCTGCTGGATTGATTTCTCATGTTCCCTTACAATTTTGAAGCAATTTTTCCTTTGCTGGTCACTAACTGGAATCTTATCTTCTATATCTGAAATTCTATCCTCACATTGGCTCATTCTGCTGTGTAGCCTTTCAGTGGAGTTTTTCATATCCTGGAAATCTATTTGCATCTGTTTTATGGATTCCATTTGTTTCTTATTTTGGGATTACATCATGTTCCTCAGCTCCTCTCTAGATTTATTAATCATGTCTTGCACTAGGGGGCACAATTTCTCCTGTTATCTGAGAAATTATTTCTGATTTCATTTTTTCCATATCCCCTTTTGTTGCCAGTTCAGTGCGTCCAGGGTGTTTAGTATCAGAGTGTTCCATCTCATTTCCCTTTGGGGTTGCTGTAGGTGATCTGGAAGTCTGGTTTTGAGACTCATTTATGTGTTTTCTCATTTTGACTGGGGTGGGGGGCTGTTAGCTCCTGCATGGATTACCTTCCCTGAGCTGGGAGAGGTGGGACAGGGGCTGGGAGCAGCGGTAGGGATGGTGACCCAAAAGTCCTTTCCTGTGGGCTGGGAGCAGAGGGAGGGATGGTGGCCCGGAAGCCCCTTCCTCTGGGCCAGGAGTAGCGGGACAGCAGGTAGCCCAAAAGCCCTTTCCTCTGGGCTGGGAGCAGTGGGAGGGATGGTGACCCGTAGGCCCCTTCCTCTGGACCAGGAGCAGTGGGATGGTGGCTCAGAAGCCCCTACCTCTGGGCTGGGAGCAGCAGGACTCAGTGCCTTGGTCTGGTGGTCTGGTGTCCTTTGAGTCTTTGTAGTGTGGAACCAGGTGGCTGCCTGTCTGCAGCGGGGTGATTGGTCGTCTTCCGCGGGACTCGGGATCTCGGTAGTGTGTGCACAGACCTGCCTGTCTGCAGTGGGCTGATTCGGCATGTTCTGTGCCACTTGGGGCCTCGGTAGGGCATGGGCAGACCTGCCTGTCTGCAGCGAGGGTGATTCGGCATCTTCTGCATGACTTGGGACCTTGGTAGGGCATGCACAGACCTGCCTGTCTGCTAAGAATAGCTTTATTAGGATTTATATTCCAGCCTAAGAGTGAACAGTGCAACAGTGACCCACTAATGGGAGGAAAGTTGTTGTCTAGGGAAAAATGACAGGATGGGTATGATCAGTGTCAGAGCTTTTGTTTAGTCCTGGGAGGGGCTGCCTCCTGGTGGACCTGATGAGGGTAGACACAGAGGGGCAGAGTCATCCAGGGGGCTCAAGAGTGGAATCCTCTGGAAAAGTCATGCATGAAGGAAGCTTGCTGCAGCCAAAGCAAATGTCTCCTGGTGTGCCCCTGGGCATCTGATGTAACTTTGGCCAGCATTTGGGACAGCAGCAGAAGAAAGAAAAACAATAAAAAAATACCTCTTGAGGAATATTGGGCACTTGTCTCCTGTCTAATTATCACTATTTTATGAAACTCGTCCCCAAGGCACAGAGCACTGCGCTTTCCAGAATACAATTCTCTCTGAAAGTTGAGCTGGATGAAAGAATCGAATAGCATTCCATATTTAATGCTGTTACAGTAAGAAATTAAGAAACAATCGTTTTCACATTAGAAGAATTAACACCATCCTAAAATGTTTACTTGCTAATTACTCTTCCTCCTGCAGGATATAATCTGGTACTTAAACTTCTATGCCTTATATGCTACTGAGACATTTCCAGCCTTCTTATAGTATTAACCTTAACCTCCCTGACATTTAGGTAAAATGAAATACTATCAATAATTTTTTCTGCATAATAAGGTGCACTGTGTAAAACATGATGAGTTAGTTACTTTTATTTAGAAAAACATAATGTTATTCTATTTTGACTGACAGACATTAAGACTTTAGTGTTAGCATTAATTTGTTTTCTTTTAATTATACAATTACTACATTCATTTTCCTTAGTGAAATGAGAAAATATCCCAATTGCCAAATACTGACGATATCCTTTCAAGGGGCTTAATGTGTAGTCTCATTAGGTTTCTGTTTTTCAGCTGGTAAAAGTTTATGAAGTTGGTATTTGTTTATCTTGAGAGAATTTTGCTTGTGCATTTTTAAGATAAAATTACCATTTTCCTTAAGAAATTTGTGCCAATATTTGTCCTTCATTATTAGAGCAACAAAAAGTTTTTCACTTTGCAGTCTTATGCAGTTCTGATGGGTTTCATCTGTTCTTTCAAAAACATTAATAGAAACTCTACCTGCTGCATGTTTTTACAAAAAATATTTTTTGTTCTTCATCTTTGAAAGGTATGTTTATCTAGAAGTCTATGAATCAATATGTGATTTGTTTTATACTTTTTTAAAAGATTGACTTGAATTTTAATGCTAAGCATCCTCATATGGGACTTTTGTTGTGTGTTTGTTTTAATATTTAAGGAAATAAAAACAGCTGTTTAGGATACTAATGTTAATGTTTCTAAGAAGACATAAAGCTGAGCTTTATCTCCCCTGCCCTATCTTTTCTATCCACATGAAATATTAAATTAAAATATTAGCAGAACACCAGGATTCTCTTAGATTCTTCTCTAGTTGGCTAGATCTTTAAGAGAAAAATGCAGAAAATAAACAACTTTGATACAGACATTTGTATTGATATGTAGAAAACTGAGACTAACAAAAAAAAGCTAAATTTTGAATTTTATACTTTCCAGTGACTTTGAAAAACATTTTCTTCCACTTTGGCTTCTCCACTCTCCTGTTGATGTGTATTAATCCCAAGACACAAACACTCAGAGCAGTGAGAGGCAAGTCCACCCCACATCCCACATTAGCAGAGTCACAAATTAAACTTGGGTGTTCTGACCACAGGGCTTGTTACCTAAGTTCCATCGCACTTTCCATGATTAGATGCCATGACATGCAGAAAATAAAAATGGAGTAAGAACCTCTAAAGTTACTTAAATTAGAAGGTATTTAAATCTTTTCATGCGCATTATGATTTAAATTATAAAATATTTAAACCTTACAACATCAAACTTTCCTCTTTAAGGAATTTTGCTTGAATGTGACAAAGGGAGCTAACTTAGAGGAATCTATAACATTGAGCATGAGATGGAAATCACAGAGAAACAAACCAAGCCTTGTCTCATCCTATGAATCTTTTACTTTGTTTGCAGCTGCAAACATTTTTTGAGACATTCCTGAGGGCCAGTTCACCTCTGCAGGCCTTGGATACTATGAAAGAAGCAATCAGCAAACTCTTGCTGGCAGCTGAAGTCTTCAGTGAAACATCTACTCAGGGACCAAAGACCTTCCATAGGTACAACCAAATTTTAATTTAAAAAGAAAGAAACCTATCTTCTAAAAATTGTTAGTGAAACTATATCTTAATTATCACAAGTAGGTGGTCCTTGGGAAATTTTAATGTCACTGTTGTACAAATATGACCTGCTCAACATAAATGACCCAGTTTATAGATCCTAAAGCTTCAGAGCATGCTACACATTTGTTAGTATCCAAATGCTGCAGCACAAAATTTTAAATTAATTTTAAATTGCAGTTTCTTTTCCAGTTAAGCTATTTCTATCATATGTGCTTAATGTGACTTAATGTAATTTTGCCTGTACATAATAAATTTTGTCCTCAAGGTCTTAGATACTCTCCTCATTGTTAGGATAATGCCCAACAACCACAACTTAAAGGAGGAGAAGCTTGTTTTGCCTCATAGTTACAGTCTATGCTTCTGTAAGTTGTGGGCTCCAAGGCGGAAATGGATGGTGGAAGGGCCTGGGTGGAGGAAAAGCCCCTCAACCATGATGGCCGGGAAGCAGAGAGCAAAGGAAGGAGCCACGGAAGGAGATGCACCCTTGCTGGTCACAGCCCAGTGGCCCACTTCTGGCCAGGCTCTGTCTCCTAAGAGCAAATCAGCTGCAGCACCCCCAGGATCAAATCACCTTCCAAACACTGAGGCTTTGGGGCCATTCTAAGTCTAAACTTTTGTATCAAATATTCCAGTGATTTCAAACTGTGGAAGAGGAAAGAAAAACTTTTATTAAGAAAGTCCAGTAACTTCTCTCCTCATTTCTCAGCTTTTTGAATGCAACTTGTCTTTTTCTATCTATCCAGTGTGTAAACAAAACCGAGAGATGCCTCAATTTATTATACTCATTATTATACTTTGTATGTAAATGCGTGCCTAATATGTAAAAGTTTTCATCTCCATTTTGAGGGTTTCATGGAATAACTTCATCATTTAATTTAATATGCTGTGAATAACTTAGGTATTTTTGTATTTTATGTAAGGAACAAAGCAGATTCCAAATCCAAAAGTGAATTATTTGTTATTTTCAATTATCCAAACCACTACTCTTTTTAATAAGAACAGACATGGAAATTTAAATTTCACCACAGCAACTACTAACAGTATAATACCAAATAATTGGGTAAGTATAGTGAAGAGACCATATTTTCATGTTACCTTATGTTTTTATTTCAGATGTAGATTATGTTTCCAGCTTTTAACTTTTGATATCGGTTATGGCAATTTCAGGTACCCTGTAGTGCTTCAGGTGAGTATGCCAAAGACCTCATGAGTGTGGTAAAGTGTGTGTGTGTGTGTGTGTGTGTGTTATTTTCATTTATCATAACCAATGGATAAATAGAAACTTCCATTAAAATCACTACAGGCTTTGGTACATTTTGGTTGAAGGAGTTAACTGGCATGTGGGGATTCTATGAGCTCCAGTCCATGATGGAATTGACATGAATTTTTCTATGGTTCAACTACTGCTTATGAAGAAAAGACTAGTATGTGTTAATGGAGAAAAGCAAGACCTACAGATAGTAGAAAAGGGCAGATTACCCGGATTTTATTACACATGATGTTATGGAAAGCATAACTCTGTTATGTTTTATGTACCGACATCAAATTTTAAATTGGTATATATTTGAATTTTAAAAGCCATGGGAATTTTGAAGTACGTTTTTTTCTGGTATATGCATATATATGTTGAATAGTGTTTTTGTACACTTCGACTCTTTTCAAGTCTCTGCAATTAAATGAACATTTTAGATAATCTCCCTCTATACATTTTTACTTTTAAACTCGGCATCAAAATGTCAAGAAGATAAAAAAAATTCATTTAATTAGTCTGTAGAAACCTGTTTCTTGGATTATGAGATGGCAAGAAGGGAAGAACAAATTAAAATCAGGGATAATGAGAATTCAACTTCATATAGCATTTATTTGTTTGACAAATAAAAATACAGAGAAACCAATTACAGACATTTGGTTAAATAGTTTTCAAGTTTAAAGCTTTATAAATGACATATTTTAATGGCCATTTATTATTTTGCACACATATCTAATAGTTGGCATTATGCTTTTTAAATGTCTAGTTCAGAAAAAAAGTTACATATTATCTTTCATGAACACAGATTCTTTAATTATAAAGGGTTTCAAGATAAGCCAATGTGGTTTTATAATACTTAGTTAATTTCCTCATATATTAAAGAATTGTATCTTAAAAGAACATTGCTAACATTTATACAACTGCTGACTTCCTGAAAGACCACTAGATGTCAGTTCTGATCTACAATCCAATAGAAAATAAATCACATGTTAGAAGTCCACTGTAAAACTTAATGAAAAATATTTGCTGTGCTTTTACCCTTTGAAAGGTGCATGAGCATTTAAATTTTCAAGAAGATGATAATATGGAGTTTGAGGACCAAAATACAGAAGAATTCCTTTTAAAAGACACTTTTGATTTTCTCTTCTCCAATAAATCTTCACTTTCTATATTTTCTGAGATATTTCAGAGACTTTATAAATCAGGTGTATTTAAGGTAAGTGCATATTTGTACACTGATTAGTATTTTTTCAAGTCATTCTTCAGGTGCTATTTTTTCACAATTAAGCAATTTTAAAAATCATTCAAAATTAGTATGTTATGTTACACCTCTTAATTTTTTCTGATCTGGAGACCAACATTATTTTTAGATCAACTAAGTGTTCAAGTCAATGACTGTGATGAAATTATGGGCTAAAAATGAAGTAAAGACATTTATATTTCCTAAGGAATGTTTACAGATATTGTGAGTAAACATGTACATTATAGAATACTTTTAAAGGAATATTAGAATTTTTTGGAGGTAGTCTAGAGCTATTCTGGAGCAGGGAGCACTCCAAATTAATATCAGGGGACTTAAATTATAACATTAATCTTTTAAAACCTTCATGCCTATTAACATGTTAAGGCTAGATGCTGATGATCAGGGTGTGGTGCTTCAGAGTAGAATTGGCTGATTCTTATGACATGTTAGCACAAGTACTGTTGATACATTAAAAAAATATAGATTACCAAGCTAAATATTGTCTTCACATATTTTTCTGTTTTTGAAACCTATATTTGGAAAATTTGGAACAGTAGAATGTGAGTGGTTTCACAAAAACTACTCATATCTCTCACAAACAACTCTCCATAGAGCATCAGTCTGGCTCTCAGAGATGCATGATGGATATAAAAGGATGTTGGATAGCAGAGGGGAGGGAGCTATCAGCTTATTACAGTCTGTGAAATTCCAAAATAGTGCTGTCCCTTATATGAGGTTCGGTGTGAGTAATCCTTTGAGGCGCTCACCTCCAGTGCCCTGGAAGGCAATGGAAGAGTTTTCCTGCATTCTCAAACTGATTGCCACGCCCATTCTGCCCTCTGTCCTCACCTCCTAACTTCGTGACCAAAGAAAGCATCATTGAGTTATTTCACCCAGGTCTGGTTTGTCAGATACAAAGTTTTCTTATATGGAGATGTTGTTTTTGACAAGTTAAAATTATTATGCACCATGTAACATTCATTTGGTTAGGTGTTTACAAAGTCTAAAATTTGATTTATGAAGAGGCCATTGGAGTAAACATGATTCGATTTTTGAGCAATTTCTTGTTTTTCCTTAATCTAGGGTGGAAAATATCAAAAGGAACTCAATCAATGTCTATCATTAGATGAAATTGATTCAATTAAGACTTTCATAAAGGAACTTGCGAGTCTGGGACAATTCCAACTGGTAAAAACATAAGTGACTTGATTTGTGTTGTATACTGAGATAATAGTAGATCAACCATAAGCTACTTGCTTTTGACTTCAAAATAAAGATATTACATTACAAAATAAAAATCTTGGGAGCGTCCTTCTTCCTTTCAGAGATCTAAATAGTAACACAATCAAGATCTATATGGTTTACTTTAAAAGTTTGCAGACAACCAGTGACTTATTAAAGGTAAAAGAATATAGAATTATTGTAACTACCAGGATTTGACAATTCTCAGTGGGAAAAGGTCAGCATTTTTCTAAAAAGTTTTTGCTTTTAGTTTTGGGACATTTACATGCAACCAATGTTAATTTCTGCTTCTTATACCCTTTTAGTTTGCATAAAATAAGATATAATTGAATGTAACAAGAACATTTTAGAAAACTACCTAAATCTTAATTTGTTGTAACTCTACAAAATGTCAAAGAAAGCAACAATAGGGGCCGGGAATTTAGCTCAGTGGTTTCTCTGCCTGCTTAACAAGCCCAAGGTCCGGAGTTTGATCTCCAGTACCAAAAAAAAAAAAAAAGAAAGAAAGAAAAGCAACAATAAATTATAGTGACTTGTACTGGTTTCAGTCTTTTAAAAAAGTATTTATTTTCTCTTCAATATATTTTCTTGGGTTCAATTAATTTATTTGTCAATATCAGAGGATATTTATTACATATGAATATCCATGCTCAGTACATGCTTCTTTTCCACTTCTGAAGCTTTTATAAACTGTAATAATTTGCATTTTCCACCATATAAAACATAATTTTTTATATAAAACATAATTTTAAAAGAAGTTTATTAATAATAAACTGATGTTTGGCTCAAGTCTTTTTTTAAGTTTTTAAAAAAACCTACGTAGACATATATACTACGTGTCTGAGTTGTAACCCATTTACTAACTAGTGAATGTTTGACATTTGTTTTTATAATTTAGCCCTCTTTTGGGGTTGGATTCCAGACAATTTAATTGATATATTTATTCTTTTAATTAATTTACATATAGTAAGTATTACTTTCATGACAATTTGATTCAATACTATAGAAAGATAATCAGAAAGACCCAGACTCACCTTTCAAGAAAGTATAACCTAGGATATTGTCAATGTAGAGAACGTCTCTTGGCACATTGCAGTGAAAAAATTAAATATTTTTCAGGAGGAAGACAAACCCGACTTTCCTGATTTCCAGGGTAAAAACTAAATTTGTGTGGCTTTTCTTTCTCTTTTTCTCTTTTTTTTTTTTTTTTTGGTGAGGTTGCTGTTTTTCACCCTGACAAAATTCACTTGTAACACAAGAGGATCTCTCCTCATTTTCCTACTGCCTGGCTCTCTCTGCTTTTTAGCTGTTTCAGGCATGTTTGGCAGGAAGGAGAAATCTATTTCTACTCATTTGAAAGAAAAGAAAACTTACTTCATTAGGAAATATAATTATCAACAAAATTAGTTCCTTGTTTTAAAAAAAGTGACATTTACTTCCACAACTGCACAGAAAATCAAATTATAGTACCGATCAATGTATTGTTAATAAATGTTAATAAATCAATAAATACAGTAATTGATTTTTTAAAATATTGAACTAAATATAAAGTCTTTTCTATACTACATTCCAGTTTACTTTCCATAACTTAAAGCTGATATTTTGCATATTTCTTCTTAGCTCTTCCCCTCCACTGCTCCTCAAATTCAACCTTTGATGCATGAATTTTATGATACAAGAAATCATATGGGAAAACATGGCTCAGTCCTGACCCAATACTGGTCTCTTTTAAATATATTTGAACAATTTTGGCTCATGAATAAAAAGGCACAGCTACATCCACTGGAATGGTAAGATAGCCGCAAATTTGAATTGTACAATCCAAAAAAATCTCCAGTCTAAAGATTGATTTCAAAAGACTTTGCCTACATTAAAGAAAGCAAAAAAGAAAAGAAGTGTGTCCAAAAATTCACGCTCTGGAAAATAAATGTCTTCAAAGCACTGAAACCATAATGATTCTAGTGGTCTTCAAACACTGTTACAAAAACATATCCAAAAGTTTTTCAAACCAACAAGACTTGAATCCACTATAAAATCATGCTTAAATTAAAAGTTTCAATCTAGTTTTGTGCTATGATATATATCTTTGCATTCCAGGAGCATCCTACAGAAAGAATTAGGTGAGCATTGTTATTGTCAGAGAAGCACCTGATGCAATATAGCAGGCATCTTGGAGGCATGACTTTATTCTGGGAAAATTTACCTAAATTTATATATGTGTATTCTTTTGTTCTTGTTGTTTCATACGGTAGTTTCCTATCTTCAGTCCTATTCTAATGAGAGGTAATAAAGAGGCAATGAGAGGGAAAGGACATAGGTGAGACACTGATGCCTCCAGTTCTTGGCTAAGTGGGCAGCATCTAAAGTTTTGGCTGCTTTTCTTTATAGAGATTGAAGTAAGGGAGTATTTGAGTTTTCAATTGCCAGGAAAGCAGGCTTAAATCTAAACCTCCTAGGGAGATGAAAGACTAATAGACATGCCATATCCATTTGTGCCTCCTGCACTTACTCTGGAGAACAGCTTCAGTTCTTTTGACTTATCCTTTGTGTCCTTCTGCCTCTGAAGATAGTAAAAACAATTCTATAAGAAACTTTTATAATTAAAAAATAAAAATAATCATAAATTTGAAGATTTCTTAGAACATCTCCCAGGATCAGAATACACTTTAATTGCTACAAGTTTATGAACTTGGCCTGTTGCCTCAGTACCTGGAAGTCGTAGGCCTAGCAGAAGGCTTGTTTGTATGCCTTAAAATTAAATTTTAAATCATAGAATAAAAAAATGCTTTGTTTTTACTTTGTACTCACTCACATAATCCAAGACTGTCTCATTTATTATTACAGGTAGGAGAACAGACTTGATTTCCCACGAGCCTATTTAAGTATTGTTTTTGACTTTGAGTAAATTCCCTTGAGATGCACAAGCTTTACACAGTTTGTTCCCCAGCAAGTTTTTCTCAGTTTCCACATATGTTGTAAGATGAAGCAATTCACTGATTTTTAAATGCATATGATTAGATTCTCTTCCAATAAGGAAAATTATTAATAATGGTGTGTTGAACATAATTAGAAAGAATCAGGACTTTTTCAAACTGTATAGACATGGATTCAAAAATCCCAGCTTTCTTCCAGGTGTGGTGGCACATACCTGCAATCCCAGCACTCTGACAGGCTGAATCAGGAGTATTTCAAGTTAGAGCCCAGTCTGGGAAACTTCGTAACTTACTGAAACCCTGTCTTAAAATTTAAAAAATTAAAAATAGAAAAGGGCTGGGGATATAGCTTAGTGCAAAGACCCTGAGTTTAATCTTTAGTACCAAACATTTTTTTCAACTTTAGAGTCTATTAATTATGACAGGTAACATTCTGACCCTGCTGAGACTCAGTTTCCTCATCTATTAAATATGAGTTATGCTACTTAACACATACAAGTATTGTTTTAGAAGGTTTACACAAAATAGCTTCTATGTGCCTAATGCTATGACACTCCTAGATGTAAATGTCAGTGCACTTTCCTTTTCATGTTTCTGTGCCATCCAAAAGTCACTTTCGATTCTATAGTGGGACTAATGTTTGTCTTTCTTTTATAAGTAAAGCAAGATATGTTTGAAAGAGTATCTATGTTAACATTGAGAAAAGTAAATTTTAGATGTTTATCAAAAAGCAATTAATACATTACTTCTAGAAAAAATTGTAAATTTCACTCAATTTGAAGCATCTTTAAGCTTACCTGACAGTGTATCCACATTTAATAATTATTCATGCCTCCTTGGAAGGAGATTAATATATATTGTGTGATTTTCCTGATCAGAAAACTGGAATCCTAAGAAGATGGGTTTCTTGCTAAAGTTGCACAGCTAATACAAATAGACTTGGGTCTGGGATCCTGTTCCTTCCATCTAATGCTTTTCTGCAGGGCGTCATGCAGACAAGGAGATCATCATTGTCCTTACCTCCACACTGCCACCTCCAGTGGTTTTCTACAGAACAAGCCAGCTTTATATGCCTAGCCTACTTGTGAGGTCCAATTACTTCAGCCTCCTTTTGAATAAAGATAACTTACTTCCAGCAACAAGATGAAGAAAGATAAAGTCAGGAAAGTGAGAGTAGTAGGTAATAGTTATGTGTGTGCCCCAAGGCTCAGAATCCAGAGGTCCCAGTGGAGTTAATGTAAATCTGAATGGAATGGAAATATTAAAAACAGTCTGCAGCATCTGCTGATTTTCACTTTATTGGAAATAAAGTCACATGTATATTTTGCTCTAAGGAAATGTTTTTCAAGAAAATCTGGATGAATTCAAAACAAATAATGTATTCAAAAAATTATACAAGAAATCACAGCAAGATGCCTTTATATACAAAATATCTCATTATATTAAGATAATAATGTTGCAAAACTTAGTTTATGTGCATTTCAGGGTTGTATCTTTTTCATATTTCACCTGGAGGTTTTGGATCATACGAATTCTAAGGTTTTTATTTTTTAATTTGATTTAGCTCAGGATTGGACATTAAATCTATTTCACACTGTGCTTGCTTTATGTGTTTCTTGATCTTTAGGAGGAAAGAACTATTTTAAAATAAGTCTTAGACATCGTTACTTTTTATCCCAAATTACCTTATTGTATATACCAAAGAAGTCAATCTGCAATAAAATTATCATATCTTCCAAGATAAGCAAAGTATTTAATTCCTTATTTCCTTGATTCTTCTTAATTTCTTATCTGATGGTTATATTTTAAGAAAAATTGAAGATGCCTTATTCTTTTTTGTTCCACCACAGTGCCTAGCACCATGTCTAGGGAAGTAATTACATATAAAATGCTATTAGGCATAAAGCATTTTATTTAATTCTCATAGTATCCTTGTGAAATAAAGCAGGTATTGTAATCATTTTGGTGGGGTGAGAATAAAGACACAAAAGCATAGGAAAGTCTTGTCCGACCATTATGCACTGCGTTCTCTATCATCAAAACCAGCAATTTTTCTGCCTGCAATTTCAATTAGTTTGTTCCCAAATTTAAGAATTTAAAGGGCAATGTTGGCAAACATGTAGTTAGTTATACAACAGAGGAAATGAGACAAACATGCCAAGATATAACTAACCTTACTGTTCATCACTATTTCTCAGAGTTTAAGGACAGAAGTCCTGGTGACATTGGTCATTTATGCTATGGCACACTTAGCTTTCACAGATTCTGTGTATGTTCTTCTCAGGCTATGTCTCACTTTCCAAGGTTTTTTTGCTTAAACACTACATAACTTTAGCCAGAGGTTCCAAGAATGTGTGTTCTGAATCACTTCTGTTGGATTTAAGCTATCTGAGGTCACTCAGCTCTGGACTGAAGAGTGACTCTTTGCCCTGGTTTCTTTCAACTATGCTTCTACTGATTAGAGATGTTGAGATTTCCGTTTACCTCACTGGAGGTTAGATTGCCAGTTTTCAGGAATGACATTCAGAAAGTGTTTCTTTGTCATCAGAAAAATAACTTTGCACGTACAAAAGAAAAGATAATGTGTTTGATATAACTTCTATGAATTTTGCTCATTTTATTAATCCAGAGTTGTTTTTTCAGGAATTCTTTCATGGCAGATGTGAACTTTGAAAAACCACAAATGTCACTTGATGCTATTGAAAGTAAAAAAGGTAAAAGCATATAGTCCCATTTATTTCAACATTAAAGTATTTTCTAGCCAAAAAACCCATAAAATATGTTTGCCTTCATTAGCAATCAAAAGTGAAATTAAATAAAGAAATGCTACTTTCCCTCAAATTCAGAGTTTTCTTTTTAAAGATAATACAGTTGGAAGAAGTGTAGGGAAATAAGTATTCTCAAAATGCTGTTAGAAGTATAAAATAGAACAACATTACCTAATATTAGTTAATTTAATAGCATATAAATTGTTCTTACAAACCAGAAATTCTACTGCTAAAGATTCACTTTAAGGAAATTATTAGGAATGTATAAAATGAGTGGTACTATGAGTGGTTTTCTCTTTCCCATTATTTTTATCTTTAAATGAATTATTTAAAACAGTCTGTGTACTTGTACTCATTTATTTCTTCCATAAATATCTATTAGAGAGTTTCTAGATAGATATTTGGTTAGATTAGAATAAGAAGTGGAACCAACTAGATTTAATTTCTGAATTCTGGCACTGGGAAATTATAGTCCTCAGATCATACAACTAGAAGAAATGTCAGTAGATTACTTTCAGGCAAACAATGGCATTTAGACCATTTGTTTTCTTTCTTAATGTGTTCCTATGTGAAATAATCATTCATTTGCACTTTGAGTCAAATAATTTTGGTTTTCTTGTGGTTGTCAGCTTTATTTAGCTGTGCTCACTGATGTAATGAAAGCTAAATAACAAAATGTGTATTTTACTAAATTATCTTTTGTTTAAGACAACAAAATATATTTCTTAATAGTTTTCATTTTAAAGTTTTATTTCTTTTTTTAGCTCCAGTTACACAAATTCTGAATGAAAATAAAGATACACTGTGCAGTAATGGTGAGTTGAGATTAAATTTCAGCAATATTATCAAAAGTTCAGGCACAACCCTGCTTGAGAAAAATGGTCATTTTATCATATTTGAGTATCCTTAGACTACTAATTTTAAGCAAATTTTAAGAAGTTGCATTTGTGGTTGAGTCTTCATCTGTCAGTTTTGCATAAAAAGGATGTTGTAAGCTATTTTTGAGCCTGAAATAAGGCTTGTTTTTGTGTTTATTTATTAACAGTGACTTCTAAAGTCATTTTGAGGGGTTCCAAGTCTTTTATATTGAGGGTCTCTCAAGGCGAGGAGCTTGGCTTATCAGCCTTATACATTGATCTTTAGGAATCCCACTGCTTGACATGATTTCTTTCTAGCCGCATGATTGCTGTAGTGGAGAATGCTTGAGTAGAATTGTCTTTATAATAGTTCAGAGTTTTTTGAGCCATTTTCAATTTATTTTGTTAAAATTCATGAATTTTTACCAACTCATAATAAGTATATATGTATAGTTTATATAAACTTTAAATGAAAAACAAATTTTTCATTCTGACTGGTATTATCACAATGGTCTTTCCAGAACTGTAACTAATTTTTCAAAATCACAAAGTTTTTAAATGCCTGAGCTGGATCTTGAAGCTGGGTCTTCAGGTTCTTTGTTCAATGCTCCTGAATTTTCTTAATATGCAATAGTGTATGGTACAAAAGCAAAGCTTCTATATAGTAGGATTTTTAGACAATGTTTATTTTTAAAATACAGTTATATCTATATTTGGTGCTAAAATATGCAATTAGATAATTTAGTGGTGTACAAAAAAAATCAATTCCAATAAAACGTTGAAGTTGAAAAAATAAAATGTATAGGCTTAGGCCTAATTTATTATAAATAGAAAGAAGTTCTAATTTAATAATATGTATCTTCTAAAGTACAAATTGATTCATTCATAATGTTTTACACTATCACTACAATCATGGTAGGTGGACAAACAATATACTAATATAATTTAATAGAATTTACAAAGGCCTCCAGTTAAAATAACATTTTAAATAACATATTATTAACAGGGAACAGAGAACAAGCACTACATATGCTGTCCCTTACTTCCCGGTCCCCTAGCCTCAGAAAAATAATGATTCTGTATTCTCCTAGGACACTATTGCCTAGAGAGTGAAGGAAAATGACTAGTAAGAAAATTAGGAACAAGATCAGAATGAACATATGTTGGGCATCCTCTCAGTGTCAGGCCCCCTGCCTTAGAAAGACACTTTACCTCCTCTGGCATCTGTATTCTCAACTGACAAATGGAAGAGTTGCATTGGATGACCTCATTTTTTCCCGTTTCTAGGTAACATGGCAGATGAACATGTTAGATAAGGTTGGTGGCACTGTTCATGTGTTTATGTTGATAAAAACTGGTACCCCCTACATTTTCCTAATTAATTTTTTATGGTGTAAGATTAAAAAATTTTTTGATTATGGGTCAGAACAGGTAGAATTATCTTTAAGATTCTAGGCTGTTTTGTGTTTAATATGAATTATGATTATCCCTCAAGAAAGCAATAAAATCCTACGGTTAAAAGAAATTCATTAAAAACAACCAAAACTTGGAACAGCTTTTGCACATATACTTGCCAAATAAGTTAAGCAGCCTGCTACCACCATACCTCACGCTAGGTTCTCTGTAGATCTAAGGTAAGCTGGCCTGAGACAAGTTGGGACTGGGCTGGGAAAGATGCCAAGGAAACGCCAGGTGTTTGTAGGCAACAATCCTGATGATTCAGCTGAAGATGATGTCAGAGAGTATCAGCTTTCGAGTAGGGCTCTGGGACCCAGGGCTCAAGCCAGAGGTGGAGAGTTTCTGGAAAAAAAAAAAAACCCAAAAAACAAAAATATGCACTTGCCAAAATCCTGTTTAAGAAAATAATTGCACATTTGTTTCATCTCAAATAGGACTGAGGGTCAGTTTATAACGAATGGGTGCAAGCCCCATTGAAGGCTGTGACTATTTGAGTGAAATAAAAAAAGAAAGGTTAAAAAGTGTTATCTTAGTCACTTTCTCATCACTGGAACACAATATCCGACACCCACAACTTAAAGGAGGAGAGGTTTACTTTGGCTCATGGTTTCAGTCCACAGTCAGTGGGCTGTAAGGCAGAAATGATGAGGTGGAAGGGTGTGGTGGAGGAAAGATGCTCAACCTATGGCAACCAGGAGAGAAAGAAGGGTGGAGCCAGATGTAAGACTGCACTCTTTCAGGTCACACCCCCAGGGACCCACCTCTCCCACCTCTCCCACCTCCTAGCAGCACATTCAGCTACTGAACTCAGGGGTGGATGAGTCCACTGATGAGTGTGGCACCCTTATGATCCAATGGGCTTCCATGCACAAGAGAGTTTGGGGGCACGTTTTAGGTCCAAACTATAACAACTGTAGACTGCAGGGAAGTAAACTCTCAGTGAATCTTTATACAAATACATCCTTTCAGTTAAAATACATCTTTCATTTTGAGAGGGAAAATCTACTGCTTTGTCCTTCAGTTAATTAAGTCTGGGCACAAACATGTGAGACAAGTATTTACATTCCCTTTTTGCCAAGGCAGAGTCTCCCAAAGCACAATGCCTTTCCCAATTCAAGCTTTTCTAGTGTTATGTTGGGTTCACAGCATCCATTTGAATTGTCTCATACTAATATCCTGTTTTTTACTGTGCTTCTCTAGGTGTGTTGAACATAGAACATACTGGTGATGAAAACACTGATGAAAAATGTATTATTATTAAGTGGTTGAATTTGAATTAAAAGCTGAACTCTTTTTCAGTGTGAGTTCTAATAGCAAAATTTCTGGCCTCACTGTAATTTTTCTCTTCATCTGCCGGCATGTAAATATTTGGATGACTTGTTGTTTAAATAACAAGTAAAATAAGCCAAGTAGCTTATCCAGTCCACTGAGCTGTTCAGCAGAATTGACTAGTTTTGATTTCTTTATTAAGACTTTTCCAAAAAATGAAATTACTATATATATATATAGTATTATTATTTTTCTTACATTATATTTAAACAAAGTTTTTCTCCCACAGGCTGAGAAATCACAGAATATGGGGCAGAAATATGTAGCTTTATTCAGTTTAATTGCTTTTGTGCATGATGGCAGCTATTCTGAGACCTGTTCCTAAGAACTAGACTAAAGCACCAAGGTGGTTGGTATTATCCACTGCCATGTGCTTAGTGGTGCATCTGCAGATCTGTCAAAGCAACAGAATAACTGTGGTCTTATCGAAGCACACAAAGTCCAGGACATAATTGGAGAGGCAAATGGATAGTCAGGCAGGAAAAACTTGTGAAATGCATTGGTGACCTTCTTAGGAGCTTAAGTTTGACTCTGAAAGTGGTGAGAAACCACTAACAATTGGAGACAAATCATCAGATTTGATTTTAGTAAAACCATTGTGATAGTTGTATGAAAGCAGAAGAAGAAGCAGCTGACATAATAATTTCCTTTCTCTAAGTTTAGATTTATAGATTCCTGTAGTGATGTCTGTTGTCTTTTGTGTTTATATGTTGTTAAATATCACTGAACGTTTTATGCAGGACAATGCAAGGATACTTTCACTTTGCTGATTTCTATAGAATTATCTGGCTTTTGCTGAAATTTTATTATCTATCAAAAAAATCCAATGGAACAAATTGCTTGTTGATATATCTTTGAAAAACATGTTATTAAGCTATGGGGTACTTTGTTCTGTCTAAATATTTACATTGAATATAATTTAACAGAGGTTAGTATCTGTGCCTCCAAAGCTATTTTTCTTTTTTCTTACCAAGCTACTGCTGTAAAAAAATTGTAATATGAAAGGAAAAGATTTCTTCAATGCCTTAGAATCAATGGTATGAAATTATATTCTATATTCCAAAACAGAATTGAGCAGAAGATAGCACTTCCTCCTTATACTTTAGAGCACTTTCTCATGTGGAGGTGGCCTGAGAAAGGGTGTCTTTGTGGATGGTTTTTGTCTGAGGGTTTACTATAATGCTGGATTTTACATTCTTTGCGCCACCTTACTGTGCATAAACTAATGTATCAACCTAATGGCAGTTTAATGACACTTTCCATGAAGACAGTTTCCTTATAGCCTGCTGGTTCCCTTCTGTCACCACCCCACAAAGAGGCATTACCACCATTTCCACAGTTGCTTGATATATGCCACAGTTATCACATACATCAATTCACAGGAGAGACATTTTCCACACCTTCTGTGCCTTTAAATTTTCAAGGGCTGAGGGGACAAAAAGCCATCTGTATGACACCAACTAAAGTCAACAGCTGCTATATGTAAATTCTGCGATATTTGACAAACTGAAAATCCACCTGAAGCCATAAATCAACTATGACCAAGGTGCTGAGTGGACAGGCAGCAGTGATCACTGAAATTGCTCAAAAGATTTAGAAAAAAACACTCTAATCATATATAGTTTTAAAGAATTTATACATTTCACAGTTTTCTTTATTGTTTGTGGTTTTTTTAATCAGACGGAGACACACTTTGCCATCTCACATGGATCTTTACACATCCACATTTGGACCTAAATCCTGAATTTGATCCAAGGATCAGAGATTATTCCTCGGAAGTCCCATTTGATGTGGTGATGGTAACAATTGGCGTGAAGACCTCTAACTGTCAGTGCCAGGTGCACCTGCATGAGCGGGCAGGACCCAGGTATGGGATGCTGGCTGGGGATGACTGAGACAGCTTACTGGGAAGCAGGCACTTGATGCAACCCTGGGAAGTGGTTCAGCAAAGCAGAGCCCCAGGGCTATTTGGAGATGTTGCCAAGGGTGAGATCCTCCACATTTTAGCCATTAGGTGTTTTAAAAGAACACATTGGTCTGTAACTAACCTTTGTAGCTATGTTGTAACAGGAGAAGATCTTGTTATATCTGCTATTGTGAGAAACCATTAAGGGAATGTCTTTATTGTCATCTTCATTTTTTCATACTGTTGAAGTTAATCCTTTGCAGTGGTGAATAGTTCAATCCTTGTACTTCAAGACAACCCTTTGAATAGTCATGTTTAAGTCCTTGCTTAAACATATTGGTAATAATTTGTATACATGGGTCCAATAAAGTCCTTACTTTTGCAGGGATATTTTTTGTACAGATTCTATGAAAGTCACCAATTCTGTTTGTAATTTGGAACACAGGCTAGAACTTTATTACATGATGTGTCCATAGTGAGGAAAATATTCATTTTTTCCCTGCTGCAGAGAAAGAAATACATGTGGCATTCTTGGCAGCCAGAGAGTCTATTAGCATAAGGAGCATAACACTGATTTTTCAAAAACCCATCCCTTAGTTTTCTAAGAAAATTTTAAAATTTTTTTCAAAAATTTTTTTAATTTAATTTTTTAAACTTTTTAAATTTGTAAATTTTTACTTTAGTGTAATAGTAGCTGGATGTGTGTCTCAGTACCTTCCCTTTAGAGATACAGGAAATAATCTTTATGTTTATACACTTGGTACAAGAAATGGCAAGATGTGTGCACCTGTGCAAAAGTGTCAAACTGCGGTTTGCACCCACATTATGTTTCCTCTAACAGGTTTTGTGCATGTTTACCTGAGCACCACAGAGGGTATAATACATCCAAACCACATCATTTTTTAAAAAAGTTTTCTTTTGATTATTCTGGTAGAACCAGCCCAATTCAGTACAATGGCACGTGAAAAACCATATTTTCAAGTTTTAGAGCAGGTCAAAAGTGAATCATCAGATTACTCATGCATAGATGATAAAGATGATCCAATATGACAAAATACATGTCAGAAGAGTAGTATAGATGTATGATGGTGATGATGATGATGATGATGACTTTGATATTGGTCATCTGAGCCAAAGTGAAATGGAGCAAAAATCAACCAATACAGACACAGGAACTGCAGAACTCCTTGATTCAGATGACAAAGAAAAGAGCAATGTGAGTGCATATTTGACTAGTCAAAATGTTGCAAAATGGTCATATAACCAAACGGAACCATCCAATATTAGAACTAGGTCCAAAAACATAGTGAGGACCTTGGTAGGAGTGAAACCTATTCAACAGAATGCCAGCACTGCCACTTGGTGTTGAAAATTGTAACAGACAAAATGATACAAGATGTTTTTAAAAATTAATTTTATTGGTACATTTTAGGTATACAATATAATGACATTCATCATTGGAAATTTGCACCTTTACATAATCTCTCTTGGTTCTTATTTTTTCCCCATTCCCCTGACCTCCCTTCAACCCCTCCATCCCTCCCTATTTACAAAGACTTTGCTTCCATCTTTTTCTTTTTCTCATATTAATTCCATTCCCTTCTTTCCTTTCCCCTACCCTTCCCACGTCCCCTTCCTCTTTGCCCCTTTTCTTTCTATTTCATGTTATCTATTATGTCTTTTAGTCCTTATTTACACTTTCAGTCTCTCACACCAGAGAGACTATGTGGTATTTACATGTGTGTCCTATTTATTTCACGTAAGAGTATCGCCTCAATGTGCATCCATTTAGCTATAAATGTCTCTAATTTCTCATTTTTTATGGCTGAGTAGTACTCCATTTTTTAAAAAACCACATTTTCTTTATCCAGTCTCCAGCTGATGGGCAATGGGGCTGCTTCCAAGTTTTAGCTATTACAAATTGTGCTGCTATGAACATGGGTGCACATATATCACTGTGGTATGATGCTTTTAATTCTTTGAGGAAGATACCCAGCAGAGGAATAGCGGGGTCAAATGGGACTTCCAGTCCTAGTTCTTTGAGGAATCTCCATACTGATTTCCACAGTGGTTGCACCAGTCTACACTCCCACCAGCAGTGGAGCAGTGTTCCTCTTTCCCCACAGCCCCGCCAGCATTTGTTATTGGTTGATTTCATGATAGCAGCCATTCTTTCTGGAGTGAGGTGGAATCTCAGCATTATTTTATTTGCATCTCTCGAATGACCAGTGATGTTGAATATTTTTTCATATGTTTATTTGCTATTTCGACTTCTTTGAGAAATGTCTGTTCATTTCAGATGCCCATTTTCATATTGAGTCTTTAAATTTGGGAGGTCTGACTTTTTAAAGTTCTTTATGGATTCTAGATAGTAGACCTTTGTCTGAGGAACAGCAGGTGAAGATTTTTTCCCACATTGTGGGTTATCTCTTCACACTGCTGGTGGTTTCTCTTGCTGTGCAAAAGCTTTTTAATAAGAATAGATCCCACTAGTTGATTGTGCTAGTTCACGGGCACCTGAGATTTTGTTCATAAAATCTTTTCCTACACCAATGTCTTCAAGAGTTCTACCTAACCTCTGTTCCAGGTGGTTCAGTGTTTAATATTTAGATCTTTAATCCAATTCAACTTTAGTTTAGTGCATGGTGAGAGGTATAGGTCTAGTTTTAATCTTTGGCAAGTTAAAACCCAGTTTTTCCAGAATCGTTTATTAAAGAGGCTATCTTTCCTCCACTGAGGGTGTTTGGCTCCTTTGTCAAAGATGAGGTGGCTGAGTGCGTCTGGAGTTGTTTCTTCATCTTCTCATCTGTTCCACAGATCCTCAGATCTGTTTCTTTGCCAGTACCATGCTGTTTTTACCACAGTAACTTTGCAGTATATTTTCAAGTTGGGAGTGGTGATACCCCCTGCCATGTCTATGTTACGTAGAATTGCTTTTGCTGTTCTAGGTCTCTTCTTGTTCCAAATGAGGTTTTGCATTGTTTTCTCAAGATCCGTGAGGTATGCTGCTGGGATTTCAACTGGGATTGTATTGAATCTATATAGCAGTTTTGGAAGTATGGCCATTTTCACTATGTTGATTCTTCCTACCCAGGAGAAAGGGATGTCTTTCCATTTTCTGATATCATATTCAATTTCTCTTTTCAGAGTGCTATGGGTTTCAGAGAAGAGGTCTTTGATTTCATTTGTTAGGTTGATTCCTAGGTATGTCAACTTTTTGGATGCTATTGTGAAAGGAATTGTTTGGCCTATTTCTCTCTCAGTGAGTCTGTTTTTTGTGTAAAGGAACACTATTGATTTTTGTTGTGTTGACCTTGTAACCAACTACTTGACTGAATTTGGTTATTAAGTCTAGAAGACTTTTGGTGGAGTTCTTGGGGTCTTCTATATACAGTATCATGTCATCTGCAAATAATGACAATTTGACTTCTTAATTTCCTATCTTTATTCCTTTTATTTCTTTCTGTTGTCTAATTGCTGAGGCTAATGTTTCCAAAACTATATTGAACAGGAGTGGTGATAGTGGATATCCTTGTCTTGTTCCTGATTTTAGTGTGAAGGATTTCAGTTTTTGACCATTTAGTATGATATTGGCTGTTGAGTTTTCATAGATGGCTTTTATCAGATTGAGGCAGAGACCATCTGTTCCAGTTTTTGGTAGGGTTTTTATCATATATGCATGTTGGACTTTGTCAAATGCTTTTTCTGCATCTATTGAGATGATAATATAGTTTTTGTCCTTGGCTCTATTCATATATTATATTACATTTATTGATTTGCATATGGTGAACCATCCCTGCATCCCTGGGATGAATCCCACTTGGTCAGGGTGTATGATCTTCTTGATGATCTTCTGAATTCCATTTGCCAGTATCTTATTAAGGATTTTTAAATCTATTGTCATTAGTGAGATTGGCCTATAGTTCTCCTTTTCAGTTGGGCCTTTCTCTGCTTTGGGGATCAAGATGATGCTTACTTCCAGGAATGAATTGGGAGTATTGCTTCCCTTTCAATTTCACTGAAGAGTTTAAACAGTAGTGGCAGCAGTTCCTCTCTAAATGTCTTGTAGAATTCAGCAGTGAAGCCATCAGGACCTGGGCTTTTCTTAGTTGGTAAGTTTTTAATTATGTTTTCAATTTCATTTATTGATATTGGGTCATTTAGAATTTTTAGGTCTTCTTCGTTCAACTTGGGCAATTCATACTTATCTAGGAATCTGTCCATTTCTTCTGTGTTTTCCATCTTATTGGCATATAGGTTCTGGAAGTAGGTATTGATGATCCTCTGTATTTCTGCTGGGTCTGTTGTAATTTCACCCTTTTCATTCCTAATTGCATGGATTTGGGCCTTTGCTTTCCCTTTCCTGATAAAGTTGGCTAAGGGTTTGTCAATTTTGTTTATTCTTTCTAAGAACCAACTCTTGGCTTCATTAATTTTTTGTATCATTCTCTTAGTCTCCATGGAATTGATTTCTGCTCTGATCTTTATAATTTCCTTCCTTGTATGAGCTTTGGGTTTGTCCTGCTCTTCTTTTTCTAGAAGCTTGAGGTTCAGCATCAGGTTGTTTAATTGGGCTCGCTCTGTTTTCCTACTATGAGTATTCACTGCTGTGAATTTCTCTCATAAGACTGCTTTCATTGTGTCCCATAGATTCCAATATGTTCTATCGACATTGTCATTTAATTGAAGGAACTGTCTGATTTCTTCTTTAATTTCCTCTGTGAGCCATTGTTTATTCAGAAGTGTGTTGTTCAATTTCCATGTGTTTATGAAATTTTTGCAGTTTCTTTTGCTATTGATCTCCAATTTCATCACACTATGTTCTGATAATTTACAGGGGATAACTTTAATTCCTTTGCACTTACTTAAACATATTCTGTGAGCCAGTATGTTGTCTATTTTGGAGAACGACCCATGTGCAGCCAAAAAGAATGTGTATTCTGATTTTGTGGGGTGGAAGACTCTCTAAACATCTGTTAAGTTCATTTGTTCAAGAGTTCGATTGAGTTCTAGTATTTCATTACTTACTTTTTGTCTAGTTGATCTATCTGTTTGTGACAGTGGGGTATTGAGGTACCCCACTACTATTGTATTAGAGCTTATTTGATTTTTCATGTCTGTTAGTATTTGTTTTATGTATTTGGGCACACTAGTGTTTGGTGCATAGATATTTATGATTGTCATCTCTTCCTCTTGGATTCTTCCCTTTACAAAGATGTAGTGTCCTTCTTTGTCTCTCTTAATCAGTGTTGGTTTGAAATACACTTGATCTGCAAAGAGGATAGCTACTCCTGCTTTTTTTCGGGTCCCTGTCACATGGAGTATTGTTTTCCACCCTTTAACTTTCAGTCTATGAGTTTCTTTTTGAATTAAGTGTGTTTTTTGTATATAGCATGTTGTTGGATCTTGCTTCTTGACCCATTCTGCCAGTCTATTTCTTTTGATTGGTGAATTGAGACCATTAACATTGATGGTTATAACTGATACATATTGACTTCTCCTTTTTGTTGGATTCTCATATGACTTTTTCTTTTGGTTGGATTCTCTCCCTTTGCATTTAAATTCTGGTTGTGCCCAATGGATTCATTCTGCTGGGCTTCCTGGGATTGGGATTCTCATTGTGTTTTCCTAGGATATTTTCTAAAATTTTTTGGAGTGCTAGTTTGGTATTCATGAAATTCCTAAGGTGCTCTTTGTCATGAAAGTATCTTATTTCTCCATCAATTTTGAAAGATAGTTTTGCAGGGTACATCAATCTGGGTTGGAGGCTGTTTTCTTTCAGGGCTTGGAATATGTCACTCCAAGCTCTTCTTGCCTTGAGGGTTTGTGTTGAGAAGTCTGCTGTGATTCTGATTGGCTTTTCTTTGCATGGGAGTTCTTTCTTTTCTCTAACTGCTTGTAGAATTTTGTTCTTCTGTTGAGTTTTTGGAATCTTAACTATTATATTCCTATGTGTAGATTTTTTTTGATCATGGCTATTTGGAGTCCTATATGCCTCACTTATGTGTATGTCAAGTTCTTTTCCCTTGCTTGGGAAGTTTTTTGCCATCACTTCTGTTAACAGTTTTTTTATGTCATCTACACTCTCTCTTCTTTCTTCATTGACTCAGATCAGTCTTATGTTTTTCTTCTTTGCATTGTCTAGCAGCTGCTGGATTGATTTCTCATGGTCCCTTTAAATTTTGAAGAAATTTTTCTTTTCCTGGTCACTAGTTGCAATCTTATCTTCTATATCTGAAATTCTGTCCTCACATTTGCTCATTCTGCTGCATAAACTTTCAATGGAATTTTTAAACTCCTGGAAATCTGTTTGCATGTGTTTTATGGATTCTGTTTGTTTCCTATGTTGAGATTCCATCATGTTCCTTAGCTCTTCTATTTTTTCATCTGTGTCAACTCTAGATTTATTAATCATGTCTTGCTCTATGGGCACAATCTCTGCTGTTATCTGTGAAATTATTTCTGATATCATTTTTTCGAGATCCTCTTTTGTTGCCAGTTCAAGGGAGTCCAGGTTGTTGAGTATTAGGGTGTTCCATCTTGTTTCCCTTTGGGGTTGCTATCGGCAATCTGAAAGTCTGGTTTTGATACTTGTTTACAGGTCTTCTCATTTCAACCAGGGTTGGGGGACGCAGTGTGTGGTGCTGCCACCTGCACAGCTCACCTTCTTGGTGCTGGCGGCAGCTCTGGTCCTCAGCACTCTGGCTCTACATGATGTTGTGAAATACACAAAGACTGAAATACAAGTAAAATATTCTGTATGCACCAATAACTACACTTAGAAGTGTATTTATTATGTAACCACATTAGCTGAACTGAAAGCATCCATAGTTCTGCTGTACTTTGCAGGGCTTTCTCATGGCAATCACAGGAAGGTAAATGACTTATGGAAAAGCTATCCATGTGGTTTTGAGGTTTGCAGGACAAACCTTTGATTTCCTTCAAAATTGCCCAAGGTTTGATGACAAAACCACTCACCAAGACAGAAAAAGAGGTGATAATTTTGTTGCTATCTGGTCATTGTTTGACAGATTTGCAATTGCCAAGCAATGTTCACATCACCTGAATACATGACTACTGATGAATATCTTGCAACATTTCATGGCTACTGTAGCTTCAGGAAGTACATGACAAAAGAAACCTTCAAAATATGGCATAAAAATTTATGCTCTTGTGGAAGTGAAGACTTATTTTTTCAATTTAGAAATTTATCCTGGAACTCAGCTACCAGGTCCTTATTCATATAGTAATAAAGTAAATGATGCCATAAACAGATTTGTTGCTCCCATCTCCCAGACTATTTAGAATGTGACGTTTGGCAATTGGTTTACCAGTTTCTAATTAATGTTATACTTGCTAACTAAGCATAAATTGATCAACATAGGTACAGTTTGCAGGAATGAAGCAGAAATTCCAAATGAAATGCTTCAATTTCAAAACAGAATTGTATGGTACAATCTTTCGATTTCAGAAAAATATAACATTGGTCTCATAAATGGCCAAGAAAAAGAAAGTGGTATTGCTGATGTCAACATTGCACCATGATGGAAATACTGATAAGGAAACCTTGACAAAATGGAAGACTGAGATTGTAACTTTCCACAACAAATCCAAAGGCAGTGTAGATTTTGTTGATGAGTTATGCAGCAAATATGATGTCACTTGAAACACAAAGTTTTGGCCAATGGTTGTGTTTTACTTGACCTGAACGTGTGTGGTATAGATAGATTAATAGTTTACAAAGAAAATAGTAAGTGCAAAATACCACAGATAAATTTTCTTAGAGGATTGGGACTGGAACTAATTAGAGATCATTTGCTGCAGATGGAAAACAAAATGTTTCTGCCCAGGGAACTACACAAAAATATTGTGGAGCACACTGGTGAGCTGAGAGGTGAATAGGCAGGTGCAGCATTGCAAACACCTGTTACAACAACTGGAAAATCAAAAAGATGTCAATTGTGTCCTAAAAGAAAGGACCGGAAAACAAAACATATGTGCTATCAGTGTAAGCGATACTTATGTATGGAACATGATCATGTGTGAAGATTGCCATGGCCTGTGTGACAATTGAAGCAATGATTATTTTTATTGTAGAGTTCTATTTGTATTATCATTCTAGTTCTTATAGATTTTTATTTCTGATGTTATCTTTAAGGTTTCATAAGCAAGTAAACAGCTGATGTGAAAATGTAGATGTTTATTTTAAATGCACAATACATATTAAGAATGTAACATTTTATTTTATTGATATTTTATGTTCCTGTTAACTATACATTGTATAATATAATAAGAGCCTCCTGACAAAACACCAAAATCAGCGAGTTGTCAAGTATGTCCTACAAAAGGCCAGGAAAGCAAAACACATGTGATGTCAGTATAAGCACTATGTGCATATGGAACATACTGTTATCATGTGTGAAGATTGCCTTGTGATAATTGAAGTAAAGATTATTTTTTTATAAAATGCCATTGGTATTTTTATTGTAGTTCACATAGGTTTTTAATTCTGATGTTCTTTTTTAGACTTTGTAGAAAAAAACCAGTTGATATTAAAGATTTTGATTCTTTTTAAGAAACACTCAATAAACATTAAAAATACAATAATTTTTTTATATTTTTCCTGTTAAGCACTCATTAATATAATAAAGTTCATAAAATTAAAATTAATAATTCATCAATAGAAATAGTTTAAAGAATAAATGTGGACTTGACACATATATGTTTATGCACCTTTATGACAAAAAATGTGTTATCCTTCCCAGGCTAGAAATAAAAGAGGAGCCAAGTCATCAGTCTGGGGCCCAACCTTTGTAATTTTGAGCAGTTTGTTTACCAGTTCTATGTAATGGTTTCTACATTTAAAATAGGAACCATCATAGTTTTTGTAATAGTTATTGTATTATTAAATAAGATATATGACCCTGACATAATTATTAATTAATTAATAATATTAATTAATATTAATTTCCTTTCCTTTAGTTAATGGAGGACATAGCTTGTCCTGCAAGATGGATGTTGGCTATAAGTACAATAAAAGAAAGGTTTAAGTTTTTTCACATTTTTTATTTCGTAAAAATTCAAGAGGACACAATATAATTAATGAACAACATATCATTTGTTTATTATTTTTAATTGCAGTAAGTCTTTTTATAGGGCTATTTTTAAAACTGCTGTAATTTATAGACATATAGGAACTATACCCTTGTGCATGTATGCATTAGGTATGATATTTCCTTAGTTCCTGAGAATCTTAAAAATTTTAATTAAAGAGCCCAACACCAACATTTATTGGACATCTAACACATGCTAGGCACTAGGTCATAAATTTTATATGCATGATTTTATTACAAAATTTATATTTACGATTTATTATGAAATGATACAGACTTTACCTATTTTTTTACAAATAGGTATTTAGTGAACACTGATGTCTGAATTAGTGTGAGCTGAATAAATCTTGCCCATTCATACTCATTCTCTCTCCCTATTCTCTCCTTATCCCACCCCTAGCTTTGCCAAATACCCTCTAGGTTTAGGAATGAACAAAATCTCAATAGTGGTGGTGGATAAATCTCCAGCAGAGGGCAAGACCCTGATCACATATAAACTGTCCATTTATAGAGAAGACCGCCCAAGTCTGCCTTTCTTTGAGGACTTCAAAGCTTGTGGTTTTGTGCAGGTAAGTGAATTCTATATTTGCACTTGAGTTGCATTGGGAATGATTTGTTAACTCAGGTGAAAAATGCCAAATGAAAATTGTTACAAGAAATCATAGGCTCTTAGATTTAAAATGTGGCCTCTGCAAAACAGCAAAAGTGAGTACCAGGCAGGTATCTCAGGCAACTCACTGTCCTAGTGGTTTCTTTATGGTGTGGTGGCTACTCCCTGTATATATTGTGTTCAGGCATTTATTGTGGTTACAGTTTTAAAAACATGTCTGAATACCAGCACTTATGAAATTTGGCTTCACATTTCTCTCTTAAATTGTGCTGCTTTTCTTGGATTTGTCCCTGGATCTACTTTTGACATTTTAAACTGGATTCAATGGAATTCATTTGAAACAATGAGAGGAAAACTTATGGAACTCTTTTACAGAAGGAATAATAAATGAATGAAATTAAATTTGCTTAGGAGAGATATACTTCTCATACATTAATCATGTCTCAAGGCTGTGCTTTCTCCTTTGAGCAACTCATACCATTTTGTAGCCTTATTGCTTTTGTAGGGGAGTGACTGTTATCCTGAGATTTTTGTCTTGTTTTGTGGCTCTTTCCTCTGCTTTTGGCTTTTTGTAGTATTGTATGTATAATCGTCTACAATATCTTATATCATACAAGTACCCCCATTTCAGATGATTCCACACAAGTAGTAATGGGCACTAATCCATTCAGAAAGCATAATTGCAAATATACTCACATCATATCAAATGGATGAATATGCTACTGGGTGTTTTGAAGTGTAGAGGATTACTTAAAGAGAGGTATGTCCAGCTGGGCCTTGGCAGGTAGTATGAGTACTATGTGTGTTTGTATTTTTACTTAATGGCCAAACACCATAATCCTGTTCCCACTCCCATCATCACAATTATCCAATCTATCTCCCCAAACTTCATACCATTTCACAAGGATACCTATCTCTGAAATTTTTATTTTCCAATGAATTGCATATCTCTCTCTCTCTCTTTTTTTTTTGTACTGGGGTTCAAACTCAGGTCCTTACACTTGCGAGGCAGGTGGCAGAACCACTGAGCTCAAGTCCACCCCCCCACACACATATCTCTTATTTATGAATTATCACTAAAATAAAAGGACTGTCATTCTGGTTTAAAGAATGGTCTAAAGCAAGACAGAATGATCATTTTGAAGGTTATTAATAGTTGTTCTTTAAAAAGGTACAGCAGAACAGGGTTCCACGGACAAATAGGTTTGCAAAGTAATGGATTAAAGTTAATGATGATTTTTTGTTGTAAGGCTTCCTGATCTTTAATATACTAATTTAAGTGGTTGCCCTTCAAAAGAAGAATATATACAATGTGCTGCATTTCCATGTTTATTTGATTTCACTTTAATGGAATAGATATTAATACTTGTTTTCTTGAAGAAACATTGGGCTAGAGTTTGGAGAAAAGTTCAAAATATGCTCTCTTCGTTTCCCACTTTTCAGTTTGCTTTGAGTTGCTCAATCTTTTTCTAAATTGGAAAACAAATAATAAAGCCATGCCAAAAATGTTAAAAAATGAACAAAAACCTAGAAGATTTGCTTTTTGTAAGTATTTTCATGTTTGTGTGTATAGAATTATTTCCAAACTAAATATTTTTATCATTTTTAGTAGAATAATTTATCTTTCACACGCTGGTGGTGAAATGTTTGGTAGCTTTGGGAAGCTTTGCCTATATTTACCAAATGTAACTCTCTGTATATCCTATAGGTTTATAAGATAAACTAGATATATACCCATGATAAATGAAGTCATATGTCCATCAAAATACATATAAAAAACTCTATATGAGTCTTATTCAGAATAGCTAAAAGTTGGAAACAATTCAAGAAAAGAGATAAATACAACACAATACTGTTGTTAAAAATAAATATTACTATACATACACCATAGAAGAATTTCCCATATTTATGTTGATAAAAAGAAGCCAGACATATAAAAACATAATATATTTTATTTATATGAAGTTTTGAATGGGCAAAACAAATCTATGATGACAGGATTCAGAATAGTAATTTCCTAGAATGTATAGGCACCTCTAAGCATGGGGAAGCTTTGTAAATAAATTCTTGCATCTTGATGTGAGTGGTGTTTATATCTATTACCAAGTAGTATATAGATATATTAAAATTTAACTGTGCACTTAAGACTTTTGCAATTTATTGCATACAAATTTTATAGTATATAAAATTTATATGTACATTTGGATATATTTGCATGTGAACTGTGCCTCAGTAAAGTAAGAAAAAATTATTAGTGAGAAAACATATGTAGTTATCTTCTAAGACATGCTTCTCAAATATATTGATCAGAAACAAGTAATTACTATATAATTTACTTAGAGAATAGATTATATTAGCAATCTGCTAAAATAGAAAGGAAAATATTAGATATTTCTTATGGAATAAATCCACAGATGATTGTAGAAAAGTATTTCGGTCATTTAAAGAATAATTTCCAGAAGGCCTCAATTTAACTTTTACGTGTGGTCCTACAATAAGTACTATATTTTATAACACGGAACAGTGCCTAATAAGGACTAGTATTTTTTTTAACTTTTCTTTTAAAAATTGCCAAATGAGTGAACAGAAAACCGTGTCACGAAAAATATAGATTGCTAGACACTTAACTAGGCTCCGACAACCTCATAAACTGGAAGAAAGTAACAGCAGAGGTAGAATTTCTTTACCTTACACTCCAGCTAAAACTGGAATTCGGAGGCCAACAACATGATAAAAGTTCCAATATAAAGAGCAAAGAATAAAATTTCTAATGCCCCATCAATTCTTGAGTATTTGAGAATTTCCAAATTAGAACTGCTAAAGAAATATATTTCATGAGACTTAAAAAAATATTGGTTTTCCAAATTCTTTTTCTTTTCTGTCAATGATAATCATTGTGCCCTCACAGTAGTCTTAAGGCTAAAGGTCAGAAGAGAACTACTGTAGATTAATAGGCTGTTATATTTGGATCCCCCAAAACCTATACACATAAAGCTAAAAGGAAATGTATTAAACTTAATCATGTTCTACTTTTTGAGGAAAAGGAAAACTACAATTTTGCCTTATATTTTAAATTAAATTTGGGGTAATAGACTCCATTACTAAATTATAAATGAACATTGTCTTAAACTATTTGTGCTGCTATAACAAAATACCTGAGATTGGGTAATTTATTAAGAACAGAAATTTATTTTCTCACAGTTCTGGAGGCTGTAGTCCAAGATAAAGACATTGACATTTGAGGTCTGATAAGGTCTTTTCCATAAATCTGACATGGTAGAAGGGGCAAAAACAAAAACAAAAACAAAAACGCAAAAAGGGAAGGTACTGTATCCCCATATTCAGGGAGAGCCAAAAAGAAAAATAAAAGAGCTAAGCTATTTCCCTTCAGCCCTTTCTTAAAGCACTAATCCATACAGGTGTGCCACACCCTTATGATTTATTCACTTCCCCAAAGGCCCCATCTTTTAATACTACTATAATGGGGATTAAATTCTAACAAATGTATTTTAGGTTACAATCAGACCATACCAAACACAAATGGCAATCCATAACCAAAAAAAGGGAGATAGAATTCAATTGCTAATTATTCAAGCCACTTAATTTTTCCTCCCTCTGTTCATCTACCTTTTGGGCATCAATTCACTTCATCATTTTACCAAAAGACAACAGGGAACAGAAGTCAAATCAAATATTATCCCATTAAAAATTAATTACTATGACTTTTGGTAAATAATAAAGTAACTTTGTTAGATATTTTATAGCATCTACATTTTCAAGCATCACTACGTACCTACTATTTGAATTTATTTAATATCTATATTCCAATTATTATTGTACCAATTAGAAAATGTATGTGGTAGCCACGAAACCTTCTCCTAGTTTAGTACTGTGGGTGAGGGAGAAAGGCCTAATTTATACAACTGAGAGAAGTATTAGATGGGCCAGGTGTCTCAACTTCACCTCTACTGCCATTTGGAGCTGGATAATTCTTTGATTCGGGAAGCTGTCTTGTGTATTGCAGGCTGTTTAGAATCATCCTTGGCCTTTATCCACTAAATGATTTCACTAACAGACTTTGTGCCCAAGTTGTGACAACCACGTGTGTCCTCATACGCTCGCAATGCTCCCTGAGGGACAAAATCAACCCCAATTGAGAACCATTAATTTAGGCTAATAAGAGTCCCTGGTTTTCCACTGTACTGTGTATTTACTAGAAGTATGAATAACATAAATGTATACCTTCAATATTATACATTGAAAAACTATACTTTTCTTGTTTCATCCTTATAATTTTAATCATTTCTAGCCAATGGAAATATTTTGACAGATTTATTCTACTCAGTAATCTGCCATCATTTCAGTCTAATGCAATTATTATAATCATAAATATGCATTCAATTATAGAAAACATGTTCTTAATGAAATGTAAAAACATGATACAGCATACTTAGACTGTTATTTCATTTTGATTTACCCATGAATAATGTACTGTTTAGCTGTTATAAAGAAGGTTTTAGAAAGTAATAAATAAACTGTTATTGTGCCTGGAAAATGTCATATTTAGGAATTAATAAAATATATTTATGTTCTAAGGAAATTAAAATGCATATGGAGAAATATTTCTTTAAATACCCCTTCCAAAATCAAAAAATTTTGATAGGGATAACAATATAACATCCATAGAAATTGATTTGTGTAGATGGTCTATGTTTCCATATACATTTTGTTCCCAAATTGTTATGCCAGAATAGAGCCATAAATAAAATTGACAGAAAGGTCGTATAGAAGAAGCCTAGGTGGGTATGTTCTGTGAATCTATTTGCTAGAACCAGTTTTCAACTTAAGATGGATTATAACTCACAAAGAAAAAATACCAAGGAAAGAGAATATAATATTTTTAAAGAGATTTTTTAGTATTTACCTATATATTAAAAACTGGCATTTGCTACTTTTTTAATTAGCCATTTAGATGCTGAGTTATTAAATGATGTGTGAATGACTCCAATTATAGTATTTGAAAATGCATTATAAATCCTTAATTTATTTTTGAACCCTTCCAACACTACAGAGAACTATTATAAAAAACCTCAAGGTGATAGTTGACTAATATCTTAGCAAATGTCCCTAATAAGAGAACAAGAGTTCATCCATCAATACTTATTTAATAAATCCTGTTAGTTTACAAAATTGTAATATCCATTATATACTCATTTTTTGTGAATCTTAGTTATCTTGCCTACTTCAATTTACCAGAGGAATGAGATTTAATTTTCCAGTATTACAATCTGTACTGTAGTGGAGTGCTCTCAACCAGTAATGGGTTATTAAGTTCCTGCAATACATTTTCTTCTTTGAAACATACTGTGCATTATAGGAGAAGACAATAGCAACAACAGCAGCAGAGCTGGTAATCCAGTATTTGTAGGTTTTGGGGGTTTTTTTGTACCAGGGATTGAACTCGGGACCATGTGCTTTCGAGGCAGGCAGCGGAACTACTGAGCTAAATTCCTGGCAATATTTATAGAATTTTATTGACTTAAATATTTTCCCTTCTCATCTTATTTAATGTCCACCACCTTGAATGTTTCACCAACCTTGAAAATAGGTGATATTTTATCCCTCTTTCATTTTTTTCAATGTATGGAGAAACTAAGGCTTTAGAATGGTTAGAAATCATGTCCATGCTTCCTATGAGACAAACGTAATTAGTGACAAAGGTGGCATTTGAGTATAGGTGCTTCTCAACTTACAGTAGCGTTGCATCCTGTTAAACACTTTGTAGCCTCTCGAAAATTTATTTAATACTCCTAACCTACCCAACATCTTAGATTAGGCTCACCTGTTTAAACATGGTCAGAGAGTCAAACATTTTCATGAGTACCTGAAAGTATTGTATGTTTACTGTGCCTACCAAAGAAGGTGGCCCTGCTCTTCTACTTCACTGTGAAGGATCTACAGCAACAACAGTGATTTTAACATCAAAGACCCAGACAGCGTACATTCTTACAAGCCTTGTTAAGGGAGGGCCCCTGACTTAAACATCTAGCCTTTCCAGGCATTGCAAGTTTTGTGTTCATGGACCAAGCAATCCTTTACAACCTGTCTTCAAAACCCATGTAGCGCCAAGGTAGGCACACCTGGCATTCTGAATGTGTAGGCCTCAGTGGCAGGGAAACATTTACACACATACAAGCCATAGGAATCTTTATTTGGTATTTAGTTTTCTAAAAAAAACAAGTAAAGATGAGAGAATTATGTTCTTATATGATGATCTATCTACTTTAGTGATTATACAAATGATCTTTCTGTGTTGGTGAAAGAGTGATGTTAAACATTCACCGCATGAGTTAATATAACTTATGGTCTGATAATTTATTATTTAAATCAAAGCTTTGTTCAGCACATCTGTTCTGCATGTTTCTCCAGGCTACATCTGCTTCCTTTACTAGAAGAAGCAAACTTTTACTGCCATTACACAGTAAAGCCAATAAAAGGTACAAGAGCATTACATCTTCCTGGTTTCCTACAGCATCTAGAGAAGTTTTTCTGAGTACAAATTTCTGCTCCCTTCCCTCATTTTTGCTTGACATCTACGCTTTCTTTCACATTCTAAGAGTGAGGTTTTTTGTTTGTTTGTTTATTTGTTTGTTTTTGTACCGGGGATCAAACTTGGGTCCTTGCGCTTGCACAGCAGGCAGTAAAACCACTGAGCTAAATCCCCGGCCCTAAGAGTGGGGTTTTTGATTGCTGCACTAGACAGGGAAATAGAAAGAAACCTTAGAGTTTTTGTGGTTGTTCTATCAGAGTAACTGGATCTCAGACGTGACATTTGAAACCTTTAAAGGGCAGAAGTTAAAAGAAAAACAGATGAGGGACATCTCTTTGATAACTTCAATTCTTAATACCCATTTTTTGTGGGATTTAGTTGTTGCTATGGGCCCCTAGCTCTTTTATCTCTCATTTTCCTTGTTCTTCCTCATTTTTAAAGTATGAACTCTGGCATAGATATAGACCAGGAGAGAGACGATGGTAAGATTTTGGAACTAGGTTGTCCATTTCTGTAAGTCCTCCTCTTGCAATCAAAACAACTCTAAAACATGATTTATTTTTAAAAAGATATTTTAAGAAACAAAATTTAGCTCCCCCTAGGATGAGTTATTAAAGCAAACAATTCCTGTGGTTCTTAAATGTTTGGAAGTAGCACCCCTTTGAACATGTGATGAAAATTTTGTGCAGGAAACATACACATCCAGTGCTGTATACTATTTCAGAAACAACATACACATCCAATGCTGTATACTATTTCAGAAGTACGAAAAACCCCAGGTGAAAAACTTCTATCCTGGTGACTCATAATCTGAAGCAGGATATTGTTAGCAGTGACAAACATAATAAAGATAATTTCATTTCTTGCATGAATATACATGATTACAATTCAATTTATTGAGTATCTCCTTTTTCCAGGAACCATAGTAAAGATGTATACACATTGTAGCACTCATGGTTTCATTAATAAATACATTAGTATTTATATAACACTATAGCATCTCGGAATTATGTATAGTCTTTTGATCTTATTAGTACAGAGAACCAGCAATTGTTACATTGTATTTCTTTTTTAAAATTAATTAATTAATTTATTTATTTATTTTGGTACCAGGGATCAAACTCTGGACCTTGCGCTCATGTGGCAGCCAGCAGAACCACTGATCTAAATCCCTGGCCCTGTTACACTGTATTTCTTAAAGCAAAACATCACCAAGTCCAATATTTACTTTACACATAAATGTCTGTAAGTTGCCACCTAGTCATTGCTTTCCCCTCCCAGGATCAAAAAGTGGTCATGAGATAAAGGTAATGGTACTCCTGAAAATACAGAGAATATTAGTAATCTATCATTGAAATTGTTTATATTGTCAGTAGTCAAATATACTGATGTGCTTTCTTTCAGCGGGATGTAACAAATCATTTTTTTGTTCAAAAAAAGCTTGGCCCAATGCTTCAGTTAGGTAATGCTGAGAAAATTTTCACATCCATTTAACTATGACATTTCCTTTAATCGGCATGTGCTGTTGTAGGAACAAAAACAGGGAATGGAATATTCTTTGCAGATGGTTTCACCAATAGCAGAACTACAAGCTGTTTTGACACATGTTTCCTGAAGACAGAAATAGGACACTTTACTGTTGACATATTCAACTTCTTTTGAAAATACTGCTAATTTTTCTTGTTTTCTTTTTCATCCATATCCCTTTTTTTAAGGTAGGACTGAGCTTAAAACATTGCACATGACCCCATCTTCAAAGGAGAATGGGCTTTCTACATCAATGGATCTCCTGCTCCTCAAGACCTCATTCTTTTGTAATGTGGTGCCAACTTCCACTCAACTGTTAGGGGTTTCACTAAATCCCTCCCCCGACATTGCTCATTCCTGTACCTACCACTTGCTTGATGATAACCTTTCTAGATCTAATGATTTGGAAAAGAAATATTGCACGTGGGATTCTTGACATGACATGATATTTAAAATTAAATTCCTAACAAAGATAAAAGACCTGGATTTCAAAAGTGTAAGAAATAGTAGGGAGGGAGAAATTTTCCTTAAGTGAAATAATCTTTCTAAAATACTTTGATCAAAACACTACTTGTGCTGTCTGGATTTGAGTCACGGATCAAGACTTACTTTTTTGGAGATCCTGGGCAAGTTTCTCATCTGCCATTTAAGGAGAAGAATAAGATTCTCCCTAGAGAGAAGTTTTCAGGAAAAAAATCCATTTAATATTACAAAAATTTTGGAACAGTGCTTGGGCACAGAAAGAACTCATAAAATTAAATATAAATTAAACAGATAAAATGTAACCGGATTAGTTCAAGAGAAAAGCTTAAAACATAGACTCTTTTTTGTATAGAAGCCTAGTAAATTGTGTTACAGATTTTCATCTTGCTTATATTGAAGTTTAGATTTAATCAGATGTCAAAATATGAAGGGCTTTACAAAATAAGTTACACAGGCTAAATTGTACAATAAAATTTGTAGTGAATGTGATTTTAAAAATTTCAGAACTGAGGGTAAGTTTTGCCTTAAACATATACTTTAATTTTGACAATCACATGATTAAATTTATACCTCATCTTACTATCAATTTCAGCTGAGAGACTAAGAATTTGAGTTAACAAAAAGAAAAGAACAATTTCTTTGCTCAAACTAAGAACATCCTTAAGAGATATTGTCCCATTGGTTCCATTATGGGTGAGATCAGTGTTCTCTGTGGCATTTTTATAAATAAGCAACTAAAGGTGCAAGTGTTACCTGTGTTTTGTAATGCACAAGGTACAACCACAATGCAATTAAAAGTTTTCCTATGCATAATCTCATACTATCATTTTGAAAGTTGTCATTTCCAAGACCCATAAACTTACTTTTACTTAAGAAGCTAAATGAGGAAGCAAGTCTTATTCCACATATGTTTGTATCATAATTTCAACAAAACTGCTTAACACTTTCTCACTTGTTAAAAATCAGAATTTGTTCTAAATGACTTTTGAATATTTTCCAAATGCTAATGTATCTTCATAGAGATTTGTTCTCTTTGAGAACTTTTAAAAGGACTATTATTTTTTATCCTTAAATTCTTTTATTGGTACATTTTACATAAACAATACATTTACATTTAACATTGGGTGCTTGTACCTGTCCATGATGTATCTTGGTTCTTATTTTTTTCCCCATTACCTGTGTGCCCTTCACCCCCTCCACCCTTCCCTATTTACATAGACTTTGTTTACATTATGTTTACATTATTTTTCTTTTCTTGTAATGTTTCCTTTCCCTCCTTTCCTTTCCCCTCCCTCTCCCACCTCCTCTACACCTTTGGACCTTTTCTTCCTATTTCAAATGATCGATTATTCATTTTAATCATTTAAATTCTTATTTACACTTTCAGTTTTTCACACTGGAGAAACTATTTGGTATTTACACATGTCCTATTTATTTCACTTATGAGTATGGCCTTAATATGCATCCATTTAGCTATAAATGATTCTAGTTTCTTGTTCTTTATGGCTGAGTAGTACTCCATTTTATTAAAAAATCACATCTTCTTTATCCAGTTTCCAATTGATGGGCACTTGGGCTGTTTAGCTATTACAAACTGTGCCGCTATAAATATGGGTGCACATATATTGCTGTGGAATGATTCTTTTAATTCTTTTGGGAAGATCCTCAGCAGAGGAATAGCTGGGTCAAATGGGACCTCTGAGCCTAGTTCTCTGAGGTATCTCCGTACTGATTTCCACAGTGGTTGCACTGGTCTACACTCCCACTAACAATGGAGAAGGGTTCCTTTCTCCCCACACCCCCACCAGGATTTATTATTGGTTGATTTCTTGATACCAGCCATTCTTTCTGGGGTGAGCTGGAATCTCAGTGTTGTTTTCATTGGCATTTCTCAAATGACCAGTGATGTTGAACATTTTTTCATATATTTATTTGCTGCTTTTAAGTCTTTGAGAAATGTCTGTTCATTTCGGATGGCCATTTTTGAATTGGGTCTTTGAATTTGGGGGAGTCTGATTTTTTTCAGTTCTTTATATATTCTAAATAGTAGTCCTTTGTCTAAGGTACAGCTGCTAAATTTTTTTCCCATATTGTAGGTTGTCTCTTAGCTTTATTGGTGGTTTCTCTTGCAGTGCAGAAGCTTTTCAATAAGATGAGATCCCAGTTGTTGATTCTTTGTGCTAGTTCCCGTGCTACTCAGGTTTTGTTCATAAAGTCTTTTCCTGTGCCAGTGTCTTCCAGAGTTCTCCCTAACTTATCTTCCACCAAGTTTAGTGTTTCTGTCTTAATATTTAGATCTTTAATCCACTTTGATCTTAATTTAGTGCGTGGTAATAGGTATGGGTCTAGTTTTAATCTTTGGCAGGTTGAAATCCAGTTTTTCCAACACCATTTATTAAATAGTCTATCTTTCCTCCAATGAGGGCGGTAAGCACAAGAACTATTATTTAATATGTATTTAGCTGCTATTGGGTGGCAGTTACTGCTCTAATTGTTTTACATTTATTAACTCAATTTTCAAAGCAAAATATAGGGTAGATAGTTTGGTGATTTCTCACATCAGAGCTGGAGAAATGAAGGCACAGAGAACTTGCCAGGGCCTTGGAGCTTAAGTAGCAGAGCTCGTTTCTGAATGCAGGGATCCTGGCTCCACAGCTCCGTTATTTAGGAGCTCTTCTCTTGGCCACTGTGTGACGTTCTAAAACAAGATTGCTGAATGAAATATATATTTTCCAAAAGGCTTTGGCATCCAAGGATTAATTTTAAGGTTAGTGTTTGAAACTTCTTGTCATTAATTTTTTTATGGAAGAAAATTTACAGATGAGGTTGAGATGTTGGGACCCTTCCAAACCCACTTAGCATATGATCTTCACGGAGTGGGAGGGCTGTGAGGAAGGGGCCAAGCGTGCCAGGGAGCCCTGTGACAGTTATGTGTGGGGTAGGAATGAGTGGCCAAAGCTGAGAACGGGAAGACATGAGTAGAGGAAGTGTGAGTAACACCAGTGTCTCCTGGTGTAGGATGGACCAAAAACTCTGTGGCCAGCAGCTCTGCTCTTGTAAGTAAGGGTATTTGAGTCTTGTGTTCCAGTGTTACACTAAACTTTTGCGTTGGGGGATCATTGATGTGCAGCAGCTCACCATGTATGTAAATAACTTGCCTGAGTCCATTCACAACCACTTACCAAGATGCATTGGTCATTTTTCTCCTTGCTGAGACACAGTACCCAACACCCACAGTTTAAAGGAGAGGTTTGTTTTGTCACAGTTACAGCTGTGGTTGGCAGGCTCTGTGCAGAAAGGGCATGAGGGGAGGGTCTAGCAGGGAAAAGCTGCTCACATCACCACAGTAGCCAGGAAGCAAAGACTGAAGGAGCAAGCCAGGGAGGGAGATATATCTTTCCAGGTCTGCCTCCAGTGACACACCTCTTTTGACCAGATCTCATTGCCAAACAGAAAATCAGTTACTTCACTCCCATGATTTCATCACCTTCCAAAAGCACCACCTATGAGTGCCTGTGTGTGGCAGAGTAAGGAGGAGGACCCATGTGTCAAGTATTGAACCTCCTAGTGGTCTGTGCCTTTTGTAGAAGGGCTCTTGCATCCAGGCACAGACAAGTTCCCTGAGTTCTTGAAGCCAGCACCTTATCCTTAAGAAAGCCGTTAATGGGCCGGGGATTTAGCTCAGTGGTTTCGCAGCCTGCTGCGCAAGCACAAGGACCTGAGTTCGATCCCCGGTACCAAGAAAAAAAAAAGAATGGTTTAGGACCTGGGATTTAGCTCAGTGGTTCTGGCACCTGCCATGCAAGTGCAAGGTCCTGAGTTCAATCCCTGGTACCAAAAAAAAAAAAAAAAAGAAAAGAAAGCCATTAATGCAGAAACAATTCTAAATCTGTACAATGATGATGGATTGCAAATTGCTGGCTACTCTCCTTGACTAAAAAGGGTTCATGTTCTTCTTTAGAATATGTACTTAACTATTCCATGCCCTTATTTGTTAAGTCTCAGAGGGATTGTCTTGGATGTCACAAAATATTAAAACTGTAAAAAATTGTTTTGATGAAAGGAATGCCGTGTATTTAGAGGTAGTTAAAAATCATTACTGAGAGTCTTCCTTGCTTTGTGTCTCCAAGAATGAGATCTACTTTGATAATCTGAAAGTCTTCAATACTTGATCAATGAATAAGAGGTGCTTTGTTAGGCCGTGCTATTAACATAGAAGAGGTAGTTATTATATCAACTCTTGGTGACGTTTATGGGCTTGTGTTTTGTTAGGAAATAAACAAATATATTTCTCTGTGTCAATACTGGCACTGAATAAAAAAAAACTAATGATTCGTGTAAAGCTCCCAAAATAACCTGCATGGTCTGGAGCTCTGGCATCTTTCTTCCCATGCTAAGTCCATCTGTGATCACGATAACCCATCGGTCTGGCACGCTGCCCTCCCTGCCAACTGGCCACATGCCGTCAGTGAACAGTCTCTCACCCCTTCCACAGCCACAGCGCAAATATTAGATGAATTTCCTTTGAACTTTGCTTCCTCTTGGCTCTTAACATAGTCTCGCTGCCTGGAAGAAACAGGTTCTGGGAGCCACAGAATCCCTTATTAATCGTCCTCTTTTTTTCTGAAAAGCAAATATGAAAATAATCTTTACATTTCTCTAAAGTATTTGATACATTGTACCATGATTAGAAAAGATGTCCTATTTCTTAAAAGATTTAATTAGAATTTATTACAGCAGTGTGTGAAATATTAACTAGTTATCCCTTAAAAGAAGTATTAAAGTTTCTCTGTATAACAATAATAATACTAATAATAACAAGTCAATCACTTTTTATATGATGTTTTTTCTAAGAACCTAATTCTTTAGACACCTTCTGTAACTGGCTAGACATCGGTTATTCCATATTTTAATAATTCAGTCTAATAAAATTATATGTGTTCCATGTTAGGAGGAAAGATTTCAGAATGTTATATTCTTTTTAACACCATTATCCAGTTAGAGCATTTTTAACCATAATGATAATAATTTCCAGCTGTCACAAATCCTAAAAGTAAAGTACTACCCCCTAAATATATTTTGTTACTGAAACATGTGTAAACAATTATGAATATCTAAACCATACTAGGGTTAGTTTACGAACTCCCTCCAAAACTTTAGAGAAAAAAATGTCTCTAGTGAATATGTTGATAAATACATCTGACTTCAAAAGTTACTTTTGCAGACCCATAAAATAAAGATTGGGTATAAAAAATGGTATGAATTTTAAATTTCACATTCAAAGAGAGAAAAAAGAAATTTGTGCAATTTACCCTTTGGATTTGGAAACCTCAGATTTTCCAAAACTGCTCTAGGGATCCCCAAGTGAAGAATTATTGGTTGGTTTTCACTAAGATCCTGACTTGAGGGAGATCAAAGAAAACCTCTGACTTGCCTGTATCTGTCTGTCTGTCTGTCTATCTATCATCTATCAATCTTTTTTTTTTTTTTTGGTACTTGGGATTGAACTCGGGACCTTGCGCTTGTGAGGCAGGTGGCAGAACCACTGAGTTAAATTCCCGTCCCTATCTATCTTTTTTTAAAAAATAGAACAAAAGTACATAGATTCATTGTGCCAAGGAAGGAATTTAAGAGGATATGTATTATAAATCTTAAACTGTTTAATTTAAAACTGTTTTTAAATGAATTTATCTTTTATTTTTATTAAAAAGCATTCACAACTTCATCGAAATTCTATTTTAAACAGCACGGATTCACCTTTCTATTATCTTAATGTTGTTCAAGATGGTAAAATGTATTGTAGAACATTAGTTAACTGTTCCTACTGATTACTCTCTTTCTCTCTGGTACCTCTGTTTCTCTGTCTGTGTCTCATTCTCTCTCACTCACACACATGTGTGTGCATTCACACACACACACACACACACACATGCACAGGCACACTAAATGTCTCTAGGCTAAAACCTAGGTTTTTGATCATTCTTATTTAGCATAATTCCTGGAATGTTCTCATTTAATGTTAAAATTAAATGATGTCGTGCAAACCTAGTATGAAATTAAATACATGTTCTGTTGTTTTGTTATTATGCTCTTCATAGGAATAAGACATCCTTTCAAAATGTTTTTTAGCAAAATAGCAGTGCTATCACTGATGGCCTGGAAGGTACCAAGTAATGTAAAGTTTCTCCACATTTCAATACAAAGAAGGCCTTCTGTGCCTCAGATTTTTGAATACTCAGCAACCCAGGAGATGTGGATATCTGAGAGAGAGAGACTGTCTCCTTCCCCATGCCCACTTCCTGGGGAAGGAGTGACAGGCCCAAGGTTTCACCTCTTGAAGTAATCACCTGTGAAGCTTGGACATAGTTTTGAGAGAAAGTTGCTTTTTTTATCCAGTTGGATGTCTAGCTACTTAAAGAATGGCCTTGAACTACAAGAGAGGGAGAAAGAGCTTGCTGAGAAACTGCCACGTATGAGGCTCCAGGCTAAGAAGGCTCAAGGATCAGCCCTTCAATTCTCAGCAACTAAAGGTTTTTCTGTTCCAAGCCACAGGCCCCAGAGTTGAAGTAGAAGGCGTGAGAAACTAGCTTCTCTAAACAGGCTTAACAGGGATCCAACATGAGACCTAAAAGCACCTGAAGCTCAAGTCAGGATCAGCTGATGAGCTTACTGACACTCAGCACCCCAGGCACCCGCATCATCATCAGGGCTTATTTGAGTCTGTCCCCATTCACAGCAAGTGTGGACAATGAGCTAGACCAACAGTAGCAACACTTACAAATAAGATTTGTCTTCCCCTCTCCCTCCTCCTGCTCCAAATTAAGAGAAATAAGTCTAGGAAAGATATGACACATACTCACTCCATCTATCACCTTCAAATCTGCAGTATTAGTTTTCGATGGGTCTCTAACAAATTACCACAGATTTAGCACCTTGAAACTAGGTCACAATATGGCAGTTCCAAAATCCAGGGACAGGGTGTTCCCTACTCCTGACTCAAAAGCTGAACTGAAGTTGCTGGCCAGACTGAATTCTTTCTCAGTACTCATAGGCTACCTGCATCCTTGCCACAGGGTCCCCTCCTCCATCTCTTAAAATGGCAATGGAGACTCACACCTTGAATTTCTCTCAGGGTAAGTCTCTGTCTTCTCCATCTCTAACCTCTGGATGCAGATTTAAGTTCTCCAATTTAATGTCAACAGACTTAGGACAGACCTTCACTGCATCTATCAAATCCCTTCACAACACCACCTTAATTCTCGTTTGCTTGAATAACTAGAGAAAGATGTGTGTACACCAGCAACCACCAAAGGCTTTTCTGGAATTATATCTGACATACTCCTCCACCCAGAATGAGCTGTAAGAGCATCAACTCTAACCTGCCCTAGGAAGAGCTTTGGATTCAGCATGAAATTAAATATTTAGTGGGAATGAATCTGTTTTAGTAACTGGTAATGACTAAAGTGTGATGATATAGGACTTTAATATCATTAAGGAAACCAAGTCCATTAAGAAAGTCAGTAGGTTGGTCAAGGGAGCATCATAGTAGCAGTTACTGGAAAAAATAAAAGTATTTCTTATTTATTTACCTTACAGGTTGAGACTCCTCAAAAATACTAGTATCCATGGGTGGAATAAAACCATACAATAGAGCAGTCTATCATAGTAAATGCCTGTGTGCCACAGAAAGTTCTTGCTACATTTTATCACTTTAATGTACACGATAACCACATATTATGGGTGCTATTCTCATGGCTTAAATCCAAGTCTGTCTAGATTTGAAGCTCATGGTATTAATACTTACACAATTGGCTGCGCTTAAGCAACCATGGAATTTTTGCCCCAGATGACATATGAGGAAACTTGTTCATCCATGAAGAAAAATGTTTATCAAAGATTTGGATATTTTCACAATTAAATCATGTTCTATTCCCTCCAATTTCCTATAGTCCAATATGATTAAGCTTCCAAGTATGTGTTAATTCCTCTGGCAGTTTCTTTCCAATTTAAAAGACCCACAGTAGACCTTACCAACCATAAAATGATGCAAACAAAGATCCTTTCAGAGGTGGGTAATGTAAATGATAGGCCCTGTGAGGCCATAGGGAATGGTAAGGATTGTGGTCAGAAGGAAAGCATATGCCTTGTTCAAGGCAAACTCTACTGTGTTCAAGATTCTTAGCTGCCATTTTGGAATGCTGGTTTAGTCTTGTTAGATTTACTGATTCTTCAAAAGAAATGAAAGATGTGGATTGTGATGCAAAGATCTCCCAAGCATTATATAGTGACAAGTGGTTTTTAAAAGGGAAATCTCTTTATAAACAAAGAAATAACATTATATAATCAGGTTAAACTCAGAAGCCATTAGTGTTTTATGATATTGTCCAGCTTACTCATATTGTTAGTGACAATCTGTATGTACATGGTGAAAAAAAGGGTGGGAGTTGAGAATTGTAATGATTAAGACAATTTGTATTGCTAATGTAGAAAATACCAATTGGTGTAACAGAATTCCAGCTGGTATAACAGAACAAAATTCAGAGATATTTGTAACTCCAGGTGAAGTCTGACTCATTGCTTAAATGATGCCACTTCTTTCCTCTCTGGCTCCCAGCTATGGATTCTAGTTGTTATTTTTTTCCTCAGACTCTGTGTGGGAGTTTTGGGGCAGATATGGGTCCTCTCACATATTCACACAGGGCTATGACTCTATTGGACTTCATAACCTCACATCACATTTCTGATACTTTTTGCAAAATCGGAACAAATTTCATTATCCCTTATTAGATTCTGTGTCCAACTATTTACTATTATTTTAGTTGAACTAATGTTCAGCCTTGGAACTTGTAAGTAAATCCTTTACAAACCTCATGGCTAAGTATGGACAAGAATAAATTACAAATAAGATGGTAATGGGAAACAAATAATAGCTTTAACATAGGTTTTATCTTTCCTAGTCCTAAGATTTTATATCTAAAAATGATTAATGAAATATTTACCTGCAGTCTCAACTCTCTTCATGAACGTTATTCATTTCTCCAATGATGTATGAAGCACTTGTACTTAAATGACCCACTTTTAATTACATTGAACATTTCTACTTTCACTTCATCATTTGAACTCCACTCTTCCAACAGTCTTCCATTACATCTACTTTATTAGTCAAGGTTCTTCAGTGCAAGGTATAGAAATCAATTCTGGCTAACCTAGGCCAAGAATAAATTTATTCAAAATATTTCTTCGAGCTCACAGAACTGAGCTATTTTGAGAAGAACAGTGTACAAGGAAACAGGAATCTAAGAAAGTAGGAGGAGCCCTCATGTCATATATTCTTTTGCCAGATCTCCCAGTCTGATGCTTCTACCCCTGCTGCTGAATGTAAAGGCCATGGGTGAATACTAATCTGTCTCTTATTTGTGTCATCTGCTCCAAATTCTTCAAATTTAAGTGTTGGGCATACAGTTGGCCACATGTACTGTACGTCAGATACCCTTGTGCCACTTACCAGACACGTGGAGCAAAATAATCTGACTTTTATGGTACAGAATCCTCCCCCAATAAGAAGGGATTGAATAATTGGTGATGTTTAAAAATGACAAATGTCCCCAATCCTAGTGTTTTATTAAGCTTCACAGCAAGACAGCTGCCAGTTCAACATAAGAAAATTCATTCTCATTCCTATCACCCTCCAAAGAGAGAATAAAACAGGTTTCTGTAAAAGGCACCAAATTTTCCTCTAAAGTGTCCATGACATAGTCTAGTTGACCACTTAGTGGCAATAGTAAATAAAGAACCTAGGAATCACAGGGGTGAGCGGACAAAATGGCTTTTTAAATCTCACTTATCTAAATATTCTCAACCAATAAAAATCTAGAAGTATGTCCTTCATCTCAATTTATTTATAGATGTTTTCTTTTTTTCACTATGTGTCTATAAGTACCAAGAGCAAAAGCTCAGGGCATCACAGGTCTGATTGGAGGGGCTTGAAACAATCCTGTGTTAATATCCTTTTCCAGATGCCCCCTGGGCTGCCCACTGCTGGATACTTGGCACAAGGTTTAAAGGGGCTGTGTGACAGAGTGGATTTCAAGATTATACCCACAATTTGCCACCCAATTCCTCTCTAGTCTGGTTCTCTTCTGTGGTTCACTTCTTAAGTTCCATCTGGGTCCTGATTTCTTTAATGGTTTCTGACAGCTTATGGGCATGCTAAATGCTAATGAATACCTTCCCTTAAAGACACAGGGCCATTTGACCAGGGCTCTCTTCCAGGAGTTGGCTGCTTGCACTTTCTTTCATTCCTCTCTTGCCAGTGCCTTTCCTTAAGCTAGTGATTGTCAAACTAGAATATGCTTTGAAATCTCCTGGAATCTTGTTAAAACACATTGCTACCCCCAGCCTTGTGTTTTGGCTCAGTTGACCTGGGTGAGCCCAAGAATTTACATGTCTATTGAGTTCCCAAGTGATGCTAATATCCTGCCTCTGGTCTAGGAATTGTATTTTGAGACCCACTGGTTTCTGTTAAACTTGAGCTCATACCCTTACCTTCTCGTATAAAAAGCACCTGCTTGTAGGATTATGCAGCTCAGGTACATTCCTCTTAATCCAGTTCTGTGTTCCATTTATTTAGATCATAGGAAAGGCTATTTCTTTATCTTTCAGAAAACTCTGTCTTTGCCCATAAAAAGATGAGTTTTTATGTAACGTCACCAAGGAGATATTTTTGTCAGGGGATAAAAGACCTTTGCTACAATTTGGATCAGAAGAGTCCCCCAAAGGCTTTTGTGTTAAAGGCTTAGTTCCCAGCTTGCAAATTGGCAGACGGTAGAAACTTTAAGACATGGGGCCAGTGGGAGGTCTTAGATCATGAAGATGTGGCCTTGAAGGGACTCTGTGGGACCCTGGCCTTTTCTTCTTCTTTTGCTCCTTAACCAGGAGTAGACAGATTTGCATGGCCACATACTTCAGCCAGAAGGTCTGACCTATTGCTTCTGCCCTACCAAAGCAATGGGGCCAACTGACCACAGGCTGAAACCTCCAACACTGAGCCAAAATAAACATTTCTTTAGAAATTATCTCAGGTATTTGTTGAAGATGGAAAGTTGAGTAACATAACTTTTTCGTGGTGCTTCCCATAACTTGACCTCCAGTCCTAGATTGACCACTTTTGTATATATCATGATACAAATGTGTTTCTGTTCATTTTCTTAACTGTCTAGTTTTTTCTATTAGTGAACAACAAAAGTATTTTCAGGGCTGGGGATTTAGCTCACTGGCACTGCACCTGCCTTGCAAGCGCAAGGTCCTGAGTTCAATCCCCAGTACCCCACCCCCAAAAAAGTATTTTCAAAGATTTTTCTTGAATTTCCTAAAATTTTCAAAGGCATTCATGGTTTACTTATGTAATATCACATCAAATTGAGTAGTTCAGTGATTATTTGGATAACATAAATTACTGTTTCTCAGTTTTGCTTGCCTTTGTTAAACATAATTTCAATCTATGAAAATAAAAAGGAGAGAAAATGAAAAGGAAAGCTTTACCAAATACCAGGTGAAAGACCTGTCAAACAAAGTCATGTATGTTTGAGGCAAATTTAGTCATATATTTAAAATGTATTTTCCTGGGGTTTTTTAGTGTCTTTGTTTGCATCTGATTCTGTGAAAGCAAAAGTACACTTTTCTTGTCAAACTTTGAAAATAAAAACTCCAAAACTGACCACTAATGAAAAGAAAGACTGTGTTCATTAGCAGAGTAGATTCATGTTTGAGAGCATAATTTTGCATGAGTATCTTTAAATAATCTTAATCCCATTCATCCTAGTATTTAATCAGAGAAGTACAATGAAATGTTTAGCAATCATCAGACCAATCTCATGTTATTTAAAATTTCTTTTGTTAGAATTAATACCCTCTGCACTTCAATTTCTTTCTCATTCTTTCTGACTCCAGTCCTTGGAGACCTCCCCATCGAGTTCATGAACTCAGTCCTCTGAATGATCAACTAAAACTATGTACAGTACAAAGTTTCAAAATTATTTTATCTCTGTCTTTTTCTTCTTTTTTTAGTGGACATAATAGGGGAAAGTAAATGTTTTATAATTCAGAAAACGTCTTCAAATGTTTTAAGATCGGAATTTATGAAGATCAAGCATTTCTTTCAATTCTGGCTTTCATTTAAATCATCCATATTTCATTTGTTAGATTTCTAGTTTCTTCTGCATTAAACCAACATATGATTCCATATGTCTGTGGCTTTTATGAACTCAATGCTACTGAGAGCCGTCCAAAATTTTTAAAACATTATAACGTATGTGGCTATATTGACAAATCAACCTCCTTCTTATTGAATCAGTTCAGTATATCTAATTCTGTCCACTTTAGAATGCTAATTTGAGTAAACACAATTTACCTACAAGCTCTGCCATTAGGGCCTCTTTGAGCAAATCTTAAAAAGTAAAACAAAGCCACTAGTACATTCCACCAGAAGATCACATTTTGCCAAATGTTATTCAATTATGTATATGGGTTGGTATGGCATCAGAAAACCTGGATTTGTGTGCTGCCTCTATCACTTATTGTATCAGTGACACGGAGCATGCCACTTCCCAGAAAACTGCTATGACATGCAAAATAGAGATAATACTTGGCCTGACATGTTTCACTGTGTTGTTATTAATAGTAAAATCATAATAAATATAAAAGACTTTTGTCAGTTATAAAGTGTTATACAGATGAAAGACATACCATATTCATTTATATAGCAGACATACTGATTAATTTTGAATGATTCCAGGTCATTCTTTTTTTAGTTTTGGTTTAACATGCATCCTGACATCCTGCTATATCCAGGGAAAGGCTGCTGTTTTCATTGGTAATAAACTGAAATATGTAATCAAATTGTATGAGCTTCCATTGTAAAATCAGTTCAGAATGGCATTTCCTCTGCCATTTCAAGTTTATCTTTGAATTTTAAGAGGTGAAGTTATTTTGGTGTCTTATTTTTAGAGTAAATCCGTGTTTTCTATTCTTTTTAAAGTTAAGAATCATGGAATAATAAAAAATGTACAATTGGCAATGGCATTTTCCTAGATGCTGTGAGAAATCAATGCAAAAGAAAGTTCTTTAATGTAAAAATTCCTAAGTGTTAATAGATCATGAAAATCAGCAACAACTGTTGTGCTGAGGATCATGATCTTCAAGTAGAGGGCAGATAATTCCCCAGAGATGAAAAGAGTGCGTCTGGTGTTTGAGCTGCAGCCACATTTAACTTTCATGTCCTTTCGAGACCCGACACACTTTGTGGAAGAAGAAAGTTAACGCAGCTGCCTTTGCTAATCAGTCAGTATGACCCAGCCCCTCGAGGAGGAAGGCGGAGGCAGCCACCTTGGGAGATTCGGCAAGCCTTGCTGATTAGCAGTGAATGCTGGTAAAGTACTAAGTCTGTCTGCTCCATCAGGCCTAAAAATGTAATTTAGATGATTATCTCTGTTCCTATGAAACCTTGTGACCTATTATAGTCCGTTTGAAGTTGGCCTGCTTACACTTGTTAATAGGAAGCAAAGAAGGATTAACTCAGAGGTCACGAAATCAGAGTGTAGCCAAGATGATGGCGAAAGCACATTGGAAACCCCTCTGCCCTTGTAGGGAAGAGGAAGAACCCAAACAATAAGGGGCTGTCAACATGATTCATTTCTTTATGGAAAAAAGGAGTTCTTTGGAATGTAGCAAAACTGAATCTTTCACCTTCCACTTTCAGGGTGTTTTGATTAATTTATAAGCATCACATTCTAACAAGGTAGGGAGTCATGTTCAAGATCATAAGACTACTGAAAGGGATCACAGCATGAAGTCCGCTTGAGAAACTCGAGGAAGGTTATAGAAGCACTGTCTGAATGTTTGGATTGTTTTGTGTTTTGTGTGGATTGTAAGGTATGAAAGAACTTACTAGAACCCATTAGTTTTGGTTCACCATCGAGAGTTTTTAAAGTTGTAAGAGCTGAGCTCAGCTGCTAAGGTCATCACTTGGCTCAGCCTCTCTCTATGCAGAGCTCCTCACTATGGATATACATGCTAGACACACAGTCACAGAAGTATTTCTTACGGGTCAGAATTTTAACCTGCTGAGAAAGGTGCTCTATGAAAGTGTTTATCAGCTGTTAGCTTTACCTACTTGATATTTCATTTTTAAAAACTTAACATTATTTTTATACAAATATTTTTGTGCCAAGAAAGAAAGAAGAGAAAGGAGAGTGAGACAGAGAGAGGGAGGGAGGGAGGGAGGGAGGGAGGGAGGGAGGGAGAGTGAGAGAAGCTACATTCCTCCTTAGCCTTTTTTTTTTTAATTTATCTTTTGAGACAGAGTCTAAGTTGTTCTGGCTGTCTCAAACTTGTGATCATCCTGCCTCAGCCTCACAAGAAGCTGGGATTACAGGCATGCACCACCACCACACCTGGCTTTATTTTGTAATTTTTTTCATTAAGTTTATTGGTACATTTTAGGTATACAATACAGTTACCTTCATCATTGGGAAATTGTACCTTTACATGATGTATCTTGGTTCTTATTTGCTCCCCATTCCCCTGTCCTCCCTTCAACTTCTCCACCCCTACCTATTTACAGGGACTTTGTACCATTTTTTCCTTTTCTCATATTTTTTCCTTTCCCTTCTTTCCTTTCTCCTACTCTTCCCACTTCCCCTAAACCATTAGACTTTTTCTTCCTATTTCTCATTATCAATTATACATTTTGATCCTTATTTACACTTTTAGTTTCTCACACCAGAGAAACTATTTGGTATTTACATGTGTGTCCTATTTATTTCACTTAAGAGTATGGCCTCAATGTGCATCCATTTAGCTATAAATGTCTCTAGTTTCTCATTCTTTATGGCTGAGTAGTACTCCATTTTATAAAAAAAAAAAACGTATCTTCTTTATCTAGTCTCAAGTTGATGGTCAATTGGGTTGTTTCCAAGCTTTAGCTATTGCAAACTGTGCCACTATAAACATGGGTGCACATATATCACTGTATTTTGTAATTTTTAAGAAGTTAGTGAAAAATATCTTAATATTTCAAAATTAGTCTTCCCCATCCAAAAGATCAAAACTGTATTCTTCTAAATTCTATCACATAAACTAATGTTAACTTTTTAAATTCATTACTTTTGTATCCTACTATCTGAGAGATTGTCCAACACATCCAAATATCCAATAAATATTGGTTGAATGAATAAGCTCATCAATCTATGGCAAATGTATCCAGAAAGAAAGTGTGGCAGCCATGGTGATACCCCCCACCCTGTATTCAGAATAATAGTTCTGAAACCTGTTTTCTTCCTAGACATTTGTAAACTGATTTTTGAATTAATATCTAGGGTAGATTCATTTCCTTTACATTAAAGTCTTTAAGTCATTGTGTTTGGAAATTATTTTTCCACAATACAGATGGCTCCACTAAAACAATTGAATTTATGAATATCTGTGGGAGGAAATCACTTCCTTCTTTGGCCTCCACTGTCTCTTTTTACACTGGCCACACCTTAGTGATACTCTTGTTTGCATGCGTGTCTCTACTGTGTATTCCTTCTTAGTGTTGGTATCCCTGACACCTCACAAAGTGTAATGGTAAAAGGTGGCTATCCAGTGAATGTTTGTTGATTGACTGGATGAGTGTTGAAAAATAAACCCCTATAAGGAATCTGCATAATTTCCAGAGTGATGAATTCACATGTCTCCCATCAGATTCCCTATCATCAGGAGCGTCATACTCATCACAGAGAATCCACAGTCTTCACATTCCTCTGGTGCTGCCAGCAAGAGAGGTTCTTACACCTCTCTGAGGCCCTGCTCCACCATTTACATGGAGTAGCAGACCTTTATGGGCCCTTCTCACTTTGGCCCCACTCTGTTTGGCAATAAGTGTCTTTTGTGCTTCTCTGTATAAATGTAGAGTCTTTTGATTCATTATAAATTTATATACTTATTAACAAATATAATTAAATAAACAATTGTAATACATGTGATACACTTAACATGGTGCCTAACAAAAATAAGCACTCAATAAAAGTTAACATTATTATTATTATTGTTGTTGTTATATACAATATACAGTGCTGATAAATATAATTTCCTTCTTGAGCTCAGTATAGAGAGAAAAACAAATGTTTAACAGATAATACTACTAACAAACTAAATATAATTGTCTTATGACGTGTATACTATGATTGAAAAGTATAAAGTCTTATAAGAAATGAGTTTCCATCCTTCATTAAAATTCAACAGATGAGATTTTGAGATTTTTTAAGTCTTTCAATCTCCTATATTGCCAATTAAGGATTTTTTGTCATCATTCAATGATTTGCAAATTATTGATTAAATAATTTCTAATTTACTCAGTAAATGTTAACACCTATTTAAATTTAGAAAAATCTCTGTGCCAAATATAAAATTACTCAAACTTAAGCGCTTGTTTTTCTTCAATACATCTTCATATATTTTCCAATTGACTGAGTTTGGTTTAATACATAATAGAAATAATATTTTAGATTATCAAATGAAAAATATATCTAAAGTCAAAGAAATACGTAAACTTAATGATCACTTATGTGGCAAATCAGCTAGCAAATATTTTTAATTAAAAATAGTTGCATTTTTGTTGGCAAAGTACCATTTCCCAAATTTTGCTATTATTCATACAATTTCAGATTTAATTGAAAGCAGGAACTTTCAAATGTATGGGGATTTTATATCTGTACACTACTCCCACCATCTACTGAGTTTGCCCTCTAAATAGTTTTCCTGAATCCTGAAAGTATTATTTAAAAAATATATAACCTATTTTGACTTTCTTTATAAATCTTCAATATGCTGAAATGTTATCAAAGTATAGTTCCTTTTCAAAAAATTTTTTTAGATCCATAGTCAATGAATCTTAACAGTCCCGTAAAAGAGAGTCTATGATATGGAAACCGAGACACTTAAGTATGTGTTAGTCAGATTTGCCTTGCTGTGACAAAATACTTGAGATAAAATCTTAGAAGAAGGAAAGGTTTATTTTGACTCATGGTTTCAAAGGTCCCAGATCCCTGGGCTCTGTCCCTTTGGGCCTGTGGTGAGGTAATATATCATGGTGGAGCAAATGTGCTTACCTCATGAATACCAGGAAGCAAACAAGGGCAGAGATCCCACTGTTCTCTTCAAGGTTACCTTCCCTAATGACCCACAACCCACCTCCTAAAGGTTCCACCACCTCCCAACAGCACCACTGGCTGGTGCCAAGGCTTCAGCCTTTCGGGGACATTCCAGATCCAAACTACAACAGTATCTCATTACACAGGTTGCTGGAGCCCGGCAGGCAGCTTTGTTCCAGAGCCCTGCATCTTAGTCAGTCTTCTATTCTTCCTTCAATAAAATATATCAAGATTATGATCAAAGTAACACTTTTGTTTCTTGAATTGCAATATCAGTGCTTCAAGAAAGTCCCAAAACTGAAGTTGAATTATCTGTAACACAAAGTTCTAACTTTTAAGTTCAAATAAAATTTGAATTAATGACTACCATATTTTGAAAATAACCAGTACGGCATGGCTGTTTACCAACCATAACAGAGTAATAGAGGAAGGCTGAGGCTGACACCAGAGTGGGCCAACGAAGATGAAAGAAGCTCAGACCAGCTCTTGAGAACAAATAGATTTGTCAAACGAGGCAGCTAAGCCAAGGGATATGACTCTTATTCTTTCAGAAAATGGTGACAACAGGGGTCTAAGAGCAGCAAATTGAACTGAGGTGAGTGGCTTCCTATGCCACACAGACTGGAATGAGAAATACTTGGTGATTTAATTGGGCAGGCAGGTGTGAATTACTTAGAGAATTAGTCCATGCTAGCAGGACCCTGGCCACAGAGAGAGGACTAGAGAAATACGTGGAGAGTTTCACATGCAAAAAAGGAAAAATGAAAAGAAAAAGTAACCTTGAAATAACTTGAATTTCACAGGTAATAATCACACAATATTATGTGATATAAAAGTAATAGCAAACAAAGCCTGCTAAAATTGAGAGGAAAATGTCTATAAATGTATCCTGAAGTTAAAACAGTTATGGGAACCATTGCTATCTTTTTCTCATTGTTTCTTTTGTTTTCTTTGATTCTGTCATTTGCCTTTTTAAAAGGTGTTTTATAAGGAACCGGCAGCATTGGAAATGTCACAGGTGGCATATTAAAAGAAAGATTGTATTTGGAATATCACATTTAGTTTTAGTTTACACATTACTAAAAATATATAAAGCGATTGGATGGAGTTCACAGAAGAGCAAGAAAAACCATTAAGAGAATGAAAGGACTGATTTATTAGCTATGATTAAAGAAACTAATTGTGTCCAAAAGGGGAGGAGAGGAGTAAGACAGCAGCTTACAAGTATCTGAAAGGTGCAAAGTCTCCTGTAGTGAGACAGTGTTTTTCTCTGTATAACAGTAAGTGTACTTTGTCAAACAGATTTGAATTAGAAAGAAAATTGTTACTTAATGCATTTATAGAGACAGTAGAAAGAGCCCCTCTGATAATCTCGTACATTTTCTAGGCAAATGGCCTCTCATTTTGAAAAGGACCAGAGCTATCCAAAGTAAAATATGTTATTTGTATTATTTCTATTATAGAGGTTTATGCAGTTCTTGGAAAGGAAGCATGCATAATAATAGTGACCAGAAGTGCTCCAAAGAATACAAAGATTTATAGCTCTAGGATAAATGTCACGTTTTGACTTGTAGCTACGTCATTTTACTACCTGGGAAGTCAGAGTATTCTGGCAATAGGATACTTACTTAAATTAGCAAGGGCTAGTAGCAGCTTCCATGTTTTGTATTTTGATTTGGTTTTTTGGCTTTTGCCCATTCTTTTTCATAAACGTACCACTGATTTAGATGCAGTGGGACTGAATTATTTTCTAGTAATTCTCATTTTAGTAACATGGCTGTCTGGCTAGAGAGATGCAGGTTCCTTTTTGGCTGTAACACTTGTTGGCAGTTTTTTTTTTTTGGTACCGGGGATTGAACTTGGGTCCTTGCGCCTGTGGAGCAGGCAACGGAACCACTAAGCTAAATCCCTGGGCCTGTTGGCATCTTAAAAAAATATGATCTTAGCTCCCACACTATAAGCATGAAACAGTGTGTGTGCATGTGTGTGTGTGTGTCGGTGTGTGTGTCGGTGTGTGCCGTGTTGTCCAGCATATGGAAAATACTTAGTTGATATTAGCTGCTCTTGCCTGTTCCCCTTCACCCTCTACCCATCCTTACAGTCTTCATTCTGTACAAGTTCCTGATGTTGGCAAGTTTCATATTTTTTAGAGAAGCAGAAAATGCTAATTTTATGTGAAAACCTTCCATTAAATTTTCAAAAATTATTTAAAATGTTTAGATAGCCAAACAAACACACACAAAGACCCTTTGTTTACCTCAAGTAGTTCATTTCATAAAGAGTTTTGGAAATGCCATGGTTGAGGTATATGGTAAACTAATGTTGGAGGCATTTTTAAGGAAGACTAAAAAATTAAAACCAGCATTGGCTGCAAATGAACAAAATTTTAAAAACACAACAAAAACAGTTCAGTGGTCAACTTTTCCCAAAATGTTATCAGTAGGAAGTGTGACCATGCAATTTAACAGCTGTCCTCTCTGGAGGAGTAGGTTTGAATTAGAAAACCTACTAGAGTGGTTTCAGTTCTGCTGAAGACCTTTCCCTTGCTTTTTGAATGCAGTCACTGAGGAGAGAGGAAGTTGATGCAGCAAACAGTGAAAGAGGGAAAATGACAGAGTAAGTTGTTGGGGAGACAGCACTGAGGTAACCCCACTAAGTGTTCCTTGGCCCCATTGCTGAGTGTAAATGCATAGAGAAGAGTCTTAGCTTCTGACTTCCTGGAGGAATTTAACCAGAAATTAAATTTCTTTTCAGAAAAAAATGTTATATTTTTACACACCACATGTGTTGTCTATGCTAACCCTCATGTGCAATATCTTCGGCTATGGGAAAAAGCATTAGCTTCGTGCTATGATGTGGGGACAGAAAGAGAGTTGGGGACTACTTGATCAGGAAGATCCCCTGCAAGAACACTGGAAGAAAAGTTTTTTTGTTTTTGGTACCAGGGATTGAACTCGGGACCTTGCGCTTGTGAGGCAGGTGCCAGAACCACTGAGCTGAATCCCTGGCCGCAGGAAGACAAGTTTTTAACATGAAAAACAAATAATTGTGCAGAGAGATGTACAGGGGTATGCAAGATGTTGTAGCCTTTACTATAATGGGGACAGTGGGAGCATATTGATGAAAAAGTGAAGGTACACAGGGAATTAAAGAGCTAAGGCAGTAAAACAGACAAAAGGATAACTGAGGGTAAATGGTGGCCCCAATGAATACAAAGGGAGAGGTAGAGTAGCTGAATTTATGGAGAAGATGAAGATGTTCACTGGACAAGTTGAGTTTCTAAGGTGTAGGTGGTCATGTAGCAGAGTTTTCAGGCAACTAATTAAAATCTGAAGGAGAAGGTTGATACTGGGATTAGAGATGTGGGTGTTATTGGTATTGAAGTGATAGTTCAGTCTGTAACGCCAGATGATTCTACCCCAAAGGGTTTGAGAAAAGAGGCCTAGGAGGGAACCATAGGAAAGTCCTATATTTGGAGGGTAGGAAAAGGAACATATAACAGAAGAAGTAAGAGGAATGAAAGAACTCATGTAGGAGGTCTATGTTATAGGATGCTGTGGAAGCCAACCTCAAAGATATAAAACAAAGTAATGTGTGGAGTCAAAGTCTGCAGAAAAGTGTCTGTGGGGAGTTAGACTATGAATTAACCTGTTGGCTTAGTTAGCAGTAAACATTACATGTTTTAAATTGTTCACAGTGTACTAATACTAATACTGGATTTCACATCTTGTATTTAGAGCTCTGAACTGATTTAGAGCTGTGTTTTTCTGTTAGTTGAATGACTGGGCCAGTGATCATACCCTTTCGCTATGCTATTCACAAAGGAGACTTACTGGATTTTCAGAGTCCTGGGGTCATATAAGATGTGATTCTCAGATATGGTGCAAAAGATGCCTAAGATCCTTCCAGACACATTCCCAAGGGCACCGGTCCTGTCACACAGGGGCAAACAGCAAATGTGGGTGATGACTCTTAAACTCCTTGTCCTGTTTTCCTGGGAATGCATGACCACACTGCAGAAGAGACCACTGTTTTCAGTTGATGGTCCATTTTACTTTATTTTTAAAGTCAACATATGAATGGTTTCCCTAGCTATTAGAAATATATTTATCTGGGGAAATACCAATATTGAAATGGAAAAACTCAATGTGTCAGCAAATTTGATTTTCTTCCAGAATTCTGAAGCTCCTTGATTTCCTCTGTTATACATTAAAAACAATAGGATAATAATATCTTCAAAATAATTATTTTAATGCATCATGAAATCCATGACAAAATCTAGAATTACATAGGACATTACCTGCAGAGTCCCCTTCTTTGTCTTCCCCCATGAGTGACACCACAGTGAACACCCTCCCTTCTGCTTCATCTGCTATTACAAGACTGAGATTTACAGCAACCCATAGATGTTTTCTTATTGTATAACAGAAAAGTGAAGGAAAAAAAGAGAGAGCTAAATGTGCTTTTTATGATAGAAACTGGATACCATCTTTAGATGGTCAACCTCCATATCCTATATACTCCACAAATATGAGGAGGTTTTATTATTAGGGCCATTCTACAAATGAGGAAAATAACGCAGAGTGTTTGGGTCACTTTCTGAGGGTCACGCAACCCTAGTCTGTGACAGGACTGGGATATGATTTTCAAATAATTGCAAATATAGAACATTGCATGCATATATTAATTGATGATAGTTTGGTCTCATAACTTAATTTTGTGCTGTGTTAGATACTCCAGGAAAAGACTGGTATCTGAAATTCAAAAGTCACACATATTCCAAATAAACATGGGAAACTATTTAGAGGTGCCATTTGCTTCTCTTTCAGCTGTGTATACATGCTCATTTCCCTCACAAAAATATTGTGTGCTAGACCAATCCAATATACTAAATTTTTTCTGTTATTTTGGATGAGTCAATAAAACCACTAGATCATCTCCAGTAAAATTACAACATGTCAATCCAAGCTAGACTAAAATGAGAGCTTTTTTCAGTTGCAATGATGTTATATTCCCTGAAATAAAAACTCACAGAAAATTCATAAAAATAATGCCAGAATTTAGGTAATTTATGCTAAGGTATATTTTACTACATTAAAACTAGACCAGCTCTTATAAAAACCAAAGAAATTCAGTCGATAAAGACAATAACTGGTCATAGTAAGGAGTGAAGTGACAGTTCAGTAATTTTCCTTCCCTTCCTCTTTCCTTCTGTTTTCTTTTTACATTAATTTTTAAATTTTTATTAGTACATGTTTGCAGTACATGCAGTTTACAATCATTTTAGGGAGTGTACATATATATAATACAGCTTGTTTTGTTTTTAATCTTTTCCAGTCCCTTCCTCTCCCTCTCTTCCTCCTCCTCTAATTCCCCTTTCCCCATTTTCATTCTTATTGATATTATTAATCTTAGTTCAAGTTTATGGTATATAATGTTTATATTTGCTGAGGTTATTATGTTCCTGTATATGGCATATTCTTACTCTACTTATTACCCTTTCTTCTCACCACTTGCCCTTCCTTCCGTTTTCTTCTCTTCTTCCCTCCTTCCTTTCTTTTCTTTCCTCCTCTTTCCTTTGTTTTCTTTCCCCTACCTGCTCCTTTCCTCCTCTCTTCTTCATATTTTTGTGGTTATTAAGTATTGCTGTGTTCTCAGGCTGAGACTTCTATTTCAAGAGACCTTTGGTGTGACTGGAAACAGCATGTTTCAGAGAAGCTCCACTGTGAGATCCTGAGCTCTCAAAGCAGACGGCCAACTGTGGCTTTAAATTCCAGTTCCGCCTTAGTGTAAGGACTACTTTGGACAAGTTTTACCCCATCGCTAAGATGAAAATAATTGTGCCCACTTCACTATATTATTGTGAATGATATTCACTCTATTATGAATTGAACATGACGACGTCTATAATCTGAGGACCACTGTATCTGGCACGTGGGATGTGATTGAAACATTTCTTTCCTCCCTTTTCCTTAATCTTCTTTATACTAGCACTTTGTTTTTTTCCAAATAATTATTCCCGCTTATTATCCTAAGGTTTAATTTTAGCCCTTCTAATACAAGATGTATGTGGGAACTTGATCCAGTAATAATAATTTTAAAAACTGAGGCAACAGAATGAATTTATAGGCCAAAGCTTTACTTGTTTGTATTTACTTTGTATTACTAGGGTTAGAACCCAAGGCCACTACACTGAGATACATCCCCAGCCCTTTTAATTTTGAAACAGGCTCAGTAAGTCACTAACTTGCGAGGCTAGGCTCCAGCTTGAGATCTTCCTGCCTTAACCCCCCCAGAGAGCTGGGATTACAAATGTGTGCCAACCTTCCTAGCTAAGCAAAAGCTTTAATTGAGAAGGAAGAGCAAATGGAAAGGGATAGCTTCGAGGGGAAGAGAAGCTGAAGGGGGCAGAGCTCTGATAGAGAAGATCAGACTGGCTTGTTAATAAGAGAGTGGGACTAGTTTTTAAAAGAGTTGCTGAGGTAGGGTAGGTTTGGTAATTATCCATTGAGTCATATGTATTGAGGTCTTCTTAGAAGCCTCCTCTAAGGGATTTCTTCCTAGTATGGACCTGCACCTGTTCTCACCTTTGGAGACATCATGGTGCCCTCTTGCTGTTACAGCTCACCTGGCTCTTGGGAAAGAAGAAGACAAAGGAAGGGCACATTCCATGTATCATTGGCCAGGGTGGATAGGGGAAAATTTATCTTCACTTTTAGTGGGTAACAGGTCATGGATTAGAGCCCAAGAATCCCTTGTTCTCTTATCCCCATAAAGATCCCTTTTCTATTTCGCTTTCCAAAACAAACAAGCAACAACAAATACTTCATTTAGTTTTTCCACAAAGCCTTACAAAATTTAAGACTCTGCCAACAAATTATAGTCATGAATAATCAGATAATCCACATTATTTTGTGTCATAGAACCCACAAGTTCTCCCCAAATGTTGAATGCTTAGTGTCAACTATTTGGGCTCTAAAATAATTTGGCTTCTTGAAACTCAATAGGTTCTTTTCCTCAAGATTACCAATAGTTTCTACTCTGATTAAGCTTGGAAATTCTTTTTTGAAAAAAAATTGCAACAAATGAAGCAGTGTATGGCAAGAAAAATTTAAAATATAAGTAATATTTGCTTCAAAGATTTTTAAACTTGAAAACTATAGTTGGTGACAGTTGCCAGCTGAGAAATATTTATTGAATATTAACTCAGACTCAGATGTGAAAACATAAAAAGCCCTCACCCTCAAAAATCTTCCCAAGGAAACATAGAAAGGCAGTAAGGACACTCAAGAATTTCAGATACCCTTGGAGTATTTCAGAAGGCTGAGAGTCTTCTGAAAATTCCTAAGGCAAGGGCTTTGTCTCTTCCTCTTCTCTCACAGACCTAATGGACAAAACAATAAGCAGTGGATATATGAATAGATAGCTGTAACAAATTGCTTGAGTAAGTATTTAAAATATGTGAAATACTTTAGATATTAGTGGTTATTAGATGTAAATAGAATAAAATTGATTTGTTTTCCAGATATTTCAATTTTGCTTTCAAAGTTGGTTTACAATATAAATAAGGCATAGGATAGGCTTATGCTTTGGTAATTGAAGAAATTTTAGGCTGTCAATTGGCTGAAAATTGATACAATTTACCGTGTCTGGGTGGGAGGGGCACAATTGTTTTCTACTCTTTTTTGTGCAGTGCTGGACATTGAATACAGTGTTTTCCATATTTCTTTAAAAATTATGTCTTTTTGTGTAGCTCTTTTCTTTCAAGAGGGAGAAAATAGAAGCACAGTTGAATTCTTTATTGGATGTGGGAATTTTGATATAGATATATTTTTTCTATTATTTGGCAGTTGGATTGATATGGTAAAAGAGAAGAGTTGATGTCCTCATCCTACTTGAAAAAACAGAGGACACAGCAATAATTTCTGAGAACAGTTGAAATATAAATACATCTAGTCCATTTCCAGATAAGTGTGAAATAAGTACTATTATTTTAATTTAATCCTAAAGCTGTTTTTCATTATTTCTAGGTTTTCCTACTCCCATCAAAAAAGTCATACAATGCTTAACCTTTCTTTTTAAGCCTTTAAGGAGACTCATATTTCCTTGTAATAAGTTTGGATTATATTTCATTCAGAAACCAATGGGTGGGTTTCCATTGCTTCCAACTTTAACAATGCTAAAGATAATTGTAACTATTTTCTGACTTATACTCTGAGTACATTCAACAATTGCCTTAATCAAAAATTTGGCAAAGAAATTAGAATCACAACTGGAGGTGAGGGAACAGAAAATCCTTGCAAAGTGGATGCAGAAATGTGCTTAGTTCTCACTGCTAGCAAATTAATGGAGGAATAGTCAATTTTGTTTTCTTATACTGTTAAGTTTCTTTACAAAGCAAACCTTATCAAATCTAGAGAAGGGAATAATATTCAATATTTAATGATGTGTGCAGCAAAAAGCATAAAAATAATTGTTGCTATGCCTAGAACTACTTAATTCCTGTAGGTAAATTAAGAGTGAAGAACACACGGGGATTTCTTTGAGATTAACTTCACTCTGCTCTGTGGTTAAAAGCACAAACCAGCTTGCAGCAAAAAATTTCAGAAATGAATGTTGTTCAACATAAATGATCACACAATGGCAGCAGCATAAGTATGGCCCAGTGCAACTCTATCACCCTTTCTGAGACCCAAAGCACAATAAATGTCTTCTAGGTCAAAAGCATCAGTTCTCTCTATAGAGAATAGTACATGGTCCCTGATAAATTTTAAGTAGCATGCACAAATATGAATGCTTTCTAGATGAAAAATTAGCAAATGATATACCTCTGTAGAGAGAGAGCATAAGATATAAGAAACATTCAATTCTTTTAGTAGGTACTCCTATACTTTTCATAAATAAGTGTGATTGATATAAATAGCACAGGACAACACTCACTGTATGATTATTTTAACATCCACTTTTACCTTCAAACACGTTTAAATTTTAATTCTAAAATGCCTCTTATATCACAGAAGATAAAAATAGATAACTACCTCAATATACAAAAATTAGTATCTGCAATCACCAAAAGATTAAGCATTTTATTTTGTAACCAATAATTAAGAATATAGTTTTTAGCTGTAGAATCAAGAGCTAAGTAATGGTGGAGGATTTGGTGGCAACTAGAGAGAAAAACGATAAAGTTCCACATAGTTACCTGCAGCCCTTCACTCCCCATTTCTACAAAACAGCATAATTTGAGAGCAAAAAGCTCAGCAAGCAGCTGCACTTGGTGAATGTGAGCAAACTGTGCATCTTCTGGGAGTTCTTATAAATGCATTGAAAATGCTGACACGTGTCCAATTGTCACAGTTTCCTAATGGATTTTTAGTTTCACAGCTGCTGAGATTCTGTACTTTAACAATCGTAAGTCCTATTCCAAACAGAAAAAAAGAAGGCATATACTGGGAAAATTGCAATAGACAGATAGTATTCTGACATAGGGCATTTCAAAGGCTTTGTAAACAACTAATCAGTCATATATGAGAATTTATTAAAGTGTTGAGCATTATATCCAATAAACTGGATACAACACTAATAATTATGGAATATACATTTTGCCACTGACTACTCTTCCATAGTCATTAAAAATAATTTGAGAAGAAAGGTATTTATTTCTGTATGTTTCAATTTGCTTCTCTGCTCAAAACATTGTTCCATATTTAAGACCTTGTTATCTATACATTTAAGCAGGTAAGGCCATAAATTTGGAAATGCTGCCCAAAATTTTGTAATAGCACTTTATTCCTTCTCTGTCTTTGGTAAAATGTCCTTCAAATTTTGTCTCAACATGGGTCTGTTATCCAAACATTGTAGACATGGAAATTCATAGTAAGCTTTGTTTTCAATAAGTTTGAAAGTTCACAAAATAATGCTTAAATGTTGTGAGACACTAGCACTTATCTTCTGTATGGTTGTTATAAGAGAGATTCCTTACAGCTTATTTGAAATTCTTGATATTTTATGCCTCCATGAAAATGTTGTCCCTGGGCCAGTATGAATGTTTGGTTTCTTGGTGACTGGAAAGCTGTGCACCAGCATAATTCATAATTCTTCAAAGATATATATCACATAGTATGTGCTCATCTACCAAAATTATCAGTATCAAGAATCAAATGTAATAGGTGCCTAGCAGCTTATTGAAACAAAGCCTTCTGTGAGGCTCTAAGAAATGAAAAAATATGTATCTTGTAAAATTGTTTTAAACATTTTTTTTCAAAATTATCTTAGAGCTGGGAAGTAGGCTCAGTGATAGAATACTTGCCTAGCACGTGTGAGTCCTTCAGTTTGATTCCCAGTACTGAAAAATTATTATCTCAAGTCTTAGAAGGTTGCTGGCTCAGGTTTAATCAACCCAGTCAATAGCTGGATTTCTGTCCAGTGATTTAAATTGGTTGAATTTGTTTTGTTTTTTCTGGAGGATAAAAGAAATTATTCATCCAATTTCTCAAACCCTCACAAATACATCAAAAAGTCTAAAGGGTATGTGTTTAAACATGTATCTCCATGGGCTGGCAAATTGTGCTAGAAGAGGATTTTGACATGGGTATCGCTCATTCTGTTGCTTCCTGCTTCCCAAGTGAAAACAGATCCATCCTGAGCTCACCTCCTCACACACCTGATTAGCTCTGTAACACATTCATTTATTGTTTTCATTCTAGATGTAATTGTTTAGGCATTAGGAATAGTGGTCAGCAAAATAAACATGAATTCTCTCTTCTGCTTGTGTGGGGTTTATGAAATACTCCACAATTTAGACATTAAACATCCAAATAAGTAATATACTGATTACATGTTAGACTAAATGCTGTAAAGAACAGGTTGCGACGATGGACAATGACAAGGGACACTGTAGTTAGCAGGATTGTCCAAGAATATCTCACTGTGAAAGTGTATTTCAAATCAGAGGAAAGTGGTGTGAAAATAAACTGGAGTAAGAAAATTCCAGGTTAAGGAATTGGCTTGTTCAAGAAAGTGCTTGGTTATGGCAAGAAAGGGCTTAGCAATTTAAAAAGAAAACATCAGAAAAAAAGAGTGACGATGATTGAACAAGGAAGCTAGTGTTACATGAAAAGAATGGAGAGATGGATTGGGACCAGGTTGTGTATGTTTCCTGGACCACGACAGGGGGTGGCGGGTAGACTTTATGTTCATTGCACTTAAAGGTGTCTCAACCTCCCCAGGTCTCAAATTAAACTTGTGATCTTTTTTTTTCAATTATACATTAAATTATACATTGTTTTAATTACAATATCAAAATTTAGAGGACATTACCAGAGATTTTACAGAATTTAAAAGGATATAGAAAGCATAGTATAAAAATCTTTTCTCAAATAAATTTGACAACTTCTAAGAAGTACCTTGGAAGACAAATTAATGAAACTAACTCTGGAGGAAATATAAAATTTGAATAGCACCTATTAAAGAAAGTATATTCTTAGCTTGAAAAACCAACCTATATGACAACAACAGGCTCATATGCATTTTAACTGATAAATTATATCAAACATTTAAAACAGAAAAAAGAAGGAACACTTCTCCCCTCATTTTAGGAAATCATCATTGTGCTAATCCTAAAACTAGATAAAGATAATAGAAGAAAAAAGTATGAACATAGATAAAACTTTGTTTAACAAAACAAACCATTAGAAGTCAGATCTGGCAGTATGTAGAAAGTGGTTTTATTATAGGGATGGGAGTGTTGGTTCAGCATTGGAAGATCCACCCCCAAGAGTCATCATTTTAACAGAGGAAAGGAAAAAGCCATATGATCCTGTCAGTAGTTAGAGAAAAAGTATTGGTCTAGATTCTACAGCTGTTCATGGTAAAAGTTATCAGGAGACTAGAAGTAGAACAGAACCTTCTCAACAGATAAGACATGTACTCCACACTTCCAGCAAAAACACCTTATATGAATGGAAAAAATGCAATGCTTTCTCCCTAAAGTGGGGAACAAGGGCAGATATGCCTACTCTTCATCTGTCCATTAAACTTTAAAACATAGGCCCAAACCAAAATAGTTTGGCAATAAAAAGAAACAATTAGCATAGGATTGGCAAGTTAGAAGTAAAATCTTTATAAGTAGATGAAATGATCATCTACAGAGAAAATACTAAGAAATCTCTTGGAGCCCCTAGAACTTGTATTTGAATTTAGCAAGATTAGAAAACACAAGGTATATATAAAAACTCAGGTCTATGTATACTTGCTATAAGTGAAGAATTGGATATTGAAATTTGAAAGTTATGTAGGAGTACAAAGGACCTAGAAAAGAAAAAAGAAAAAAAACAGTGTTGGAAGACATTCAGTACCTAATTTTAAGACTTCCTCTAAAGCCACAGTAATCAAGGCAGTGCTGGCTTAAGGAAAGACATATAGATCATTGGAATAAAACAAACATTGGAATCTAGGCATAGAACCATACATATATGGTCCACGGAGTTTTGAAAGATTATTTAACATTAACATTTTATAGAACATAAACTCAAGAGCAGGGGAAAAGATAGTGTTTTCAGCAAATGGTACTAGAACACCTGTTATCCATATGTAAAAAATTAACCTCAACCCTTCATTTCCATACATAAAAATAACTTGAAAGGATCTATGAACCTAAATATGAAAGACTAAAACTATAAAACTTTAAGAAGAAATTATAAGGGAAAATGTTCATGAATTTAGGATAGGCAAGAATTTCCTAGGATACACAAACTTGTGATCTTGTCTAAATCAGTCAGGTCAGTGGAGAGCAAGACACACCCTAGGTTTTTCAAACAGTTTATTTAACTGTGGGAATCGCAAATGATAGAAGACCTGAAAAACAAAGAATAATGATGAGGTGACCTGAATTACAGTCTGTACCGTCCTGTAGAGTCCATGAGATGAGGTGGCTTTTCAGATTCTTGTGTCCTCTCTCCCCATAATATAATGTGACCATAAAGTCTGGAAGCATAAAGTCTATTATATTATCTTATCTCATTTTGTTTTGTTTTACAGACTGAACAACCAGACATATGTGATTTTCGATAGGATGCAGGGCAGATGTACCCAATAGCACACAATTAAGTGCAATGTTCACATCTGATTAGGCACATAATTCAAACAAACCAATAATTTAAAAATATATTTAAAAATAAGAGTAATTTGAAAACTGTATATTTTCTGAGATTAAGGACTTATTAATTCTTGTAATTTCAATGATTGTGTTTTAGTTATATTAAAAAGCATTTATCTGTAAGAAATGCTTATTGAATTACTTATAGGTAAAATGACACAATTTCTAAAAATGGCCTTAAAATAATTCCATGAGGCTAGATTAGGGAGTAGAAGTTAAGATTAAATAAGACTGACTATATTTTGAATATGAATGTTCAATACACATTGACTCTATTTTCGTTTTATTTGAACTTTTCTACAAATAAAACATTGAAAATAAAGTAGTGAGAGGAAGCTTGTAAAAAAAAAAGAAAGATAAGAGATTCCAAAAATGAGCCTTGAAGATTATAACTTTTAGAGATAGGAAAAGGGAAGAACTGAAAAGAAAGGGCAAAGAAGATGAAAAAAAGAAAATCAAAAGCCAACAAAAAATATATGACAAATATATGACAAAAGATATGACAAAATATGTGAAATGTGACTGAGAAATAGAGTAAGATGAGGTGGAGAAATCCTACTCATCTCAAGCGTGATGGAGGCTCAGCCATATCTTTGGCAATAGGATATAAAAATAAGTCTTAGATTCGAGCTTGGGGCAGGAAAATATTGCTCCTGCAGCTAAGTATGCAACCCTGCTCACTATACTAAAGAAAACTGAGGCATGGACCAAAGCTTTAGCACCAGTAACCTTGGTTTTTGTATGTCACCACATTCTGCATGATTATCACAGGAGCAGCTAGAGTGGTGGCTATACCTTCTGGCATGGTCCCTTAGGCATTCCTGAGTCCAGAACACATATTGTCAAATAATGGGCTTCACTTCTACTTTCACTTCTAATATCTTCGTGCTCCAAAATACCCCTTTGTCATTTAAGGAGAGTATTTCAAAGGCTAGTATAAAAAGTCCTATAAAATCAATGAAAATTTATCAAAAAAAAGAAATCTACTTACAAAAAATAAATAATTTAGCAATGATGTCTTTTAATTTAAAAATAAAAAGCTTGCCCATAAGTAATTTTTTAAATTTCCATAATTTTTGGAAGTAAGATTGGTTCTAGCTATAAATCTTATTTTGATTTACTGATTTTTTTCATATAAATTGTACTTATTTTCTTATTTACTTTTTAAACTCTGTATCCATGTAGGATCTAGATGTAAATATTGTTTATATTCCACAGGTATATATACTTGCAGGCAAGATACTTGCTTTAAGCTTACTAAGCATCTGCTACTAGAATAGACACCACGTGACAACAGTGAAAGAGAACCAGGCAGCAAACAAAAATCTTTGCTTTTGTGAAGTTGGCATTTGAATTGAAAAAGACAATGTAAAAATTTTTAATGAGTAAATAATCAATATGTTACTTACTAAATGCTATGAAGAAAACCCAAGTGTGGTTGAAGGACCGAGGAGAAAGGTTGCTGTTTTAATAGCGGGGCAGAGGAACTCTGTAAAGGTAGCATTTGTGCAGAGACCCGAATGAAAGGAGAGAGGGAACCTTGCAAATACTTGGGAGGAGAGCATCTCCGGCAGAAGGACGGCAAGGGAATAGGGGCTGAGGTGGGCGTGCTGAGGTTGGAGGACAGCGATTGGGGCTGGCAGTGTGGCTCTGCAGAGGGAAGGAGGGAGAGCAAGAAAGGGAATGGGTTAGATGCCGAGAAGTAGGGCAGATAGAGGCAGATCATCTTACGAAAGACTAGATTTTTTGGTAGGGGCTTGAGAATGATCATGGCATAATCTGGTTTAGGTGTTTCTTTTTGAAAGATATATTGTAGTATTTTAAATAAAACAAAGGCCAAGATTTTCTCACTTCCAGACCTTCATTTTCTAGACCCTAAAATGCCTCCAATCCCAAATACTGTTTTCACTGACTAATTTTAAGTTTAAAAACATAGACGATATTTTTCTAAACTGAAGAAACCCAGAAAATAAATCAACAATCAGACAGTATTTGAGAAAATACTTTTAAATTAACCAATTTTATTTTCTAGTAACACAGAGAGATATATTCATTTTTGACAACTGAAAACTTCTTTCAAGTATAGTCTCTCAAACTCTGAAAAATGAAACCAGATCTGAATTGCTCTATGACATTTAACAAACATCTAAAGTCTGAAATCTGAATGTGATGACAGAATTTTATTAAATCTTGATAAAGTCATGTGAGTTAAATCACAAATTGGTTTACAAAAGTCACACATACGCAAATCAGATTTTCCCCATCCTTGAGTTAATGCCTGCCTGGGCAGTCTTGACTATTATAATATTGTTCCTTTAGCTTGTGTCAAGGTCAGTTGGAGGTAAGGACCATGTGGTTATAAATAAAGAAAATATTCTCAAATTTCAGAGAATAGGTACAGGGCGAGGGTATAAAAGAACTATTTGATTCACACATTTGGCTTCAGAATATAAAAATAAATTTAAAGTTTTCTAAAAACATTGAGGATAGGAATGAAATAAAGTTTTTAGAGATTAGCAGATAGTTTACAGATTTATAAGCCAATTCATGCCCTAATGAGCAAAGGACACTGCAAACTTTATCCTGCAGCAGAAAGCTTTGATTTAAGATGAGAGAAGACTACTTGGAGGAGGTGACATCTAAGATGATTTTGAAAGTCTAGTAGAGGGTGGTGGAGAGGAAGTGTTTCTGGCCTAGAACATCATGACTTGGGATATAAAGCAACGCAATGTGCCTGAGACACTACCAGTTGTAGTTCAATGGTACTGGCACATAAAAGCCAACACAAACTACCTTGTTAACTTCTATCTGGTGGAATATATACACAGAAATTCATTTACTATGTTGGCAGAAAAGCATTATTGATTACTGCCAAAGAAAGCTATTATTTTCCACACCCGAACAACATGAGAAAAAAAGTGCCTTTTTATGAGTGATTTCAGGCAGGCTAGGCAAACTGCATTTTTTTTCTATCTCCAAGATACACATGAGCTTGAATATTTCATGGTTTCTCTTATAGGAGAAAGTATAAAGAAAGTATAAATAAAAGTGAAAAAAATTGATAATAGGAAACTGGAAGCTAGATCCTTTGCAAAAGGAAAGGGGACCTAGAGATTCAGGGAGGGGGGACTGAGAGGGAGGAGGGGATGAAAAAGAAATTAAGATGTGTTATGTAGCTGTGCCAATTCTCTATACTGAATGCAATCAGTGTGTACTAGAAACATGGATTAATAAAAAATAAAAAGGAAAAAAGAAAGGAAAAAAGATTACAGTGAATTTTATTAATAAAAAAATATAATCAGCGAGTATAAATTATTACAGTTCTCAATAGAAAACACATATTACAACATGTACATAAGAAGACTAGTTTGAGATTTTTGGCAGTGTTCCTTCTTTATGTCACCCTCCCTTTATACACAATTCATCAACAAGTCCTGGTTGTTTTCACATCTCTAATATCTTTCAAATTTTCCTTTGTTTCCTCATCTGAATTTCTGGCAACCTCTTCTCTCCACCTCTAGCCTCGTGCCATTCTAGGCAGTGAAGTGATCCTTCTAGGGAGTAAATATGATTTTATTTTGCTATATGAAGACATATTCCTATGTCTTAAGGATAAAATCTAAGCTTAGAATCCCTCTTTGATTTAATTCTCATCTTACGCCTCATCTTTTGTTTTCCTTATTTTACGATCACTTCTCCTAATTTTCTGTCCTTTTATAAATGCTCTCTTTGCCTGAAAAACCTCCTTTCTCTTTTTTCCTGGCAAATACAGCCAGTTCTTCCTGAGACATTAGACCAGGTGTGGAAGAAATCCTTCAGGTTTCCTCAAATCATCTTTTCTTATTGTCTGTCCCAGTGTGCATCTGCTGCTATCATGAAACATCTTGAACTGTGTAACTTGTAAACAATGAAAAGTTGTTTCTTACGGTTCAAGGTCGTGGTATCAGCAGATTCAGTGTCTGGCGAAGGTCCCTTGCACAAGTGGCCTTTTTCTCTCAGCATCTTCACAGGGCAGAAGAGGTGGGAAGGACACACGCTGTGTACTCATGTGGTGGAAGAGATGGAAGGACCAAGAGACTCCGAAGCCTCTTTATTAAGAGCATTAAACCAATTAATGTTGCTAATGGTTCCACTCATGATTTATTCACTTCTCCAAACCTTCACCTTTTAATAACAAGACAATGAAGACTAAGTTTCAACATGAATTTGGTAGTGACAAAAACATGAAAACCCTAGCAGGTCACACAGCATGCTTCACTCTGCATTATTCAGATTTCTTTCACCAGCTAAGAACTTAAGGGGTAGAACCTTGCCTTTTACTTATGTATCTTCGGCATCCAATGAATTGTCTTGAGGTACTTGATTTCTTAGTAAATATTTGTGAAATAAAAGGATGAGTGTGTTCTATCCTGAAAAGTCATCCACATATTTTTTTTGAAGTATAAAAATATGAAGAAAAAAACAAGGTGAATTCTGCCACCTTTCTTGCTGTGTTTTTTAGGACAAATTTTAAAAGGCATACTAGAAAACATTTGTTGGGTTAAAAACAACCAAAATTATTATTTAAAGGGCTACTTTTTTTCAAAGAAGGACTTTGAATTAAAACCTGGGATTCTTTCAATAGCTGTTAAGAATGAAACAGCATCCATGTACAATCCATGTTCATTTTTTTTCTACTTTCCATCAATTCTCCAGACCTTTTTGGGGTGGTGGAATGCCTGTGGCTTTCTGACTAGTGTGGCAAAAACAGAACACTTCTAATTCACTCAATTTGGGGTGGTTACTGGTTGCATGCTTCTCTGGTTCTTTTTCATTGAGTTTTGGTTCCAAAACTCTGGGAGGTATATCAATTTCAGATCCCAATCAAAATATATTTTTAATTGGCAAGCTCATTGCAAAAATTGAGAAGGATGGTATAAAGCAAAAAGGAAAAACTGTTATTTGAACAATTCAATTCATGCTTTCACTTTCCTTCAGCACAATTTCCCTGGCTAAACAACAAAATGACACTACATTAGGTCCACATTAAATACGTTAGTCAAAATGTTATTTGATCTCTAACTACATGACAACAGCAAAAGCATTTTCTAGAAAATAAGTAATATCATAAGTCAGCCTTTACAAATTTATTGAAAATGCCTTGTGATCTATTTCTAGTACAATGAGAGCCAAAAGCAGAGAAGAATGAATTTGGAAAGAAAAAATTTTATTAAGCTTTGATATTATCCTTGAATTTGTAACTATTAACTGCCATACCTAGTTTTGGCCCATTTTCTAAATGGGATTGATACTTTGTATGTCATTCATTCTTTTTTTCCCTCATCCTCCTTTAGAGCAAGGTATGGACATGTGTTATATTTGTGACAGATGGTATGTGGCGAGTTCATGCAGTTTCGTATGTGTACTTTTGTGAAATAAGGTAGAAATTCCTTGAACTCAAAGCTTATCTTATTCTTTGTACTCTTCACATATCTTAATGTGAGGTGTAATCACAGAATATGGTGAAAATATTACCATATGTCCTCATCTGCCTTATTCATCGGCTCTGGAACTGTGGGTGACTCCTGGCTCTTCCCTAAAGTCAAAATGACCATGAAAAGTAAAGTTTTGAACTGATTCAGGACATCTAGGAAGCCATGTTGGTGAAACTGAAGACACAAAGGAGGACTTCTACAAAAGGGAGTATTTTGGGGAGTATTAATAGCAATGTGTCTTTATCAATTTTTTTCTCTTTTTTTATTAGTACCATTTACAGAACATAATGATTACATTTATCATGGGGAGTTGGTACATGTACGAAACATACCTTAATTCTTTTTTTCATCCCCTGCCCCTCCCATCCCTCCTTGCTTCTTCTAACTTTTGGTTCTCTTCCCATTTGCAAAAGCTCTATTTCCATGTTTTCTTCAATTCTTTTTCTTTCCATCCCTTCTTTCCCTCCCTTCCCCTTACTCCAGCACTTGTTCCCCTTGATACATGCACATCCATATTTATAGCAGCACAATTTATAATAACTAAATCTTGGAAATGACCTATATACCCATCAACAAATGAGTAGATAAAGAAAATGTGCTATTTATAAACAATGGAGTAATTAAACTCAAGACATTTGTAGATAAATGGATTCACCTTGAGATCATAATGTTAAGTGAAATAAATCAGACACACAAGTTTAAATATAGCATGGTTTCTCTTATATAAGAAACCCAAATGTAAATAAAAAGCAAAATAAAAGATAGATAATGTGAGGTAGGAAGATCTTTCTCAATTTTTAAAAAAATTTAAACATTCACTGTATTTTGTGATCTTTCCTCATATTGTACATAAAATACTTGATACAATATGTACAAATTTGAATGAGTACAATCAGACTTGGGAGCATGAATAAAGCAGCTCAGTGTTTATTTAGGAATTGAGAGTAGAAGAAGAAAAGGAAAGAGACATTTGGAGGAAAAACTACCTTTCCCTCAGTTCTGCATCTGAAATCAAAGTACATACAGATAAATAAACAAACAAACAAATAAATAACCTCAGTAATACTGAGAGTGTTTATATCAAAATTATAAAATAAATAAAATAGGTAAGTCTTTTATTTTCAATTGAAGAGAAGCAGAGCATTTTCCCTTAAGTTCCTGACAATTTGTCACCAATTTGAACTATATATTTTCTGGGAACTTGATCAAGTGAAACCGTTCTGAGACACCAAAGTACTTTCAAAACCTAGATTAAGGTTCCTTTTGGGTCTGGGATCTGACCAAGAGCATATAGAACACTTAAGATGGATTAATTTATATTGTGTTCTTCTGATCTCTTCCATTTATCATTTAATAAGTCGACAAAGAGATTGAAATACAGAGATGTAGAATGTTGTTACCCAAAAAGACCTCTGCTGACTCAAATTTGTGGTTTATATTTTAACCATTGCTAATTTCTTTTTGTTTTTATAACGCATATGAACAAATGTTCAATAAAAAATTAAAAGAGATTCTTTTAATTCTTTGGGGAAGATACCCAGCAGGGGAATAATTGGGTCAAATGGCACTTCCAGTCCTAGCTCTTTGAGGTGTTTCCACAGTGGTTACACCAGTCTACACTCCCACCAGCAGTGGAGCAGGGTTCCTCTTTCCCCACAGCCCTGCCAGCATTTGTTATTGGTTGATTTCATGATAGCAGCCATTATTTCTGGGGTGAGGTGGAATCTCAATGTTGTTTTCATTTGTATCTCTTGAATGACCAGTGATATTGAACATTTTTTCATATGTTTATTTGCTATTTCTACTTCTTTGTCTGAGAAATGAATTAAAAGAATCATACCACAGAGATATATGTGCACCCATGTTCATAGCAGCACGGTTTGTAATAGCTAAAAGTTGCAAACAGCCCAAATGCCCATCAACTGGAGACTGGATAAAGCAAATGTGTTTTTTTTTAATATATAAAATGAAATACTACTCAGCCATAAAAATTCAGAAATTAGAGATATTTATAGCTAAATGGATGCACATTGTGCCAATACTCTTTTTTTTTTTTTTTTTTTTTTGGTACTGAGGATCAAACTCGGATCCTTGCGCTTGCACAGCAAGCAGCAAAACCACTGAGCTAAATCCCCAGCCCTGAGCCAATACTCTTAAGTGAAATAAATAGGACACGTGTCAATACTGAATAGTTTCTCTAGTGTGAGAAACTGAAAGTGTAAATAAGGACTAAAAGGTATAATAGATAATGTGAAATAGGAAGAAAAGGGGCAAAGGGGAAGGAGAAGTAGGAAGGGTAGGGGAAAAGAAAGAAGGGAATGGAATTAATATGAAAAAATGGAAACAAAGTCTTTGTAAATACGGAGGGATGGAGGGGTTGAAGGGAGGTCAGGGGAAGGGGGAAAAAATAAGAACCAAGAGAGATTATATAAAGGTGCAAATTTCCAATGATGAATGTCATTATATTGTATACCTAAAATGTACCAATAAAATTAAATTAAAAAATAAAAACAAATAAAACTCAAAAAAAAAATTAAAAGAGAAGAAACCAAAAGTGAAAAGTGAGCGGTTAGTCTAGCCAAAATTTATTAAAGATAGTAAACCAAATGATGGAAAATGTGAACAATCTGAGTTACTTTAGCTGAAAAAATAAACCACTGATAGTGCTCTAGTACCTTTAAGACTTGTTTGGTAGATATAAAGCTTTTTTTTCCTGTTGTGTGGAAGTTGTATTGGGCCATTTCAACTAATAAAATCAGTATCATATTAATCAATTTTTTATATATTTCTTCTGGTCAATCATCTGAAAATTTAAGCTTTGACATCATATTTTCCATGATTTTAGAGTGGACCACAAGCAAATGGAAGGGAAGAAATATAGTAATGAGAAGAAGGAGAAACAGAGCACCTACTGTTAGACTTGGTTATGTACTTTATATACATTGCATCACAATAAACCTGCTAAGTGTTATTATTAACTCTACAGATGAAGAAAATTTACAGATTAAGAAAACTTAAAGTTTTCAAAGGTCAAAAACATGCCAAGCTTTAGAGGTAAAGATTTAAACCTAGTTCTGATTTATGCCACATTTCCACTACTATATAATATTAGAGTACAAGAGTAAGACATACCTGATATAAAAACCTCAGAAATAAATCAGATTGTATTATATATGAACACTAAAGCAGTGTTAGAAATTAGCATCTTGGCCTCTATTAATATAGATGAACAGGCACTGAATATAATATATTTTTAAATGGTAGAAGTAAAAACTATTCATGGTATTACCTGAGTAATACTGATTAAAAGTAATTTGATTATCACAGACCACACTATTAATATATTTTACCAGTTCACCAAGCCTTTAAGCAGAACATATATTATCTCCACACTGCAAAACTGTGTCTGATTATCATTCTAATTACAAGCTGAACATTCTGAGTTTAACTGGTTTGGTTTTTAGTTTTACTTTTTTGTTAAATTTGTCGAGCTTTTCAATTCAATGTATCTTATTGCTTCTTAAAACATGTAATGTAATGTGAAGGATAGAAGTGAATGCAAGTGTGTTTGTTTTGAAACTTAATGTCTCATAAAGGAAAAAGTTAATTTTATAAATTCATTAGACAGAAACAAAATATTCTGTTACATCTCTTTTATTAGTTTTTCTACAAATACGTTTTTCTTCCATAGTATACTTACTACAGAAGAAATGTGCAAACCACCATACTGAAGTCTTCTGTTTTTGTTGATTAGCCTATTAATTCTTTTAAAATAAGAGATACAAAAATAAATATATGAGACCCCAGACCCATTTCGTAGACCTAATAAGCATCTGCATAGATAATACAAGGTTAACCCAGGAAATCATTGTGTAGAGTTAATAAACTAATTTTTAAGATACATAAGATAATTTAAGAATAGTTTTCCTTTGTTCCTTCCATGGTTTAACTAATCTCCTTTTTATTAAAACAGTGGGAAATGTTCTTGTTTCCCAACATAACAATTACAACAAAGAAACAAAGAATTGAAACAAAGAATCGCTCATTTTCTAATGACTGAAGGTACATCAACATAGCTAATGATGATAAATCAAGGGAATACTTTATTGCTTTAAAAATTCTTATTATTTTAGGTTAGTGGAGAATTACATCTAACACATTTATACTGAGCTGAGACTATGAAGTGCTGAGACTATGAGACTATGAAGACTTTATGCATTTGATCTGCAGCCAAGTGTAGGAAGTTTGGACAAGTTATGGACCATTAAGGGGACAGGGAAAATTGCACACATATTATGCAATTTGAAGGACCTCTAGACAGCTGTGAACTTTACAGAAAATATTCACTTTAAGCATAAGACATAAATTAAAATGTAAGCTTATTTTTTCTTTCAAAAACACTACTCACTGCTTATTCCTGGTGTCTTGACTTCTAACAAAACCTCAAGCTTGCCTGGTGTTTGGTCTGAATGTGTGTTCTCATGAGCACACTATAAATTGGCCTCAAAGCAGTAGAGGTTTTCTTGAGTACAGGAAGCCTCCTTGTGTTGCTTGGCAGTTATTTGGGGGCCTTAAACATTAACACATGAAGTGACTGTGTGGCTTAAGATGCTGCTTTCCTAGAAGGCAGAGGGAGATCGTGTTTAGTGGGTCTGCGGGTTGAAGAGGCCAAAGTAAATCTTGTTGTAAGCAGCGCCTCACAGTAGAATACATTCTTTTGCCAAGCATGTCATTCAGTTTTCAGAAATAATTTAGCTTTGGGATGTGGGGAGCAGGGAGGAGTTTGCTATTGGCTGCTGGATTAGTCCTGGTGAATAAAATGGTGGGAAGATGATTGCTGTGAGCAATCTGTTGCTAAGAGCTGGGGGGAGTTGAAACTTCAATCTGCTCAGTTGGCACTAGCTGTATGCAGTCTGTTATGGGCCCAGGGCAAAGGCTACCTGCAGCCTGCGACTGCGTAAGCAAGCTGCCTCCATTGTACCTTCTGGCCACTTGCAACCATCAGGCAAATGCTTAATCAGTAGCTTTTGAAAAAGGGCACGATTAATAATCCCATAAAATACTCTTCTCTGATTAAAGCAGCAACCATGTGACAAAATCTATTAGGGTTTAGTTAGAGACCATTTTCATGGAGAAAATAAATTACTTAAGGGAAGATTTGTAGGTACTGTAGGAAAGCAGATTTGGCTGAACTAGTCCTGCTTCCCAGCTGTGAGAATTAAATGGGAGTCTGGGGACATGTTAAATTTAGTGCAGGACATAGTTATAAGACAGCAGGGGAAAATACTGTGCCTGCAAGGCGGCTGCTCTCCTTCCCAAAACGCACATTGATTTTCAGTGGCTGAAGAGTGGCTGCGCAGTTCCTTCCCCTCTGTACACTGACAGAGAAGAATAGCCAAGGCAGAATTTTAGACCACACTTAATTTTCCTTTTTTTCTTCAGTTCTATTTTAAAACCTCTGTCCACCAGCTTATTTCATTAAAGCAAAAGATCTTTAGTGAGACAATGAGTATAATTCCAATCTGGGGAGGTAAGCCCTCCTCTCAGATGTTCTTACTCTTAGTCTTGACTGAACTCAATTTTCATTTGTGTAAGTTTATTGCAGTTTATTGCAATGTAAAGGTGTCAAATATAAATTAGGACAGAATTGTTCACAAAAACAATGTAACTTCAAAAAATAGCTAATTCACAAATTGCCAGCTAATAGAGTTTTGTTTTTACTTTAACTCTTCCTTTTAAAAAAATCATTTTTTTCCTGAAGATTACTAAATAAGTCCTGGTATTGTGAAGAGAGAACTTCTAAAGCAGTTTTAAAAGTAGTAACAAATTAGTGCACTGATTTTCATTTTAAAGTTTTTGCTGTATGTGCCTTACTTTTTGTACTGTAAATGTTTATTGATCATACAGAATGTATGAGATCCTAATAACATACCACAAATGCCTTTGCTCTGACTGCAGTTCCAAGTAATAGAAATCACTCATAAAGGGCATATGACATATGCAGCACTGTCCTAAGGGCTTTACCGAAACTAATTTATGCCTCACAACAATAAGAAATAGCTGCTATTATTATCCTGATTTTTACATTTAAGGAAACTACTACACAGGGAAATTAATTGCCAAGGTCACACAGTAATTGACACAGCTAGTATTTAATTTGGGCAGCATTATTTCTAATTGAATATGTTTGTGTATGTATGTTAAAGAAGTAGATGTGGAGGAATGCTTAGTAAAATGCCAGCCGTATACAAGAATGGAGAGTCTCAGCTCCCGGAAGAACTAGGAACTAGGCCAAACTTCAAACAGTTCCTGGGAGCTGGATGTGCAGAGATGGTGGCTGAGCCTGCAGGCCACAGAAATGGAAAAGCAAGCTGCTCGAATTGCCTGGTTCATGGCGTACACACAGTTGATTATGGGTGAAAAGGCCAGACTGGTATGTTTACTTAAATCATAAAAACCCTACAGGTTGGGTGTGGAGGGGAGGGGAGTCTGTTTTTAAGGTCAATGGGAAGTCATTGATTTGATTTTTTTAACATATGAGGAATGAATTCAGAAGTATGCTTCAAAGCTTAAGTCTAATTACAGAGTGTAGTTAGATTGTGATGGAGATAGATTGACACAAGATGTCTAGAAAGTCAGAAAATAGTGCTTGGGGGTAGCAGTTATTATGTGGAAGACAGGATGGTTTTAGCAAAGTATTTTATAATTTAAGAGAAACAAAGCCACAATAATTTATATTTTGGCATGCATAAACTGGAAATTCTCAAAAGACTGTATTGGACCAGCCTGACAAGACACAGGGCTTATTTATTGTTCAGATGCAAACTCCTGAATGTCAGGGACATGTAGCTCTTTTGCTGCTTTCTGCAGCTTCTTAAAAGAAAGCTGATTTTTGATCATTACATTCAGTATGGTTTCTTGAGTACATGCTATGGTTCTGCATGGAAGATGAGTATATCAGATCCATTTTCCTTGCCATTTCTCTTGGGATGACGAGTGTGAGTGGAGTAAGCACACTTTTGTTTGATTGAAAGCATCTGCAGAGTATTTTCCATGGTTCTGTTCCTTGTTTTATTTTTATTTTTCACTCTGACTCACGCTTTGGAGAATGCTACCCAATCCTGCTTATTTTCTTCTTGGTGTAGCTTTTGCTTAGGCTGCCATCCCTCTTGACTTCTCACTGTTCTCTGGAATTCGGGAGGCTACAGGTTTCTTTGTAGGCTAATGTGAAATGTAACTACCTACCAAATCTCACTTGACTATAGATAACAGGTGGTTATAAAATACTATGCATTGGTCTAATTATTTCACAGATGTAGATTGTCAGGTAGGATCGCAAGTTTCATTTCTATCGGAAGTTGAAAATGTGGACTGTATCCGTTATTTTCTAGCTTTATTTACATGGATCTTCAGAGTTCACTACACCACTGAGAAGATTCTCTAAAACAAATACGGTAGCATTGAGATTTTTACCTCTGTGTTCGTTTGTTTGTTTCCCTCTTTCCCACTGAGGACTGGTGGTATTTTGGGTCTTGAGAAACAATGATAATCCACTTAGCAAATATAAATTAAATGCCAGGAAATAACTCTCAAAACTATTAAAATGTATAGAATGTTAACAACATGATTGCTTTGATTAGGAATTACAAGTGCATTCTGGTTGGGGAGTCAAGAAGAACCTATCAAAAGGTCTTATAAAATCAGTAGTGGTGTGGTTTTGCTGGACATTGTTCTCTGTCATTCGTAACAAGGACAATTCACACCTAGGGTACAATAATGAGTGTAAGTGCAAGTACCTTGGAGAATAATATTCATTCACTGGCTTTTCCAACCAAATCCAAACCTTGCCAACACAATTAATTTAGCCAGCAAGTATGTTTTAAATATGTTCATTGGATATATGGTCTTTCTGTAAACTGTAGGAAAATACTAAATGTATAAAGGCAGTGCTGTCCATATAAATACAATGTGAGCTACATATAATTTAAAAATATCTATAGCCACCTTCAGGGGTGCCAATGTAACTCAGCGACAGAGCACTTGCAAAAAAAAAAAATCTAGTAGCCATGTTTTCACAAGGTGAAAAAAAAGAAGTGAAGTTAGTTTTGATGTTATTTAACCAAATATAGCTACAATATTGTATTTCACTATATAATTAGTATAAGAATTATTGAAATATTTACAATATTTTTCATGTTATCTCTCACATCTGCTGTGTATTTTAACACATCTCATATGACACAGGTCTAGGTCAAGTGCATGGCTAGTGGCTACTGTCTTGGACAGTACAATCATAGGCATGCAAAGATCCAGCTTTGATGAAAGTTTTCTTTAACATGATGATAAAAATAAAATTTTGCATATAGGATATTGAAGACTTTGTCATAGTAATAACTTAATAAATCCTTTATGCCAGAGTATTGAAGAATGTGGTCTGAGAAACACAATTTTTTCTATATTATTTAAAATGGTATATGAGTGGACAGGATTGGAGTATTCTGGATTAAGCACATTTTCCCTTGCTTCTCTGAAAATCTTGAGTATTCCAGGTTATATGTCTACATTTCCTATTCTTAATTGGTCATGAAATTGTTTTCCACAGTGCGTCTCTTAGGACTAGTGTTATCATGAACACACTGTGGAAAATGCTGGTTTAAGCCCCGAATAAGTGATGTAGGAATTTGTAAATTTTTTAAAAAGTGGCAAAGCAGAGATGCTCTGGGGAACCTTCACAGGGATGTGGTCACACCTTCAGTTCATTCCTCTCCAGGGTGCCCAGCTGAGTATCTTATAGCATTTGGCCCATCTGTTCTTGGCTGTCTTCTCCAGAAATTTTTAACATTCTTTAAAAAGAGAGACTTAAAAAAAAGAGAGAGACTTTAAGACTTATTTGCATCTTTATCTCACACTGAGATGGGGCACAATTACCAGTAAATGGAATTAAATAGAAAGTTTGACAGAGATCAATGCAATGTAGAGCATTTAGGGGCACAGACTTTACAAGCTCAGGAAGAAAACAAATCACACCAACAAGTTGAGTTTAATAGTGAAATGGCAATGAGGGTGATCCTGTCACCATGGACATGGCAGGCAAGAGCCTCTCAGGTCCTCTCGGGCATTCAATGTAGGGTCATTCACAGGAGAATGTCCACATTACAGGCAAATTGGTCTGGGAGAAAGCAAGGAAGAGCAATGAAGAGATGGGCAGACAGGACAAGTAGGGAGTCCTATGTCAAAATCTAACAAATTAAAAGCTGCTTTACTGTAACATGTGGGAGTTTCTGCCTTTAACAGAATAGATCTCTAGGTTTTCTTGGAAAATGAGATCTGAGACAAAAGATGAGGAAAATGTAGGTCAGAGGGGAAAGATGTTGGAGGGTCAGGCAGGAAGGTCAAGAATCAGTGCTTGGGGAAGAAACTTGAGAAAATGTACTTTGCTTTTCAGGTGCCCCAAGAAACAAAGTTTATAGGAATGAATTATTTAGAGAAGAATGCCAGGAAATTACCTTCTTCACAACTTGTTGTTCAGTAGGGAGTGATTTTGTTTGTTGCTCAATAGGGAGTGATTAGGCTATGTCCCTACCCAGTGAACTTTCTAAGAATCCAATTTCTGAATCCAGTTATAAATGCAGCCTTCACTGAGGAAGACAGAAAGCAGAGAGTAACACTATCTCAGTTTCATCAGCCTTCTTACCTGTGCTCTACATCTAATATATAGCCTATAATTTTTCTTCTCCTGCCTGAAAAATCCTTGCTTTAGGAGTAGACTTCCTCCTTGAACACAGAAAGAATGGAAAGATTCCCCATCATTCCTCCTGTCTTCCACCACTACAGGCAATTACTTGACATTAGATAAGGCAGAAATTTTCATCAATATTGAGTATGCTAAAGAAAGTGGTGTGAAGTATAGAGAAATTAATTCTGTGGCTATAATTGAAGTGATAGACTATTCTCATACTCCTGGATATATTTCAGGGAATACTTTTCCTATTCTAGATTCAGTCTTCAGAAAGAAAAGGCAATTTCCTTAAATCTACTCCCAGAAACCCTCTCCAGAATATTACCTTTGACCTGGCTTCCAGTCACCAGATATACCACTTTAGCTTGTCCTTCCAAAGTCTTGACCACCCAAAGAATGCACCAGGCTGAAGATCAAAGAACTCTGCTGGTTTACACTTGGCTGCGGGGTCAGCTCTGTGTTGTGCTCTGCTGGAATTAGCATTGAAGTCTTCATCAGGGGAGCCAATCACAGGAATAGGGTAACTAGTCACTGAAGACATGAAAAAGTGGCAAAGTTTGCTAAACGTAGCCACACTCTCTGCTTTCCATGGGAGACAATGGCTGCCATCCACAGTTGTGCAATAGGAGTATCTAAGTCTGAGAAAGCCGTAGGGCATCATATAGAGTTAGAGTCTTCTATCTGGAAATTATAGTCATTTTCCTTTTTTTGCTTTACTACAACAGAGCAATTGTTTCAGGAAAAAAATATTTCCTTATAGATTCTTTTCTAAAGTTGGGCTCCAGAATTTTCAAAACACATTCTGATTTATGTTTAAATATATTTAAAACATGATATTATAAGAGACATGTACAGTAAAATGGTTGTTGCAGTAATATATCCAGCCTCTCTTACAGCTATTCATATTTCTGAAAGAAAAATATTGCATGATCTTGCATGTGGAATATAAAAAAATACATAAAAGTCAAACATATAAAGACAGACAATAAAATAGTGATACTGAGGTTGGGTGAGGGGTGGGTAAGAAATGCAGAGATCTAGGTCAAAGTTACAAAATAACATTCTGGTTTATTATATCAGCTAACCCTGCAAGTAAAGGAGATAGGGTGGGAGGCTAGTAGACAAATGGAAACCTGACCTGAGGTCAGAGAGGGTCTTGTTTTCGATTGCACCTGCAATCTCTAACACAGTACTGGAAGTGAGGGCAGTCAGTAAATATTTGTTGAATAATTAAATTATACTGACACCAAACACAGAAAAGCTATTAAGTAGCAGAGTTGTTAGAATAACACAGCTCTTTTGATTCATTTTCCAAAGAATCTCTAAGAAAGCCTGTTTACCCAGAAAGCTTGCAAAGCATGCTTGGTGGTCTATATGTGGTTACATTTTCCCTAGAATTATTCCCTTCTTCAAGCTTAGACTTGTTAATTTCTGAGACCAGTTGCTCCTATTTTAAGATCCACTGACGTGGAACACTTCATAAATAAAGATGACACACCTGCCCGCCACCAGAGGACATGACCCTTCCAGGTCAAATCGTTTCCACTCTTCTTAAGCTTTCATCCCTATACCCTAAGTCTCAACGGATAATCAACAAGATCAAAGTCAACTACTGTAATGTAGCATCTCTCCAAATCCTTCTGTTCTATCACAGATCTCCTTTCTATCTAAGAAAAGCCATCCCTCCTTCCTCAGAGGCTGATCCCTCCACTTCCCTCAAACTTCACTAGCTCCCATTGCCTAGGAGTCTTGCTCAATAAGTTAATTATTCTTCAAGATCATTATTTCTACTGCTTCTTTCTCCTCTGCCAACAAACATACAAGTGACTCTCATATTTTAAAATAATTCTTTTTTTATGCTTGTGACTCCTGGTGACTATCCTTCCCCCTCTTCCTTTAGCAACAACTAAGCACCCTGCAGCGTGGCTTCCACTTTGCCAGTAGACCATTCTATACCATTGCAGAGGCTCCCTAACTGCCCGAATAGTCCTGTTCCTGAAGTAAATTGAGATACCAGCAACCCTCAGGGTATTTGAACAGCAAGACCATAATCTTCTGTCCTCTACTGCAGTGCTTCTGATTCATGCTGCTGAGAAAAATCAGAATTTTTTGTCTGAGAACAATAAGGCCAATGAAATTGTTATAATTTCACAATAGGGAGAAACATGTTTAGGTATGATAGAAGAGAAGCATGAGTATGGGGAGCAGCTTATGAGGCTATTATTTTTCCTGAATGTCCAAGGACAGAAGAAGGCATAAGTGAAGAAAACAAGGAAAGGTAGAAGACTGCTTGCCAGTTGAGTAGAACTCAACAGGGCAGGTTGAGGTCGTGAGGTTGTCACTACAAAGGGAAAGACTCAGAAGGGAGAGACTCACCTATACATAGTCCCTCAGACAGTCAACATTTCATGACACTCAGGGTGAAAAGTCTGTATCTCAGACTTCTTTCAACTACTTAATACTGTCTCATCAAACCCTTTGTTTAGACAGAGGGGCTTAAAGTATAAGATAGAGTTCTGTATTGGTCAGTTTTCCCATCACTGGGACAAGCTACTTGATACTCACAACATAAAAAGGAAAAAAAGTTTATCTAGCTCATGGCTTCAGTCCATGGGTGGCTGGCTCCAAAGCAGAAACATCATGGTGGAAGGGCTTGGTAAAGGAATGTTGCTCACTTAATGGCAGCCAAGAGGCCAAGTGTGTTGGAAAGAGCACCAAACAAGAAAGTGCTAGGAAGCAGATGTAGTACCTAAGGTCATACCCCCTTGAACCACCAGACACACCCAAGAAGAATGCTTTACTAATCTCTGAGGCATTTCTTAATCTAGTCAAGTTGACAGTCATGATTAATTACGATCATCATAGGTTCAATTATGTTTAGGTTACAAAAAATTGCAATAATTTTTCTTTCTTCTTGTGGTGACTTGAAGAGACTCAGCAAATCAAAAGCCTAAAAGTCCATTAAATTTTTATTTAGTTATTAAGCTTCCGAATGCAGAAAAAAGATCCAAAAAGGGCTAGGAATTCTAAAAGAAAACTTTAAAAAATTAAAGATGTTTTTCATTGTTATCAGGGAAATACTAAAGGAAATTGTGTACAGATATATTTATTCAAGTCTGCCAGTCAGCACACATCTATAGGGAACCATATCTCAGACCGTCCCTGTGAGTAGCAATTCTCAGGCGCTCACCGGCCTGCATCTGAATGGATCCTCCCAAGTGAAGGGCAGGGCTGGTTTTAGAACCTGAGCACTGTCCCAATTGGATCTCTTGTCCCTTCATAGAGGGTTGGTCAGGAGCCCAGATGAGCCCAAAGGAGAGGCACTTATCTCATTTCCCCTGGACTCAATATTATTTAAAAGTGGAAAGAATTATAAACAGAAAACTATGGCTTCATTAAGCCCATGATGCAGGTCAAGTTTCCTGGCAGCCAGTTCTGCCCCAGGCTAGTGCTAGACATGTAGTCATTTACAGGCAGAAATAATAGAAGGTTATACAGTCCTTTCTGTGCAACATGTGTTGAAGCTTTACGTAGCACTTAATGTTCCTTTTCTACAGAGAATGGTCAGATAAATACAACTAAAGAAAGGTCATTGCCTGATCTTAATGATTCAAATGGGGGCTGTCGGCCACTTCCATTAAAACATTGGTGTTCTCTTCTGGAGCACAGTTTCTTTTCATTATTAGTTGGACAGCAAAGGCTGGCCACTCTGGAAAGGCAGGTTTATTTTCTTGATGAAGATTTAAGATGAATTTTAACTATTACAAGAACAACATGGTTTATTAATTGGCGTAATAATTTTTTGTTTTGAAGATTTTTTTCTCAAATTTATGTTATCAAGCATGAAAAGAAAATCTTTCCATGTTTTATGAGACCATTAGAAACATTGTATTTTAGTAATCATAAATAGAAAAATTAAATAATTTTTTACAGCTTGGAAATTAGTACTACTTAACCTGTCAATGAAGTAATTCTTCCATTTTTTGTAAGTTAATCATGTTTTACTTATACTTTTTACTGTATGAGGAATTCTGAATTCTTTATTAAATTTTCATACTGTTCAAAGATTTTATGGTTATTCCTAGACTGATATTTAGGGAATTCTATTTTCAAGTACTTTTGAATATTAGCTTTCCTTCAAATTTTCCAAGGTTTCTGGTATTGTTATCATTATCGTTTTTATGTTTCCTAAAAACTGAACTCCAATTATGACTAAGATAATTTGTTCTCTTGGGTGTTCTTAAATAGACAGTGGAATTATATATGGTTTTGTTTTTTTTTTTTGGTGCCAGGGATGGAACTTGGGTCCTTGCGCTTGCTCAGCAAGCAGTGAAACCACTGAGCTAAATCCCCGGCCCTGGAATTATATATGATTTTAAATAAATAAAATTTAGATAATTCATTTTGCTTGCTTTTCTTGGAATTCCCTCAGAAGCACTTAGCTATAGTAATTACTGGGCTCAAGCTAACGTTATGCTTGTGCAGAAAGCTTTGAAGGCATAAGATGCTGTATGAATCTCTTCAGTTCAAATACATTTTAAATGCTCACAAGGCTCTTCAAGATATGGATTGGTAGGAAGTAGAAAGTGGAAGATTCTCCAGCCACTTAGTTGGTTACAATAAATAGGCTGATGGGAGCTGACTTTTGTACCAAACACAGGCCTCAGAGCCACAGGAAGGAAGTGTGTGCTGTGGACCGGGGAGCCCTCCTGCATAGCTGCTTGCTCAGGATGTTTCTATTCAGGCAAATCCTGCCATCTGCTCCCCATTTGTGAGTCCTGCAACAGTGACCTTCCTTCTTCCATCTTGGTTTCTAAACTACACCAAGGCTAACAAAGCTTCAACTGCCTAGCCTCACTCCCTTGCTCAAAAAAGTTAAAATAAAACTGAATGCAGAGAAGCAAGGCATGGGGTTTTCTTTGAGATACTAATTAAAGCAAAATAAGGACATTTTAGCAGATCATTAAGAACCTTTGACCTCTATTTCTCCAAAGGATAAGCATTAAATAGGTCAAAATGGGCAGGCAGTCATTGTGAATATTAATATCACAGAAGAGTTATACAATACTCACTTTATAGAAGAATATCATGTAGAATGGAAAACTCTACTGATCTAAGTAAAACATAATTTTACTTACTAAAATTTATAAAAATTTCAAAAATATATCTAAGGTATAAAACAACCATGGTGACCTTTTATTAATGGTTGTTTTGATATTTTAATTTTTCCCAAATAATTGAAAATGTATGTAATAGATCATTACTGTTCTTCTTAATTTTGCTCCTGACATCATGGTTTAGTATGTATAAAAGATTAGTTGTTATGCTTTGCTCTCATAAATATTGCTACAGTGATTATCATTAAAATTAAATGTAATAGCTTAGTGTAAAGTCTGAAAAATGACTTTGTTACTAAAGCATAGAAAAACTATAAGTGCTATATATAAACAAAAAATGGATCTGTTAATAAAATACAAGATTATGTGCATAATATATGACTTACTGAAAAAGGAAAACTGCAGGTAATTTGAGGACTTATTCATTCTTGGGAATTATTTCCTAGTTGTGCCAAATAGATGTCTGTCACCACAAAATTTTTGCTTTGTTTATAATTTTAAAAAAACAGTAAATGAATGACAATTATTTCCATCCAGCTTTGTGGTATTTTCTTATGTTTTGGTCTTTGTTGCTGCATATGAGGTTTTCACTCATGACTCATCACAGAACAAACAATCCCGAATGATCTCCTAGTTCAGTATTTTTCACATGCTCCTCATCAAACAGCTGGACAAGATTATGTAGCTTTCCTGGTCAGAGGTTCCTTGATAATTAAAGAAGTTTTATCAAAAAATTAGTGTCTCCTCAGGAAATTAAAACTCCAGCAGCTGAATTAGCTTCAGTACTAAAAATGGCAACTGTTAAACATTTTCTTTTAGATAAGTTCTATGAAAATATCAAAATTGGGTTATAGTACACCTTATAACAAACAGTAAAATGAGGCAAAAATCTTCTAAAAACCTTTTTACCAAATTTTAATTTAGTTGATTTACACCATTCACTTTTGACTTAACACTTACCAACATCCCCAAACCATATATTTCATGAATCATATGGCTTTTCTTTGAATTCTTATATCATATTTTTATTTCAATGAACTTCTTAAGAGTATGCTTAAAGTAGAATTTTAAGACTTTATGAAATGCCATAGTGGGTGATTAAAAATAATAGCCAAACTGTTGAACAATTTATCGTCATAGATTGTTTTTTAGTCATGTGGACGGCTCTAATTAGAAGGCACAGCTGGGGCAAGGTAGGGTGTCAGTGGGAATTATAGTGCTAATGTTCTGTCCTGCTTGACTGGGACCTGTCCAAGTGAGCCAAGATGGTGGAGTCTTAAGACTCATTGACCTTTGAAGCAAAGCACCAAGGAGCAACAAAGTTGTCTGATCTGGGCACAGTAATAACTGCAAAGTTCTAGAACAAAACCAGGCCTCTAACTTTAAGGAGTGTTAGCTCTGCTTTGCTAGGTGAGCCAACCATATCAGTTTGGTGACAGCAGGATCCTAGAACTGTTGGTTGAGTGGTGCAGAGAAGTGACATATCCTGGAGATCGGCTCGTGTTGCCCTGTGGTTGTGGATTGTTGAAAAACAATGACAGAAGGCAGGTCTGCAGGGCCTGTGGCAGAGGAGTAAGGCCCAGCAACTTTAGCTGGGAGGAGAGGACAGCTTGGGGCAGAGTCACAGCATCTATCTTTTGAGAGTAAAACAGAGGCTAAAGGATGCCCTCACCAGAACTGGCTCTGAATGAATGAGCTGCTTCATCCCACACACTGAATTGTGATAACCGCTTAACAGTAGTGATCAAATCACAGCAACAACATTCCAGTTCAGGAAATAATGAGCTAATTTAAAACCCAGGAGGAATCTAAGGAAAGATAAAATAACAATCTTATATCTTGAAATTTCTCTAGGACACTTGCTTTTATAATTAGGGTCATGTAATACTAAACTCTTCCATTAAAACAGGCTACCTTTAAATTTCCATTGCTTGCCAAGGACAACAGCACTTTTTGCACAGAAAGATGCCAGCCCCTCGCTGGACATGCTTGGTGATAACTGATGATATCAAAGCCTGGACTGATATGGTAGAGCTGAGCTCTGAACAAACTGCTTTAAACTGACACCATATGCTCATATAGTCCCTAAACACAACTAGACAAGACCCATTTCCAATCTGTTTCAGATTGCCTGGTGCATTTTATGACTAAGGACTGAATCACAACCTGATCATCACAGGCAAGAAGAAAAACTGAGCAATCTACAAATCAGAGCTCAGTTAGTCTCAAATGCAAAGGATTTCCAGTAGAAAGAGAGGATCGGTTGCTCTGAGGACCCCTCACCTTTCCCTCCATTGCTTGTTCTGTTTGGAAACCTAGCCTGGTGAACTCCAATATTCCTCAAGTTCAAACTGAAGCATCTCTTTCATACCAGCAGAGTGGATTGTGTTCCTTTGTGCCAACATTGTGTCTGGCACAATCTTCATTACAGCACTCAGTGCTTTCTACAGCAAGTGTGTGTTTACATATCTATTTTTCTCTGCTAGAACTCATGAGGGCAAGGGTTGCGGTTAGCTCACATAGATGTTAAGGGAATGACTGTTAAGGGAATCAATTGAAAATTTTAAAAAATGAATAAGTAAATGTCATAAGCTGTCAACTTCTTTGGAGAAATGAAAATACATGACAAAAAGAACACTGATAATTTTGAAAATCATATTAAAACAAGTATTTTCCTTGATGATGGGCAATAGTATACAAATATTTGCTCACTGTCCACCATGGAAATTAATCTTAAATCTTCACTTCATAAGTAATTTTTTAATGTGTCATTATTCCAAAGGAGAATATATGAGTGACCCAGTATAAGTTGGAAAGGTGCTCCAAGGCCTTTTTCTGCAGGGGGGTATGGATCTGGCGTGAATTACTCATTCTATTGCCTGATCTCACTTTCGACCAACTGTAAGCATTTTAAATGCAGCTGGTTGTGTTTAGAGATGCCATCTGTAGCCATGAAAAATCTTTCCTGATGAAGATTTAATTGGTCTGTAAAAGTTTCACACACACAACCTTTGTTTGTACAGTGTGTTTTGCTTTATTTTGTTTTGTTTTGCTATCTATGAAGCATAGGTTTGCAGTCAGATAATTCTATAGTTCAAACTCTAATTTTCCCTCTCATTAAACTGTGTGACTTCAGAAGAGTTTCCTCTGAATTCTCTGAACGTTTGTTTCCTCATCTGGTGAGTGAGCATAATAACATCCACCTGAGCAGTTACAAAGACTCAGTGCAGTAGGGTATATGAAGTGTCTACCCTGGTGCTTGTCATACCCCAGGTTCTCTGTGAGATTTCTCTTTTTCCTTCCTAGCTTCCCAGCAGATTGGTGTCTCCTGAAGAGCGAGTTTGTAAGACACACATGTGTCTTAGCTCTGCTTTAGCCCCTGGACTGTCTTTCCACAACTGCCACAGTTTTGAAGAGCAAGTGGATACTGATCACAATATGTGTGATGTGATATCCATGAATGCCAATAAAAGGCAACGCACAGAGCCATTTCTCTACTGCATGAAACTTAAACAAAAATGTGTTTAAAAACCTCTATCAGGCACAGAGCCATTTCTCTGCTGTATGAAACTGAAACAAAAATGTGTTTATAAACCTCTATCAGGGGCCGGGGATTCAGCTCAGTGGTTTCACTGCCTGCTGCACAAGCGCAAGGACCTGAGTTCGATCCCCAGTACAAAAAACAAAACAAAACAAAACAAACAAACAAACAAAAAAACCCTCTATCAGACTAGAAAATTTTTCCACTGTGAACACATATTTGCCTTCAAGAAAAATTTTAAAGATAACTATCAAGCCTTTGGGCTACCCTTCTAACTTTTAAAAGTAAATTTTAAAGTTATAGAAGGTTTTCAAATACCCTGCACCCAGTTTCCCCCAATGTTAACATCTTGGAGGACCATCGTAATCTTATCAATATTGAGAAATTAATATTAGCACAGTACATTGACTTAACCCAACATCTCATTTGAATTTCACTAGTTTTTCCAGGTATTCTTTTGCAAGTGAGGATCCAATTGAGGAGTCCATATGACTTTTAGTTATTATGTCTCTTAGGCTTCTCTGCAGTCCTCTCTTGTCTTTCATGACCTTGACGTTTTGAAGAGTGAAAGGCAGTTATTTTGCAGACTGTATCTCGATTTGGAATTATGTGATGTTTTTAATTAAGTGACACAAAAATGCTGCAGAAGTGGTTTTGTTTTTCTTGCTCACTTGATGAGAGTAGTATCTGCTGTTTCTCTACTGTAAAGTTACATTTTTCTATGTCATCAATAAAAGCTTTAGAGGAATGACCCTTAGGCTCTTCCTAGTTTATTTTTAAATGTCTGATTAACATGCATAAAAATATAAGACTAAATAGAAGGATTACCTTGCCTTTTTGGGGATGGAGAAGGGGATCACGAGAGGGATGAGGTAGGGGAGGGGAGTACAGGGATTCAAATGATGAAGATATGTTATATGCGTGAACTAGTTCCCCCAAATGAACACAACCATTATGTATTGCAAATAGACACTAATTTTAAAAAGATATGAGAAAAGGACTGCCTTGTAATAGACACAAATATTTCATGAGTATCTAATTTTGACATTGCTAGAATATGTCTAATGTGATGAATGTTAACCTTTTATCTCACAAAGGCATAGTGGTTTGGATATTCAGTTTTGGAAGCATTAACGTTTCCTTCTAGACAGAATTTAGTTACTTTTAACATGTTTTGAGTCTTAGTGTGGATGTACAACATGTTGATCAGTTGAGTAATCTTTGAAACTTATTTAGTGCTAAATAATTACTATCAAAGCTTCAATAGGAGGCGGAGTTCATAATGTTAAGATATGTAACAAGATCATTCTTTTACAGCATAATGTATTCCATATGCCACTTGGTTGCACATATTTAACTGATGGAATACAAGTCTTTACCCCGGGGCTATGATTTTAGCGTATAAATGCTCCAGGTCCTCTGTATCTAATTTTCAATATGTCCAGATGCTATACATTTATGGTTATGACAGGTGAGCTGAGCTAGTGAGAGCATATGGCAAATAAGGCTGGCAGCCCAGTTCCTTCCTCTGAGCTCCGTTTCATGTATTTGTTGCACCCTGTGATTCTGTCCATCCATTAGTGCAACAAACATGTAATAACACTCCCTTTATGTTAAGCTATATGCTAAATAATTACAGAGAGGTAGATTAAATAAAATATTATTAGCAATTTGACAAGGATTTTTTCCTGAAACTTGAAAGATAAGCTCAGTCTATGAGCAATATAATCTTATTTATATAAAATTTTAAAGATTCAACATATTTAAATGTAAATAAAATTAGACTCCAAGACCTGGGAAATCATATACTTTATCCTGGAATATGCCAGACATGTGGATCACATAGTAGCTGTGAATTGAGGTTATGCACTTTTAACAAAGCTAAACCTTGGTTTTTGATTTAGCAAGTGGGTAGAACAGTTTTCAGCAAATATATCAATTGTCATTTAATTGTCCTCATGTCGTTATTTATCTGACATGACTTCTAAAGTCACTCCCAATCCCTTGACTAAAAGAGTTAGTATGGGAGAATGCTACCTGACACCAATCCTTTAATGAAACTTAACACAAAATTAAATTTCAAGGATTATTGAGAAATTCAAATCACCAATATTTACTCAGAGACACCAATTAGTTGTTTGTTTGTTTGTTATAGTACTGACAATTGAGTTTAGGGCTTCATTTCTGCTAGGCAAGTGCTCTACCATTGAGCCACATCCCCTGCTCCCCAATGAGGTTCTCTCTCCCCCACACACATATATTTGCATTTATATATACTTATATATATATATATATATTTGCATTTTTCTTAAATTATGAGCTTTTAGCTTATTATTAAGTGAAAAAAATCTGACTCAAAAATAGCAATGACGATAATGGTAATAGTAACAATAATAAAAGTAACATAATAGTAATAAAATACAGAAATTTGTATAGGTAGGTTCTGTTCTAAGGACTTTAAATACATTCTGTTATTTAGTTTTCACAAAAACTTTGTAAGGTGCTCTTATTATTCCAATTTTTCAGAAGTGGAACTGAGGCACAGAAAAGCTGAGTAACTTGCCTTGGACTACACAGCTAAGCTAGTAAGTGGCATGATCTTGGTTCAGACTGGGCCATCTAGCTTCAGAGTACAAATTCTTAAGCTCTTACACACTACAGCTTGATAAACAGGTCATAGGAAAAGCTGGTATAGAAAAGAGCCCCGAATTACTGGATAGTAACTTAAATAAGATAGACGTTTATTTTTTCCTCTCACCAAATGGTATAGGAATAGGGGTTCAGGGCTGGCTAGGCAACCGTCTTTCCCATGTGCCTTCCATCTTTCTCTGCTCCAGCGTACCTGCATTCCTGGTCAACATATCCCAGCCACCAGGCAAGTCTAGGAGGGAGATGAAGGGCAGCTGACTTCCTTTTAAAGGTGTAACTAGAAGTTTCACTATTTCTCACATTGTACTGTCCATTGCTTGGTCACAGAGTCATACATATGTGCAAGAAAAATAGAGAAAATGTCCTCTGGCCATGGGTCCAGCTCAACTTCTAATGGTTCTATCAAAAGAAGTGAGAAGAGAAGGACTCTTGAGAGAAATTAACAGACGCTGCTGAAACCTGACCCTTTGGCTTTAGACACCCACCTAACCAGGAAGACCCTTTGTCATAATAGTAGAATCCTTGCCTTCTCTGAGGGAGACCACCCTGTTCCAAATCTAAGACTTGTTAGAGATGTATTGATCTTGGAAATTTTTCTTAATGGTCCAGTGCCATACAGAAAAAAGAGCACACTATGTGCCGTGTTTACTCCATACTCAGCATGGAGAATAACTTCAAAGAAAATTTCCACACAGAGAATGGAAATGGACAAAAATACAGTGCTCAGTTGTCCACAGCAATTATGGAATTAAGTGGCAAGCTTTACAAAGATTCCTTGCTGTAACATGGAAAAGTTCCTTTGTTACTTCAGCCATTAATGCTGATTGGACTAACTCCTATGATTGCTACCTTTTTTAAGAAAGTTTTTCCTTATTTATTGTCCAGAATTGACTGAGGATGTGCTCTGATTGGTGGTTGTACAGGTTTTGCATCCTACTTCTAACAGCACCAAATTAGGACCCAGGTTCATTTTAGGCATCAAGTAGTCAAAGTTGTTTTTGGAAGCCAGGATTGTGCTCTCAATAGAAAAGCAATTCCCTAGTTTAGTGGGCTTCTATTCACTTTGCTTCTCATCAAGTCCATATAATTATGCTAACCTATGTTAACTAGTTCTGCCTTTGTTTAAGCCAAGATACACTTACAGAAGATGCAATATTTAATATTCCCCAGTATCTTCTATTACCATTTCTCATAGATATCTGTTAACCATTTAATTATATCAACTATTAAATGGACTCTGGCTCTGGTATATGCTTTAGTCTAAGAGTTGGTCTGTTTTGATATTTAAGTTTTTGATGTATTCATGAAATGCTGCGGAAGGCTTGATATGGTAACAGTCAATATACACTCTGTGACAGACTTGATAGGATATGAGGGCTGGCTGGTGTCTTTAATAATTAACATGATGGCACCCAAATATTCTTCTTATTGTGCTACCTTCACTCTTCATTAGGCCTTCCAGGGTCTCACAACCCTTGAAAGCATTTGTAGAAGAAATTATTACACCAGTGTCCCTTGAGGCAAAGTTAAATTTGTTTGTAGATGTTCAAGTTCCCTTCAAGTATTAAAACTCCACATTTCTAAGTCATTGTATGTGTATGTGTGAGTGTCTGAGTAGGTATGTATAGATACAGGTGCATTTGTGTAGCAGTTGCCAACATGAATGTGGACAGAAAGTGCCCACATGGTTCCCAAAGCTAGAGTAACAGCATGTTTTATTAACTATTCAATTCTATTAGTGCCACTTAGAAGATTCCCCACTGAAGCTACATCTTTAAGATCACAACCTCACATGTATTTTTGGGTATGGGGGTACCGGGGATCGAACTTGGGACCTTGCTTCATATGTTTTATTAACGGACTATTTATGAGTAGGAATGTACAAGCCAAATACGTATAATAACAATCATTTCATTTTGAGTGATCAATACCTCCTGGGCAGACCTGCTTACTCCTTAACACATGGCGAACATTTGCTATGTTTTTGTCACTATTAACTGGTAATATGCATCAACTGAGAGCTGTCTTTAGAGGTATCTCTGTGGCCTATGGCCTGTTTCCAATCTTTGTTATTTCTGTTTCAGCCTACAAATACTAGGTTTGCTTCATTGGAATTTGAAACAACCTTTGCTTGATGTTGTTGTATTGTTGTTATTGTTTTGTCATTTCCCAAACTGATCCAGATTTTTCAAAGTATGAGAGAACCCAACTCCAACTTCACACTTCTTTGGTCACAAATCAAAAAGAACTGAGCATTTTTATGTAGCTAAACATATAAATTCATTCCTCCTTTTCATTTGCATTTACATCTACCCTTCTGGATTCCATCTGGAACTAAAGCCCACAGTACCGACAGACCACACTAAAGGCTGCTTTCCTTAGAGTTTCTAGCTCCCTGGAAGTGGGACGCATTAGTCATTTCACGTGCTCCATCTCCCCACACTTTCCAGTCCACATTCTACAAGGCCCAGCCTCTCCTGCATTTCCAAATTGAAAGGAGAGGGTGCCTTTGAGAGTGGACTTCAGCACTCAGGACCATGCTGACCCTATCCTAGTTGATTTGAAGGCCATGTGGGTTTTTAAAAAAAGAGAAAGAGAAAGAAAACTTCGTATTAGTTCAGAGGTATGGAATCCATGAGAAATATTCCAAATATTGATGTCATAATTAATACATTTTAATTAAAAGTAATGAATTTATCTGGTTATAATTTGTTTCATTTTCCTTCTTTTTAATTTCTTTGTGGACTAATTTAAAATTCATAATAGTGCCATCATTGCTTATCAGCTGATATTTGCATGGGGAGGAAACATACCCCATGGTGTCGAATTGTGTGATGGCTCATTACTGTGTGGATTCAAATGTGTCATAATTAAGACTAGGAAAGCCAAATGTGAACAAGTGAAGCCACATACACTAGCCTGCTCCCCAGCCTCAAGTTTGATTATTTCTTAGAGTAATTAAATGGTAAAATTTATTTGTAATTTCTCACTAGAGCAAGATAGCATCAAGCATTAAAGCTTATTAATTTTAAAAAACAATGCTTTTAGGGCCCTGTTCTACACAAAATAGAATAACTTCACTGGCTATATATTTTCTTTAAAATTCTAAGTAAAACAATTATATAGGTAAACCTTGTTCACTGAAAATATTTCATTAGAACAAAGTATATAAAAGTCAAACAATTTACAACAATAAGAGTAAATAAGCGTAAGATAATATTTTATTGTGCTTTGAAAGGTCAGCTACTTCATAAAATTTTTTGTTTTATAAAAAGAGATAGAGCTTAGAGGCTTACTTGATAAGAATTTTTAAACAGAAAATTGCAGAAGCTTAATTTGCTGCCACAGTCCTGAACTTTGTGTCACCAGAATGAGCCCAGCATAAAAATCATTATTCAAATTAATTTGACTGATTTCTACCCTCTTCCTATCCCAGTCTCTGAACCCAAATGAGTGTTTGCACTTGGCTCAGATGCGCTGATCCTCATCCTCCTGCCCGGTGCATTTGCTGCCTGCGTCCTAATTGTTCCCTCTAAGTCTGTGGAGCCGTGAGCAGGGACACTAAGTGATTGTGCAGGCTGACAGCCCTCAGAAGGAGTCAAACCTGCTAGTAATTGAGGCCAAGTCCTCAATTTTGAGACCTCTGGCCTTTGGGCTACAAAACAATACATTTCTCCTTTTCTAATCCATCCAATTTGTGGTACTTTGCTACAGTTGCCCTTGGAATATAATATGCTTTCAAAAGAGCTGTGAGTTCTTTTCTGACTTTCTGTGCATTTGCTTTCCATTTCAATATTATTTTATTTAATTTTCAGTTTTAAAAATACAAACATAATTTATGCTAATGGCAAAATATTAAAACACATAAAGTAAAAAGCCCATTTTTGCCTTCCTATCACTGGCCTCCTATTCTTAATTTACTAAGAACAAGTGACTCACTCTTTGGAGTTTCCTATGTATCAATCCAGGATTTATATGTGCTTAGTGAAGCATATTTAATATCTCTTTATCCTACTTAAATAAGATCATGGGACACACCATATTTTGCAACTTGTTTATTGTTTATAATAATATATCTCTTATATTTCTTACCTTTACTCTGCATTCTTCATTTCTGAGAATAACAAAATATTCTATTATAAAGATATACTATATGTTACAGATCCACTTCTCTCTTGATGAACACTTGAATTGTGTCAGACCTTCTGTTAGTATAAGAAATGGTATGGCAAATTTCCTTGTACATATATCTTTATGTACTTTATTAAGTATATCTGTAAAGTCTTGACAGTACAATTACTTGTTTAAAGGCATGTACAAGTCCTTTGAGATATATTTTCAAATTGTTCTTCCATATAGAACACAAATATCTCTTTAAAAATTTATATGTATTGTTTTCTTCTTTAAAAACATTCAGTTTTGGATTAATGTATGAAAATGATTGCAGATAGATTATGCTATAATTATTTCTTGCTAACATATACTTTAGCTAATTATTCTATAGATATTCACTGAACATGTAATACTGTGAATCAACAATAGCTACTCAGCATTTTATGGCTGACTGACTATAATACTAGGAAAGCAGTTGTTAAATTTAGGGACAATGCAAAGACAAAAAATAATTCATTCTTTTGGAACAAGATACAAGTCTGTACAAGGAACTCATTGGAAATTTCTCAAAAGGGAAAAGGGAAAACCACAAATATAAAATTCTAGAGCTAAATAGACTATATAGGAACTATCATATTTATTTTGTAGAGACTTAAAAATTTTTTCACCAAATTATACTTGAAGCCATTCCAATGACCTAAATATATATGGTCTAAGGGATCCTGGGATAATTCTCTAGATCATGTTCAATCTTTTTTTCTTTCCTTTCCTTTTTATTTTTTTCAGTCCTGGAGATCAAACCCCAGAGCACTCTACCACTGAACCATATCCCTACCCCTTTTTATTTTTTGTTTTGAAATAGTCTTGCTGAGTTGTGGAGGCTAGCGTCAAACTTGGGATCCTCCTGCCTCAGCCTCCTGAGAGTTGAGATTACAGAAGTGCACCACCATGCCCAGCCCATGTTACTCCTACATTCTTCTTCTTTCTCTGTCTCAATGACCTTTGCACTGGACCTAGACCCCATCCCTACATTCATTTCTTTCTTTTCTTTCCATTGATCCCACATACTGACAATATCTTCAGTTGGGAAACATGTTTCAAATGTTTATTACCTGTCCAGAATTACACTAAACACCAGAAATGGGAAGATGATCACAAACTTTCTGGTCAGGGCTTACATCATGGACTGATTTATGCCAAACCCAATCTCAGTATGGTCATATCTGCAAAGCATAAAGCAATACAAGTTGACTTTAAGGAACCAACATTCAACTGGGCTTGGAGCAAAGGTGGAGTAAAGAAGACAGAAGAAGTATTGGAGCTTCCCCATAAAGCTTGATATTGGATGGCAAGAACGATGACTTGCTCTGCCCTCAGGAAACTCTACAGTGTTGTTGGGTGAGGTAGCTGAGGTCTGAAGTGATAGACTTGCATTGTAAATCTTGCCTCTTGGTAATATAGCATTTTCCTATTTCTCAAATGAAGGGAGGAGTTGTTATTAGAAATAAAGGAACATAACATGTATAAATTACTTAATGTGATCCCTAGTATTTAGGAAATGCTAAAAAAGTACAGCTATTTTAATTATAATTTGGTTATCTTTATGTTTCTGCTTATGCTCTAAAATCTTGACAGATGTCTTCTAGGTTTCTGTTGGGTTGGAAAGTGGATTAAAAATCCAACTAGCAACTGATATTCATTCTAATATTTACAAAGTGTATTTTTACAATACAATTACAGCAAAATATATACCTAATTCAAATTTGGCAAATTAATTATGATTTCTAATTTTTCCTCTCCCACTCTTGATTATGATACTTTAAAGGAATAAGAAAATGAATAGTTGTGTGTGAAACAAAAATACATGTGCTAAATATATATAAATGGCCTTAAATGGTCCCTAAAGTTAATGCTCTATAAAGCATTTTTCTAGAAAAAGCTTCTTCATTCAGTGTGAGTCACATGGAACTCTTGGTGTGTTATTCTTTTACTTACATGCATAAAATACCAGTCTTCTTGTCCAAAGGAGATACAGTAGGAAGCTTATAGATTGATCTTCACAGGAAAACTACTATAAATCTCAAAACCCAAAGATTTTATGATTTTCACTTTTTAGCACTTTTAAAGTATAATATATCAAACATGGTACCTAGAAAATTTGCCTGAAGTTGATTTACAATTAATTTATTAAAAATTCAAGTTAATTTTAGGTCAGGAGCTAATGAAACATTTTCTAATGATAGAATTAATATTTCCCAACACAATATTAGTACATCTTATATTCATCCTTCAGTGTTGTTTAATTTTTATTTCATTTCAGAAATTTTCATTGTCTTTTAGTACATGTCCTTGAGAAAACAAATGAGAGTGCCTCAAAACAGACCTTGAGAATGAAATAGTTTCAATTAAAGTTACTTTATGGCTTTTCTTCTCAAGAGTGGGAGGTCACAGTGTGGGACTGCGTTTTTTTCAAGGAGCTACCTGAACGATGTACAGGCATATACCATCTCCCATGATGCACGTCCTCAGGTTTGACCTGTCAAGCATTTGTGTGTGTCAACATTTATTGCATATCTATTTTGTTTCTAGTTCTGTGTTGCGAAGACTGAAACTACAGACTTAGAAGGCAGGCTTCCTGTTCTCACAGCAAGAGAGCTGGTGACAAAGAAACTGGGAGTAGGGCTACAGCAAGAGAGCAATACTGCATGTATCCAACCCCTAGTATGTCAGAGTAAGCTTCCTAGAGAAGGAAGACTGAAGAAGCAGGGTTTTGAAGGATGAGTAGGAGTTAAGCAGGTGATAAGAGAGGCAGATAGCCGTGTGTGAACATACAGAGACATTAGAGAGAGTAACACTGGACAAATTAGCAGCCATTTAGGTCACACATAATGTGAAATGAATGGTCATAGGACAAAGTGGAGATAAGCTAAAAAGAAAGGCAGCAGCAAATTTTATTCTGAATGCATAGCGGTCTCTTGAATTATTTTATGCAGCAAAAGATGTTAATAAGATTTGCATTTGCAAAAGATGACATTAGTGATAATGTAGAAAATGCATGTGTGAGTGGCAGAAGAAATCCATTAAGAGATCAAAGTGGTGCCATCGTAAATGAACACAAAACCCAGATCAAAGTGAAATCCAGGTAGCAAAAAATGAGCTCAAGAGAATAATGTTTCTATGAAGATCTGGTGAGTGATTGGATGCTGGGGGAAATAGAGAGAAGGGGGAATCGGATAGCTGAGGTGTCTGGCTGGGAAACGGAATCCCTCTTGATTTCTCCACGACTGAGACTGTGGGGTACAGAACAGATTTGGAAAGGAGAATCTTTAAGATCACATTAGGCTATTTTGTGAGTAACAGCAAACCTAATAATAAATGAAACAAATGAGAGGTATTTTCCTCTTCACAAAAAGTCCAAATCAAGGATGTCAGAACTGTAGTCATCCCAACTCTTCTGTCCTTTCTCTCATAACACAAGATAATTGTTGTTCCAACTATCAGGTCTGTTCCAAGAAGCAGGGAAGAAGAAAAGATAAAAAAGAGGAAGGAACAGCATCTGCACCAGAAAAGCACAGGTTTTCCCAGCGACTTCCAGTTTCTACTTCTATCTCACTGGCCAGAATTGTGTCAAAGATCATCGTTGGCCCTAAGATATACAATAATATAGAATTACAGCATAACATACTTATATATATATATATATATATAATACATACATATATAACAGCATACATAATACATATATAACATGGGAAGTCTGTTATTGACATTCATTTTAGGAGAGGAAAGCGAGGAAAATGGAAATCAGAATGAATTTTGACCCAAAATATGATACCTGTCCTAGTTGTACTGTAACTGAGATATCCATGGGACATTGAGAGAGGTGTCCAGGAAGCAGGTGAATATGTGTCTGTGACTCATGAGAGTGGCCTAGACAGGGGCACAGTTTGGGAGTCGCCCCCATTCAAGCAGTGTTTCTGCTATGTAGGTGAATGATCTCACCCAGAGCTCAAAGAAAGAGATTCAAGGGCACAACTCTAGAGAAGCCCATCCCCAAAGGGTCAAGCAATAGCAGAGAGATCTTGAAGGAGCTTGGTGTTTGCTAACAGGGTGTGTTAACCAAATCAAAGAGGTGAGCATTTGCAGATGAAGGAGAATGAAGTAAAAGAAGCAAATTTTCACACATGGAGAGAAGCTTACTTTGCTACAACATAAGAAATAGTAGAAAAGATATATCTTGGCACAGGTTATTAGTAATTGGCAATAAATTGAATAAATTACTGCCTAATAGGCTGTATACTTTATTCTTCTTGAACAAAGAAAAACGTCACACAATGAGACCAATAGAGATACTGAAGTTGGGGGATGGGAATGTGAGAACAATAGTTAGGGGTTAGCCTTTGTGGAGAACAGGAGGAGTTCCAGCTAGAAAACAGAAAAGCAAATGATTACCAGCAGCACCTAGAAACCTGCAAGAAATTTCTGTGGCATTTATATTTACTTAACATTTCTGTGACTTTTGCTAATGTCACCGACAGGTATGTGGACCCTTAGATGAAGACAAATTGTATAGTATAAAGTTGGAGTGTTGCTGTGCACCCGTGACAAGATAGAAAAAGAGGAAGTGGATTGTTTAGGGGTATAAATGGAGAGTACAGACATAAATTGAGGGTTAGGGTCATGGCAATGGAAATCCTGCATGACTGAAGACATGACATGACAAGCAGGAATAAGGTGAGAAGAAAAGTGTGTTTTATGTGGAGAAAACACACTAGAATTTAAGATTAAAGGCAGAGCATCTTTGGCTTGATTGAAAAGTTCTGGAGTTTGTCCAAAGATCCTGTTGAGTGAAATGAACTCATATGGACATTTAATGGCAAATAGTGAAACAGAGAAGATGCTAATGACCACAGTGTCATATCCGTAAATGTGAACAGATAATTAAAATGTTGGTAGAAGACAGCCACAAGGGAAGAGCCAGGTAAATTGAGTCACAGAAAAAGCTAATACAATGGAATAATTGTTTGAAAGAGGCAGCTGGGTGATAGGAGAAGATAAATCTCCTGACTATGGAAAGGGAGACCAAAGGCTTGGCAGGCAGCCTTCCCAGGGGACAGCTGCTAACCACACTGTCTTTTCCCCAGGGGAGGGAATATGATGGGAAGCCTCTGAGGGTTATGCAAAGGTTTGCTTCCCGTGTGCAAGAGAGGCAGAGGACCAGTGAAATCACGTAAGGTGTACCTAAAGATGTATCTGCAGATTAGAGGTAAATAGAGCCGAACAGCAGCTTTGCATTTCGGTCCAGGCTTGAGGGTGCCAAGGATATGTGAGGGGGTGGAATCTGCTGGTGACCAGTGTTCACCCCGCCTCAGTCCGAATGCGTGTTGGAGGTGCCAGGTGTCAGCGGAAGCCTTGAGCCACACTCCAACAGCTCATTGAAAAAATATATCAGGAAGTCCCAAAGATCCCTGGGCCTACATATGGCAATGGGGAAGTGAACTCCCTAGGAGACTTATCTCTTGTGGGGAGGGCAAAGCCCTGCTCCTGAAGGAGGCCTGTCTTTCTGGAGGATGGTGTCTGTGTAGCATCTTGCGTTTTGAGAGGTCATGACTGACTAAAATGGTGGAGCTCAAGGGAAGGCCAGGAAACGTGTCCCTCTGGGAGGAACTCGGTGCCACCGCAAGTAAATGCGTATTTTTAAATATAGGCAGGAATCTAAAATTATTTTAAGAGAGGCAGGAAGATTTTTTTCATCTGTAAAGAATGACCCCATGTGGTCAATAAAGGGAGGTAAGGCTTTAATAAAACACATACCAGTTTAAATAATCCAATTTGGTATCACTCCAAAAATACAGCAATGACATTTTAAAATGAGAAATACTACATATTCCTTTGTGGAAAAATAGTTCAGTGAGGAAAAAAGTGGGCTTCCAGAGGAACTGATAACAAGAAACAATGGTTGTATATTTATGGGTTGGGTAAGGGAACGGTCAAGAAGAGCACCTTAATGCCTTCTGTTAGTCACTACAGTGCTTCATAAAAAAAAAAATTAGGTAAATTTTAAAAATTATTTCCTAAACATGTATGTACTGCACAAGTTTGAACAAAACGATCCCTCTTCGCTGCCTTCTCACACTCTGTTGAGATTATGAAAAGCACCTCAGGAATTTGCAGCTTTCGTGCAAAGTTTCCACACAATTCCAAGTGTGAAGATTTCTGGAGTTCTGCCATTTTAATCATTTCTGCTAAAGACCACCTTTTCTGTGTATGTGATGCGAAGGCACCAGAAGATAACCCTTAAGATCAAACGAACTTTTCTCCTATTTTTTCATTTCCCTTCTTTCCTTTCCTCTACCCACCCCCAACTTTCCCTTCCCCTTCCCCTTTGGACCTTTTCTTCCTATTTCACATTATCTATTATACATTTTGGTCCTGGATCCTTATTCTCTGTATCTTTCTATTTAAGCTAATTCATAATAAAAAATAATATTAAAAAAAGATCAAAAGAACTATCTTTCGTATTTGTGAATATACTTGAACTTGACCAAACAAGAAAGTAATGAGAAAGTTCTAATCCCAGCAAAGAAAGTAATAAGAGATGTTAATGAGTTTTTCCTTTCAAGATTGTTTTTAAAATTGAACTAGTGGGGTTAATCACTTTTAAGATCTAAAGAAGATATTGAAAAAGTTTTACATGTTCTGAAAAGGATATGTAGTTTCATTGACTCCTAGAAGTTTGACTGCATCTATTTCTACAGTGGTTTGACCAAGTAAGGAGTTTGTGTTGCTCTCATAGCCAAGTGGAGAAGGTAGGCAGCCCAGAGTTGCCCCTGCAGACCCACAGTACATTGATGTCCTGTCTGCTCACGGTTGCCTCACACTCACAGGAGGGCTGCTCATCCCTTAGGCTCACATTTGTATTCTAGAAAAAAGAAGAAACAGTGATAAAGACAAAATGGTATTAGGGAAATAGAAGTTTTCCAGAAATCCATAACTGATGTTCACTTAGGTTTTATTGTTTTGCTTTGTTTGCTGGAACTGTGTCCCATAACCACATTTAACTCCAAGGGAGACTAAGAAATTGATTTTTTTTTCAACTTTTAAAAAATTAATTAATTTTATTGGTACAATTTAAATATACATGTCAATCACATTGATCAAAGGGAGCTTGTACCTATATATGATATAGCTTGATTCCTCTTTTTCTCCCACCCGCTTCTCTCCCTTCAATCTCCCCTCTCCTCCCTATTCACAAAAGCCTTGTTTCCATTTTTTCCTTCTTTTATCGATTTTTCCCCCTTTTTCTCCCTCTCTCTTTCAGTTTCCCTTTCCTTCTGAACAGTAAGAAATGGGTTTTTAAAATCCTGGGTACACTGGTGCTTCCAACAACAACAACAAAAAGGTCTTTATGTTGGAATGAAAGAAGAAAAGAAGGAAGGAAGAAAAGGAGGCAAGAAAAGACAGAAGGAAGAAAGCAAGGATAGGAGGAGTGAAAATAGATATTATATACCCACCTAATGCAGACAGCCGTGGTGTTAAGATCATCTAATGTAATTATTTCCCCTCTTCTCTCTCCAATCATCACCATTTTTGTGTTAGAGAAAACTAGATCAAGTCAGTTCATGGCATGGCTGGATTTGAAGTTCACAAGTGAGCTCCCAGCACAATGGTGCTCTTCCCACTATTCTTATTCCAAAAAGTATGCAAAAACATACCAGCTATGTTGATACTACCTTTTCTTCTCCTGACTCCTTCAGCTCTGCCTATCCTGCATCCATGGAGGTTATTCAACACAGAAAATCTTATTTTTTTAGATTTTATTATCATGTGCCATTTTACTTACTATGACAACTAATTTCTACTATTTTCATGCAGGACTGTGGTTTGTTGATTCACCCAAAGGAAGCTTGTGGGTTACAAACTATTTCTTCTGACTATATTGAAGCCATTTCACAGCCTGAACTAAAGAATTGTCCATCTGGGGACACAAAAGGTGACTATCACATGGGGTATCATTTCTTTAATATAGATAAGTATATGCTTATTTAAACTAGTGTTATAAAAATTCAAGGAGATTACTTTTTCTTTAGTGTAAACTGTAACATATAGTGGATGTAAATGCAGTGTTTTAATATTTGAGATACTTTTATTAGTCAAGTCTTCCTCACCCTTCCATTTGCCTAGTTGGCCATTTGCACCTGCAGATCTCAGCTCAATACTACTTCTGCCAGAGTTTTCTTAAGCCTCTAGTTTGTTTCTTTATATATTTGATGACACTGTGTACTTTTCTTCTATAGTAATTACTTTAATTATTTAAATAGTTAAATATGTAATTAATTCTTTAATGTCAGTCTCCCCAGGATGTCAGCTCCCTGAGAGCAGAGAGACAGACTTGACCACATTACACAGATTCACTTGGCACCTGAATTTGTACCTTGTAGGTAGAAAATAAAGATCTGTGGTGAACTAAGGAACTGAAAAGGATAAAACTTAGGTTTTAAAGAATTTCTTTTCATTTTAAAAATCATTGGGAATGATTACTAATGTCCCCTATATATTGGGCATTATTAGAGGTAGGAAAATTAAGGCACCAAATTCAAACTATAGTGTTAAAGCCTGCCTAAGACTTGAGCAGACCTGGAATGAGACACTTCATTGGCACTGCTGTCCTTATCCCCTTTCCCCTTCCTCAGCAATCTTCATTCTGTGGAGACAGTGGTTAAGCCACAGCCAGAACTACAACTGTAAAGTGAGAACAAGAACAGAGGAGCATCTTCTCCAAGCTTCTGGGTTACTACTTGGTCCTCCTGACCCTGGGTCTTGCTTCATCTCAAAAGTCAAAACACTCAGGAGCTTTTCTACCCTTCCCATGAACTTCACACTATTGCTTACAAGGGAAATGTGTTTCCCAAATGGGCAGGGCAAATTGCAATTTGGTATGCACAGTTAACAAACGTGGGCATGTCCCTGTTTCTGCACATGTGTTCTAAATAATAAATTGCAGTTAGTGCATGGGGAGGGATTTACCCGTTATGGTGTGTCCAGTGTCCAGTAGTGTGATTTGTGACTGTCTGCTAAGTGAGATGCATACTCTTAACATACAAAGGAGCCACCGATGTGTCCAGTTAAACATTTTTTTGTTCATATGACAATTTATGACAATCATAAAACAACGTAATTCTATTTCTCCTACTACACCAAGTCAAAAGTCCTTCAGCAATAAGTTCAAAATACATAACTGGGATTCCGCAAGAGTTCTGCCCTTATAAATGTGAGGTCACTTGTGTCAGGCTCTGTTTTGTGCTGTTTCTGTGTCTGGACTTTCCAGGAAGTGCTATTCTAAGCACAACCTCTCTTGGTTCCTTATTGTATGAGCTTGATTCAACAGTAAGTGGTTTAGTGAAGCGCTACAAATCAATTGCTAAATCAAGCCATGGTTCTGAGCCTGAAAATTCAATGCCTCCTTACTCTCCAGTCCCTGCCTTTCTTGTTCACCACCTTCCAGCCTCTCTGCCTCACTATGTGCCAACTACGTTGTTTCAGGCCTCCAGGTTCTTCTCCACACTCTTCTGACTGAAGGTCTCCTTATCTTCGCCTAGTTTCTTCTGATGCTGTCTTTTTCTCCAGGAAGCCTTTCATCACCAGGTTCCTCGTTTAACCTCTCCCCTGTGTTTCAAGAGAAAGCCTGGTCCCTGCTCTACAAAAGCCCTTACCACACTCTACAGAATCTATTTACCCCTCTCCCTCCCTCTTTCTCTCTCTCTCTGATAGTGGTCTCCAAAATGCACACCAGGAAGGGGAGGGAACAGCATATGGTGATCCGTAGAGGTGAGCCTAATAAAGATGAAAATATATGTGCATTTACTCTTTATCTCATCATTTTTATTTTCATATTTTAGAACAAACATAAATACAGGAGGATCTGTACATATACTGCTGTGTGTGTATTCATGTCAAGGCAATATATATATTTGTCAAAGGATTCCCCAGTTTGTATGTTTTTCTATACTATGAGTTATCTCTATCTGCCAGTTTCTAATATATGACTTAAAAAATAGTTGCTGAACTAAAATGAAGATCCAAAAAGTCTTCCCCTCCATGGAAGACTGTGAGCAGCCAGGACACAATCCCCTAGATGGCTGCTTTCCACTGGAACTCCTGAAGGCTCAGAGACTAAGTTCCTCTGAGGGAGGTCAGAACAGCAGTTCCCAGGGGTATGTTGTTTGCTGCCAGGGACTATTTCCTTCCTTAAGAGCAGGATTTCCTCTTGTTGAAAAGACAGGTTTCATGGTGGACAATACTTGAAGGAAGTTTATTTAGGAGCTCTAGGTTTAAGCTTATATAGCCCAACACATTCTGATTCAAAGAACCTTACTTTAATGGAACATTACATTTATTCGACAAAATTGGATCCATTTTTTCCCATTGCAAAATAATAATGTCAGAATGTCTTTCCAATAACATTACCTGGTATATTTTTGAATAACTATATTTTTTATTCTTAAGTTCATGTCTATCTTTTAGGAAATAATTTAACTAAGACATAACCTAAGAATTAAATTTGTTGCTTAATAAAAAAGTAATTCTTTTAATTTGGAGAAAGAAGAAATGTATTCAGTGATCACTAAATGATAATTAGCTCTGAGGAAAATAGCTCAGATTTTATTTTATGGTATTTACACAAAGGATTTCTTTGTGCTTTATTTTTGGCAAGGAAATATGACAATTCTAACATTTCTAATATTTAAAATATAGACATATTTTCTTCTTTATGAAAACCACTATATTTTGTAATATTATAAAGCCAGCAACTACTGCTAATTTTATATCTCACCAGGACCCTAAATCAGAGTTGAGGCTTTTTTCTCTCTTATATCAACCAATCTGATTCATTTAAATGGCAGAAATCTAATTTGCATTAAACAGAGAGCTATAACATAAATAAAGTAACTTCTAAGAAACAGTTTCATTCCTCAGAGTGTTATTCCTTAAAATATATGTCATAGTTTATTTCAGAAATCTCAGCTTTGATTCATTCAATATTTAAATATATAACATAGAATTTATGTCCCTCTTTTTTGACAATTTTAATTAAGAGCTGGTGTCATTTAAAATGTCAGGTACCTCACCCTGCAGATGTTATACAGATGGCTATTTCAAGCAGTATTAGTAACTCATAATAAATAAAAGCCATTTTTAACCAATACAAAAATGCAAAAAGTTATAACGGTATAAATATATAGTAGTATGAGCCACTGGGGCCAAGTTTTCAAAGACAAAAATAGGCGTCCTTTTCATGTGCATGGGATTTTACACCAACAGTTGCACCCATATTTGAGTCTTTGTGCATGAATTATTTCTTCATCCTTAGCAGCAAGTGGTTAAAGAGGACCATAGTTTGTGAAAAATTATCTGCCAGCAGGGTTGAAGAGTTGAAGATGTCCAGCAGGGTGGGATGTATGTGCGCTTAGATACTGGGAAATCTGGTGAAAATTTGCAAAAAAAATGTATGCCCAAACATACTGCCATCTTATTACTGAAAAGTAACAATCTTGGTTGTTAAACATAGTCCCTGTCAACATGTGAACCCGCTGAGTAAATTCTGCTCCTTCAAATAAAGAAAAATTAATTGTAACAACCTGCTTCTGGTGTCTCTAGTAATGCTATCGAAGTGACTATTGGGCCATATTTTATTTTTAGTTGATAATTGTGATTTTGACTTAGCCTAACATGATAAAAAGAGCTTCAGATTACAGACTCTGGTTTCTAACCCTATACTGTCATGAGCAGCATTACCCTACTTCAGTCATTTCATGCTTATAGACCTCAGCTCACCTGGTCTCTAAAACAACAAAGTGGAAAGGACAAGCTCTGATGTCCTTCCAACTTTAGCCAAGATGATTTTGTGAACCCACTAAATGCAAATGTCCATGAATAAAAGCCTCTACCTTTACTTCAAGGAAGTTTTCTTGATGAATTTATCAATGAAGTTTAAAATTGTGGCTGCATATAAATCAAACTATTAGGAAAAGCCAAGCATAGATGAGAAGGGGGTTGGTTATTGATTACAAAGCATGTTTGTCAGGGCAAAATTAGATGAGATAGGGAGCATTCAGAGTAAGTAGTATGGCTATAGAGTGTCAGGGCAAAATTAGAAAGCAAGATATATTCTGGATGAAAAAGAGAAATTAAAAAGAGAATTATCTAGAGAAATGGACACTTCTGAGGAAAATCTTTATTTTGCCATTCATAAACCAGTACCTCTCCTACACTTCCTGTCCTTTAGTAGTTCACCACTCTCTACATCTGGCAACTTTGGCAACTTTGTTCCTCCTGCACCCCGCTCCCCGCCCATCTGTTCACTGTCCCCAAAGTATCATGTCTCCAAATCTCATCTATCCATTAAACCTGTTCACAAACTCTTACCTCTGTGATTCTCTTTATTCTGAATTATCATGGGTTACTTGGGGTAAGGGCATGGAAGCACAATATATTCAACAACTGTTAGGTATCAGGCACCTGGCATGTGCTATACAAATAATCCTAAGAAAGAAGTAAATTTAGTTATGAATGTACTAAGTAATCTGTCCAATTGAAACAGTAGACTTCTAGCCTTGGCTGCATATCAGAATCACCAAAAAAAACATTTTTTTTTTCAAAATACAAATGCAGGAGTCCTTCCAATAATTAGTGTTTCTGATTTAATCAGTTTTACATACAAGCTGAGCATAGTTTTAAAAGCTTTCCAGGTGCTTCTACTTTGCAATCATTGTTGAGCTCCTCAGGCTATTGGAAAAGGAGAAGCCCAGGTGTGTGTGTGTCATGGAAGCCTAGGTTCTTTCATTGCCACAGATTTTTTTACTTAATTGTATAGTACCTGTTCTGATGCTATATTCTTTTTACATGTCCAAACTGTACCTCTTGAAACTAAATTTCAATTTCAATTTTGAGATTTAGCATTACAGTTAAGAGCATGAGCTTTTGAACTCATCTCCCAACTTAAATCCTGATTCTACCACCTCCTTGCAGGAGGTCAAAAAATTACTTAAACTTTCTGAGCCAAGTTAAAGAGGTGATAATAGAATTGTACTAGGGTTTAAATAAGTTACTGTATTAAAGCACTTAGAATATCCCAGGAATCTGGAACTGCTATAAAAATGTTAGCTATTTTTTAAGTTAGTATGATATTATAATGCCAATAGCACCTAACACTTCAACAGGATAGATACTTAATGTATTAAGTTACAACATATGAAGAGTGATAGAGAACTGGAGTGCCACACACCATTCCTGAACTAGTATAGAAAATACTTATTGGTTAGCTATTAAATAAGGCAGCTTTCTGGAATTCTTGATACATTTAAAAGCAGAGCAAAGATTTTATGGCAAGAGGAGCAAATATGTCTGCATGACTTTTGAGTCTTAGTTCTGTATTTCTGCTTCAGTTGATATTATACCTCCTAAAGCGATTCTGTTGTACATTTCTTCCTTTCCCTAAGATTCAAAATTTTCTCATCTCCTTTCTCTTTTGTTTTCTTTTCCCCAGTTTCTCTCTCTTAATATCCTCAAAGATTTTCCCTTTTTGTGGTCAATCGGTAAAAGCCAAAAACTATGTTCTTTTATTTTTTTAATGTTCTCTTTTATATTTTAGTATTTATAACTGTTTCCCCAAACAACACATACAATTCAGATGTCCTTGAAGTCATGAATGTAAACTGTATTATACTTATACCTTGAAAATAGAAATCATTCCTACTGAAATTCCTATCATAGGAAAGACTTTTGCCAGCAGCACCACAAGTAAGACTCAGAATGGGTAAAGTATTACAATTTTCCCCTTTAGAGCTCAAAAAAGTAACTAACTTTGCTTGTCACCAAAGCTGAATATGATACTACAGTTGCTCTGGGCCAGTAACTACATTATTCCATTATATCCTCACACTAATCACGTGATAACTCAAAACACAACTCATAGATGAAGACATTAAGGGGACATAACTAGAAAGAGATGAAGCAATTCACCCCAAAAAGGCCATCAGTTAAATTAAGGAATAATAACCATCTCCAAAAATAAATAATATGGTATCAGAATACTGAAGTAATTCTTTTATATTTTAAATCTTTTGCAAGCAGGGAATAATCTATTATTGGATTGGTAATCTAAGCATGTGTTACATTAATAAATATTTGAGATCAACAGGCAACTGGAGGGGCTCCTTGTACTTTGATCCTATTGAAGTGTTAGTGTACTGTTTGAAAATATGTGACGATTGAGTAGTGCCTGATCACTTAGCATTTTTTAATAAGTATTTTGTTTTATGGACCCAGTCTCATCCTTGATTTCAGGGTGAGCTGTGTTATTTCAGACCAACACTGTTTGTTGCTCTGCTACTTACTTGCCAGGAAACCATTGCTCCCTTGTATTTCCACAAGTCTACGAAAGATCTTCTTGCTGTAATTTCTGTAATTCTATGCCATATGCTGGATTCTAAAGTTACTTGCAAACTATAACTGCACCAATAGAACCTTTCACCAAAGGAAGTTCTGTCATTTATTTCAGGTCAGTGGATTGTTCCTTGCCTTAGTTGTTCAGACAACAGGACATGTGACTGGAGAGAAATCACTTGGCAGCCCCACAACTGTCAACACGGTGTCCTGACAAAGCCTCAGCTCCAGCAGTGCCTGGGAGGAAGAAAGGTAGGTTCTGGATCCAGTCCAAGAGGCTGTTTAAATTTTTGCCACCTGCAGCACTAAAGGTGAGATAATTGTATACACTAGATCAATTTCTGCTCTGTCACTCCACAGAGTAAAACTAACTGAATGTGACTTGTCCTTTTCAATTATATGTAGATATTATGATAGAAGAGCTTTCATAATTCTTGCTCAAATTGTTCATTTTTCTCCAAATCAGTATATTTGATAGATGAAGGATATTAAATTGTGTACTACGTTGACCCAATCCCATGCTGTTTCGTAGCATGAACTGGTAGGAGCTTGCCATGTGGACCAACAGTTGGCAGTTCAGAGCAGCTGGCCTTGTCAACTGCAGCTCCAGCAGGCACACTCTTGTTAAACCAGATATCTGTAGCTCAGCACAAGGAATCAAATGTTCCTGCATGCAAGACTCCTAGAGCTTATCAAGTGCATAGCATTATTTTAACACTCTAACTTGCTGATCTTTTTTCACATTCCTGGGTAGGTCTCACTGGACTTCACTAGGCTGATTTGCTCTTTAATGTGGCTTCTAAGCTGTTTCTTGGACATACATGTCTTCTTGCTAGGCATGGTCTGACTAGGTAGAGTTTAGCAGAATTCTCAAACATGCAAAATGGGCCCATAGACTGAGATGCTTGGCTAACATCAAGTAAAAAATCTTTCTAGATTTTCAAAGTACTTTTTATTAGATGGACATTTCCTTACACACTGTGCATAATCTCTCACATGAGCAAAGTTGATTTCAAAAGCTGATTTGTACAAAGCTCTATTAATGCATTGTTATGAATGTTCTCCTGGAATGGAGCTCATTTGTAAGTAAGGGGCTTACTGTATTTGACTCACTGCTCAAATCTCTTTGCTAAACACAACTTTTGATATATAACAATCAATAAATATTTGTAGGACTGAGAATGTAGCTCAGTGCTAGAGAGGGTGCTTAACCCTGACATATGCTAGGTTCTAGTGTTGCCACAGAGCAGAGCAGCTCTGCTCAGTGCTGTAACCAAGTGTTACAGCTCAATGTCACAGCTCACAGGCACACCTGAGTGTTATAACTGTGTTGCAGCCAAGTGCCACAGCTCTGAGGTACAGCTGAGCTTTACAGCTCCCTGTGGTGGCTCTGGAACACAGCTCTTATAATTTGAAGACTTGAGAATCCAATGGTCAGTTGAGGTGAAAAAAGAAACAAACCTTTATTTGTCAAGCCCTGGTGGGGTCAGAGGAGTCTGAGCACTCTACCAGAAATGAAAGCCTCCTTATATAGGGATCTATGGGGTAGGCGAGCATGTGCAGTGAAGCAGAGGGGTGGAGTTACAGAACATTCCTGAAGCAGAGGGGCAGAGTTACAGAACCTTCTTGTGAGGGGGCAGAGTTTAACAGAACATTCCTGAAAGGTCACACAGTTCATTTTGATACATTGGGCATAAAATGAGGAGTTACAGAACATTCCTGAGAGGGGATGGAGTTTAACAGAACATTCCTGAGAGGTCACCCAATTCAAGTAGTCGCAAACCATTTGGATATATTGGGCAGGAGCCCAGCAGCACAAATTTACATGTCCAAAACAAAACATTTTGTGAGGAAAAAAAAAATTGAGGTAAGACAAGGGCCTGTCTTATTATATAGCACTTCTGTATTACTAGGTTTAATCCACCAATCAATCAATATTTGTTGAATAAATGTATAAATTAAAATCTTGTTTACTCTTAATCACAACTCTGTGAGGTAGATATTGTTATATATTTTTTCTACTTAAGAAAATTACAGCTTAAAGAGATTGAGTAATTCACTGGTGATTATATAAATATGTGAGTGTTTGTGACTCAGGCATTTTGTTTTTAACCACCTTATTGGAGAATCCATCTCATCTAATCTCCATGTCTTAAATATGGGGCACTGGGAGCAATGACAATAACTATTCACATACCAGCCAAATGGCTCTAAACCCAGAATATTATTCTAACCTCAGAATTTAGAGTATTCAAGAAAATTCCAAGAAGATGTCATAATCTGTTAACCTGAGAAGCAGTAGATGTTAAATTCATCACTAACTTCCATCACTTTGGACATGACAAGTATTGTTTCTCAGGCTAATTTTTTTCATCTGTAACATAGTGAGTAAATACTACTTCTATGGATTAATCAATTTTGCAGAAAGCTAAATGCCTTCTCTGTCTTAGATGGAGATGCTATAATAAAATATCATAGACTGAGATGCTTAAAGAACAGCTTTAATTCACCATGGTTCTGGGCTGAAGGACCTGAGATCAGGATGCCGGCCCAGTCAGGTTCTGGTGAGGCCCCTTTTCCTGACTTCTGGCAGATGCCTTCTTGCTGTGTATTCACATGATAGAGAGAGAAAGACTTCTAGACTCTATTTAAATAGAATTACCTCCCACAGGGCCCCTATACCTAATCTATCGCACTGGGAATCACATTTCAACACATGAGTTTGGAGAGGACATCAGCAGTAAGTCCATAACACTGTCTTTAGTAATTTCAGAGCTGACTGCTGGCAACTCTGCAAAGTAATGACTACAAGGGCAGATCACTTTTTCCTACTGTTAGCAAGAAAGATAGGTTGTTGCAGAGTCTAGAAACAAAGACCTGTGCTCAGATTAGATGCCTGCAGCAGAAAAGGTTTAGCATAGTGCCTATCCTAGTCCAGAGGCCTCCTTATTCCAATGTACTCTGAAACACATTTGCCAGCACTCTGGCAATGATCCTATTGAGTCTTATCAGGATGTTAATTTGCTTTATACACAACATGGAAGCATTCCCCGCTTTTAATAAAAAAGTGTCCTGACCAGAATTAGAAAGATCATTCAAAACCAGTTTGGAGACTAAGAGAAGAAGTAAATGGATACTGGGGAGAGAAAAGCTGATTAATGAAAAAAAATCACTTATAACACTGATGAGGCAAAGTAAGTAGAGACTATGGAGAGACTAATCCTATAGTTACAAAAAGTAATGTATGTATACCAACATGCTTATATGCACAGAAAATTTCTGGAAATATCTAACAGATAAAAGCGAATATATAGGTGGAAGGGAATGAGATAGGGTTAGGGTAACAAATAAAAATGCAGGACCTTGTGTTCAAAACTTATTAAAACTTCCAAGAAAATAGAGGCACAATTAACCAAGTACAGGGCCCAGTGAGACTGCCCAGTCACAGGTCCATGAAACCAACTCAGGTACTATATAGTAAAACATAGCTGGTGAAGCATGAAGAGATCTTTTTTTTTTTTAGAATGTCTGTATTGTTTTCATTTTTCACAATTCTAAGCATTGTTTTCTTAATCTAAAACTCTATATTTGAGGGCTGGAGTTGTAACTGAGTGAATGGTAGATTATTCCGCCAGCCTACATGAAGCCCTGAGTTTGAAATCCAGCACTGCAGGGAAAACAAAACAAAACAAAACAAATATATATATATAATTTTTTTCCATGCTGGGAATTGAACTCAGAGCCTTTGCACGGAGCTTCATCCCTATCTCTTTTTACTTTATTTTTATTTTGAGACAGGATCTCACTTTATTGCCCAGATCAGATTCTAACTTGTAATCCTCCTGCCTCAGTCTCCCAAAGTGCAGGATGACATGGTTGCACCACTACACCTGGCAAAATATATATATATATTCATATATATATTCATATATATTCATATATATGAATATATATATGTATTTTCATATATATATTTTTTTCATATATATATATGAAAAGGTTGCATAAATCAGATCTAGCACAAGGTCAGAAGAAATGCAAAGGAGGAGGAATCTGAGAAAGGTATTTTATACTCAGAGTCACAGGACTTGGTAAATCAAGCACATTCACACATGAGCCTTGTAACAGAAATAATTGTGTGAACATTCGTAATTACAAGTTTGATATATCACTTATTTTATAAAAGCTCTCTTTCTGATTTGGAATAGGTGAGATAAAATGTTTTCCCAGTACATTTGTCTTTCATTACTCATGAGAATAATGAAAATATATCAAGGTCCCTATACCTTGTATCTTTCATTAATAAGTTCTCATCTTTAACTAGAATTTCTGAAAATCACTATCCAATTCCAATGACAAGTAAATATTGAAGCATAACAATTATGAAAATAGAAATAATAATGTAAATATTTTGTTTTTATATTACGTTATATGGTGCCATTTTTGCCTCTTTTTATATTATATCAAATATTCAAGAAAAGAAGCATATTAGCAAATTTACAGAGAAATGCATTTTGCACAGACGTAAGGACAGTAATATAGTAATGAAATAGAAAGATCCTCAAATCAGCAATCAGAAGCCTGAGCTACAGTTCTAATCCCACCAGATGAAGTGATTTTATTTTATTCATCAAATTCATCAAATTAACCCTGCTACCCATAGCAGAAGTCTTACAATACCCTAACATGTCACTATGGAGCAGGGTCCAGCTGATCACCTAATAAAGTTAAGTTCTGAATAAATATTTTTGAGATGTCACATTGTTCATTCATTCACTTACTGTTTAAGAATCTTTCATGAGTGTGCAACAAGACGCCAAATTCCTAGTAGAAGAAGATGAATGAAAAATGTAATCATTTCAGTATAGTGTGAGAATTTCAATGGTAGAGAAGAGCCCAGAAGCAGACACCAGCTCCAGAGCAGGAGGGTCTGAAAAAGTTGTCAAGAAGAAGGTGGCTAGGCAGAATAATATTTATAATTAGAAGTAATCTTAGCATCACATTACTTTGAAATAGTTTACTTGAACTAGAAAATTAAGGTACATTTTTCATTAGAGCTTTTGCTGTGAGAATCCTCTGTTCAAGCCTAGTACTTTCTTCAACCTCCCCCTTATGGAGGGAAGAGTTGATGGAGTCAGGTAAGGGGGCAGGAAACAACAGGTGAGGAAGGCAGTAGAGGTCCACATGTACTCAGCTGCTCCAGTTTGCACACCTTGGATTATAACCCAGAAGGTTTTCAATTAATATGGAAAACTCAGGTTTTTGACAGCGATAACCCAGAAGTTTCACTGCTGCCATGAACAAGTAGTTCAAATATTGTGCTATAAAAAAGCAAATTTGACTTCTAACTCTGGCATCCTTCAGCTTTTGGACACATGTTAAACTGAGTTATCTTTCTCCAAAGAATTGAATTAAAAGGCAACAGCATTTGACTGGGCCACTGAGAATTGCCAGAAAGCCCCTCAAATAGCGTTCTTCTTTCTTTAGAATCTCCAAGTAGTCATTTCTCAGTTCACTTTCCTCATATTGTTATTATGGCCTTTTCCATCTTTTTCCTACTGTTTTACATTGATGAATGCCAAGTCTATACTTGGGAATATAAGCCCACCTGTAGGAAAGACACAAACCCACTAAGACCTGAAAAGGGGCTCAAATTTCCAGTAATTTTGACCAGAAGCCTCAGCACACTTAATGGTATGCAAATAGCACTGAACTTTCTGCACCTCAGTCACTTGCCTTGGTGTCAGCAGTGCTGGGAAATACAGAGCAAACCCTTAGGTGGAAAGGCAAACTTGCATGTAAGGAGGACAACTAAATGTGGGAGCTTTTTAAACTCTAACTTTATCCAAATATCATTTACAGGTTTCTGTATAAAAGATGTGATTATTGTGATGCACAATTGTGTCCTATCCAAGCAAAGTCAATTTAGAAAAGAAAGCTGGTGTCAGTGATACTTTTGTCCATTTCTCTAAATCTATGCCCACCTCTTAATAAACTCAAGTATAACATGACTAAAAATTAATTAGAACTTAACTTTGTAATCACGAATACATAGGCAACAGTTTAGGAATATGTCCATCAAATTTACAACTGACAAAAATTTAGGAGCCTGACCCAACTGAATTAGACAAGCCCTTATTTTGTTTGTCAGTTGAAAACAGCTCAGAATTTAAGTCACTAATAAAATATCTGAAAGAAAAGTACAATTAAAAGGGAAATATGAAAAGGCAATATTTATGGAAAGTTCTTAAACTCAGCTGTTAGAACAAGAAATGTAACTTAAATTTTTAAGTAATGTTTTCAAGTTGAATAGTGTCTTGGACTTGAAGGTGTTTAAATTGTCAAAGTGTGTCTAATTTATAATAATATGTTGTGTTTAATATGTGAATTCCATTATGGTTACATAATTCATTGTTGCTGTCAGTTTCAAAAATTGGGGGTGGATAAAAGGAAAAAAAGTGTACCTCACTCTCACCAGAAAACAATGACTTTTACATGATTGCCTCCTTCAGCATTCAAGAAATAACAATGCCAATCCAGACCAAATGACAATATGGAGAAATCATTTTGTTCCAACAGGTAGAACATGTCTAACTGATATTATACTTACTTTCATTCTCTTTCTTTCTTTCTTTCTTCTTTTTTGTCAAATTGAATGTGTGAGAATAATTTCCTTAAATCTCAATCTTATATTTGTTTTTACCCCAAGCAGCAATTTGGCTGTTCATTTATAGCCAATTAAATTAAAGTACATGATTAGAAAACATTCAGTACAACCATATCACATTTCATGGAGAGATGTTTTTCTGAGCAAGATTTTCATCACAGTCTAAATATCTGTAGCTTTCTGATCAGTCTCAGTTTTGTATTGCCTCATTTAGAAATAGTTATTTATCTTTATCTTATCAAAGCAGTGCTTCTCAATTTTGGGCTCCTCAGAATTACTGTGGAGCTTTCCAAATATAGGGGAGATGCTTGGCCCTGAACTAGATGTGAGAAGAAAGATTGTTCCTCACTTCTCTTTCATTTTCTTCTTTTATACCAATGTGAGAGCTCTCCAGGAAGCAGGCATTACCTACATTCACAGACAAATAACTCCTATTGCATTCTTTTTCGACTTCTTCTCTTGATGTTTCAGTGGGTTTCTGTTAGCTGTGCTCAGTTCTGTGTTGGAAGCTACCTAATAAATTTGATTGGATCCATTTCTGTAAATATTGAAGATATTATACAGGATGAAAAGCAGATAGAGGAAAATGGTTTTCTTTTCTATTTCAGCACTTTATCGATTTAATCCAGTGAGCTGCTGAGGCTTTGCTTTTCATTTCTTTAAACTTACTTGCTATTTCCTTGCTACTTAGATGACCTGGAGAAGGGTTGTTGTTTTAGTCAGTTTTCCCATTGTTTAAAGGAGGACAAATGTAATTTAGCTCATGGTTTCAGTCCGTGAGTGGCTGGCTATAAGACAGGAGCATCATGGTGGAAGGATGTCATGGAGCCAAGGAGACAGAGCAGACTGGAAAGAGCACCAGAGAGGAAAGGGCTGGGAAATAGATACAGTCCCCAACATCACTCCCAAAGACCCCGCACAGGCACACCTGGAAGTGTCCTTTACTGAGCAGCTAGGCACCTCTTAATCCAGCCAAATTGACAAACAGGATTGACAGTCACAATTATGGATTAAAGTATTTATGTGTCTAAGTATTATCATTAGTAGGTCACTACAGTCACAATGAAATAAAATGGAATGAAAATCTTGTCACTGTACATTTAAATCAAAAGTTCCCAAAGTCTTGATTGTGTCTTCACCAATAAATCATATTTATCACTTATCAGATAACTAACTTCTCTAAATGTATTGGTTAGCATTCTTTAGAAGAACAGAATCAATAGAAAATACATGTATAATTATGCAAGGGGATATATTAGGTAGGTAGGTGAAGGGCCTAGAAGCTCACTGTGGAATATGGGTGCCAGTCTGTGTTAGATGGCTGGAGAAACTGGAGATGATATCCAAAGATGATGCATAAGACTCGAGCTGTTTAGAAACAGGCATACTTCATTCTTTCCTTTTTCATTCTGTCCAGACTATAAGCCTGTGGTTGGTCCACTCATATCCAGGCTAGGTCTTTCCCTTTTAGTTTGTGACCCTACACGTCAACTGTCCACAGACACACCCGCACTGTGTTTTACTAACCTGGTAGGCATTTCCTCATCCATTCAACTTGTCAGATCGCAATTAATTGTCAACTAAGAATAGAGGTTTTTTGTGCAATGTATAGATTATAAATTTAGTCTATCATATACTTTCCACTTTTGCCAATTCACAGGGGAAACAATCTGATTTTAAAGATCTAGTGTTGCCCCTAGGAAAGACATGAATGTAGAAGAATGTAGTGGAGGCTAGCTAGGTGTTCATCAAATTCAATTCTTCTTACTGGAAGACAGCTTAACATTATTTCTCAGTCTCCCTTAGAGTTAGGTATGTGGTCATGTGACTGAGTTATAACCAACAAAATGTGGGCAGTGATGTGTCCAGCTTGTAGGCCTGGCTCAGAGAAAACTCAGATGGCTCTTTCCTCCTGCCCTCCACGAATATCGATGTTCAGGGAGCTCTTGGAACCCATAATTTAAGAAGTCACAGTCCAGTCATCCTGAGTCCCTGAATGAAATCCATGCCCTCATCTCCCATCATCTGCCTGGAACTGCTTAGACTGCTGTATTTTCTTTTGAAGAAAGCTTCAAATTTGTTTGAGAAATTATGTATTTTTTGTCTCTATTTGTAATAGCACTTAGCTTATCTTACCTAACGGAGGGACTGTGGTGTTGAGATATTGGAAATAAAAATAACTAAATCATTTTGTAGCATTTCAAACAAGCTTTTAAAATGTAAGCACCATGCTCTAAAAGGAGCCTGGAACATAATGTGCTTCTAGGTCCTATAATTCACCAAGATGCAAAAGAGTGGTAAAACTACCAGCCCCTAAATACTTTGAGGTGGCTCGCCCTGCAAATAGACAGATGTAGAACTCTTGTGAACGCATCTTTGCCTCCAGCTGATGAGCTGAGATGCAACCTCTCACAATACATCCAGAGCACAAATGTTCCTTTCCCTCTCCAGAGTCCATCTCGATGGAGGCATCCTTAACTCACCATATCCCAGGGCCAGAACGAGACAGTTACAGAAAAGCGGGATTTAGTCTTTGGAGTGAAGTTGCTACAGCAATCCAAAACTGGATTAGCATCACTCTTGTGATGGTTTATTGGACCAATGCTTCATTCAACTCTGAAAGCATTGTTCTCCACAGTGGGAATGAATTTAACTTGACTAATACATTCATACTAAATCTTATATGAATCTTCAAAGTGTTTTTAAACAAAATGGATTTATTGTTCCTGTTACATTTTTAATAAAAAAGCCAATATGTGTTCATTTTAGAAAATACAAAAGGGAAAAACAGCATATTTTCACGGAACCGCCATTTCAAAATAATCGTGATTATCTTTCCAGGACCCTTTCTACATAGACACATACAGTGGTACCTTGGTTCACGAACTTATTTCTTTCCACAATTCTGATTGCAAACCAAATTGGATAAGAACTGAATCAAATTTTTCCATAAGGACAATATTGAACCTAACTATTGAATTTGATTCGGTTCTCATTCATTTTGGTTTGTGACCAGAATCGTGGAAAGAATTAAGTTGGTGAACCGAGGCACCAATGTACTTACATTTACAAAAATCCAACCATTATTTATATTCTGATTGTAATTATGTTTTTACAAAAGTTAACATGAAATCATCCTCAGCACAATATTTTCATATTAAATATCATGAAAAAAGATGAAGAGAAACCAAGTATATTATACTGAATATAATCAACCATTTGTTCTTAAGCCTTTATGCCGCTTCCAATTTACTTTGCTTTTAAAATATATTTTGAGAAACATCCTTAAATAATTCTTAGAAGTGGATTCCCTTAAAAGCACCAATTTAAAGACACAACAGCAAAGTTTTAATTCATCCATCTATCCAGTGAGAACCTTCTTTTGTGTCTGGTAAAAATATTCTGGCCATTGGAGACTCAACAATCTACAAAAATACAAGAAGTCCTAATGCCTGACAATACATATGAGAATTTGTTTGCATGACTTCATAATATGATTTGGCTTCTAAAATATTTGTGTCTTTGTGAGGGGAGAAAACTAGTTAATGTTTTATTACCAAAGCTGATTATTTTCATAAATACTGGCTATTTGTATTTATTTTATATTTTATTACTATATGTTTGTGATAATAATTACATTCATCCTGGGGAATTGAGGCATATGCATATTTCATCTTGATCATTTTTACTTCCTTTCTCCCTCTCTGCCCTCCTTCTTCCCTCCTTCCCCTTATCCCCTTCACATATTCACAGAAACTACCTGTTTCCTACTATTTGTATTTAATACTCACATTTTTTCCCTTTGATTGCTTATAGTAACCAATACCCATGCATACTAGTATCAGGCAATAATTCTCATGGGAGAGAAAAGAGATATTTATTAACTGTATAGATTGTCAAACATATTTATGATAATTTAAGCCTTTTAAAACAATCTACACATTTTCTTTTTAAAATTAAGCAATCAGAATGCTCTAAAAGATATAGAGACTAGATATGAATCATATGACTGAAAAGAACCATTCTTTAATTTATGGTATTGTTTTTAACTGTGTTATGCATGTAAAAGAGGTGACTTTTTTTTATTCTCAAGTTCTTTTACTGGTACATTTTAGGTATACAATACGTTTACATTTATCATTGGGTGTTTGTACCTGCACATGATGTATCTCAGTTCTTATTTTTTCCCCATTACCTGTGCATCCTTCACCCACTCCACCCTTCCTTATTTACATAGACTTAATTTCCATTTTTTTTTTCTTTTCTCATAATTTTTCCTTTCCCTTCTTTCCTTTCCCCTTCCCCTCCCTTCACCCCTACCCCTTTGGACTTTTCTTCCTATTTCAAATTATCAATTATTCATTTTAATCGTTTTAACCCTTATTTACACTTTCAGTTTCTCACACTAGAGAAACTATTCGGTATTTACATATGTGTGTCCTATTTATTTCACTTAAGAGTATGGCCTCAATATGCATCCATTTAGCTATAAATGATTCTAGTTTCTCGTTCTTTATGGCTGAATAGTAATCCATTTTATAAAAACAAAAAACAAACAAAAAACCCCCACATCTTCTTTGCCCAGTTTCCAGTTGATGGGCACTTGGGCTGTTTCCAAGTTTTAGCTGTTACAAACTGTGCCGCTATAAACATGGGTGCATATATATCTCTGTGGTATGATTCTTTTAATTCTTTTGGGAAGATAGCCAGCAGGTGAATAGCTGAGTCAAATGGGACCTCTAGCCCTAGTTCTTCGAGGTATCTCCATACTGATTTCCATAGTGGTTGCACCAGTCTGCACTCCCAACAACAATGGAGAAGGGTTCCTTTCTCCCCACACCTCCACCAGCATTTGGTTGATTTCTTGATAGCAGCCATTCTTTCTGGGGTGAGGTGGAATCTCAGTGTTGTTTTCATCTGCATCTCTCAAATGACCAGTGATGTTGAACATTTTTTCATATATTTATTTGCTGCTTTTACTTCTTGTTCTGAGAATGTCTGTTTATTTCAAATGCCCATTTTTAAATTGGGTCTTTGAATTTGGAGGGTCTGATTTTTTTCAGTTCTTTATATATTCTAGATAGTAGTCCTCTGTCTGAGCTACAGCTGCTAAAAATTTCTTCCCACATTGTAGGTTGTCTGTTAGCTCTTTTGGTGGTTTCTCTTGCAGTGCAAAAGCTTTTTAATAAGATGAGATCCCAGTTGTTGATTCTTTGTGCTAGTTCCCGTGCTACTGAGGTTTTGATCATAAAGTCTTTTCCTATGCCAATGTCTTCAAGAGTTTTACCTAACTTATCTTCCAGCAAGTTTAGTGTTTCTGTTTTAATATTTAAATATTTAATCCACTTTGATCTTAGTTTAGTGTATGGTGATAGGTATGGATCTAGTTTTAATCTTCGGCAGGTTGAAATACAGTTTTTCCAACTCCATTTATTAAATAGGCTATCTTCCTTCCGATGAGGGTGGTTGGCTCCTTTGTCAAAGATGAGGCGGCTGAGTATGTCTGTAGTTGTTTCTGCATCTTCTAATCTATTCCACTGATCCTCAGTTCTGTTCTTTTGCCAGTACCATGCTGTTTTTATCACAGTAGCTTTGTAGTACAGTTTCAAGTTAGGGATTGTGATACCCCCTGCCATGTCTCTGTTGCCTAGAATTGGTTTTGCTATTCTAGGTCTTTTATGGTTCCAAAAGAATTTTTGGATTATTTTCTCTGGTTCTGTGAAGTATATTGTTGGAATTTCAGTCGGGATTGCATTAAATCTATACAGCAGTTTTGGAAGTATGGCCATTTTCACTATATTGGTTCTTCCTACCCAGGAACAAGGGATGTCTTTCCATTTTCTTATATCCTCCTCCATCCCCTTTTTCAGAGTGCTGTAGTTTTCAGTGTAGAGGTCTTTTCCTTCCTTTGTTAGATTGATTCCTAGATATTTCATTTTTTGGATACTATTTTAAAAGAAATTGTTTCCCTAATTTCTCTCTCAGTGAGTCTGCTGTTTGTGTACAAGAAGGCTATTGTTTTTTGAATGTTGACCTTGTATCCAGCTACTCTACTGAATCTGTCAATTAAGTCTAGAAGTCTTTTAGTGGAGTTTTTTGGGTCTTCTATGTAAAGTATCATATCATCAGCAAATAATGACAGTTTCACTTCTTCCTTTCCTATCTTTATTCCTTTTATTTCTTTCTCTTTTCTAATTGTTCTGGCTAATGTTTCCAGAACTATATTGAACAAGAGTGGTGATAGTGGGGATCCTTGTCTTGTTCCTGATTTTAGCATGAAAGTTTTCAGTTTTTGACCATTTAGTATGATGTTGGCTGTTGGTTTTTTATAGATAGCTTTAATCAGGTTGAGATAAAGACCTTCTATTCCAATTTTCTGTAGGGTTTTTATCATGAATGGGTGCTGGATTTTGTTGAATGCCTTTTCTGCATCTATTGAGATGATCATATGGTTTTTGTCCTTGACTCTGTTATTATAGTGTGTTACATTTATTGATTTATGAATGTTGAACCATCCTTGCATCCCTGGGATAAATCCAACTTGGTCAGGGTGTATGATCTTCTTGATGACCCTCTATATTCTGTTTGCCAGTATCTTGTTGAAGATTTTTGCATCTATGTTCATTAGGGAGATTGGTCTGTAGTTCTCTTTTTGGGTTGGGTCTTTCCCTGGTTTTGGAATCAAAGTCACACTTGCTTCCAGGAATGAATTTGGAAGCCTTGCTTCCCTTTCAATTTCCTTGATGAGTTTAAAGAGTAATGGCATTAGTTATTCTTTAAATGTCTTGTAGAATTCAGCAGTGAAGCCATCAGATCCTGGGCTTTTCTTTGTTGGTAAATTTTTTATTACATTTTCGATTTCACTCATTGTTATTGAGGTGTTTAGAATTTCTGTATCTTCTTTATTTAACTTTGACAATTTGTATGTATCTAGAAATCTGCCCATTTCTTCTGTGTTTTCCATTTTATTAGAGTACAGGTTCTCAAAGTAGGTACTGATGATCCTCTGGATTTCTGTTGGATGTGTTGTGACTTTACCTTTTTCATTCTTAATTGCATGTATTTGTGACTCTTCTTTACTTTTTTTGATAAGGTTGGCTAAAAGTTTATCAATTTTATTTATTCTTTAAAAAAACCGACTCTTTGATTCATTGATTTTTTTTGTATCATTCTCTTATTCTCCACTGCATTGATTTCTGCTCTGATCTTTATAATTTCCTTTCTTGTATGAGCTTTGGATACGTTATGCTCTTCTTTTTCTAGGAGCTTGAGGTTTTGCATTATGTTATTTATTTGAGTTCTCTCTTTTTTCCTAATATGGGCATTCACTGCTATGAATTTCCCTCATAGAACTGCTTTCATTGTGTCCCATAGATTCCTGTATCTTGTACTGGCATTATCATTTATTTGTAGAAACTGTTTAATTTCTTCTTTAATTTCCTCTGTGACCCATTGATTGTTCAGGAGGGTGTTATTCAGTGTCCACGTGTTTGTGGGGGTTTTGTGGTTTCTTATGTGATTGATCTCCAATTTTATTGCACGATGGTCTGATAATACAGGGGGTAACTCCAATTCTTTTACATTTACTTACACATGTCCTATGAGCTAGGATGTGGTCTATTCTGGAGAATGACCCATGTGCAGCTGAAAAGAATGTGTATCGCAATTTTGTGAGTGGAACACTCTGTAAACAACTATTAAGTCCATTTGTTCAATAGCTTGGTTCAGTTCCAGAATTTCGTGGTTAAATTTTTCTAATGATCTGTCTATTTGTGATAGTGGGGTACTGAAGTCCCCCACTACAATTGTATTAGTGCTTATTCAGTTTTTCATGTCCATTAATATTTGCTTTGTATAGTTGAGGGCATTCATATTTGGTGCATATATATTTATGATTGTCATCCCTTCATCTTGGATTGTTCCCTTCACAAGGATATAGTGACCATCTTTGTCTCTCTTAGTTTTGGTTTGAAATCTACTTTGTCTGCAAATAAGATTTCTACCCCTGCTTTTTTCTGGGTTCCTGTGGCATGGAGAACTGTTTTCCATCCTTTTACTTTCAGTCTATGAAGAGTTAGGTATGTTTCTTGTATACAGCATATTGTTGGATTTTGCTTCTTAATCCATTCTGCCAGTCTATTTCTTTTGATTGGTGAACTGAGGCCATTAACATTCATGGTTATAATTGATAGATATTGATTCATCCTTGTCATGATGTTTTACTTCTGTTGGCTCTTTTATTTATTTTTCCCCCTTTCCCTTTAGTTTCTTACCTTGCCTAATGGCTTCCCTCTGTTGGGCCTCATGGAGTTGTGACCTTCATTGTTTTTTTCTAGGATATTGTTTAAAATTGCTTGTAGTGCTGGTTTGGTGTTCATGAAATTTCTCAGGTGTTCTTTGTCTTGGAAGTATCTAATTTCCCCATGGATTTTGAAAGATAATTTTGCAGGATACAACAGTCTAGGTTGGAAGTTATTTTCCTTTAGGGCTTGAAATACTTCACTCCAGGCTTTCCTTGATTTGAGGGTTTGTGTTAAGACGTCTGCTGTAATTCTCATGGGCTCCTTTGTAGGTGATTTATTTCCTTTCTCTAACTGCTTGTAAGATTTTGTTCTTCTGCTGGGTTTCTGGGATCTTGACTATTATATGTCTAGGTGTAGATTTTTTTTGATCGTGGCTAGCTGGAGTTCTATATCCCTCACTTACCTGTATGTCCAGTTCTCTACCTCTGTCTGGGAAGTATTCCACTATTACTTCTGTGAACAGTTTTTTTATGTCATTTGTACTTTCTCCTGTTTTTTCATGGACTCCTATCAGTCTTACGTTATTCGTCTTTACATCGTCTAGCAGCTTTGGATTGATTTCTCGTGCCCCCTTACTATTTTTAAGAAATCTCTGTTTCATGTCCTTAACCATGATCCTGTCTTCTATATCTGATATTCTATCTTCAGATTCCCCTAATCTGCTGTGCATACTTTCAAAGGAGTTTTTAATCTCCTGAATATCTGTTTGAATCTGTTTCATGGATTCTGTTGTTGAAGCCACTCAACCAATTGTGGTACTATGTTATGGCAGCCCTAACAAATTGATACAAATGGAGTTGAACACTTCCTCATATCTAAAATTAAGATCCTTTCTGATTCAAAATCCTTCTTTAAAACTCAGAAATCTAGGCCAGAAAAAGTTACAGGTCAAATCCAATGAGAAAAAAAAAATCTATTTATTTCACAAATTATCTTAGTGTAATGGAATTTTACCACCCCAAATGGTACATGACTGAGAGGCTCACAGGGGGCCTTGAGATCTTAGTCATTGTAGGTTGGCCATATTTATGGAAGCAGTATTGGATCTGAAGGCAAAGTGAAGAAACTTTCTGAATTTATTAACACAGCCACTTCACTACACTTACTGAAAAGAGTAAGACTTTGCAAAATCTCACTAACTTCATTGTGGATGGACAAATGCCCAAGTGACTGGGAAATGATTGAAATGTCTCCTAATAAAGTCAGCAGAAAATATGTGTATGACTAATGGGAAAGAGATCTCAAAAGAAAAAAGAAAAAGACTGAGAAATAGATTAAATCTTATCAAAAGGCATTCAGGAAGATTGTCTATGGCCAAAGTCCCTGTCACTTTCAATTCAGTAAATATTTTTAAAGTTCATGCATGGTACTGTGAGGAAAATTAAAATCAGAAATTAACCCTGATCTCAAATACTTCTTTATAAGTTATGAGAAAAAAAAAGACACAAACTCAAATGGCTATAATTTCATGTAGGCTTTAATAAACGCTATAATGAAAATAAAAATATAGTATGGAATCACAGAGAACAGAGAAGGTAATTCTAGGATCACTGGAGCAGACTTCTTGGTAGAAATGCCATTTGTGTTGGGTCTGGAGGTGGACAGGTGAGACTGCAGAGGGAGAAACTTTCAAGGCAGATGGATTAAAACAAGGAAAAACAGATGTTCTTTCTTGAGGGCAAATCATGGTCAGTGAAAAAGTAGGAGTCTGTCATGCTTACTTGAGGAGTTGTATTGAGAGGATGGACCATTGACCCTGGACTTGAAGTCAAAGAACCTGGATTTGAGTTTTGTGTTCACTATTTCTTAGATTTATGACTTCAATCTTCCCGAGTCTCATTCTTCATCTCTGGAGATCTCTACATCAGAAAGCCTGATATGCAATAAAAATTCAGTAGATGTCACCTGAACCTATATAATTCAGACTTGATTCTGTAAAAAATGGAGAGCAAATAAAAATTTTGAGCATTCAAGTAAGATGACTAGAACTAGACACTTGAAAATTTATCCCAGCAATATGGCTCTGCTGGAGGTATAGGAAGTAGGTGATGGGTGTAGGAGACTTTCCTGGAGAGCAAATGGCACTGGGCTATGCAACCTAGGTTGCAAAATGTGGTTTAAAAAATCAGATTCTGAACCTGTGTTTCTTTTTTCAAGTAATATTTTTCTCTAGGAACTACCTCTGGATTCTCAGTTACCATATCTTTCATAAACTATTTCATAAATCAATAAAACCTATTAGCTGATTAGATAAGAAAGTAATGAAGATAAGGAAAATAGAGAAATTGAAAATAACATGAAATGAAAAGCTTTATGCATTAGTTGGGTTAGTAGATAACTTCATTACTAACAATACAGAAGAAAAGAAAATGAAATGCTTGGAGGGAGAATATGAGTGTTACTTCTAAACTTCATGGACTATCTTTCAATTAGACATATAATTATATGAGTATTCAAAAAAATTAGGTATTTTAGGTTAACTCATATACCTTGTAAACATAAGATTTGAAAACAAATTTTTTCTTCAATTTATAGATTATTTTCATTGGCGATTCAACCAACAGAGGAATCATGTACTACCTGATCGAAAGAGTGAATGAAACACTGCAGGAATGGCAGAAGGTGCATGGTACTAAACTATATCCCAATGTCAATGGTGGAAAGACTCTGATCAGTTACTCCTACTATCCCCAATTCTGGATAAGCTCTTCATTGAGACCAACATTTGAGAAAGCACTTGAGCATCTCTTGCAAAGGTACAATGGAACTATTATGAAAGGCACAATGCCACAATGTACTGATGTTTTACTAGCAGTTATAATTGCTCACTATATATCAAATGTACTGAAAAGCTTAGATACCCTGTAATGTGGCTGAAAATGAGTTACAAATGACAAGGAGGTCCTGTGATCAGGAAGCCAGACATGGTTCAGTGAAATGTGAGGCCATGCAGTTAAAATGTTCACCATCTGTTTTAAAGCAACATGTGTTGTTTTTCTTTCTGGATTTCAGATCAAGTCCACTAGAGAATACTGGCCAGACAGTATTGGTTGTTGGTGGTGTTCAGTGGCTTAATTCCAATCACCTGCAAATTATTCACAAGGTTTTGGAGAGGTAAATTTATATAACAATGAATGTCATGAATATTCTACATTTTATAAAGGTAATATTGATATGACTGAGTTTGATCCAGATGTTAAAGAAAATTTTGTAATTTAAAATTAAGAACTTAAAACCTAGTTTAAAATATTTCAAAATACTTTCACATTCAATCACAACAGGACTCTCAGTATCTAATTTTAAATGTAATGCAGGTCAAAATATGATTACTGACACAAAACTCTATCCACAAAAGTAGCCCTAATATACATCAAATCTATAAAGTGGGAATTTAATCCTATATCCCATTTATCACATTCTAAAAGAATTCTGTTCAATTTATTTATATAATTAAACATCTATAATGCAAGTGAAGTTTGTGACTTTAGAATTTTAATTATTTTGTTCAGGGAAAATTTACTTAATATCCTAGTGATCATCAAAACTTTGGGAATTGGATTTCACTTGCCAGTGGATGGAGTTCATTACTTAACACAGGTAAGCTCATTGCTTCTAGGCCATGAGAACCTCATGGTTCTTATATAGATCCCTGCTTGGAAATTACCCAAAAGACACTATATAATATTCACCAACTTTCATAAAAACCGAAAGAGATCATATACTTAGAGATTAAAATTTCAACTCAGTTATAATTATTCCTGGAGACAAAGAGACCATGACCTACAGATGGCTTGTAAATAATGTGCTGAGTTCATTAAACAAGAAAGGAGGCAGGGCCAGGGATTTAGCTCAGTGGTTCCGCCACCTGCCCCACAGTGCAAGGACCGGAGTTTGATCCCTGGTAGCAAAAAAAACAAAAAACAAAAAAACAAAACAAGAAAGGAGGTGTCAACTATGCAAAATAAAGAATGGAGGCATAGATGAGAGAGATTAAGTATCTGTATCCCACCGGTGTTTCATGCACATTTCAAGGCAACATTAAAAGGCTTTCCTTTCTTTAGGTTCTTACTGAAACCGCAAATGAAACTGTTAGTACCAATGCGTCTTTGGAGAAAGAGTGACCTTTTTGAAGATGAATACTTTAAAATAATTTATCTTTGAAATTTTATCTGTTTTGTCCTCTAATTGTATATTCATAAGTGAAGACCTTGGCCTCTGATCAGTTCTTAAAGAAGATAGTAAATTCATCTCAGCACTCATAGAGGCCTCAGAACAAAAAAGAAAGCCGACATCAGAAGTCAGAGAACCAGATGCTCCTACTCAAGTGAGCAGAGTCCATGAACAGTCCAAGGGCTGTGTGCAGTTGCAGAGTCATGGTTCAGGGGAGCACTGGGAATTGGGCAGGCAGGAAACTATCCGTTTAATATGGAAGGACCTTCAGGGAATGGGGAAAAAATAAGAACCAAGATACATCATGTACAGGTACAAGCACCCAATGATAAATGTAAACATATTGTACACCTAAAATGTACCAATAAAAGAATTTAAGGAAAAAAAAAAGAAAAAAATATGGAAGGACCTTAAGATTTACTTTTGTGTTTGTGTTGAGTGCTCTTAGCTTTTCCCAGCATAGAATACAGGATCTCCCTCTCCTTTCTCAAAATTTCATCTGCCTGAATGCCAAATCTTTTAAGATGTAAAAACAGGAGAATTGGTAGAAAGTGGCCTACATAAAACCTCCAAGTTCAGCATTCTGGTGGCAGCAGAGGTTAAGGTAATTTAAAATGAGTAAATCATTTAACACCTGGAGTAGCTGAAGAGTTTAAGATTACTGGGGATCAGGAGGGGGCACTTTTGATAATTTTTGCTATGGGTTATGAGTTAGTTATTTTTTATGTTATTTGAAGAATATCCATCAAGATTTTTTTTAAATGTCTCCCTCTCCCTCTCCTTCTCCCTCCTCCTCCCTCTCCCTCCCCTCCCTCTCTCTCCTGAATATTGTGATTTTTAAAAACTGTATATCCTTTTATTGGTACATTTTAGGCATACAGTATAATGACATTCATCATTGGAAATTTGAACCTTTAACATAATCTCTCTTGGTTCTTTTTTCCCCCTTCCCCTACCCTCCCTTCAAGCCCTCCATCCCTCCCTATTTACAAGGGTTTTGCTTCCATTTTTTTATTTTCTCATATTAATTCCATTCCCTTCTTTCCTTTCCCCTACCCCTAACACATCCCCTTTGCTCCTTTTCTTCCTATTTCACATTATCTATTATACCTTTTAGCCCTTATTTACACTTTCAGTTTCTCACACTAGAGAAACTATTCAGTATTTACACATGTGTCCTGTTTATTTCTCTTAAAGAGTATTGCCTCAATGTGCATCCATTTAGCAACAAATGTCTCTAATTTCTCATTTTTTATGGCTGAGTAGTACTCCATTTTATAAAAAAAAAAAACACATTTTTTTAATCCAGTCTGCAGTTGATGGGCACTTGGGCTGTTTCCAGGTTTTAGCTATTACAAACTGTGCTGCTGTGAACATAAGTGTACATATATCACTGTGGTATGCTTCTTTTAATTCTTTGGGGAAGATACCCAGCAGGGGAATATCTGGGTCAAATGGAACTTCCAGTCCTAGTTCTTTGAGGTATCTCCATATCGATCAAGATTTTAATTCCTACTTGAAGAGTCCAGTAGCACTATTATGCTTTTTTTGCTTGCAACTCTTTTCAGCACCTGGAGCACTTTTTGCCCTGCTCATATTTAAGATACTAATTCACAATCCACTCATCTCAGCAACTACTTCTTCATATGCACTGTGTGTCAGAACTGTAATAAAGATTATGCCCACTACCAGAGCTTTGCTGGTGCTCCTCAGTCTTTTCAAATGAAGTGAGGACAAAAGGAGAGATGAGGAGGAAGAAAACATAGTTAGAAGGAGAAAGTGATAATAGCAAGTGAAAGCAGAACATAACTCCTCATCACATGCTCACATGGCCACTCTCCCCTCCGCTGTGGGCTCATCTTACATCTCTTGCTCTAAAAACTTATACACACATGTGCACACACATAAGACCAGGGAGTTCAGTCAAGCTGAGTAATTTCCCTTCTCCAGCACACCAAGCTCACAGTCACCTCAAGGCCTTTGCAATCACTGTTGCCTCAGCTTAGAACCATCTGTCCTAACCCCCTCCCCTGTATAACTTCCAGGCACCCTTCATGTTTTAATCTACATGCTCTTTTCTCTGGGAGGGCTTTCTGGACACACTAGATTAGTTTGGCTCCTCCTTCCATGAGCTCCTTTAATAGTGTCTTATGTCCTCCTGTCACTCAACACATACAATCCTTGCTTGTCCATGTATCCTGTAATCTGTGACAGCAAGGATGTAAGGATGAGCAGGTGGCTTGCACGGCTCACTCTGTGGTCCCAAATGCCAAACAATTCTTAGCACATATGAGACCCTTCAAAAATACACAAATGAATGAATGAATTTGTTGTATACCTTAGATGCACCCCTTTTTGTCTGAGAAATACATTCTCCTGTTACACTGATGACTTACATTTGATTCATGGTGGGAATTTTCTTTTGTTACAGAGACTCAACTTGTACCTGCCTTTGTGCTAATATTCAGTACTTTTCCTTACCAGAGGACCCAGAAAGAGTCATCCCAGCTCTAGAACTCTAGGTGGATTTAGGGAGGGCCTCCGTGGCTACTGCATTACAAATCAAGTTCTTCCTCTCGCACAGTTCACACTTTGCTCCCTCATACACATCAATCCCAAGAACACTGTTCTGTTCCCCTCATGCATCCAAATTTCTGTTTCCCATAGAAGTGATTTTTCTCTAGAAAATTTTCTCTAGAAACCACTTAAAGTTCTACATACCTTTCATAACTAGGTACATTAGAATTGAGAAAATACTTGAACTTGAAAGGAAGAAACCTACACACGCTATTGAATATATCGAATTTCACTTTTCATGTGCCTTTGGAGGCCCCGAGCAAATTTGCGTGTCTCTTTCCCTCCAGATTGCTTTTGAGCAAGCCTTTTCTATTCACCACTACTATTTTAAGGGAAACATTCTTCTTTGAATGTCATGTAAGAATAAGTATGCAAGCACAGTGAAGAAGACAGAAAATTGTATGTATTTGTGCTGGTTCTTCTGACCTTACAGTTGCATTACCAAATGCAAGTTATTTTGCTTTTTTACCTGAAAAGTGAAAAATTCAACTTGCCCTTTAGAAAGGGAAAAGGGAGTGCAATTTCTTCCCTGTGTTAGCTTGGCTCCTCCAAAATCAACAGCAAGACACAACTGGCCCAATGAGAGACTGCAATAGGGGGAAAGGCTGGGAAGGGTGCAGGAAGAGGCAGAAAGCATTTCAGACCATAGCAGCCAATGCATATCACTCAGTCCTGCACCAGGGCTCTTCTGCCCACCTAGTATGTGTTAGAAACTGTGTTTGACTGTAAAATGTGTTTGGTACAAAATATCAAGAAGGATGAATTGGGTAGGAAATTACAGGTAATTTCTGGGAAACTCTTTGCCAGGTCATTAAGTCCTAAAGCTAGAGTAGTTAGTAGTCTCCCCTCTGTCTTAGTCACTTTCTTCGTCACTGGGAAAAAGTACTCAGCACCCACAACTTAAAAGAGGAAAAGTTTATGTTGCCCAGTGTTAAAGGTTTCAGTCCATATTGGGCTGGCTCCAAGGCAGGAAGGCTTGGGGGAATGGCCTGCTTCGGGGTGGAGCGATGCCCGTGACAGGTAGCCAAGAAGCAGAGAAAGTAGAGAAGTCAGGGAGAGAGATACACCCTTCACAGTCAAAACCCCTTTGACCTGCCTTTTCTGACCAGGCCCTGCCTCCCAACAGCACATTTAGTTGTGAACTCATCCATGGATAAATACACAGCTGAGTACAACACCCCCATGATCCAGTCACCTTCCAAAAGCCCTTCCTCTGACCACAAGCTTTGGGCAGACATTGCAGACCCATTCCACAACATCCTCCCCTTGACTGAGTGCACCTAAACCAGGTCTCTAGCCACGCTCCATCCACGTCCAGGATGAGGAGCGGGGTGGGCAAGGAATGTAATCCAAGTAGCAGCAGCTGGAGCCTTCACTTAATTCTGCTGCTCCCCAAAGCAGGCTCTTCTCTTCTGACTAGAAAGCCTCACTCTAGGCTGCTCAGGAACTCCCTCCCAAAGCCCCGCCCTTTAGCTCCCCCCTGCTCTGGACACAGCTCCTCCTTCTTTCAGTTCAGCCCGGCATGTTTTCCTCTAATAAAGGATTTACTAGCTTTTTATACATCTGTTCCTCTTATTTTCTAATGCTGTCTCAAGAGCAGATACTACAATTTATTTGTTCCTGTATTACTGTCCCGGAGGAAGAAAGCAGCTTCCAGTTAATATTCAAGTGACTAAATGAATGAGAATACAAACAGATGGACCTAACACTTGGGATTCTTAAATGTTGGTTTTTAAATTGAAAATTTTAGATATTTATTGTGGACAATAAATGTAATTCCTTTTTATGGAAAGGAAAGTTCAGATCTGTGTGCCTCTAGGTATTTATGTATTGTTTTATATATACTCATAAATAGTTACATTGATGTTTTGAATTTTCAAAAAGTTAGAACATATCTAGAAAATTCAGTGAAATTCTTCCTTTCACATTATGCTCAATCTCTTTAAGAAGAAAATATTTATATGATTTCTCCTTGAGTTATTAAATCATAAAATAATCCTCTTAAAATGATCATTCTTCTGCTTTAATACAGAGTGAAGTTCAAAACTTATGGAAAGAAAATATGATTATTCTGGATACTGCAAAACAATATGGCTATGAAGTAGTTGACACGTTCAGTATAACAATGGGACGACACAAAGAGTTTCTGCAGGGCAACTGTGGATGTCATTTCCATGAGGTATTTATGTTGGGTCTCTGATGTTTATAGCTTTTAATTTTTAAAAATTGTGTTGTCTGTTTTATTTTGTACATACAAAAATGATGTCACACTGCACCTGCCTCGCAAGCACAAGGTCCTGAGTTCCATCCTGGTAACAAAAAAAAAAAAGAAAAAATGATGTCAGGAGATGTGTTCCTCATCACTCTGCCAACATATGGAGTAATTACAACTTTGACTGTGTGAATGAGGTATTGAAAAAGTTGCATATAGACACTGAAAAACTGGGATTACTGTTTAGTGCCTGTGAGACAATGGAAACCTGGGGAGGATTTACCTTCTCCGACAGACTTCAAGCCTTCCCATCAGAAATCTCATCCAAAGAGAGTGACAAAACTCTCTAGCTTGAAAATCAACACTATTTCATGTGCAAAACTAATGAGTGGTTAAGTCAATACATAACAGGAAGGCTTGTATTTTGAGTAATTTTTTTCTGCCCCCAAGGGTAATAGTGATTTTATTTGTAAACAGTAATTAAGCAGGCTGGGCCCTTCAAGTGACAACAGAAAAACATTTTCAGAGGAAAGATAGCCTCTTTAATAAATGGTGCTGGAAAAATTGGGCTTCAACTTGCCAAAGATTAAAACTAGACCTGTATCTCTCACCATGCACTAAACTAAAATCAAAATGGATTAAAGATCTAAATATTAAAATAGAAACTCTGAACCAGTTGAAACAGAGGTTAGGTAGAACCCTTGAAGACATCAGTGTAGGAAGAGATTTTAGGAACAAAACCTCCTTTGCCTGTGAACTAGCACAAACAATCAACAAGTGGGATCTCTTCTTATTAAAAGGCTTCTGCACAGCAAGAGAAACCACCAGCAGTGTGAGAGACAACCCACGATGTGGGAAAAAATCTTCACCTGCTCTTCCTCAGACAAAGGTCTACTATCTCAAATCTATAAAGAACTTAAAAAGATCAGACTTCCCAAATTTAAAGACCCAATCCGAAAATGGGCATCTGAAATGAATAGACATTTCTCAGACAAAGAAGTAGAAATAGCAAATAAATACATGAAAAAATGTTCAACATCACTGGTCATTTGAGAGATGCAAATGAAAACAACGCGGAGATTCCACTTCACTCTGGAAAGAATGGCTGCTATCATGAAATCAACCAATAACAAATGCTGGTGGGGCTGTGGGGAAAGAGGAACCCTGCTCCACTGCTGGTGGGAGTGTAGACTGATGCAACCACTGTGGAAATCAGTATGGAGATACCTCAAAGAACTAGGACTGGAAGTCCCATTTGACCCCACTATTCCACTGCTGGGGATCTTCCCCAAAGAATTAAAAGAATCATACCACAGGGATATATGTGCACCCATGTTCATAGCAGCACAGTTTGTAATAGCTAAAACTTGGAAACAGCCCAAATGCCCATCAAATGGAGACTGGATAAAGAAAATGTGTTTTTTTAATAAAATGGAGTACTACTCAGCCATAAAGAATGAGAAATTAGAGACATTTATAGCTAAGTGGATGCACATTGAGGCAATATTCTTAAGTGAAATAAATAGGACACACGTGTAAATACCAAATAGTTTCTCTGGTGTGGGAAACTGAAAGTGTAAATAAGGACTAAATGTATAATAGGTAATGTGAAATACGAAGAAAAGGGGCAAAGGGGAAGGAAGTGGGAGGGCTAGGGGAAAGGATAGAAGGGAATGGGATTAATATGAGAAAATGGAAAAAAGGAACAAAATCTTTGTAATTAGGGAGGACTGGAGGGGTTGAAGGGAGGGCTGGGCAAGGGTGAAAAATCAGAACCAAGAGAGACTATGTAAAGGTGCAAATTTCCAATGATGAATGTCATTATATTGTATACCTAAAATGTACCAATGATTAGAATGAATAATCAATAATGTAAAATAGGAAGAAAAGTTCCAAAGGGGTAGGGGTAGTGGGAGGGGCAGGGGAAAGGAAAGAAGGGAAAGGAAAAAATGATGAGAAATGGAAAAAATGGAAAGAAAGTCTTTGTAAATAGGGAAGGGTGGAGGGCGTGAAGGGAGGGCTAGGAATGGGGAAAAAATAAGAACCAAGATGCATTATATAAAGGTACAATTCCCAATGAGAAATGTAATTGTGTTGTATACCTACAATGTACCAATAAAAGAATTTAATACAAAAAAAAAAAACATTTTCCTCTTTTTCCTCCTGTCTTTTCAACTCTTCTGTGTATTATTTTCACCTATCATTCAAATAAAATTTTGGGTAGATCCCCCATAACTTTAAAAGGTCCTATCACTTTCCAGTCCCATCTGGTTTCATAACTACATGCCATTCCCCTCCCCCAGCTCAGAGATGCCAGAGTCTCAAAAAATAGGGGAAAGAATGCAGAGGATTTTGTCATTTCCCCATTTTGCTTTGCTCCTCTTTTTTTTTTTTTCTTCTGCAACATGCTTTCTAGCTATATCATGCTACTTCTTCCTTTTTTAAGAGTGCTTTTGTTAAATTGAAAAGACTCCTCACTGGGATCTTCTGATTGCAGCCTTCTTGATGGAGGCAATACCTCTCTTGCAACTGGATTCTTTCTTTGGCCCCTTGTAACCAACTGTCCATCATCCCTCTGTGGGAAGTCACAGTGCTCCTCCAGGTATCTTCTTGGAAACTATGCAAATTGACACTAGGCTTGCTGTACTTAGTTGTTCTCATTTGGTCTACAGAAATACTCATCTGCTGTTGATGGAAATACAATTAATTTTCAATGCAGCCATTGATTTTCTCTTGCTCTCTCATTCTCTCTGCCTTCATAAAGATGATTGACAGCCACAGAGTCTCATACCAGTTTTAATACACACTAGAAGCTAGACATGTATCTAGCTCTCCAAGCTGACCTTTTGAATGCCTTATCACTTGGTTTAAAGCAAGGATGAAACAATTCCCCAGAGAGAAGAAAATCAGCATATTTGGAAAACTCTTGTAGTTCTTTTCTTTCTTTTTCATCTCAAAATTCTTTTGATGAGACAAGGGTTTGCCAAACTGGATTTTGTCCACTCTTTTGAAAGTCCTGCATAGTTTATCCAGACATTGCTTGGAATATGATGGTTCTTGGAAATTCTTGTTTGGGTCCAGGTCTCGGGAGATTCCACAGTCACTGAGATGAAGAGTGGCTCTTTTTACTTTCCTATCAGATATTGATACATCCATTCTGTCTTGTTCAGCTCCCTTTGTAAGCCAAAGGGCTTTCATTGTTTGGGTCACTAGTGAGATGACAACTAAGGTTTCTCTGTAAATCTCTTTTCAGTCTCATTATCAAATCTCATCTTGTTCCCCAGATTCTTACAAATATCCCCCAAGCTATTAACACTGCATTAACTCTGTATAATTTACTGATGGTTTCACATTATTCCTTTATTTGACCAGTGGAACTGCATCTTAGAGAAGTGAGAGCTAGCAGTGGCAGTAGAGAACATGACATTTTAAGTTTGGATCTAGCAGCGTGAAGCTTGGCCATGCTGTTGCAGAACAGTATCTTAACTGGTAAGATACTGTGTCTACTAATTGCTTCTACAAGAGAATATACACCCATTAAATACTTATCCTATTTGTAAAAAGTCAAATCTTAGAAACAAAAGAGTAGTAGCTTGGAAGAGAAAGAAACAATGAACTTGCAGCTGAGCCAGTCTAGGATCACAGTTGGTCACAAAAGCAAGCTGATGGTTGCCAAAAGCACAGAAATGGAGACATTTGAAAGACAGCACAGAAACCAGGGATGTTTTGCCTGTTTTAGAAAAGGCTTATTTATTTATTTATTTATTTATTTATTTATTTATTTATGTTTATATAATGTGTCTTCAATTAGTATTTTAATGGGGGGAGGGTGTCTGCTTTTCGTTTTCAGCTTTAGTGTTCTGAAAGTCTGAAAAGGAAATTTTCTCCAGTGATTTTCAGCATGGCTCCAATTAAAAACAGAAGATGTCCTTCCCACATGATTGTATTACACATATCTCCTGCCACAATGTCAACTGGTTTATACTAAATGTCCTGGAATGTGAAAACCACAAAAAGACCCTTTGAAACATCAGCACTAAAATATTAGTGTATAAATATTTCCAACAAAACTATTTTTAATTTGCAAAATTATACTTTGAGCATGTTAGGAAAAATTATTTAATTTTATAACTTGTGTACAATTATGTACAAATTGCTTCTTAATTATATTTCTAATGTATGCTATCTTGATGGCAAGTTACGTAAGTCTCCCCAGCATTATCTCAGTTTTTCCCAAGTGGGGTTATCCATTTGAAATTTTTATGCTTGAGCTGAAAATACGATTCTGGAAACATTTGCCTTTTTACAATAAACAGTCGAAAACATCATCTTTCCCTTTCTCAATTGACTCACTTTATCATAAAGTCTGTAAACTAATTCACTGCTTTGGCACAACTGTTTAATTTTTGGACAGTTTATACCACTGATACATCAGTAAGTCTCTAATGATGACACTGATTTTTAAAAATCTTTTTAAACCATCACCAAACATCTTAAACGTTGTTAGTTTATTATAGTCAAAAAATTTAAAACTCCATATAAAGAATGGTTTGATGACAAATGTCAGGGAATAGTTGGTTACCAATATCATGCAAAACATATTAGAGGACATACAGTCTATTGAAAAACAGCTTTTGCCCTGTGCTTATGAGCCTGCCTCTCCCTACAAAAGTTTACGGAGAAATAATAGCAAGAATGAGAAACACTTGTATTAGTCAGGAGAATCTTGTGGGCTGTGGGCTATATCTATTCCCACAACAGAGTCAAGGATACCTGAGAATTGATACAATCATTACAATAAAGATTTTGACATTGCTTATTTTCTTTGTGTTCCTAATTCTGCAATAGATATAACAAGCCTGAGTTAGTGAACTCTTAATGACGTAGGTGAGATTAAAGGTCTTGGAGTGTTGCTTTTTTCTGTCAAGGTACCAAAAGAGAGTTACGTTGCCACTGTGAATCCATAAACAATTTCCCAACTGGTGCACATCAATTTTGACTAAAAAGTTCCTGCTGATTAGAAAAGCAGGTGTTTCTCTTTGTGGGTGGAAATGGAATTTTGTTTTCCAAATGTGTTTACACAGGGCAACAAAAAGGATCCAGGTAGCTGTTGCCCAAGAGAGGTCTTGGATGGCACCTTTCATTATGTGACAAACATCTACTGGGAAAACGCTAAAACCTGGGAAGCATTCAGTAATATCATCAGCCCAAACCTAGTTGCAGAATTGCTGTATGATTATTAGTCTAGTCAGTTGTATAGACCTTGTATATCTTCATTTTCTGACAAATATAACTGCAGCTTTTGATTCAGCCAACAAAAACCAGCTGCCACCACAACCCAGCAATAAAACCAACAGGTTTCCTTTGATTCTGGCACCATGGAAAGAAAAAAAAGGGAATTTCAGTTCTTTGTTAGAGATTATCTTCCATTATTATTTAATCTTAATCTATGTTTTTTATTAATCTTAAATAAACAAATGATTATGTGGCTTAGAAATAATGCTTTTGTCTTTCTCCTTAAATATTAAAAGTTTACTAACTAAACAGAGTAAAAAAAATCTTTAAATTTATCTGTGTAAAATACTGAAATAGTGACTTTTGAAGAGAAATGAACAAATGAACTAAATATAGTTAGCTGATTTAGGAGATCCCAGAATTTAATTAACATGGCTGTTTTCTAACAAATTAGTAATGACAATTTATTCAACAGATATTTTTGAGTGTCTATGTAGGGCTAGGAGACTACCTTATAGCAATAATGGTGAACCTTTTAGAGCTTTTAATGATACAAACAGCCCACTGTGGCACATGTGCCCTAGGTTTGCTGCCACTGCCTTATAGCATTTCAAAGGCACCATGCCCCAAAGGGAGAATTAATATTACGTTAAAGTTTGTTCCCCTCTGGTATGTGTTAATATACTCCATTGCAGCGGCATTTAAAAAATACAGCCATCCTTAACTTTTGCTTATGCTTCTTCAGCCCCTAACAACCTCAATGAGCCATTTACCAAATCTTGTTTACATGCTAAATATTCTTCCAAGTCTTTCGCCTAGTCTCTGCTTCAATTGCCTGGACCTTGTTTATTCTCCCACCTCATCATCCAACATTTGTTTGGTGAGTCCAGTTCTTGAGCTAAACACTAGTGATGCAAAAATAAATAAAACACATTTTTTGCCCTGAAGATATTGCTACAAAGGGTAAGCATATAAACCCATATAATGAAACACACTGTGTTAGGTGTCGTGTTGGAGATATAAAGAGGCCATTGTGACCACTCCAAGAAGGGGTATCTAACTGAATCTGAGGACTGAATGTATCTCCTCTTGAAAAAAAAATACTCAAGTTAATTTACACAAGATGATCAGGCCCTTGTCAAGGTAATAGAATGATCAGGGGAATGAAGACATAAAATATGGTGCTATCCTTTAAAATCTTTTGCTGGCTCTTTACTCACTGCTTGCCTTTCCTTTACCCCTCTTTTTAAGGAAAGAGTTTGCAGGCAGTTCATTCTACATAAAATGATCATTATTCATTTCATCATCTTAAGGTCAATTCTAAAATTTTCCATTAGCTGATTGAAGGTCAGTACTTGGTAAGAATGAATACATTGACCACAAAAGACCCCAGCCTTTTGCAATATATATTTTGTAATATATAATTGGGTTCAAAATCCTATTTTAAATAGAGCACCTCATATTAAATGGTGATAACATCAATTAAGTTAGGATCTCTTTCTTAAGAAAGATAGTTAACTTGTGTTTTCTAATCCTGCTAAATTCAAGTACAAGTTCTAGAGATTTCTTAGTATTTTCTCTGTAAATGATCATTTCATCTACATATAAAGATTTTGCTTCTACCTTGCCAATCCTATCCTAGTTGTGTCATTTTATTGCCAGACTATTTTGGTGGGGACTAGGTTTCAAAGTTTAATGGACAGATAAAGAGTAAGCATATCTGTCCTTGTTCCCCACCTTAAGGAGAAAGCATTGTATCTTCTCCATTTATATAAGACATTCTCTCTGGAAGTATGGAGTACATGTCTTTAATCTGTTGAGAAGTTTCTGTTCTACTTCTATCCTCCTGATAGCTTTTACCATGAACAGCTGTGGAATTTAGTTTGATACTTTTTCTCCAACTAGTGACAGGGTCATATGGCTTTTTCCTTTCCTCTGTTAAAATGATGACTTTTGGGGGTGGATCTTCCTTCCAATGCTGAACCAACACTGCCATCCCTATAACAAAACCACTTTCTGCATACTGCCAGATCTGACTTCCAATAGTTTGTTTTGTTAAACAAATTTCTATCTATGTTCATACTTTTTTCTTCTATTATCTTTATCCAGTTTTAGGATTAGCACAATGTTGAGTTCCTAAAATGAGGGGAGAGGTGTTTCTTCTTTTTTCTGCTTTATTTGACATAATTTATCAGTTAAAATGTTTATGAGCCTGCTGTTGTCACATAGGTTTTGAAGCTAGGAATATACTTTCTTTAATAGGTGCTATTCAAATTTTATATTTCCTCCAGAGTTAGTTTCATTAATTTGTCTTCCAAGGTACTTCTTAGAAGTTGTCAAATTTATTTCAAAAACGATTTTTGTAATATGCTTTCTATATCCTTTTAAATTCTGTAAAATTTGTGGTAATGTCTCCTAGATCTTAATATTGTAATTTAAAAAATGTATAACTGATATTGTGTAACAGGAAGAAAAGGTCTAAAAGAGCAGGGGAATTGTGAGGGGTAGGGAAAGGGAAAAAAGGGAAAGGAAAAAAAATGAGAAGAGGAAAAAAAATGGATACAAGGTCTTTGCAAATAGGGAAGGGTGGAGGGTGTGAAGGGAGGGCAAGGGAAGGGGAAAAAAATAAGAACCAAGATACTCATGTAAAGGTGCAAGATCCCAATGATGAATGTAACTGTATTTTATACCGAAAATGTACCAACGAACTTAATGGGAAAAAAAAAGAAAGTTAAATGAAAGATGTATAAAGAGTATCAAGCACTTTATGTTGAACTAGTACTATGACACCCTGAGACAGCTATACATCCCAACTTTTGTAGCACTAGAACCTAGAGTACCAGTATGGATAAAAGATGATGACCTCTCACTAGTTCATGTTCTGTGTAAACTTTTATGTCTTGGTGACCACTGCCAACCTTAGAAAAAGCACACTAATCCAGACTATAAACTTTGTTGACTAGTATTTCCTACATTAAATTCTTTTCTGGTGAAAATAGGATCTGTAGTTTAGGAAATGTGCCTCTGCTTCATGAATTCTCAAATAATATTAGTATATTAAGTGATCTAAAAGTGCTTACAGTAAATAAAGTCTGGCTTGAGTCAGGCACAGTAGCATACACCTGTAGTCCCAACATTCAGAAGACTGAGGCTACTGAAAAATGTAGAGAATTTTTTTTTTTTGCCAGAGTGTGATGTACATGGCTACTAATCTATTTTCTAAAACAACTCTTGTTCCCGTCTGAAACCTCACAAGCCTGGCCTTTATTGTTCACATTCCTATCATTATTGTAGTCTTCTGAACTTGACCAGATTTGCCCACCAAGCTCTGCTTACATCATTCTAAGGCTTCTCTAGCTTACATCTCTAAACCTTTCCTATTCCTCCCTTAAACAATTTCCAAATGGTTCTGAAATACAGGTATAGTCATAGCAACAAGTATACCATTGGTACCAAAATCTGCTTTGGTTACCATTCTCTAGAGGAACAGAATAAATAGAAAATATATATATATAATTATGCAAGGGACATTATTAGGTAGCTTACAGTATCAGAGGCAGGAAAGTTCATGATGGCCATTTGAACTCTGGAGAGTAAGAAAAATGAGTGGCTGCTCACCCCAAGAAAGTGCAAGTTACAGAACAAGAGGAATTAAGGATGCAGTTCTAATCTAAGGTTCAAGACCTTAAAGATCACTGGAGGGCCACCGGTGTGAGTCTGTCTTGGAAGGCTGAAGAAATTGGAGAACAATATCTGAAAACATCAGCAAAGAGCTCTTCAAACACAGAAATCTTTCCATCTTCCCTTTTCATTCTGTCCAAATACAAGCCGATTGACTGGTGCCGCCCCCATTCAGGACAGGTCTTCCTCCTCAGCTTGCTAGCCTACATGTTAATTGTCTGTAGACAGACTGAGAACAGTACTTTAGTAATGTAGTAGGTGTTTCTTAATCCATTCCAGTTGATGTATCATGATTAATGATCAAGGGCATAGAGACAAAAGGTGGAAGAAATGGTGACTCCTAAACGAAGTACTTGTTTTTTCAAAATTTTTTTCTCCTGAGTGCTCCACTTTTTTCTTTCTCCTTTGTAATGACAACTATTAACATGTGGGACTACATACACTCTGGAAAAGCTGGCATGGAGGAGAAGTTCTAAAATCATGTGGGAAGTACCAGGCCAAATATGGCAGGTTGACTACAAACATTTTATCTTCTCTTCCACTTGAATCTTCATGAAAAACTCTAAAGATGTAAAGCTATTTATTCCCACTCCAAAAGATAGACTAATAAATAATTCAGACAAAAAATCTGAATTCATTTTATGAAATGTGACTTGACAGGCAAAGGAAGCTACAAGTTAAAGTGCCTAGAGAGGAAAAACAACTGGAGGTGAGGCACACTTGGCTACCTATTCATTGAATTGTTCACACCTAGAAATCACTGCAGAATTGACAGGTATCAAGTCCCTTACCCTAATCCACTCAATCAAGAATCTACATTCACACATACAATATCTCTTAAGATTGGGCTGCTGACTCTGGACTCAGCAACACAGATATAGTAAAGAAGAAAATTAATCTAGTGAAGTTGGCACCTAAAAGGTAGATCCCCAAACTTCGTCTCAGATCTCCTAGAATGGAGCAGCCAGAAGAGGGATAAGTGAGCTCTTTCGAAAAGATCAGAGTTGTGCTGAGAATATCCCTGCAGTGAAGACAGCAATTGAAAACACTTGTCTTCACAAATTGTTTCTAAGTGATGTTTTGGTATATTGTTCTTTTTAAAAATTAATTTTAAGAGAGTTAAGGGCCGGGATTTAGCTCAGTCCTGCCACCCCTGCCTGGGAAGTGCAAGGTCCTGAGTTCAATTCCCAGAACAAAAAGAAAGGAAGAAAGAGAGAAAGAAAGAAAGAAAGAAAGAAAGAAAGAAAGAAAGAAAGAAAGAAAGAAAGAAAGATGAGAGAGAAAGAAAAAAAAAGAAAGAGAGAAAGAAAAAGAAAGAAAGAAAGAAGGGAAGGAGGGAGGGAAGGAATGAAGGAAGGAACAAAGGAATGAAGGAACGAAGGGAGGAAAAGATAATAATTTTAGCTATCAAAGTAAGCCAAGAGTGGTGGCACACGCCTGTAATCCGAACACTTGGGAGGCTGAGGCAGGATTGCCACGAGTTTGAGGCCAGCTTGGGCTACATAGTGAGCTCAGAGCCAGCCTAATCTACAAAAAACAAAACAAACAAACAAAAAAACCCCAAAAAAACAAAAAAAAAAGAAAGAAAAGAGTTAGAAACAAACACTTGTGAGTTAACTTCAAATAGATTCTAAGACCCAAGAGGTAAATGTAAGTAGAGCAAGGAAGGAGCTTAGCTTATACTCCATCAGAATAATAAAATTTATTCAAACAGCATGAAAAAATTCAGTGACATAAATATTCAGCCACTTGTGGAACTGAGTTTAAGACAGAGTTAGTGGTTGGGGAACTGCATGATAGCACAAGCTAATGGCTGTAGCCCCTTACAATCAATCTCCTCACTTCAGAGCAGAATTTGTTCCTAGAGCCAAAGCCTAGATCCATATAGGGGAAGGGGTTAAAGATGTTCAGCTGTCAGAGTAGGGAATTAGAGGCATGGTAGAAGACACTCAATATGCTCATTACAAATCTGGACACCCTAAAACAAAGTTCATTCCTTAAAAAGATTTTGGTCTTGTCCCCTAATCCTCAGCATCTTTGACCCATTCAAAAGTTGGACTCCCTTCAGTCAAAACATAGCTTATTTCATGTGGCCATAATTAAATATTTGGAGGAGAGGGCGAAATGAAAGAATTCCCCATTATCTGTCAAAATTGCATAATGTCTTGAAATGGAATTATGAAGTATAAAGACTGACTTCTAGTTGTTGCTTTTTGCCTTATTTTTACTTCATTTCTTTGGATTCTTAAGCTATATTTTTAAGTTGGTCATGATTTTGTGACTGGATCTTAGATTGAATGGCAGTCTGCAGAATGACTATGTAAAATAAAACATACTTCTATAGTATATATTTATCTTAAGATACTAATAGGCATATTTTATCTTGTCAATCTCATGTTTCCCAGCCTCAGAAAGCCATTACCTTCATTCCTCTTCAGAACCCCTCATGATCATGATACACACTTATAATCAGAACATGCCTTTAATCCAGTCTAGGACAATTCTGGAACACTTGCACCAGGAAAATTGTTTTCTATTTTGTTCTGTGAATCTGGAACCACATCAGAAGCTCCTTGCGAATTATTCAGGTCAAGTTCGGTTTTAAGAAAGGTATTTGCTTGTAATCTGCCTGACACTTTTCCAGTCCAACAAGCCTGCCCTTTTTGTACTGGCTTTTGGAAAATTCAAAGTTATTTTAGATACAGTTATCAATTGCCATGCTAAAGCACTCATTCTGATGAACATTTATGTGAAATCAATTTTGTGTGCTGAAGTTACACATACTCAATTGTAAAAGCTGCAAGGTTAGTTTAATGTAATTTATAACAGTTCTTCCATTGTTTGGAAAAATTCTAACAAAGCTATTGGTCAAAACAGTCAAATTGGGGGCCAGGGATTTAGCTCAGTGGTTTCACTGTCTGCTGCGCAAGTGCAAGGACCCAAGTTTGATCCCCGGTACCAAAAAAACCCCCCCAAAACAGTCAAGTTGAATTGTGACCATTTGTATATCTTTGAAAATATCTATGTGCCCACGTTTTTAAGTACGTAGAAATGTGCAAAAGTCTACAATCATAAATCTAGAGCTCTCATATACAAAAAGTATAAAAAATTTAAAGTTAATTTCTATACTCCTAAGCACAAAATTTTATATTTTATATATCTAAATGTAACTTAATATAAATTTGAACATTGTGAAAAAATTCTTTATTATAAGACATCTTAAATAATATGGTTTTATCATATAAAATAATTCTGATCTAATAGGTTACCATACTTTATGGAATCCAATTGTTCTTCACTACCTCTTAATTATAAATATAATTAAATTTATAGCAACTTCTCAAGAAGAAACTAAGCAAACAAAAAAGGTAAAAGGAGCTACCTTGGATTAAAGGGGCAAAAAAATTGTCACTTAGTCATCATATCTAAATAATGTAAATATTTGCCAAATCATACTTGTATGTTATTAACATATGTAGTGGCTCCATTCCTCCTCTCTTCTTCATTGGTCAAATAATCTGCACCATATTTGTATGTATCAACCCATTTAATATTTGTGTTTAATAGAAGTGACTATTTTACACAAATGTCTGAAGCTTATTGTCGCTGTTGTTAGGCCTAAGTCTCTCATTAATGTTTTTTAATGACTGGTTTTCATTGTTTTTATTATTATTATTATTATTATTATTATTATTATCCCCCAGAGGTAACAGAACATTTATATTGCTAGAAGTTTCCTTCAAAAGCTACATTCCAGTTAACATTTCAGTTGGATTTTAACCACCAAATAGTCCTCTGATTTTGAGAAGGACCCAAATGGGCACATTTCCATACAAGATCAGAGGAAAGAAGCAGTTTGTTCTTGACCATATAGGTATCAAACGTTTTTTTACTGGCATAACATTTCTAAGGCTTAACAATGTAGTTAATTCCTTTCCCTCCAGTTTAGAACCCCTATGAACATGTAAAATAAGGTACTATTTGGAAACTCAGAAATAACAGTTGGATAGCCATGCTGGCTACTGATTTTCGCAAATGAGTTCAAAGAAATAATAACCATGTAAACAGATTTTCATGCCCCCATAAATTAACACTAAGTCTCCTTAATGTACTAAGGATCTATTCATTACATGGAAACAACGTAGTGCCTGACCTTGCAGAGCTGGTCTCAGACAATGTCTTTGAAGTTATTTCATTCCTGTTCTTACTTCAAGTATCTTAGACATGTGTCTTTATATAGTCCCCTCAAGGGTGGGAGCCATATCTGAATTACTCCATGTGTTTCCTAGCACAGAGTACACTGAAGATTAAAAGATGGATATTATTAAATGGAAAAAACCACTAAAATTTTATTTTACAAGGTTCAGCTTTATTTTGCTTCTCTTCTGCTTTTTCATTACAAAAAGATTACAAGAATTCTTCTTCACTGTAAAATTGAAAGTTAAGTATAAACAATAAAAACAAAAACTCCTTCCCTCTCTATTGGAAACTATCTGCTGTTTGTTACACAGCTCCATTTACCTACATTCTTGACTTTAATCTTATGCAATTAAAAGTATTAAGCTGTCAACATTTATGGTCACTAGATTTATATAACTTTGGGCTATATTTATAACTATCTTACTTCTTTATAAACATTCATGGAACAGTAGTAGTTTATGAAATGCATTTTAATCTACAGCATGAACATTTTTATTTTTCCATTGTTATTGAATTTTTCTTATACTCAGCCTTTAACCTGTGTTTTGCCATAAAATTCTAGAAATCATAGTGTTCAATGTTGCTCCATACAAAGAAATTTTCAATCTTAATCTAGGAAAGAACAAAATAATACAAAGTGGAATACACTTGCCAGTTTAACAAAAATTTATTGAGTGTATGATACATGACAGATTCTGCACCAAACACTATTCATTTAGCTCTCTGACCTCAGGTAATGGGGAAGAGAGACACATAGATACAATCAGTACAATGTATGTTACCCCATTCACTCAGACTCTGCCCTACCCACTCACAGGAGCAAAATAAAGGCTGAGGATAGAAAAGACAAGAGGGTGTTTGAAGAAAGTCACCTGCAATCAGAACTTAGAGATCATGAGCTTTGTGGGGCAGGAAGTGTAGCTCAGTGGCAGAGTATATACCTGGCATATACAAGGCCCTGGGCTCAGTCTGTAACATGCACACACACACACACACACACACACACACACACACAATAACAGTAGACAATGGTAGGATGATTATTACCATCATTATCTCCCTCTCTATTTCTTCCTACCTCCCACACCAAACACTGCAGAGGGTATAGGGGAAAGAAGAAAGAAGCAAAGTCTTCCTTGTAAAACAGTTTCATTTTGTCAGAGAAGCTTGGGAAAATTCAGTGATAATGGTGACTAAGAGGGAGTGGCTCATCACAGAAGTTTCTAAAAGAACAACTGAGATGTAAGAAAAACCGGAAAGAAGCTCCGAGTTGTGACATCTCACCCACAAGCTGATGGTAGACTTGATTCATATTGATGAATGAATGGATAGTATCTAAAGTCCCCCTTGTCATCATTTTTTATCTGTCTCAAATGGCCTTGATTATTTTCCTACATTATTCCTTATGATGTGTTTTAGAATTTGTCTTATTCCTCCCATATCCTGCTGTTTACCATTGGAATAGCATTGTAATCAACTAAGTAAGGAAGCTTTAACATGGTATGTCTTTGTACAAGCATGGTATTTATTCATGTATTTTTTTATGTCTCATTAAACTTCTTCACCTGCATCCCATTACTGAATTTAGTGAAATTGTTTTGTACTGTAATGGGATCTTTTAAAATGTTTAAAGTAATTATTCACAGAATATAGAAAAACTCTAATTTTTAAGTATCAAATTTATAGTTGGGAAGATGGTCTCATAATAAACAATCATACAATATCACATGATTTTTTGCTAATATCTTGGAATTAAATATTTCATAATCTTAAAACATTTTTTATTCTTGAAATAGCTTTTATGTGCTAGTGGTATAGCACATAATATTATGACATGTTTAAGCTCCTATATTTAATTTCACAATAGAATTATGGGAGAATTTTTAATATCTATATTTTGACTAAAAAATTGAAATAATGCATAGATTTGGCAGCTTTCTGGATTTAGTATCGAGGTAATAGAGACTTAACAAGGGAATCAGGAAAAAAAATATTTAATTATTTCCACATGATTGTTTTCAAAGAAAACCAAGTGAATAAAGTGGCATAATGGTATAGGGTTTGTTGTCCAGTCACTAACAAGGGTGTGTAAGAGTCCATCTCAAATAGCATAACAGAAGTATTAGCACTTTGGGAGGCATTAGCTTGGCTTCAGAAACTGGGGGAGGCCCTCTCATTTCATCTTCCTTTCTCAGAGATTAATAGTGATCTCTAAAAATAGAAATAAATTGACCACCTTCCTATTGAGATCTGGCAAAATGTCAGTACTGCTTTTTAGTGAATGCTATTGTACCTCTGCAAACACATTGGGGTATATATTTTTGAATTCTATTTATGAATCTTAATTTAAGACTGTCACACATATCTATACTAGCACTATCCAACATTTGTAAGGCAACATTAAACTAAATTTTGAAATCTTACCAAATATTAAAATAATGTTTAAACATTTTTTCCATTTTTTTCTATTTTACATGTAACTATTATGCAGACCATCAGGCAACTGTAAAAGGCAGAACTTAAATCAACGTTACATAAGCAAAATTGACCCTTTTTTGTCTTCAGAACTCTGGGATAATATTATTTCAGGGTTGACTGTTATATTTATGCTTAAGTGTTTCCTTCAATAAACTTCCACAAGATTGTGCACTAATCTTGAGTGAGTACAAACCTCCTCTGTATAGACAAACCCTTCAGCAATACAATGTACACCTTTCCAGACAATTACGTTTGGAGTCACAGTATAACCAAATGGAGGAGGAAAGAGCTGCACACAATAGAAAGTTGCAACCCTGGGATGTGAAATATTAATTGATGATTAATAGCAAACTGAGCTCTAAATTATAATCCACAAAGATTCCTCACAACTTATTGATTTCACTGCCCTTCCTGAGTCACTTGATCCAAGGGCCTGACTAGAAAAAAGCAAACCTCCTGTAGCTACAGGAAAGCAATTCATTTCTTTGGGGTTAGAAAGGTGTAATTAATTTTAAAATACATTACCGTTATCTTTTTTCTTTAAGATGCTAATAGCTTCAACATTTTTATTACAAAGTAATGTATATTCATTATATCAGAAGGAACACATCAAAGTCAAGAGTTACAAGAATACATTTAAAAATCACCTGAGAGAGAAGCTCAGCTGGTCCCAGCACCCGGAAGGAAGCTACCTCGCTGCCATCGCAGGCTCCTAAGGCAGAGAAACTGAGCTGGTCCCAGCACCCGGAAGGAAGCTCCCCCACTGTCATCCCAAGCTCCTAGGGCAGAGAAGCTGAGCCGGTCCCAGAACCCGGAAGGAAGCTCCCCCCACTGCCATCCCAAGCTCCTAGGGCAGAGAAGGTGAGCAGTGTGGGCGCCAGAAGCACTCCTCCACATGGAAATGAGAAAACACATAAACAAGCCTCAAAAACAGAGTTCCAGATCACCTACATCAACCCCAAAGGGAAACGAGATGGAACAATCTGATACTCAACCACCTGAACTCTCTGAATTGGCAACAAAAGAGGATCTGGGAAAAATGAAATCAGAAATAATTACTCAGATAACAGCAAAGATTTTGTTCATGGTGCAAGACATGATTAACAAATCTAGAGAGGACACAGATTAAAAAAAAATAGAGGATCTGAGGAACATGATGGAATCCCAACATAGGAAACAAATGGAATCCGTAAAACAGATACAAACAGATTTCCAAGAAATTAAAAACTCCATCGAAAGTCTGTGCAGCAGAATGAACCAATGTGAGGATAGAATTTCACATATAGAAGATAAGATTGCAATTAATGACCAGGAAAAGAAAAATTGCTTCAAAATTGTAAGGGAACATGAGAAATCAATCCAGCAGCTGCTAGATGATGCAAAGAAGAATAACATAAGACTGATTGGAGTCAATGAAGAAAGAGGAGAGAGAGTGCAGATGACATAAAAAAAAACTGTTCACAGAAGTGATGGCAGAAAACTTCCCAAGGAGGGGAAAAGAACTTGACATACAGATAAGTGAGGCATACAGGACTCCAAATATCTTTGATCAAAAAAAAATTTGCACATGGGCCTATAATAGTTAGGATTCCAGAAATCCAACAGAAGAACAAAATTCTACAAGCAGTCAGAGAAAAGAAACAAATCACATACAAAGGAAAGCCCATCAGAATCACAACAGACTTCGCAATGCAAACCCTCAAGGCAAGAAGAGCTTGGAGTGATGGATTTCAAGCCCTAAAAGAAAACAGCCTCCAACCCAGATTGATGTACCCTGCAAAACTATCTTTCAAAATTGATGGAGAAATAAGATACTTTCATGATAAAGAGCACCTCAGGAACTTCATGAATACCAAACCGGCACTCCAAAAATTTTTAGACAATACCCTAGGAAAAGACAATGAGGATCACAACCCCAGGAAGCCCAGCAGAATGAATCCATTGGGCGTGACAAATTAAACACAAAGGGGGAGAATCCAACAAAAAGAAAAAGTCATGACAAGGCTTTTAAAACTTTTAACTTCATCTCCCTAATGAGTGTATAATGGAAGGGAAAAAAGGGAAAGGAAAAAATATGAGAAGAGGAAAAAAATGGAAACAAGGTCTTTGCAAATACGGAAGGGTGGAGGGGGTGAAGGGAGGGCAAGGGAAGGGGAAAAAAAATAAGAACCAAGATACTCATGTAATGGTAAAAGATCCCAATGATGAATGTAACTGTATTTTATACCTAAAATGTACCAATAAAGTTAATGGGGAAAAAATAAAATTAAATTAAATCACCTGAAATCCTCCACCAAAAGTCACTACTGTTACTGTACTGCTGATGTATATCCTTACAGATTTTCTATTTAAATAACTGCTAAAATGGATCATGTTCACATAGAATGTAACTGAAAATACTTATTTTTAAGTACAGTTTATATAATTGTTTTTCACAATATTCTATTTTTTAGAACTACTTTCATTACATTCTCTTATATGGAATCAAAAAATGAGGAACTAAATCATCGCACTCAAAAGTATAAGAAAAATTTATGTGACCTAGTATTTACTTCATTAGTCATCAGAAATGTTTTATTGTGTCCAAATATTGGCAGAAGACAATGTTTTTCAGTTAAAACATTCCAACATTAAAATAATAGAATTTGTGATTTGCTATTCACTTTTAAATACACTTAAAATATCATTAGCATGGCCGGGGATGTAGCTCAGTGGTGCCATGCCTGCCTGGCAAGCGCAAGGTCCTGAGTTCAATTTGCAATACCAAAAAAAGATCATTAGCAATATTTTCTCTCCTTTTCTTCCTGACCTATTTCTCAGCAGCCCCCCAATCATTACCACACCCATCCATTCTTTGGTGTTGACAAATGGAGTTTTATTAGCTTGATTAAAACTGAGAATTATAGGATTCCATCAGAACAACATTTTGTCAAATGAATTAGTGTTCCATAAATATAGCCTTTCTCTCTCTAGAAGACTTAGTAAACATTTTATAATGTACTAAGTGCCTGGGACAATTAAGCCACTAACTGTAAAAGTGTCGATTTATGTATCTGTAATGGAAAAATATTTTCTCTTTGCTCTGGAAATAGTTTTGGTTGCCATTCTATGGAAGGATGCCATAGCAGAATTAGAGTACCATGTTTCAAACAGGGATCTAGTAATGGCACAATAATGTTTCTCTGCTCTGGTACTACGTCAAACTGTGTATCAGTCTGTCTCACTTAAATAAACATACACACACACACCCCAGCAGGTAGAGTTGCGGAGACACCATCTGAGAAAGTTCCTTAGGCACATTTGCAACAGTTGCACTGAGGTAAGAAAAGTGACAGGAAATCTAACTTCCATCTCAATTTTTTTAAAGCATAAGTTACCCTAGTTCTCCATTAAGTAAGTCATATTTATGCCCTTTGAGCAGCATCTGTGGGGCAGAGATGCATTCGATTTTGAGAATTAGTTGTATTGGTCTATGCAGGTCTCATTGTGCTTGATTTTTGCCTCACTATTTTCTTGCTTTTTATTTGCAGGTAGTGAAGTCAAAGTTATCCAATGAACACAACTTCATTAAGATGAAAAGATCAAAGAATCACATTGTGGGAAAATATTTTAGCAATCAAGGCAAACTACAACAGCAAGACTCTATAACCAATTTTCAATCACCATATCATGTCCGAGGTCCAATAAATCAGGTTTGTTCTGAAATCCTGCTCAGCAGGATGTGTGCCAGGGGAAGAACCATGTAGACTTCCTGGGCCTGGAGTTACAGACAAGCCACTGACTTGGATGATGATCTATGACCCAACCAATGTGCCTCATGTGTATTTTGGAGTGAGTCCATCCTCATGCTCATCAGCACACATGCTCACCAATACACATTTAGCTTTTAAAAAAAGCAATAGGAACACTTATCTCCTATAGCCTTACAAAATTAATATGTGACCTTGAACAATAGTTGGTTTTAGAGTGAGAGATAGAGCTAGAAAGATTACTTGAAATATGAAGTAGGACCACCGTGGGCCAGGAATTGCATTGTGATAACAAACAGAAATATAGACACTTGAATTATATGGGAAAGAGGATAATGCTGGTCAGTATTGTGTTGCTTTCTCTATAAGTACACTAATACTAAGAAGGCAAAGAAGCAATTACATTCCACTTGCAAGTAGGGATTGTGCTTATATTTTTCACCAGGAGAAAATACAGTATTTACAATGGCTTAGAGTAAATTTGTGGATCTAATGCTTATGAAAAACATTTCTTCTTATATTTTTAAAGTTTTATAAATCAAAGGAAAAGAACAGGAATGATGTTTCACAGAGAATTTGATAAGATTCTATGAGAAAGATAGAAAATTAAATATTTTACAATTAAAATATCAATATATTTAATTCTGCACTTCTTGTGTTTTTCATAAACATTCCCTCCTGTCCTGTCTGTGAACTTAGATTGGTAACTGCAGTCTAAATTGATGAAATACATGACGTTTAAGTGAGGAACAAATATAGTTCCTCATATGTTACTCTATTATGTTTTGTTGATGATATTACTTAAGAAAGCTTTTGTTTGCCATTATAGACCTATGTAATGTAAGATTACAACTACATTTTATGTAAATACTTTCCAAAGGATTACATATTCTCAATCCATAAGCATAAAGCATTTGTATACGTCCACAAATAGTGCTATAGTTACCATCCATATTTTTATTTTCTTGAGGAGCTATAATCCAAATTTAGAAAAAGCATTAAAACTTTTATTAAAACCATGGCATATATATAACCATCTAATTCTAGTATTGAAAACTTTCTTTCATCTCTTTAGTTTCAAAATGGTAAATTACTATTCAAATACTTTTTTGTGAGAGAAACTATTGTTACAGTAGCATTTGAGGGATTATTTTTCTTTTGAGGAAAAAAGCTGATAGGTTTATTCAGTATATGATTGAAATTAGTAAATGTACAAATACCTCAATTTCATCATCATACAAAAAAATATTTTGATTGATTAATTTTTTAGTATGAGTATCCAACTCCTTCAAATACTCTATTTTTATATATATTTTATATGAACATAAATATGAATTTATAGTTAACTGTCTTAAATTATATTTAAATCCAAATATCATTTGATATACAAAATATACATATATATTTTACAGATGTTAGGTATTTTTGAAACAATGGTACAGAATTAACTTAAAAGTGAAAAGTTTTTCTATACACCTACATGTAAGCATCCTTTTTAAATTTTCAGATATTTTTAATGTTATAAAATGTTAATTTATGTAGCCACCTCATCATGTTTTAATGCATTGCATGTTCTATAACAGTATTATAGTCAGTGTATGTTTCTTATAGTTTACTGTTAATCTAATTTGTAATAAACATTGGACGGAGGTTAGTCTGGCATTTACCTCTTCACTATTGAAATAATAATAATTACAAGCAATTGTAATGATATGATTAATAAATGTCTTGCTAGTTATAATCTGTGTTCAGAAAGTATTCTTTTTTTCCTTTTGACTACAGGTATATAACTATACAAACAGTGGCCGCTTGGCAGGGATATTATATGCATTCAAGTACTGATATGTGATTAAATAAGATTAACTATATAGTTCCATCCATCTGATATTCTATAAGTGTATGATCAGATGAACTCTCTGCTGTACAATGATCAAAGCTTTTGAAGAATCTATTTTCATTTGCTAATCTATCTCTCAGCTCATTTCCAATACTATACCTTTTTTGCATAAAACATTTTAAGTACTGACAAAGTATCTCATGTTATGTATAATTTTGAACAATTTCTTCCTATTTCACAATATTTATTATTCTTTTTGGTCCTTATTTTCATTTTCAGTTTCTCACACCAGAGAGATAATGCAATATTTACACAAGTGTGTTCAATTTATTTCACTTAATAGTATGTTCTCAAAGTGCATCTATTTACCTAGTCTCAAGTTTATCTTTTTAAGATCATGATACACAGTGTATTTACCATGGTTATTTGCTAATAATCTTTGTTGTGAAAAATTATTTTTTCATAGAACAGCTTTTATATTTTCTTTATTAATACCTACCTGCAATACATTAAAATAAAAAAAGTTTTAAAGCTTTTGAACATAATGTAGTTCAAGCTTTATTCAAGGTAAGCCACTGAAATTCTAGGAGGCATTTTAATTACTTCTTAATTGAAGAAATTATATTTTATTTTACTTTGGGAAAATAATTGTGTGTTTATGTATATACTTATGTATTCATCTATGCTGTAAAAAGTTCCTAATTTGAGCAGGAAAAAAATAAGAGTAGGCATCTTAACATATTTTTTTAGGTGTGAAAGGTACAGGAAGTGTATTATTCTGGGTAAGAATTGATCATTATCCAATCCAAACTAAACTAAACTTAAGAAAACATTTATCCTATTAAAAGTCAAGAATAACTGCATAAACATTTCTAAGTATTATTGTTGACATTGTGGTGTGTGTGTGTGTGTGTGTGTGTGCGTGTGTGTTTAAAGGCACAGCGTACTCTTTACCAGTAGACGAATAAGATCATGTAAAGGCTTCTGAAGAAGAAGGGCTTGCCATTTTTTGGTGGTTTGGTTTACATTTTTAAGTGATTCAGCCTTTTTCATGTTAGTTGCTCCGTATGCCTAGAATTCTCTACAGAACGTAATTACTTGATAAGTATTGCAAGCAATTATTGGAAATAGTTCCAGTGAAGTTTAGGAGAGGGGGGATTGCTATTCTGCATCAGAAGTTCCTTCCTTTAGTTCCATTGCATGGAAAGATTCCAAGAGGAAGTTCTGAAATGGTCAAAAATTACATGAGTCAGAGTTATTTTGAAGCTGCAAAGCTTTGGCCTCTTCCAGGTCTAATATAGTAACAAGATTAAAAGCCTAGAGAGATACTCTGGGTTAAGATCTTATTAAATATTGTCTTAAGGTCTCCTTTGTTTAATCAAATACTGAAACCATCATCATCTAAAATTTTTCTCTGAAATTTCATCTTACAAAAATATAAAAACATTTTCAAAATCATTGGATAATATAATCAAATAAACAAACATAACTGACTAAACTCACTCAATTTAAAGCTGAGTTAGTAACTTAAGAAACATGTATTCAAGTACAAAACAATATTATTCTGCCATTTTGTTTGAATTAAGGAATAATCGTGCTTTTTTTCGAAATGTGTATTTAAAGTTCAAATGCCTTTGATTACTATTGAAAAGGAAGGCATTTTAACAGACTATTTCAGCTTAAGGGGATGAACCAGAAGTTGTCAGAAATCCCCAAAGACGTACTAAAGACAACAGGATATTGCAAGCTCCTACCAATGAGATTGTGTATTTGGCAAGGTTTCCAAAGTTTCATACTGTCAAAGAGCCTTTTATCATGTTTTTATTGCTTCAGTACTGCTATTATCAACTTCAATATTTCTTTTATGATTCATTCACTTATTGTAGGGGACTACAGAACTCATTTTTTTCCCAACTGATATGGACCATGTAGTCCTCCTAAAATGGTGCTCTACGTGTTTTCTTTATGTTCCCTGAAATATAAAGAATTTGTTTTATGGCTCTATTAAATGTCAGATTACTATGCTTTAATACACAATTGAAATATTAATTCTTAAAACTTAGTGTGACTACAGTTTGTAAATCTAATCTAAGTCAGTATTCTTACCTAAACACAACTAGTAAGAGGAAAAGAACATCATTAGCGAAAATACTATAAAAGGATTTCTATGAGGTGGTAATATTTAGGTAGATTAGATTTACAGTTTGATTTATGCTCACTGGCATTTTATCACAAGTCTATAGCACTCTCTGCAAAGAAACTTTTCATTTAGTTTTTTAAAGTCTTTTTCTGACTCTGTGTAATATGTCTGGGGAAAATATTGCATTTTGGATTATGTTATGAGTAGACATTTAATATCTCTTATCAAGTTATTTCCTTAGGTAATTTATGTGTAACAACATATTATTCTTTTTATTACCTGAAATAAAAAATACACTGTTTGTCACATGAAAAGTAGTTTATATCCATTACAATCCATTACAATGTTTGGATATACAGTATTTGAAAAGCACTTAATTACAATTGATTACAATCCAAAAGTCATATGTTTTCATAAATATAAAATGTGTTCAATTGATTCTCAACTAAATAGTGAATTTTTGTTATCTTATGGTTGGCAATTGGAATGCATCAATTTGATATAGCTTTTAGCATTAGGCTAAATGATTTAATAGTGATGGCATATTATTTATCTATATATTTTGTGTAATTGTATTTTTACTTTCTTTTTATTATAAAATCTCAAAATCTATAGACTGAAATTTCAGCACATAGCATCCAGGTGGACATTTCATTTTATTTAAAGTCTCCTATTTTTTATTTGTTCCATAATTTGCATATTTTAATCATGAGTTATCCTTGGGTATTAGAAAAAAGTTAAGAATATTAAAAGAATATTAAAATAAAGGTCATATATGTTATAATTTGTGATGTACATATGTATTTGTTAATTACCATTTAGATGTAAAAGTTTGTTTGGTCTTCAGGAAGTTCCTTACCTGTAAAGATGAAGATCTAGGCTTCAGAATTCCTGTGTCCCTTTACAGTAACTACTTTCATGTGAGAGGATGATGTAAAATACCAATAGTGAATCAAACTTAATTCAGGTTAGTGGTCCATAAGGACCAACACAATCAGAAGAGAATTCAAAGGAGGTCATAGGCCTTCATTCTAGAAGAAAGACTCCTACACTGGGTTCTAGGAGGAGGAATGAGCACTTTCCAGCTATCTTTCACAGATCTTGAACATATCTTCAAACTTTGTTCTTAACATATAAGTCACTTTGGCGGATCTAATTGGCCACCAAAAAGAAGGAGGAGGAGGAGAAGGAGAGGCAGAGGGAGAGGGAGAGAAGAAGGAGAAGGAGAAGGAGGAGGAGAAGGAAAAGGAGAAGGCTTTGTCTTTCTATAATTGTCTTAGGTGTTTTATGTTTTTTGGACGGTTAGTCTGGCTGTTAATCTGTATGTGTGATAATTAACTTTATAAGGACTTCCCAAATAAATAAATGAATCTTGTGCTCACTTCGGCAGCACATATACTAAATAAATAAATCTGATGCAGACAAAAAAAGAATAAATAATTTTAAGTCTTTTGTGGGCCAAAAATAATGATAATCTAAATTAACTAAACAGCAGATGAATATGCTTCTAATAATGTAGTCATTATCAACAAGAAATATACAAAATGTGCCCTAACCATCAATATAGTATAACTTCTAAAGAACCTGAAATGACAACTCATTTTTTACTAAAATTGTTTGTTTTCACCCAGGGCATCATTCATCGACCAAGACAATTCCCACTTGTCCTTACCTTTGAAATAGAATTTAAGTAGAATTTTTTGAGTGCATTTAATATGTAATACAAGATACATTTCAAAGCTTACATTTTACATTCTCCTTGCCTTAATTACATGTAACATGAGGCGTATGTTTTAATGGGTATGAGCTTTCTAGTTTTGCAGTATAGTAAAAAAAATTTATGAGCCTTTTGTTAAAAATCATTGCCCACGTCATTGGCAGAACATGCAACTGTTTGTAGCTACTTCGTATACTTACAAGATAAAATTTGGTCTGAATTAAAAATAGTATGGAGGGAATTCAAACACCTTTACAGCTTAAAATGAATTTAATCATCAACTGGCCCAGATTTGGGTCCATTAATTTGCACTATATGTTCATACATATTAGAGAAAACCTGATATTTGTTCCTACTTGCCTCCAAAGAATACCCATTTCAATGAATACATTCTCTATGCAAAATATGTTTTTGAAGGGTGTGGATACAATCCTTAGTACAATTTATTCCTGCCAAGAGCAGGAACCATTTCAGTAGGACAGAGTTTCCAGGACCATGTTATTCATAAACATTCAGAGCTCTCTTGGCCACCAATCCTAAGAACAAATTGATACTTTCCAAAAATTATTCATTATGAGATGGGAATGATACAGACACTGCATCTCATGTTCCTACTTCCCAGAAGAATGGGTAATCTCAAGTGAGTGATTGGTTTAAGTGATGCTTTTATTTCTTGGTGTCACTGTAAGTTTTTGAAGTATTTCTCTTCCAATAGAAGCATCCCTGGGCAGTCATCTTTAGTAAACTGCTATCAAATACAGTGAAAATAAATGCCTGCCCTTCATTACTGACAATGAAATGGTTATGTTGCCTCTGTAGATAACAAAGTCAAAATTGTTGAACTAAAGCCAAGCCTCCCTTGGCTTGTGTCTGGCAAGAGTGTGTGCTAAGTAAGGGACTCAAAAATAGGAATTCTGGGTTATTTCAAACAAAAACTCATCCGTACTCCTATAAACACATACACATATGTGTGTATGTATATAAAATATATACACATGTGTGCATATACACTTGAACTCTCACAATGCAACAAATAATAGAGAAGTGCCAAATAACCTTATAGCCATTGAAGTAGTTTCTTTAAAGCATTTCTCTTATTTTTTTATATATAGCAGTAGGTAAAACCTTTAGAATAACAGGTTATATATCTCTGGGTGCCTTTGCCAGCTGCTGTCTAAACATGTGGAGAATGTGATTCCAGGCCTAGGCCCAAGCACTGGCAGAGCTGGGAGGGATGTGTGAGGGGAGGTGCCTGCCAGACACTTCTTTTGAGAGGTGACAAGTGACTGAACTGTTGGAAATAATGGGGATGAGAACATGCTAAGAAATGTTGGACTTCAGAGTCACAAGGGCTACAACTTTTAAAATTATAGAGAACTGCAGGAAAGAGAGAGCTGGGCAGTTTTGTGCCCTTCTGAAAATATATGGATTCATAAAGCCAGTCCTGTGGGAGCCACTCTTAGACCCATTCCTACCCTGTTGCCCCGTCCACCTCACAGCTCCCCTGAATGTCTCTGATCTATGATTTTCACACTGGCAATGCCAAGAGGAATGGATGAGGAGCAGAATAGCAGTAGGAACATAAAAGAATGCTATAAGCTGTGACAGAGAGCACTGCTGGGTAGAAGGCACTTGGCAAAGTCCCAGCTCAATGGCTCATTGTTAAAACATAACCACTCAATATAATTTTTATTTGGCTTCTACCAGACTTGCCACATCTATTTTTCTGTTTCTGTGACTTCCACGTCCCTCTGTCTATCATTGCACTATCACAGAATATTCTTATTTGTAATCACTTCTGTATATTCTGCCTCACAAAACTAAGCTGCTCAACACCAGAATTGACTCATTCATCTTTCTGCCTTCCAGTGTTTTACAGAGCAGTGACTCAGCAAATATTCTTCTATCTGGCTCCTTCCTGTGCTCAGCACTTCTCAGCTTAGTTGCTGTCTCCTATAGGGATTTTTCTCTGGTTCTCTTAATGCTGACCTAAGTGTCCTTTCTTTGTGTTTCCTTAGCATACTTTCCTTACCCTTAATTCAACTTTGACCTCTGTCTGCTTAAGCTTGTGTGCCCTCTAAAATGTAAACTCTACAAAGAAAGATGGGTTTTTGTTGTTGTGTTGTGCTTATTTATGATTTTTACCTACAATAAAGTTTACCATTTTAAAGTATACAATTCAGTGGTTTTCATATATTTCAACGTAATCTAAAGTTGGAACATTTTTATCACTTCATAAAGAAACATAGTAGTGATTTTCTACCTTGATCCTCCTCCACTTCCCAAATTCATGCAACCACTGATCTACTTTCTGTCTCTATAGATTTACCTATCCTGGATTCTTTCATGTAAATGTAATCATACAGTATATTATCTTCTATGCCTGGTTTCTTTCATTTGGATTATTTTGTTCTAAATAAAAAACCAGTTGCTGAACATTAGAAAAACCAAACAAATTTTTATAAAATGAAAAAATAAATGTTCTAGAAAATGTTAGCATTTCCTGGGGTTAGAAATTGTGTTCAAATTAGAACTTGCTAAAAGGCTTTGATAATGCTTTATGTTGGAAATAGCATCATCACTTTTTAAAACCCTCCTTAGCAAGTACGAACTGGGTGCTCCCATTGTGCCCTGAGGACTGGAGGCAGTAGTCAGGGAGGATGTGAGTGCATCCTAAAGCATCTGCTTCCTCTGGATAGGGAGGCTACTGGGAGCTCAAGATGTTGCTGGCACCTAAGGTTTGCAGTTCATGTAGGTCTAAGGTGCTTCTGACCTCCTCTTTGCTGCATCCCCATTCATTGTTATCTCAGGAAAAGTGGATGCTTTCTCTACTCTGCCTCTAACAAAACTGAAGGGCTTTGATGAAGTCATGTCCAGGTCTAAATAAATAATCAGACCTCATACCTCAAGTTCACACAGAGTATGAAGTTTTAAGAGAGGGCAGGATAAAACATTCTTGGTTGTGGAATTTCAGGCATTAGCTAGCCAGTCAGGAAACTACTGGAGTAAGCAAGGGGCATCACATAACTTATGCCCAAAATTATGCCATTTACACACCAAGATTAGACAGGTTTAGGGTTAGAAACTGCATTGGTAGTCTCATTCAGAACTATCAGCCAACTATTCCTAAAGTGTGCAGGAAGATGTCCACTCAGGCCCTGCCCGGCTGGGATACATAGCAAGGGGGCATGGCTTCAGAGCTAAAGAAATACTATTAGCTTTCTTTTTCTACCATACTATTGTCAAATACAATACTAATGTAGCATGAAAATTCATTTTTAATGTCAGAAATCTTCCTTTAATTTTATATATAATAAATGTTTACAGATGCAAATCATGTTTAAATAGAAGAGCATAATGGTTAAAAGAAGTACTGGCCATATTGTAGTAATTTTACAAACAGCTGTTTCAAGTTAACATATGTGTATTCCCAGTCTTGTGTATATGAGATACAAGTTAATGTCAACAGTACATTAACAAAATAACTGAATTTAATTATGGAACTGAAAGTACTATGGGTGGAGAGATCATATTTGCACCAAAAAGCATAGGTAAGGAGACATCTGTTTCTGGTGAGTTTTAAATAGGTACTTGCATCTTTTACACTCACCAATTCTATATTTTTGCTTTGCAACAACAGTGGTTAACTAAAAGATTTCTCTGTGTATTCTTCCTAAATGAGATGGAGTTATATTCTCTAGCAATTTAATGTTGCAAATGGCTTTATATGTGCCTTTAAATATGAATCTTGGGAATATAGAGAGGACTGCAGAGTATGAGAGTGATATTTACATTACACATACAGTTGTATCTAGAATTAAGGGGAAAAGGCAGGCTTCCTCAAGGTGTCCACATTTCTTTACTTTACTAAACACTAACCTCTGGGATTTCTTAAGATGTTAATATCCTTAGGAGGGTTGGGGTCACTGGGCATTTCCACTAAGAGTGAATCAAATAACATTGGTCTTCCCCAAATAGTTGGCTAAATTCAATGCACTGAGTAAACATGGGAGATAGGATATAGTTTTGAGGGGAGACCTGTTGGGAAGAAAATTCCTCTGGGGAAAGAGGAACCTGAGAAGCCAAGGGGCATCAGCTGCCAATGGGCCATTGTCACAACTGTCTTACTGTGTTAAGCTCACCTCTGAAGCCTGAGCTTTAAAATCGCTTTCAGTTGAGCAATGGACTTGGCATATAGGAGCTCTGAAGAATTGCTAAAGAGACACAGGTTATTTATCTGAAAAAGTAAAGATTCCAGTGATGACCTAATTGGGCTGCACCCATTACCTGTCATTTTGCATTTAACCACTACAGCATAAGCTGAAGACTAAATAAACACCACATTTCTTGTTTCCATTATCTCTCCATTTGCTGGTTTCCACTGCTGCATAAAGTCTTAGTTCTCCTTTATCACACTGCACATTGAAGCTGAAGTCCAGGGCATCTGAGAGCAGACAACTTAGAGGGTTACCAAGGACAGGAAGCATCATTAAAATGGAGACAGTCCCTCGCTTAACTGTTGATGGAATTACAAAGTTCATATTCACCCTTCATTGCTTAGAGAATTTGAACAAAGTTTGCATCTCAGTGCAATCTGACAGGTGATGCCTCTCTCAATGATTGCATGATCAATGTGGCTGCAATGGTGGGCCAAGTGTCCCAAGTCTGCCATCTACCCTCATAGTCCGATGCAGGTGATTTTTTTCAGATTGAAAAGGAGTTATTCAAATAAGTGTATAGCAATAACTGCCCTCTCAAGACCCAAAATACTCTGCCAAAAGACTTCTAGACTTAATTGACAGATTCAGTAGAGTAGCTGGATATAAGGTCAACACTCAAAAAATAATAGCCTTCTTATACACAAATAAGAGACTCACTGAGAGAGAAATTAGGGAAACAATTCCTTTTACAATTGCATTCAAAAAAATGAAATATCTAGGAATAAATCTAACAAAGGAAGCAAAATACCTCTACAGTGAAAACTACAGCACTCTGAAAAAAGAGATCGAAGAGGATATAAGAAAATGGAAAGACATCCTGTGCTCCTGGGTAGGAAGAACCAATATAGTGAAAATGGCCATACTTCCAAAACTACTATATAGATTTAATCCAATGCCAATTGAAATTCCAACAATGTACTTCACAGAGCTAGAGAAAACAATCCAAAAATTCATTTAGAACCAGAAGAGACTTAGAATAGCAAAAGCAAGTATAGGCAACAGAGACATGGCTGGGGGTATCACAATCCCTAACTTGAAATTGTACTACAAAGATACTGTGATAAAAACAGCATGGTACTGGCAAAGAAACAGACCTGAGGATCAGTGGAATAGATTAGAAGATGCAGAAACAACTTCAGACATGCTCAGCCACCTCATCTTTGACAAAGGAGCCAACCACCCTCATTGGAGGAAAGATAGACTATTTAATAAATGGTGTTGGAAAAACTGGATTTCAACCTGCCAAAGATTAAAACTAGACCCCTATCTTCCACCATGCACTAAACTCAGATTGAAGTAGATTAAAGATCTAAATATTAAGACAAAAACACTAAACTTTCTGGAAAATAAGTTAGGTAGAACTCTAGAAGATATTGGCATAGGCAAAGACTTTATGAGCAAAACCTCAATACCACAGGAACTAGCACAAAGAATCAACAACTGGGATCTCATCTTATTAAAAAGCTTCTGCACTGCAAGAGAAACCACCAACAGAACTAACAGACAACCTACAATGTGGGAAAAAAATTTTAGCAGCTGTACCTCAGACAAAGGTCTACTATCTAGAATATATAAAGAACTGAAAAAAAATCAAGCCCCCAAATTCAAAGACCCAATTCAAAAATGGGCATTTGAAACGAACAGACATTTCTCACACAAAGAAGTAAAAGCAACAAATAAGCATATGAAAAAATGTTCAACATCACTGGTCATTTGAGAGATGCAAATGAAAACAACACTGAGATTCCACCTCACCCCAGAAAGAATGGCTGCTATCAAGAAATCAACCAATAACAAATGCTGGAGTGGGTGTGGGGAGAAAGGAACACTTCTCCATTGCTGGTGGGAGTGCAGACTGGGTGCAACCACTATGGAAATCAGTATGGAGATACCTCAAAGAACTAGGGCTAGAGGTCCCATTTGACCTAGCTATTCCCCTGCTGGCTATCTTCCCAAAAGAATTAAAAGAATCATACCATAGTGATATATGTGCACCCATGTTTATAGCCACACAGTTCGTAATAGCTAAAGCTTGGAAACAGCCCAAGTGCCCATTAACTGGAAACTGGATAAAGAAGATGTGTTTTTTTAATGGAGTACTACTCAGCCATAAAGAATGACAAAGTAGAGACATTTATAGCTAAATGGATGCATACTGAGGCCATACTCTTAAGTGAAATAAATAGGACACACATGGGTAAACACTGAATGGTTTCTCTAGTGTGAGAAACTGAAAGTGTAAATAAGGATTAAAATGATTAAAATGAATAATTGATAATTTGAAATAGGAAGAAAAGGTCCAAAGGTGTAGGGGTGGTGGGAGGGAAAGGGGAAAGGAAAGAAGAGAAAGGAAAAATTATGGGAAAAGAAAAAAAATGGAAATGAAATCTATGTAAATAGGGAAGGGTGGAGGGGGTGAAGGGTGCACAGGTAATGGGGAAAAAATAAGAACCGAGATACATCATGTACAGGTACAAGCACCCAACGATAAATGTAAATGTATTGTATACCTAAAATGTACCAATAAAAGAATTAAAGCAAAAAAAAGTAACTGCCCTCTCTTTCTAGACTTTCTAAACAAACAATCACAAATTATTTAGATGAGAATATAGGTTAATTAAGCTTTTAAGAGGTAAACGATGAGGGATAAATATAAAGAAAATTTTCCTGGAGAAGCCACTGAAAAACTAGGAATATTAGAGAATGCAGTGGTGACATTCTATTTTTATTAAAGACTTTAAAAATTTGGTTGGATTATTGTCTCTGACTTCCAGAAGTAAGGTAGTTCAGTAACCTGAAAATTAACCACAAAATTTTCTATCTTGTATCTTTCATACAAAAAACAAACAGAAATGTTACCTGAACAGAATGGGCCTAACTTTGCCATGTTTATTTCTATATCGCTCTATAAGATGATCACTGGCAAAAGCTCTCTTGGGTAACAAGACAAAAACAAAAAAAGCACCAAATCTCATGGTTCCTGAAGGACTGGCCGTGTGTGTGTGTGTGTGTGTGTGTGTGTGTGTGTGTGTGTGTGTAGAATCCCAGTTGAGAAGATAAGTCAAGTGTTGTATATCAGTAATATAGAAAAGGAAAAAGAAGTGACAGAATGTGAGATGACTAAAGAAAGGGAAAAAATGACAGCAAAAGGAATTGAAGGGAGAAGGAAAGAGGGGCTCCAAAACCCTAAAGAAATGGTGGCAGATGTCAGCTGGTGTCATGATTACCAGCTAGCTAGAATGGTCTAGAATTTAACCACAAATTCAGTAAGTAGATCTTAGAGACACTATGCCAAGAATGGGCAATAAAAACAGACATTTCAATTATCCATATGTGTGTTTGGTTTTACAGTCTTGAAACAACGCCAGTGTCAATAGAATGCAAAGATATTCTTCATCAGAAAGAGGATAATAGACACAAAAGGAAAATAGATGTTTTCTATTATATAATTTAATCTGATTAGCGGCACTTTTGAAACTATTCTTTGAAAGGGACTAATTCTTTTCTTAGCTTAGTCTTCAGAATTGTGAGTTTTCTTGCATCAGAAATAAGCTTAACCACTGTAAATCACTTTCTTATTGTACTTGTCATATGGCCCAGTAATGAAAGTTGTCCTTTAATCTGAGTTGTGATCAGTGTATAAGCTTAACCCTTTAAGTTATCAAGCTATTCCAGTGAATATTATATTATATTTTCTGGTCATGGTTAAGCTTTCTTTCAGAGACACTGTCTCAACCAATAGCTTTACAATAAAGATTATCATTCTAGAACCCTAAATTAACATCTGAAAATTAATTTCAAACACCATTAATTGTCAATACACATTTCAAACAGCATCTAAGTTCAGTAACCATTATTGGAAACATTAGAATTGCCACCCCATTATGACTGGCATCACAGCACACCACCAGATAGTACATGCAATTGAGACAGCACCTGAACATTCACACCAAAGAGCAACTGCTACTCAGAAGTATGTCAACGTATGTCATCAAGATACTTCCCAAGCCTTGCCTAGCTATGGCCTTGAAACAGTAATCCTGACAAGATCAAATGTTTCCCAGCACCAGATACCAAGCATGACTTCCTTGTCCAGTGTCCTTCTCTCTTCCTATTTCTGTTTCAAACTATCAAACTCTCTAGACCCTCTGTCCCACTGAGATGAAGATAGCTGAAGCTGCTGCACAGCCAACCTGGTTGGATGTTGTCAGAACAAAGGACTGTAGTGCAGCTGTGGGAAAATACAGAACTGCCTACTAGCGATGAGTTCTCTCTGACCAAATTAGATGCTATTCTAAAGTCTCTAAACAAGGGAAGCAGTTTTCCCAAAACACTGAGGAAAGATAAAGTCATGGGCTGCTTAAAGACAGGGATATATCCTGAGAAACATGTCAGTAGGCAATTTTGTTACTGTTCCAAAGTCATAGAGTATGCTTACACAAACCTAGCCAGAATAGCCTGCTACACACATAGGCTATACCATATAAACCATAGTATATATTGACCATTGTTGACCAAAACATTGTTATGCAGAACATAATTTTATTAAAAATTTTCCAAGGAAATATTCAACCAAAAAAGAATTCTATTTGTTGAATTCTTGCTGAGACCTAAATATCTTTAGTAGAGAGAGAACAAGAGGTTTACAAGAGTTATGCAGTTCAAAGTATTTAGATAAAGAATTTGAGAAGTGTTGTACCACTTGCTTATGTATTCACAAAGTTAAATAAAAACCTAACAACCAAAAAGTCTTTTTTATCTATTAAATAAAAAACATATTACAGATAAGTATTATAATATGATATTTGTACAAAATATATACCTGCAAAAATAAAATCAAAAGAGCACACACTATTAGCAAAAACTATTCTTGTCATGGAATTACAAGAGATTTTCCCTTTGGTTTATCAGAATATTTTAATCTTTCTGTAATAACTATGTATTGATGCAGTTAACATTTTTAAACAGTAACTAAGATTTTTAAAAAATAGATTATAGGGCCAGGGATTTAGCTCAGTGGTTCCACTGCCTGCCTCTCAAACACAAGGTCCCGAGCTTGATCCCTGGTACCAAAAATTTTAAAAAATAGATTATATGGGAAAATAGTAAAATTGAAAACATTTAATAAAAATACAAATAGAACATAAAATTTCCTCCCATTGAAATAACATGATTAGTAGCAATGATATATCTATGACCCATGTCTTTATTATTGAATTTGTGGTCAAAAGTTGTAAGTTGAACATAAGTATTTTTGTTCATTTCCAAAAGTCTAGTATAATATAGCCATAGTAAATTAATTTTTAAAGGCTATATATCCAAAGGAGAAAGAAAAGAAACACAGCAATACATTTTTGAAAACTGAAGCAGATAACTGACCAAAAATTGAACTATCAGACCCAAATAAGTAGGATCTAATCCATTAGAGAAATCCAGCAAGCAATCTATGCAACTCCACAGGGTTTCCAAGTCTCAGGACTTGGAGGTACCATGATTCCTGTAAGTCAAATTGAAGACAGAATTAAAAGCAAAAGAATTAGCTGAAGGTCTAGGAAATAGATCTCAACTTGCTTTCCTCGGGGACAAAGAGCTTAACAAGTATACCACTACATCCCAGTGAACGACATGCATCCACTCTTTCAAGAGTGTAAAATCCAGGATGTTTGGGCTGAGGAGCACCAAAAGTGAGGATGGAGATATCTTACTTTAAAAAAATTAAATAGTAAATGCTGAGGCCTCTCAAGCCTTCTTCTTCTATGTGACAGAAAAACATTAGCCAGTATCATCAAAACAAGAGACTAGAATATTTTCCTGTGGGGAAACTGGCCAGCCTAAGAGACATGACATAAATATACTGACATTGAAGATTCACCAATAAAATGAATCATCAAACTAACTATAACGTAAAATCCAAAGTTGATAAAAACCCAACTACAAGTTCAGAACTTCTAATTGGCTAAGTGCTCCACTCATCATCATAAGCAACAAGCAAACAATCAAGGATTACCAGACATCAGAAGCAAGCTTCTAAAGTAATAGGGAGAAAGCAAACAGGAAGAAAAAGAAGGAGGAGGATGAGAGCAAAAGGGGAAGGAAGGAGAAGAAAGAGGGGCTTGGTAGAAGTAAGGGGAAGAACATTTCAAAAAAATATCATTAGTATGTATACTAGAATAATGCCCTCTGCTCCAAATATGAGCACATCTGTATTAGTTTCCTAGCATTGCTGTATCAAAATACAGCAAGCAGGGTGGCTTAAAACAACAGAAATGGATTTTCTCACTATACTGCGTGTTGGAAGTCTGGAATCAAAATGATGGCATGGCCATGCTCCCTCTGGTGTCTCTAGAAAAAAAAAAATACTTCATCTTTTCCAACTTCCTGTGGTTCCTGACATTCCTTAAAATTAGAACAAGATATTTCATATTACAAAGAAATATTGAGAGAATGTATAAAGGAGCTCTTAGAAGTCACACATACATGCATGCCAACACATACACATATTTATATCCATACATATGTACATTAGCAGAAATGCAAAACTGGACAGACACCAATAGACACAAATTTTGAAAAATTACACAGAATTTAGAGAAAAAGCATTCAAAACAACATAGAAAATAGGTCATGACAGTTGTAAAATGTAAAGGATCAAGAAGTTGATTAGCAATTATGAAATAAAAAATCCAAAAAAAAAAAAGAGAAAGGAGGAGGTGAGCCAATCTGAGTGCCCAGGAGGAGGCTCCCTGGCCACCATTCCACCACTCCTGGGGCAGAGGAGGTGAGCTGCACAACACTACCCCAACCCCACCCCCACCCCCGTGGAAATGAGAAGACACCTAAACAAGCCTCAAAAACAGACTTCCAGATCATCTACAACAACCCCAAAGGGAAATGAGATGAAACAATCGGATACTCAACCACCTGGACTCGCTGACCTGGCAACAAAAGAGGACCTGGAAGAAATGAAATCAGAAATAATTTCTCAGATAACAGCAGAGATTGTGTCCATAGTGCAAGACATGATTCATAAATCTAGAGAGGACACAGATTAAAAAAAAATAGAGGAGCTGAGGAACATAATGGATTCCCAACATAGGAAACAAATGGAATCCATAAAACAGATGCAAACAGATTTCCAGGAGATTAAAAACTCCATTGAAAGTCTGTGCCACAGAATGAACCAATGTGAGGTCAGAATTTCAGATATAGAAGAAAAGATTGCAATTAGTGACCAGGAAAAGAAAAATTGCTTTAAAATGGTAAGGGACCATGAGAAATTAATCCAGCAGCTGCTAGACAATGCAAAGAAAAATAACATAAGACTGATTGGAGTCAATGAATAAAGAGGAGAGAGTGCAGATGATGAAAACAAATTGTTCACAGAAGTGATGGCAGAAAACTTCCCAAGGAGGGGAAAAGAACTTGACATACAGATAAGTGAGGCATACAGGACTCCAACTAGCCTTGATCAAAAAAATCTGCACATGGGCCCATAATAGTTAGGATTCCAGAAATCCAAGAGAAGAACAAAATTCTACAAGCAGTCAGAGAAAAGAAACAAATCACATACAAAGGAAAGCCCATCAGAAGCACACCAGACATCTCAATGCAAACCCTCAAGGCAAGAAGAGCTTGGAGTGATGTATTTCAAGCCCTAAAGGAAAACAGCCTCCAACCTAGACTGATGTACCCTGCAAAATTATCTTTCAAAACTGATGGAGAAATAAGATACTCTCATGATAAAGAGGACCTTAGGAACTTTATGAATACCAAACCAGCACTCCAAAAAATTTTAGACAATATCCTAGGAAAAGACAATGAGGATCACAACCCCAGGAAATCCAGCAGAATGAATCCGTTGGGGGAGAATCCAACAAAAAGAAAAAGTCATGACAAGGCTTTTAAAACTTTTAACTTCATTTCCCTAATGAGGGTATAATTCAATCTTGTTATTGCACTGATTAGTATTTTTCTGATTCTAGACTCGCACACCTTTCCTTGTGCTGTACTGGCTATTTATCATCTTCTTGTGTCTACTTTTTAATTGGGTTGTCTATTAATGAACTCTAAGAATTCTTTATATATTATGGTCATAGGTTATATGCATTGTAAATATGGTCTGTTTAAAGACTACTTTTCATTTTAATGATGTCATTTGAAGTTCTAAATTTTGATGGAATCTCATTTATCAATTTTTTTCTTTTATACATCATTTTTTTTGTATCCTAGGAAGTTCTTGCCTATTCTAAATTCATAAACATTTTCCCTTATAATTTCTTCTTAAAGTTTTATAGTTTTAGTTGTTCATATTTAGGTTCATAGACCCTTTCAAGTTATTTTTATGTATGGAAATAAAGGGTTGTGGTTAATACTTTATATACAGATACCAGGTATTCTAGTGCCATTTGCTGAAAACACTACCTTTTCCTCTGCCCTTGAATTGAGTTTATATTCTATAATATGTTAATGTTTAATAATCTTTCAAAACTCAGTGGACCATATATGTGTGGTTCTAACTGTAGATTCTCTGTTTTATTCCAATGATCTGTATGTCTTTCCTTACACCAACACTGCCTTGATTACTGTAGCTTTAGAAGAAGTCTTAAAATTAGGTACTAAATGTCTTCCAACACTGGGTTTTTTTCTTTTTCTTTTTACTTTTCTAGGTCCTTTGTACGCCTACTTAACTTTTAAATTTCAATATCCAATTCTTCATTTATAGCAAGTAAACATAGACCTGAATTTTTATATATACCTTGTGTTTTCTAATCCTGCTAAATTCAAATACATGTTCTAGGGGGTCCTAGAGATATTTTAGTATTTTCTCTGCAGATAATCATTTCTTCTACATATAAAGATTTTGCTTCTACCTTGCCAATCCTATCCTAATTGTGTCATTTTATTGCCAGACTGTTTTGATTTAGGCCTGTGTTTCAATGTTTAATGGGCAGAAGAAGAATAGCCATATCTGCCCTTGTTCCCCACCTTAAGGAGAAAGCATTGTATCTTCTCCATTCATATAAGGCATTTTTGCTGGAAGTATGGAGTACATGTCTTTGATCTGTTAAGAAGGTTCTGTTCTACTTCTAGTCTCCTGATAACTTTTACCATGAACAGCTGTAGAATTTAGTCCAATGCTTTTTCTCCAACTAGTGACAGGATCATGTGGCTTTTTCCTTTCCTCTGTTAAAATGATGATTTGGGGGGTGGACCTGCCAATGCTGAACCAACACTGCCATCTCTATAATAAAACCACTTTCTACATACTGCCACATCTGACTTCTGATAGTTAGCTTTGTTAAACAAATTTCTATCAATGTTCATACTTTTTTCTTCTATTATCTTTATCCAGTTTTAGGATTAGCACAAATGTTGATTTCCTAAAATGAGGGGAGAAGTGTTCCTTCTTTTTTCTGCTTTAATTGTTTGATATAATTTATCAGTTAAAATGTATATGAGCCTGTTGTTGTCATATAGGTAGGTTTTCAAGCTAGGCATATACTTTCTTTAATAGGTGCTCTTCAAATTTTATATTTCCTCCAGAGTTAGTTTCATTAATTTGTCTACCAAGGTACTTCTTAGAAGTTGTCAAATTTATTTCAAAACAGATTTTTGTAATATGCTTTCTATATCCTTCTAAATTCTGTAAAATCTGTGGTAACATCTCCTAGATCTTGATATTGTAATTTTAAAAATGTATAATTGATATTGTGTAATATGAAGAAAAGGTCTAAAGGAGCAGGGGAAGTGGGAGGGGTAGGGGAAAGGAAAAAAGGGAAAAGAAAAAGTATGAGAAAAGGAAAAAACTGGAAACAAAGTCTTTGCAAATAGGGAAGGGTGGAGGGGGTGAAGGGAGGGCAAGTGAAAGGGAAAAAAATAAGAACCAAGAGACTCATGTAATGGTACAAGATCCCAATGATAAATGTAACTGTATTTTATACCTAAAATGTACCAATAAACTTAATGAGGAAAAAAATGAGAAGGAAAATGGAAAAAAGGAAATTAGTAGAGTATTTTGAAAATATTTTTTTGACAAATGAAACAAGTTTTCATAATGAGGTGGCATACTAAGTGTTTAGAAAAACTGATGAAAATATACCCACATCTAGCCACATAAACATGAAATTTCCAAACATAACAAAGAGACAATTCCAAAAAAATCAGAGGCAAAAATAAATTCATATACAAATAATCTGAAACTAAAATACAATCTGATATTTCAGTAATAAAAGTGGAATCTAAAAAAACTGTGGAAATATCTTTGCCATTCTAGAATAGATTATTGCTAATCTACAATTCAATGTCTAGCCAAAATATCCGAAAGGATACAGATTGCAGGGGGTGCTGGGTATTAATGCCAGAATCTTGGCCCTGGGCTGTAGGCTGGGCTCTAACCTGCGACCCTCTTGCCTTAGCCTTCAAAATAGCAGGGGTTGTAGTTATACACCAGCATTCCCAGCCCATATTTACTCTTATGTAGCCTGGCTGAAGCTGTTTTAAGACAAGCAAGATTTTTCTTACACACACTTTCTCAGAAAGCTAAAGAAGTGTGTGCTCCTCTAAAATAAGAGAGTAAGCCAAAAATGAGAAACATAAAGGAGTCCTAAAATAAGGTTTCTGCAAGGAAAATATGATCCCTGACATGAAGTTCAAGAGGGCCCTTGAACATTTTGGAAGCAGCCATCCATAGGTTAGGGGTCAGTGAGACACTGTATCCAAACATTGAAGTTGATAGCAGTTCCAATTCATCTGAGGAAATGTAGAAAACCCATGAAATCTGGGGTTGGATTTGTGACAAGAACAAGGAAAAGTAAGGAAATGGGAACCCTTGAAGCAGAGTCGATACCAGAGGCCTGTGAGTGGGGTGAATAGGAAGATATTGATGAAAGGGTACAAAGATTCAATTAGACAAGAGTAAGTTTTTCTGAGGTCTACTGCGTGATCATTAAGTTAATAATGTACTGCATGTTTTAGAACTTCTGAATAAAATTCAAATATTCTTACCACAAAGAATAAGGCAATTTGAAGCCATGGATATTTTAATTCACTTCAATAAATCATTTCACAAGGTATAAATATAGTAATATTACTTTGTACCTATAAGCATATATATAGTATATATTATAATTTGTCAATTTACAATAAAATTAAAAACTAAGCAAATCAAGGAGAAGAGTAAAGGAAGAAAAAATCAGTTGTAATATAATGTATAGCTTAATATGAATAACGTTAAGAGTCAGAATAATGTAAACTTCCTCTGTTGATCTAACCACAATTTTGAAATATCTCTTCTGGCAGTGTAACAGATAAGAAAGTTCAAAGTCTCCAGGGTGGGAGTATAAGTGGTAGATGCGGTCTAAAGTTTTTTTAAATTAAAAAGTAACCGTTTAAGTGTTATCTTTAACAAATTGAAGGAAAATGCTAAAAGAATCAGCTGCAGGAACTGTAAATTTTTACTTCTAGGGAAGGGTAAACAGTAAGTAGGGAAATGGGAAGCATTTTTCATTACATGACTTCATATATGTGATTTTTAAAAATCGATGGTATTAGCAGAATTTTAGTGGGGGGATTATTTTATTTATGTTATTTTGCAAAATTTGATTGATTCTCTATTACATGCCCTTGATTTGACTATGGGATAGTTCGGTTTAAGTATAAGAAAAAGAGCCGCAGAAAGATATGAAGGCTTGTTGAAGGTTACTGCGTAAAACTAAGCCTGAAAGATAAATCATGCAGGGAAGCTTAATCTTTCTAAGAGTTTCTTCTGTTTTCTTGAGCCGTGAAATATGTTTATGGCTCTTGGCTCCTTTATTTGTTCACTTTTGGATTCCAACCAAGACACACCTTTAAAGCAGCCAATTACCAAAAATAACCCTGTCTTAAGTGTTATCAAATGACTTAAATTATTTTGAAAAAATATAGCACATTTCTTTAAATGCAGTCACAAGCAGCTATAATATGTTCTGCCTACTCTGAAAACTGTATGCCACCTAGCAACAAATAATTGTGAATATTAAATGAATCAGTATTTTCTAGTGCTTATATAATCATCTGCATACATCGTATTTCTCAAATATAACCCACTGATTTTAAGCCACTTGTTGATTATTTTGTGATTTAACTTTATCCAACTTAATATAGATTAGACTACCCAAAACACTTTTGGGCCAATTGCCTGAGATAACAAGGTATAAAGGAATCATGAATGAATATTAATGTTACCAGAGGAAACAGCAAATTAGGATAACAAACCTAAGAATGTGTTTCCTAAGGCTGAAAGGGAAAAGGATGCTACTATTTAAAGATACTATGGGTTTTGATGAAATAATTCTTTCTGTTCCTTAGCGTTAACCTGCACAAGTGAAGGTGGTCAACAAACAAGGGGTAACTCTGCCTCATCAGGATGCCCACTTGCAGAGTGGGTACTGCTTCAGGGCTCCTTGATGGACTCAATACTATCCACTCCACACTGTGGCCATTATCATCATAGAACTTGGCTTTTCTCTGAATACAGTCCACAGCATCTGTAATACTCTACCTGTAGCTCCTGTGAAAGTTCTTAATTTGCTTACTCATCTACTTCAAGGGCTTTCAACACTACCTTTTTATAGTAGGTAGCAGAACCAATTTCCTGTCTTTTCCTAAGGAAGTAAAGTCTTGCTTTGCCATTGTTGTACTCATATTTTTTCTTTGTATAGAGTGGAATGTGCACTTTATGTCCCAGCTCCTCCCGTTGGAGAAAGGGTGACCATTCAATTGGTTCTCATCACCAGGGGAGACCTCCTAAGTAAGATGGCTCCATCCTCCTTCTCATAGACCTCAAGTGTCCTCAAGTAGAGGGAGCTTTCCTCTCCATTTCCTGTTGCCTTTCTCAGTTTCTTCACTCAGAATGAGTGCCAAAGTAATTATAAGAAATGCTTTTTGGTCAGAAAGTTTTATGATTGTTCACTGACCTATAACTTCTCAGTCTGAGAAACGGTGGTTACAGGATCAGCTCTGACATGTCAGCTTTGCTGTCTCCTGTCCAAAGAGAAGGAATAGGAAACTTCATTTTGCATATTCCAGCACATTAGGAAGTTTTGTACTTGATAAAGCTGATACTTTGCCCAAACTGGTTCAGTTCTCTCTGTGCATGCTTTATTCATCAGAACCCCTGGGGCAAAGAGGGGGTAGAGTATGAAGGGTAAAATTCCAGCCCAGAACCCCACCCTGGACTGCCAACAATTACTGTAAGATTAAGATATGCTGAGGGCCAAATAAGTTCCTGAAGGAAAACTTCCAGCCAAAGCCTGCCATAACTCAGTTAACCTGTAAGGCAAATATTAGTTCACTCCCCAAAACAGTATTAAAATGTGGCTCCACTGTGTTTGTCTGGTGCTGGTTTCACTAGTGTGCCCTGGGGATTTCAGACAATGCACTGGTGCTAAAGTAGCAACTGGAATCTTTTAGGCAGTCGGCTGGACTCCGACTCTATTCTGGCATCTAGCCCAGTATATCAAAATTGTGGTTTTTCAGCCCATTTTGGAAGCTGCTTCACTAAGCCATGTGACAACCCCAAAAGTTGGTCTGGCACCAGAAGACTTCATCAGATTGGGAACTTGAGAGCCCTCCAGTTGCTGGTTTTGTATTGATGCCTCCCTTCCCGTAATCATTAACAGAAGGTGAGAGGGCTACGGTTGGAACACACCTCACACCTACCATGTAGTTTGTGTTTATGCCTCTGAAGCCTCGTAAATCTTCCGGACTCTGCACACTTGCCTACTCAAATAAAAGCTGTCTCTGGGAAAAACACTGGTAAGAGTCTGAGTTATTTGCAAGCTCAACAAACTTACCTGGAAGGGCAAGAGGCATGGCTACAGATCTGTCAGGAAGATTTAAGAGTATGTTTGTTTACTGATTTTAACACTAGCAGAAACCCAAGCTATGAAGATTCTAGACATAGCCAGCCATCTGGCATTCCCCTTGAAACTTGCATAAATCATACAGCACCTTCGAATGTAATGTAGTAGGTACAAGATATAGGGGATTTCCAATTGAAAAGTGCCAAGTTAGTAGATTATGTCAATGTTGACAACTCCTAATGTAGTGCTTCATTGACTCCACTGTTCTTGTGAGAGAGTCCTTGTCTGTTAGAACACGTGCCTAACCAATGCCTCCTGTGTACTCAGCCCTACGGTAGGTGATGGAAGTTGCAAAAGATATTCATACTACTTTGTTTAAAGATATTTATAATTTCATTGGTGACTAAAAATAAAGGCATATTAGGCCATTATAAAGCAAAAGTAAATTTAATGATGAATTTTGTGGTAAGAACCTTAGGTGATGGAGGAATCGGGCGGAGAGGGACTTAAATACAGTAAGGCAAACTGTTAATGTGTTATGACCTAGAAATTGGGTGAGTGAGTTTGGTTAAGTAGAAAGGAGAGAAGAAAAAGTTCTAGACTTGAGGCAGTGTTTCTCAAAAAATTGGAATTTAAATATACGGCCCTTGTTTACGGAATAGGAAAAAAAGAAATTAAGCTGCTTAGAGAGAATGAGTATAAATAAATGGAGTGCATATAGATCAGAAATGAATGCTATCGAGTAACATAATGAATGACTTTAGAAGTCAAACCAGTGATCTTAAAACCAATGTGGGAATAAATTTTAAAAATTTCAGTCAGGAAAATGAAAATATTAAGTTCAAATTTCAAGACGATTTTACTTCAGTATAAAGATTGAGATGAGTAAACATCAAATGCTATTTGTTATTTGGCCAGACCTAACAAAATCCACTTTAACAAGCTCCCCAGGCATGAGGCAGTAATTAGTGCTTACACTTACCAAATGACAACCTGGAATACAAAAGCAGTATCAGCATCCCCTGATTTGTGACTGGCGTGTGTTAGCTGAAGGATAGTGAAAACATCACTACATTAACTGTAATTACATAGACCTACCATTAGAATGAGGGAGATATAGTCCATTCAAAATGAGTTTTCCCTGGACATTTTGGTTGCTCTATTTTAGTAAAAAACCTCCAAGGAGAACAATTTGCTTTTTCTCTTGTAGGTGGTTCAGTGATTACTCTGTATATAGTACTCTAAAAATGTAAATTCCAGGGTTTTGAAGTTGTTTTAATACCTTATTAAAATTAATAACAATTCATTAATTGATGAAGTTGCTTTATTTTGAAAAGCTGAGAAGATTTTGTTTAAAGGGGCATTCAAAGACTCTGTCTTCTTGTGTATTTCAATTTTGTGTTTTCCTTACCTCTGTCCTGTGGACAACAGTGGTCACTCTGGTTTGTCAACCACTGGTGTCACTTTTGTTTCCTCATTCTGAAAAGATTGCACAGCGCCTATAAATAATGCTTAGGATGAAGATGAGCCACTTTTTTTTCCAGATTACAGAATACTTTAAAAAAGTTTTACTTTTTAAAAGTAGGTTGGCAAGGAGATGTCATTCAAGAGACAAGCCATTCTCTACTAACATTTTATGAGGCTTCTTCAGCCTTAAATTCTAGGACAAAAAAAATTTTTTGTACTTGTGGAAATTTAAACAGCAAGACATCATCTAATGTTTCCAACTCCTGCTCATTCCCTGAGACTATTGATGGTATCTCCTCTGCTACGTTGAGTCTGTCCTTCCCTCCAGCTTTTGGGGCCTCCAAAGGACAGCAGGGCATGTAGAATGCCATTCTTCACCATCCCCCAACCCGGAGAGCCAGTGGTCACAAGCCTGTGCTCTGTCCCACACTTGCCGCATCCAGGTGAAATTTAAAATAGAATGGATGGGGACCCAGTTATGTAAAAAGTCACCTCTGGTCCTCTGTTCTAACGTGGGAGTTAAGACCAGCTGGGGTGCTGCTGGTATCAGTTTCCAGTGCATAAGTCTCTGTGATCTGCAACAGAAATTCTTACAACAGGGCCTTTAGAAGTCTTGTCCTCTGATGGGCTGCCAGAGGCAGAGTCCAAGGCATATCTGTGCAGGCAGACTTTTTTGCTAAGTTCCCCAGGGCCTGAAAGAAAGCTAAAAGAAAGAACAGGCTCTCCTGGCTTTTAAACTAGTGATATACAACTGTCTGGGGTGGAAGGTGAGATTTTTTGCTGGCCAGCTACTTATCTGGTTTGGTTTCCTAAGCTGGTCAGAGATGGCCGCAGTCACAGAACAGACTCAGACACTGAAGAGAACTCCTTGAATAAAATGAGCATGCTCAAAACCTGTTTCACCCATTCCTATGTTCTCTTCCCAGTGGTTAGTCCAAAACACCTTCCTCCCTGCTAGGAAAACAAGTTCAAGTATATGCACTCCATGTGAAATCAAGAATTTATAGAAGCTTCAGAGACCTATGCAAATTTGAAGTCACGTGGTGCTGTTCTTAACAGCATCAGTTGAATTTTGGATAGCTGAGTTCAGATGGTGAGATGATACAATATTGGCTCTCATTTCTTGAATGACCAGTGACATGATCTTTAAAACATTTTATGGACCTCTGGTTTTCTGTTACTGAGCATTTGAAGTTTAGAAAACTTGAATAGCACAATTAAGCATCAAGTTATATTCTACTCGAGTAATATTTTGTCCTCCCTACAAATCACAAAACCAAAAATTTTAAATAGGAAATGAAGCCCCTGCTTGTGGCTAAAGAGATAAACGATTTGAAATTTGTAGTTTTACAGTTAGATTTAACCCATGTTTTACTTTATCCCTCAAGTCTAGAGAGCATTAAAGCAGATTGCTTCACATTGATATAAATCAGATTGTGAAAGAGCTCCTCACTTTCATATTCATTGATAATTAAAATACTTGTGACTTTTATTCTCCAAGTAAAATTTCATATGATTTGACAAGATTATAACATGCTATGACTTGACCATTTAAAGAGATTTCTTCAATTAACATAATTCACTTTCATTGAAATCTAGAAGCAAATGTGGAGCTGAGGATACAAAATGAAAATACTAATTATTATTATAATACTAATTATTAAAATAAAAATACTAATCACTGTCTGTGACCCCTTGAGGATAGGCTTCATCTCCTAGGTAGCTGTGGGTGGCAAGGGTTCAGCCCCTTCTGCAATCCTTTAGCAAATGCAGCGTCCTTTTCCCAATTCCAACCCCCAGCTCCATGAAACCACATGCACCTCCCTTTGGCCTTCAGTACTTGCCGAGAGATTCAGATCTGAAAGAGAGCTTCTGATTTTACAGATGAGAAAACTGAAGTGCTAAGTTGAAATGAGTTGCATACAGTTACTAGCTGCTGACTAGGACTCCACATAATTGGACACAATGCTCTTTCCTCGGTTCCTCCCAACCCACAAAACACACTCTCTCTCTCTCTCTCTCTCTCTCTCTCACACACACACACACACACACACACACACACACACACACACAGAGCAAAGAGAGGGAAAATGAAAAGCGTCCATGCAGACTGCCACCTGCCTCAGAGAGATCCACTTCAGAAAAACTACTTCTGGAGACCACCCCCTGGGAGTTTTATTTTCATAAAACAGGATCTTTTTCAATGGAGATAGCAGTGAAAGAACTATGAGACGGATGAGAAGCTTCAACCACAGGGCCTAGTGATGTGGGATTTGGTCAGAACAAAAAAATAAGTAGTGGTTTTGATTAGGTTATGCAGCAGTATGTGGACAGAACAGGACCTCTAAAGTAAGATTGAGTTTTAGCTCTTCTACTCACTAGCTGAAATAATTAATTCCCTCATCCATAACATTAGGATCAGTTGTTGGGGGTAGGGTTAGAATTTTGTATATGCAGAGAGAGAGGGAAAAAGATACATAAGAGAGAGGGAGAGTAAGAGAAGATCTGGGATACATAATAGGCTCTACATGTATGAAGTTCATGACTCTGACAGGTGCTCAAGTGGCTGTTAATTGAATGAAAAACCTACTTCTTCAGCAGAAGCCACTCTGAAAATCTGTTTTCTTTGCTTTAGAAGTATAGACAGAATGACCTTTAAGGTCCTAGACTACATACAACCAGTACAGGACTTGGATTTGAAAATGTTTGACTTAGTGGTTCTAGACTCTTAAGAATAGTGTACTCTGAATGTTCTTTCAAAACCTTTTGCTTGATCCCAGGACAGTGCTTTATCCTGGGAATAATAATGAAGGAAAATCTCAAGTGACTGCTCCCTCCCTCTGCTTCCAAGACCAGATTAAATAATCTTCCTATGTGTGTTCAGAGGACACTATACTTCCCATATGTATTACATTGTACTGACATGATGTGCATGTTCACTTGTGTGTCTTGCCAAGTAGACTATGAACTATACAACCATGCAACTCAGTGCTCTTCATTTTTTAATCCATAACAGAAGCTTGATATGTATTTTTGAATAAAAAAATTCAACAGTTGCTTTAAAACATTTGCCATTGTTGGCCTAAAATCATCCTAAGGGACTGTTGTTCACACACTGTCCCTAATCCCAAGATTGCACCCCTCCAATTCCCCTTATGAGGAAGAAACTTCTCCAGTTCCAGCATTTAGGCCACTTGGGTATCTGCTCAGGATGTTCCTCATCATGTTAACCCACTCAATAAATTGTGCTTCAAAACAGGATCTCATGTACTGGGCCCAATGGCAGTGGGACAGCAATGAATATACCATAGTGCCTCTTGGAGAAGCTCACAAAATAAAGTGAGCTTAGATGAAGGCTCTGATTTTCAGAGAGGCCACTAGCCATTAGCCAAAAATATTTCTGGATCAGTAACTATACCCTATCATCAACTTGGCTTTGTAAAAATTACAATGTGGCTTTAGGACCTGGTACATCGTGTACACTCACTAAATATTTTTTGGATAAAGGAGTGAAGGGGCCAGAATTGGAATTTCTATTTCTGTGGGTGGATATGGGGAATATAAAGCAAATGTTAGAAAAGTTAGAAAAGTTAGAAAAGTGTGTGTATCTGGTTTGGGGCATCCACTGATCTGAAATGGCCACTGCAAGTGTTTCCTAGGATTTCAGAAGTCTGTGATGGGAGGCAGGTGTGCTTTTCAGAAACATTTCTATGTCTAAGTAGTTGAAGCAGGGCTAATAGTACAGCTAAACATTTTCTGATTGCATTCAGAGCTCTCGCAGAAACTTTCCATCCTACAAAACCCTGGCTAACTAATCTTGCAAAACTATCAGCTGATAGGACGTTTCCTGCTTCTGAAGTACCTTCAGCCCCAGAGTGCTCTGCTAGCTTGCTTTTTGGATGCCCTGTTACTGATAAGTTCCAATTATTTTGTTTTCAACTTCTCTGCTTATGGCTGGTTTGTACACTTGAGGGAAGGGAGTTTGTCTTTATAAGTTCCTGCAGGACTGGGCACACAGTAGGTGTTTAAGATGGTTGTTGGGTTGGTGGTTTTCAGGGTGCAGCCCCATCCAAGGTCTTCCTTGGAGCCAATGCAGGCCTGGAGAGAAGAGTAAGAACACATTCTTCATCTGCTCCAGAGTTCTCCACATAGCTCTCGTTTACTTCTGCAGCCCCCATTTTTGCTTGAGGCAGAGAGTGCTTTCAAAGACTGCAGGAAATAAGACAAACGGGGTGGGGGGATCATGAGCACAATTGAAATATTATAGATTAAATGGTAGTCTGGGGTCTCTAAAAACAAATGCATAATAAATGACGATGAGTTTAAATTTGAAGCACCTCATTCACTCTGTAAAGGCTCCTCAAGCATGAGTCCTCCAGCAGGTAAGGTTGGAAGGTCAAGTTGCTTGGTACCAACTCTAACGCAAAAAGATTATTCTCTATCCAGAGTAATCCAGATGAAGCTGGGTGGGTGTAACAGAAATGTCCCCCATGAAACTCTTGTTTGCACCCAGGATTGCTAAAACGAAGGCTCCCCTACCAGTCGTTGGGTTCAATCAACCCCTCAGCGACCCCTCCAAGGAGGCTTTGACAGGAGGAAAGGTCATGACCCCCCACTTATCTGAACTGGCTGTCGGGGAGGCGCGGGACCAGAGCGACCCCAGCAGAGCCCACTCTCAGCCAATGAGAGCCTGAAGTTTCAGGATGATGAGACGTGGGTCAGCCGCTGGGCCAATCAGGCGCCAGGCAGGTCACGGGGGAGGAGATGAGAAAAGCCGGGGAGATGGAGACGCGGAGACATCCACCGAAGTTTCGCACCTTGGAAAGCTAGGGACGCTTCTGCATCTCCAGCACAGCGCCACCTCCGCGCAGGGGAAGGGCCCCCAAGCCATTCCTTCCACCTCCTCACACTTGGTGGGGGAGTGCTGAGAACCACTATCCTTGGTGGTCTTCTTTTTGTGTTGTCTGCAAGGAGAAAGAGGACGAGGGACAATCTGGTGCTGGGGAGTTGACCTCCAGCTCTGCGGGCCTCCGGAGAGATCGGGCCGAAGAGGAGTGGCCGGGGCTGGGGACTCCATGCGGGGCAATGGACACAGCGGCGCTCCTGGCCCTGCCCCGCCTGTGCGCGCTGTGGGCGGCCCTGCTCGCGCTGTTCCCCTGCGGAGCCCAAGGAAACTGGATGTGAGTATGGGGTCTGCAGAGGCACGTGGGGCGTGTGGAGAAAGGGATGCCCAGCACCGGGGACCGTCAACTGAGAGCAGGGGCGGAGACCCTCGGACGGTTGACCTAACTTTCAGGGAAACATCTCGGACTGGGGAGGAGAGCGGGAGAGCGGCTCACGCTAGGGGCGGCCGTGTGTTACAGGTGGTTGGGCATCGCCTCCTTTGGGGTTCCGGAAAAGTTGGGTTGCGCCAACTTGCCACTGAACAGCCGCCAGAAGGAGCTGTGCAAGAGGAAACCGTACCTGCTGCCCAGCATCCGCGAGGGCGCCCGGCTGGGCATCCAGGAGTGCAGGAGCCAGTTCAAGCACGAGCGATGGAACTGCGTGGTCTCTGCCGCAGGGCCCGCGCTTGGCACCAGTCCCCTCTTTGGCTACGAGCTGAGCAGTGGTGAGTCCCGGGGCCCTGGGGGCTGGCGGGGAACCGAAGGCGACGACCTCTGTGCCCGCTTCTTCGAGTTCTCCGGCGCTGGCGCGGTCCCGTAGCTCTCCAAATCTTGAAAGAGACCGTGTAGTGCAGGGAATTAGGAGCCACAGACGCCAAGCCCGGATCGCAGGTGCGGCCCTGGAGGGGGCGACTCCCCAGGTCCCGCGCGCCAGGGAGGCAGCGCAACTCGCCCACCTTCCGGAGGTCCCGCCCGGGCTGGAGAGAAACTGGGACTCTCCTACTGGCCGACCCTCGGACCGCGCAGCGCCCCCCTACGTGAGACACCAGCTGGAGAAACATGAGGTCGGCAGCGGGGAATGTGGCTGCTGTCGCATCTGCTTTGACTTAACTGCTCCGCACCGAGCCCTGGACAAGTGGCTAGTTGAAGAGAAGCCTCCACCTTGGTGACTCCTAGGAGACCTGGTTTGACAAAATAAGGGTGATTTTAAAGGCAATGTCCGGGGCAGCCCAACGTGCTGCCAATTTGACTGCGACCACTTTAGCTCTCTCCTCTGTTTTCATTTCCCTCTCTCCCTTCCTCAGCGCACTCCCGCGGCGCGGGAAGCTGCAAAAAGTAAAGTAAAATAAAAAGTTCTCTTGTCACGTGCGTAGGGACTTGGTAAGAATAAAAGTACAGGGAGCCAGGACTGTTCCAGAAATAACAACAGATTAAAAGAATTTTAGAACTGGGGCGCTGAAAGATGCGTTGTCGTTTATCAAGTTCATTTCCGCTCTCTCTCCACCTTCGACCTTTTCCCCCAAGGCCCCTGCACGCACAGTTGACAAAGCATCACTCCCCCTGCCCCGGAGCTTTGGCCTGCACATCCTTCCAAAGGAGCTCCGACCCCCACAGGGGGCAGAAAGAAAAGAAAGAAGAAAAAGATGTGCTTTTCACAGTTGCTGAAATCCAGAAGCATTAGCTGTTGAAAAGGTTTATTGGACATCGGACACGAAACTGTCTCTACTCCAATCTAAACATCTGGAAAGAAAAAATAGTTGTCTGCTGAATCCTTTCTGGTCTATTTTATTAACATTTTAGTTGAACTTTAATTTTAAAAGATTTTAGCTCAAACTCTACTGCAGGAGTTGTAAATACAACTATTTCAATAAAGGATACTTTTCCATGATAGTTGTTTTTTTGCTAGTGCCATTTTAATTTTCTTACTTTTCTTTAAGACTGTAAAAGGATTAGCTAGTACTATATAAAATGTTAACAGATTCATATTATGATGAGGGGTTGCTATTAACAATGTTCTTTCTAAAAAAGTCTCAGTCTTTAACGTGAAAGCAAACTAACATTCATCTATAAATTGCCTTGGTCTTTGCTTAATTTCATTTTACATTCTGATAGGTATGATTTATGCAAACAAAAGTCATACCAAATTTTTCAGCCTGTTACATTTTAAATTTACAAAGAAAAGTAATCTAGTTTCATTTGAATCTTTTACTATTACTTACTGTATCCATGTAAAAGATTTAAAATTCAACACGTATTATTGAGCTATTATTATTAAACATTAAGCTAGGTTTCACATTTTTAAAATTTTATTTTAAATTTTAAAAAGATGGTTTTAAGATATAAGGAGAATGTATGAAAAACAAACTTTTCAAGTGGAATACTGAAAATTAGTGTTGTTTTTTCAAAGACTAGAATGATAAAGGATCTTCTTCCTAAATATGTACTCATTAAAATATTCATTGAAAGCTATTGAAAAATTGCTTGCCTGGTAAGAGAATGAGTAGGAGGCTTTGTTTGAAACATAAACAGAAAGTGACATGGGTTTCTAATTTAGCAATTTTTGTTTTATTCTAGGCACCAAGGAGACAGCATTTATTTATGCTGTGATGGCTGCAGGCTTGGTCCACTCTGTGACCAGGTCGTGCAGTGCCGGCAATATGACAGAATGCTCCTGCGACACCACCTTGCAGAATGGTGGCTCCACAAGTGAAGGCTGGCACTGGGGGGGCTGCTCCGATGATGTCCAGTATGGCATGTGGTTCAGCAGAAAGTTCCTGGATTTGCCTATCAGAAACACTACGGAAAAAGACAGCAAAGTACTGTCAGCAATGAATCTACATAATAATGAAGCTGGAAGGCAGGTATGTATTAGAAGATCAAATAAAAATCCAGTGTCTTTGGGTAAATAATGCTAAGATTACACTTCTGGATAAATCCACACAAATTATTTAAAAACTAAATGCTGGCAGCAGAAGTATTCCTTCCTGTATGCTGATCACATTGGTTTAGTTTAAGTTCTACATCTAATGTGAGTTGAGTCTTAGAATGTATTAGTGGTTGTATGTTTTATATACCTAAAAGATTATTTATAAAATAATACACACATAAGTGCCTGTTATAATATTTGTTCCATCCCTTTAGCTGGTTAGTGGCAAAGCCAGAACAGGATTTAGCATATCTGCCTTTTTAATGGGATGAATCAAATGTTTTTTCCCGAAATTTGAATTTTGCTTATATTTTTCAAAATCCATTATTTAGTTGATAATTGTTCCTAAACATGATGTTCATTTTGTTCTTACTCTCTTTAGCAAACACTCAGGGAAAACACAACCACAAAGTTTTTTTAAAGGGAATTAGTTATTTTATTGTAAATCAGTGTAGATTCACTTAAAAATTTTTGTAAAATACACATAAATATAAATAAGCTCTAATTACATTAAATGTATGGATGGATATTTTTAAATATAGCTATATTAAAACACATTGAGGAGAGCAAATCTAAAAAACTGTCACCCAAGCAACTTCTTTTATGAATTCTTATTTTTATAATGTTTTCCTAAAATGGAGTATATGTGTAGCTTAACTTTTATATATTTATATTACTGAATAATGATAAAGTTTGAATTCTGCAATATGTGGGCTAGTTGGCAGTTAATATGGACATTCCTAAAAATATATATAACTTATTTAATGACTATATATTTTCTAAGTCATAATAAACTTTACAGGATAGGAGTATTAGCACATATTGTATATTATTGTAAATGTCCAATAACCTTTTAAAAGTCCCAAAGTAGTCATTGTAGTCTGCCACATTTTCCTGACATTAATTAAAACAAGTTGCAACATCTCTTAGGAATATTTAAAGTATATGTTGCACTCGTTTTACATTTTTGGGAAATGAATAAATGGGACTCATTTAGAAGAGTTGCAAGTTCCACCCAATTTTCTTTACTTAACTTCCCTCATTTAATATACAAAACAGAAAACTCAGAAAAAGTATCATTGTAACTTTTCAAAATCAAATTTAAATTTTCAATTTGATTTGAATATTCAATTCAAAATAACAAGCAGGAAAATCAGTAAATAGCTACCAAACCTTTCCATATTTTTTGTTCAGAAATTTTAAAAGGCATTTTATCTAAGTCTTGCCTAACTACCATAGTTATGCACATGTCTCTTCACTTTAAATTTTACATTAAAAAATGAATGAGATTTTGCTTCAGTTTAAATATTATCTAATAAAGGAATATTTATGATTTCTAAAATATTAATATAAAAATTTAAATATAATTAACATGCTTTTTAAAACTGTAGTGAAAAACTAGAGAGAAATATTAAGATATATCAAATTAATATATTTTACAAATAAGATAATTAAATGAATGTTTATTATCAGGATATAACTTAAACTTTTAGCCATCTTTGAAATAATTTTGTAGTGATCAAAAAATTAAAACCAGTAAATCAATACTCAGAAGCTCATGCTATGATTAATTTTCTTATAGAGAGGTATCTCTAAACTTATGAAAAACACTAAAGCACTGTAAAATCTGTTTTGATTAGTAACATTAAGCTCCTGTTTGGTTTTACCTTGTGTGCTTTTCCAAACTAGCTAACAATATTTGCCCTCTGTAACTGTTAATATTGATCTTGAACTATTGTTTATATTCTGATTTATTAAAAACATACAACTATTCAACTTCAATTTTAATCCACTCCTTGTTAGCAAAAAGCATTTCCTCATATTAAGTAGATTTTTACTATTATTTAGTGTGAGCAGAAATAATTCAATCTTTACATATATGTATGTACTTTGTTGTAGACTTCAGACTTTTCTCTATTGAAATTTTTTTCATGTTTTTCTAGGTGGAATCTTAAAATATTACAAAGTATTTACCTGGTTATTTTGAGAGTACTATTTTGGGGTTTTGTTGTTCTTTTCTCATGAGGTATTATAATTCAAAACATTTTTGGTATTTTTCTTTCCATTGCTAGTAAAAAAATCCCAACTTAAACCAAAAGCAGGTTTCTAGGTTATTATCTAACATGAAAGAGCAATCAACTCCATTTTCAATGTTGGTTATTAGGATTTTAATCTATTATGCACATTTGTCTGAGTAAAGATCAAAGTCTGCATTCAATTGAGTTAATTTTTCTAGTCTCAAAATGTAAAACTGAAAATGTAGGAAAAGTGTTCAGAGAAATGTGGGTACTGGCGCTTAGTAGTGCTATGAGCAGGATAGATGATTTTCTAACCATTGACCTTAAATACTCTGATTCCCACTTGGTTTCTGACACCACTCCTAAAGTTATGACTCCAAGAATAATGTAGATAGATGGTGATTGGCTAACAGAATGATGTGATGTCTTCCAGAGGCAGAACTTCTGGGAATAATGTGACTTGGAATATTTATGGGTATTTCTTTTGGTGTGCTTAAAATATTTCCATCTTACCATGTCTACCTCATAAACTTTTAAGTTTCCCTACCCCATAATTTGTTTTATGATGAGCAACTCAACAAAGTGGGAAGGGCCAGCCCCAAATTCATTGACTTGTTTCAAGAATATTTATAAGTAGTTGAACAACACAGAAGTGTTTTTGCTTTTAAGATATATTTTGGGGCAGAAAGGAACAAAATGGGTCAGAGAAATAGGAATGCTATGTACATCCATCCGACATTATACTGCAGTTTTCATAAAACCTTGAACAAATCATCTGATTGTTGACAAAATAAAATGTTAGTCACAAAATGTTCTGCAACATTTTTCTGGCCATTCCTGTAAAGTCAGGATAAAGCAATATACTGGAAATCAGTCTCTGCCTGCTTCATTATCTTTGAGTTAAAATTACAGGACCAATCAATCCTAAACCACTTCATTAGAAATTTATCAAACCAAAATGTACGTGAGGACCCCAGCAGATTAAAATCCCACTCTCATTCCTAATTGCTCTCCCATAGTTTAAAAATGTTCCACCAAAATGTGCACATCTGTTTGCAATAGTTAACAAAACATTCCTCTGTTAATATTGTTATAAACCTTAACAAGTCAACTAGAGTAGAGAAAGGAATTTTCTCACAACCACATACAGCTCATTTGACTGCTGTATCTCTTACTTTTTGTTACCAGAAAATGGAGCTACCACTGCAGCTCAAAACAACTGTTTAACATTAATTAAGCACACTAGCAGAAAAGATACAGAATATACTTTTTTTGGAGTGTTCCTGCAATTTCCTTAAATGTACTTATATTTTCCATTTTCATTTCTCTCTATTCTACTAAAATGTCTTGTTGCATATAATGACCTTATATTATATATCACCAACAGATGTAAAACAAGTGTTTTAACCACATCGTTTATTTTTCTGTAAAACTGGAATCATAACTAAATACCTAGTCGATAACTACCTACTAGGTGCAAAGTTTTTCTTCCTAAGTCAAGGAAAATTATTTATGAAAATGAGCTCTGAGAAAGACTAAATTCTATAAATTCTGTGTGTGTGTGTGTGTGTGTGTGTGTGTGTGTGACCTCAAACTACATTTCATGATGTTCTGAGTGGCGATTATATTGCTTTAATTTGGCCAAGTTCCATCCTTGGAATGTTATAGAGGATATAATCATTCAAATTGGATGTCGAGTTATTAGGATTTTCCTTGAAGCTGATTTATATATGTAGAGCCTAGAATAGAAAAATAATATATGACCCTTAGATGATCAAAATAGTTTCTTTTCTTAAACTTATTGTTAGGGCATGTACAACTCAAAAGTAATAGAATAAACTTTTTAAAAATGTCATTGGAATTGTAAACTCCAGATATTTAAGAGAGCTTGTTTTCTAGAGCAGAAATTTTTTCCTAAAATTTGGGTACAAGTTCATCAGGTGATAACGTTGAATTTGAACCTGTGAAGCAATATGTCACTTTTGTGGACCAATACTGTTGTAGACCAGATGGGGCAAAGAAGGAGGAATTGGAGGAGAGCCCTGTGTGGCTCAAACACTAGCTGTGCCATTTTCCCTCCCACACAGACTCCTGTTTACAAAGGTGATTTTTATTACTTCCTCCAGATCAGGTTACCAAGACAGGATGAGTTAAAACTGCTCTAGTGAGTGGGACTAATTATTCAATCAATACAGTGGACCCTTGACTTACGAATTGATCCGTTCCAGAGGCAGGTTTTAACTTAAGTTGGTTGTATGTCAATACAGCTGAGATCTGGGTGTTTACCTGGGTACAGGCTATAGATAACAAGAGGCAGATGAATCTTCCATTAACCTAATTAACTCAAGTTGTTCGTATGTTGGGCCAGTTGTAATTTGAGGGTCCACTGTATTTGATAAGCATCTACTCTGTCCTTTAGGCTTTGCAAATGAGCAACTGCTTACATGATGTCTGAAGCGGTTAAGAAAAGGAAAAGTCAGGTCCTCAGCGGTGATCTAGAGAAAAAGGGAGCTTTAAATTCCTAAGTGATGACTGTAAGGAACCTTGATCAGATTCAAACACACAAACACATTCTCAAATTTTAGCTTTCTTAGACAATTTAGCTTTTCTTAGACAATACCTAGCACTCATTGATCTCTCTTTTTCATATGCTTCAGGTACTTTAAAGCTGGACAAAGGTAGGCAGATTGCTTAATTTGAACATGTATTTGCCCAGATCATCTTACAGAATTGATGGCTTTGTGAATATCAAATACCATAAATTAAATGAAATAAGCCTGTGTGCCATCATTTATGAATTGCTCTTACTCTACTGTAGTGTACATTTTAGTCTGGGTTAATAAGAAATTGATGCACTTATTAGTTTCTTGGTTTTGTGAATTCAAAAAGAGCCTATGTGCTATGGTCTACAAAGGACCGAGTTTAAGTATTATTTTGTTTATTATTTTAAACACTAGTAAGAAATATTAAACCTTGTACAAATCAATACCATATGCTTTGATTTAAGGTTACAAATAAACCTTAAGTGTTTGCAATATTCAAGGTCATTAGATAGCTCAGAAAATTTTGTTTGTGAGAAAATGTAATTCCATAAACATGTTAATGTTGGATTTGGTACAAAATAGCAAAGTATAGACACTTGCATTTTATAATTTTGATAAAAGCTGTAAGTGGAATTTAAACTGTGAGGTTTTCCTTTCTTTTTTGATATTATATACATAATTTCCAAGTTATTGAATAGACAGATCTATTTTTCATTTTACCTAGTATGTTGACAGAATATCAACTCTACAGCTAGTCCTGATGATTTATTAATCTGTTCTGCCATCATCTGGGGACTGAAGAAAGCTATGTTGGCTAGCTCGGTATGTAAGAGGTTAGAGGCTGGAAACTTTTGAAATCTCTATTTCCTTTTTATTGTTAGACTCACTGAAAATTTTTATCCTAACTGTAACTTCTTCAGAGAAAGCATATTCACCAAGCAGTGGGCTAGTACAAATATATGTAGTCTCATTCAACTCCTCAGTCTGTATAAACTGCACTTGGCACTTACAGTAGAAGTGAAAAAGTATATAAATTTATCCTTTTCCTATATCGTATGTTAGGATAGTGCTACTGAGCCATCATAGATAAGACATATGTTTGAACTAGTTTTCTAGAAAAGAAGAATATGCTCGGAGCAACTATACTCTATAGCCTGTCCTCATTTTGACCAGTCTAACTTGATTAGTCAGTGTTTTCCATATGATCTGTGATGGGGTAGCATGTTCTCCCTACCTCCAATCCTTGTGAAGGTAACTTTTATAGTGATCAAACCTAAGACCTCTTAATTGAATTAGTTCAGTGTCACCACTGGACATCATTAAAATCATCTGCGTAATTAAGCCAGAATCTCAACAGTATGAGCATTGGTTACTTGTAAAATTTCAGGGAAGTTTCCCTGTACTGTACTATAAGAGTTATACCAGCTATGTAAGTGGTTCTCAAATTTTAATATGGGTAAGAATCACTTGGGGATGTTGTTAAAATGCAGCTTCTGATTCTATAGGTCTGAAGTGAGGATTGAATGTATTTCTCAAAAGTCAGGCAGGAGCTGATCTTTGAATGACACTCTGAGTGGTAAGGTGTTGAATGGTATCAGAAACTGCTAGGCATGCACATCAAATTGAGTAGGCTATTAGAAATAAGAGTAATTTCCCTTTGGTATCCCAGATAATCTCTGTTGATAATATTAACCTGGCCTACTAATGCTTTCAGTGTAGTTTGGAAAAGTTTGCTGTTCAGGGCCAAGACATTTGGACAAAATTAAAGGACAGAACATTTGAACTCTACATAGTCTTAAAGATTCTTTATGTTTAAGACCATCATTTTTATACAGGTAGAAATAGATACAGAGAGTTAAGTGATTAAATTGGTTGTGCTTCTGTTGTTGAGTGAGACACTTAGTGAATGACATTTGAACAAAATCACTGTTGGTTTCAGGCTGTTGCCAAGTTGATGTCAGTAGACTGCCGCTGCCATGGAGTTTCTGGTTCCTGTGCTGTGAAAACGTGCTGGAAAACTCTATCTTCTTTTGAAAAGATTGGCCATTTGCTAAAAGATAAATATGAAAATAGTATCCAGATATCAGACAAAATAAAGAGAAAAATGCGAAGGAAAGAAAAAGATCAGAGGAAAATACCAATCCCCAAGGATGACCTACTCTATGTTAACAAGTCTCCCAACTACTGCGTGGAGGATAAAAAACTGGGAATCCCAGGGACACAAGGCAGGGAATGCAACCGAACATCAGAAGGTGCAGATGGCTGCAACCTCCTCTGCTGTGGCCGAGGCTACAACACCCATGTGGTCAGGCACGTGGAAAGGTGTGAGTGTAAGTTTATCTGGTGCTGCTATGTCCGCTGCAGGAGGTGTGAAAGCATGACAGATGTCCACACTTGTAAGTAGCCACTCCATCCAGCCTGGAACAACATTCCTCAGCAACATGATGGGATTACAAGCCAGAGGATGCCTCTTATTATGCAGGGCTTGGGAAGATGATTCTTGTATTGGAATTTCCAGATCCTTGGCCCATTTGAGGTTTGCTTTACCTGAGTGACAGCCAATCACACATCAATCCTGCAGGTTTCTTGGGATTCTAGCATTGAAAAGGTTTCCATTCATCTTTGGATGATTTGGAGGATATAGAAGGAGGATATAAGGAAGATATATATATCTTATATAAGATATAAGGAAGATATAAAAAGACATATAAGGAAGATAAATCCTTTTGCTAAGGAAGAAAGAACAGGAAAGAGCCCTCTTGCTGGAGACTTGGTCATACTCAGGATAAGATCCTCAACTATGTATCTCAGTTAGGAAAATCAATAATGGTGGATGAATATTTGTCATTTTTTAAAGGCACCTCTTATGGCAGCAAGGAACATAAATATGAATCTCATTTAGTCTCAGTATTTTAATTGAAAAAATTACAGGACGTTTTTGTGCATGGGCAGATGCTGAAAAGTTGATCTGAGTGGTGGGTGCCTGCCCTTTCATGCACATCAAAAGAACAATGGAAAAGAACCTTCATAAGTCATACTGTAACCCTAAAAAGTAGTCAGTAGAGCTGTGTAGTGACAAAAAAGAATCAAAATGTAGAAATTAAAATGAATTGGATTTTAGGTGCCTTCTAACCAGTAGAATTTGCCTAGAAAAACCTCCATAAGGTATATAGCAATCTCTGGATACATATTTTTATTTTAGGCCAGTGTTCACTGTTAAAAATTTAGCTCTAAGGTACTGAGGGAGTGAAACCCTGAAAATATGTGGGAAAAGTGAGATAAAAATATAAAGGGCTCTCATACATTATAAAGAAAATATCCTTGAAATGTGTAAGACAGTATTTTGTACAATATTTTGCTTAAAAGATTTATATTTTGTAAATATAGTATTTAAGTTATATGTCATATATTAAGACTTAAGACATTTATTGCCAAAGTCCAAGAGCTAAGGTAATAAGATTATTTCAAAAATAAGATTGGCCTCTTTTTTTTTTCATGATTAACTCTGACTTTTTTAATATTGAAAACGAAGGTAAGTAATTGAGCAATTAGCTATATGGATGTGTATTTCTTGCCCAAATGACAGTTTTATGTGTTATAGATTAAAATGTGTTGCAAAATATTGAGAAGTGTGTTATTTCAGTAGCCAGATTAATTAAATTCTTTTTTCACATTAGTTATTAATTCATAAGGTTATTATAATAAATTATATAGTAGAAGTCCTAACTGGAAAAAGAATTTAAATCAGATTAATGATCAATTTGTGGATTTGATATTCTGGATATTTATTATATTGTATGCAATGCTGAATTTCCATTTGAATGTAGAGTGGTTTTTCTTGCTTTAATATTCATGCATGTATATTCACCATATTTTACACAGTCCCTGGTGAAAATTACAGGGCTGTATTAAGGTTGTATTTTAATGTAAATGCCTATGTTTTATGCTTTGTTAAATATTTCAGTATTATATAGAAAAATTGATTTTTATGTTCAAAGTAGACAAAGAAAGGCTATTCTTTTTCTTAATAAGATAAAGAAATATTTCCCTGCCCCAATCTATTTCCCAGTCTATTTTCTTTAATTTTATTTACCAATTTGTGAAAAAGTAAACGAGTTGACAATGTCTCAGTTCTAATATTAAAATCAAGACCGAACTTTTGAGTGTGATCCTTAAAATTAAAGTAAGTTACTACTAAATGAGAGGCTTAGAAATGGCCAGGGAACAAATTTAACAGTACTTAAAGTGGTTTTACATTCTTTAGTATCTGCTGAGTAAAGTAACATGAAAAAAATACTCTCATGCCTTTTTTGCAAAGGTGATCATTTTATCTTCATTGAAAATAAGCACCTTTAAAAAGAAGGCTGCAATATCCACTAGTGACTAAAAACATCTTCATAATTGCCTTAATTGACTGTGAGAACCAGGAAGCCTCTATTTTATAAATATCTGCTATTCAGTCCTTCCTTTGAAAACATGTTAACTCAGGCTCTTTTTCATATGCTGATCAAGAACTCCTCCTACAGTAACTGTCAAGCTGTGTCTTTGAGTTCTTTTCTTTCTCATCTTTGACATCAGGGTAGAAGTCAACCTTGAGTTTCCTACCTATCTTACTAACCACCTGGCACTGGCCATTTCCTTCACTCCCAGTCATCACAGAGTAACATCGTGGCGCTCATAGGGGCACAATTCTGGGGTGAAAGATTCCTGTCTAGTCTATGCTATTTTGCCTGAATGAGGTAAGGTTTTATTGCTGCAAGTAACAGAATCCAGACTACTCAAGACATTAAAGAAATGTACTCTGTGACTGAAAACTTTAGAATTGTAGCAGTTTCATGTGAAACTGATCTATAAACTCACAGCTAGTTCCTTAGTTCCAGAGTCTCTCCACTTTAGACTGGCTTTTGGCATTGTCCCTCACTTTAGGCTCTAGGACATGCTGTACCTCCCCCCATCTACCACCTTCCTGCTATCCCCCGCTCATTCCTAGCAGCCCTAGGTTCTCTGTTTTTCTTAGCAACATGACTGCCACAATTCCAGACCTCACATTCTCCTCCCACTCATTCTAAGGAAATAAAAGTTTCATTCTAGGGAAAGGCAGAGGCTCTTTTCTGATTGCCTACCTAGGAAAAGAGCAATTTTCCTTCCCAGAAGGCCCAGCAGAGGTCATCTGAGTAACTGGGTCTGATTGGTCAAATGTGCTTATTGTTGAACCAAAATGATTTATTGGGGGTGGGCAGCAGGCACACTGATCTGTCTACTGGCAATTTTGGCTCTAGTGGGAGCCACTGGGGGTTCACACCAACTAAAACTACACAGGTTGACAATAAGGTGGGGGGAGAATCTGTAGAGGAAAATCTAGACTGCTATGTTACCAGTGAAGTGTAACTGAATGGTGGGCATCAAGACATTACGTGTTCCAGTTCTAGTGATTTTAGTAAAAATCTAGTGATTTTTAGGGGTCAGTTTCTGGCATGACATAGAACTCATCACCAGTCAAAGCAAGCCCAAAGCAGTGTAAATTATTATGTGGGTATGAAGTGCCTTGATTTGTTTAAATATCTTTTCATATTAAAAAGGAAGGAGAGGTGCCTCCAGTGTGTTGTTTTTCAACTTTTTGTTTATTTGGAAATGTCCAATAGAGGCAGTGATAAGATGCAATGACTCATGTTAAGGTAAAATCAGGAAAAATGCATCAAATGATATTATCTGTAACCTCTGGATAAGGAAGTTGACTAAAGCCTTCCTCTTATAGTAGTACTTTAACAACATTAAGGACACATAACCTTTTTGAATATAAACAACTGCATTATTTCCTAATTTGGTTTATGGTTGTTTTGAATTGTATTTTAAGGAACTACGATAATTATGCCAAGAAATTTTCATTATATATGTTTAGATACCATGAGTTTATGTTTCTGCAGTTTGGGGATCACATGATATCCACAGTATTTTTAAACACATTAATTTTTTTTGTTTTTGTATTAAATTCTTTTATTGGTACATTGTAGGTATACAACACAATTACATTTCTCATTGGGAACTGTACCTTTATATAATGCATCTTGGTTCTTATTTTTTCCCCATTCCTAGCCCTCCCTTCACGTCCTCCACCCTTCCCTATTTACAAAGACTTTATTTCCATTTTTTCCATTTCTCATCATTTTTTCCTTTCCCTTCTTTCCTTTCCCCTGCCCCTCCCACTACCCCTACCCCTTTGGATCTTTTCTTCCTATTTTACATTATCGATTATTCATTCTAATCATTGGTACATTTTAGGTATACAATATAATGACATTCATCATTGGAAATTTGCACCTTTACATAGTCTCTCTTGGTTCTTATTTTTCACCCTTGCCCAGCCCTCCCTCCCTTCAACCCCTCCATTCCTCCCTATTTACAAATATTTTGTTCCTTTTTTCCATTTTCTCATATTAATCCCATTCCCTTCTATCCTTTCCCCTAGCCCTCCCACTTCCTTCCCCTTTGCCCCTTTTCTTCCTATTTCACATTACCTATTATACATTTAGTCCTTATTTACAAACACATTAATTTTTTGAAGAATCGTTGGTACTGATACGACCTTTGTTTTTGCTTAGATTAAAATGTGGAAGCAGAAAAATTTCTCCACATACTGATAGGCCCTTTAGTGAGTTGCTGTTTTTGCATCACCTCCCACAGGTCATCAAAATTGAGAAATTAAACCACCAGTCAGTATCTAGAACACTCAGAACCAGGTAATAGCTAGAGCACTGTGATCCATTTAGGTGACTGAGGGGAAAAAAATTCAGATTCCCATTTGCAGGAATCAGAGATACTCCCCAGGACAAGCCCTTCCTGGGGAAAGTTGGCCTAGCTGTGTTTTTTGAAAATTTTCAGTTTACTATAGACCAGGTGTGATGTCCTAGCATATCCCGGAGGAGAATGGTATGTAACATAGCATAAAAGTAGACAAAGTGGTACACTAGGGAGGGACTCATTTCCTTTGAAAGAAAATATATTAGCAAGCACTTAACACCCACTATGTACCATGTACTGGTCTCAGTAAATTACATATACAGTGATGGTCCAGTTCATAAACTTATAATTGTTTCCGCAATTCTGGTTACAAACTGAATTGGACTAGATTTGAATCAAATTTCCCCATAAGGTCAACATTGTACCTAATCTAACCACTGAATTTGATTCAGTTCTCATCCAACTTGGTTTGCGACTGGAATTATGGAAAGAATTCAGTTCATGAACTGTGGTATCACTGTATGTGTGTGTGTGTGTGTGTGTGAAGTATATATGGCCATTTAATTCTCTTGGAAGTCTCACAAAGCAATTATTCTCATTGTTGTGGCACCCATTTTACAGATAAGACACAAGTAACCAGCCCAACAAATGTCATACAGAATGGACAGGCTTCAGGGTTTGTGCATTCAGCCACTACATTGTCCCTGTGCCTCTCACTGAGTCAAAGTTGTCAGTAGACTATATTCACAATACACCATTTAAAGTGTTTGGAGGATTTGTAAATACAGTGAAAAAAAGCTTCTCGGCCTTTTGGCTAAGAGCAAGTGTAAATAATTAGTTTTATTCATGGGGTGGTTATATAAACTTTGCTGAAGAGCAGGAAGCAAAGTTATAGGAAAACTGAGAACTGAGATTTGCCATGATATATAATTAAAATATCCTGCTTCTTGATTTCTAAGCTTTAAATTATTTAAACTGACCTTTAATTTAGATCCCAGTGCAACTAATGGTGGTGTTATATAAGAATTCAATAATTGTTCCATAAGGAAATGATTCTGGTTAAAGATCGAACTAATTTAGATATAAAATAAATACATCCTTTTGATTGTTGTGCTTACAACCAAAAGAGTTACATAACGTGTTATTATTTGGCGGGGGGGGAACCAGGGATCGAACTCAGGACCTTGCACTAGCAAGGCAAGCATGGTGCCACTGAGCTAAATCCCCGGCCCATAAGGTGTTATTTTTAATAGATGGATAAAACTTACCATTTGTAATGGTTTATATTCACATCTAAAGAAAAACTGCTAGAGGTGGTTTGCACCAGATTAAAACTTTTGAAACATTATGCTAGAAAAAAACCTTTCCCCATAGTTGTAAAGAGAAAAGTAATAATAAATGTGGACCAAGTCAACACCTACTGAAGTGTCACATGTAACTTTTTAAATTTGCAAAGTAAGTGAAAGCATCTGATTCATACATAAGAACTGGAAAGGCAGACAGCATGGGGATACAAGACTGGCTGGTCCTTGACAAATGGCCATTCTGAGCCCTGAGGGTGACTCCCTTCAGGAAGCAAGCAGCCTTCCACTCTACAAATTATTAATAACCTAACACCCATGGCCACAACCTCTAGCTAATCCTCCCTGTTTAGCAAGGAAAAGAAAGGGTATCATTTGTTGGCCTAATTACTTGTTGATGAAGACTGATTACTTTATTTAACCACACATTTGCGTACAGCTCAAACTCTCCAAATGAGGCAAAGGTGTCAACAAACAAGATGTAAATCAATGCTTACCTATTTATTCCTAGAACATAATCTGCATTTTTTATTGTGTGTATTCAGTCAGTCCTTTATTTCAAACTCTCTAACAACTAATTTTTGGTCTTCTCAAATTCTAGGAGGCAAGAAACAGCATATGGTAGTTCTATTTGATGCAGCTATTCCCCTTGTAGGTATCTTCTGGAAAGATTTAAAGACATCATATTACAGTGATATAGGCCTACACCCATGTTTATAGCAGCACAATAGCTAAATTGTGGAACTGGCCTATATGTTCAAAAACAAACGTATGGACACAAAAAATGTGGTGTCTATACACAATGGAGCACGACTCTGCCATAAAGCAGAATAAATTTGAATCAGTTGTAGGAAAGTAGATGCACCTTGAGACCATGTGAAATAAATCAAGACACACAAGCTTAAATACAGTACGGTTTCTTATTCAAGAAACACAATATATAAATAAAGAGCAAAATAAAAGACAGATAATAGGAAATAGGAAGATAGATCATTTGCAAATGGGAAGGGGACCAAGATGGAGGGAGGGAGCAGGAAGGGGAAGAAGATGAAAAAATAACCGAGATGCTGCTATGCATATATTCCAACTCCCCATGAAGAATCTAATAATTATGTACTACAAACATGCCCTAATAAGAAAAATTTTAAAATAGCAAAATGGTAAAATTGAAAAGTCATTGGGAGAAATCTTCCGTAAGGTATCTCCTAGTGGATACAGCATTTTACAAAACTGAAAGATAAATTTCACTTTTTGAGAAATTCTTTCACCAGCTTGAACTTTTCCTTTCCCCAAATGCCTGACTTTATTTCTTGAGCAGCTATATATTAAAATTCAGATTAAATATAGAAACAACCCCAGCATACCAGCTGCCATAAATATGCACAACCCATGTAAGTTTGAGGGTGAGAGAACTTCTCACATCTACACTGGGCTCTAAGTTGCTAAAACTTGAGCCTCATGGGTGAGCTTTATTCTCCTCTGCTCAGAGGGACGTACCTACAGAAAACAGTGCTGTTGTTGAACAGGTAGACTTCAAAATTGGCCATTTTATTCCAATGGTGGTAGAGAAGCCTGCCACTTGACAGCTGGTCCCAGGACTGGGCACTGGTCGCAGGATGAGTTTGTTCATCCCACCATACCACATCCAACAACGGCAACAGCATCATAGGTAAGCAGGACTGCAACACAATGCATCATGGAAAATGTGTTTTGAAGTCAACCACACAAACTTTAAATCCCAGAAACAAAAAAAACAAAAAAATAAAACAAAACAAAAAAGAGCCAAATGCTCGTGTGCAAATGGAGTACAACTGGTTCCTCTCTCCCACCCTACTGCTGCAACCCAACCTGTGCAGGAGGAGTTGGGGAGGATGCTTAGGTTATTTGGAGCAGAGACCAAAGTCTGTGTTCCCTTATGAACCTTGACTGGCTGCTGCCACAGGAAGGAGTTCCACAAATACTCTCCCCTTTCAAGGCCAGGCCAGCAAGTGGAACATTTGAAACACTACCTCCCTGGAGATATCTGATAGCTTAAATTCTGTGTATGAAGTAAAATCTGGTATTGGGGTAAAGAATGAGAGGACAGATACCATACAAAAGTCAAAAGGCTTGGAGATCAAGGACAGCCTTTGGTGAACAGCTGTGTCCTTGCCTATGACCTCACTGCTCAGGTCACTGAATGGTTCCCTTATGGCTTGGTAGAGTGGGGCTGGAAAGCTAGGGGCTGACTCATCTTTTATGGATCTAAAATGCTATTAACCTGCAAGAGGCATGACTAATTGTAACGGCAATACTAGCAGTTGTATTTAATGAGTTTTTGCCAGGCACTTTGGTTGGCACCACACACTAGACCTGTTCCTTTTACAAGTTGACTTTCTCAAGGTCTTCCTGTCATAACCAATGGAACTCAGAAGCATACTGACTTCCCTGTGACTATGCACAGAGGATGCCCAAGTGTTCAAAGGGATGCCTCCATATATATCTTAAGTTATACAGTACCCCTCACTGGACTGGAGGCAGGTTCTGATGATAGGAGAGCCTCTTTCATTCCCTCGTGCTCCCTAGTAACAACTGCCTGCTCACGTCTTGCCAGGCTTGTCTGTTTTTTATTCTATCTGGGTCTTGATTTGACAGCCGTCTCAAGAGAGGAACTGTCACAAAGACCAAGCCATGAGAGGAGTAAGGCATAAACTGAGATACATGGAAATTAAACAGATACTAGAAGGTGGCAACTGGTAACCAAGAATGTAAAGTTATCTTTGTAACATTCAGGAAAAGAATCTATCCTAGAAATACCTGGGGAAAGGTGAAATAAATTTCTCTCAAAGTATTCCTTCACTTCAAACACACTTATCCCATCATTCTTGCTGCTTTCTGAAGCCCTTCTGGAAGTCCTCTTCCATGTTTTTACGAGGTTTGATGAAAAACATACATTGAACATAGCTGCCAACCGCCATCCAGCACAAAGGTAGGCTCCTTCACAATATGTCATCTACCTTTTTCACTGCATCTGGCCCTGTGCAACTTCCCAAAGTCAAAATGACCAGGAAAGAAACATTCTGAATCGACTCAGGACACATAAAGCAGCACACCTAAGGACATGAAAGAGGGACTTTCATCAGTACTACTTCACAAAGTGTTAAGAACAATGGGAGAAAGTATATTCAAAGCGAAGGGGAGAATTTTGAGGGATAGTATTGTCAATATATCTTTTACTGTAATATGTTTTAACATAAACATTCATTGTATTTTTTGATCACACCTAGTACATATATTTATTGCTGTCCAAAAGGGTGAAATATCTCGAGGTTTTAACCATTTTGCCATTTATGGCAAATCCATCTGATCAGCAAATACTTTTTCCCTTTCTTACTAATTTTTTAAAAAAGTATTCTAAAATCATTTTCACTTTTAACAGCTATGTTCACTAAATAGCTCATTTCTCATTCTTTCATTTAAAAGGGATATGGGGATGAACCAAACAATGAAACTATATAATTTTAGAGACAAATTATAATTTGTATAAAGTTTTAAAGTAGAAAGTAGGGAGGTCCTGAGTCGCACCAAACACACCAAATCAGCCCGCTGCAGACAGGCAGGTCTGTGCATGCCCTATTGAGGTCCCGAGTCACACAGAAGACGCCCAATCACCCCACTACAGACAGGCAGCCACCTGGTTCCACACTACAAAGATGCAGAGGGCACCAGACCACCAGACCAAGGTACTGAGTCCCGCTGCTCCCGGCCCAGAGGTAGGGGCTTCTGAGCCACCATCCCACTGCTCCTAGTCCAGAGGAAGGGGCTTCCTGGTCACCATCCCTCCCGCTGCTCCCAGCCCAGAGGAAAGGGCTTTTGGGCCACCTGCTGTTCCGCTGCTCCTGCCCCAGAGGAAGGGGCTTCCGGGCCACCATCCCTCCCACTGCTCCCGGCCCAGAGGTAGGGGCTTCTGAGCCACCATCCCACTGCTCCCAGCCCAGAGGAAAGGGCTTTTGGGCCACCATCCCTACCGCTGCTCCCGGCCCCTGTCCCACCTCTCCCAGCTTAGAGGAGGTAATCCGAGCAGGTGCTAACAGCCCCCCGCCCCACTTGAAATGAGAAAACACGTAAATAAGTCTCAAAACCAGACTTCCAGATCACCTACAGCAACCACAAAGGGAAATGAGATGGAACACTCTGATACTCAACCACCTGGACCCACTGAATTGGCAACAAAAGGGGATCTGGAAAAAATGAAATCAGAAATAATTTCTCAGATAACAGGAGAAATTGTGCCCCTAGTGCAAGACATGATTAATAAATCTAGAGAGGAGCTCAGGAACATGATGGAATCCCAACATAAGAAACAAATGGAATCCATAAAACACATGCAAATAGATTTCCAGGACATGAAAAACTCCATTGAAAGTCGACACAGCAGAATGAGCCAATGTGAGGAAAGAATTTCAGATATAGAAGATAAGACTGCAATTAGTGACCAGGAAAACAAAAATTGCTTCAAAATTATAAGGGAACATGAGAAATCAATCCAGCAGCTGCTAGATGATGCAAAAAAGAATAACATAAGACTGACTGGGCTCAATGAAGAAACAGGAGACAGTGCAGATGACATAAAAAATGTCTTCACAGAAATAATGGCAGAAAACTTCCCAAGCAGGGGAAAAGAGCTTGACATACAGATAAGTGAGGCATATAGGACTCCAAATAGCCTTGGATCACAAAAAAAATCTACACATAGGCATGTAATTGTTAAGATTCCAGAAACACAACAGAAGAACAAAGTTCTCCAAGCAGAGAAAAGAAACAAATCACATACAAAGGAAAGCCCATCAGAATCACAGCAGACTTCTCAACACAAACCATCAAGGCAAGAAGAGCTTGGAGTGACATATTCCAAGCCCTAAAACAAAACAGCCTCCAACCCAGATTGATGTACCCTGCAAAACTATCTTTCAAAATGGATGGAGAAATAAGATACCTTCATGACAAAGAGCACCTTAGGAACTTTGTGAATAACAAACCAGCACTCCAAAGAATTTTACACAATATCCTAGGAACAGACATTGAGGATCACAACCCCAGGAAGCAAAGCAGAATGAACCCATCTGGCATGACAAGAAATTAAATGGAAAGGGGGAGAACCCAACAAAAAGAAAAAGTTGTGGCAATGACAAGTCAGTATGTTTCAGTTATAACCATCAACGTTAATGGTCTCAATTCACCAATCAAAAGAAATAGACTGGCAGAATGGGTCAAGAAGCAAAATCCAACAATATGCTGCATACAAGAAAAACACTTAATTCAAAAGGAAACTCATAGACTGAAAGTTAAAGGGTGGAAAACAATACTCCATGCGACAGGAACCCAAAAAAAAGCAGGAGTAGCTATCCTCTTGGCAGATCAAGTAGATTTCAAACCAACACTGATTAAGAGAGACGAAGGACACTACATCCTTGTAAAGGGAACAATCCAAGAAGAAGAGATGGCAATCATAAATATCTATGCACCAAACACTAGTGCACCCAACTATATAAAACAAATACTAACGGACATGAAAAGTCATATATGCACTAATACAATATGAGAAAATGGAAAAATAGGAACAAAATCTTTGTAAATAGGGAGGAATGGAGGGGTTGAAGGGAGGGCTGGGCAAGGGTGAAAAATAAGAACCAAGAGAGACTCTGTAAAGGTGCAAATTTCCAATGATGAATGTCATTATATTGTATACCTAAAATGTACCAATGATTAGAATGAGTAATTGATAATGTAAAATAGGAAGAAAAGGTCCAAAAGGGTAGGGGTAGTGGGAGGGGCAGGGGAAAGGAAAGAAGGGAAAGGAAAAATGCTGAGAAATGGAAAAATTGGAAATAAAGTCTTTGTAAATAGGGAAGGGTGGAGGGCGTGGAGGGCTAGGAATGGGGAAAAAATAAGAACCAAGATGCATTATGTAAAGGTACAATTCCCAATGAGAGATGTAATTGTGTTGTATACCTACAATGTACCAATAAAAGAATTTAATAAAAAAATAAAATAAAACAAAGTAGAAAGTAAAATACAGCATAAATTATGCTTTCATTTTTATCAAAAAATTATAAAATATTAACTGATTCATTTTAAAACAAATACAATACAGAAAAAGCCATGGTTAATGTCACTTTAAGTTAAAGTCAGGAATAGGAAGACTGGCTTAATTTTTCTTTACTATCCCAAATATCACTTCCTTTTGCTGTATTTAACATTCATGTAGTAATATACTTGTTTAGGAATGGATCTGTGATTTCAAGTATGTATCTACAAGCCCTTAAACACCAATTTAAACTACTAAAATGTGGATGTTAAACTTTTGGTTTTAATAAAGAAAGATTTTAACATTAAATGACCACTGTTTCATTTATAATGCTGACTTTAAAAAGAGATCTGAAAATAAAATGTAAAATTATTGCTTCCAAAGTTAGCACAATCTATACAACACAGAATTCAGAAAAAAAACCAAAACCTGTATCAAAGCAGTTACGCTACCAATCTTTATCCCTTCTTTTGACATTTTATACACCTGTATAACATCTTTTTACAGTCTTTAAAATCAAAGGGATGTCCTGCCATTTACACACTTAAAATCTATACACGTAAAGATATCCAGAGGATATTACCAAGTTTAACCACAAAAATGACTTACTTTTTTCATGTTAAGCAGTAAAACAAATGTTTGGAGAAACCCTTAATGTCAAGTTTCATATTACTTTGCCAGATAATACAAAAATTTGACAATGTAAAAAACCAATATTTATTTTCATTATTAAAAAAAACTGCAACATTTATTTTACAATCCCTAGAACTGTGAAATAGCTATTCTTTTTTAATTTACAGAATTGAGGGAAGCATTTTAAACGTCAAAATATACATGTTAGATGTGATTTAGTATATAAGCACCAAAAATGTAAAAAGTTTATAAAAAATTGTTTAAACATATAAGGTGCATTTACTTATGAATTACATTCAGGTTGAGGGAAGAAACAGAACCCCAAAGTTTATTAATATTTAAGAAATATCCAAGTAACTTCCAACTTACAGGAAAATAAATACTGCTTTGAGATTTTTATATAAATCATCTAAAATTTAGATTCAAATTTAAATGCTGACTTAATACTGTGAAAGACAGTTTGATCATCAAATGTGTTTATGTTCCAGTGTAAGATACTCCATAGACAACATTTAGTGCCCTAAAGCAATTAAAATAAAACCAAATCATTTAGAGACCATTTGAGGTTAAGGAAAAAGATTGGCTATACTTTTATGTAAATTGGGCATAAAGTAATTTTGGGTCAAATAAAATTATTTTTAAAATATCATTAGTCTATCAGTAATTAGGACTTATACAGTATGCCACTATAGCTTCAGGCAGTAATTATCATTAGGAAGTTAGATGAAGCAAACACAGAATTTCTTGGTTTCCAAATCATAATTATTATATTAAGGCATGCCCTTTTCTAAATCCCTTGGTCAATGCAGATAATAAATAGGGAAAATATATGCTTGTATTGCTTTAAGTATACTGCCTTAGCTGGCCTGAATGATGTAATTAGGTTGAGGAGGGGATCTGGCCTGGTTCCTCAGTTGTTGAAGTTCCTACCTCCAGTTTTACTCTAAATAGCTTATACAATATCAAGTTATTCACATTGCTAACACAAAATCCAGAAGCTATGGTCCTGAATGCCATCTACATTTATATATTGACTCTTTACTGGGTGCATTAAGAACAGAATTTGTTGTGCTTTTCAGAAATCTGAGATTTTCATATCAAATATTTTATTTCTTGGTTTCCTGGAAAGGAAAAAAGAAGACTAAGAAAAGAGGTACATAAGGAGAATCAGACTGTAAGGTAACATTACACATACAACTAGTCAAATCTCTCTTTAATTTAATAGATACTATAATCACAAGGCCAGATATATGTCACTCTATATAAACAAAATGTCCTCTCTAAAAATCACGACAGGTTTTCACAGCAACCAGTATATGTATCGGTAGTTTCACAATCTGCTCAGTTATCCACTGAGTATACTTTTAGAATTAAAGTATGTTGTTACCATAGCAGTCTAAATATTGTGCTCTTAGGGAAATGTGCTTAAAAATGGTTTAGTGATTTGGTCATTGTGAGGACTATTTACAAAGATAGCTATTTACGTTAGCAATAAATAATCCTGATATCAAAAGAGAATGGTCATGCACACACCGAGATGGCTGCATGCTATTAAAATATTTACACGTAGTTTCTTCTTTATAGCTCTCCCATTAATAGTAAAAGTGCGCTTCCATCAGTCTTGCTTCTGGGGGATACATCCTTCCATTTCTACAACTTCAGGCCATCCTTCATATTTGTTTGTGTCCTTGTTGTTCTTTATGTGCTATTGGAACACAATAATATATTATACAGTTTAGACAACCTTTGGAACCTGATTTGCTCTAATATACTGTATTTGTCCTCATTTCAGTAACACTCATATCAATGAGGTCATATAAATGACTGCTCAAGATATAAATAAGCTTGGAGGTTGGTACATACATGGCAGACCTTCAAAAAATAGTTGAAAGAACATAACATTGCAGATGTTTTTAAAAGATCATTTGTTAGACAAAAAAATTTACATTCTATTAAATCCTAGTTTCCAAAGTTAAGTGATTCTCATATCTAAAGCTATATATCTTCTATCTAAAATCTTTAATAACTAATGCTTCCTAAAAGGCTAAAAAGTAATTCTATTCCAATACAGTGTCAAAAAATACCCATGTAGAGTTGTTTATTTTTTAAATTTTGAAACTTAAAAAAGTACCGTGCTTGTTTCAAATCACTGATTATCAAGAACTTAAGAAGAATATCTGAACATATTATTTCATATCTATTTCATCCAATTTTCAAATTGGGGCAGGAATATATAACAGAAGGTTTCATACAATTTATTTTTGTCCACTGATTATGAATATTGACTAACCTGTTCAAAAGGGCTTTTTGTCTTAATGCCCTTCCCACCACAGAAGACCCAGTTGTCTCTAAAACCAAGATTAGTAATAGATGTGCTCCCCAACTCAGCAATGAGCCGCCGTGCTTCATCATTCAATCTTAAAAAGAAAACAGAATGCATTAATCAACGTAAGGTGCTATAGGTTATTTAACACTGAGTCACCTTGGATATTTAACAAACATGAAGTCAAAATATCACCTAGGATACTTAACAAATATGCGTTAAATGAGAGCATTAAAAAATAAATTTTTTCACAGAATTATCATTCCTGTTTTAATTCTTTAGTAACAAAAAGGCATGGAGGATTACCAATTATTTTAATCTACTGAGAAGTATCTTTTAGATGTCTGTATTTCACAAAACTTTTGCTTTCATTGAATTATTTTAATTACATTCAAGTATGTAAGGGACACTGCTGTTAGCAGATGCTTAGCCAAGGTAATCGAAGGCCTTTAGCAACAAATATCTTTGTAAAATTATCACTTAGAATCTCCACTAAATCCTTTGCAAATTATGTGCAAATGCAATAAAGGTAAATACTGATAAAAATTTGGGTACTTCTAGCACTACTGTTTTATTTAAAACAAAACAAATTCTGAGAATGGGGATATAAATTGTATTTCAGTTATTTAATAAAAATGAAAATACTGGGGCCTGGGATTTAGCTCAGTGGGTCTGCCGCCTGCCTGGCAAGTGCAAGGTCCCAAGTTTGATTCCCGGTACCAAAAGAAATGAAGATATTAACCACATAGTGGCTAAATATTTAGCAGAAGGGGAGGGCAGTGGCAAAAAGCCATGTGGGAAATTATTAATTGAAAACTACCATTAAAATTTTATTATAGGTTATCATTCTAAGGTTGAGTGATTCTCATTCTGCCCCCCCCATCTCTCTAGGAGGAAAAGAAATTCAGTAGATAAATGTTAGCTGTAAAGGGACAAAAAAAAAAAAAAAAGGCAAGAAGATAACTAAGGGTCACCTACACAGGTTCTCTGACATAAAGGTCTACAGAATATCACCCAAAGAATAGCTCTTCCAGGTCAGTAAGACAGGTCTGTTCTGCTAAACCTGCATTTGCAAACAGCAGGAAGTTAAGATGGTACTTATTCCTGTTTCAGTATCCATTCACATACCCCATGCTGTTAACTCCTTCAGTATCTTAATGAAAAAAAAATTAGGTACAGCACTTGGCTAACAATAAAGGCATATGGGATGCTATATGTTTTTTAAAAAGCTTTATGAAAAACCACATGAAAGAACCAATATATCATTCAAATTCATAATTTATGCCAACCATATCCAAGGGGCAATGGAGTGATTTTGATCACAGCTTAGGCACTGCTGTCTACCTGGGGAAAGTACACTGGAGTCAGTGAGAAAAAAAGAGATAGTCCTGGAATATTTTTTAGCCTTTCAGACTCACATCTCTATGAGGTGATATATCATTATGAAGTGAATGAAGAATCTCTTTGCAAAAAGAATCAGTGTCATCTTAGCATCTGCAGGATCTGAGACCTTCACATGAAATGGTGTACACATGCTGCTCATTTTCTCCCCAAAGTTCCTCCATTCGTTTTTCTTCCTGTGACCATCATTACAAGAACGAGTTGTCACTTTCCTTTTGTTTGCTCCACTGATAGGCAAATTTTGTACTGAAGGGAAACTCCCATAAAGTACAGGATTGCCTGAACCCTATGTTCTGGTTTCCAAATAATGTTGGGACTTTGTGGATCTGGAAGACTGTTGAATTTTTTCCATGTAGTTTATCTAAAATGTTATATTGTCTAGCTGCTTTCTGAGAACTCTTCACTTCCATCAACACTAGTTGGGTTCTGCTGCTTTAATAAGAATAAACAGTATTAAAATGCAGAGGGTTTACAGCAGGTTTACTGGGTACCTAAGTGGTTGGTTCCTGCAGAAAGTGTCAGAGATCCATTCATATTTACATGTCAGAAAGACTGCAAACTGCCATCTCACAGGCCTTCATGGTTGCCCAGAAATAGTTAAAATAATTTATATCAACTAAGAAATATAAGGAAGAGCAGTCTGTCATTGTTACTTCCGTACAAATCAACCAAGCCAATTTCACCTGAGATCTAGAGGCAGCTTGGAGATTTAGCTTTTCATTTTGAGTCTATTAATCTCTTTCCTTGCTTTTCCATGAGAACATCCTGAGGTCCTGTGCAGAAAAATATTAACCCAGCAGGCCTGAGTTTGCTATCCTTGGGAAGACCTGCTAGCACAATTGGCCTTGGCTCACATATAGAAAAGTGGATGGGGGAAGGGGGCTGCCACCCTTTCCAGTACTGATGAGAATGATTCCTGGTGCATAACTGTGCATAAATCATACTGCTGAACACACACCTGCTGTCTGGGTAGCTTCAATTTTGTTAGAGATTAGGCATAGGGTGACTACATATCAACTAGTAATAAAAACCTTTGGCACAGAGTACCTAATACGCATTGCTAGTAGACAACATTTCCTATGTGTTGTCAAAATTTGTTGCTGAAAAACTTAAGCATGTCTTGTCTGACTCTTAAAAACCTGGGACTGGTTCCCTCTAGACCAGTGATGGCAAACCTTTTAGAGCTTTCAATAGTAACAAGAAGTCCACTGCAGCACGTATGCCATAGGTTCACCACCACTACTCTATAGACTTTTCCCTTTGTTGATTTTCTTTTCTTTTCTTTTGCTGTAACAAGTCATAGCTATGAGTCCCAGAGAATCATCAAACCCTGTCCAACATCCCTATGTATGTCTAACTACAGTTTTATAACAAGAAGTCTTTCTGAACACCTTCTAAAGTTTTCTAATCTTCCTAAATATAGTTTGAGGGATGTTTTATTACTCCTTTTTGATATCTTCTATTTAAGAGACAATTTCATAATTCAAAAGGAAGTTTGTGTAACTCAGTCAATATGTTAAGCAACATATAAAACATAAAGTAGGTGTTAAAATACCCATTTCTTTAGAATAATAATTTATATATCATAAAGTTAGAATATATAAGCTTTTCATTTTGTATAGGATAAGAGTATCATGAGTTTCTTACATGTTTTACATACTCCCCTTCCTTACTGATGGTCTTAACTGGCTGAGTTAAAAACATATGTTTCCTAAGTTATTTTAGTGAAGAATTTTCTTTAAAATGATAGACAATCTGTGACAAGCCAGGGAGAGTCAGACACAGGGATTATGATTTCCTAGAGGCATCCTAAAGCTACACAGGGAAATCTGGGGCTGAAACAGGAAGTGAGGAATGGAGATGGGAGTTTCTGGGTACTGCTTGAATTCTTGCTGGGAAAGGAGGCACACTTGTGAGTCCTAAGTCATGCCATGAGCCACACCTACACCTCCTTTCTCAAAGCAGAGAGAGCAACAAGGAGAAATGATGTTCTGTGCTCAATTCTGATCATTACGAAAGAACCAGCTGGGAAGAAGTATCAGAAACTTTGGAAGAAATCGCCATATTACTTCAGTAGTTTGCAGAATAAGAAATACTAAGCATAAGAGGCTTTCAAGCCCAGACTTGAAAAACCACTTATTACAGAAAGTGGAAATTCCTATGAATTGATTCCAAAAACGAAGAACACCAATAATTTTCAGTAGATGATAGTTACTAATAATTTTTAAAAAAAGGAAGGAGAGTTTCTAAATTAGTGCTACTACAGGAGCATACTATAATGGGCTCAAAGTTAAAAAAGAAAGCTTTTAAGGCTAACAGGCAAACTATGTTACTAGTAACAAAATTTTTAATACTACGAGGAACACCTATAAGGCTCAGAATGATGAGATGCATAAAACTATTAAAGAACTTTTGCTACTAAGTGTAAGTAATGAAGGGACACACTGTTTCACAAGAAAAATGATGTACAGTATTGTCAGATCAAAACATGATTATCCATGGAGGCAAGCATTCTTTGATCAACATAAAAAATGGGAATAGTAGCCCAAGAACATCCATGTAAGTGCTTTATGGTGGATCTAAGCCTCCAGGCCCACAAACATCACACATTTAGATTCTATAGGAACTTGTTAATATAATCTTCAAGCTAGTGTCGAAGTTATTTCAGAAAATGGAAATGCTAAGACATTTACTTCAAGAGGGCAAAGAAAATTTTAGAAACAATGGTCCAGTTAAATTAATTCCAATTCCTACCAAAATTTTAGTATGGCAGCCAACAAAGAGATGTGTGAGCATTAAAATAAAAGAAAGAAACAAGGAGTAGTGGGAAAGAGAGAGGAATAAGTAAAGCCAAGCAATGACATCTCAGCTATTTCAGCTATGTGTCAATAGATTAGGGTATGGTCCATGAATCTCAAGTGAGCATCTGATAGTCTCAGAAAATAGCCTCTACAAATAAAATAATAAAACTGCAGCTGGATGCTACGCTTACTGAGGTACACTGGCAGTTGTTTGCAAAGTAATTTCTGCAGTTGATTAATAGATGAATCCCTTGGAGGAAGAGGCCTCTAGTAGAGTGGCACACTGCCCTTGGTAAACATTTGTATCAAGAATATAAGAACAATTTTGGAGAGAGTACAAAGCCTGGATCATGGAAACCTTATAGGACAAATGTCAGGATCAAGACCAAGTAGGCCAAAATCAGCCAAATCAAATTTAACAAGAATAAATGAATATAAAGTCCTTCATTTAAATTAAACAAAATCATGTTCTCAATGGGGAGAAAGACCTGACTTGGCAGTGGTTGAAAAAAATAAATAATTTTTAAAAGTCTGAGATCAAATGAAAAGACCTAAGAATTCAACTTGACCAAAACCTTGTGAGCCAAAAATGGGATATGACTGTTTCAAGAAAACTAATATAATACTAGTCTGCATGAATATTCAAAGAAATGTAACCTCTAAAACATGGCAAGCTAGCATCTCCACTGTACCCTGTACTGGCCAGACCACATCTGGAACACTGTGTTTAATTTGGGGTACTCATTTTAAGAGAGACAGTAATCAACTAAAGAATGTCCAAGAAATATAGCCAGGAGGGTAAAACAAACTAGAAATTAACACAATACAAGGCTGAAAGAGCTATGCTTGTTGTGCCTGGAAAACTAAAACGGAAATGCCAATTTGCTTCAAATTTTGAAGTATCAAATGACTTAGAGAACATTTACTGTTTTATTGTTCTGTATACTCAAGTTAATGACTATTAGGCAGAAGTGAGAGGGAACCCACCCTGAGACTATAACATTTCTTCATGAGTTTGTTGTTTCAGATCCAGACATGGCAACGCCAGCAGGTGAGGGGTGCAGTGGAAATATTCAACACACATTCCAACAGAACCTCGCCCAGGCTGGGATTTTGCCTCAGGTGGCTTTTAAGGTCCCTTCTTAATCCAAGGAATCAACGCTAAAACCCTTCACTTAGGCGACAATCTATTCTTAGCATATCAGCAGAATAAGGAGAATAGTTCTGAGTCCTATCAGGAAGAAGAAAAGTTATGTGTGTCTAGTCAGAAAACAGGAGTGCTTTAAATGTGCTCAAACAATACACATAATATTCTATTCTCTCTGCCAAATCAAATAGTAAGTTGCTTGTTTTTTGATAAAATGCCTAATTACATTCTGTTAAGTTCTATTTAGCTACATGGAGATGACTGAATTTGCCAGTACTAATACTGATTTTTCCACTTACAGATTTAATATATCCTTACAGAACCAGATAAAATTCAAAATGCCAATGAAATTACTTCAGTCTGGGGTCATTCATAACATAGCACTATTTTCTTAGTATAAAACTCCAAAAAATAGCTATACAAAAAAATTTAAAAAGATGGGATAGGGACTTTGTACCCACCTCACCTCATGGCTTTGCTGTATAAAACACCTTTGAAAAGCAGGGTGGGTGGGCAACCCACTTTTCAGTTGCCCTTCTGTCTCTCTTAGACAGAAGCTTTCTCTGAATAAATTGTTTCTACTCTTCACCTCTGTTGTTCCTAGAATTCATTCTTCAATTTTAGAGAACACAAATTCGCATTTTGGATGTCTAACAGGTTTGGGAGTTACATCTATTCCCCCTATATCATTTTGGAGGTTCCACTGAGATTACTTTATGAAGCTTGCTGCTTGCTGCCTTGCTGCCTCTACCTTCTATCTGCCTTGGACGGTTTCACTTCTGTGATGCCCCTCTGCCATGCTGCCCTGCCTTGGAGCCAGACAACTATGAACTGAAATCTCTACAAACGGTCAGCTGCTATGAGATTGAACCCATTGTACAGGTGACCCTCCTGGAAGACCTTCTTCAGTGACTACACTAGAGGTCTGCAGAAGAAATACGGCATTTTGAGAGAAGGTGAGCCGTTCCAAGCACCTGGAAGGAAGCTCCCCTGCTGCCATCCCACGCTCCTAGGGCAGAGAAGGTGAGCCGCACAGGTGCCAGAAGCAGCCCCCCCCCCCCCCGTGGAAATGAGAAGACATGTAAACAAGCCTCAAAAACAGACTTCTGGATCACCTACAGCAACCCCAAAAGGAAACAAAATGGAACAATCTGATACTCAACTACCTAGACTCTCTGAACTGGCAACAAAAGAGGATCTGGGAAAAATGAAATCAGAAATAATTTCTCACATAACAGAAAAGATTGTGCTCATGGTGCAAGACATGATTAATAAATCTAGAGAGGGCACAGATAAAAAAATAGAGGAGCTGAGGAACATGATGGAATCTCAACGTAGAAAACAAATGGAATCCATAAAACAGATACAAACAGATTTCCAGGAGATTAAAAACTCTATCGAAAGTCTGTGCAGCAGAATGAACCAATGTGAGGATAGAATTTCACATATAACAGATAAGATTGCAATCAGTGACCAGGAAAAGAAAAACTGCTTTAAAATTGTAAAGGAATATGAGAAATCAATCCAGCAGCTGCTAGACGATGCAAAGAAGACTAACATAAGACTGATTGGAGTCAGTGAACAAAGAGGAGAGAGTGCAGATGACATAAAAAAACTGTTCACAGAAGTGATGGCAGAAAACTTCCCAAGGAGGGGAAAAGAACTTGACATACAGATAAGTAAGGCATATAGGACCCAGCTAGCCTTGATCAAAAGAAATCTACACATAGGCACATAATAGTTAGGATTCCAGAAATCCAACAGAAGAACAAAATTCCATGAAGCAGTGAGAGAAAAGAAACAAATCACATACAAAGGAAAGCCCATGAGAAGCACAGCAGGCTTCTCAATGCAAACCCTCAAGGCAAGAAGAGCTTGGAGTGATGTATTTCAAGCCCTAAAGGAAAACAGCCTCCAACCCAGATTGATGTACCCTGCAAAACTATCTTTCAAAATTGATGGAGAAATAAGATACTTTCATGATAAAGAGCGCCTCAGGAACTTCATGAATATCAAACCAGCACTCCAAAAAATTTGAGACAATACCCTAGGAAAAGACAATGTGGATCACAACCCCAGGAAGCCCAGCAGAATGAATCCATTGGGTGTGACAAATTAAACACAAAGTGGGAGAATCCAACAAAAAGAAAAAGTCATGTCAAGGCTTTTAAAACTTTGAACTTCACCTCCCTAATGAGGGTATAATTCAATCTTATTGTACTGATTAATATTTTTCTGATTCTAGAATTGTACACTTTTCCTTGTGCTATAATGGCTATTTATCATCTCCTTATGTCTACTTTTTAATTGGGTTGTCTATTAATGAGATCTAAGAATTCTTTATATATTCTGGTCATAGGTTATATGCATTGTAAATATGGTTTAAGGACTTCTCATTTTAATGATGTCATTTAACGTTCTAAATTTTGATGGAATCTCATTTATCAATTTTTTTCTCTTATACATCATGTCTTTTGTATCCTACGTAGTTCTTGCCTACCCTGAATTCATAAACATTTTCCCTTATAATTTCTTCTTAAAGTTTTATACTTTTAGGCTTTCATATTTAGGTTCATAGATCCCTTCAAGTTATTTTCATGTATGGAAATAAAGGGTTGAGGTTAATTTTTTATATATGGATGACAGGTGTTCGAGTGCTATTTGCTGAAAACACTATCTCTTCCTCGGCTCTTGAATTGACTTTATATTCTATAAAATGCTAATGTAAAATAATCTTTCAAAACTCAGTGGACCATATATGTGTGGTTCTATTTCTAGATTCTCTGTTTTATTCCAATGATCTATATGTCTTTCCTTACACCAACACTGCCTTGATTACTGTACCTTCAGAAGAAGTCTTAAAATTAGGTACTAAATGTCTTCCAACACTGGTTTTGTTTTGTTTTAACTCTTCTAGGTCCTTTGTACTCCTACATAACTTTTAAATTTCAATATCCAATTCTTCATTTATAGCAAGTATACACAGACTTGAATTTTTATATATACCTTGTGTTTTCTAATCCTGCGAAATTCAAATACAAGTTCTAGGGGCTCCTAGAGATTTCTTAGTATTTTCTCTGTAGATGATCATTTCATCTACATATAAAGATTTTGCTTCTACCTTGCCAATCCTATCCTAATTGTGCCATTTTATTGCCAGACTATTTTGGTGGGGACTATGTTTCAAAGTTTAATGGACAGATAAAGAGTAAGCATATCCGCCCTTGTTCCCCATCTTAAGGAGAAAGCATTGTATCTTCTCCATTCATATAAGGCATTTTTGCTGGAAGTATGGAGTACATGTCTTTAATCTGTTGAGAAGGTTCTGTTCTACTTCTAGTCTCCTGATAGCTTTTACCATGAACAGCTGTAGAATTTAGTCCAATACTTTTTCTCCAACTAGTGACAGGACCATATGGCTTTTTCCTTTCCTCTGTTAAAACGATGACTTTTGGGGGTGGATCTTCCAATGCTGAACCAACACTGCCATCCCTATAACAAAACCACTTTTTACACACTGCCAGATCTGACTTCTAATAGTTTGTTTTGTTAAACAAATTTCTACCTATGTTCATACTTTTTTCTTCTATTATCTTTATCCAGTTTTAGGATTAGCACAAATGTTGAGTTCCTAAAATGAGGGGAGAAGTGTTGTTTTTTCTGCTTTGTTTGATACAATTTATCAAATTGTATAAGCCTGTTGTCACATAGGTAGGTTTTGAAGCTAGGAATATACTTTCTTTAATAGGTGCTATTCAAATTTTATATTTCCTCCAGAGTTAGTTTCATTAATTCGTTTTCCAAGGTACTTCTTAGAAGTTGTCAAATTTATTTCAAAAAAGTTTTGTAATATGCTTTCTATATCCTTCTAAATTCTGTAAAATCTGTGGTAATGTCTCCTAGATCTTGATATTGTAATTTTAAAAATGTATAATTGATACTGTGTAACAGGAAGAAAAAGTCTAAAGGAGCAGGGGAAGTGGGAGGGGTAGGGGAAAGGAAAAAAGGGAAAAGAAAAAATATGAGAAAAGGAAAAAAATGGAAACAAAGTCTTTGCAAATAGGGAAGGGTGGAGGGGGTGAAGGGAGGGCACGGGAAGGGGAAAAAAAATAAGAACCAAGATACTCATGTAAATGTAACTGTATTTTATACCTAAATTGTACCAATAAACTTAATGGGAAAAAAAAAAAAGACGAGATAGGTATGAAGTACATTTAACTTTGTAAGACAGTTATAAAATAATTTAAATATTATCTTTAGGAACACAAGCGAATAGGTTATTAAAATAGAAATTCCCAAAACACAGTCAGGTCAACATAAGAACCTGGTGTTACACAGGCATTGTAAGTCTCAGGGAAATTACAAATATATTTTGTAAAAGGTAACATGACTGTAAAATCACTGCAGTAAAAATCTACTAAGAATCTAATTTGGAGACAAAAAATATTTCAAGTTTAAAATCAGAAAAAACTAAAAAACAAATTCCACAAACTTGACTATACAATGTCCAATCTTCTAAAAGTCAAAAAAGCACCATAAATTAACAAAATTAAAAGGAAATAATTTACCAAAAATACATTTTTAAAATGAGAAATGGTTACTATCTAAACACTCTTACAAATCAGTATGTGTCAACTTAAATGGTCAAAAGACAATTTATTAAAGAATAGCAAAACAAACAAGTCATGTTTTTTAAAAAGGCAATATACTTTTTTAAAACTCAGAACTAGATATGGTAGTATATACGTCTGTAATCCCAGCTACTCCAGAGGCTGAGGCTGAAGGATCTCAGTTCCAGGCCAGTCTGGCAAACTCAGTGAGACGCTGTCTCAAAATAAAAAGGGATGGGGCCATCATTTGCTAGGTATGTAGCTCAGTGGCAGGGTACTTGCCTGGTATGCATGAGCCCCTAGATTAAACCCCCAGCACTGCAAAACAACAAGCCAAAAACAAAACAAAACAAAACAAAACAAAACAAAACAAGACAAAATGAAAACAGAAAAAAACACACCTAAACTTTTAGAACTAGAACTTTCAAAAACCTGGTGTCCAAAAACTTCAGAGAAAAACATGGTTTGCACAATTTTCTGAAATTCTCTTCTTAAAATGTGCATTGTTTTAATTCAACAGTTTCACTTCAAAACTTTTATCTGAAGAACACAGACATAGATGATTAAGAAATTTTAGATAAGTCATTTTGGTAAATATAAAAAATTGGAAAATACCTACATTCTAACAACAGGCATCCAAATTAAACAGATTAAAAACTGGGCTAGACAGACATGAATAATTTTTTATGAAGAATATTCAATATGGGAAAATAGTCACCACATATGTGGAAAGTATGCTACAAATACTATCATTCTAAGTATTTAAAATATGTGCATTAAGTCAGCTGGAATGGAAACTAAAGTGTTATCAGCAGTCATCCCTGTATGATGAGATGAACTGTAATTTGTTTTCTTCCTTGTGCTCCGTGTTTGAAAAATTTTTAAAACATATAAAATATTTTTTTAAATTCTATTACTACCATCTACTAAACTTGGCAACAAATAGTATCACTACTGTATCTTTAGCCATTAATTCTACTTCTAGAAATACAATCTAAGGCTATGATCAAAAGTGTAAAAAGAAAAAAAAGAATCATGAAAAGGATGTTTATCACAATGTTATTTATAAGATGAAAAATCTGGTGATGGGGAATTTTTAAATACAGTTTAGCCCATATTGTAAACTGATGGCATAAAAAAATGGTACTGAAGAATGTTAATGCCAGGGAAAACAAGTTAAGGTTGTTAAACAGAATATAAAACAAAGTATGAAAAAATTTATGGACAACGCGATTTTAATTCTACAACAATAGATGCAGATGAGAAAGACAGGAAAGACACAGGCTTTCAGAATGCTGATAACAGCTGGGCCTAGGGCCTCACAGTGATACTTTTAGCTCCTCAGATACCTGAGGCAGGACTGCAAAGCCAAAGGTCAGCCTGGGTAACTTAGTGAGGTGGTGTTTCAAAATAAAAACAATGGAAAGGGCTGGGAATATTGGCATTCCCTAGGTTCAATTCTCAATTCTTATAAGCTGAAGAAATGTTAGATAAGTCGAATAGTTTGCAAAAAAAAGAAAAAAACCGTTGATGTTTATCTGATAGTTGCATTATCTTGCTCTATTTAACAAATATTTTTCAATGAAAATGTTGCTTTTATGATGAATTATAGCTACAAAAAGTTAAGCAAACTTTGAAGTTTACATACTTGGTTGCTCCATCATCATATGTTCCCATTAAGACTATTGTTCCATCCTGTATGCCCTTCAAAAACTCAATAAAAGGTGCCACATCTGAAAAAGAAGAAAGGGTTGGGTTTTAAATGAACAGCCACCATAATCATTTCTTAAATGAGTATTATAAAATATAAAACAATAATTTGAAAGCAATAATTTCTAGTGAAAAGTTATCCACAATGGAGGCAAATCTTACAGAGTTTATAAACTGTTAAGTGTGCTCCTTCATAAGACCACCATCATCTTACAGTTTCCTGTCATGTATCCTGTCTGCCTGTAATGAGAGGAGTGGGGACCACCAGAGCTTCTGGTCACAGGTCAAATTTCAGTGATGGGCTTGTAGGAGTGTTTCTATCAATTTTAGTAGGACCAATAATACCTTTGGAATCTAGAGCTGATGGTAACATTTTTATTTATTTTTCCCCCCATTAAGTTTTTTGGTACATTTTAGGTATAAAATACAGTTACATACATCATTGGGATCTTGTACCATTACATGAGTATCTTGGTAATGGTAACATTTTATGTAGTTTTGACAGCTATGAAATGTTCTCCAAATCTTAATATGCAGCACTGTATAATAAGCTGAAGAAATGTTAGATAAGCAGAACTGCCTGAAAACTTTTTACATAAATTTCAACTAATAGTTGTTGGAGTCTAGGGATGAGGAGGTACACACTAAAACATAAACCAGTGTTGGCCTTCCTTCAAAGCTGAAGAAGAAACCTTTTGGAGGGTATCACTCTTTCATAGAGTGCCTGTCCCTTGTCGCTGTATGGTGGTGACTTCTTCTCACTCCTTGAAGGAGTTCCAAATACAGAAGGGAAAAATATTTGTGGATGGCTGTAAGTCCATGGAATTAGAAAATTCTATTCCATCTTTCAGATATCCATCTGCTTTAACAGGTATACTACAGTCAGAAAATGGAACTAGAATAAATTAATAGATTACTGCTTTTCCAAAACCTGACACTTTATCTTATATGTCTAAGGCTCATGATTCTTAAAACTACAAAATCATATGGAAGTACAAATCAATCAGTCAATGTTTAAATTAGCTGTGCTGGTCTTCAACTTGTTCTTTTTAAACTTCAGGCAGAAACCTAAAGGACCCCAGGGCTCTGAAATAGTTGCCCTGTAGGAGAGAGGACAACTCAGATGTTTGAAAATCTCTATATTCATATTACTGTACTCAATGACATACCAGAAACAATTTTATTAACAAAAATAAAAGGTATACAGTATGGCTGATCACTTAAATATAGCTGGACATTTAGTGCAAAGAAACAAAATGAACACACAAATGGTACCATTACTCTCTCATTACCCTATATTGAAGTGATTAAGTCAGTGCCAACAGAAGAGTTAGAAATTATTCACACGTACCTCCTCCCCACATGTCAAAATATTTAGTGTCTACTACTTCTCCTGTTTTGCCTGAAAAAGATTGAATTCAGATCAAATTATGCAAATGAAATACACTGCACACTGTAGAAGACAAATGGCTTTATTCAATGATTGGTGTGCATTCATTAGTAGAGAAGGAATTATTTTGAGAACTTAAAATCAGAATCATATGTACTTGAAATATATTTTTGAAGAATAATTTTTGGATAAGACTTTCTAATTAATCTTTTATACCAAAGAGTGGCAAACAGAAGTTTATTTCTGAGGGAAGACCATTTCAATTCAAAGTTAGATATATTTCATCCTTATGTTACCATATTCTAAAAAGTATATAAGCTTTTTATAGCAAAGAATTATGTACTGAATCAGGTATCACTGTTTTGTTTAAACAAACGTACTGAACTAAAAATTTGCACAGCATACAATTTACAAACTTAAAATGTAAGATTCAATACATTTCAGCACTTTGAATCAGATAGTATTTTCTACAGAAAAGGCATTTTAAAAATTTACATTTATTTCTCCTTGAAAATGGGTTAAATGGATATTGAGTGCTTTAAGAAAATGAAACTAGAAAGGCAAAAATTTATCTCTTATGAAAGAAATAAAAACTATTTTCCTACAAGATGAATGGGGATGAGGTGGCTGGTGGTTTCTAACCACGGCACACATCTTTGTAGGTATTTATACCTAAACAATGGGTATCAGTATGGAGTGACTTCATGGGTTAGATTTTAGATTTAGTTTTCAAGTTGTTCAAAATCCAATGATGTTATCTACACTAATAACCTTCTGAAAAGAATGTGGACATTGAAAAATGACAATAAATTCTTACTCTTTATTCCTAGTTCTGCCTACCCAAGAGTCCACAATTCTTTATTACCTTACGCACCCTCATTCCATCTAGCTACCTTAATATTATGCTAGAATTCCTAAATGTGCAGCAAGAGTCCATCAATTTAACATTAGATTATTTTTTCCTAACAATCTCCACAGGAAGCTCTCCACATAGTGCATAGAGTTGGATGCTTTTGGGAAAGCATGCTATAAATACTCCGGCACCAAGTTTCCATCTTTTGTGGTTTAAGGGATGGACTTTAGTGTCAAGAGTGGCATTTTCTAACCTGATCCTTGCATGCAAGTGCACATTTTACTTTGGGGCACAAGACTATTTGCATAAGTTACAATAGCTATTCTTACCATTGGCCAAGGCAACATTGATCCCTCTTCCAACATTATTCTTAACACCACTCATCAACCTAAAGGGGAAAAAGTCAAGACAAATTTATTAGAATTAGTTTTGCCACATCAACGTTTATCACAGAAATAAAGTCATTACAAAAGAATTATTATATACACAATTATTCAGCATGGCAGAGACCAAAAAGAGGCCTCTATAAATTAGAGAAGACAGTATAATACTGAGCACTTTTAAAGGAATCCTTAAATAATACTTCACACAAGTAAAAATATATATTAAAATTTATTAGAGCTGAAATACTAGACTATTTCTTGCTGTTCTGTATCACACCATAGAATACCATATTAGAAATCCTTAAAGCAGATAGATATTAAGCACACATCCTTCACAATTTTCAAGGGGTTAAGCAACAGACGATTCTCCCTCTCCCTTTCTGCAGTATCAGTGCAACAAGGAGTGATGTGCTACCCACATCTTTACAGCCTGAAAACAAGAAGAGTGAGGGAGTACTTTTTCGTGAATGTTTCAGAGAACTGTGAACATTCTCCTACAGATTATCCATGTAAAACTTCCCTACACTCTAAAAGCATACGGTACTCATCTAATTGCTGTATCTAACCACAGTCATGCATATGGTCTGCCTGAGATAACTGACATCCAATGGTACCTCACAGCCCACCATATAAAAACAATGATACTGTGAAACAGAGGGCACAAGATAAACATGTGCTTATGATTAGTTTGTTCAGTTAGATTCTTAAAGTAAAACTGTAGGTACTTTTAATTTTAAAAATTCAAGGTACTAGTAATATCCCCAGCAGCATGCTAAATGTTTAAAACTGGTTTAAGGTTAGTAGGGGTAGGCACGCAGACATGTGAATATGCACATACATACACGATACATAACTGACAGATTTTACTGACATAAATAATGCGTAGCACATGTTTCCACAAAGAAAATCTAGAATGATTTATTGTAAGTTCCACTTGTTTATGAATGAGTGCAGTTCCAACCGTTCCATCCAACTTATGTTGGGTGATACTATCATTTACGTTACAGTAACAAAAAGCTAAAATGAAGATTTATGCTGAAACTAACATGTTTTCAAATTCTAAAAAACTTTCTGGGGACAAGGTGGTTGAGTGGTTAAAGCGATGGACTGCTAAAAAACTTTCCTCAATCTTTATGCTATTCAGTCTAACGGCCTCAGACATGACAGATTTTTAAGTTTAATTTGCTTAATATTTTTTCTTCTTTCTTTAACCCTAGACCTTGAGTCTGAAAGTTTTCTGGAGAGTCAGAACAATCACTACAAAGACTATAAAAAGAGATGCATTCAAAAGCACTATCAATAGATTGAAAGAAAATTTTTAAATGTTCATGAAATTCATAAGAACACAATAAGATGGAAACAAAAACAGAATAAAAATATAAAATGGCAAGCTTAATTCCTCATGGATCAATAACTGCTATTGTGTAAACAGTTTAAACGCACCAAATAAAGATAGAAATTAACATAATGGGTTAAGACAGCACTCAACTACATGTTGTTTATAAGAAAGTTATTTTAAATACAATGATTTTGAGAGTAGAAACATATTATCCAAAAAAGTAAAAAGATTAAAACTCAATAATAAAGAACTCAATTTAAAAAGAGATAAAGAGGGGCCGGGGATTTAGCTCAGTGGTTTCAGGAGCAAGGACCCGAGTTCGATCCCAGGTACCAAAAAAAAGAGATAAAGGGAATAGCTATTTCTCCAAACACATAATAGCCAATAGCACACAAAGAGATGATAGATATCATTAATCACCAGGGAAATCAAAATCAAAATCACAATGCTACTAGGATGACTATAATCAATAAGTTAGATAGTAACAAGTATTGGCAAAAATATGGAAAAACTGTAACTCTTACACAGTGTTCTTAGAAAAGTAAATTGGTTCACCCAGTTTGGAAAATTATCTGGCAGTTCCTATAATAGTTAAACAGATTTACTATTCAAACCAAAATATACTCCAGTGCAAAGAAAAATAAAAACATATCTGAAAACTAGTGTACAAATATTATAAAAACATTAATAGTAAAAAATGGAAACAGTTCAAATGTCTATCAATGGATGAACAGGTTAAAAGAAAAAGTAGTATTATCTATACATACAAAGGAATATTATCTAGCCATAAAAGGAATGAAATAGTGCCTACACAACATGGGCAAAACTTGAAAATATTATTCTAAGTGAGGAAACCAATCACAAAGAATCACATGTAATATCATTTGTATAAAATACCCACAATAAGCAAATCTACAGAGGCAGAAAGTAAACTAGCAGTTATTGAGGTAAACTAGCTTTGGAGTGGGAGCCATGGTAGGAGGGGAAAAAATTATAAAGTAGTTTCTCAGGTCCCAGCACCCGGAAGAAAGCTCCCTGGCTGCCATTCCAGGCTCCTAGGGCCAAGAAGCTGTTAACCCCAAAAGCAGGAAAGAATCTCTGTCTCAGCATCTGTTCCCAACAACCTGGAAACCTAGGCTGCCATTGAAAGAGTCACGCGGAAGACACTGAATCACCCCGCAGCAGACAGGCAGGTCTGCCCATGACCGACCAAGGTCCCCAGTCGTGCTGGAGACACCGAATCACCCCGCTGCAGACAGGCAGCCACCTGGTTCCACACTACAAAGACTCAGAGGACATCAGACCACCAGACCAAGGTACTGAGTCCCGCTGCTCCCGGCCCAGAGGTAGGGGCTTCTGAGCCACCGTCCCAATGCTCCTGGTCCAGAGGAAGGGGCTTCCCGGTCACCATCCCTCCTGCTGCTCCCAGCCCAGAGGAAAGGGCTTTTGGGCCACCTTCTGTCCCACTGCTCCTGGCCCAGAGGCAGGGGCTTCTGAGCAGCCATCCCACTGCTCCTGGTTCAGAGGAAGGGGCTTCCCGACCACCATCCCTCCTGCTGCTCCCAGCCCACAGGAAAGGGCTTTTGGGCCACCATCCCTACCACTGCTCCCGGCCCCTGACTCACCTCTCCCAGCTCAGAAGAGGTAATCCTAGCAGACGCTAACAGCCCCCCGCCCCACTTGAAATGAGAAAACACATAAATAAGTCTCAAAACCAGACTTCCAGATCACCTACAGCAGCCACAAAGGGAAATGAGATGGAACACTCTGATACTCAACCACCCGGACCCACTGAATTGGCAACAAAAGGGGATCTGGAAAAAATGAAATCAGAAATAATTTCTCAGATAACAGGAGAAATTGTGCCCCTAGTGCAAGACATGATTAATAAATCAAGAGAGGAGCTCAGGAACATGATGGAATCCCAACATAAGAAACAAGTGGAATCCATAAAACACATGCAAACAGATTTCCAGGACATGAAAAACTCCACTGAAAGTCTACACAGCAGAATGAGCCAATGTGAGGATAGAATTTCACATATATAAGATAAAATTGCAATTAGTGACCAGGAAAAGAAAACTTGCTTCAAAATTATAAGGGAACATGAGAAATCAATCCAGCAGCTGCTAGATGATGCAAAGAAGAATAACATAAGACTGATTGGGCTCAATGAAGAAACAGGAGACAGTGCAGATGACATACAAAATCTCTTCACAGAAATAATGGCAGAAAACTTCCCAAGCAAGGGAAAAGAGCTTGACATACATACAGGACTCCGAATAGCCTTGATCAAAAAAAATCTACACACAGGCATATAATTGTTAAGATTCCAGAAACACAACAGAAGAACAAAGTTCTCCAAGCAGTCAGAGAAAAGAAACACATCACATACAAAGGAAAGCCCATCAGAATCACAGCAGACTTCTCAACACAAACCATCAAGGCAAGAAGAGCTTGGAGTGACATATTCCAAGCCCGAAAGGAAAACAGCCTCCAACCCAGATTGATGTACCCTGCAAAACTATCTTTCAAAAAGATACTTTCATGACAAAGAGCACCTTAGGGACTTCATGAATACCAAACCAGCACTCCAAAGAATTTTACACAATATCCTAGGAACAGACAATGAGGATCACAACCCCAGGAAGCAAAGCAGAATGAAGGCATCTGGCATGACAAGAAATTAAATACTCCATGCGACAGGAACCCCAAAAAAAGTAGAAGTAGCTATCCTCTTGGAAGATCAAGTAGATTTCAAACCAACACTGATTAAGAGAGATGAAGAAGGACACTACATCCTTGTAAAGGGAACAATCCAAGAAGAAGAGATGATAATCATAAATATCTATGCACCAAACACTAGGGCACCCAACTATATAAAACAAATACTAACGGACATGAAAGGCGTATATGCACTAATACAATTGCAGCGGGGGACCAACACCCCACTGTCACAAATAGATAGATCAACTAGACAAAAAATAAGTAATGAAGTACAAGAACTCAATTGTACTCTTGAACAAATGAACTTAACAGATGTTTATAGAGTTTTCCACCCCAGAAAATCAGAATACACATTCTTCTCAGCTGCACATGGGTCATTCTCCAAAATAGATCACATACTCACACAGAGAACATGTTTAAGTAAGTGCAAAGGAATTGAAGTTATCCTCTGTACATTATCAGACCATAGTGCGATGAAATTAGAGATCCATAGCAAAAGAAACTCAAAAAATTTCATAAACACATGGAAATTGAACAACACACTTCTGAATAACCAATGGGTCACAGAGGAAATTAAAGAAGAAATCAGACAGTTCCTTCAACTAAATGACAATGACAATACAACATATCGGAATCTATGGGACACAATGAAAGCAGTCTTATGAGGGAAATTCATGGCAGTGAATATGCATATTAGGAAAACAGAACGAGGCCAATTAAACAACCTGATGCTGAACCTCAAGCTTCTAGAAAAAGAAGAGGACAACCCCAAAGCTCATACAAGGGAGGAAATTATAAAGATCAGAGGAGAAATCAATGCAATGGAGACTAACAGAATGACACACACACACAAAAAATCAATGAAGCCAAGAGTTGGTTCTTCAAAAGAATCAACAAAATTGACAAACCTTTAGGCAACCTTGTCAGAAAAAGGAAAGAAAAGGCCCAAATCCATGCAATTAGGAATGAAAAGGGTGAAATTACAACAGACTCAGCAGAAATCCAGAGGATCATCAATACCTACTTCCAGAACCTATATGCCAATAAGATGGAAAACACAGAAGAAATGGACAGATTCCTAGATACATAGGAATTACCAAAGTTGAACGAAGAAGACCTAAAAATTCTGAACAACCCAATATCAACCAATGAAATTGAAAATGTAATTAAAAACTTATCAACTAAGAAAAGCCCGGGCCCTGATAGCTTCACTGCTGAATTCTACAAGACATTTAGAGTGGAACTGCTGCCACTACTGTTTAAAGTCTTCAATGAAACTGAAAGGGAAGCAATACTCCCAAATTCATTTCTGGAAGCAAGCATCACACCTTGATCCCCAAAGCAGAGAAAGACCCAATTGAAAAAGAGAACTATAGGCCAATCTCACTAATGAACATAGATGCAAAAATCCTTAATACGATAATGGCAAACAGAATGCAGAAGATCATCAAGAAGATCATACACCCTGATCAAGTGGGATTCATCCCAGGGATGCAGGGATGGTTCAATATACGAAAATCAATCAATGTAATACACTATATCAATAGAGCCAAGGACAAAAACCATATGATTATCTCCATAGATGCAGAAAAAGCATTTGACAAAATCCAACATGCATTTATGATAAAAACCCTACAAAAAATTGGAATAGATGGTCTCTACCTCAAACTGATAGAAGCCATCTATGAAAAGTCAACAGCCAATATCATACTAAATGGTCAAAAACTGAAATCCTTCACACTAAAATCAGGAACAGGACAAGAATGTCCACTATCATCACTCCTGTTCAATATAGTTTTGGAAACATTAGCCACGGCAATTAGACAAGAGAATGAAATAAAAGGAATAAAGATAGGAAAGGAAGAAGTTAAACTCTCATTATTTGCTGATGATATGATACTTTACACAGAAGACGCAAAAAACTCCACCAAAAGTCTTCTAGACTTAATAACCAAATTCAGTCAAGTAACTGGTTACAAGGTCAACACACAAAAATCAATAGCTTTCCTTTACATCAATGACAGACTCACTGAGAAATAGGGCAAATAATTCCTTTCACAATAGCATCCAAAAACTTGAAATACCTAGGAATCAACCTAACGACAGAAATCAAAGAACTCTTCTCTGAAAACTATGGCACTCTGAAAAGAGAGATTGAAGATGATATCAGAAAATGGACAGACATCCCCTGGCTCCTGGGCAGGATTAATATAGTGAAAATGGCCATACTTCCAAAACTGCTCTATAGATTTAATGCAATTCCAATTAATATCCCAGCAGCATACTTCATGGACCTTGAGAAAACAATCCAAAAATTCATTTGGAACGAGAAGAAACCCAGAATAGCAAAACCAATTCTAGGTAACAGAGACATGGCAGGGAGTATCACAATCCCCAACCTGCAACTGTACTACAAAGCTACTGTGATAAAAACAGCATGGTACTGGCAAAGAAACAGACTTGGGGACCAGTGGAACAGATTAGAAGATGCAGAAATAACACCAGACACACTCAGCCATCTCATCTTTGACAAAGGAGCCAAACACCCTCACTGGAGGAAAGACAGCCTCTTTAATAAATGGTGCTGGAAAAATTGGGCTTCAACTTGCCAAAGATTAAAACTAGACCTGTATCTCTCACCATGCACTAAACTAAAATCAAAATGGATTAAAGATCTAAATATTAAAGTAGAAACTCTGAACCAGTTGGAACAGAGGTTAGGTAGAATCCTTGAAGACATCGGTGTAGGAAAAGATTTTATGAACAAAACCTCAGTTGCCAGTTAACTAGCACAAACAATCAACAAGTGGGATCTCTTCTTATTAAAAGGCTTCTGCACAGCAAGAGAAACCACCAGCAGTGTGAAGAGACAACCCATAATGTGGGAAAAAATCTTCACCTGCTCTTCCTCAGACAAAGGTCTACTATCTCAAATCTATAAAGAACTTAAAAAGATCAGACCTCCCAAATTTAAAGACCCAATCCAAAAGTGGGCATCTGAAATGAACAGACATTTCTCAGACAAACAAGTAGAAATAGCAAATAAATACATGAAAAAATGTTCAACATCACTGGTCATTCGAGAGATGCAAATGAAAACAATGCTGAGATTCCACGTCACTCCAGAAAGAATAGCTGCTATCATGAAATCAACCAATAACAAATGCTGGTGGGGCTATGGGGAAAGAGGAACCCTGCTCCACTGCTGGTGGGAGTGTAGACTGGTGCAACCACTGTGGAAATCAGTATGGAGGTACCGGAAAGAAGCAGGACTGGAAGTCCCATATGACCCTGCTATTCCACTGCTGGGGATCTTCCCCAAAGAATTAAGAGAATCATACCACAGTGATATATGTGCGCCCATGTTCATAGAAGCACAGTTTGTGATAGCTAAAACTTGGAAACAGCCCAAATGCCCATCAAATGGAGACTGGATAAAGAAAATGTGGTTTTTTTATAAAATGGAGTACTACTCAGCCATAAAGAATGAGAAATTAGAGATATTTATAGCTAAGTGGATGCACATTGAGGCGATACTCTTAAGTGAAATAAATAGGACACACATGTATAAATACTGAATAGTTTCTCTGGTGTGAGAACCTGAAAGTGTAAATAAGGACTAAATATATAATAGGTAATGTGAAATACGAAGAAAAGGGGCAAAGGGGAAGGAAGTGGGAGGGCTAGGGGAAAGGATAGAAGGGAGTGGGATTAATATGAGAAAATGGAAAAATAGGAACAAAATCTTTGTAAATAGGGAGTACTGGAGGGGTTGAAGGGAGGGCTGGGCAAGGGTGAAAAATAAGAACCAAGAGAGACTCTGTAAAGGTGCAAATTTCCAATGATGAATGTCATTATATTGTATACCTAAAATGTACCAATGATTAGAATGAATAATTGATAATGTAAAATAGGAAGAAAAGGTCCAAAAGGGTAGGGGTAGTGGGAGGGGCAGGGGAAAGGAAAGAAGGGAAAGGAAAAAATGACGAGAAATGGAAAAAATGAAAATAAAGTCTTTGTAAATAGGGAAGGTTGGAAGGCGTGAAGCGAGGGCTAGGAATGAGGAAAAAATATGAACCAGATGTATTATGTAAAGGTACAATTCCCAATGAGAAATGTAATTGTGTTGTATACCTACAATGTACCAATAAAAGAATTTAATAAAAAAAATAAAAATAAATAAATAAATAAAACGTTTCTCTCAAGGAATAAAAATGTTTTAAACTTGATTGTAGAACAGGTTGCACAAACCTATGAATAATACTAAAACACATGGATTGTATATTTTACAGGAGTAAAGTGTATGGTACATGAGTCACATCTCAAAGCTGCTTAAACAAAAGACCTAGTCTTGAGCACACACATAAGAAATGTCAGGCTAGGGCCAGGGATTTGGCTCAGTGGTTCCGCCACCTGCTTTGCAAGCTCAAGGTACCGAGTTCAATCCCTGGTACCAAAAAAAGAAAAGAAAAGTCAGGCTGTATTACAAGTGTTGGGTCTGCTGCACCAGAAAAGGAGATTTCAAACACATTAATGTAATTCAAAAATATATTAGGTAAGTAAACTCCCCCATTTATATTAAGCATCAATAGCTATAATCAAATTGTTGAGTTAGAAACTAAAATCCATCTCTAAGTGTGCTATTGTGTTTAATAAACATAAAATCCATTACACAGTGAAGAAATGAAGGTAAAAAAGCTCAATGACAGAGAATTCCCACAAGAGGGCAGCAGCTTATCAACTTTTAAAAATGAATTCACAGGAAAACCTGTAACCAAAAATATCAAAACAACCCATTTATGAATATGAAAGGTCCCCACTTCCACCCTACATCTCCAGACAAAAACTTAAAGGAAATAGTTACATATGTTTGCATCTTCTAATACAATTTTTATGAGGTACAATCAAAATACATAATGAATGTTTAAATTTTTAAAATTACAGTAAAGGATATATTGCCATTAATCCTAATATTCCCCGCCCTTGATTTGAACACACTTATCCCATCATTCTTATCACTTTCTTAAGCTGTTCTGGAAGTCTTCTTTTGTACCTTTACAAGGTATGATACAAAAAGCCAAAAACGAGAATGGTGCTTGTTGAGTGCCACAGGATCTAAAGACAGGCTCCTAAATACCATATGGTGTGTCTTCATCCACCTTATTCCCCAGATCTTGCACTGTGATTTCTGGTTCCTCTCCAAAGTCAAAATGACCACAAAAGGTAAACGTTTTGAATCGATTTAGGACATCTAGGCAACTCCTACAGTGCAGTTAAAGTCATCCAAGAAAGATGACTTCTAGGTCTACTTTACAAAGTACTAAGAATGATGGAATAAGTGTATTCCAAGTAAGAGGGAGTATTCTGAAGGAGTCTGAAAAGCAGTAGGCTTTTTGCTAAATTTAAAAAAAAAAAAAAAAAAAAAAAAAAAAGTTTGTATTTACCGTACTTTTTGATCACACTATACAGTTATTATGTCTTAAAATATTAAGGCCAGGCTTGGCCAACTACAGCTCACAAGCCAAACACATTCAGTCAGTTTTTTTCTTTTTCCTTTCTTCCTCTTCTTTTCTTTTTTAAATTTGACTTATCATGAGTTTAGAATGGTTTTTACATGTTTACCTGGTTACATTTTAAATGATTTTGTAAGTATAATGTCTCGACTTTAACTCTTGGTCCTTACCAATAAAAATAACATCTGATTCTTTGTTTAAAAAAATATTTGAGGTAACCTCCTGTATATGTTTGTACCAAGGATTAGAATAATAAAAGGTGAAATCTTAGTAATATCAATTTCATACAAACTTCACTTATTTGTAACATCACCACTACCCCCTAATCTTAATTAGCACTTTTTGTCTCTATCAGCTTCTTGCACTCGGCAGATGATGACATTATGGGCTTGATCGCTCTTGTGGAGGGGCTCACGTGTACAGCAGACACTGCTGCACAGCATCACGGACTCGGAGAGCAGCACCTCCACAGCTGTGACAAATGACAAATGTCCCCTGGGAAGTAAAATCACCTCTATGGAGACACACTGATCTAGATTAATAGTCTCCAAAGTAACTTGCATATATTCAGAGCAGGTGCAAGAAAATATAAAAATTTCTACTAGTCTGTTCCCAACAGGGAGGCGTATCAAAGAGCCAGCAGTAACTGTCCACAGTCTTCTCAATATTTTCTCTATTCCATAATCATTTTACTTAGCAGACAGATCATTTTTTTCAACATAAATGAAATCATAACATGCCAGAGTATGAAAACCTTCAACAACTTCCTAACATAGTTAGAAAAAAATTTCAATTCTTCACCTGCATTGCCTACAAGTCCCTCTGCGGCCTGGCCCTATTCACTTCTCCAGAGCTTTCCCATCTTAAAGTCCTCTGACCCACCTGTCCTTCTGTCCATTCTTCATCTGGCTATCTTCCTTCTTATCCCCCTGTCCTCTGACTACACATTACTGTGTCAGAATCTAATCTGTGACCTGCACTCTAAGTCAAGAAGCCTCAGCTCACTCACTCCCACCAGTATGTATCACACCTAGATGCCTATACAGCTGGTGTCAATTTACAATCACTTATTTGCATTTACTTTTTAAGCGTCTCTGATCGTTACTATACTGTGAGGACTATGTTCAATAAATAACTGAATCAATAATGCTCCAAAAACTCAGATTCTTTAAACTTAAAAAAACCTTTTAAAGATTAGGAAAAAAAAAGATCAGAAATACAATATACTGCAAAAAGCACTGGACTATGACTGGGTCCCTGTGGTGTCTCTACTGGGGTTCTCTGGCCAATTATTCAGACCTGCTATTTAGACTAGCTACATGACCTGAAGCCTAGCTATAAAATTTCATCCATTATTTAATTTCTCATGGGAATGGCAGGATGTTTCTTAAAATGTGGATGGATTAGTGGCCAGATTCAGTTTTATGATTTTAAAGAAACAGATACAGTATAAATTCTATGTGACATGCCAGAATCAAATTCTCTGGCTTCAGGCCCAATATTGTTTTACCAGGCTTATCACCTAGATACTTTTCTTTTTTACATATATAATCCCTGAAGAGAAAATCTGTTAGTAAAAAAAATAATAAATTGACCTCTTCTTTGTATTAAGCTTCAAGAGGGAGAGTAGGCATCTAAGGAAAATTTGCAAGCTAAGAGCTTTGTTCCTATTACTGCATTTAGAACCAAGCTTGGAGTCTCTAGCCAACTGAAGTAAACAGGGAGAACAGGAATATTTTTAAAACATCTACAAACTTCTAAAACCCAAGTGCCTTATTGCATATTGGTAACACAACACTAGTATAATGAGATACCAAAGACAGCTTGTTAATGGATCACAAGTAGCATGAGGGAAAAACTCAAAAGGAAGTAAGCAGAGGTCTTGATGATCATCTAGCTCAAGCTCTTAATTTTTCAAGAAAAGTTTCTCATGAGGAAAAACAACCTTCCATAGCTAACTCACTGCAAAAGGGGCCAGGATAAAAATGTAAGAGCTTCTATATTAAAAAGGAGATACAAAAAAGTCTGGGAGAAACTGCCTATTATAGGTAAGTCTCCTTTAACATCTTTAATATCATTTTAATCTTCATTCTACAAAATTAAATGGCTCATTCATTATTCCATATCAAATTTAAATGTGCTCATGTATCTAGCTTTCCAGGCATAAAAGCAAGCAACTGAAATTGGGGTTTGCAATCTCAGAAGCAGTGATTTAAACCATAGGTGGCAGCTGACATAGAGACAGGATTCCAAAAAGCCTACAAACCATACTTTGTGCAGCATCTCAACAAGGGAAACCAGTTTAGGAGCAAGGAGTTTGTGCTGCAACAGACCTGTGGCCATTATTGGATTATTTCACATTTCTATAAGCAACAGCCAAGTATTAACAGACTAACTGGGTTGTTCAAACAGGTGGACAGGAGCCACACGTGGCTACTGAACACGTGAAATGTGCAGTGACTGGGCACTGAGCTTTCAATTTTAATTTAAATGAACTAACTTCCTGCCTAACACACAAAATTAAATAGCCACATGTGTCTGATGCCAGCCAAACAAGACAATGCAAATCTAGAGAATTCACTTAGAAGAAACCCTCACTGTACACAAAGCTGATAAATTCTGCATTCTTAGTCACTTGCTAATACAAAACAATAATTTTAACAAACTTTAAATTCATGGGAAAAATTATTGTGATAATTGAAATCATTTTCCTTTAGTAAAAGCATGACCAGTCCATTTTCAGATGATTCCCTGAGCCATCAGGTTCCACTAGCTGTAATTTAATTAATAGCACAACTTACAGTGCCAAATCAACAGATACTTACACACTGTCTTCCAGACAGATTTTGGGTCCCACCACATTGGCTGCTCCACTTGCCATTTTAAAAGCAAAATGTTTCTCAGGGCAAGCTTTTGAGATCCCACATTTATATCTGGGAGGCTTCGTAGCTTTAGGGAATAAATAGGATTTTGTTGTTGTTGTTAGGCAACAAGTTAATAGACTCTACAATCTGTTTTGCATTTCAAACTACAAAGGCAATATGTAAAACATCAAGGTATACATATTTTAGAATATATACTAGAATTTTTTCCCTATAAGGGTTTCAAGGTTTCAACAACCAGAAAACACAGTAACAAAACTAGACCCTGCTGGGTCAAAAGCTAACAACTGGTATAAATGAATCAAGTATATATTATACACTCTTAATTAACATAGATATCTACTTATGCTTGAATTTATCTTTAAATTCTAGGCTACAGGAGGTTTCAAATTGTTACTTTGCATTTCCAGTCTACAGATCCATAAAATCCAGTTACCTCAAAGATAAATAAAAAGCCTAATGTCCCAGTAGCCACCTTCAACTAGAAATTCTCCTTTTACTCCTCTATCATCTTTTGGACTTATAATACTGGGTCTAAAAGCACTAATGGAAGAAAATATTCATCATGAATAAATACCAATGATATTAAACTGTCCAAATAGCAGCCATATAACTTTACCTACACTTTTGTTTATCTGGTGATTCTGAAGATTCAACCCAGGGCATCAGGCAAACTATAGTAATGCTCTACCACTGAGCTACATCTCCAGCCTGCATACATATAACTTTAAGACACAATTTCAAAGTCAGTTTCTACTCACACTGAACTATCGGCAGTAATTTAAGTATAAACTCTCACACGGCTAAAATAAAGAATATACATTTGTAAAATATTAACATGAATTACTTACAACGTGTAGCTGTGTCCAATGCTGACCTTGCTAAGGGGGAAAAAAAGAAAGTTACTTTTGTTAGAATAAGCCTATTGGCAAGCATCCATTTTTAAAACACATTTAGAGCTTCTAAAAGGCTTATAAAAACAGGTGTTTGAATACTCAGTACATAATAAGTAAAATATGAGTACCACTTCAGATAAATTAACTTTATACAATTCATTATAAGCTATGATATGGAGGAATCATGGAGAGTAGTACTTTACTACTGTAGAAAATTTTTATCTATATATTTTGTTGTTTTAGTTATTACAAATTTAAATCCCAATCTGAAAGTTGCTCTACAAACTTATCTGTAAATGACTATTACTATATACCTGCTAATTAATTACAGTATTAAAAGTTATAGCTGTTGTATGATATTGGGTACATATGGATAGTTCCAGAGAATATATATAAATCTATCTTGTTGGTTAGGTTAGAAAATCAGGGAATGGAAAAGAAGGGGATGGTAAGGAATAGGGAACTTTAATTTCTCCAACATAGAAATGTACTAGGTGTAATAATATTTTTTAAAAAGGTCATCACTAAGAGTTTTATAATTCACCAGGTTCAAGGAAGCCACAAGGTCAAACCTTAACATGAATGTAGCAGATCTCAACCTGGTCGTCTATCACAATTACCTCTCTCAGCACCAACATTTGATCCCAGCCTGGGAAATATATCTTAGCATGTTAAAGTATTGCCGACACCCATTTCCTGATGTGACTAATAAGTATGCAGTGTGATAAATGTTAGCCAGCTGTCTGACTATAAGTAGCCACTTAGTTTTCACTTCTGTACTATTTTTGATAATTGTGAATTTCCTGTTAGTCTAATATTCAAACTGCAAAATAGAAAGTTAAAGCTGAAAGATAGTATCTAAATGTTCAAAAGAAGGAAAATGACCAAGTGAAGCCTCATTCACCCAACAGGGGAGTCACTAGACTATTATGCACTTTATGACTTTAATAAATCATAAAGGTAGTATAATAACTGAGAAAACTTTAATGTATGGAATAAAGTAAAAAACAAAGTTTATCCATACCCTAAATTTAAATACTGAAAATATTTTTGCATAAGAACAGAGACTTGAAGAAAACAATAAAAAAATGAAAAGTTAGTAAATTTAGTTGTTGGGATTATATTACAGGGGTTCATTCTTTCAATGTTCTTAATTATGTCGTTTTCCTTGATTACATTATAAAATAGGAAACATAATTACAGAGATCTAATCCAATGATCTTACTTTTGTAAATGAGAAAACTAAAGCCTAGGACCGTAAGGACCGGGAATTCTTAACTTCACTAGGTCCTGAATACAGGCATTACCCGGCTCAGGTGTTACAACTTCTAGGAAGCAGCAGTGCTGAGAACAGGAACTCTGGTCTACCTCACCTATGGTAGTGAGATACTGGGAAAACATGGATCAGAACAGGGTTAAGATTATACAGTTCATTCACATATGATGGGTCTCTGTCAAGCACTTTTCTATGTGCTACTGATTTGACTGTAATTTTTTTCTTTAAAGATAAAAAAATTGAGGCTACAATAGTTTACTGACTTAACCTGCTTTAGGTCATAGTAACTGCAGAGCTAGATTCTAAAGCCACCTCTCATGTAGCACTCAAACTCATACTGAACCACCTCTGAAAATGGGAATGTCTGAGGTCTTCTGATCACACACACAAAAAACTGCCAGTCCTGCCAGGAGTAGGAAGCAGGACAAGAAGCCTTTAGAACAAACACTTTGACTGCAGGGGGTTCAAGAGTAGAGAAGGTGAGCTGTCAAGGACACTGCAGAAGTAATCCAGATAAAAAAGGATAGTTTGAGGGGAAGAAAATATGAAAGTACTGACTGTGGGTTTGAAAAAAGTAGACTCGGGAACCAAGGAAACAACATTGACAGGACTTGAGAATGGACCAGAGGCAGGGGTGCTGGAGGGGAGGAATCAGGATACTGGTCAGGATCTGACTTTAAAAGCATCTGGGTATTGCTTCACAAGGCCACTGAAAAAAACATTCATATCTTTTGTGCTGAAGATTTTTGTAAGAATAAGGATACAAGGGTGGGGATATATGATGAATTCTGCAGGACTTGCTAATCTTAAGAACTCTTTAGAAGAAGATACAAGTGGAATAGCATAGAGGCTGGCTGTAAAGAGGAACTAGGATCAAAATATAACCTGGAAAATTAGGAAATGGATGAGGCCTTCAATTATCAAATAATGATCAGAAGCCAAGAATCTTCACAACCCGGAGTGGCTAATGAAAAAGAGACAGATGGAAAATCAGAGAGGAGTTTCTAAAATGGTCACGAAAGCTGGGAATGTAGCTCAGTGGTGCCACGCCTGCCTGATAAGTGCAAAGTCCTGAGTTCAATCCCCAAGACTGGAAAAAATAAAAAAAACTAGTCATGCCAGCTTGCTTATAAAATTTGAGGTGTGAAAACAGTCAAAGGAAAAAAGTCAAAGTCTGTTAATCACAAGACTTTCAAGTAAACAACATCACTTCCATTTATTTTGTGTAAGTGCAAGAGCGGGGCAAGATGCTCGATGGTAAACTCTCAAAGGACTTCGTTACAGACGAAACTTCACTGTTGCCCTATACTCATCAAAACTAAAAGTCTTCTACTAGGCCTACCATTCTGAGAATGTTAGCCGCTGGAACCAAACAGGTAAATTACTTTCCATCATAAAGGATGTCATCTAAGAGAAGAGACCAGGCATAACACACAGGCACCAAACCACCTCCTCTTCTGTAGTGTTTATTCTTCAAACTCCAATAACATTAGTCCTTAATTTCTTTTGATATGTACAACTTCTCACCTTAAGGAGCAATAAAAAATCTTTCTGATTTAGTAGTACCAGTGCGTATCTTTCAATAAGGCTAATGAATCAGAACTATTTTGTACTTTAGTTATTAATAATGAGTCAGGAAATTTACGTATATACTACTTACCAAGGATTTAAATTCCACAGGATAAAAATAAACTCCATAAAACATTAAATATTCACTACAACAACATGCAAAAATAATTTGGACTGAGTTCTATACATTTACTAGCTAAGTGTACATGCTGAAAACTAACACTACATTAAATTACAATCATAAATAAGCCTGGTGAATTGTAGCCATGTTCACATCCTGACTGGGACACTATATTATAGTTTCCAGGACTTTACTAATAGGAGAAACTGAGTAAAGGGTATGCAGGATCTCTGAGTACTTTTTGTTTGTTTGTTTTTTTGAGACAGGGTTTGCTATGTAGTCCAGGCTAGCCTTGAACTTGTGACATAGCCCAAGCTGGCTGCACAATCACAATCCCCTCGCTCAGCCTCCTGAGTGCTGGCCTTACACACAGGCATCACCATGCCTAAGTCTAAGCATTTCTTAGAAATGCATATAATTTTACAATTCTCAAAAATATTTTAGGAAATAAAAACTTGGGTTTTTGCTTTGTAGATTTGTATTTTCTGTTTGTTTTTTGGTGCTGGGGATTGAAGCCAGTGTCTCACACATGCTAAGCACATGTTCTACACTGAACCCAGACCAAAATATTGTTTAAAAAAAAAAATCACCATCTACCTTGTAATTTCAACTAGTTTGCATAAATTTGTACTACGTAATAAACCTGAGTCATAATGATTTACAGAAACAATCAAATATCAAATGCGCTGTCATATCACTAAATGGGAAAAATAGAAAACTCGCCACTAGAGGAACTAGTTAATCTTATGGACACCTGGAATACTGATCAGAGGAATCATCCCAAACTGGGCTAACCTTCCCTTTGATAAATTAAGCTAGATGCTAAACAAATCACAGAAGATAACACATAATTCATTTTGAAAATAGTCTGAAGTAAAACCCCACCAATTAAATTTTCACCAACCTAACAGACTGGAATATACTACGGTTTTATAGATATAATGTACTACTTCATTTATGACATCAAAACATGCATCTACTCTAAGAGTGCCTAAATTCAATAGCTAAAATGCACACTGTAAAACCTTGCAAGTACTTAACATTAGGAAAAATTAAAATGAAAATCAGGACAGACAATTCTCCTAATTAAAATACTCAGCATTTGTTCTCAGCTGACTATCCCTCATTTTTCCACTCTGGAAATACGCTTCTTTATCACATAAAAATCTGAATCCTCAATCATCATTTAGACTCAATCAGCATTTCTATCTACCTAATCCAGTGTTAATATGGGGTAAAGCACTAAGACATTACTGCCCTCCAGTTGATGGGAAGACACACAAAAGAATCCCTCCCAAGCATTAATTCATACAAAGCAAAGCTCACTAATTCAGAGATTTCAAAATTTTTTCATTCAATTCTGCCTATTAAGCCAAAATACTGTTTGTAGGTTTTATAATTTCACTTTGCATGCTTAATTTTTAATGCCTTAAACAACACTGCAGCCAAAGTTTACTCAATATAAGATCTATGAAAAGTAACAGTAACTTCTCTAAATTCAAATAATGAAGGCCTACAATCTCTCTAGAAGAGACTCAATTTTATATAGAGGTTTAAATATAAGTATTTCTTTAATAGATAAACATTAAGTTCTATTCTTTATTCTCATAATGATATACTTATAGGCTAGAAATACACATTAGGTACTTAGATATACAACTCTCTAAAAGAGCATTAAATTGATTCCATTTCATTAACATGGATTTTGTTAAAAACTACCTTATAATGGTACATTTACAATATAGAAACATTAAATGAATGGATACCAAAAAAAAGCCACACAAAAAAGGACAGAAAAGTCAGATGAATTTCAATGATCAATATTTAAAATACATTATTGTGACTCGTAATCACTTGGTAACTGAGGGCTGTATTTGGGTCCAAGTTTTCCAGCGGCCAAAATTTAAACTCAGGGGTGCTATATCTTCTAGACTGTGCATTTAGAAACTATGATTTATACCTCTTACTAGGTATAAAACAGTCTTTTTAAATATGTTTAAAGTGTTGAAGAGAAGATTCATTACTTTATACTAAATTCTAAGACTTCTTACATATTTTAGAATATTCTAACAAATCACATTTACTGGTATCATTCTTTTTCTAGACAGGCTAAACAGCAGTGATTCAATGTTGAGAGTTGATAAAAATTCAGACAATTACATTAAAAATAATGTTTAAAAAAAGAAAAAAGTGAAACTTACCAAATAGATTTCCTAAACTTGCATCCATTTTTATTTCAAATACTTGAGAAATAACATAAAATGTCAGTAAAAATACTGCCACAGCTACCACCAACTTTGCAGCTCCTAGATAAAAAGCAGAAAAAATTCAGCATGAGTCTACGAGCCCACAGAATTTTTGTTATGCATTTTAATTAAGTTTCTTTAAGACTACTTAAATCATTGTGTACTTTTACATGCAAAAAACCCTCATCTGTCATCAGTTGCTAGCTGACTACATAAAAATGTCATGGCTAACTGAGTTTGTTTGATGATACAATTCCTAGTTCTTTCCAAATATAAAGGGCAATGCTATAGAGAGATGCTATAAAACACTGGACTTTCTGGAGATATTAAGGCCAAGATATCCACTAAGCAACAAGTTCTCAAGTGAAATGTAACAGGTTTACCAACATTTCTCCTACAGCTATATCGCTCATGGCTTGGCAAACAACAAAGTCTCCCTACTTAATACTTAGGTTAAGACAGGCATTCCACTCCTGGAGGACATAATTTGGCATCTATATTTTATAACACGGTTATATGGTGAGCTCCATGAGGGCAGATGCCTCATCTTTTATACCTATGTATCTTCACTCATGTCTGAGTGCCTTACAAATAGTTATCACTGACATTATTGCTATCTAGTAAAGGACAAAGTGGAAGATAAATAGAAAAACATCAGCAGAAAATATCTTCCTCCCAAGCTTATGATCTCAGAGATAGGCCATTAGCTTATTCAGGAACAATATTAATACATGTTTATAAAACTTCCCTTCCCCTTTCCTTAATTTGTGTTGGTGTAAAAGGTAAAGGGCTGGGGATGTAGCTCAGTGGCACTGCAAAAAGGGGGAAAATAAAAAGTAAGACGTAAAAAGACCAGCAGTCATCTCACTTTCTTAAAGAAAAAAAAAGGCCTAAAAGTGAGGTGATCACCAAGGATTACAGATAAATTAGTGGCAGCACAAGGACCAAAATGCAGGAATCCTAACAAAGCTAAGAGGTTTGTACAAGACTCCATTCTAAAACCAAATTATCTCATTCTCCAGAAAAAATAGCAAGCTCAATTAAGGAAGAACAAAAAACAAATATGCTCATTTTAATTTCACAAACCTGAAAACAATTGACTGCATCCTTGCAGGGGAGGGAAGGGAATGAGCTGATGATGCTCTCTCTGTAAGGCTGAGGATGCAGAGAAGCAGTAGCTTCTCAAAGCCTACTCACTGCTATTTAGAAACACTCTATTAATGGCTATGTATGGGGCGGGTAGGGAATAGATGGTAAATGATAAATTTCTGTACTTTCAATTTTGCTGTGAACCCAAAACTGCTCTAAAAGTTAAAGCCTTAAAAAAAAATTCTATCATTATAGCATGTGGCAACAAGGAAGTATAACCACTAATCTATCCCAGCCTCTCCCATTTTCTACCTTATGTCTTAAGAGCAACTACAAGCTGCCTACATTTTTAGTGTTTAAAAGTGCAAAATTCATTAAGCTTTGAACTCTTTCCACCAGTATGTAGCCAAGTGGTCCATGGCACATTAATATCATCAACAACTCTTTGATAAAGAGATAAACAATAACAAGTGGAATATTTTTCTTAAGACCGCAGCTTGAAGAGGATATACTGCATGATAGTATGACCATCTTATTTTCTAGCAATTATGAGCATGTGTAACCAAAGACAACCTTTCCTTGTCTGTCCATAAAGCAGAAATGTGAAACTTACTGTTGAACAAGGAGATATTAAAATCAGATCTATAAAAGAAAGTTCTACCCTAAATCTTATACAAACTACACGTGAGTCTAAATTAAAAAGTTACAAAAATACATAAATATACTTTTTAATATAGTACATGTTATGGTTGAGATCTGCAATCTCCCCCAAACTCTCATGTGCTCAGGGTTTTTGAAAGCTGACTGGATCGTGGGGGTGCTATGGCCATCAGCGGAATTGTTCACTAATGAGTTCCGCAGCTGAAAGTGCTGTTCAAGGTGGGGCTGGAGGTAGATGACTCAGGACAAGACCTGGAAGGGTGTATCTCCCTCCCTGACTCCTCCCTTCTATTTTTGCTTCCCAGCCACTATGAAGTGAGCAGCTTTCTTACATGGGACACTTCCACCATGCCACTTCTGTCTTGGAGCCAGCTGACCATGGGCTGAAAACGTGAACCAAACCAAACCTCTCCTCCTTTAAGTTGTAGGTGTCAGGCACCGTGTCCCAGCAATAAAAAAATGAAAAAGGCAGTATATATACCATTTACCGAGTGCCCACTATAAAGCTAAATGTTTTATAGTGTGACAACCTCATTTTACACAGCTTTTCAGATATCACTTTCATTTTACAAATACAGAAAATGAGGCTAAAATTTTGTATCACCTTCCTGGAACTAGTAAGTGGAAGCACTTACATCAAGACCTATTCACTTATTACTGGACCATCAGAGGAACCAGGAAGAAACAACAGCTCTAAGAAAAAGAAAAGCTAAAGGTAAAGAAACTAGCATTGTCTTTGGAACTTGCTCTGGAAGATCTTCTGCAGAGCTGGCCTGATTCAGAATAAATATTCAATTCTGGAGTTGGAAGACACTGTAACCACACCACACAATTCCCATTCTGAACCATTCATGAAATTCCTTTTTCCTTTTAGCCATGGAAGGCAGGTATTCCTATTTTTCACAAACCGAACAGCATAAACATTAGCTGTAAGAGTAACAGCTATATGGATATTTCAAAGCAACCAGATATTTTTTTAAACAGAAGAGAATAATTTGTTAAAATCAATAAACTAACAACTAATCTTCCCTATTTATTCACTAAGGCAGTTCCCTCAAGATCTATACTAGGAACAGTGAAAATATAAAATAAGCATTTAATGAATAATTACTCATCAATTAGCCTGGGCATTCATTGTCAGAATCTGAGAAATAGACTAGATGATAAAGTTAATTTAAACTAGAACACAGAATTATGGGCCAAATAGAAACTTGCTTTTCAAGATATCATGCTTAAATAATGTACTTTAAATCATCTACAGAGATATAAAATCCTAAATAGTCCTGCTATATTCAAAGATCATTCAAAAAACACAATGCATGTGTTTTTAAACCACAAACAAGCTTGTGGTTTCTGAGGAGACTTTTCTTCAACAATCGTACAATTACTTTTAAAAAGATGTTTTGTAACTTCAGGGCAAAGAGATCCAGTTTTTAAAATTTTCACAAAAGCATTAGTAACAACCTTCAATTACATTTAATAATCATGATGTTTGATCAACTGCGCCTGACTCTATACAATTATGACCAAAGTATGAAGATTTGTTTGTTCACTTCCCTTAACAGGCATTTTAAAGAAATACTGCTTTTAAAAATATTTAGCTTTCCATTGAGATGAAAATTAAAAGACCAATTATCTTGATTTTGAGAAATTATAAGTTGCCTTCCATCTTGGGCACATATTCAGTAGAAATTCCTTTGTAAAACAAGCATTTCTTTAGGCCTTTACTGGAGGAAGTGTGGGGGAAACAATCTCTTACAGGTAGGAAGAGGTTATCCATGTATTTATAGATCAGTCTTTTTGTAATGTCTTATTGATAACTACCTTAATATTATGAACATCTAGTGATTTTTTCATTTTTTAAAATATGCTGCTTCAGGAATAAAGTCCTTAACCTAACTTCACAGACTGAACTTGAACAAATATTGAGCAAAAATACATTTCATTAAATCCTGTGTATACATCAGTTGTAATTTTACATGGAAGAGATCTAAACTTTTAAACTTTAGAATTCATTTTTCTCAAGAGGTGATACCTTTGCAAAAACAAAAATCAGCTTCCCTATGCTATCAAAACCATTCTTCATATTGGCATTTTCTGTATAATACTAAGCAAACAAGCTTAACGTATAAGAAATAAACATTAAAAACAGAACTTAGAATATTTACTGCAATTTCAAATGTCACTAAAACTTTACAAAATTCTTATTCAACATCCAGTATGTGATTTAAAAAAATTAAGACTAACGAGTGACTTATTTTTTGCTAGTCCATGTTTGCAGTACATGATTACATGCCTTGTATGGAGTGGATACATGCACACCGCAACTCTTCATTCCTTCCTCATCCCCTTCCCCCCTCCATCTCTTGATCCCCTTCTCAACCGAGAAAGAGCTATCTCCCTACTTTCTGCTCTCTCTCTTAGTTTGCTCTTTACCATTTGAGTTTCTCCTGTGATATTTAAGCTTAACTATAATTTATTCTAGCTCTGTACTCAATATAAACACCATTTTCCTCTCCTTTAGACATTATAAACAAATAAGTTTCCCCAAAAGTCAAAATTATATTCCCTGGATTAAACAGCTTACCTGCTACCCTCATGTTTGGTTTTTCAGTCTATGGCACTTTTCATTAAATAAAGCTCCTAAAATCAAAAGAAAAAGCAAACACCATTAATTCTAGATTGAATATTCTTCCTTTGATTGAGTCTGATTTGGAATGTATACATTAAAGTAGTAATTAAGCAAATCTCATGACATCTCTGAGGGTCTGTGTCTTACATGGCTGTTTCCTCAGCTCCCTCACAGAATGAACAAATGAGAAAACCTGCCACTGAGCATGTGGCCAGAAGGCAGTATCTTACTACTCTCAGTGACAATGCATCTTCAAGGAACTTCTGATGAGTTCCAAACTTCCAATTTGCAGAAAAGGTTGAGATTAAGCTGTTCATGTAGTAATGGAAAAAATTATTGTAGAAATGGGGCAAGAGTTTAGGACAGTCAGCTCACACCAGTACACGATGCTACTTCATTTCTGATGTGACAGAATCCAGGTATCACTGCTATAAGCATTCATAGCAATGAGTTCTCTTCAGGTTTTTTTCAGTTTATATTTGGAAAATAATGCATACAGAAATACAAAATTACAATTTCAAATATTCCAGCAATCATCATTATTGACAGAATAATACATCAAATGAAGAAATTCTTTTTCAGTATTATTTACCACAAGAAACAGATGCTACAAAAAAACTTGCATGTCTATGCATGTTTCTCTCCTACAAAATAACAGAGGTGAAGTTAAAAAAATAAAATGGAAAAATTTGATAATAAAGCCAGGTCCAAATTTAGCTGGACAGCTTCCACAGACACATCAACCTACTGTAAAGGTTAAATTCACAATAAAGATACTGTATTTTGATACTTGCATTTCAATGCTGATGTCTAATCTAGTAATTCACAGGAAGTTTTAAGTAAAAACAATGATACACCCCTTAGGACTCTGAAAAGAAGTGAGACATCCAGTCTTCTTATCAATTATTTCAGTGCTGACTCCTTTCCTCTGCACAATCTACCCTGAAGGGGGGTGCTCAACATTTACCTGAGTTGTTCGCTATTGATTTCCTTCCTTTGTTAGTTATTTGAACACCTTCCATGTAATAGGAAAAGTCAACATTATATATCTTTTAATACTACTTAGCCAAAGGCTAGGAAAATACTAAACGTTAACAAGAGATACTGAGGTATCTACCAGCCATCACTCGAAAGTAGAAAAAAGCCCTTGGCTTTTCAAATGGAAATTCCAATAGGTTATAAATCCTCTTTGGCTTCCAGTGAAATTAAACTTTGCCTTCACAACTCACATGTCTTTCCTCCCAGTTAATATTTCAAAATAATTTCACTCATCTGAGCATGGTCTAGGAAAATGTCTTTTATAAGCTGCTGGGCATCAGACACCTGCTGTTCTATTTCAGTTTCTATTACCTACTGAGGCTGCCGCATCTGTATAGCTACTAGCACTGCCTCATATACCTGCCACCTGTTTTTACTTCCAACAAGCCTGTTTCTAAACTCACCAATGCCAAGACTGCAATGTAAGCAACTACCTTACAGCTGACTGGTGAATACAATTGTTTCCCATTTAAAATTTCTTAGCAAATTAACATTTAGTAAGATCTCTAATTTCATCAAATTAAGTTTCAACCATAACACATCTTCAATTAATTAGCTTAATGTTCTCACATCTTTAATTAATGATGCAAACATGTAAAACAGCAAAGAAGAAGGAGTATCGATCACAGTGTCCTCTACCAGAGCAAATTTTAGCCCAAATCATTGGCTGACCTGTGTCTATAAGCTGATGGTGCTGAAGTGGTTTGAGATGTGTGGCTGTGTGTGGGATGGTTAAATATATTTGAGAGCAAATCATAGAGCATGTTTATAATATGCTAATTCCAAATCACTCCTGACTTTATGCTCCTAGCAAGGCATTTAAAGACAAAGAAAATCTTTATAATAACCTTAGTGAAGAAAAGGCAAAAATGTAATGAAAACTTTAGACCAAACTGCCAACAATGAAATAAGAAGAGAATGGGTCCACAGAAAAGGAACAGAACAGTAAAAGACTGAAAAGACCTCTAATCTAGAGTAAACAAGTGAAAGGGTTTAAAAAGGTCTTACCTCATTTAAAGGCAGAGATACAAAAATTACAGCCAGTTAGCAAAACCAGAATTTTAGTGGTTGGAGGCTATTGTTAGGGCAGATTAAAAACAAATAAATTTGAAGAAATACCCTTCAAACCATGCATTTATGGAATACAGGTACTCTAAAAGTAGAAACATAGGCCAAAACAAGAAGTTTCAGTGATTCGGACAAATAAACCAGGTTGTTCAATGTAAGGTGCATAATGATCTGAAAGCAGACAGCAAAAAGGGACTCGTGATGTCCCTGTGCTGGATGAACACTATGTGACCTAGCCTGAGGAAGAGGGCCCAAACTAGGAGCTCAGATCGACATATTGCACTTCTTTGAATGTTTTATAATTTAAAAAAAAATTTTTAGTTCAAATACTAGTTTGGTCCAATTGAGTGAAGGGTTGTTATTCAAGTAAAAATCAGGGTACTGTATGAATAAAAAGGTATTGTCTTAGACTCCATTAACGTCATCAACAGCAGCAAAGGAAAGCACATCTCGAGTGATACTCTTTCCCTGAGAAATGGCTTCTAAATCAGGTGAATTACAAGAATACCATTCTATACCAACAAAATAAGCCATGAAAATAACTACCAGGCAGAAGATGTCTTCCAGCTAATATAAACTAGGAAATAAAGTATACATGGTGCAATTCACATATTCTTATTTTTGGTAATCCTCCCATCAGGCCTCCGGCCGTAGTGGGTATTATAGGGCATTAGAGATGAGTTCAAGGGATTTGTCTAAGGTCCTATATAAAGGGTAAGGAAGCTCAAAAACAAATCCACTTTCTTTTCACTCCAGATGCTCACTGAATACCCTAATACACGAGACCTGTTAACAAAATGCCATGCCAGTCAACAAGGCTTTTGCAAATTGTTCTGGGAATTGCTGTTACACGCTGCAAACCAGCCACTCCAGAGACGTGACAGCTTGTTAAAATGACTAAGCTTTTGTGTTAGAACCTTCCTATCTCGAGAGAAATGATGAAAATGAAGAAAATAAAGCAAACAGATGCACTCATTGATACAGTTAATACTCACAAACAGAAACCACTTAGGCCATACTCTTAAGTGAAATAAATAGGACACACATGTGTAAATACCGAATAGTTTCTCTGGTGTGAGAAACTGAAAGTGTAAATTTGAGGATCAAAATGTACAATAGATAATTTGAAATAGTAAGAAAAGGTCCAAAGGGGAAGGGGAAATAGGAGGGGTAGGGGAAAGGAAAGAAGGGAAAGGAATAAATATGAGAAAAGGAAAAAAACGGAAACAAAGTCTTTGTAAATAGGGAGGGGTAGAAGGGTTGAAGGGAGGGCAGGGGAATGAGGAAAAAAATAAGAACCAAGATATATCATGTAAAGGTACAAATTACCAATGATGAATGTCATCAGGTTGTATACCTAAAACGTACCAATAAACTTAATTAAAAAATAATAAAAACAGCAACCACTTAAGCCAGAAGAAAATATTGTAAGTTATGTGCCACAAATACAGAGAAACTATCATTCAATTCAATCCAACTTTAACAGTGCAGTGACAATTTTAACTAAACCAACCAGGTTCTGATGATTCTAATATTCACATAGATGAGTGGCTTTTCCAGACAACTATTAAAAATAGGTCAAAGTGCAAACGGGTGGATGTAAAGTATATTTTGGCCCTGTGATTATTAATTTTATATGTTTAATTGACTGGCCTGCTGGTTACCATATAAAGTCCACCAAAAAATGTATACAACAGGAAAAGAAAAATACTTGCATAAGTGTTTCAATACTAAATTTATTAAGACACCATGAGATTAATACAAGTTACTTTTGCCTTTTACAATTACAAAAGGTGTTCAGAGTGGTGGCCATTAGCTTCCAGACATTTATTAGTTTGGCAAACTGCTGAAGTGTGTATACATTTTTTTGGCAGACTCTGTATTTAAGCACTAGGGCTGGGGATTCAGCTCAGTGTATATATACATATATACAGCACATCAGCACATATATGACATATATACTATATATATATCTTTTTCACCTACAGTTCCTGGCCCATAACTTCCCCTACCAAAGCAGGCCATAAAACCTTAAATTTGTCTTTCTCGTAACAAATCATAGAAGCCCTAACCTTCACCCACTTTTGTTTTGGAGCTGGACATAAAGAAATTCTCTGACCAACCCCTGTCTGCAACAGGTCATAGGACCCTCCTCATTCTAGAGGAGTCCTGCCCCCAACCATGAAGGAAGAACTGCAGCACAGACAAGCCAAGGAGATCTCTGGATTCCCCTTCAGACTACTCCATTAATTCCTCTTTTTGTCCCATCACATTTTAACATTGTTGCCCATGCTTCAGGCATGCCTATGTCACCAAGTCTCCATGAAACTCCTAAAAGGCAGAGTCTGCAGAACTTCCAGAATACTGAACAGGGAAGCTCCACAGACGCCATGGAAACTGTGTTGCTTCTGACACACTTCACCCTGGGCACCTTTGCATCTGCATCCTTTGTAATAACCTTTATAATAAAGTGGTCAATCTAAGTGCTATGAGTTCTGTGAGCCACTGAAGCAAATTAACTGAAACTCAGGAGGAGGTTGTGGGAACACTAGTTCATAGCCAGTTCATCAGAAGCACAGGTAAAAACCACCTGGGGGCCAGGGATTTGGCATAGTGGTGCCACTGCCTACCTCGCAATTGAAAGGTCCTGAGTTCAATCTCTGGTCCAAAAACAACCACCTGGGGCTAAGGTGGAAGGGGTGGTCTTGGAAACTGAACCTTCCACCTGCAGTACCTGCCACTACCTCCACGTAAAGTAACAGAGCCAAAATGGATTAGAAGACACCTAGCTAGTGTCTGTGGAACTGATGGCAGTTTTCTAATGAGGAGAAATCCCCACGAGTTTTGAGGTCTTTTGTGCTGATAGTGGCATGAGAGAAGAGGAAAAAACTTTTCTCTGACAGAAGGAGAATTCCCTCCTCGGCCTGTCTTTAAGCTGGGAGAATGTATTCAGGTATGGACTGGAACATACTATTGGCTCTGCTGCATTGCCAGCTTGCCAACTGCAGATCCTAGACTTCTCAGCCTCCATAACTGTGTGACACAATTTCTTATAATAAACTACATATCTATAAGAATATGTAGTTTATCATAAGGAATGTCTGTTATCTATATAGTCCATGGATATAATCTATAGCTATACTACCTATATGCTTACATATAATCTCCATATTTATAAAAATATATATCTGTTATCTATATATCTATGGAGGTATATGTCAATGTCTACATAATCTATATATCTATAGACAGATATTCACTCACATGTCAACATATTATCTAGACTATATATTGCCTCTTGGCTGTTTCTCTGGAGAACCCAGACTAATAAAGATCTTAAGAGCAGAAAGTAAAATATTAGGTTTTGTGATGGTATTTAAAATAGAGAGGAAAATGAGATAATACTGAAAGGAAAAGGATACAACTCTGACAGTCATTATAATAAGTATTTTGTCCCATTTACAAACAAAAGTATGACATTAAGAATACATACAATAAATAATTGTATTTCTGTGATTAACAGGATGAGTATTGGGAAATTTCTGTAAGGGGGCCATATAGTCTCCATTACAACTGTCCACTTTACACTTGTGGCTGAAAAGCAACCATCAAAAATGTGAACATGAATGAGCCACCATTTTCTAATAAAGCTGTATTTACAGGCACTGAAATTTAAATTTTATAAAATTTTCATATATTATCATCATTTTCTACTTTTTATTTTCCAGCCCACTTAACAACGTGAAAATCAATCTTGGTTTGGGTGCCACATAGGTCTACAGATTCCAAGGTGTGAGACAAGAATAAAAAAAAGTTCTACTTAAAAAATTTAAAATTAAAAACTTTGTGACCATGCCCTAATAGTCCAACATTTTCTGCTGGGTTATTTGTAGGATATAAATCCATACAGTTTCTACTGCTACTCTTAAAAATAATACTACAGAGGTTGGATTGATCAAACAATTCTAAATTCTGCTCTACCAGACATTTTCCTAATGGACCACTCACCACAGAAAGCAGCATGTTTTCTAGAGGAAACAATACGTTGGATCACTTTCAAAAAAAAATTCTTTCTGTAGATGAAACTGTCCATCAATAAGGCAGGCAGGAATAAATCTAGACACTAATGCTTTCAAATCAATCCCAGGAGATAGAAATAAATGGATAAAATTAATCACAAAATTAAAACTTCATTAATTATAAGATGATTTTAGTGTGAAGAAGCTAACACTGTTGTTTCCTTTAGTAAGTGTTTGCATGTGATGGGCTTTAAAAAGCGTAGGATAACTGTGCATCTAACATGTTTGACCAACTTTTAGAATTTCAAATATTTAGCTTTTCAAAACTTTTCCTTTAGTAATATAATACAAGTTATTTCTATAGTAGATAAAAGACTACTACCAAAAATCCTGTCTATCCAAAGGCAAATCATACTTATATCTTTGCCAGACTGAACAAACTTTTAAAATAACAAAATGGAGAAGGGTGAGAAGATTGTGTACATATGGAAGATTATTAACATTTAAAAACTCAATATGCTATCTGAGCTGCTATCATTATGTTAAACATATTGTATATCTAATAGAATGCGGTGTTTTAAAATCAAATTATTCACTTGAGAAAGTATTTAATAGTACCAGAACACTAAAAACAGGTTAGCTCAGTCATTTAAAAGTGCCAAGCGTAGACCAACTTTGTTCCAAAGACAGTGGAGAGTCAAGTAGCCAAGCCTGACAAACCACACATGCTACATTCTGAGAGCAGAATTCCAACAGATGTCACCTCAAAGTCAGGAATTTCATAATACTCCTCTAGTCCATGTAAATCAGCTAAAGAAATCTAGAGATACTCATTCCTCATCAGAAATGCAAGATATCTGATTTGGGAAACATTCCAGTTGATCAACAAGCATTTAACCGTGTTTCCCAAACACATGTCAAGGGATTGAAAGTGAAATGGACTTGTGTTCTGCTCCTCCTTCCCAGACCTAACAACTTTCTCCATTGCTGAAGGATGCACTACAGCAGATGGTTCAGCTTTTCACTGAAGTCTCTTTAATGGGAAAGACCTATCCTACCCTATGGATATTCTTTCAGTACCCTATAGAATACCATAGCCTTTCCTTCTGAGTTGGCAGTCAGAGTTCTGGTCTACTCTGACGCAGAATTGTTGTATACCACATCCTAAAACTACTTGTGACAGGCCGGTATGTGGCTGGCGGACAGGTGCATAATCAGCTCACTGGCAATGATGATGGCTAAGGACTGTCTAACCAAAAATAAATGACAGAAGACGACCAAAATCAAACCAACACGCTGCACCTGCTGTTAAAGTGACATTAAGTAAATATTTCAGTGGATTGTAAGACTTCAGAAATGAGCCAGGAATGCAGAAATGACTGGAAATGAATAGAATGAAAACTCAATGGGGCCAAACTGAAGTGCAATATCTCTCAAGATACACCTCAGTTGCACTTTAAAACTGTCACCAATATAAACCAATGGCAAGGACATCTTATATAAACTTTTTTAGACATTTCACATGGTAAGATTTCTGAATAAAGCTGTTATAATTCTTTTATTTCATATCCTATGTCTCATAAGAAGGGCTCCTGAGTTCCACGACACCTAAAACCATATGTTATTGGCTTTAAGAGGTGCACTGCTTTCCTAACATGTCTAAACTCGGGGTAAGGCTTATAACCACATTTTTTTTTCTTAGTATGTAAAATGGTGTATACCTTACAAACTATGAGAACAGATTCAATGAAAGACCATATCAAGTTCTACAAATCCCTAACTACAGTATTACCCACATCATGGGTCAGAATTATGATTGTGCTTTTTCAAATGCAAATTCCTGACCCAACTGAAGACCTGGAGAATCGGAATCCCTAGGACTGAGGATTAAAACTCTGGAACGTATAACAAGCTCCCCAGGTGACTCTCATTCAAGCTCAGATCTGAGAATTTCAGATCTGCAGTACACCAATGCAAACACACAGAAAAGACTGGGAGCTGGGAGTGAGGCAGACCTAGGTCAAAAATGACAAGAATTTTCATTTTTTTTCTGAACAAGGAATGGAAATTAGCAAGTCTTCAGGCCAGGTCTCCTGTGGAGGTGAAGAGGGGGAGAGGGCAATGAATAAATCTGGAGAAAATGTGGTGAGAACTGGGAAACAATTCCTCTTTCCAATGGTTGAAACAGGCTACTTAATTTTAAATTACTCAAAAAACATTTTGTAGTTCTTCTACCAAAGCAGAATTTTGGTTAAAAAGCTATAATAATAAAAAAAAGCTATAATCCAGTTTAAGAAATGTAATTAAACTTCTGGAACTCAGAGAACATTCCAAAATGAGAAAACAAGACAGAATCCTACAAAATGAGTTTTGCTTGCTCTTTCAAGAATTCTACAGCTGTTTAGGGTATAACCTAAACTACCTAATCCTATACTACTCAATCTAGGGGGAGATGGAAGGACAAACAGATGTCAAAGAATGATGAAAATATCTACACACATTTTACCTATAAAGATTATTATAAATAGGGTAATGAGGTATCCACCTCAAGCTGCTAAAAGCAGGAAAGATCAGAGAAAGGCAAAAATTTTCACCGAGTCTAACTGCTATCTTCATCTCCAATAACTACGTTACTTTATACCAAATGAGAAGTTACAGCTTCCTATTCTGTGTTTAAGAATTCACTCCACTCTCCTGACTTTAAGTGGTCTGTGGAACTGAAATACACCAAAGTAGACACAATTCTATCAATCCACCTTCACTCAAAGAAATGGATAACAGAGCGGTTCCATCTGCCTGAGGAGCCTGAATAAAAAAGTAGTAACACACTATTTCTACCACTACCAAAAAAAAAAAAAAAAAAGAAAAGCAGCCATTTGCAAAGAATATGAAAAAAGCTTCAATCATAAAATTTTCCAAAAATATATCAAGTGAGACAATTAAAATTTCACTTGTTGACCAATGTCCTTCAAAACTCATTCAATGATCACTAACTGCAAGTAATGAGTGGCATCATTAGGCAGAACACCTGATACCACAATAAACCTTAACAAACTTTTTAAATAAAAGGTTATTATGAAAATAGGAAATGACTCACTGCTTAGAGATATCCATATAACTTTCTCTCTAGCACACACACAAAAATCACCAAGATCCATTAGGCATGAATGAATAAACAAAATATGATATTGTAACCATCTGTGTGATTTTGGTCTATGTAACAGGAGCACCTATGCTGGTTTCTGAGTCAACCATTAGTCTAGAGAACCCTTTATTGCTTGCTGAATGGCATTCGGCAATTTTCTAATTTTTAGTAAGTTAAATGGAGATCTCTCTGTACTCGGTTAGGCACTGTATTATGAATAACAGTAATGCTTTCAAAATCTTGGAAAATCTAACAGAATAGCACTAGTCCTCCGAGGTGTTCACAGGTCCAGGAGGACTGGGGGATGTGTTTCCGGCATCAACCTTTACTTAACTTCTCTAGGTACTCGTATTCTCATCTGTAAAATCAAGAAATCATATAAAAGCACTTATTCACTGAGTTGAGAGAAGTAAATAAATGTACAGGTGAAAGCACTTGGCAAACAGTGTCTGGCATATAATGAGCAATTTAACATTGTTTAGTTTCATTGTATCCATACATATCTGATTAAGAAGAAACAAAGGTTGTTTTCAATTAGATAGCAGAGGGCGATGGAGATAGAAATCTCAAACCGGCAATTAGAAGTCATTAAATCGTCACAGTACAGAGCCGTGGGCACAGCAGCAAAACAAATAATGAATACCACGTTCACCAATGACGTCCGGAGACCAATGGGCTAGAGACAGTCTGTAAAAATGAAAAAGTACCTCCAGCTTAGGTGACACCGAAACTTTGCAAGTCAAGACGGCCCTCCACAGAGCGCACACCCAACACCAGGTCCACCCGCCGGTTTCTCATTCCCGCCCCCGAGCCGCGGGCGCCGAGCTCAGGCGCCGCCCGCCCTCGCAGACTGGCCGGGCCGGGGATGCTCGGCGAGGGACGGCTGGACCGGGCAGGCGGCGCAGGTTCCGGTGCCGCCACGGAGGCGCCCGGCCGGAGACCCGGGAACCGGGCGGCCGACTCCCTGCCCTGCCGTCCCTCCGCGCCTCGCCGCCCTGCGGCTGCCTCCCAGAGTCTCACCGGCCGAGCTTAACGGATGCGCCCCGCCTTCGGGCTCCCGCTGGTCTGTCCTGCAGTTCACCGCCTCCAGCCAGCGCCTCCGCTTCCCCTCACCCTCGCGGGGGCCAGGAGGAAGCCAGCTAGCCTCCCAGTCTATTCCCGCCCACGCCTCCCTGCCGCCACCGGGAAGCCGCGCCCGCCCCCTGGCGGTGGAGGACCAAACGAGACGCGCCCGCGCAGGCCGACTGCGGGAAGGCCAGAGAGCCCGCCGCCCAGCCTTGCTCAATTGGGACCTGCCACGTGGGAGCTGCCGCGGCGCCGGCCCAGCCGCCTGCAGCTGGGTAGCACGCCCTGGGGGAAGGAAAATGATCACGGCCTTCTCCCTCCCACGCACGCACACAATCCCAGTCTCAAGGGCAGAAATTTTAAAATGATCGGCCTCATCCTAGAGATCCATCAGTAGGAGGGTGGTGCTATCGACCTAGGCCAGGAGATTAGGTCATTGTCCTTTGACTGCTTGAACATTGGGTAGCAGATGGTGGAAATCCTTCAGGTCTGGTGTTATAGTCTGGTAACCCTTAATGTATTACCTAAGGAGAAAAATAGTGCTTGCATTTTGCATGTCATTTTTGTCTGTTTAAAATCTTAGCAACTTAACGAATGTTTTTCCCCCTCTTTTAGGACATTTTTTCATGATTGTGTTGATAACTAGGAAATTAATTCATATTTTACAGTACAGAAACTGAGAACGCAAAATTATTTCATAAACAAGATTCATGTTCTAGGATAAATCTTAACTGTTATTAACTAGTCTTAGAATATTGGGACAATCCATGGTCCCAATGAAATCACATTAAATAAATAATATAGTTTGACAATAGTGGTTATTCTACCAAATCTCTTCTTTCCTTTAGAAATATAAAATATTCAACCTAAACAATAGCTATGAATTCTAGAATACTTGATCCAGGGCTCTGGGAGGAAACCAGTGTATATATTCTGAGTGGCTTCTATGTCCCAAATACTTTGGTAGGCCTTGATGTATGCATTTTTCACTTGACAACTCAGTCAAAGTAGATATTATTTGTGTATTTCTTTAACAGATCAAAAAAACTAAAACTCCAAAACTGAGCTTAAATAACCTGCTCCAAAATACAAGGTAGTAAGTTAGGAAGTTGGAATTCCAGCCTATCTCCAAAGAAACAGTAAAGCTCTTTATTATGTTACCAAAACACACAGCATTTATAGTATACAGGCCTCCCTTCAACCCTAGGTCCTATTGAAAGAATTTATAAAGACCCATAAGTAAGGCAGTCAGGGCCTATTTGTGACAGAGCTTTTAGCTGTATAACCCAACTGACCTGTGTAAAAATCCCATTTATTGTAGTCTGATACCATTATTACTAAAGCAATTCCTAATGTGTACTTTGTGTGATCTCCTGCTCTCCACTGACCAGAAACTATAGTTTAGAAACCTTCAGTACATAATGAATTAATAACAGTGAGTGGAGTAGAAACTCCCTACTGTTAACTTGTCAGGAAGTAAGAGAAACAGAGAAGTCATCTGGATTAATGTTTAAGTTTCATAATACAGAAGACTTTACAGCTCCAGGAGGCATAACTAAACAGCTGTCGCTATGTTACATAATAATAGGTTACATACAATTTTTATTTTTAAAGCACATGCATTTTTATGTATTTATTGTGTTAGGGATTTTTCTAAGAATTTTATATGTATGCACTCATTTAATTATCAAAATAATCCTATAGATACACAAAAAAATAAATGAAGTACTTCAAGGGAATATTGTGCAAGGTCCTATTGCTGGGACCTCACAGAGCCAAGATCGAAACTCCAATGCTTAACTTCAAGCCCATTTCTTTTGTTTGTAAAGAATATTCATTCTCTCTTCATTGGGTGCAGGGTATTTTATGATTCTACAGTCTATACTATTTATCATATAAAGATTGGTAATACAAAATTTATAAAAAGCCTCAGAATTTTAATTGGCCCCATTATCATTTTAATTCTGTATATAGAGTAGGCAATTGTATAAAATATGGCAACCAATAATTCCTCTCATTCCTGTAAGTTTATTCCACTTTTACCCTCAAGAGGTCTTGCTTAATACCCTCCTCTTAAAATCACCCAGGCCCTAGGGCTTTTTCCTAGCAGTAGGCTGCTGTGGACATACTACTAGGTGGTTTCTGAGTTTAGATCTTGGAGTTTTGTAGCTTCCATTTTCAGTCTCGAGACCCAGTCATCATATAAAGAAACTCAGACAAGACTACTGAACAATGAGAAACTACGTGCAGAAATGGGGGCAGAGGTTGCTAGCTATCCCCAAACCATTCCAACTGTCCCAGCTGAGACATTAGACATGTAGTGAAGCCATCTTAATTGTAGCCTACAGTGGTTTAAGTTTTAGTTCCCTAAAGGCCAAGGTCACAGTGCCAGCCTGTGATGGTGTTGGGAGCTGGCAAAACCTTCAGGAGACGTGACATAGTAGGAAGAAATTAGTTCACCAGTGGCATGCCTTGAAAGGAATACTGATTTAGAATCTGGCCACTTCCTTTCTCTCTTGCTTCCAGGTTACCATGAGGTAAGAGCTTCCTCCACCATGTGCTCTGATCATGAGGTGTTACCTTGTCATAGGCCTAAATGATAGGCCAAGCAACCATGGACTAAACCCCTGAAATGGTGAGCTAAAGTAACACTTTCCTCCTTATAAGTTGATTGTCTTATGTAGTACATAATCATTTCATACACTGTGTGTTGTCACCAGAAAGCTGAGTAATACAGTCTCAGCTAAGCTACTAGCTGAATTCATAGCAAAAGTGACATCAAACAGTACCAGCAGAACTGCCCACTGAGACCAGCTGACTTGCAGAATATTGAGAAATAGCATGGATATTTTTTAATTTGCAAAATAATGTGATAGTTTGTCATATTTGTCATATAGCAAGAAATGACTGAATCGTGCTAAAACGGGTTTGGGGGTAGGTTGGGGAGCTGACCAGCTCTGGGAGGACTACTTGAAATGTTAAAACATGTTTACATTGGATTATAAATTCCAGCTCATGGAGAGAGCCAGGATCTCATCTAGCTTTTAAAACATAGCAGGAAGGGGGGAAAACAGAATAACAAACACAAGAGTAAAAGTGACAAATTTCATGTTCATATTGGGTAAAATACAGAATTTAAGTGTGGATTAAAACCTGTTCAGAATTTTCATAAGAACGTGCATTCAGATGTCTTGACTTCTTTCTTACCTATAAGAGTAAAATAATACAGTTAAAGAAGCTGCCATACAGAAATCACAGCACTGTATTTGATACATTTGCAATAAAGTCTACAAGATTACTTTACTATGAGACATCTGTAAAATGCAATGCAAGCCAGACAGGCTTGTCTGTAATCCCTGGCTACTTCAAGGCTGGACCAGGAAGATTACAAAACCTCATTTCAAAATAATTTTTTAAATGGACTGGGGAGGTACTCAGCAGTAGAGCATTTGCCTAGTTTCTATAAAGGCCCTGGGTTTAATCTCTAGTAACACACACACAAAAATACAATGCAATCAAATATTATAACAAATGTGTCTTTGTGTAAAATGCACTCTAAATTTTTAATCTCTTAATGACTTTTCTAGAAACATACTGTACAAGAAAATTGTAGATATAAAAATTTAGATTTTTAAATGCTATCCTTTTGATTTTGCTTCTAGGGGGTTCTGGTTTGAAGTAAATATTTCTATAGATCTTTCAAAATGGGAAAATCTGGCATTTTTGTCTAAATTATAAATCATATTAGATGATATACTGTATATGTAACACACAATTCAGAAATGTATTGAAATAGTGACTACAAAGTAATGTCCTTGTCCTTAAAATTATCTACAAATGTGTATTATAAATAATTATTCAAATTAGTGGTTTTTCCAGAAGAACATAATTTGTCTTATAAAATATTTCTTTTTTGGGGGGGTGCTACTGGGGATTGAACTCAGGACCTTGCACTTGCAAGGCAGGCACAGTGCCACTGAGCTAAATCCCTGGCCCCAGAATATTTCTTCTAGAAAAATTGCAGAATCAGTATCATAATCTAAAAATTCTTTTTTTTTTTTTTGGTACTGGGGATCGAGCTCAGGACCTTGCACTTGCGAGGCAGGTGGCGGAATCACTAAGCTAAATCCCCGACTCTAAAAATTCTTTTAAAAAAGTTTATATGACAGTGTTAACTATTTGGAGCTTTTTTGTTTGTTGTTGTTGTTGTTGTTGTTGCGCTTGTTTTGAGACAGGGTCTCACTATGTAGTTCAGGGTGACCTTGAACTCACTATGTAGCCCAGGCTGGCCTTGAACTCACAGCAATCCTCCTGCCTCAGCCTCCAGAGTGCTGCGATTACAGGTGGGTGCCACCACACCTGGCCTTATGTTAACTATTTGTAATGCTGGACAATGGTGCAGAAACCATGGATCAGCCAAAACATACACACACACACACACACACACACACACACACACACACACATCTTGCATAAACATAATAAATATATAATCTATAGTTATTTTAAATTTTATATTTGTCAGATATTGGGAGGGAAATTTTAAGTTTTCACCCACACAGTGCAAATTAGAAAATGTTATCATACTCTAATATTTCTATAATTCTAAGTAAATATAATAGTTAAGTCTCAAGTGATCTAAAGACACTTCTGTCTACACTCAAGAAAAAATATATTGGCCAGAAAACTCTCATATAGAACTAAACAAATTTTGTGTTCTCCTAAAACATAATTACTCAGATCTTTAATTTCAGTTCTTGATTAAGGAATGAATATGAGAATCCTTTAGTCTAAGCACAAAAGAACTCACCCAGACTGTAGTGTTTTCATTAAACATGAAAATATCTAGTTATGTTAAATTGGAATGCATTGTTTACTTTGAAAGGCAAAACAATAGGAATATGGGTATTAAAACATCATCATCTGTTAAGATCTATTATCTAGTGTGTGTCATTATTTTAGACAACTAAGTTAGGTAGACATATTATAAGCAGTCAGATTGGACTGAGTCCTCGAACAAGTTAGTGCACAACTGTGGCCCAAGGCACATACATCTGTTGGAGCTCAGGCCTCAAGATAAAGATGGAATAACCAGGCCTGTATACCTTCCCAGGGGATAATTGGCATCACCTGGTCCAATAAAGTCTAGATAGACATCAGTCACCCCGGTGGATGACCAAGACCCCCGATCCATCCCTTCCTAAAGAAGGTCTTTGTTCTTTCCATATACACTTGCTACGTGACCTGCTTCCCATTGGATCAATATTACCTAAGCTGCTATACTTGTAATTTTATTGGTTGATCATAGTTTTGACCTTCCTAGTACTCATCTTGTGATTTGGGTCTATAAAACTTCCATTGAGAAGTGAGTTCATTGGCAACCCACTTTCAGGTCCCCTCCTGTCTCTTAGGAGCTATCTCTTTCAATAAATATTTCCTACTGGGCTGGGGATTTAGCTCAGTGGCACCACACCTGCCTTATAAGCATGAGGTCCTGAGTTCGATCTCCGGTGCCGGAAAAAATAAATTTCCTACTCTTAACCCCTGTTGCTCCTTAGAATTCATTCTTCGATTTTTTGGAACACAAACTCAGTGTTATCTGACATCTAGCAGGTTGGGAGTTACATTTAGTTCCCCTATATCATCAAGGTCTTTACAAACAGTTCTGTAACAGTCCAGAAGCCAGAATCTCATGTGGCAAAATAGGTCTAAGAAATATACAAGTAGCAACACAAATTGATAAAAAAAACCCAGAACCTACTGAATTTATTGTTGTGATCTTGGTGCAGTGTTATCTACTCTTTTCATCCAATGTCATCCACTTTTAAATTTGTAGGACCTTGCCAGAGACCCCTGCAGTTAGGTTCTAGTACCCACCTGCCCAGTATAGGACACAGGCCTGTGGAAAAAAATATACTAAGAGACAGAACTAACAGAGAGAAAGTGGGGAGCCAGGATGACCAAAGTTGGTGCAACTGACAAAGGCGCTGGCCAGTCTTCGGCCCTGACTTTTATTGCCAATCAGTTGGGGTAAAGGCAAGCTATGGGCAGTTTCTACAGAAATTAATGTAAGTAAGGCTCATAAAGGACAAGAGAAAGCATTCACGAATTAGGAACAAAATAGACCAAATATATGGTTGTAATTAGAACACTGTCTTTCTAGTCAGAATGTTGTGGTTGTGGGAATGGAATTTGGATGCGAGTTACTTTGACTTCGGCACATAGACTTCAGCCAGACTCGCTTCTAAAAACAAGCCAATTGTGGGATTAATTCTTCACAGCCTGCTTTGGGCATAATCAATATTACGGTCCTCTCCAGGACCTTTTTCCTAGTATCACTTATTTCAATATCAAAGAATTAGGTGGAAATATTAGGACCTGAAAGAGTTCCATTGACCTTTGAATGTTGCAAAACTAACAGTATTTCATGTGTAAGCATGACTGTCCTTGATATATTTGTGACCTATATAGGGAGCTTTACCTTCAAATTTGTTTTGTTAATTGCATTTCCAATTCTAGGTCAGTTTGTATTGCAATATCTCTACTTCCCCCACCCTCCAAACATATTACATCTGAGCTTATTCTGAAATTGTATCCTGATCAAATATAAAAAGTTAATTATGAACGCTTTGCTGTTCTTTTTGCTTTGTTTTCTGCACTTTTAAAATATTTTCTGTAGAACTGCTGTGGCCTCACTGAGACTTGGTTCATATTTTAAAGTGTAATTTATTTATCCAGAGTCTGCTCAAATAGAGCATCTGGTATTTTGTAGAGTTCAATTCAATAATCAAATTTTCCATTTTTATTCATGAAGCTAAAGCCAGGGAAATTGCTCACTTTGCTGAAAATCTAGCAGTGAGAATTTTAACCTTCATATTCTACAGATTCCAAAATAATCTCCTCTTCCCAAATCGCTCTTCTTTTCTGTCTCTCTGGCCTACCCTCTGTGCTAAGTGAGAGAGACATATTTGGATCCTGGATACTCATTGACCTTGGGCAAGTTGCTCAATCTGTCCTAGCCGTTCCTTCACCATTTTTAAAATTTGTTTTAACATTGTACTTAGTATAGTTTTTAGCATAGGAGATGAAACTCATTTGTCACATTGGATCAGTGGGCTCAGAGAATTTTTAAATATCCTCACTTCCTTTTCCCTGTTTTATTTGCAGATGATGAGCTATCTCCTCATCAGTTCAGGCTGCCACACATCCTGAAACTCATGTCAATGGTGTTCCTTTAATGCTCCCCAAGACTCTCCAGACTCAATTTTGGTGAGGGTTTTTTGTTCAGTTCTTTTCTGCACTACCCCTCTCATGAAGGTCACCTCTCCATTGGTGCTCAGGTTCATCACTGGTCTGTTTACCTTTTTCCAGGATTCCAGAGACCATGCTATTATCTGTGTCTTAATACTTATGCTTCCTACTCTCCCAAATCCTTCACTCCTTTTCCACAGCTTCTCACCCATCCTGAAGGAAATCAAGTAACTTTTGTATATTAACTTTGTATCCTAAAACTCATTTTATATATATTAGTTCCAGAGGTATTTTTCTCAGTTCTTTCATATTTTCTATGGATGATCATGTCATCTGCCAACAAAGACACTATTATTTCCTCTTTGTGAATCTGTTTACCTTTGATTTCCTTTTCTTGTCTTACTATCTTGGTAGCATCTTTCCAGTATGATGTTGAAATGAAGTGGTGAGAGGAGACACCCTTGCCTCCATCTTGTAACCTGCACTACCAAATGGAATTTTCAAAGTTAGATTTTTCCTTGTAGAGATAAACAGTTTCTGCAGACCTTCCCCCCCGCACATAACCAACATTTCTTCCTGTCAGCTGGAAAGAAGTGACAGGATATTGGACATGAGCCAGAGAGGTTGGAGCCCAGGTTTCATCCCACAAAGAAAGGGAAATGAAGCAAAGATGACTGGGAATGATAAAGCAAGTGTGGAGATCCCTGTCATCTCCCTGTGTTTCTCATACCCTCTGTTCTTCACTGTAAGAGACCCTTACCCACCTGTAAATGGTGAGATGGTGATTTGAGGCAAATACGCCCCCTCATCTCTTCGGAGCTAGCTTTGAATAAATATCCTTTTTCCTTTTTTACCCAAATATATGGCCTCCTTTGATTTGGTCAGCCATGAGCCGACGAACCTGAATGTATGAGCCTAAATGGCCAGTAACAATCTTAATAGGAAAATTTCAAGTTCCTTATCATTAAATACAATGTTAACTGTAGAATTTCTTTGTTTGTTTCGTTGTTGTAGAAGTTCTTTATCAAATTGAGAACATTCTCTTGAATTCATAGTTTGCTGAGAGTTTTTATCATGAATGAGTGTTGGATTTTGTCAAATGCTTTTCCTGCATTTGTTATCTTTTATCATCGTATGATTTTTGTTCTTTAGCCTGTGGATGTGATGGGTTACATTATTCAATTTTCAAATGTCAAACCAGCCTTGCATACCTGAAAAATATCTTACTTAGCTCTGGTGTATAATTATTTCTATACATTGTTGGAACCAAATATTAGGGGTCCATAATTTTCTTTTCTTGCAATGCCTTTGTAAGGTTTAGGATTGGCATAATTCCGATCTCATAGAATGAGTTAGGAAGTATTCCTCCTGTTTCTGCCTTTTAAAAGAAATTTTAGGGACTTGTTATACTTTCTTCCCTAAATGTTTGGTAGAGTTCACCAGTGAATCCATGTGGGGCTAGGGTTTTCTATTTTGAATATTATTATGGATTCAGTTTATTTAATATATAGAGAGCTATTCATAGTGCCCATTTATTCTTGAAGAGTTTGACATATATTTGACAAAATTGATCCATTCATCTAAGTTATCAAACTTGGCATATAATTGCTCATAATATCCCTTTATTATCATTTTACTGCCATGAAATTTGTAATGATGTTCCCTCACTCATTTATGATATTAAGAATTTGTGCTTTCTTTCTCATTTTCTGAATCTCCCATTCAGGAGATTATTGATTTTTCAAAGAGCTAGATTTTGGGTTTCTTGGGCCATTCTTTTAACTGAATCTTTTGTTTAACCCCTCTATCTTTCTACTCAAACTTGCTTTTTTTCCCCATGTTTATTTTGTTTTGTTTTGTGATACTGAGGGTTAAATTCATGGCCTTTCACATGTTAAGCAAATGTTCTACCTCTGAGCTATTTCCCCATCCCTTTTTAATTTTTATTTTGAGGCAGCGCCTCACTGAGTGGTCTAGGTTGTCCTTGAACTTGAGATATTACTGCCTCAGCTAGTTTTCAAATGTCAAACCAGCCTTGCACACCTGAAAAATCTCTTACTTAGCTCTGATGTATAATTATTTCTACACATTGTTGTATCCAATGTTTAGTGGTCCTTAGTTTTATTTTCTTGCGATGGCCGATTACAATAGCTGACTGAGATTATAAGCACAGGCCAGCATGCCCTCCAGCAATGACGGACTTTTTAGCATTCACCCCTCTACATTATTGCATTCTTTTTACTTTATGTTTGCTTTGATCTCTGACTTTCTGTTAGGGGTTTTCCTCAGGTGCCAGGTGACCCTTGGATCAGCATATGTTAAAGAGTGAGCCAGTAAAGGTTTTTATGCAGTTGTGGAATCACAGAATAAGAATCACTGTTTGGGGTTGATCTGAAGACTGTAATATCAACCACAGAGATAGTTATTTCAATAGTATGTATGTAATTTATTTCTAGTCTATCAAAACTCCTGTCCAAGATTTATGCAACCTGACGTAGTCAGGTGCTTTACTATTCCCTGACTCATTCCCTCCTTTCCTCTGTTAACTCTGCTGCAGTCACATTGACCTTACTGCCCCTCAACCTGCCAGGCGGACTCATGCCTTGTGGACTTTATACTTGTAGCACTCAATAAATATTGCTCAAAGAATGAATAAAGAGAAGACTAGCATGATTAGTGTAATAATGTCCCTGGAGAATAAGTACTTAAGCAAATAAAATACAACTGGAGATCAAAACACAATTGCTTGTCAAAAACTTCATTCTAAATTAAAAAATTAAATATTTTATGAAGTGCTGTTCCTTGAGAAGCTATCTTCATCACTGTGTATACCATATATATATATATAATTTTATAAAAAATATTGTACAGTTTCTAATTTAGTTCAACAAAAAAAAATGCATCCTTCCAATATACCATGCATTGTGTTTGCAACTAAGTTTACCAAGGTGATAAAACACTATTTTGTGCATGAAATAACTGACTAAACTAATCCCACAGTATTAGTCACCTTTCTGCCACCATAACAAATACCCTGACATCATCAGATTGTAGGGAGAAAAGGTGTACTTTGCCTCACAGTTTTAAAATTCTAGTTTATCATCCACTGGCCCTGTTGCTTTGGGGTTGTGGTGAGGCAGTACATAATGGAGGGAGCATGTGGCAGGGAAAGAGGAACAAGGGGGGGGGGCAAGGCAGGGGCCGGGCTGCCCTCTCTGAGGGAATGCTTCCAGTGACCTAGGGATGGAGCCGTGCCTCTTAAGGACCCACCACTTCCCAAGAGTGTCACCCTGTGGTACCAAGTCTTCCTCGTGGGTCTGTGGGGGACACTCCAGATCCAAATGATAACACTAACTATAAATGAGTAAGAATTAATGGCAGAAAGGCTTGATGGCCTTGATGGCAGAAAGGCTGTTGCATTATTTTTTTTACAGTGGAATCTCTACATAATTTTATTTTTTTTGAGCCAAAACATTTATTGGTACATTTTAGATATACCTAATGATAACATTCCTCTTAGGGAATTTGTACCTTCTTTTTTCCCAATTCCCTCCTCCTCCCTTTGACCCCTCTTCCTCTCCTTATTTACAAGTTTTGTTTCCATTTTTTCCTTCTATTCTCTCTTTTTTCTTGTCCCTTCTTTCCTTTCCCTCTCCCCTTTCCTTTGTTCCCTTTCTCACCATATTCACACAGCCTTTTCTCCCCCCTGCCTATGAGTCCACTTTTGATCTGTTTTCTTCACATGATATTCCCCTTTCTGTTTTTTTGCATTTATGTCCACAAACTATAGAATTTGAATGGTTTTCTTCCTGTTCTTCTGGTTTTGTACACACATTTCACATCTTTTCTCCCATCTCTATAGACTAATGATCTAGTTCTTCTTCTGAGAGTAGTTAAATGAGGGACTTAATTTTCCAAATTGGCTCTTCTGCATTAATTTTTTTTCCTTGACTATTGGCATGCCTTGTATTTAGATGTCCCCCTGCAGCCTTATGCAGATGAGGTGGGGCTTTCTTTTTCAGAGGTGGCTGAATCCAGAATGTGTGATGCTGGGATTAGGGGCGTGTGACTGCTAAACCACTACATGTGAGTGATTGGCTTGGCATCACCTTAATCCTGGTAGTTTGCATGGGATAAAAGGGGCAAAAAGGGATGCTACTAAGTGCCTCCTTTGTTGCTTTTGCTGCCTTCCACTGCCATGAACTGTTGCTCCTCTACCATGTGCCACCCTGCCTTGAAGCCAGTTGATCATGGACTGAAACATCTACAAACTGTGAGCTAAATAAACCCCTTCCCCTCTAACTTTGGGTGTCGGGTATTTTGTCTCAGCAAGGAGAGAAAAGTAACACAGCTATATCATAATTATTCCTATGTTTTCTTTATGGGACTAGACATGCAGCACTAATAAATAGAATGTATCTGTTCAATAGCATCTGTACAAGTTAGAGGAAGAAGGTAGTTTTGATTGGTGAGCAACTGTGAGATCCATCACTCAGGGACTTGGACTCCAGACCATTTGCTCTGCCGTCTTCTAGGCTTTCACTGTACTCTATATTATAGGCTACAGGAACAAGACATGTGGAGGAACAGTACTTCTGCAAGTGGAACACATTGCATCTGTTCATTTCCCACTGAGAACACTGTCACTTCCTCACATCCAGTTGCACAGGAGTCTGATCATCTCCAGCTGGGTGGAAATGTGCTAGACAAAATTCTACTTTATAAAGTAGGAAGGATAATGTTGGTAGACAATCAATAGTGCATTCCAGTTATCTCAAAATCAACAAATACTATACAAAGAAATGGGCTAATTTTCAATATGGCTTTATATCTAGCTTTATATGTGGCTTTAAACTAGATCCTTTTGATCAAAGATTGATTTCATTTGAGGAAGAAGTAATTTCCAAAGGGGAAAAAAAATAATTCATCAAACTGAGCATGTAAACATGTCAAAATTACCAGCATTTACGTACTCAAATGCTAAAATAGATAATTCTAAAAATTTAGTAAAAAAGGTTTATTTTCATAGTAATTATTCATAGTGTTTAAAAATGAGAAACAGTAGTTTAATAAAACACCTTTATGAAACAAATAGAAATTTTCCCTATAATTAGACCAATTAAAAAATTAACATACAATATAGCCAGGGGTTTAGCTCAGTGGTTCTGGGCCTGCCTTGCAAATGCAAGGACCCGAGTTTGATCCCGGGTAACAAAAAAAAAATTTATACACACATGAAAAATTAGCATACATCCTAAGGATCTTGATTACTTCTTCATATTTTACAAAATCCAAATAAAAAGTTATGGATTAAAATATAAAGTAGGAAACTTTTAATAAAAAGGGTACTTTTGATAGACAAAATTCTTTAACCTAATAAATCTAATTAATTCTGAATGGTTATTATCACTGCTTGAGAAGAAGCAGCAAGCAAAATTCTTGCCAAACTGTGGGTAGACCTATATTTTCCCCAACCTACACTCTTTATTTTTGTCCCTTAGGAGCTGTTAATTACTTTACATTTATAAAACTACAGAATTTTATCCCTATCAAATTTCATCATTTTCTGTTGGAATGACAGGTAATGTCATAGACTGAATGTTTCTGTTCTGTCCCCAAATTCATATATTGAAGCCCTAACTTCCAATGTGATGGTATTTGGAGGCAGGGCCTTTGGGAGATACTGTAATTAGGTTGGAAAGAGGTCTTGATGGCAGAGGCCTCCATGATGGGATTAAGAAGAAAAAGAGAGCAGAACTTACCCTTTCTCTCTCTTGTGAGTACACATCAACAAAGTGCCTATCTGTGAGTCAGGAAGGGAGCCCTCACCAGCGTACTTTGATCTTGGACTTCCCAGCCTATGAAGAATAAATTCCTGTTGTTTTACTTACTTAGTCTGTAGTATTGTGTTATGGCCATGTCAGGGTTTGGATCTTAGTATCGCCCTTGGCACTTTTTGGATGTAGTAGAACATTTAAGAGGTGGGGCCTACTTGGAAGTCTTCGTGTCCCTAGAGGGATACCTTTGAAAGGCATCATAAGACCCAGCCCCTTTCTCTTATGATCTTTTTGCATTTTCTGGTCATGAGGTGAAGGGTTTTGCCCCACCATGGGCTCTTGATGTGATATGGTGCCACAGGCCCAAGGCAATAGGACCAACTGATCATGTACTGAAACCTGTAAAGCTGTGAGATAAAGTACACCTTTTTTCTTTGTAAGTTGATTATCTCAGGCATTTGTTTCAGTGCCAGAAAGCTTGGTTATCACAGCTTCCTGAGCTGACTAAGGTAAGTTAAAATCATAGCTACTGACAGAAAAGAAAAAAAAAACTGTGCAAAAAGAAAGGTGCATTAAATGTGAGGGGTTAAATAACAATCTGGCATAAGCAGGAACATAAGTGTTATAGAAATAGAACATCATAACTGTATGTTTAATTTTCAGCTAAGGACCTACACAAAGAGTGATTTTTTTCTGCCAAATGGAGGCCTGCCAGAACTTAACCTAATGCAGCAATATGGTAGAGAACATTACTCAGAAAGGGGAGCAAAAAGGTAGGAGGGACAGCACTGTTAAAAAAAGACAAACCCTTAGGGATAAGCCAAGAAAAATCATTAGGTATATGAAAGTCACTTTCTAGTTCTGTAAACTTGGGGATGTTATTTACCTCTCTAACCCTCAGCTTTATCCTCAGTGAAGTAGATATAATACTACCTACCACAGAGTGTAGGATTAATTGACATTTGTGTTCAGAGTGGGAAACTTGTATTTTTTGGTCAAAATCTCTCTCCAGAAATCTGAATTTCACAGAAAAATACATTGGGATGGATGTATTCTATGAGAGTTGTTACTGCTGAAATCTTGGGAGTCATCCTGTTTCCTGTCCCTTCTGACTTGATTTTTTAAAAGTATTTCCTTTGATTCTGTTAATAACACAAGCTTCTTGAAAAAGTCCATCATGCCATTGTTGATTATAACCGAAAAACCTATACTACAGAATATAAACTGATGAACACAGTTAGAGAGTAAATTCTTAAAAATCACATTTCTTATTAATTAGAATGTTTGTTGCTCAGAGTAGGAAAAATTGAATTATCAGATTTTAATCACAGAATATTGTCTTAACAAGAGTTTTTTTCCCTCTCATCTACTGTAGGATGCTTCAGTCTTTTCTTTTAGAAAAATAGTGTGTTATAGAAAAAAGAAAGAAAATTAAATTGGGACTAGATGACATAAATTCTAGTCTTGAATCTTCTATTAGCTTATTTTACACTTTGGAAACTCACCCAGCCTCTCAAAAAAACCGAATGTTGGACTGATGATCTCCAAAGCCCATTCTAATTTTAGGTTGTCCGCATATTTAACATTATTTTAATTTATCCTCATCTGTAACACTGAAAATCCACACTACACCATCTCATCCTTCACCACTCATCTTCCAAAACTCTTCCATTGGTTTGCTGGATAGTATAAAAATAAAAAGTATGATCCCACCTAAGGGACTCATAATTACTTTATTTTCTATATAGAAAGCGTAGAAGCCTTTGTCTCTTCTTATAGGTTTGCTTAAATCATCTAAAAGCCCTTCCCCACATGCCTATGTAATGGTAGCTAGCCTATTACTCTCTATCTACTATGATACCTACCCCCATTATACACACACACACACACACACACACACACACGTGCACATGCAGAAGATAATCACTGCAAGCAGCTGATTTTAAGTACATTACCCAATATGTCACATGAATTCTCTGTGTCATCCAGTAGTCTTACTCTTGTTTTCTGTCCCACACTCTTTAAATTTTCCCACTTCTTCTAAACTTCTTCTCATTTGGGATAATGAAATCAAGATTTTTTTTCAAAATAAATGGAAACTAGCAGTCAATAACTTCCTTAGATTCCCCACCATAAAATCTCTCTTCCTACCAGTAATTGAACCTGACTTTTTCGTCTTCTCTCCTGTTATACTTTGAGTGGGATTCGACTTCTTCTTAAGGTCTTACACCAGTTCTTGAGCTCTGAGTCTGTTCTCTTGCCTTCTCTAGAACCTTGATTCTTCAATTGTTTCATCCCACTGTATCACCAATCTCTTATTCTAACCAGCATGCATACATTCTTTAATGCCTCTATATAATATCTACAAAAAACCCCCCAAAACTCTACCTCTACTCACATATATCATACTCCTTTCTTCTTTCTCTGCAAAATTCTCTGAGGAGTTGCTTTTTCATGTTGTTTCCCTTTGACTACCAGCCACGCATTCCTTCTTCAAATCCCTCAAGTGTGGCTTCTGGCCTCTCCTGCCACTCTCGTTCAGTGAAAATTTCCATATTGATAAATCCAGTGGTCCTTTCTCTACTTTGGTTGCAATTACCTTTTCTTGCATTGAGCATGGCTGCTTTCTTTCTCATTTTCTCTTCTCTTGGCATCTAGGATACTTTATTTTTTCATCTTTTCTCTTGCCCATGACTGGCTCTTTTCTGTATCCTGATTCTTCCTTCTTATCTACTCAATCTTTAAATATTTAAACGTCTCAGGATTTGGGTCTCAATAATTTTCTTTTCTCTAAGTACATAGTATACTTGAGTAATCTCATCAAATCCCTTGACTTTAAAACAATCCAAATATAGCCATGTGTGTATTTCAGCTTTCCATCATTGTAACAAAATACCTGCTTAGAAGGAGGAAAGATTTACTTTGCCTCACAGTTTCAGAGATTTCAGCACATGGTCACTTGGCACCATTGTTTTGAGCTTGTAGCAAGGAAGAACTTTATGGTACAGAGTGTGTGGTGGAGCAAAGCTGCTGATCTCAGTGGGGACAGAGGAGGTAGAAGGGGCTAGGGTCCCAATATCTCCTTCAAGTTCCCACACCTAATGACCTGACTTCCTTTTAATAAACCTGACCTCTTATAGGTTCCACTAGTACCACTGGCTGCTGACTATGCCTTCAATACATATTCTTTAGGGAACTAGATTCAAACCATAACACCACCCTTGTGCATTTAGAATATAATCATGATTATATGCAGGATGAATGGATTAGAAATGTTGGATTTGGAGTTTTCCAAATAGAGTTATTACTTAGTCTCTGAGTCTCTAAAGATATAAGCACTCAAAGAAGAATAAAGGACAGAGATGTATTGCATATCTTCAAAGGAGAGAGAGAGAGAGAGACCGAGAGAGACAGAGAGAGACAGACACAGAGAGTGACAGAGAGACTATACTATAAAAGGAAAAAGTCAACTGAGTTATAAGTAACAAAAGAGTCGATAAAACAAGGAAGCAAGAAAAGAAATTACTAAGCCTCTCTCTCTAGATCAAGGAGAATAGGAGAAGTTAAGACCACCACAATAGACCAAACAGGTTCCTGATAGAAGAAAAATAAGATATTATTAAAATGAGTGGGAAGAGATAATAAAACAAATAATGGCACTTATCATAATGCTTAGTATTCAATACATTCTGTTGAATATTAATCAGACATTGTTTAGTGTTTACCTGTATCTTCTTTAATCTTGTGATATTTTAAACTCTGCCCTCAACTCTTCCTATATAGAGAACTTGAGTTCAATCTAATAGATGATATCTGGTGTCAAGAGCACAAGGATTAGCAACTTGGACATTCTTATGGCCTGTATCTGGATGTCCCCCCAAAGCCTCATGCAGTCATAGTGGGGCTTTTTCAGAGGTGACTGAATATACAATGTGTGATTGATAATGGTGCTGGGATTAAGGGTGTGTGATTGCTAAATCAGTCCACTGATTGGTTTGGCACCACCCTAATCCTGGTAGCTGGATACATATAAGAGATGGAAAGAGGCTTGTCTTGTCCCTTGCTGGCTTTGCTATCTTCTGCCTGCCATGAACTATTTCTTCTCTTTGATGCTTGTCTTCCATGGCACCCAACCTTGGAGCCAGCCAACTATGGACTGAAACCTCTACGAACTGTGAGCCAAATAAATCTTTCCTCCCTTAACTGTGGGCATCAGGTATTTTGTCTTAACAATGAGAAAAGTAACTAAGACAGACATGAATTCCTATCTTAAAATCAGAATAATGAGCACAGTATAGGCCTGTGGAAACAGCCAAGATTCAGTGAAGGAAGACCAAGAACTAACTTCAGATTCAAAAGGACAAAGGCAAAATTATGTTAACACTGTTGAGCCACGAGGTAGACAGGACCTAGATCGGTACAGTGCAATTCAGAACAAAAGTGAAGAGCAATGATTGATTTAATCATTCTACAATATAAATACATATCAAATCATCACATTGCACAGCAAAAATATATAATATATACAATTATTACTTTTTAATTAAAAATAAAATAAGAAAAGAAAAAAGATGAGGCTTCATGGAAGTATTAGTTTAACTTCACTCGTTTGCATTAATTCATGGTTTGTGAGTGGGTGTATTCATCTAGTTTTAAGAACTAATAAAAGACAGGGCTTTGCTTGTGGGCCTTTATCTGATAAGTAGAGATGATTGTTAGGTTTCTGATTATGAGATTTGGATCAGCTCTGATATTTCTTTGCTGATTTTTGTTTAGTTGATCTGTCTATTTGTGACAGTGGTGTATTGAGTTTCCTCATGATTGCATTAGTGCTTATCTGATTTTTCATAACCACTAATGTTTGTTTTATATAATTGGTATTTGGTACACATATATTTATAATTGTTGTCTCTTCCTCTTGGATTGTTCCTTAACAACTATGCAATGACTTTCTTTGTCTCTTTTGATCAGTCTTGCCTTGAAATTCACTTTGTGTGCAAATAGAATAGCTACCCCTGCTTTTTTCTGGGTTCCTGTTGCCTGGAATATTGTTTTCCTTCCTTTGACTTTCAGTCTATAAATTTTTTTATTTAAATGTGTTTCTCGTATGCAGCATATTGTTGAATCTTCTTTCTTTTTTTCTTTTTCTTTTTGGTACTGGGGATTGAGCTCAGGACCTTGTACTTGCAAGGAGGATGGTGGAACCAGTGAGCTAAATCCCCAGCCCTGAATCTTGTTTCTTATCCATTCTTCCAATTTGTTTCTTTTGATTAATGAACTGAGACCATTCACATTGATGATTAAAACTATAGGTATTGACTTTTCCATGTTATTATATTATTTTCCGTTTGTCGGTACCCTTTCTTTCCCTTCTATTTAATTGCTGGCCTTGCCTGGTGGATTTATTCTATTGGGAGTTTTAGAATTGTTGTCTTCATTTTTTTTTTCTAGAATATTCTTCAGAACTTTTTGGAGTGCTAGTTTAATAGTTATGAATTTCTTCAGGTGTTATCATGCAAGTATCTTATTTCTCTAACAATTTTGAAAAATAACTTTGCAGGGTACATCAATCTGGGTTGGAAGTTGTTTTCTTTTCTTTTTGAAATACTTTTGTCCAACTTCTCCTAGTGTTGAAAAGTCTGGTGTGATTCTGATGGGTTTTTCTTTATAGATGATATATTTCTTTTCTCTAATAGCTTTTAATATTGTGTTCTTTTGTTGAATTTCTTGAATCTTGACTACTATATGCCTTGGTATAGTTTTTTTTTTTTCTGATAATAGCTATTTGGAGTTCTATATGCCTCACTTATTTCTCTTCTAGATCTGATATTCTATCTTCCCATTGGTTAACTCTGCTGCATATACTTTCAATAAAATGTTTAATTTCCTGAATTTCTATTTGAGTCTGTTTTATGGAATCCATTTATTTTCTATGTTGGGCATACATAGTTTCCATGTCTTTCCTATTTTTTATCTGTCTTTTTTATCTGTATCTACTCTAGATTCACTAACCATTTTCTTCATTGTGGTGATCATCTCTTTAATTATCTGTGTAACTATTTCTGTTTTAGTTTTGTCAAGAGATTTATTTATGTGTTTTGAGACTTCTACTGCTACCATTTCAGAAAGTTCAGCCAGGTGGCTTTTGATTTCATATATCTCAATCCCCCCTGGATTTGCCATGGATGAGTTGGGGGTGAAGGGTTGCATCTTGCTTCCAAGTTTTCTCATTTTCTTTTTTTTGTTTATTTGTTTTCTGCAGTGAGGCTTATAAATTGCTTATGATAGTTAGCTTTATTATTAGTATCGAGACCTCTTAAGGAAATGACTACTTTTCAGAGATGTCTTCTAGGTATAGCTGATTTTGGTCTTTGTGTCTGTTCCAGAATCCTGCCTCTTCTGTTTATTAGAGATGCAATGCTGTAGCCTGTTTGGCCTAGGACCCAGTCGTTTGATATTGGATGGTAGTATTGTTTATGACACCAAGAAAATCTAGGTATTGGCATAGAAGGAAAATCAATTGATTGCAGCTATGCCTTGGCTAAAGTAGTACAATCAGTAATAACAATAGCAAGAAATAAAGACTGGAAAATCACAAACTGTAACTAATAATTTGCCAATTTTAATTCTAGTTACAAGATTTATATTTAACAAAATCTAAGATGAATCAGAAAATTATATACAGTAAATATTTACTCAGTAGAGCAATTTTTCCCCAAGGGGAGAAAATTTAAAAGAGAGTAGGGTTAAAAGTAGAGAAATGGAAAAAAAAAAGAGATCAGAAGCAAGGTTGAAGGACAAAGGAAGATAACCCAAGCCTTAGGAAACTGGTGAAGAGGACATGAGGGAAGGAAAGAAGGAGAAAACAAAAACAAGAACAAAACAAAACTAAGCTAAAAACAATGCTCACATTAAAAAAAAAACCCTAAGCAATAAAAAAAAATAACTGAACAAAAATTTTAAAATCCAAAAGCATTGAAAAAAGACAAAGAAATTTCTTTGTGACTTCAAGCCTGTGGTTATCTTCTGGAGCCTACAGTTTTGTGGCAGCTTTGTGTCATGACTCTGATCTCTCTGGTAGACATGGGAGGCAGTCATGGCCCAGATCTGTGCTGGATAACCCCAGCAAGCAGTAGGGTTAGGGCGGGGTCCCAGTTCTGGGACTTTCAAATCCACTGAAATTCAGGTTGAACCTGGCCTCTGATTGTGGGGGTGAGGACTGAGTTATTTAGCTTATAATTCTGTGGGTGTCTCTTGCTGGTATGACCCCAGCTCCCTGACCATGGAGCTCTCCGGTGGTTGTCCCTCACCTAGTCACTGTGGAAGTTTAACACTGACAGCCCTGAGATGAAGCCAACCCATGGCTACTCTGAGTACCAGGTTCAGTTGGCCCTTCCCTAAAATGGTGTCTGACCAAATACTCTTTTCAGAGGATATGGCAGACACTTGGACTGGAGTCACTCACCAGCTGTTGTAGTACATGGCATCCACTGTTCCGTTCCACTGATGCATTTCTCTGAAGTTGCCTGGTTATACTGTGTCTCTGCAGATTTGATCTTCCTTTCTCTTTCCATGAGACAGGAGCCTGGCAGAAAGTGCAAATGGCCTCTTCCTTTTTTCTGCATTGTGGTCTGTATCTTCAATTTCTCTAGACTCCAATTTTGCCTTCAGATCCTTCCTGGGTCCTAGGGACCTACCTCCTTCCTTCTTTTCTTCCTCAAGTTGTTATTTTCTAGTGTATGGATTCCAGATCTTGGAGCGGTTGATTTATGGCTGCCTGCTGCTCTGCCATCTTTCCAGAAGTTCCCTGTTTCTGGTTCTAAGTCTCAGGTTGAGATAAAGGTCTAGACTAAAAGGGAACTTGTCCAAGTAGAGAAATGGTTTTGATATAGGGGGAATAGTTGTAACTCCCAAATCTGCTAGATATCTGAGGCGCGAGGTCCTGTTCTCTAAAACTGAAGAATGAATTCTAGAAACAACAGAGGTTAAGAGTAGGAGAAATTTATTGAGAGAAAGACAGCTTCTGTCTAAAACAGACAGAAGGGGCACTGGAAAGTGGGTTGCTCATCCATCCTGCTAACTTACCTGTCTACAATAGTTTCATTCATTTATCCCATTTTAGTGAATAGTTTTTGGCACCTATCATCTACACATTTTTTCTGGATATTGGCTATAAACCACAGAAAAATAAACATAAAATTCTTATTACATTTTATTTGGGGAACAAAAAAAGCCATATTAAGGTTGCAATTCACTTCCTTTGTTCAAAAATACTGCCAATTATCATTTAAGAATTTAGAAAAAACTTAGGGTGTGGCTTCTTCGAAGGATTGCTTATTCTTTCCCATAGCTATGTGTTTCTCTGAAGAACGAAGATAAACAAAGGACAAAAGAAAAAAGAGCGAGATGCTCTCGTGAATGTTACTATAGCTGAGAGTACAACTCCAAGAAGCTCCCTGTGCTCTTGTACTCTTGAGGAAACCAGACAAGCCTAGCAGGATTTTGAAGAGGAAGGAGTCTGTGTCTGTGCTCTCTCCTGGGACAGAGTGTTCCAGGCTTTTAATCCCCTCAAATGGGTGTAGTCTGACATTTGCACTCCTCTTCCTATCAGTACCAGCTGGAATCTTCCCCTGGGGTGAGGGACTTTCTTCTTTATCTATATGAAGAGCTCCTGCACTGGTGCCTCTGACAATGATAGATGGCTTTTACTTAGTGCCTTGACAGATCGTTTCTCCAGAGCACTCTCACTTCTCAGCTCATGATTGATGCTTTTAATTAATGTCCTTCCCTTTAATTATCTTAGTAATTTGCAGAGAACTGTCTTTCCCTGTTGTCATTAGTACAGATAGCTTATATTTTATATGTTTCATTAGAAAATGATGTGGGAAAGGATAGTCTCTGACCATATAAAGGTGTTCCCCAAACCTTTCTCTTCCACAGGTATTATTTTTCTTAAAGATCCTCAGCTATCCCTACCAGGGCAATATTCTCATCTTTCTCTTATTTTTTCCTTAAGCCTATCTTGCCTTCTATTTAAATCTTTCTTCTATCTAAATCCTCTACTCCTATTCTAGGATCTCCAATCCTTTGTCTCCCTGGACTTCCAAATTTTTTTGAATCTTTAATTATACAAAGAATTTTATTTTTTCATAGTGTCAATCATTCTAATGTCAACTGAGGTCTAGGGCCTACCTTCATGCAATTGAATGAGCATAAACAAAAAAGGAACTGTGCAGGTAGCTCCTCTATAAGCTTGAGTCATCTGTTTTAATAGCAATATTTCCTTCCTGCTTCATACAAATGCATTGCAGCCCAAGGAAATAACAGAGGGAAGGTTTTGGTATGGAAAAAGATGGGTTTGGAATGGATGGACACAAAATTTCAGCAGGTTTTAGAGGAAAAGGTTTTTTGTCTTAAGGAGTGGAATATGGGGAAGGGATGAAAAGAGCTTCTAAGTTGGAGGTGGGTAAGATTTCTGTAGCGCTTTAGGTATAGGGGTAGATAGAAATTTAAAAGAGAGGAGAGTTTTCATTTATAGAGATAAAAAGAAATAACTACATACAGAGGGAGAAAAGTAACCTACCCCCCTTTCCAGCACTCTAAGTAGCACACTTGTATGGAGACAATGGAAAGTGTATACAAACCAAATATATCCAGGTACATTTTGGAAGAACAGTGTTGACTGGCACTGAAAAAGAAGTCAGGGGTGTACTGCAAAAGTATAAATGAACATTCTAATGCCACAATCGTTCTTGTTGCCTGTGGAATTGATGCTGCAATGAATCAGGATTTGAGCTCTAGGATGAGACAGAAAAATGAAAGCATGTTTTCCAGGACTCTAGGTTTATAAGGATTTGTAACAAGTTGATTCGGAACACTGGAATTTGATTCCATCCTGTTCTGGTCCCGTCCCCATCCCTGTCCCCCTCCAAGCAGTCCCCTTCCTCCTGCCCCTTCCCCTTGTCAAGGCAGTTAACTCGTCCCAGGAAGGATCTTTCAGCCACATGAAATTTTTGTTTTCTGAAATGTCCATTCATATTTTTGTCTTATTCCAATCCGGATATATAATGTTCAGAGCTCTTGTATTTGGAAGCTGGAAGGGCCCAGACTTTGAAATAGTGTCTTGGTTTCGCTGTTTTTGTTTTTCTTTTTTATTAAACTAAAGCTATATGAAGCTTGTGGATTAAACAATAAATTTCTAAATTGAAAAATTAAAAGAAGTCAGGAGTTTTGCTCATAGTGGGTTCAATCCAAACAAATCCTGTGACTGGCTTTTTAACAGATCTGACTAGTATTTCATGCTGCTTTAATCCAATTATAGCCCTTTTAATAATGTAGTAGTGCTATTCTGCAATATTTAACATGGAAAGTAAATGAAGCATTTCTGCATAGCAATGAAATACTTCTATTGTCATTAATGAACTGTACTTTGTTGGGTAAGTTTTTATTTGGCCATGTTATGACATAGCAAGATTTTACTTCTATAGATTGAATAGTCTTTATACTTTTTTTGGTAATTCAAGGAGAAACCTTAATTTGGGATGGTTGATATTCCTTTTTCTAGTCTATGAATTTTGTTAAGAATAATAACTGTATTATTATGGGGCATGTTGTACACACTTGCAATCCCAGCACTCAGGAGGCTGAGGCAGGAGGATCACTTAGAGTTCAAAGCTAACCTAGGCTACAAAACAAAGCTTTGTCTCTCAAAAAAAAAGAGAATTTGGGCCGGGGATTTATCTCAGTGGTGCCACCGCCTGCCTCACAAGTGCAAGGTCCTGAGTTCGATCCCTGGTACCAAAAAAAGTGAATTTTGCTTTAAAAGAATTCCAAGTTATTAAAGATGGGTGACCAGTACGTATTAGGTATTACAATACAATTATGAGGTAAGGGATCAAAGGTAGGAGCCCTGAGAATCTATCTCAGGGCTGACTCCTTCTCTTCCTTAGCCTCTCTAAATTTCTTTGAGGGATACAAAATGAACAAAATCAAGAAAAATTTAGGAAACTCAACAATGCTGGGTTACAAATCATCCAGACCTGTAAGTAGGTATCCCAGATATAGGAATTGAGACCAAGGAAGGAGCCCAGCTCTCTAACACCCCAAAATCTGTGTGGCAGCTTTCAATTCTTACTGCAGACTTGCTACAGCAAAAGTCCAATCATCTATATAGTACAGCCAATCTGGACAGAGTTCTGATACGTAACTTTTGTTTTTATTTTTCTATATTCATGTCAAACCAGGCCAAATGCATCATGTATCCAGGGGAGAAGAGCATTGTGGGTATCAGAATCACATGCCTCTCCCCTGAGACACTGCCCCTGCCAAATCTACTAACTAATGGTCCTCTCTTGCTGTGTTGTCCTCTGGCTAATTCCTTGTGACAGTATGCTGTGGAGGGCGGTACTGAGATCCCCAGTTGCTTTGTTGGTAGAATAAGGCCACAGTCTGGGGCTTCTGCTCTCAGCCTCTAAAATGAAGTGGTTGGTTTAGGTGATTTGTAAGATTCTTTTCAATTCTTACTTTTTGCAAAATAGAGTGAAAAGAAAAGTTTTGTTTTAAGTGGGTGTTTTTATTTATGATACACTTAAGTGTACAGAATAAATGAAGAGGTAATTTGAAGACTAATTTGATTAGGAAGGAAAGCTCAATGGGCCAATCGGTTTCAAAATCAATTTGGGGAGTCTAATTTTTCTAATGTCTAGCACTATCAAAATAGTTGCTAACTGCCAAACACCCCGCTTCTGTATGCTTAGCCAATATTGCTCCTCCTGTGTATTAAAAAATATTGCTACCATTGGTCTGTCCACCTGCAATATTCCAATGACTCTTAGTGCACATGTTGGGGAAGGAGGAAAGAGAAAACTTTAGAAAACAGGGAGTAGTCATACGCTGAATCTAAATGTCTAGCTCCAGAACCTGCCATACAATGATTTCTTCCAGGTACAGTTTAGGACCCTAGGACCAGCTTTAGGCCAAGATGTCCAAAATCACATTGGTCAGTGGTCTCAAATTTTCTGCAGTTGGAATCACATAGGGATCTTTAGAAATACTAGTGCTGGGTTCTTCCCACTTACTTTTTCTTTTTTTAAGAAGAGGAAAAATTTATTGGGAGAAAGACAGCTTCTGCCTAAGAGGAACAGAAGCGGGACAGGAAAGTGGGCTGCCCCTCTCCCCACTTTCACTAGACATTATAACTTGATTTGTGCGGGATGAGGACCAGGAATCTTAAAAGCTTCCCAGGTTATTCTAGGTTTAGAAACCGCTGGAATTTGATTATTAATTTAATCATGCTAAATTAGTAAAGTGAGCGGGTTTAACATCTGTAGAGTCTTTTTTTGGTTTTTTTTTGCAATGATTGGGTGTAAGTCACTGTGATCACAAGCAGGGATCACATGTTTTCATGGGATCACCCAGATTCTTAATCTCGCACTGCCTCCTCTGGTCTTCTCTCTATATGTCCTCACACCTGCGGCTTAAAGTTTCAGCATTCCTTGACCGAATGAAGATAAACTTGCCCACCTCATAGATTAGTATGAGGATTGGGTATGTTGGAAAGGTTTAGAATGGAGCCTGGTATCCAGAACTCAATACATTCCAGTCATCATTATATATTGTTAAATATCAAAATATCTATTTCATTCTGTAAGTAAAAGTCTTTGAATAAGTCACGTGAGAAAGTTACCATGGGTCTTCCTTTACTTATTTTCTAGACAGTTCAAGATTGTATATTTATTTTTATTATAAAATTAATTTCTGCAAAGGGTAAGAATATACTTTTCACCACTACAACTCTTCTCTTCTTCATTACTCTACTTTTATTTCTTTCCCTTTAGTTCTATAAAAATAAAATTATTTTGAGATAGTCCTATTCAACAACAGATTAAAAATTAGCATCTAATTTAATTCTCCTAGCATCTTTTATAAATCTAAGCCAATAGGAGGTTATGAACAGAAAATGAAGTTACTTTTTAATTTTGAAAAATTTTATTTTTTTTTTGGTACCAGGGATTGAACTCAGGACCCTGCAGTTGCAAGGCAAGCACAGTGCCACTGAGCTAAATCCCCAGCCCTGAAAGTATTTGATTAATCTAGGTACTAGAGCAATACAGACATTTTTTTTCTTGAATTTATAATTCAAGAACACAACCCTTGTTTGGGTTTTGGTTAGATATACAGCTCAAGTCACATGGGTGACACCACAGTGAGAACTAATGGTTGATGTGCCCACTCCATACAAACTGTGAAGGTCAACAGTTTTATTGCCAATCTCTCATAGTAGCCCTACCTCTAAAATCACATACTATGTGATTCAACAAAATTACTCTAATATAAAATAGTAATATTGTATTTTTACTTTCTTTTGATTTTTAAAAGGTGGTAAGCAAATGTAAAAATGAAGTTACATATGCTTAGCCCACCTTGAACAAAAATACAGCTTGGGTTAAGGAAGGGGAAGCATAGGTGTGCTGATAAGGAAAAAGACGGGAAGGAGTTTTAGACAACTTTGGAAACAAAGTCTATGCTGTACCCCAAAGCTTGCTTACTGGGATTTCTTGGGTATGTAACTAGAGAGCTAAAATACTAACAGTTATCAGGCTGGGGGAGGATCAACATGAGTTTAAGGCCAGCCAGGGCTACATAGTGAGTTTGAGGCCAGCCCGTAATACATAGCAAGACTCTCTCTCTCTAAACAATAAGAAGAACAAAAACAAAAACAAAAATACCCTGAGATTTCTCAGCTCAGTGGGGCTATGATTATCATAACAGTTGGATGATTCATTAGAGCAGGGGAAAAAAAATCTCATTCCAAGATGTTGTTGGGAAAATATAATTAATGTAATTTCATTTAAATATTTGAGAGGATTTGGTATATTCTGGATACAAATAATTTTCAATACCAAAAAAATGAATTATACATCTCTTTTTCTTTTCCAGATTTGTGTGAGCTGGGCTCACTTGAACGCTGCTTCAACCTTAAAAAAATAAATTGGAAAGAAGAAATATGTCTAGAGTAGGAACTGAAACAAGTAATGTAGAACTCCAAATCAGGGCAAAGAAAAAAAAAGAAGAAAAAAAATCCAATGGTTTGGGGACAGGATATGGTATAAATAACAAAACTATGAAAAAATTTCCCAGAAGCCAGAATTTGGATTCAAATACTAAAATTTTGAAACTAGGAACCGGCTTAAAAAGTTTAAATTAGGAAATGAAGAACCAAAAGATTATAGATTATAGGTCAAGAATAGAGTGAAATTATGTTTTTTTAGCCATAACACCTTTTACCAGACCAATTCTTCCACCCTCAAAGCTGGTTAAATCTCTGCAATGTTAATCCTGCTACTAAAATGGGATTCTAAAGAGACATCTGGAAACACCAGAGTTCCAACTTGACAACAGAGGGCCAGACTACTCCCAAACATTTCCTTTTGTTGCACATAACCACTGCCCCACCCAGCCATCTTCATTTCTTTCCCTGCCCTGCCCTCATCTTTCAGAACTTCCCTTCTTGTATTTTTAGATATACAGATTATTTGTCTTCAAAGAACTGAAAGGTGTAATTGAGCAACATTTGGATTTGCATAACTATATTTTAATATGTAACATAATTCTTTGCATCTATTAGTTGCTTATTCAATTTTTATTAAACATATAAGTAAAAATACCACAAAGACTTGAAATCAATCCCAAAACAGAAAACAAAGCAATCAAATTTACCTATGTGTGACTTTCTTTGGGCCAGGAGAAAATAGCAGATTCAAACATCTGCAGCCTGAATCTCTGCCAAAACCCAGCAGGATTAGCGTCAAACTCACTGAAGCACTGTTGCTCTGTGAGTCTGAAAACAAAATGGGTTTCCAGGGCCACTCCAGTAAAGCATCCCAGTCCTGGCTGTGTGTTGATGATGACAGCTAGCAGACCCTTCATCTTGCTTTGATTTTCTTCCTTTTCCCTTTATTCTTTTGCTTTTGTCAGAGGTATTTGTGTTTGTTCTTCCCATGAAAGTTATATAAAGGTTATGGATTTACCACATACTTCTACCTCCTTCCTGAGACCACATTAAACTCATTATAAAGAAAGAAAATATGCAAAGGACAAATAAGAGAGAGGACATACACGGCTGCCAATTTTTCAGTAAATGTTTAGCAGTGGGAAAGCATGGAGCAGTGATAACAGAGACGACTGTTTGGAAGAGAAGAGTGCTCATTTGTCCCAAAGAACTGCAGCAAGGCCTGGGAACATGTATGAGGGACAGTAAGGAGCCCCAGAGATGCAGGTAAATTGACAATCTAGGTACTAAGGAGCAGCCCTTGCCTCTTGCTTCTCCCCATTTCCCCAGTGCTATGGCTTTAGGGGTTGCTTAGCAGTTTTAGCTGCTTGCTCCCTGGCAGATCAAGTGTTTTTGCCATGAAGAATCTGAATGGATCCCTATTTTGCTAGTACTCTCAGTGGCAACCCATCCCAGAGCACTAGGATCAGGCTTATAATCTCATACCTCCCCATACATTCCAAGGAGAGATTCTCTGCTCCCAATAATTTAGGGGATAAAAACATCCTGGAATGAGTCTCATTGAATTGACTTAGGGTACTGGTTATTTCTGAACCAGTCATTGAGACAAGGAGCCATGGATACATTGATTAACTAATCCTGGGCTATATGAGAGGAGGAGGAATGGCTCTAGATGAAAAATAATGGAATCTGTTTCAAGAAAAGGAAAAGCTTGGTCTAGCAAGGCAGTGACCTTAGCCTTTATGATCATTCCCAGTGTACAGTGTCTGTTACATGAGGCTTTTGTATTTGCCACTGTTCTGAATATAAGAGGCTTGAACTGAGCCAGAATCAATCTCCAGGCTAACTAGCTATGACCAAATTTACCTACAGTACAAAACATGGAAATGTATGTATAAGGAACTGTATCTGAATGCTTCTCTCAGAAGGTGTCAGTGAGTGGAAAATGTTTTGCATGAAATCATTTCTGCTTTCAAATACTTCCAGAAAAGATTTCTTGAATTTCTTAATAGCCTGCTCCAGCATAGCCACCCTTGTCAGGAAATTTATTTTTATGCTATTAACTTAGTTTAACTATTCTATTCTGTCCACAGTATCTTTCAAAGTAGCTGAATATAATTCTCCACATAATATGTACTCCAATGCTTGAAGATAATTATAAAATGTTCTAGGATGAATGACTTCTATTTCTTTAGCCACAGTAGTTTACTTCCCAACCTTATCATCGTCTTTTTGTTTTTTCTCTGATCTACTTTCAAATTTTCTGCATTTATCTCAAGTTACTGAGTCCAGTACTGAATGTAACATTCTAGGGAGATCCCCACAACAAAGTAAAGGCAATTGCTTAAGGAAATATTTTGTTTTTATATAGCACTTCATGATTTAAAAGGACCTTCTCAGGCATTATTGTGTCTTTTGAGGTTAGTATTGGTTCATCTTCCTCTAAACGCTAATGGTTGATGTGGGTCTATACCAAGTCAGATTCAGATTGGGAAAGCTCAGAGCTCCTTTTTGGGTCAGTTTGAAGACCATAGGGGTTCTGAGGTTATATCAAAAGTTCATATTTCTTTTTACATCCCTTGAAACAGAATCAGTGGTGAGTATGGAACAAGTCACAGGCACTTTCTATGATCTAGACCAGCGCTACCTCATAGAGCTTTCTGAGATGATGAAATGTTCTATATATGCATTTTCCAATATGGCAGCTGCCAGCCATATTTTGAAACTGAGTACCAGAAATGTGGTTAAGGCAAGGGTGAAACTACTTTTCTTTTTATTTAACTTTAAATATTTAAACTTAAATTTAAATAATAATATATGGCTAATAGCACAGTCTTTGAACCATCATTAGGTGGTGTGAGGGAAACTGAAGCATAATCCATTTTGGTAAGTCTTATTTTAGGATGAAGTTGATGGATGAGAAGCATCTTCACAAAATACTAATGTTTTCTCATATATTTCCTCAGAAATATATGCATGACTTACGAGTTTTTCTTCAGAAATAATAGGTACTTAGCTCTTTGCTTAGGATAATAAATATGTTCTCAAGTAAGTTTATATGGGCATAACAACAAAACCATGGAGTACTTAGATGATGCCTAAGCATGCTTTGGCAAAGATAACAAGTATTAAGAGAGGCCGTGTTCTAACTACGCATCTGAGAACTAAGACCCATACTGCTAAACCATAAGACAGTGTAGTATTTCATTTACACACGATACACTACTGGCATAAAAAGGTTAAAAAAAAATGGAAATTTAACTAATTCAGTTTAACTTCTGCTACATATTTTGTCTACTCTTTTTTCTTTGCTGAGTTTAATATTTAAAACATCTTAAAAGCCAGAAGCAGTGAACACTTCAGCAATGATGTAAGAATCACTCTTCCATTCTCAGATACATAAAACTCCCCACATTGTAAAATTTGTAGAGAGCTTTGTCCTCATAAGTTTTCCCTCCTCTTACAGGCCTTTGATAATCAAAAATAAGTATAGTTTTCTTTCCTCCCACAAATAAGGTAGCTTTATGTTCATTTATAAATATGTTTGTTGATTTGATTATAATTTTCTTCCTCTGACTTTTTCTGTTTTTACAGTTCTGTTTCTTTCTTTGAAGTGACCTTAATTTTCCAACATTCCTTCCCCTTTTCAATTATAGCTGAGCAAATAGAAGCTGTAAGAAAATCACTTCTCTTCCTCTAACATAAAATTCACTAAACTACTTGCATTTATACCCACCTCATTCTGTTTTCCCTCTGCATAAGGATGAGCTGTCATATCTGTGCTATAGTCTGAGATTAGAATTCATCTCTCCTTAGCTGCTTGAGGGTTTGCTTCTGGAATCATTCCTTCTCATGAGTCATCTATTTCTATTTCACATTTTATACAAACATACTTTAATATCACTTATATTCAAACAACAGCAATCAGGGAAACCTTAATTTCAATATCTCCAGCTGAGGGTCAATCTGCTTTATTTTATGGCAAAGTTCAGTAAGAATTCTCTATGCTCAATGACTCTCCTTTGTCATCTCCTGTTTCCTATGAGCGTACATTTATCTATGATTTTTTTGCTGTAAAGAATATTATGAAAAAAAAAATATATATATATACACACATAATCTCTAGATACATTTTTTGGGAAATAAATTTATGCTTATGGAAAACTTACAAGAATAGTATAAAAAACTCACATGTATCTTAAATCATTATCATTGCATCACATTTGTATCATATTCACTCTATGAAGCTATTTTTCTTTAGTACTATTGATAGGAATATTTTCTGTCCTAATTATAGTACAATGATCAAAATCAACATAGTTGCCAAAAAATAAAATAGATATGATACTGTTAATTAATCTAAAAATCTATATAGTTTTATCATTTTTCATAATAATATCCTTTATGGAAAAATAACAATACATTTTTTCTGGCCTATAATCCAGTTCAGGATCCTGGTACTCACACTTCTGTGTGATTGCCTATTTAGAGGTTTGGACTAGACTAGTGATTTGCATTAAATGTATGGAATATGGCAAAGGTAAAGTAATATCACTTCCATAATTAAATTACATAAAATAGTGTCTTTTACTAGCAGACTTTTTCCTTTGTTGGCTTTGAAGAAACAAGTTACTATGTTGGGAAGACCCATGTGAGAAACAAGTGTGACCTCCAGCTAGGTAGAAACACAGGCCCTGAGTCCAATAGTTCTTGGGAAGTGAAATTCTGTCAAAAACTCTGTGAGCTTGAAAGTGAACTTTCCTTGCCCGAACCTTCAGATAAAACCTCAGCCCTGGTTGACACACTGATGATGGCCTTGTGAGACCCTGAAACAGACAACCCATTAAAGCATGCCATAATTCCTGACTCCCAGAAGCAGTAGAATGTTATATGTGCTTTATTTTAAGCTGCTAAATTTATGATAATTTGTTATAAAGCAACAGGTAAGAAATACAGTGGTACCTCAGTTCACAAAGTTAATTCCTTCCATGATTCTGATTCCAAACCAAATTGGTCGTGAACTGAATCAAATTTCCCCATAAGGTCAACATTGAACCTAACCAATGAATTTGATTCAATTCATGATCTGTATCATCTTGCTTCTCTGCTACTTCCTCCTCTTCTTCCATAACCTATCAGAAAAATTTTGGAACCTCTCAATTTCTAATCCATCCCCTGTATGTATGTATGTATGTATGTATGTGTGTATTTTAATCTCTTGATCCGTGTTTTGTGTTATGTGTTTTGTGTTATATTATAATTCACCAGGATCTTTCAATTCAAATTTTTCCCAACTCTCAAGATTTTCATTTCCACAATTATATTGTTTCATTTCCAAGATTTCTAACTTATTTTCATGGCTACTTAGTTCTCATTTATGTGCTTTTTTGTTATATGATTTCTTTACATATTGCCTACATAAGAAGAAATACTTTAAATCAGTACATGATAAATAAAGGTTAACCTTTTACCTCTAACCCTAATAGGTGGGCCCAACACTATATCAGAAAGTGCTTGTCATTTCCCTTGAGTCTTCCTTTTTGCCTGTCCAACCCTTTAGAAAACAGCATTGATATCCTCAGAATCTGAATCTTCTTAGTAATACAGTCATTATAAGATCACCTAACAAATCTAAAATTTTCATCAAGATAAAAATTACATCAATTGATCAAGTATTTTTCAATTCAATTAATAAATACTATAGTATTTCTTAAAGTAGTTTGTAATTAAATATTATCAATTCTTACTGGAGTCAAAACTTGATTCAAATGCAATATAATTCTCTAATTTTGAGTTCTGTCCTCTTACATCATCACTTTAGTTTTTAACCACTATTATTTAGTGGTGGCAAATAACAGTTTTACTCATTCAACATGAATATCCTTCATGTTTTATAATCACATTAGGCCCTGATGCCAAGCAATGAGATTATGCTGCCTCCCAAGAAGTATAACAGATTTTGACATTGTCTGACATTGGCAATGTTCAGGTAATAAAGGCACAATTAAACAATAAGAATGGTGTAATGATTTTGCTTTCCTAAAGTTGATAGCCTATAACTCGAGAAGCCCATGTTAACTTTGGAGTTCTTGTGTATTGTCTCACTGCACAGAAGAGAAGACATTCAAGTCTCTGTTGGTTCTCTCTTTGGTTTTGTTTCCAAAAGCCTGTATTACCCTTTCTCATGACAGTGATGAGAAACCTAACACAGTTTGGGGAATCTAATCATTTTGTCTCAAAAGCTTTTCAACTTTCCAGAGTCTTTGAAAGACATTACTTGAATTCTGAAAAATAAAATAACTAGAATGAGATATGTCAGTGTTTGATCATTGCTTAGGTTACAGGACACCTGAAAAATTCAATTTCCTACTGTTTGCAATAGTTATAGAAAGGTAGGGATGTCTGGTACTTTCCCATATCATTCTTGTGATTCAAAGGTTACATATAAAAAAAGGATAAAAACAGATGACAGAAGTGTATTTATGACTTTTAAAGATCATGGATGGAGTCATATTTAAAGCCTAAAACATGAATAAATTTTGTAGTAAATGATATCAAAATGGACAGCATCTCATTTTAATCATTCTCTATGTAATACTCAATGATTCTTTCATAGATTATTCCACTCTGCCTTTGGCATATAGGGAATTTACTCAAACCCGTAGCAGCAAAATGAAAGTATCTGTTTTTAAAAAAAAAATAACAAATTATGAAGAGAATTTGGTTAATAATTTAATCAGATAGGTAAGTCAAAGATTTGAATTTCCTAGAAGTTTTGTTACTGAGTAAAGGGAAATGTCAGAATGTCCCTGTGCCAAGATTAGTTTCTTTTCCTTTACATCATATTCTTTAATTCACCAGCTACACTGTCACAAATGCATTAATGAGTACCAATATCAAGTATAAATTAATAACAAAATTAATTATTTTATATGATGGTGGTTTTCGTCTAGAAAAATGACATATATACAAAATGATATTATAGTGTAAGATAAGTGCCTTTCTTTTCCTTGGTGGAAAGATGTCTATTATTGATACTACTTAAAGTTCATTTTTCTAAAATTTCATATGTGTTACTGATAGAATGTGCCATGATTTCAAAAATAATTAAGTGTATAATTATATCTGTGATAATTAGAAAAGAAAAAGTTGTACAGGTGATATATAAATTACTAATATTTCAAAATTCAGAATTAAAGTATTTTCAAATAATTGAAGATACTTTCTGTGCAGAAAGGAGAGATCAAAAAATGACTTTCATTGAAAATTAGAAAAAAATAGGCAGGGGAGCTGAGTCTTTTGGGCCACCATAATACCTCCCCCAGCACCGAGGAGCAGAGCCACTCCCACCCCCAGTGCCCAGGAGGTGAACCTTGCAGGCATCAGAAGCGCGCACACACACACACACACACACACACACCCATTGAAATGAGAAAACATGTAAAAAAGTCTCAAAAACAGACTTCCAGATCACCTAAAGCAACCCCAAAGGGAAACGAGATGGAACAATCTGATACTCAACCACTTGGACTTTCTGAACTGGCAACAAAAGAGGAGCTAGAAAAAATGAAATCAGACATAACTTCGCAGATAACAACAGAGATTCTGCCCATAGTGCAAGACATGATTAATAAATCTAGGGTGGACACAGATAGAAAAAATAGAGGAGCTGAGGAACATGATGGAATCCCAACATAGGAAACAAATGGAATCCATAAGATAGATACAAACAGATTTCCAAGAGATTAAAAACTCCATTGAAAGTTTACACAGCACAATGAGCCAATGTGAGGATAGAATTTCAGATATAGAAGATAAGATTGCAATTAGTGACCAGGAAAAGAAAAATTTCTTTAAAATACTAAGGGACTATGAGAAATCAATCCAGCAGCTGCTAGATGATGCAAAGAAGAATAACATAAGACTGATCAGAGTCAATGAAGAAACAGGAGAGAGTGAAGATGACATAAAAAACTGTTCACAGAAGTGATTGCAGAAAACATCCCAAGCACAGGAAAAAAACTTGACATATAGATAAGTGAGGCATATAGGACTCCAAATAGCCTTGATAAAAAAAAAAACTACACATAGTCATATAATAGTTAAGATTCCAGAAACCCAACAGAAAAACAAAATTCTACAAGCAGTTAGAGAAAAAAAGCAACTCACATACAAAGGAAAGCCAATCAGAATCACAGCAGACTTCTCAATGCAAACTCTCAAGGCAAGAAGAGCTTGGAATGATGTATTTCAAGCCCTAAAAGAAAACAGGCTCCAACCCAGATTGATAAACCTTGCAAAACTATCTTTCAAAATTGATGGAGAAATAAGATACTTTCATGACAAAGAACATCTTAGGAACTTCATGAATATGAAAACAGCACTCCAAAAAATTTTAGACAATATCATAGGAAAGGACAATGAAGATCAAAACCCCAGGAACTCCAGCAAAGTGAATCCATTGGCCATGACAAGAAATTAAATGCAAAGAAGGAGAATCCAACAAAAAGACAAAGTCATGACAATGATAAGTCAATACATATCAGTTATAACCATCAATGTTAATGGTCTCAGTTCACCAATCAAAGAAATAAACTGGCAGAATGGGTCAAGAAGCAAGATCCAAAAATATGCTGCATACAAGAAACACAGTTAATTTAAAAAGAACTCATAGACTTAAAGTTACAGTGTAGAAAACAATACTCTATGTGATAGGAACCTGAAAAAAAGCAGGACTAGCTGTTTTCTCTGCAGGTCAAGTGGATTTCAAACAACAATGATTAAGAGAGACAAAGAAGGACACTAAATCCTTGTAAAGGGAATAATCCAAGAGAAAGAGATGACAATCATAAATATATATGTGCCAAACACTAGTGTGCCCAACTATATAAAACAAATGCTAATGGAAATGAAAGACCAAATAAGCATTAATACAAAATAGTGGGAGATTTCAATACCCCACTGTCACAAATAGATAGATCAACTAAACAAAAAATAAACAATAAAATAGTAGAACTCAATCAAACTCTTGAACAAATGTACTTAACAGATGTTTACAGTGTTCCACCCCACGAAATCAGACTACACAGTCTTCTCAGCTGCACACTGATCAATCTGCAAAATAGACAACATACTTGCTCTAGAACATGTTTAAGTAAGTGCAAAGGAATTGAAGTTATCCCCTGTATATTATCAGACCATAGTGTGATGAAACTGGAGATCAATAGCAAAAGAAACCACAAGAATTTCGTAAAGACATGGAAATCTCACACTTTTGAATAACCAATGTGTCACAGAGGAAATTAAAGAAGAAATCAGACAGTTCCTACAATTAAATGACAATGACAATACAACATATCTCAATCTGTGGGGCACAATGAAAACAGTCTTATGAAGAAAATTCATAGCAGTGAATACTCACATTACGAAAAAAGAGCAAGCTCTATTACACAAACTGATGCTGAAGCTCAAGCTTCTAGAAAAAGAAGAGCACAACAAACCCAAAGCTCATATGTGAGATGAAATTATAAAGATCAGAGCAGAAATCAAGGCAATGGAGACTACGAGAATGATACAAAAAATCAATGAAAGAAAAAGTTGTTTCTTTGAAAGAATAAACAAAATTGACAAACCCTTAGCCAACCTTATCAAAAAAAAAGAAAGAAAAGGCCCAAATCCAGGCAATTAGGAATGAAATGGGTGAAATTACAACAGACTCAGCAGAAATCCAGTGGATCATCAGTCGCTACTTCGAAACCTTTATGCCAATAAGATGGAAAACCCAGAAGAGATGGACAGATTCCTAGATATGTGTGAATTACCAAAGTTCAATAAAGAAGACTTAAAAATTCTAAATGACCCAATATCAATCAATGAAATTGAAAATGTAATTAAAAACTTACCAACTAAGAAAAGCCTAGGTCCTGATGGCTTCACTGCTGAATTCTACAAGATATTTAGAGAGGACCTACTGCCACTACTGTTTAAACTCTTCAGTGAAATTGAAAGGGAAGCAATACTCCCGAACTCATTCCTGGAAGCAAGCATCACCGTGATCCCCAAAGCAGAGAAAGACCCAACCGAAAAGAAGAACTATAGGCCAATCTCACTAATGAACATAGACGCAAAAATTCTTAATAAGATACTGGCAAATAGAATGCAGAAGATCATGAAGAAGATCATAGATCTTGACCAAGTGGGATTCATCCCAGGGATGCAGGGATGGTTCAGTATACCCAAATCAATCAATGTAATACACTATATCAATAGAGCCAAGGACAAAAACCATGTGATCATCTCAGTAGATGGAGAAAAAGCATTTGACAAAATCCAACATGCATTTATGATAAAAACCCTACAAAAAGTTGGAAAAGACTGTCTCTACTTCAATCTGATGAAAGCCATCTATGAAAAACCAATAGCCCACATGATACTAAATGGTCAAACACTGAAATCCTTCACATTAAAATCAGAACAAGACAAGGATGTCCACTATCACCACTCCTGTTCAATATAGTTTTGGAAACATTAGCCTCAGCAATTAGACAAGAGAAAGAAATAAAAGGAATAAAGATAGAAAATGAGGAAGTCAAATTGTCATTATTTGCAGATAACATGATACTCTATATAGAAGACCCCAAGAACTCCACCAAAAGTCTTCTAGACTTAATAACCAAATTCAGAAAAGTAGCAGAATATAAGGTCAACACACAAAAATCAAAAGCGTTCCTCTACACAAACAACAGACTCACCAAGAGAGAAATAGGGCAAATAATTCCTTTCACAATAGCATCCAAAAACTGAAATACCTAGGAATCATCCTAACAAAAGAAATCAAAGACCTCTTCTCTGAAAACTATAGCAGTCTGAAAAGAGAGATTGAAGATGATATCAGAAAATTGAAAGACATCACTTGCTCCTGGGTAGGAAGAGTCAACATAGTGAAAATGACCATACTTTCAAAACTGCTGTATAGTTTCAATGCAATCCCAATTGAAATCCCAGCAACATACTTGATGGACCTTGAGAAAGCAATCCAAAAACTCATTTGGAACTAGAAGAGACCTAGAATAGCAAAAGCAATTCTAGGTAACAGAGACATTACAGGGGGTATCACAGTCCCCAACCTGCAACTGTACTACAAAGCTACTGTGATAAAAACAGCATGGTACTGGAAAAGAAACAGACCTGAGGACCAGTGGAACAGATGAGAAGATGCAGAAACAACTCCAGACACACTCAGCCACCTCATCTTCGACAAAGGAGCCAAACACCCTCACTGCAGGAAAGATATCCTCTTTAATAAATGGTGCTGGAAAAATTGGGTTTTAACTTGCCAAAGATTAAAGCTAGACCTATATCTTTCACCATGCACTAGACTGAAATAAAATCAATTAAATATTTAATTATAACAGAGATTCTGAACTGGCCGGAAGAGAGGTTAGATAGAACTCTTGAAGAAGTTGGCATAGGAGAAGATTTTATGAACAGAACCTCAGTTATCTGTGAACTAGCACAATCAACAAATGGGATCTCTTCTTATTAAAAAGCTTCTGCACAGCAAGAGAAACCACCAGCAGTGTGAAGAGACAACCCATAATGTGGGAAAAAATTTTCACCTGCTATCCCTCAGACAATGGTCTGCTGTCTAGAAACTATAAAGAACTTAATAAAAACAGACCTCCCAAATTTAAAGACCCAAACCAAAAATGGACATCTGAAATGAACAGACATTTCTCAGTCAAAAAAGTAGAAATAGCAAATAAACATATGAAAAAATGTTCAAACTCACTGGTCATCTGAGAGATGCAAATTAAAACAATGCTGAGTTTCCACCTCACCCTAGAAAGAATAGCTGCTATCATGAAATCAACCAATAACAAATACTGACAGGGCTGTGGGGAAAGAGAACCCTTCTCCACTGCTGGTGGGAGTGTAGACTGGTACAACCACTGTGGAAATCAGTATGGAGATACCTCAAAGAACTAGGACTGGAAGTCCCCTTTGACCCAGCTATTCCCCTGCTGGATATCTTCCCCAAAGAATTAAAAGAATCATACCACAATGATATACGTGCACCCATGTTCATAGCAGCACAATTTGTAATAGCTCAAACTTGGAAACAGCCCAAATGCCCATTAACTGGAGACTGGATCAAGAAAATGTGGGTTTTTTAAATAAAATGGAGTACTACTTAGGCATAAAAGATGAGAAATTAGAGACATTTATACCTAAATGGATGCACATTGAGGCAATACTCTTAAGTGAAATAAATAGGACACACATGTGTAAATACTGAATAGTCTTGTAGTGTGAGAAACTGAAAGTGTAAATAAGGACTAAAAGTTATAATAGATAATGTGAAATAGGAAGAAAAGGTTCAAAGGGGAAAGGGAAGTGGGTGGGGTAAGGAAAAAGAAAAAAGGGAATGGAATTAATATGAGAGAATGAAAAAAAGGAAACAAAGTCTTTGTAAACAGGGAAGAATGGAGGGGTTAAGGGAGGGCAAGGATTGGGGAAAAAATAAGAAGAGATATTATATAAAGGTGCAAATTTCCAATGATGATTGTCATTATATTTTATACCTTTAATGTACCAATAAATTAATTTAAAAATGAAAAGAATACAGTTGCCATTTTCTACACCATAGATGAACTTAGGGGATATTTTCTACAACATAGGTGAACTTGGAGGATATTATGCAAATTGAATAAGCCAAGCCAAGCCAAAAACCAAACTACCAAAAGAGACTATGTAAAGGTGCAAATTTCCAATGATGAATGTCACTATATTGTATACCTAAAATATACCAATGATTAGAATGAATAATCCATAATGTAAAATAGGAAGAAAAGGTCCAAAGGGGTAGCGGTAGTGGGAGGGGCAGGGGAAAGGAAAGAAGGGAAAGGAAAAATGCTGAGAAATGGAAAAAATGGAAATAAAGTCTTTGTAAATAGGGAAGGGTGGAGGGCGTGAAGGGAGGGCTAGGTATGGGGAAAAAATAAGAACCAAGATGCATTATGTAAAGGTACAATTCCCAATGAGAAATGTAATTGTGTTGTATACCTACAATGTACCAATGAAAGAATTTAACAAAAAAAAATAAAAATAAAAATAAATTTAAAAAATTAAAAAATAAAAAGAGAGCTAAAAAAACCCCCAAAGAAACAAAAAACCAAACTACAACAAAAACAAGCAAAAATACTCCAAATCAAAAAGCAAATACTACATTGTTTCATCTATATGTGATATCTAAAAAGCCAAACTTATGGAAGTAGATCCCTGGTGATTTCCAGGGGCTAAAAGGTAGAAGAAAAGAGAAAACATTGGTCACAGGGTAGAAAGGTTCAGTTATGCAGAATGAATAAGTTTTAGGAATCTAATATATAGCAAGATATATTAATTTTTTGTTAGTACAACAAAGTATCTGAGATAGCTAACTTCATAAAAGGAAAAGGTTAATTTAGCATATAGTTTTTAAGGTTCAATTCCAAGATTGAGTGGCCCCATTTGAGATAGGAGATTAGGGCATGGCAAAGCTGGCTGGGGAAATAGGCATGGCCTGTTAATTACAATATCCCAGAACACATGTGGAGAACAGTTCCCAAAGCACTGCCATGTGGACTTGTGAGAACTCCAGCATATTTTCAATAGGATTGCCTAGACCTTCTATCAGCTTGAGGTGTGAGATCCCAGCTCCTTCTCTCAGGACCTGTATGTAGAAGTTCTCATGTGTGTCCTTGAAATTTGGACAGTATAAAAGGACACAGATGCCAAGAAGGGCTTGATATCATGGCTTTCCTTGTGATAGCCTGCCTTGTATCCTCCAGGGTGTACTTTTATCTTTCTTTTTCCTCTTTTACTTGGCCCAGACATGCTCTGCAGAGCCAGTTTCTCTCTCACCCTTCACTTTTACTTTTTCAAATAAACTCCACCACTGCTTTTGCTTGTTTCACTCAATTCTTTGAGACAAGAGGAACCTGGAATCCAACTCCAGAAGGAGGGCAAGCAACTAAAAACTCGGTAACATTTAATTGGTGAGCTATTTTTAGAAGAAGCTACCTGAAAACACATTAGTTTGGCCTGTGGTAAGGGTGGCACATTAAGGTGGGAGCCCGTGTAGGAGAAAACAGTCACATTTGTACCAGAGCAGAGAAAGGGAGGAGATGAGAGGCTAGGGTCTCACAGTCCTCATTGAGGGCACTCCCCCAATGATCTAAGGATTTCTTACTAGGCCCTACCTCATGAGGGTTCTTCCATTTCCCAAAACTGTCGCTTGGGGATCAAGCCTTTGGGGGACACTCGTCCAAATCACAGTACAGGAGACTAGTTAATAGTTAACAGTATTGCACTGTATACTTGAAATTTGCTAAGAGAGCTGATTTTAAGTGCTCTCAATGTAGACACCAAAAAATCCTAACTATATGAGATGACAGATAATGTTAACTATCTTGATTGTGGTAACAGCTTTACTACACATACATCAAAAATCACATTTTACACTTAAATATGTATATTTTTGATTTGTCAAGTATACCTTAACAGCTGGGGGAAGGACAAGAATTGGCCTCTAGGAGCAAGCTGGCAAAACATAGAGAGGCTTCTTTCTCACAAGTGCACTTTTTAAAATTTTTATTTTTTATTAGTACATATTTGCAGTACATAATGATTACATTCATCATGGGGGGTTGGTACATTTACCTAACACATCTTAGTGCAAAATGTACTTGTGAAGTCACTGGCCAATGATAAAACTATGTCCCAAACTCATTTGAATCAAAGAGCTAAAAAGCTAGCTTCCCTACACCTTCAGCTAGTTTGTTTGTTTTTTGGAGTTTTTTTGCTACCGGGGATCGAACTCGGGTCCTTGCAGTTGCAAGGCAGGGGGCAACTTCAGCTAGTTTGAACCTTAGTTTTGGGAAGATAACAGGATAGAGAAAATGGGCCTGGACAGAGGATAAAAAGCTCCCAAACCAAAGGTGTAGTTACCTCCAAGAAGGTTAGTTGATGGCCTAACAGCCATGCCATAGCTAGACACCAGAAAAGAGCTTTAAGGAATCATCAAAGAAAACATTTTTCTCTTGAAAAGACCAATAGACAATTTCAGCACCTGTTATGGTTTTCATCAAAAGTGACTATCAAGGGCCAGGGATTTAGCTCAGTGGTTCCGCTGCCTGCCTAGCAAGTTTGACCCCCGTACCAAAACAAAACAAAACAAAAACAAAAAAATGAAACAAAAACATGACTATCAAAAGTCTCATGTATTTAGAGGTAGGGCTTTTAGATAGTGATTAGATCATGGGAACACTATACTTTTCAGTAGACTGATCCACTGATGAGCTCATAACTGAATGTGCTGTTAGGAGGTGAGGCCTAGTTGAAGAAGCAGGTCACTGGGGGCATAACCTGGAAGAGTGGAGCCTGTTTGCAGCCCTTTCTCCCTGCTTTGTCTACTTTCTGGCTCCCATGAGGTAAGCAGTGTTCCTCTACTATGCCATTCACCAAGATATTTTTGTCTGGGAACCCATCAACCATGGACTGAAACCAGGAGCCAAAATAAATTTCCCCTCTTTTAAGTGGTGTGTGTGTGGTATTTTGTCCCAGGATCAGTCCAATACCTGATCTATGAAGAGGGCTTCCCAAAGGTGGGAGCTGTAGATAATAGTCTTCCCAGCCTGTCTTGTGCCTGCTACTATCATTGTGCAGATTTCTGGTGCATGATGACAATATAAAGCGGACCATTTTAAATTGCTCTTATTGTTATTTTAAAATTATATGCTGTAGTTCCCTTGGATAGAGAGTAGTCACCATCTTATTTTTTATATACCTACAAAATATTTAGCATGAATGGGACAGTAGGGTAGGCCATCTCTTGGGATAGTTGGTCTCATGTCTAGAAGGTCAACTAAAAAGTGAAAGTTTCTGTGGAAGGGATTTATGTGAAGATACTATCTGAGTACTTTGTGCTAACTCTCAATGCAAGTAAACTAGAATGCCCTGTTTCCAGCAGGAGTACTGGAGGGATGACCAGAATAGGAGTATGAGGGGAGAAGAACCAAGAGATAACAAATAGGCTGAATCAAAGAGGTGTGGAGCCAAATTCAAAGAAAAATAGAAACTGTAGAGTATTGACAAACTTCTTATGTACTCTGTGTTGAAATTTGATGTGCAATTTTCTATACTTGATTTTGGAACACAGAAGCAGAGGCTTCTGCTTTATGGAAAAGTGGTTTTGTTTTTTTTTGGTACCAGGGTGGCAGCACCACTGAATCCCCAGGCCAGAGGCTTCTGTTTTCTATGCTATGAGCCAGGGTCCCAGTGATGATTAACACTTCACCAAGTCCTTCCCTGCTCCAGTTCTGTGTGGGACCTGAGTGACACTGGTAGGGACACCCATTTTTATTTTTATTTTGTGGTACCGGGGATCGAATTTGGGACCTTGGGTTTGACAGGCAGGCAGCGGAACCACTAAACTAAATCCCTAGCCTGGGACACCTCTGTCTTTAAAACTATGAAATACTGAATTTTATTTTCTGCTTTACTTCAGGTGAGTCCATTGGAAATTGCACAAAAGAAATTTTCTTCAGGGAACCCAATGGTAATTAAATATGGGTGGCTCAGTAGACAGTATAAAAGATCTTCAGTATTTGGAGCTATTTCAGAGAGGTGCTAGCTTTTGTCAGTATTGGAAAATATCTGAGAAAGTGAACATAGAAGGAAGATTTCTTTCTGTCTCATAGTTGTAGAGTTCTAAGTCTATGACCTATTGGCTACATTACTTTTGGGCCAGTGGTGAGTAAGGCACAATGTTATAGCAGGAGTGAATGGCAAAGGGAGCTGCTCAACTCAGGGCAGCAAGGAAGGAGAGGGAGGGAGGGAGGGGAGTGAGGGGCGGCGGGGGGGGGGGAGAGTGAACTGAGGTCCACCCCGCACTGACCTAACTTCTTCCCACCTCTTAAAGGTCCCCCCACCTCCCACAGGTTGGTGACAAAGACTTTAACTCATAAGCCCTTGTAGGACTCTTATGAAAACCATAACAGGGGAGAACAGCCATGCTTTTCCACAATGATATTCTCAGGGGCCATGACAATACATGTGCTGACTGCACCTTGGAGCTGGACTTGTAAGGCAAAGTGTATGGTATAACATCAATTCTTTAATGGTATCGAATAGCATTCTGGTCAAAATTTAAAATATGTAAGCCAATAAGCTATTTCACTTTGTATTATTTATTTTAATAGTACTTTATTATTATACATTTGCTTTCTTTAGTTCCGTGAATTGCCTAACAAATATGATTCCCTAACACCTCTCCCCCAATTTCTAGAGTTTCCACCACCTCCCTATAGCAATCTCTAAGTGGGAACCAAGGATTCAACACACATTTAAGATCCAAACATAACAAGATATTTCCAGTGTTCTCTTTGATTAATATCTTAAGTGGTTCCAGGAGTATCCTATAGATACTTCTGCTTTTTTAAACACTTTTTATTGTAAAGATAACATTCATTTTCCTTTGCTGGGAGCTGTCTGAAGTATTCCTTTACTTTCCTGGTAATGGTTTTGAGTTTTCCCCTGAAGCTTTGCTAACTGAAAAAGTGAAGTGATCTTCAAATTCCAACTTATATCAACTTCATTTGGAAGTAAAAACACACAAATCTTTTTGCTGCATGTTCTTGAGGAAAGGTAACCCTAAAGTGAATAATGTTTTCCCCTTTTATTTTATAGCCTGTGGAAGCTTAATCACTTTACAGGCAGCTTACTCTTTCCCTTAATCCAATACTATTCCTTGGATTCCTAGCTGCTTTGATGTCTAATACCTTTAATCTTGTCTTAGTATTTCTTGGTAGCTGCTCCAGTCCTCCATTGGATTGAGTGCCAGAGCAAGCAAAGAAACAGACAACTGGCAAATCCTCTCATGTAATTAGACATAGGTAGGAGGAAAGCAAGCACATAATTCTCCTCTTCCTGAAAGTACGTGATTACAGACATAACTATCAGGCAATCAGATCAGGCTGTACTGAAGTAATATTAGTGTCTCTAGTTAACACAAGGGAACTATCCATCAAACCTCACAACCTTGAAACTTGAAGATTATACTCTTTAACTCTCCATCATTTCATGTTGAAACACCCTTATGTAAATTGTCATTAAAAGCTTCTGAAACTGTGGGATATAAAGGCATCATGTTTTTTAGTTTGAGAATAATAAGCAAAAGGTCTGAGAAAAATGTTGAAAAGCCTCCCAAGATTTTGCAGCACCTTGGCTTTTCTACTGTGGAATGTACTTCCTGTGGAGAATTCCATTTCAGGAATTACTCAAGCACAGTTTCAGATGTCAAAGACTTCAGGTAAGCCTAGGTTGTTATATTAGTTTCCTAGGGATGTTGGCTTAAAGCAACAGACATTTCGTTTCTCAGTTCTGGAGGTTAGAAGACTGCAATCAGCATACCAGTAAGAGCATGTTCCCCTGATACTCTGTAAAGAATCTTTTCTTGCTTCTTTGTAGGTTCTGGCTGTGGCTGTCAATCTGTGGCATTCCTTGTCTTGCAGCTGCATCCCACCAATCACTGCCTCTGTCATTGCATGGAATTCTCCCTCTGTGTCTAAATCTTTGTCTCTTGTGTTGTAAAATCACTAGTCACGCTGGATTAGAGCTCATCCTATTTCAATATGAGCTCATCTTAGCTTGATCACATTTGCAATGACTTTATTTCTAAATCAGGTCACATTCACAGGTAATGGGATGTAGGACTTCATATCCTTTTGGGTATACAAGTCAACACATAACAGTAATATTACAACTATTATTTCTGTGGAGAGTACAATTTTGTAATTACCATATTTGGGCAATATTTTAAAAGGAGGCTTGACTATAATATTACTTATTCAGGAGAAAGTGTGTTAGAAGATCTGGAGGAATGAGGGTTATGCCCCCAGATCATAGATTGAAGACAAATCTCCTTAAATTACTAAGTGCTTGGTTTGCCACAGTGCAACCCTCTCTTTGGAGGTATGTTTACATCATAGAAAGTAAATTAGGGTTCTCTCAAGGGGTTGTGGCATAATTTTTTTTTAATTCACCGAGCAAACATTCAACAAATATTAGTTGGGTGCGTCACCTGTAGCAGGTACTGCTCTTGATGCTAGGATGCAAAAACAAACCAAACTGTTTTTCCTTAGTCTGTTTGTAGCAAAAAGGCTGGCAGGCAAAAAAATTATTGCACTATGTGAAATATGCCAAAAATAAGATTGTGCAAAAATCTATGGGACCAAAAAGTTTTTAGTAAAGGAAGGAATATCTTGAAGTAGTACTTGAGCTGAAATTTACGTTATTTCATGTAGCAGACAATGACAAAGAATGAACAAGCCTGAGAGAACAGAAAGTGGTGGTCATGGACACGGTAAAGTTCAGGTAATTGAATAGAACAGAGACAGATGGCAAAAGCAATGCACTAGAATGCTGAAACAGCGCAGTCAAATCATGAAGATTTGCCTGCCTAAGTTATTTTGAATCAATTTCATAGGCCATAGAAAGCCTTTAACATCGTTGAAATGAAGGAGGACCGTGATCACATCTGTGTTTCAGAAAAACAACAACCATGAAAGTGAGGAGGCAGAAGCAGAGTCTAGGATCAGGGAGACAGAACACTTAGAAGGTTCTAAGCAAGTTTGAATTCAAACAATTCAAACAATTCAGTGGTCGCAGAGAAGAACCTATGGCATCAAGATGCGGTTGCATGGCAGAAAGGAAAGGACTAGGTAGTAACTTGGAGAGAAAGGGAACAGAAAGGATGTGTGATTCCCAGCATTCTAGATGTATGCCTTAATAATAATGACAGAGATGAGGAATCAAAACGGACTTGAATTTTTATTAGGGCAAGAAAAAAGAGTTCATTTCAAAAGAATATGAGGGAAAAAGTGAATCAAAGGTTAAAGAGAGATCAAATCTAAATTCCAGTTCAAATGAAAAGGAATCAGAAATATATATATCAAATTAGAGCCAATTTATATTATAATCACTATTAAAGTAATTCTAGTTGTTTATTCCTTGGTGAACTTTCAAATATTCTCTCACTCACAGAAGTAGAAGAAAAAATATTCTATATGTACTTCATAAACATACCACTGGATTTCAGGCATTTTCTTCCCTTGTGTAGGTGGCATATATGTATATTTAAAGTAGAGCTCCATCAGCACAGGAAGATTCAGAGTTAGTAAATTAGGCACTCAAAAAAGTAATTTTCAGCAAATCTACATAAACAATGTATTAAATTATCCCTTCGTGATGTGACATACGTCTTCCAAAGTGTCCCAACTCCATTCTGAATTTAAGCAAAATGGAAAAATATTCATGTGGTCATATTAGTATGTTGTCTTAGATCATTGTAATTTATCTTTCTAAAAAATGTAAGTGCTCTTTGCCAGGCACGGTGGTGCACCCCTACAATCTCAGCTACTCTGGAGGCTGAGGCAGAAGGATCTTAAGTTCATGACCAGCCTTAGACCCTGTCAAAAAAGAAAAACAAAAAACTCAAAAGGGCTGGGAATGTAGATTGGTGCTCCCTCAGCCAACTCCAAGTACCAAACTGTGTATTTGTATGTCTCTGTGTGTGTGTGTTTTCTTTAAGATGAGAAATCAGTTATCTTTCCACCACATTCTACCTTTTTATTAGTTTCTCATGAATTAGCATCTTATATATGAATAAGATTTAGTTCCCTAACAATAAGACTTGACCTTTACACTTTTTAAAATGAACTACAATGCTAGGCTGAGCTCTTAAAGAATTTTAGGAAAAATTCACTAAATCAATTTTCAAACCTGCACAAACTCTTAAAGATCCAAAGTAAATGGTAAACTGACTGCAGGGGATATTCGTATATTATTTTTCCTATTCCTGACATCATTCAATCTTCTAAGAGGAAAGAAAAATAGAATAAAACTGGGGACAAATGATGAATCTTCATAGAGGGTATATGAAATCAAAGGGAAAAAGAAACTAAAATTTGCTGATTGCTATTTTCATCTTGTAACTTTAACTGCTTGTCTCAGATGACTGGGAAGGAAGCTACCACATTGCTTCCTGTGTGGAAGGAAAGGTCAGTTGGATGTTGTGGGTGGACTGTGATAGCCAACCTGGCTCCATTTGTGTAAAGTTGAGTGATTCCAGGTCGTGTTGGTGTCGTCCCACACCCCCCTCCCCACCCCAAGACCAGCCACTGCATCCTGTGTGAGTCTGCAACTGTCGTCTTTACTATTTTGTAAAGAGAAGACTCTTGCGCCTATGTGATACTTTGTTTTAACTAAACTGTGTGAAACTGCCCCGACCCCCACTGACTTAGCAAAGTTCTGCTCCTGAGAAGTTCTGCTTGTGCTCCCCCACTCCCTGAGCCCTCCCCAATACAAGAGCCCTTAAAAGGACCCTGCAAACTGCCTTTCCTTCGTCCAGAGTTTTTGGAGGCCTGAGGCCCCTTTGGACCGCCCGCTATGATAATAAAGGATTCCATTTAATTCAGAGTGTGGTGCATCTCTATACTTTCAACTCTCCTGGCCCTGTAACAGGACCATCTATCTTTCCTTTTTTTTAGTTAACATTGACTGAATCAGTAATTATTGACCTATAGTCTGAAGGAATAAATGAAGAAATATACTGGGTCTATCAGAGAACTACTTCCTGAAAATCTGTACTACAAAATAAAACAAGTAATCTGCTAATTATTAGCAGAGGCAAACAAAAGGATACACCAAAAGACGTAAGAGTTGGTAATATGGTAAGCAAAAATCTCGTGGGAGTAGAAGTTATAAGGAGTAGAAATTATGCAGGAGGAGTAGAAGCAAGTAGGTAAAGAGAGAAGAGTGGAGCCTAGGTCTACAGCAAAGCAGAACTGACTTGGTGAGGCCAGTGGTGCAGAATAGAGGCCGGCAGGGTCTATCTCTCAAGTTGCCTTTGTTTCTGATGATTCTTTGGTGAACCTTTTATGCACACGAATCTTTAGAGTAACTCCTTGTCCTTGAACTAGATTGAGTCAGGTGCTTTCTTTGCAACCATCAAACCTAACTGAGACAAACACTAAAGAGGCACTTCAGTATTAGTCTTAGACTTCTTTCTTTTGACCCCATCAGCAAACTTGCAAAGTAGTTATAATTGCCAACTTGGAATGTGGAGATACAACAAACAGATGCTGAGGGGCAGAGATGAAAATGAAACCCAGTACAGTCTGGCGCCAAAGTGACAAAACTTCAAAAAAATATATTCCCTGATTTAAAAAAAAAGGTACACAGTAAGCAAATTTTTAAAAAAGAACCCTTTGCTCAAAGTTGATGTTCTACATATAGCGAGGGATTATTACATCTAGGCAGAGTCTTCTGGGTTTTTCTTTTTTTTGGTACTGGGGATCATACTCTGAACCTTACACCTGCCAGGCAGGCAGTGGCACAACTGAGCTAAATCCCTGGCACATATTTTTGTTTGTTTGTTTTTGTTTTTAGGTAGAGTTTTGCTAGATGGGATAATAGTTTAAAAAAAAAATGTCCTTAGGCAATGCCTTTAAAAATATTTTTACAAGTAAATACTTCATAAAGAAAAAAGCAACAAATTGAACTACATGTGTTTTCTAAAATAAATTTTTACTTTTCAGAATAAATATATAATTTTAGGAATAGATATAACATAGAGAGGACAATTTGTAGGCCATGGATTACAAATTTAGAAGAGATCATAATAGTCGAGCATTGAATGCTGATGAAACCTATGAACTTTCATAGAATATGCCCACTTGTACATTGGTAGGGACAGGTTACACAAGTTGATTAAATTGTAGGACAATGTGGACTTTGAAGTCAGTCCTGGGGGTGGATCTGACTATTATTTTCTAGCTGAAGTTGACACTAATTTCTTTAATTCTTTTTTAGGATTTTGAGTTCCTCATCTATAATGGTCACAATAATACAATTAAATTTGTCTCAAAGATTTTTTAATAGCTAAATTATAAAGCAAGTGCTCAGTGAAAGATACAATCAGCATTTGGCAAGTACTAGTTTCTGTTTTTCCTTTAAAGATCTAAAAACCTTTGGGAAATTTAGATCCGCTGGCTTTTCAGTACAGAGGAGCTTTTTAGTACTTTCATAAGCACTTTAATTATTGACACTAACAGTAACTTCAAACATTTGAAAGGTCAAAGAAAGATATTGTGGTGGTTTCATTACACAGTTCAGAATGAATTCACAGTCACAACTTTAACTGAAGTAGACTCTCTCCTTTTCTTCCTCTTTCCGCCCCTTATTCCCTCCCTCCTTCCCCCTTGCTTTTTCTTCTCTTTCTTTCTTTCTTTTCTTTCTTTCTTTCTTTCTTTCTTTCTTTCTTTCTTTCTTTCTTTCTTTCTTTCTTTCTTTCTTTCTTTTTAAATAAAGTATGATACAAACCACTGAAGAAAGATCAGTGTCAAATAATTTTTAGTAAACTTGTCTGCTAATATTCCTTATTAATTTGTCCCTCTAAATATTTTTTTAAATGACAGGAAAGGAAAAAGGTTAAATTCACAAAGGAAGAAAAAAAAAGAAATAATAGAAAGAGATGGAGATGAGAGGATAGCCAACGAAAGATGTAACCACTGATTTGGAAGATAGAACAGACAGGAGGAGATACTGTTACAGAAGATAAAAGAAAGCTACCATTTATAGGCCACATAGGAAGTGAGTTCCAGAAAATCACTGAATCTGGGATAACAGGCATTAGTGGCCAACTGAGTTAAAGTCTGTAGGCAGAGCTGGAGGTCCTAGGCGCCTCCTGCCTTTCATCAGGCCAGGCAACTACATTTATTGCTACACTCCTTCCCTGAAAGAGCTAGTTGGCTTATTCCCTGGTTAAATGAAATTGAAAGTCACTTAGTAAAGCAAACAGGAAAGTCTAAAAGAAGGGGAATGAAGTGAAAGTCGGCAAATGGAATCGAAAGACCCTGGCCCTTCCATCTACTTTTTCAGGACTCCAGGAACCAGCCATAAACCTCCCAGGGAGGAGAGGAGTGCAGGGGGAGGGAGGGGAGGGGAGGGGAGGGGAGGGGAGGAGAAGGAAGGGGAGGGAGATCCTCAGGGAAAATGCTTTTATGATAGTCACTAACATTTGTCTGTCATCCAGTGAAAAATCCCACTCATTGTTGACTGTCCTTCAGTGAAGTTCACTAATTAACAAACCACTCTGCATACAGGACGTACAGGCAGGTGTGTTTTTGTTTGGTTTACATTTTGGAAAAGGAAATTTATCGATCTTTAAATAGCTCAAATTGCAAATAAAAGAATTGGGTAATGGCATGAGCCTGAGATATGTGATGCATCTTTGTCAGTTGGCTTCATAGCACCTCAGTACCCAGGAGAGGAAAGGTCTCAAAGCAAAGTCACAGTGTTAGAAGTTAGGCTCCCTGGTTCAGTGAGACTGCAGCAAGTACACATGGAGAGCACTGGGCCCGCCACCGAGTTACAGCAGCAACTTGGATTCTGAACATGGATACCATAGGAGAAATACGAAATGAAAGATGGACATCTCAGACCCTTTAGGTACTTAACACGACAAGCTGGATGTGATATCTAAAGAGCTGAGTTCCTAAAGAACCTATTTTTTGATAACTTTACACACACACCTGTTACCTGGAATGCCTGCACACACTTTTGACCTGCTGAAATTAAGGCTGAGCAATGAGAAAGAAAAACTTGGCTGAATCAATTGTCTTAGTTGCATTCCAAAGAGGAAAATGAAACTGGCAGTGGTGTATTTCCCCTGAAATTACATTAGCAAAGAGTGTGTCAGGGCCAATTTGTCCACACCGTGAGGACTTTGTGTAGGGCAAGAGTTCTGTCCCTCGGGCTTATGTGTGGCCACCCTATCTCACAGATTTTGCACCAGAGGCCTAAGGGGAATCTGATCTAGTCGCAGCCTGCCTGCGAGCTCCCCAAGCAAGGTGGTGAGCCCTCTGGTTGGAGGCTCCATCTGGGAGTGCAGGAGGGGGAGGGAAGCGGAAGGGAAGGGGGGAGGGGAGAGGAGGGGAGGGGAGGGGGAGGATAAGAGAAGGGGAGTGGGGAAGGGGAAGGGGAGTGGGGAAGGGGAAGAGGAGGAGAATTCGGAGCTCCGCTCAGGGGAGAGCCACCCTCCTCCTGACCGCTTGCTCTCAGGCTCTTTTTGAATTGCCTTAAATTGAATAAGAGTGGATGGTCAAGAATTCGAAATTTAAAAGAATCTTCTAGTAAAAAGAGACCCCCAAGTCATAAAGTAGGGTGATGTAAGTGTCCACAAAAAAATCCAAAAAACAGAAACCATAGCGACAGTAGAATACAACGTCTAAAACTCTAACTTCAGACCTCAGAGATACGACATGGTATTACGTCATGTAACAAGATTAAAATAACAACAACAACAAAAAAGAAATGAGAGAATTTAAGTAGTAAAAAATAAAATTAAGATATTAAAAATTTTCAATTGGAGGGGCCTGGGATTTAGCTCAGTGGTTCCTGCGCCTGCCTCGCAAGTGCAAGGTCCCAAGTTCGATCTCCAGTACTTTTTTTGTAATTGGTATTTAAAGATAAAGGATAAATTTTAGAATGTTACATAATTAGAAGAAAATAATTAAAAATACAAGAAAATGGAGGAAACAATGCAAAATCCGACTAAGAGAAGTCAAAACAAGTGGGAAGAAAGAAAATGAGCAAAACAAAAATAAAAGGAATGCTTACCAGAACTTAATAAAACACTGTGCTCATAGTAAAAGGGCCCATTGAAAGTCATGAATAATATGTTTGAGAAAAGTCATAATAAAGAAAATAATTGGCAAATATCAACACACTTAGGCCAAAAAATGAATATTGAAATCTTACAAAGAGAAAAAAATATAGACCATAAACAAAAGATTGGGAATAAGAATGACATAAGATCATCAATTAGCAAGCTAGATAAACAGTGAATAGTCTCTTTAAAATGCTGAAAGAAATAATATGAAATTTAGAAACTTTTACTCAAACTATCAACCAAGTAAAATAAAGGCATTCTCACATAATTAAAGGTCACATTAAATTTACTTCTCCTGTTCTCTATTTTCTTTTCCCAAACTCATGTCAATCCTCTTGCCTCAGCCTCCTGAGCACTGGGATTACAGGTGGGCACATCCACTCCTGTTCTCTTTCTTAAAATGTTACCAAAATATGTTCTCTTTCAACATAAAGCATAGTTTTTTAAAAAAAATGGGGCTGAATGGTGGGAGAGACATAGATATAGGAGATGGAATATTAAATACAGAAAAGATAAGGGGAGTGAGTGGCAGAGTGAGAATTTAGATGAGAAAATGCAACTGGTACACTATCTGATGGCTCATTGACTTTCATTTTTTATTTTTATTTATTTACTTATTTTTCATGGAGAGAGAGATTTAATTCCCTCAGGACCAGGCCAAAAGAGCTGGCTTCAACAGCCAGTGGGGTGTGCGCTGGCCTCCCAGAACTCAGCAGTCCCCCACTTGGAGGGGGAGGTCACCGGCCAGGGTGGGCCTGGGACAGCTGTCATCAGGTAGTTTAAGCCAAGGCTTGCAGCCTCCTGAGCAGCCCCTCGGCCTCCACAGGAGGGCCGACGGTACGAGCTGAGCTGAGACCAGGCTCATTGACTTTATAAAGCACCCCTTGAGAATATTCAGGACTAGATGAATGATAATTTAAGCAAATGGAATAATTTTTTTCTGAAATTAGAAAAATGCTTTAGAGGTAAATTTATTCATATATATTACTTTAACCATATTTATAGGATCACAATTATGTGATGAGTACAGATCTTTATTTGGTTCTGTTTTATATAATTTACAATCCCATTCACTCAGCAAATGAAATGAAAGTTGCTAATATTTTCTGTATAAGATTCTAAGGTAAAAGAAGGAAGCAAATATATGAAAAGATCTGATCCTTGCCTTCCTGACTCTGATGAGCTCAAAGTCCAAAAAAGAGACATATTAACAATTATTTAAAACTGTAATTGATTCTATCAGAGTAGTAACAGTAAGGTGTAGTGTTTGACTAACAGGAGAGATTATCTCTGCTTGGTTGAGCCAAGAACAACTATCAGTGTGGCATAATAGTCTACTGAGGATTATGCTCATGAACTTGGGCTTCAAAATATTGCTTGAAATTTTCACATTTCCCATAACAGAAAGACATAAAATTCCTATTTGAAAAGTCAAAATAAGAAATGTGGGCTAAAAAAAAAGGAAGTGAGTGTTACTAATCTTCAGGACTCAGGAGGATGGCCAATCAGAAGTATTTTGAGGGTATCCATTAGTGAGATGGACTAGATAATTGTAATCTAAAATTAGAGTATAATAAAATGTAGAGCTTAGCTAATCTAGGTTTGCAAGATAGAATTCAAAGAAGCAGGTTTTGGGGAGACCCTCTGGGAGTTATTAGAAGGGACAGTTGAAAGCAAAAATCCTGTGGTGAGGAGAAAAATTTTTTCGGTAATACACATTATCATAGTTTGTAATTTGAACTTTCTGCACACAACAGTAAAGTTCCTCTATGCACTTAATATAAATTGAACACTGTAAACTTCATCTCTGCATTTAGGAAAGGTTGACAGTAAAGTTAAAGATGTAATGGATAAAACATCAACATGAGTCTGTAGAAGAATGCACCTTAATACACTACCAGGAACCAGGAATGAAGCATTAATCCATGTGTCCTGATTAGAGACAGCAGAATGTATTCAGAGAGTACATTTACCTCCATTTACTCTTGAGACTCCATTATGAGAGCAAAAATCTTTTAAAAAAAACCTGTAGAGCCCCAAGAACCAATAATTTATGTGAGAGGTGATAACAGGAATAAAATGTGAGAAGTTGGGAAGCAAGCAGTCAGTAGTCAGTGGTGAGGAACTTGGCAGATCCAAGAGCTGAATGCTAAGTCAGCAGGGGGGAAACCAAAGAAGCACTCCTTGCTTGTACTCCAGAGGGGAAGTAAGGGAGTGAAAAGTATAGTTCTGGTTAGAAGTCAGTTTATAAAGAAGTGAGTTTCCTCCAGATATCCTCAACCACGGCAGCCCAGGGGATGAATCCTTCCCACTGCAGTTTTGTTCCCAGAGAAGAAAAAAGAGTAGTGAGAGCACCAAGATATATTCCTTTTTTTTTAGGTTAAATTAACCAGTCTGCAAGGAAAGAAAGTGACATAAGATGACTCCATACAGTAAAGTCAACATGTCCTAGCTATGTGCACAATCTCTAGTGAATTTTTTAATGTTCCTCTTTCAAATTTGAAAAGTCAAGGAGAGATCAGCAGTTTTCAAGGACTAGGTGGAAATAATCCTGAATGACAAGGCGGACACATGTCTCAGTGAAACTGCTGGGACAGAGAAAAGATATATTCAGAAGAAAATAACCTTATGAGTAGAGGAAGCCAGGAGGACATTACCCTGTCTTCTCTCTGATGTAGGAGATGAGATTATTTGCCAAGAATAGCCTAATAGTGCTGGATACAATGTGTTTGGGAGAATGATGAAGTTGCTTATGATAAACATTAGAACAGGAATTCGTTAAAGATAATGAGCAGCCATATAGATTTAATGCAATTCCAATTGAGATCCCAGCAGCATACTTCATAGACCTTGAGAAAACAATCCAAAAATTCATTTGGAACAAGAAGAGACCCAGAATAGCAAAACCAATTCTAGGTAACAGAGACATGGCAGGGGGTATCACAATCCCCAACCTGCAACTGTACTACAAAGCTACTGTGATAAAAACAGCATGGTACTGGCAAAGAAATAGACTTCAGGACCAGTGGAACAGATTAGAAGATGCAGAAACAACACCAGACACACTCAGCCATTTCATCTTCGACAAAGGAGCCAAACACCCTCACTGGAGGAAAGACAGCCTCTTTAATAAATGGTGCTGGAAAAATTGGGTTTCAACTTGCCAAAGATTAATATATACCTGTATATATATACCTGTATCTCTCACCATGCACTAAACTAAAATCAAAATGGATTAAAGATCTAAATATTAAAATAGAAACTCTGAACCAGTTACCCTTGAAGACATCAGTGTAGGAAAAGATTTTATGAACAAAACCTCCGTTGCCCGTGAACTAGCACAAGCAATCAACAAGTGAGATCTCTTCTTATTAAAAAGCTTCTGCACAGCAAGAGAAACCACCAGCAGTGTGAAGAGACAACCCATAATGTGGGAAAAAATCTTCACCTGCTCTTCCTCAGACAAAGGTCTACTATCTCAAATCTATAAAGAACTTAAAAAGATCAGACCTCTCAAATTTAAAGACCCAATCCGAAAATGAGCATCTGAAATGAACAGACATTTCTCAGACAAAGAAGTAGAAATAGCAAATAAATACATGAAAAAATGTTCAACATCACTGGTCATTCAAGAGATGCAAATGAAAACAATGCTGAGATTCCACTTCACTCCAGAAAGAATGGCTGCTATCATGAAATCAACCAATAACAAATGCTGGCTGGGCTGTGGGGAAAGAGGAACCCTTCTCCACTGCTGGTGGGAGTGTAGACTGGTGCAACCACTGTGGAAACCAGTATGGAGATACCTCAAAGAACTAGGACTGGAAGTCCCATTTGACCCTGCTATTCCACTGCTGGGGATCTTCCCCAAAGAATTAAAAGAATCATACCACAGTGATATATGTGCGCCCATGTTCATAGCCGCACAGTTTGTAATAGCTAAAACTTGGAAACAGCCCAAATCCCTATCAACTGGAGACTGGATAAAGAAAATGTGGTTTTTTTTTATAAAATGGAGTACTACTCAGCCATAAAAAATGAGCAATTAGAGACATTTATAGCTAAGTGGATGCACATTGAGGCAATACTCTTAAGAGAAATAAATAGGACACACATGTGTAAATACTGAATAGTTTCTCTGGTGTGAGAAGCTGAAAGTGTAAATAAGGACTAAATTTATAATAGGTCATGTGAAATAGGAAGAAAAGGGGCAAAGGGGAAGGAAGTGGGAGGGCTAAGGGAAAGGATAGAAGGGAATGGGATTAATATGAGAAAATGGAAAAATAGGAACAAAATCTTTGTAAATAGGGAGGACTGGAGGGGTTGAAGGGAGGGCTGGGCAAGGGTGAAAAATCAGAACCAAGAGAGACTATGTAAAGGTGCAAATTTCCAATGATGAATGTCATTATATTGTATACCTAAAATGTACCAATGATTAGAATGAATAATCGATAATGTAAAATAGGAAGAAAAGGTCCAAAGGGGTAGGGGTGGTGGGAGGGGCAGGGGAAAGGAAAGAAGGGAAGGGAAAAATTGATGAGAAATGGAAAAAATGAAAATAAAGTCTTTGTAAATAGGGAAGGGTGGAGGGCGTGAAGGGAGGGCTAGGAATGGGGAAAAAATAAGAACCAAGATGCATTATATAAAGGTGCAATTCCCAATGAGAAATGTAATTGTGTTGTATACCTACAATGTACCAATAAAAGAAATTAATACAAAAAAAAAGTCTCTCAAATGTACTCCATCTACATTCAAATATAGCCCATCTATCTATCTATCCAACTTCATCTTACACTGTGGGATCCTCTTTTTTTTCAAAACTTCTATCTTACAATCACCCTAACTTAATTTCTCTCTGTTTCAAATAGTTTACTTTTTCTTCTTGTCTCATTAACTCCTGCTCATCCTTCAAATCTAAGTTCAAGTGTCACTTCCTTAGGTGGAATTGTACCATTCGAGGTTTGCATCTATAAACAGTATATACTTTTTCTCACCTAAAGAATTAAACAAACAAACAAGAATATTGAAAGGATATTTGTAACTCATGGATGAAATGATTGTATATAAAGGAGAACCAAGCATTAGTGTCCAGGAATAACATATCAATCACTGTAAGAACCTGGTCTAGAAAAGAAACTTCCACCATAGTCATTAAGTGCTATTTACTAGAGTTTACTCCACTTCTACACTACACCAGTGACACACACACACACCACACACCCGGGGGGGGGGGAGGAAGTTGCATCCTAGTCATAAGGGCAGCTGGGAAAGGAAGTACTGTACATATTTTCAGCATCTATAGCTACAGATATTTTCAGCCTCCCACTAAGGCTTATAATATGTGAAATGCCCTGAACATTTGATGGGAGTGCTGGTTTTTGGTAGCAAAAAGGGAGTACAAATCTCTACTATGGAGTTCCCTGATCAGGTAACTTATTAAGTTAAATTCCATTACTAACTCTCATTGCTACATTTACTTCTTAGTATTCTTGTAATATTGGGAATTTTATACTTTTCACATATATATTTATTGGTCACAATTCTCCATGAGCTCACTATTTCCTTGTGGCCTGCCAGTACTCTAGAAGAGATATATGTATTCCCAACACCTAACACACATAGATGATAAAAAAATATTTCCCAAAAGGGTAGTGTTTAACCTGTAAAATTCATTTCTACCTAAATAAATTAAATAATCATAATAACTTTTCTTAATCACTGGGTATATAGGTTTTTTTCTTTTGAATTCAGATGGGGAATGCACTCTACTATTGTACTACTGTGAAAGGAACAGAAATCATTAAATTTGTACACACTCCTTCACAGGGAGCACCATTTGGATGAATTTTGAAATGTTCTTCACACTGAGCCCAGACATACAGTGGTTTCTTCAACCCCTAAAGTAAATACGGTAGTAATCCAAGCATTACAAGACTTCTATATAAAGCTACATTGTTTTCCTTGGATGTTCCTCTTTCATTCTGAACGCAAGAGTATTTTGGCTTCTTTTATTCCGCCCTAAGGGTATAATGGCTACACTTTCTCTTAATTCTGTCAGAGATAGCCGCACACAGAAGAGCAAGTCCCAGCCAAACTGGCTTGCTGAAGTACAATCAGTCCCAGAAAGAAATGTTCATGTCAAGAAGAGAGCTTTATGTTACTGCTGTTATAGCTTAATATTCCTATGTTATTTAGACTCTGTGTGCTATAACCATATTTGCTTTTAGACATAAATGTAAATAATTTGAGAGCGATTAAAAACTCTTTAGGATACAAGTCCTGGAGACATTAGTTTTATATGATCTTTTCTTTGGAAATTTATCATGCATGAATTTGTTAGGGCTGCCATAACCAAGTGTCACAAACTAAGAGACTTACACAACAGAAATTCATGGTCTCATAGTTCTAGAGGACAAACATCTGAGATCCAGATATTAGAAGTCCTGCTCCTTCTGAGGGTTGTGGCTCTCTCTTAACTCTGTCAGCCTCAGGCATTCTTTGTGTGTAGAAGGCATTCTTTCTGTGTCTTCACATTGTGTTTCCTCTGTGGATGTCTACCTCTGTATTCAAATTTCTTCTTTTTATAAAGACACCAATCATTGTAGATCAGGACATTTCCTAATGACTGCATTGTGATTTGAATACCTCTCTAAAGACCTTGACTCCAAATAAGGTCACCTTTTGAGGTTTAGGGAGCTATGATGACTTAAACTTATCTTCTTTGGGAAGACAGAATTCAGTGCATAATATACTGAAATCTGGGTGACCTGAGCAGCAGACTACCTGCAGTACAGACTGCCAGACAGGATCACACAAGCAAGGGCACTGGCCAGGGGCTGTCAAACTAAGAAAGAACACTACAGACTAAGAAAGATAAGCTGAGCTAGCAACAGCAACAGCCCAAATAAAGGGATTATTGTATGCAGAGAAAGGACTGAGCTTTGGGCTTCTCAGTCTCACTCACGCCTTCAGAAAACAGCATCAAAAGTGTGCCAATTTTCAGAAACAAGGAACAAACACTCTAATCTTTTAACACTTTTATAATCAGATGAGTCATTAAAGGAATTAATATGAACATGGTTAAATGAAATCAAATAAATTTAGCTCTTTCTTTATAGGTGTTTTTAGAAATGAAATTTTATCTCTGATCCAACATGGAAAATGCATATGTAAACATCCTAACCACTTGAAAACACACACATTATGCATTCTCATAACCCCATGTATCTTTTCTGTGTAGGCCTCAGCCTACATAGGGTGAAGTTTTATACTTGTTTGTATGATTCTTGAATTGGTATTTGTCTGTCTCATTAGAGTGTTACCTTCCTATGCACAAATGTTTTATGTCTAGATTTCCAACGAGTGTTGGCACATAGTATGCCCTCAATAAATCTTTATCAAAGCGATTGAGGTAACATTTGAATGCATTAATTAATTAGTTAAATGTTACATTACTTATTCAATTATTCATAACTAATAATTGAAAGGGTTGCCGAAGGGAAGGGGCACACAACTGTTCAAGCAGCAAGCTTTATTGGGGCAACAGTCTGCACCCTGCCTGGCTGACTCACAGAAGGGAGACCAGCAACAGTGTGAGCTGAGCTGGAGGCTTATATGGGGTTCTTGCATGTGGGAGAGCACATAGTCCGTTGGTGGGGGTGGGTGATTGTGGTTAGGGCATATAGCAACAAGTTTTGGTTGGGAGGATGGAGTATCAGATTCCAGGAAGCCTCTGTCTTATGGGAACATCTAGTGGGATGGAGTGACAGGCTCCAGGAAGTCCTTATCTTATGGGAACATTTGGTCATGAAACCCGTGGGGCAGAAAAGCCCCTAACTAGGCAGGAGGTCACTAACTAGGAGGGGTCATGCCTTAGCTATGTGTCCCTAAGTTCCTGTTTGCTGTTAGGGAGGAGGACAGGGGGGAGGGGGAGGAGGGAGCTTGCTTTGGGGGGGGGGGGGTCTCTGAAATACCTAACAATAGTATTTATTGTTCTACGAGTATAGTGTAAGAAATGCTAAAGAGGTTATAATAATGAAAAACAAGTAATATTTGTTTATAAGATCTTACAACTTATAAGGAGATTCAAAATATAAAATAATCAAATGATGCAAATGCGATATGCTATGGTAAAGTAGAGAACAATGAGAGCGAAGTAAAAGTGTCACAGCATACTGAAGGTGGAAGAGCTGACAAGGTGGCAGAGGTCTGAGCAGCAAAAAAATGTATAAATGAAGGAAACATTAGGATAGGTAGGATTTTGACAAATAGAAATGAGAGAAAATAGTGACAGAAAGGACCCAAAATACTGTGCTTGTAACAGCAAATAGTTATAGTGCAAGAAGTTATACTGGCAAGGAAAAAAATAGGAGGTAGTTGAAAATAAAGTGAAACTTTCACTGGAACTTTCATTTTTCAGCCTGAAGTACATAGTTAGATAATGTTAATGGTGAAGAGATAGCAAAGATTTTTCCACAGAGAAGTGATATAATTAGAACATTTTCTTGGGATAACTGATAGGCAGCAGTGGCATGGGTTTGAATAGAAAGGCGTAGATGTGGAAGATTATTTAGAAAGCTGCCTACTCTACGCCGGTGAAGGCAGACAGAGATAGATTTGGGTTTGGCAGGGCCCTGAAGCTTTCAAAAATTGGACACTTTAAGGAAAAAGAAGCTCATATACAGCTTGTTGGCAGAGGATATTCCTAGCTTGAACAAAGCCCTGGAATTAACTTCCAGCACTATAAAGAAAAAAAGGAAGAAAGAAAAGAAAGAAGAAAAGTACTAAATAAAATATTTGTTTAAAGGAAAAAAAAATTAAAATACATATTTTGAAAGCTAACCTGGGTGTGGCATGATGTCACATTCCTGGAATCCTAGCTACACAGGAGGCTGGCAAGTTTGAGTTCAGAATGGGCAACTTAGCAAGATCTTATCCCATAGTAAAAAGGTAGCAAGATCTGAACATGTAAATTATCATCCAGTGGGTTCAATGCCCAGTACTGGGGGGGAAAAAAGCTAAATACCATAAATATTTTAAAAATCCAGAATAACAATCTGACACTAACAAAATTTTATTTTTTACATTTTTAGCCGCATACTTGATAATTGTCTCTTTCTATAACATGTAACATAATTTTCTATAGAGAACAGAAAAGTGACTCGCTTTTTTCTGTGGTATGATTAATCAAAGTTGCATAGGAAAAACTTTTTGTTTTAGTGTACACATTTTATAAGGGGAGTGATCCATGCAGCCATGCTAGGAAAGCAAAAATGAAGAGAAGGTGGATAGAGGCATCCTGGTCTCCCCGGCAGTCTGAGAGTTTTGGCAGGGCCTTTGCACAGTCAGTGGTCAAATGAATTGCTCAGGAATGGAGTGCCTGTTCCCCTCTGAACCTCAGTCCACCTGGAAGCAAGGCCTTGTGTACACACTGCTGTGGGTCTCAGAGTCTGTCCATGGCCTTGGCTAATTCTGCTTCTAGGTGCCAGAGACCCGTGAATCCTCAAGACAGACACAATTCCAAAACCAACTTTGATTCCAGAACTCCAGGGAGGACACTCAGTTTGGTCCAAGGCATCGTTTCCAAGTTCTTAACATTCAAGGATCTTGTACTCAGACTTGCCAAACGAGGTGCAAGCCACTGCTTCACTGGAAAACACAACTCCTTGAAATTAAAGAATTAAAGAAGCCGAGTTTAAACTAAGAGTAGGTGATTTATTTGAAGGGGGAGAAAAAGGTTCTTATTTTTCACCCTTGCCCAGCCCTCCCTTCAAGCCCTCCATTCCTCCCTATTTACAAAGATTTTGTTCCTATTTTTCCATTTTCTCATATTAATCCCATTCCCTTCTATCCTTTCCCCTAGCCCTCCCACTTCCTTCCCCTTTGCCCCTTTTCTTCCTATTTCACATGACCTATTATAAATTTAGTCCTTATTTACACTTTCAGTTTCTCACACCAGAGAAACTATTCAGTATTTACACATGTGTGTCCTATTTATTTCACTTAAGAGTATTGCCTCAATGTGCATCCACTTAGCTATAAATGTCTCTAATTGCTCATTTTTTATGGCTGAGTAGTACTCCATTTTATTAAAAAACCACATTTTCTTTATCCAGTCTCCAGTTGATGGGGATTTGGGCTATTTCCAAGTTTTAGCTATTACAAACTGTGCTGCTATGAACATGGGCGCACATATATCACTGTGGTATGATTCTTTTAATTCTTTGGGGAAGATCCCCAGCAGTGGAATAGTGGGGTCAAATGGGACTTCCAGTCCTAGTTCTTTGAGGTATCTCCATACTGGTTTCCACAGTGGTTGCACCAGTCTACACTCCCACCAGCAGTGGAGCAGTGTTCCTCTTTCCCCCACAGCCCAGCCAGCATTTGTTATTGGTTAATTTCATGATAGCAGCCATTCTTTCTGGAGTGAAGTGGTAAAGGTGCAAATTTCCAAAAATGAATGTCATTATATTGTATACCTAAAATGTACCAATTATTAGAATGAATAATCGATAATGTAAAATAGGAAGAAAAGGTCCAAAGGGGTAGCGGTAGTGGGAGGGGCAGGGGAAAGGAAAGAAGGGAAAGGAAAAATGCTGAGAAATGGGAAAAATGGAAATAAGGTCTTTGTAAATAGGGAAGGGTGGAAGGCATGGAAGGAGGGCTAGGAATGGGGAAAAAATAAGAACCAAGATGCATTATATAAAGGTACAATTCCCAATGAGAAATGTAATTGTGTTGTATACCTACAATGTACCAATAAAAGAATTTAATACAAAAAAAAAAGAAGAACCTGGGCATGTAGTGCCAGGGGTCCCCTTTGTGATCCATTCTCATTACATCATACCTTGGTTCCATTCATATTTCTACCTGCTGCTTATGTGTCTTTGAATCTATGCATAAAGTAGAGTTTTTTCTCAGTCTTTGGAACTTTATTCCTGAAGGTTCTCATATTATGTAAAACTGTGATTAAATAAATATGCTTTTCTCTTATTCAAAAAAAAAAGGTGGAGAAAAAGGGGGAAGAGAGAGATATGATAGCTATTCCAGGAGTACGGAGCATTCAAAAACAAAGATATCAAAAAGGGGGCTGGGTCAAATTGATCCTCTAGTCCTATTTTTTTGAGGAATTTCTACACTGATTTCCATAGTAGTTTCCCAGTCTACACTGCCACCGACAGTGGTGAAGTGTTCGTTTTTCCCCACGGCCCTGCCAGCATTCATTATTGGCTGATTTCTTGATGATAGCCATTTTTTCTGGAGAGAGGTGGACCGTCAGCCTTGTTTTCATTTGCATTTCTCAAATGACCAGTGATGCTGAACATATTTTCATGTATTTATTTGCCATTTCTACTTCTTCACCTGAGAAATGATTGTTCATTTCAGATGCCCATTTTTGGATTAGATCTTTAAATTTGGGTGGGTGGGGGTCTGATTTTTTTCTATTCTTTATATATTCTAGATATTAGTCCTTTGTCTGAGGAACAGCTGGCAAAATTGTTTTTCCTACACTGTATGTTGTCTCTTCATTCTGTTGGTGGTTTCTTTTGCTTTGCAAAAGCTTTTTAATGACATGAAATCCCAGGTGTTCATTCTTTGTTATATTTCCTCTGAGATCGAGGTTTTGTTCATGAAGTCTTTGAGTACACCAATGTCTTCAAGAGTTCTACCTATTCTATCTTCTAGCAGATTTAGTGTTTTTATTTTAATGGATTTCAATTTTAATTTAGTGCATGGTGAAAGATAAGGGTCTAATTTTAGTCTTCAACATGTGGAAAGCCAGTTTTTGCAGTACCATTTATTAAAGAGGTTATCTTTCTTCCAGTGAAGGTAAACAAACTTTTAAAAAACATTTCACAGTCAATACAGACAAGTTTTGTGACCCTAAAAAGTGTAGGGATTTCTCCCCACCAGCAAGAAAACAGTGATTTCAGTGGACATAAATTCAATTCACTGGTTTAATCAGCATAGAAGGCAGTTGATACATGGATGGAAATTATTTCTCTACTAGAGTAACTAGAAACAATTTAGCTACACAAACCACTTGACATACTACACTAAATTCATAGTAAATGTATCTTCAACTCAATTTCTTTTTATTGTATTACACAATTCATGGGATCATTCAAATGTCAACAAGGGAGGAAGAGGTGGAAGAAGAAAGACAGAAATAGAGGGAAAGAGTGGTTATTATAGTTTGGATCTCAAATGCTCCCAACAGGTCTATGTGTTGAATGCTTGATTTCCTATGTAGTGCAGAGCCTTTAAGGAGATAAAACAAAGAGGGACAAAGTTAGGTCATTGGATGTGTGCTCTTGAAGGGAATATTGAGACCTCAGCCCCTCCCAGTCTCTGTTTCCTAGCTGCCATGTGGTTAAAAAAAAAAATCCTTCTCTGCCATAGGGTCCCCACATAATGTACTATGCTGCCATAGGCCCAAAGCAATAGGACTAAGGGACCATGCACTGAAACCATGAGCCCAATAAACCTTTCCTCTTTTTAGGTTGATTGTCTTAAGTATTTTTTCATAGTGAAAGAACACTAACACAGTGACCTTAACTAACTACAATTAAAATATCTTATTTTTGTACATTGTATGAAAATATATTGTATAAATTATGAAAATAGTGAGTATATTGCCAGGTCCCTGTGCAGGAAGATTCTAAAGATGGTCTCAAAGATTTATACCTCTTGGTACTCAGTCTCTGTGTAATTCCTTCCCTTTAGTGTAGTGTGGCCTAGTACCTGGCTTCTAACCAATAAAATGTGACAAAGGTGATGGGATTGTATTGCATAAGATAGTCACTACTGTCTTGCTAGCTGATTCTTTGCTGACTTTGTAAAAGCAAGTTGCCACACTCAGCCACCTCATCTTCGACAAAGGAGCCAAACGCCCTCACTGGAGGAAAGATAGCCTCTTTAATAAATGGTGCTGGAAAAATTGGGTTTCAACTCTCCAAAGACTAAACCATGCACTAAACTAAAATTAAAATGGATTAAAGATCTAAATATTAAAATAGAAACACTAAACCGGGTGGAAGGGAGGTTAGGTAGAACTCTTAAGGACATTGGTGTAGGAAAGGATTTTATGAACAAAACCTCAGTTGCCCATGAACTAGCACAAACAATCAACAAGTTGGATCTCTTCGTACTATAAAGTTTCTGCACAGCAAGAGAAACCACCAGCAGTGTGAAGAGACAACCCACAATGTGGGAAAAAATTTTCGCCAGCTGTTCCTCAGAAAAAGGTGTACTATCTTGAATCTATAAAGAACTAAAAAAAATCAGACCTCCCAAATTTAAAGACCCAATCCAAAAGTGGGCATCTGAAATGAACAGACATCTCTCAGACAAAGAAGTAGAAATGGCAAATAAACATATGAAAAAATGTACAACATCACTGGTCATTCGAGAGATGCAAATGAAAACAACAGTGAGATTCCACCTCACCCCAGAAAGAATGGCTGCTATCATGAAATCAACCAATAACAAATGCTGGTGGGGCTGTGGGGAAAGAGGAACACTGCTCCACTGCTGGTGGGAATGTAAACTGGTGTGACCACTGTGGAAATCAGTATGGAGATACACAAAGAACTAGGATTGGAAGTCTCATTTGACCCAGCTATTCCTGTTGGGTGTCTTCCCCCAAAGAATTAAAAGAATCATACCACAGTGATATATGTGAACCCATGTTCATAGCAGCACAGTTTGTAATAGCTAAAATTTGGAAACAGCCCAAATGCCCATCAACTGGAGACTGGATAAAGAAAATGTGCTTTTTAAAAATTAAAATGGAGTACTACTCAGCCATAAAGAATGAGAAACTGGAAACATGTATAGGTAAATCGATGCACATTGAGGCAATACTCTTAAGTGAAATAAATAGGATGCACATGTGTAAATACCGAATAGTTTCTCTGGTGTGAGAAACTGAAAGTGTAAATAAGGACTAAAAGATATAATAGATAATGTGAAATAGGAAGAAAAGGAACAAAGGGGAAGGGGAAATGGGAGGGGTAGGGGAAAGGAAAGAAGGGAATGGAATTAATATGAGAAAATGGAAAAATGGAAACAAAGTCTTTGTAACTAGGGAGGGATGGAGGGGCTGAAGGGAGGGCAGGGCAAGGGGGAAAAATAAGAAAAGAGAGATTATATAAAGGTGCAAATTTCCAATGATGAATGTTATTATATTGTATACCTAAAATGTACCAATAAAATAAAATTTAAAAAAATTTGGCCCAATAATTTACAAAACCCCTTTTAATTCAACTTAATAAAAATGGTACCTAGAAAATATTTCACATTAAAAAAAAAAAAAGCAAGTTGCCACATGGAGCAAGGAACTGACAGCAGCTTCCAGTCAATGGCATTTTAGAAAGGAAAAAAGGAAGCTGTCAGGCAAGCAATCATTAAGGAACCAAAAATTTGTCTACAACCATGTTATATGGATGTCAATTTTCCCCCAGACAATCCTATAGATAACTCCCCAGCTCTGATCAACCTCTTCATTGAAATCTTATGAGAAAACTTGAACCAGAGTGCTCAGATAAGCCTTACCTTGATTCCTGAGCCAAAGAACACATGAGACAAAATGTGTGCCATTTAAGCTGCTAAACTATGGCTTAATTTATGACCCAGTGATAGAAAAATTAATGCAGGTTTCTCCCAAGAAGAAGTGACAGTTTGGGAAGCAGAGTAGACATATGAAGGTAGAGTATACACACTTACTCTCATCAGCATGATTATATGATTTTCCCAGCAAAGTCTGGCCAGCTTTGGTGTGGAAGCTGAGAAAGATGAGTTACTTAGTGGTGGAGACTAGCACTGTGATGACAAAATTCTGAGTTACATGGTAGGTTAAGGGTAGAAAAGGGTGCTGTAATAGAAGAATAAGAAGTTATATAGGTGGGCCGGGGATTTAGCTCAGTGGTCCCGGCACCTGCTGCAAAAGCGCAAGTTCCTGAGTTCGATCCCCGGTACCAAAAAAAAAAAAAGAAGAAGATATATAGGGCCTGGAAGTCACCAGAGGGAGAAATAGGCTCAGTAAGTAGAATAGTAAAGGAGAAAGGAAAGAGTGATATATTCGAAGAAGTTTTTGAGCTATTGAGAACTTGGAAATAAAATACTTTTGAGGGATGATGACTTGGGGTTGGGCATGTAAATGTGTGGTAGACATGGAGGCAAATAGAAGTTTAAAGAAAACTTATGACACCAGGGTCTCAGAATTGTTATCAACACCTTTTGAAGCTGTCAAAGATGGTTATGGGGGCAAAGTATTGAAAGATGACTGTGAAGTAGATGTTTTCCATCAATATTATCCTGTCTGGTTTTCAATTCTAAAAATATCTTTTTAAAGTGACACATCAAATTTAGTATTATTCTGATTGTCAAAACACATCTTATCATTCTATTAATAGCAATAAGAACAAAATAAACTATGTATGCATGTGAATAATTTTCAATTTAAGGCCAATAAATAATATTTTCCCTGAGATTAACAACATATGCTTCCTTTAGTAGCTATTTTCTGCATCTAATTGATATCAAACAAATGATTAATTAGTGAATGCCATAGACAAGTCATTTGAAGATGGTTATCAAAAAGAACATAGTTATAGTTTCTATCTTAATCCTATTTTTAAATTCTACTGAGAGAAAGGTCAAATGGACTGTTTTGACCAATGACCCTCCTTCTATATACTGAAATGAGGATTTCTCTAGAGTTAGGGGAACTAAGATTTTAGGAAAACATATAAAGCTTAGGGTTGAACAGTTAAACAGAAGGACTGAGTTCATGTGTTCTGCAGCATAGTGGGGAGGTTATTTTTCACAATAACCTAATATTTATTTTATGAATAACTAGAAGATCATAAAGTCTCCATACACAAAGTTATAGTAAGCATATGAAAACATCAGTTACTCTGATTGGTACATATTGTATACATGTATGGAAATATGACTCTCTACCTCTAAATATGTGCATTTATTATGCATTAATCAAAAATTTAACAAAATGATAAGGGGGCTTGGCATGCTAACTACTCTGATCACATAATACAGTGTAAATATGTATCAAATTGTCACACTGTATCTGATAGAGTTCTCTGCTAGATAAAATGGCTCTGGCAGCCCCCACCTCCTAAATGCCTCTTCCCGGCAGATAATAAATCACTCAGGAAAACAATAACCTAACTTTCCCACCCTGAAGCTCTCCCACTTATAGTCCTTCCCACCGAGAAATCCTAACTTGTCAATAGATTTAAACCTTACCTCTGGCTGCAGCAAACATCTACCTCCACTATGCCCCCTCCTTGTGCCCCTTGCCCGTATAAGAGGTCACCTAACCAGCCCCTGGCCACTGCTCTTGCCATTGTTTGAGACAGCCTGGCACCCCATCCCCTAATAAAGGACTAGTGTTGGGTGTCCGTGTTTTTGGCTCATTCTCATCCTCTCAGTACCCCTAAGTATATGCAATTGAAATAATAATAGCAAATGAGATAAAATAAACCATCTTTTTAAAAAAATCTAAGTGTGGAAAGGAAAGTGGAGGTTAATAAGTCAGAGCAGCAAGTCTGAACTGGCCTTTAAAAATGTAGTTTAAAGGTTAACTATCATTTTTGAAATTTGGGTAAATTCCCATACAATGGGTCCTTTTTCTTCATTGTATCACACTTCACATTTCCAGATTCCCCAGCAGATAAAATGAAAGCACTGGGCCTATGCTATATCTGTGAGAGGTGAATAAAGGAAATTGGCTTTAAGGGGAGCTACCCTTTTGGTTGGGGCATGAGACAGCAGATGCATTCAACTTTCAGTCTTGGCAATGGCAGGGCAGCTTCCCAGCGGGCCCAAGGCAGAGTTCCTGGCACATAAGCGGCATTAAGGGGATGGAAGTTGCCAAGTTTCCTTTTATACCCAGTGGGAAAGCAGCAACAATAAGAGATTAAAAAAAAAAAAATCAGGCCAAGTCTGTGGAGAGTTTTTGGCCTTTCTTCCTGAAAACTTAGCCTAAAGTTTGATTTGCCAGCCTTCCCAGCAGTTTTGAATATGCTTTGTATGAACTCCTGTTTCGTTTCATCAGTTAGAGTCATCATCTGATGATTGCAGGAGAGAACTCTGACATTTATTTCATAGAAGGGTGGGGACTCAGGAGGATTATTCCTAAATGGCATTTCTTAGCAGTTGCTATTGCTTGAGGGAATGTTTTGTTTGGCTTTAGAGTGTGAGGAGGATACAGTTACATTTAGAAGACCTGGGGTGGGGAAAACAATCCTCTTGATTTAGAGCATCAAAATGGGAAGATTGTGTGACTAGTAGGTAAAGCCTAGTGAAAGACTATATTAGCTGGCTGTGGCTGCCATAACAAGATACCACAGGCTGGGTGGCTTAAATGACAGAAATTTATTTTCTCGGTTCTAGGACTTGAAATCTAAGATCAAGGTGTCAACAGGTTTGGTTTCTTCTAAAGCCTCTCTTCTTGATTTTCAAATGGTCCTCTAACTACCTTTATTTAGGGTTGTTCTCTGTGCAGGCAGACCCTGGTATCTCTTTGAGTGTCCAGAATTTTTTCTCCTTATGAGGGCATCATGCAGATTGGATTAGGGCCAATCTCAGAGCTTCATTTTTTTTTTTTTTTTGAGTAGGAAAAATTTATTGGGAGAAAGAAAGCTTCCACCTAAAAGAGGCGGAAGGGTGTCTGGAAAGTGGGTTGCCCACTCACCATACTTTTCAAAGATGTTTTATGCAGCAAAGCCATGTGGTGAGGTGGGTACAAAGTGGGACAAAACTGTAAAACCCAATGGAAATTTACAAGGTAGGCATGAGGTCGGACAAAACCATGACCAATCAATAAGATTACAAGTATAGTCACCTAGGTAATATTGATTAAATGGGGATCAAATAGGAAAACAAGTCACATACAAGGAATTTTCCATTTAGAATATCAATCACAGCTATCACTCCCAGGGGAAGTAGTGTCTCCTCTTTTTATAATGCTAACCAGTGAATGTGCCTCAGTTGCTCCCCATGTTGGCTCCTGGAGGGCTGGCATCTTAAGGGAGGCCCTGTCTAACTGCCTACAAGATATCTAATTAACTTACCTATCTACAATAATCCCCCCTCTGAAGAAATACCCTTAACTGGTATAAGGGGGCAAAGGGCGAAGACCAATCTGCCTTCTTCCAGCTGAAGAGGGTCATAGTAGTTGTGATCACCTGTCAGAATTACTCTACAGAGGGTCTATCTAAAGGCCTTCAATAGGTGCCAGGCATTGTCATCTTGGGTAACCTTATAGCTTTAAGTCTGGAGGAGACAAAACCAAAGAAACAGTTAAGAATACATGGGGCAAATTATAAGGTCAGCAGGATTGCTATGAATATAGCCAACAAAGGTTTCCACTGGGAGGAACTAGTAATAGCCTCCCACAAAGAGGATAAGGAGAAGGTCCAGGGGACTTCAGAATCCCAACATAGAAGTCCTATTGTATAGTTTAGCAGTTATGTGGTGTTCACAAGGTCAATGTGGTGGGTTCCAGTAAAAGAAGTCTAGCATATTTATCATTGGTTCCATTTGTATGACTGTTTGGAGTTTGGCAGCCTCTAGGCAAGAATAAACAAAACTTTTAAGAAATTAGACCATGTATAATCTAAGCATGAGCACAGAAGAATGGAAGGGCAGGTTGGGGAGAAAGTCACACTTAGAAATTGAAATAGTGATTGTAACCTTCTGACTCTTAGATTCTTTCATTGATAGAGGTTATCTATAAGTCTGATACTTTGTCATAAATATCTTTAGTTTTAGCTGTAAGAAGATAAGAGACAATTTAGTGTATGTGCTGCTGAAGCGAGCACAAGAAGATGAGACAATTTAAAGAACAAATTTCACTAAGAAATATAAAACTGTAGCTGAGCTCTTATAGATTTTACCATAGTTTTTCCTAATGATCCATAACCATGGTCAGCTACTGGTGTAGCTAGAAACTGCCAGAAAGGGTCAGTGACTGGAGCCCCTTTTTATATCCAGCTTTATTACTATGGCATTGTTTTGGGGGGGACAGGGAAGAAACATAGAAGTCATTATGAATTTATTATTTATACAATTGTTAAAGCACACAAATACAGTGGTAATACAAACACACAGCTCAGAGACTGGTCACCAAGACACAGGTTGATACACACATTCTAACTATGTTTCCTGTAAGTGTGATGGGAATTAAATATAGGGTAAGAACATCACAGCCACACCCTCGAGGGCTCAGGCGGGTCCCCTCCTGGGCAGCCAGCAGCTCAGGCAGCACAAGGTGCAGTATCTGGAGGCTGCCTGGCCCTGCCCTCTGGCTCTACACTGGGGACCATGGCTACTTACAAAGGATCTGTGTGGAGGGCTGCTGCTGCCACCCCGCCAGCTCACTGAGAGGGGAGCCCAACACCGATGAAGGGGCTCACAACCGTGGACACCTTGACCCTGTCTGACCCACCTGAGCTCCCAATGCACACCCAGTCACACAGCCCCCTGGTCAAGGCCCTACACCCCCAAATGCTTGCAGAATACCCAGCTCAGGATTCAGAGGAGCACCCACAGCTCAGACCAATGGATGGACGGCTGGGACAGCAAACGGCTGCACTCTGGAATGCCATCACATGCCAGTGGTGGCCCTGGGGCCAGGACTCCGTGCCAGAGATCTCTGGGTTAGGAGGGAAGAGCCACAGTGGCACTATTAGCTCTTCCAAGAGCTCTGGATCCCCTCAGAGCTCTCTCCACACACTGACAGGGAGAAATGGAGATGGACCCACGAACACAGACTGCATCGTGTCCAGCTGCTGTCTCCAATAAGCAGTGCATGTGGTGGACACAGTCACAGACAGGGCCAAGCATCTGAGGATCCTAACCACCAGTGGCAGAACAGCACAGCCCACAGGGCAGGCCAACCACAGCTCCCTCCACAAATGCCTGGCCAAAGGTCACAGCGTGTGGCACCACATCTTTCTGGAGGTGAAGGTTCTGGATTCAGACAGGCAGAGTCACCTGCCTCTTGGCACCTCTGGGTGGACTCCTCTCAGCCTCTCTGGGCAAACCTGGGCCACTAGGAGGACAACTTGCTCCCTGGTTTTGAGCAGGCCAAGGCACAGACCAAGTGCCAATCTGTATGGCAGTATTTACAATCTGTTCAGAAACTTTCCAAAGTCAAAGGCATAAAGGCAACAAACACTACCAAAATACCGTACAAAAGCCACAACCCCTACATCATCTCTTCCCAGAAGTCGGACAGTGCACTCAACTTTAATCCAGACTCCCACTGTCTTACGGGCTCTCAAGGCCTCTGTGTCCAAGGCCTCCGAATCCCTCTCTTCCTCCTCGCTCCTCTGGGCAGAAAGGCACCACATTCTGCGAAACACACCGGCCACACTACTCTGCAGCAGCCAGGCTTCCTATGTTGCAGCTTACAGAAGGGAGGGTGAGCCAGAGGCCAGAACCAGGCTGGGGCTGAGACGCAGACGCACACAGCTTCCGCCAAAACGTCCCCTCACCAGTGGCAATGCAACACAGAAAACAGACAACGCAATACTGGACACTCAACTGCCCCTCTCTGACTCCACAGACACGGCAAGCCAGCGTCTGGCTCAGGAGTCTTTAAAGTCAGCATCTTTTTTAAGACCGCAAAAACAGACAAGAAACAATGAAAAGACAGATTTCTTTACACAGATTTAAGCCAGTATTTTTAGCAAAACTATACAAAACTGTCTTAACCAAGTAGAAGACTGGTAGTCGCGGCAGGATCACAGGGAGCGCAGGTCGGCCACCACGGGTGGGGTGGAGAGGCTCATGGCGGGGAGTCGGGGTCCCTGCGATGTCTCCCGCACCCTGCGTCTTCCCAGCCTCGTGGTAACTGAGCTTCTGTGAGGCCGCTCTGGGGCCTGTCCTCTCAGTCTGTATTTGCTGGGTGAGTGGCCCGCAGAGCTCCTGGTGTGAAGATTTCGGGTCTAGACCGGGGGCGTGTCACTAGTAAAGCCATTGGTAACAGAGTAGATCGGCCATGCACTGTCTGCTCTTCACAGCAAAAAGGAGAGCTCTCACGACAGACTGAAGACCCCTGGAAGCCACCCAACTGGGAATCCAGTGCTGCCCTCGGATGGAGACGAGCAGCTACTTGCCGTGGTGTTCGAAAGGAATGCTATTCTGGGAGGTGGACATGCGAGAGGTATCTCATCGGCCTGGGAGATGGGACCAGGAGACTGGGGCCCCTCGGTGCAGCTGCATGCTCACTCTCCGCTCTCCCTCCATGCCAGAGATTGGCCGAGGAGAGGTGTTAGACGTGTGTGAGGTAGGGGTCAGGGGCATGGGGGGTGCCACTTCCTGGGTCCCCCGCAGGCGGCCAGATGCTGTGGAAGGGAGGCCGCGGGTGGCTGCATTCCGGGAGTGTCACTCACTCTTCTCAGTCCGGCGGTCCAGTTCGGCATCATCTGTGGCCTGGCTGGCACCAAACTTGAGCATGTTCCAGTCGAACACATAGTTGTAGGAGAAGCCTTGGCGATGGAACAGATTCCTGAAGAGCTGGCACAGGTAGGAGTAGTCGGGCTTGCCGTTTGTCAAAGCGCAAGGAACGGCAGAAATTCAGGTAGGTGGTAAATTCAGAGTGATAGCCTTTGCACAGCACTTCCATGGGAGTGGACATTTTCTTCTCACTGACCCTGTCATACTTCTGCCTCTTGGTGGCAGCCTTCAGCCCCTGCCAGGGGAGAGAGCCCAGGTTGAAGTACATCAGTACGTACCCCACAGACTCCAAGACATCCCTTCGAGATTGTTGGATTTCGAGGTGCATGTTGATGGAGACATACCGTGCCATGCCTATGAAGTTCTTATTCTCCCAATAGAGGATGTGCTGGTGGGTCCTTGCATCCTGGTACTTCCTGACCAGCCCAAAGTCTATGATATAGACCAGGTTGCTCTTCTTCCCCTGCCCCATGAGGAAGTTCTGGCTTCACATCTCAGTGGATGAAGCTTTTTGAATGAATGTATTGAATATGACTAATCATCTGGTCGGTCAGCAAGCAGCAGAACAGTTTTGCGACTGAACTTCCTTGAGCAGAAGTTGAAGAGGTCTTCCAGGCTTGGGCCCAACAGCTCCATCACCATGACATTGTAGTCCCCTTTGGCTCCACACCGTCTGATGGTGGGGATGCCCACTCCTCCCTGCATCATTTTGTACATTTTGCTCTCAATGTGGACCTGAGGGTGTTTGACTATGGCATTATTTCATACCTCTTTTGGTTATTCTTTTCTCCTGGGTGTTTAAGACCAAGTTAAAGTGAGACCTGTGTCAATCAATATGAACCTCTTGCTATCTATCAAGGTCAGTTAAGTCTCTGTAGGCATTGTTTTGGAACCATGCATAGAGCTTCTCTGTTCCTCTGTCAGTGTCAGCCATCAGGATGGGTCATGGTCTTGCTTGACCATGTTGCTTTCAGTGAAAGTGTAGGAGACTTTTCCCTCTTAGTGACCCTCCTTTGGCACACAGTACATTTGTCTTCTGGTTCCCAGCAAGCTCCCTGCTCAGGATGTTTAGTGACTTACCAAAGATGTAGGATCCTGTAGAAAAGGTTCCCTCATGTCCTGGATTCTTTGTTAACTTGGAGGGGCCAGGGCCAAAATATTGGGCGTCCTCATACTCATAGCCCAGTTACCTTTCTAATTTTGGTCTCCAGACTTTAGTTGTTGAACACCCAGAAGAGAAGATCAGTGACATAAGTATTTCAGTAGGAGCAATGAGCTTAAGTATTATAATTTTGTCAAGAGCTTCATTTTAACCAATCATCTCTATAAAGGTCATTTATTCAAGTGCAGTCACATTCTGAGGTGCTGGGGTTAGAACTGCAATATATGAATGTTGTAAAGAAATAATTCAGTACATAACAAAGACTGTGGCATTTTACTTGGCTAACAAGAAAATCATTACTTGGACATACCAAAGTAACAGAGTTCATCAATCCTATGGCATTTTAATTCTCCAATTACTTTTCGCTTCTCCCTCTATAAGCTTAAGTTCATAAGAAAATCTGCATAAATATTCTTTTAGTGGTATTATTAATAATTGCCCAAATCTAGAAATACCCAGATATCCTTTGATGGGTAAATGGACACAAAATTAGTTATATCTATACAATAAAATATTACTCAATAAGCAAAGAATGACAGATATATAAAATAACATGGCCTAAACTTAAATGCCTTTTGCTACACGAAAAAAGCTAATTTTGGGTACTGCATGCTGCAGGATGCCATCTAAAATATGATACTCTGAAAAGGCAAAATTATAGGAACATAAAATAAATCTGTAGTTCCCAAAGGTTGGGGCTGAGGGAATGTATCAGTTATAAGGAGAAACGTGAGAGAGTTGGGGGGGGGTGAAATTATTCTACATCTTAATGTTGGTGGTGGTTACATAATCATATGCATTTGTTAATTCCCATAGTTGTACACTAACATGAAGATTTTTGTTATATGCAGACTTGAATAAAGAAATAAATGACACAAAAACTAATAACACTGGGCAAGTTTCAAAATGACCCCGTTTTCACTTTGAGATTACCATGGATTCATGAATTTTCTCTCTAATTCTTCTTTTTTTAAAAAAAATAATGTAGGGTCTCACTTTGTTTTGTTTTGTTTTGGTACAGGGGATTGAACTCTCTCGGGTCCTTGCACTCGCGCAGCAGGTGGCGAAACCACTGAGCGAAATCCCCGGCAGGTCTCACTTTGTAGCTCAGGTTGGCCTCGAACTTGTGATCCACCTGCCTCAGCCTTCTGAGTTCTTGGAGTCTAGGCATATACTATTATAGTGGCTTCAGAGATTCTTTTTCTTTAATATGCTCTTATCCACTTATATCATTTTTATTTAATTTTCAGTACTGGGAATTGAACACAGGACTTTCACACTGAACTATGTTCCCACTCCTTTTTATCTTTTATTCTGAGACATGGTCTCATTGTCACTAAGTTACCCAGGTTTGGCTCCAACTTTTAATCTTTCTGCCTTCCTCTTAGAATTCTGGGATTACAAGTGCGTACAACATTGCTTGGAACATTTACATCACTTTTGAATTTATAACTCACATGAAGTTGGGAATATAACATATAGAAGTCCTCTGAATACTTCTCAGTTTTCCTCTACACTTTCCTCAGGTAATTATAATTTAATATTAAAGCCAGGACACTGGCACTGGTACAATCTACATGCATGTTTCTAGGCCATTTTATCACCTGTGTAGATTCATGTAAGTACGGCCATAGTCACAGTACAGAACTATTTCATTATCACAAAGATTTTCACCAAACTACCCTTTAAAGTTACATCCACTCCAGGCTGGGGATTTAGCTCAGTGGTTCCGCCATTTGCCTTGCAAGCACAAAGTAAAAAGTTCTAAATTTATATCCACTGCATATAGGCCCATCATTTTCTGATATCTGTCAACCACTAACCTGGGATCTAACACTATAATTTTATCATTTTGAGACTACTGTGTAAATGGAATCATAGTATATGACCTTCTCGACAGAGTTCTTATTCCTCGAGCTCCATGTACATTGCTAGCATAGCAGCAGTTCGTTCCTCTTTATTGCTGAGTAATGTTTCTCAGTGCAGATGTGCCACTGCTTGTTTAATCCTACATTATGAAGGTCATTTTGGTTGCTCCTAGTTTTTGGTCATTACAAACAAATCCGTTTTTAATAGTTCATTTCAGGTTTTTTTGGTGTGGTCACGCTTTTAATGTTAAATTAAAAATTAAATTAAATTAATTCCAAATTTAGCCAGTAAGAGACCTATCAATGTAGTTTCAGTACCTTACTTTTTAAATTGTGCTATGACTTAACTGTAGTAACATTTTTAGGGTATATTTCTATGAGTTTTGGTTAATACATATAATTGCATAACACCACCAAAAATAATAGAATGGTTCCAACACCATAAAAAAATTCCTTTCTAGTATTTTATTTTAAACTGCTCTCTCCACTCCAGGCAACTACTTGTCTATTTTCTCTCTCTAGTTTTGGCTCCAGTATCTTTTTGATGTATCCTGTTTATATTTAGATAAATCCTTGCATTTGGCAAAATAAGATATTCTACATTTGTCTTTTTCTGCCCCAAATCTGATGTAGATTTGTTTTAAATACCTCTGAACCTTAAGGGGGTGTGTGGCAGGGTAACCCTGAAGAATGCTGTGGGAGTTTTACTAAATAGGATTTTATTTGCTCAGTTTATTGCCAAAAACAGCTTTGTGACTTACTTTGGTATTTCAGTGGAAAATCTGAGAAATATGTTTTGAAGTTAGTGTAAGAAAAATTATATCCCCTCTACTGGCTCTGACTTTTTAAAACTAGGCATAAGATAGCAGTAATATATTGCTGTTGACATTCTATGTATTGATGATGTTGGTTAACTCCAGTAATCTTTTCTAACTGTACTTCATTTCTGATAATTTATAGAAGAGATTTTTTATAGCTCTATCTATCTACCTAAAATACATTATTTTATTTTAATATTCTAAAACAATAGATCTTCCTATTCCTATTTTTAAAGAAAGAATACAGTTCAACTACAAAAATCCAAAGATAGAACCGTATTTCCAAGGTTATTAGGAAATGTAAACTTCTTCCTATTTCAGCAGAAATTTAGAATGGATTTATTTCAAAATTTGAATCAGACCTTGGTTGCTGAAGAGCACATTTATTCAACATATTGGCCACTGAGTTATCACAATGTGCCAAGCCCTTTGGTATACTCTGTAAATAAAGGTAGAGGGAAAGAGTCATATAGATAAATAAAAATGTAGTACAGTAGATGCTATTAAGGTGATTTGAATAAAGCACTATGTGAGGGTAAACATTGAGTGGGTCATATTAAAAATATGTTTTATGAAATACAATGTAAGGGAAATTCCCACTACCTGATTTATCCAAAAAACTTTCAGAACGTTTGGATGATGACTTAAAGATTTCAATTTCCTATGACCTGTAAGGAGTTAATAAATTGCTATAGCAATAGGATTCAGCAGGAGAATGACAAAACAAGTGAGCAGGAAAATACTGAGGAGAAGTCCAACAATATTCCACTGGGGTAACTCAGGAGCAGACCTATCTGTCACAAGGTGGAGGTGGGGACTGAAGATGGAAAAAAAGAGACATTATTACTTGAAATGCTAAAACATTAAAATATTTTTGCTCAAGGCTAAGATAGGAGGATTCATTTTTGGTACAAGAAGAAGCACTTTAGTTGTCTGTCTTTTGAGGATGCAGGTATCTTAATTTTAGAGGCAAATTTGGTTATAGTCAACTGCAGGGAATAGGTAAGGGCCAGATGAAGAGAAAGAGGAATTGGGACCTTTGAAAATTCAAGATTCAAAACAGAGAAGGCAAGCAAGACATTAAGGTTATTTTTAAACTTATTTTATGATAATGGTTCAATTTACCAAGTAGAAAAAAAGGCTGAAATTTCAAAGTCCAACCATGATTTTATGGTTCAAAGAAACTACTTTGGAGTTATAAGATTGTATCAGTGGCAAATAATCCCCAGGAACTAAAAATATCAGATATAATTAGAAGAATAATCTGTCACTTAAGTTGCCTCATTTACATCCAAGAAATATTTTAAATAATGTGACTAAATTTAAAAAAAACATGAAAACATTAAAATGCATGTGACTATATTTAGCAAGATGTTTTATAGTTGAGAAAACTATGCTCTGTATATTTCACAGATATAAAAAATACAAATTAACATAAAGCATATCATTAGATTTTAAAATGACACATAGGAAAATAATGCTGCAGATATCTTGCTAGACTAACATTACTTGTAATGAGAGAGAGGAAAAATACTTTTCTAAACTGTGTCAGTTAATTATAGGCCTTTAAGTTAGTATTAATTACAGTTACCTTGACAAGGTGAATATTGTAAAGTTAGCTGTAGAACAGTAAAAATAACTTTGACCTTAGAAGCAGAATGGTACCCATTTGTGCCTCAGTTTTGTCCCCTTATTAGCTGTGTGAGGCTCGAATGTGACAGTGTTGGTGAAAACCAGCTGTATAAGGCAAAGGCCAATGAAAAGGAGAACATTACTGCTACAGGTGTTTCCAGAGAAGCAACTGGAGTTTCTAGAAGAGGTTGTGAGTGAAGTTATAATAGGCAGCTAAGTTAGATAGAAATTGATATACAGACAGAGAGGGACTGGGCTTTCAAGGAGGTCAACAGAAAGAATAAAGACATCAGGATTGTGGCTGGAGGAGCATCTGAAGGCCAGGCCTCAAGATACAGATGCAATGGCCAGGCCTATATATTTTCCTAAGGAACAAACAGTAACTTAGAAATATACTATAATTAGCACCACCTGGTCCAGGAAGTCCAGATAGGCATCAGTCACCCAGGTGGGTGACCAGAGCATCTGGACCCATCCCTTCCCAAAAATGCCTTTGTTCTTTCTATGTAGCCTTGCTACATGACCTGCCTCCCTATTGGGTCAGTATTAGCTAAGAAGTTATACTTGTAATCTTATAGATTGATGGCAGTTTGACCCATGTTGTACCCACATTGTGACTTTGCTATATAAATTACCCCTGACAAAGGGCTTCGTCACTTTCAGGTCCCCTCCTGTCTCTCAGGAGCTATCTCTCAATAAATCTTTCCTACTCATAACCTCCACTGTTCCTTAGAATTCATTCTTCAATTTCAGGGGATCTGAACTTGGAGTATCTGACATCTAGCTGATTGGGAGTTATATTTTCTCTTATATCATTTGGAGAATGATACCAAAAAAATTGGAAAAAATACCAAAAAAATTGGAAGAAGGTAAGAGTTTGCTTTTGTTTCATGGCACCCCTAAATATTTTGACTGGATTCTGGATTGTGAGTCATTTAGGTAGTCAAAAATTGTCATCCATTATTTGCTGGTTGCTTATACCTTTTGTTGGTTACTTTAGCCATGTTAAAAGTTGAGGACAGGGAAGATTGTGATGTCTTCATATTTAGGTTTCTATGATGGGACATTTTAGTTTTTGTAGGCAGGGCCTTATATTCCCATTTTGTTTATGCTGTACGTAGACTTACTTCTACACTGGTTGCTGAATTTACTTGTACTCCTTTCTTGACTTGTTTGGCAGCTATGAGATGCCTTGTTGTCTTATTTTTTATTTATTTATTTAGTTTGATTTTTTGAGACGAGGCCTCCTTGTGTAGTTCAGGCTGGCCCTGAACTCACTATGTAGCCCAGGCTGTCCTGGGACTCGTGGCAATCCTCCTGCCTCAGTCTCCTGAGTGCTGGGATTACAGGCATGCACCATCACGCCCAGCTTGTTGTCTTATTTTAGACAGCTATTTGAAATGGCTTTTTTGAATTTCTAATTACTTTGCAGCTCGTTCTCTTGGGTGTGTCTGAGGCTAGGGGACAGGTTTTGGCAGCTTATCTCTGTGATGGATGCTCACTATCCTTGTCAGTAAAGGTAATATGCTTCTTTTTATAATACTGAAAATCTTTTTTTTCCTTTTCAAGCTCCTGAACTCCTAGAAAATGAGTCCTCATCTCTAAAGAAAGCATAGAAGGGGTCCGGGATTTAGCTCAGTGGTTTCGCCGCCTGCTGAGCAAGTGCAAGGACACGAGTTCGATCCCCGGTACCAAAAAAAACACACAAAAAACATAGAATACATAACCCCAATCCTTGGGTTAGAAGGGAATCAGAATTCATGCTCATCCAGGAAGGCACACATGAAGGTTTTGTTTGACCTAATGCCTGGGCACTAGGTGTTTCTCATGCATCCCGCAGGAGAGAACCTCATTCAGGTTTTTGATTGTTGGTTTTCTGCTTGACAGTGAAGTTAGAGTCAATGGTTGCTCTTATCTTTAGAGGTATATGCCCACCCTGGGAAAAGCTTTTGGCCTTGTTTTTCTGCTCCTGAGAGGTTAGGCCAAATGGTTGGAACAGGCAAGTTTGCTAAGGATTAGAGAGACCCACCCTGGGAAAGCTCTTGGTTCTTGTTATGGCTTATGTCTAGATGTCCCCTCCAAAGCTTCATGCAGTCTTAGGTGGACCTTTTTTGAGGTGGCTGGATCTAGGCTGTGTGATGCTGGGATCAAGGATGTGATGTTGGGATTGATTCAAGGTGCAATACTAGGATTAAGAGTTTGAGTGCTACCTGCTCTAAGGGTGGATAGCATGGATAAAATATAAGGGACAGAAAGAGAGTTCCTGCTTATCTCATGTAGCTTGCTGCCTTGCTGATTTTTGCCTTCTGCCTGCCATGAACTGTCTCTCCTCTGTGATACCACTCTGCTATGTTACCCGGCATTGGAGCCATCCAACTCTGAATTGAGACCTCTACAAACTGTAAGCCAAAGAAACCTTTCCTCCTTTAACTTGGGCATTGATATTCTGTCTCAGCAATGAGCAAAGTAACCGACAATCTTGATTGTTTTTCTGGCCTTGTGATGATTAGGATTTAGTTCTGCCATGCATAGGGTCATTCTTCTGTCCCTTCTCCACTGCTCTGCCCCTGAGAAATAATGGAACTTACCACAATAGTGTTTTGTCCAAGGAAATTCTCTTCTCTGTGACTGCTGGATTCCAGGACAAGGTTTCCAGAATGGTGAGTTTCCTCTCCTTGCAATCCTTCCAGAGTAAAGCTGACCTTCACTTAGATCTGGGCCATAGTTTAAAAAACTGGTCTAGATTTAATCCTCAAACTCTCAATGAATAAATGTAAAAGTTTTAGTCCAAATTTATCTGCCTTTTAGTCCTTAGGCAGAACTGGAAATTAACTCCCTTTCACTTCCCCCTCCCTTCAAGAGTGCTACACTACAGGGCAGACTGACTGGTTTTTATAGCACAACTTAATTCATTGATAGAACAAAAAACCATTTTAAACAGAATCAGATATTAAAGGATGCCATAGTCCCAGTCCCCAGAGGACTGCCTCTATCTTGCCGTGATTTCTCTCCAGAGCGTCTTGCCAGGCCAGATATATGCCAATTAAGGTTCTAAAAGAGGAAAGCCTGGTGCTAAATATGCTCCAAAGGTCACAAGACGATGAGGATGGGGGCCCAGGCACATGATAAGAGTGGCTAACCCATTTCTGGCCACTTCCTCACACTATCTTCATTTCTGCTGGTGCTGGATGGGTTTAAATCTAGGGAATACTTTAGAACAAGAGGGATAGATAGACAGGGATGCCTTCTCTCCTTTTGTTTCTTCTCCTTTTAAAATACATAACTCCAAAGAGTGTCACCTAGTCTCTTTCTACACCCAAACCTGGCCTGAGCACCCCCATGGATCTTTAACAGTCTGCCTCTTTAGAAGGAACAGTTATATATAGCTATGACAACAGCAGTTTTGTCCATCAGCTGTGGCTATTTCTGTTAATTGACCTATAAAAAGTTCTGACTGGTCTATTTATAGTTACAAACCTAAATAGTTTAAAAGGGTTGTTATAGTTTAACTTGGCCAAATACATCTGAAAGTGCATTCTACTTTAAATGTAGCCATCTTATGTATGTTTGTCTGTATGTTGAATATGTGTTAACAACTAGTTAAAGCACCTACAGCTGCCTCATGTGAGAAATTTTTTTTAACTCAACAATTTATTTTTATTTTTTGGTTCTTTTTGAGATTTCCATGGAAAAACTATCTATATAGTTTTTCAGAGTAGCCAAACTTTTTTTTTTTCTGTATTAAATTCTTTTATTGGTACATTGTAGGTATACAACACAATTACATTTCTCATTGGGAATTGTACCTTTATATAATGCATCTTGGTTCTTATTTTTTCCCCATTCCTAGCCTTCCATTCACCCCCTCCACCCTTCCCTATTTACAAAGACTTTATTTCCATTTTTTCCATTTCTCATCATTTTTTCCTTTCCCTTCTTTCCTTTCCCCTGTGCCTCCCAATACCCCTACCCCTTTGGACCTTTTATTCCTATTTTACATTATCAATTATTCATTCTAACCATTGGTACATTTTAGGTATACAATATAATGACATTCTGCATTGGAAATTTGCACCTTTACAGAGTCTCTCTTGGTTCTTATTTTTCACCCTTGCCCAGCCCTCCCTTCAACCCCTCCAGCCCTCCCTATTTACAAAAATTTTGTTCCTATTTTTCCATTTTCTCATATTAATCCCACTCCCTTCTATCCTTTCCCTTAGCCCTCCCACTTCCTTCCCCTTTGCCCCCTTTCTTCCTATTTCACATGACCTATTATACATTTAGTCCTTATTTACACTTTCAGCTTCTCACACCAGAGAAACTATTTGGTATTTACACATGTGTGTCCTATTTATTTCACTTAAGAGTATTGCCTCAATGTGCATCCACTTAGCTATAAATGTCTCTAATTGCTCATTTTTTATGGCTGAGTAGTACTCCATTTTATTTGAAAAACCACATTTTCTTTATCTAGTCTCCAGTTGATGGGCATTTGGGCTGTTTCCAAGTTTTAGCTATTACAAACTGCGCTGCTATGAACATGGGTGCACATATATCACTGTGGTATGATTCTTTTAATTCTTTGGTGAAGATCCCCAGCAGTGGAATAGCAGGGTCAAATGGGATTTCCAGTCCTAGTTCTTTGAGGTATCTCCATACTGATTTCCACAGTGCTTGCACCAGTCTACACTCCCACCAGCAGTGGAGAAGGGTTCCTCTTTCCCCACAGCCCAGCCAGCATTTGTTATTGGTTGATTTCATGATAGCAGCCATTCTTTCTGGAGTGAAGTGGAATCTCAGCATTGTTTTCATTTGCATCTCTCAAATGACCAGTGATGTTGAACATTTTTTCATGTATTTATTTGCTATTTCTACTTCTTTGTCTGAGAAATGTCTGTTCATTTCAGATGCCCATTTTTGGATTGGGTCTTTAAATTTGGGAGGTCTGATCTTTTTAAGTTCTTTATAGATTCGAGATAGTAGACCTTTGTCTGAGGAAGAGCAGGTGAAGATTTTTTCCCACATTGTGGGTTGTCTCTTCACACTGCTGGTGGTTTCTCTTGCTGTGCAGAAGCTTGTTCATAAGAAGAGATCCCATTTGTTGATTGTTTGTGCTAGTTCACGGGCAATGGAGGTTTTGTTCATAAAATCTTTTCTTACACCAATGTCTTCAAGGGTTCTACTTAACCTCTGTTCCAACTGGTTCAGAATTTCTATTTTAATATTTAGATCTTTAATCCATTTTGATTTTAGTTTAGTGCATGGTGAGAGATACAGGTCTAGTTTTAATCTTTGGCAAGTTGAAGCCCAATTTTTCCAGCACCATTTATTAAAGAGGCTATCTTTCCTCCAGTGAGAGTGTTTGGCTCCTTTGTCAAAGATGAGATGGCTGAGTGTGCCCGGCCTTGTTTCTGCATCTTCTCATCTGTTCCACTGGTCCTCAGGTCTGTTTCTTTGCCAGTACCATGCTGTTTTTATCACAGTAGCTTTGTAGTACAGTTGCAGGTTGGGGATTGTGATACCCCCTGCCATGTCTCTGTTACCTAGAATTGCTTTTGCTATTCTGGGTCTCTTCTTGCTCCAAATGAATTTTTGGATTTTTTTCTTGAGGTCGATGAAGCATGCTGCTGGGATCTCAATTGGAATTGCATTAAATCTATAGAGCAGTTTTGGAAGTATGGCCATTTTCACTATATTAACCCTTCCTACCCAGGAGCAGGGGATGTCTGGCCATTTTCTGATATCATCTTCAATCTCTCTTTTCAGAGTGCCATAGTTTTCAGAGAAGAGGTCTTTGATTTCTTTTGTTAGGATGATTCCTAGGTATTTCAGTTTTTTGGATGCTATTGTAAAAGGAATTATTTGCCCTATTTCTCTCTCAGTGAGTCTGTCATTCGTGTAGAGGAAAGCTATTGATTTTTGTGTGTTGACCTTGTAACCAGCTACTTGACTGAATTTGGTTATTAAGTCTAAAAGACTTTTGGTGGAGTTCTTGGGGTCTTCTATATAGAGTATCATGTCATCTGCAAATAATGACAATTTGACTTCTTCATTTCCTATCTTTATTCCTTTTATTTCTTTCTCTTGTCTAATTGCCGTGGCTAATGTTTCCAGAACTATATTGAACAAGAGTGGTGATAGTGGACATCCTTGTCTTGTTCCTGATTTTAGTGTGAAGGATTTCAGTTTTTGACCATTTAGTATGATATTGGCTGTTGGTTTTTCATAGATGGCTTCTATCAGTTTGAGGTAGAGACCATCTATTCCAATTTTTTGTAGGGTTTTGATCATAAATGCATGTTGGATTTTGTCAAAAGCTTTTTCTACATCTATGGAGATAATCATATGGTTTTTGTCCTTGGCTCTATTGATATAGTGTATTACATTGATTGATTTTCGTATATTGAACCATCCCTGCATCCCTGGGATGAATCCCACTTGATCAGGGTGTATGATCTTCTTGATGATCTTCTGCATTCTGTTTGCCATTATCTTATTAAGGATTTTTGCATCTACGTTCATTAGTGAGATTGGCCTATAATTCTCTTCTTTGGTTGCGTCTCTCTCTGCTTTGGGGATCAAGGTGATGCTTGCTTCCAGGAATGAATTTGGGAGTATTGCTTCCCTTTCAATTTCATTGAAGAGTTTAAATAGTAGTGGCAGCAGTTCCTCTCTAAATGTCTTGTAGAATTCAGCAGTGAAGCCATCAGAGCCCGGGCTTTTCTTAGGTGATAAGTTTTTAATTACATTTTCAATTTCATTGGTTGATATTGGGTTGTTCACAATTTTTAGGTCCTCTTCGTTCAACTTTGGTAATTCATATGTATCTAGGAATCTGTCCATTTCTTCTGTGTTTTCCATCTTATTGGTGTATAGGTTCTGGAAGTAAGTATTGATGATCCTCTGGATTTCTTCTGGGTCTGTTGTAATTTCACCCTTTTCATTCCTAACTGCATAGATATGGGCCTTTTCTTTCCTTTTTCTGAAAAGGTTGACTAAAGGTTTATGAATTTTGTTTATTCTTTCAAAAAACCAACTCTTGGCTTCATTGATTTTTTGTATCGTTCTCTTAGTCTCCATTGCATTGATTTCTCCCCTGATCTTTATAATTTCTTCCCTTGTATGAGGTTTGGGGTTGTCCTGCTCTTCTTTTTCTAGAAGCTTGAGGTTCAGCATCAGGTTGTTTTATTGGGCTCGTTCTGTTTTCCTAATATGCATATTCACTGCCATGAATTTCCCTGGTAAGACTGCTTTCATTGTGTCCCATAGATTGAGATATGTTGTATTGTCATTGGCATTTAATTGAAGGAACTGTCTGATTTCTTCTTTAATTTCCTCTGTGTCCCATTGGTTATTCAGAAGTGTGTTTCCATGTGTTAATGAAATTTTTTGAGATTCTTTTGCTATGGATCTCTAATTTCATCGCACTATGGTGTGATAATATACAGGGGATACCTTCAATTCCTTTACACTTACTTAAACAGGTTCTATGTGTGAGTATGTGGTCTATTTTGGAGAATGACCCATGTAAAGCTGAGAAGAATGTGTATTCTGATTTTGTGGGGTGGAAGACTCTGTAAACATCTGTTAAGTTCATTTGTTCAAGAGTTCGATTGAGTTCTAGTATTTCATTACTTATTTTTAGTCTAGTTGATCTATGTATTTGTGACAGTGGGGTGTTGAGGTCCCCCACTACAATTGTATTAGTGCATATATGGCTTTTCATATCCGTTAGTATTTGTTTTATGTAGTTGGGTGCACTAGTGTTTGGTGCATAGATATTTATGATTGTCATCTCTTCCTCTTGGATTGTTCCCTTTACAAGGATGTAGTGTCCTTCTTTGTCTCTCTTAATCAGTGTTGGTTTGAAATCTACTTGATCTGCAAAGAGGATAGCTACTCCTGCTTTTTTGGGGGTTCCTGTCGCATGCAGTATTGCTTTCCAGCCTTTGACTTTCAGTCTATGAGTTTCCTTTTGAATTAAATGTGTTTCTTGTATGCAGCATATTGTTGGATTTTGCTTCTTGACCCATTCTGCCAGTCTATTTCTTTTGATTGGTGAATTGAGACCATTAACATTGATGGTTATAACTGAAACATGTTGATTTGTCATTGCCATGACTTTTTCTTTTTGTTGGGTTCTCCCCCTTTGCATTTAATTTCTTGTCATGCCAGATGGGTTCATTCTGCTTTGCTTCCTGGGGTTGTGATCCTCAATGTCTGTTCCTAGGATATTGTGTAAAATTCTTTGGAGTGCTGGTTTGGTATTCACGAAGTTCCTGAGGTGCTCTTTGTCATGAAAGTATCTTATTTCTCCATCAATTTTGAAAGATAGTTTTGCAGGGTACATCAATCTGGGTTGGAGGCTGTTTTCTTTTAGGGCTTGGAATATGTCACTCCAAGGTCTTCTTGCCTTGATGGTTTGTGTTGAGAAGTCTGCTGTGATTCTGATGGGCTTTCCTTTGTATGTGATTTGTTTCTTTTCTCTGACTGCTTGTAGAACTTTGTTCTTCTGTTGTGTTTCTGGAATCTTAACAATTATATGTCTATGTGTAGATTTTTTTTGATCAAGGCTATTTAGAGTCCTATATGCCTCACTTATCTGTATGTCAAGCTCTTTTCCCCTGCTTGGGAAGTTTTCTGCCATTATTTCTGTGAAGAGATTTTTTATGTCATCTGCACTCTCCTGTTTCTTCATTGAGCCCAATCAGTCTTATGTTATTCTTCTTTGCATCATCTAGCAGCTGCTGGATTGATTTCTCGTGTTCCCTTATAATTGTGAAGCAATTTTTCCTTTCCTGGTCACTAATTGGAATCTTATCTTCTATATCTGAAATTCTGTCCTCACATTGGCTCATTCTGCTGTGTAGGCTTTCAGTGGAGTTTTTCATGTCCTGGAAATCTATTTGCATGTGTTTTATGGATTCCATTTGTTTCTTATGTTGGGATTCCGTCATGTTCCTCAGCTTCTCTCTAGATTTATTAATCATGTCTTGCACTAGGGGCACAATTTCTCCTGTTATCTGAGAAATTATTTCTGATTTCATTTTTTCCAGATCCCCTTTTGTTGCCAGTTCAGTGGGTCCAGGTGGTTGAATGTCAGAATGGTCCATCTCATTTCCCTTTGTGGTTGCTGTAGGTGATCTGGAAGTCTGATTTTGAAACTTATTTATGTGTTTTCTCATTTCGAGTGGGATGGACGGCTGTTAGCACCTGCATGGATTACCTCCTCTGAGCTGGGTTAGGTGGGACAGGGGCCGGGAGCTGCGGTAGGGATGGTGACCCAAAAGCCCTTTCCTGTGGGCTGGGAGCAGGGGGAGGGATGGTGGCTGGGAAGCCCCTTCCTCTGGACCAGGAGCAGTGGGATGGTGGCTCAGAAGCCCCTCCCTCTGGGCTGGGAACAAGGGGACTCAGAACCTTGGTCTGATGGTCTGGTGTCCTCTGCGTCTTTGTAGTGTGGAACCAGGTGGCTGCCTGTCTGCAACGGGGTGATTCAGTGTCTTTGTGTGACTCAGGACCTCGGTAGGGCATGCACCTGAGCCAGAACATCTTAACTAAGCTACTCTTGGATTCCTGACCTCAGAAGCTGTGTAAGATTGTGAGACCTAATTAACTCCATTTTAAAATTTGACTCCATCTTAGAATAAGACAGTAAAGTGGCCTTGACATAAATTCCACTTCACTAAAGTCAACTATTCCCCTAGTCTCCTTTGTGCCCATAAAGTAATGATAAAATATCCTTGCTGCGGGACAACAGATAAAAAAAGGACACAGCTCCTAACTCAACCCTCTGTCTGCCCAGAAAACAGATGCTCCCAGGCCCATTATCTATAGAATATTCTGTCAATGCGCTGATTGTTCCATTCTTCCATAAAATCTACATGTAGCCGCCCCTCAACCCCCCCGATGTACACCCCATACTTACTAAATGTCAACCAATCATGTAACTGCTAAATGGAAAATATCCAAACCTTGCTGTAACCGCTATAAAAACCCCGCAAATTTCAAATTCGGGGCTCTCAATCCTGATCCGCTGTGTCGGTGACGGTTGAGTGCCCCTGCTCGAGCTTGAATAAAGGACCCTCGTGTGTTTGCATCAGAATCGGCTCCTTGGTGGTCTTTGGGGTCTTTGCGATCTGGGCACAATAAGATAATATACTCTTGTGATCAGTAATGTATCAGTTTTACTAAGATAAACTATATTTACTAGAAATTCCTTTTTCTCTATGCTTATGGTTATATTGGGCCACAAGCAAATTTCTTATGGGAGTTTTGAAGTATGGAAGTGAAGCTGCAGTCATTTTGTAACTCACATACATTGTCAGCTATCTGCTAACTCACCTAATAGAGATGAGGCAGTGGCTGGGCCTAAAACTAGTTCACTTTCTCTAGGGTCCTTCAGTTTCTGTCTACTGAGCTAGGGGTCTGAAAAATCTGTCTCCATGATCAGAGACAGCATGGACTGGCTTAGGTTTCAATTTGATCTCATGGAAGTTCTATTCATGAATTCTGGTTTCATATTGTCCTTGATCTCACCCTCTTTACATCCCTCTTTGAAATGCCTGCCCTCTGGGCTTAAAGCTCAGCTTCAGACATGCAGACAACAGCCTTACAGAAACTGCTTAACCAGTTTAACCAGTTGAGTAAGGGGAAATTTTGTACAGATTCCTTTGAGCCTATTTGTCTGTATGTATTCATTTGTATATGTATATACATACACACATTCATACCTACAGCTGATTCTTGTTGCATTCGATCAGTTGGATCCATCATCAGCTGGAGGTACAGCCCAAGGGTTGAGAATACGCAAAAGGCCCTGGGTTCAATCCCCAGCAAAAAAAAGATAATATTTCCTGATGTAGAAAATAGTTTATTTTGTTAGGTTAAGAATGAAGCATCTAGCTAGGGGGAAGAAATAGAGTTGAGTAATCAGCCAAACTAATGAGAATTTAAATAACAATAGTGAACTAGGACTCTGGACAAAGAATGGTCTTCCTCATGTAACATCAAATGTGGTCCCTCCCTCCTAAAGGGAGGTGGGATCACCCATACCAAACTCACCAAGCTCATCAGTTTTGAGGAATTTAAAATACAATTAACTTCCTCAGATAACATAGAATGCAGCCCCCTGGAGGTGCAGCCACCCCCTACAAAGTTATTGAGTTCTGAGGAAATTATAATACAAAATAACCAGTTTCTCCCTAAATTCCCAGTTTTCTATAAACACTATGTGAAAGAAGCTGGGCATGGTGGCACACACCAGGAAGATTGCCATGAATTGAAAGCCAGCCTAAATTACAGACTGAGATTGTTACCAGGTTTTAGAGTGCTAGAGTCTCCTATTGGAGGTGGTTTCTAGGTTCTTCACACCTCCAACAAGGAATTGAACCAGACAAGTAAAACCAGAGATAAAGTTTGTTTGAAAACTAAGTGAAGGGTAAGGGAAAAACTGGCTCTGCAAAGTGAACTTGGGCCAAATAAAAGAAGAAAGAAAATATACCCTCATGAACATAGGGCAAGCTACCATGAGGAAATCCATGGTAGGGAGCTGTGTCCTTTTATGCTATCCACACCTAGCTGGAAGATTGGGGAATTTCTACCTGCAAGATTCTGAGAGGTGATGTTGCCTAGATTCTAGAATCCTACCACTTCTTTCTTCCCAGCCATGCCTTATCTCTTATCTCATGACCCAGTCTCAAAACAAACAAATAAACAAACAACTGTATTAGAGAGCCTGAGTTTTAAAGGTCATTTTTTTTTTAACTTCACAGAACCACTGGCATTCACTAAATGATTAAGCAATTCCTGTGCCTTGCTTACCTGTAAGTCACTCTAGACTGAGGCCAAGTGGCAACCAATTTGGAGCCTCTCCTGGAAATCCAGAACCTGTTCTTCCTCTTCTTATTTCCAGTAAAAACTCTCCTAACCTCTTCCTTTGGTTCATAACTTCATTCTTCCACATTTGTGGAATCATGAGCCCAGCATATACAGTAACATTGACCTGTTTAAAATTCGTAATGAAACAGGGAATTAGGGTGTGCCAAAGCTGGCTGGGGAAGTAGGCATGACTTGTTAATTACAAGATTCTAAGAGGGCATGGCAGACTGCCCGGGGAAGTAGGTGTGACAAAATTCCAGGACACATTTGCAGAACTGTTTTCAAAGCCCTGTGTGTGGGCTTCTCACAAGAACTGGAGCAGGTTTTCAATATGATGGCCTAAAGCTGACATCAGCCTGAGGAATGGGTGATACAAAAGGACAGTTGACATTGAGCTGTGTTCTCTCAGAGTAGCCCACTCTCAGACCGTAGAGCATACTTCTTTTCCTACTTTTACTTGACCTAAACTTGGTTTGCAGAGGCTGTTTCTTTTCCTACCTTTAATGAATGTAAAACCTTGCAACCATTTGCATTTGTCTCAACCAATTCTTTGCTCAGGACAGAAAGCCTAGAAAGCACCTCTAGAAGGAGACTTCAGCACCTCAAAACCCAGTCGCAATATGATAACTCATTTTTTCTTCTTACTTCTAATTCTCTCAATGCTATTTTCTATCTGTTCATCCAATGTTGCCATAAAGTTAATAGTTATCAAACTGTTTTCTGTAGTAGTGAAATGTCAGTATTCCTGTAAATAAGCTTGATAATTAAAACTGTAATAATTCAGTGAGATTAAAATAAGGAAGATAGTGAAAGCTTCAAGGGTTTAAGGGACAAGATGAAGGCAATGTGAGAGAAGCTCAGAGAAATCCTCATTTACATCCTTCGCCTTTCTTTTTTCTCCTTTCAATATTTAAATCAATGAATGAAGGCAGGAGCTCCATTCAAACAGGCCAGGAGGTAGTTGGCTCCTAGGTAAAGACTCACATTGTCAATGCAGCTCATATACAAAAGAGTCCTGTGTGCTTTCTTCCCTATGAGAGAGATGTAATTGTAATATGTTACATATAACTTCCTTCCACTAGGCCTGGCCTCTTTGTTTTTTTTTTTTGCTTAAATTCTTTTATTGGTACATTTTAGGTATACAATACGTTTACATTTACCATTGGGTGCTTGTACCTGTACATGATGTATCTTGGTTCTTATTTTTTCCCCATTACCTGTGCGCCCTTCCCTATTTACATAGACTTCGTTTCCATTTTTTTTTCTTATCTCATAATTTTTCCTTTCCATTCTTTCCTTTCCCCATCTCCTCCCACCACCCCTACCCCTTTTCCTATTTCAAAGTATCAATTATTTGTTATTAATCTTTTATTCCTTATTTACACTTTCAGTTTCTCACACTAGAGAAATTATTCAGTATTTACACATGCGTGTCCTATTTATTTCACTTAAGAGTACGGCCTCAATGTGTATCCATTTGTTTCTACCACCTCTGAATAGCACCACAGGCTTGTGACCAAGCCATTAGCACATGGGACTTGAGGGCCAAGTAAGACCCAAGTCACACCTGCCATGGTGGCAATCCCTGTGATCATAGCATTCTGGGAGGCTGAGGCAGGAAGATTATGAATTCAGCCCCAGCTTGGGCAATTTAGCAATTTAGCAAAATCCTATCTCAAAAAAAGAAAAAGAAAAGAAAGATTCAAAAAGGTTGGAGATGTAGCTCAGTGTGAAGGCCTAAATTCAATTCCCAGTACAGGGAAAGAAAAGAAAACAAAATCCAGGTCATAACAAGTAATGCATTAGAATTGCTTTTCCAGTGCCATCCTGTCCCTGTTGTTACCAGCCTCTTAGGTTTATATACTTAGGTTTGTTTGCTCCTCATTGACCAAATCAAAGCAGGCCATATATTTTTGTAAAAAGAAAAATGGATTTATTCAAAGGTAGTTCTGAGGAAATAGAGGGACCTACTGTAGAAAATAGTTTATTTGGTTAGCTTATGAGTAAGGCAGCTAGCTAGTGGAAGGGCCTGAGATAGAGTGGGGTGGCCAATCAGACTGATAAAAATTAAGAATAGACAGTGAACTAAGACTTTGGATACAGAATTAATATCCTTTGGTAATATGGGATGCAGCCTACTCCCTATTAAGGGAAGTTGCAACCTCTCTATACTAAGTTCCTAAATTTTGAGGAAATTATAATGCAAATTAACCATTTTCTTCTAAGATCTCAATTTCTTGTAAATCTACATGTTGAAGAACTGAGTTAAAAACCTGAGTCCCAACTGGTCATTTTAAATCCACAGGGCCACCTGTGATAGGTGACCACTAAGCAATTAAAGAATTCCTATATGCCTATAATTAGCTCTAGATTAGGGAGGGGCTATACAGCCACCCATGTGGGACTCCTCCTAGAAACCCAGGCGCTATTCTCCTCCTTATTTCCTGTAAAACTCTCCTAGCTTCCTCCTTTGGTTCATGACTTAATTATTCGATGTTCACCTAACCATGAGTCTGGTACACATAGTATCACTATTTGACCCAAATCACCATCTCCCTGTGTACAAGTAGGTGAGGGTCTTTTACAATAAGAAACAGAGAGGGGAGCACATAGGGACAATGTAGATTTCCATGGTTCCTTCATCACTTTCAGCCATCTTCAACTCACCTTCCTCTTTCTTGTAGGAAAGAAACTGGGCTCTGGCTTCCTAGAGCTCAGATCTGCTTATTCTGTCACTTCTTTTGTAAGACCGAGGGCCTTACCAAATGCTCCGAGGAGCTGACTGCAGCGACGAACACCCGGGAAGGAACACACCGGACAAGTTGGAAAATAAAACAGACCTTTATTAGTCTGGCCAGACGGCACTCCCAAAGCAAAATAGCTTAGAGAGGCAACTGGCTCAGAGTCCGAGGCTGTTTTATAGGGGGTTGAGGGGGAGGTTAACATGTAGATTTACGAAAAAAACAACAACAAATGTTAGTGGTCGACTGTCATGTACCGATGGTCAGCAGACACACACAGTAATGGTCACGACCATATGGTCACGACCGTCACGTACTGATGGTCGGCAGACACATTGATGGATTGTTTTACCGACAGTGGGCCCAGGAACATTGGTTCTCCAGACAAACAAGGGGTTGAGCAATTTTACTTAGGAACTCTGTTTTGTTACAGATTCTATTATCCCAGAACTAACAAGCACATTTTAACCATTAATTTACAAGTACAATAGAGGCTAGGGGAATAATTGATTTTGGAATCATGCAGTCCCACATTCCCCACTGATTTTCTGTAATCTAAGTAATCTTATGCATAAATGTAGGCATCCATCATATACAACAGCATGATAATAATAAGCATATACCTATGATTATAATGGCAATGAATAGTTGTCTTAACCATTGTAAATTGAGCAGCCATTTAGTTAGCCATTTAAACAGATCTCCGACATCCTCATCATGTACTTTTTGAGCCAAACCTTTCAATTGTTTTACCTTTTTTTGATTTTGAACTATCATATTTCTTATTTTCTCACAACCTTGGTGGTGAAAGAGCAACAAATAGTCTATCATTGCCCTATTATCTAAGATTGTCTGTCTCTGTTCTTGTAACTCTTGGTTAAATTGGTCAGAATATAATTGAAGGTTATTTTTTTTCACAGGTATAAAACCATCCCATTGGCAGGGAGATATGGCAATTGTTATATACAATTTTTTGTTTTATATGGCAGGACATCCCTTCCGACCATTTTATCCTCAGACATTTGGTTGTACAATTTTCATACATAGCACATTGGGTATTATTTGACATAATTTGACAGCATTTTTAGGTTTACGACATGAGGCATGTCCCCAATTATAACTACATAAGTAAGTTTCTTTCCTGGAATATCCTTAAACAGGGTATAGGGCCATATTAACTCTAAAGAGGTGCATATCAAGATAAGACAACTTCCCAATACAAAATGGAAATTCACATCAACATTTAAACAGAATTCAGATAGATTAAGCGAGTTTGCCAATTGAACCCATATATTTTTTGTGTGATCTAGTCCTCCTGAGGGCAATACTGTCAATGTCCTAGAAAATATTATCATGAAGGCGAAGCATTTCCAACCCGCTCCAATCTTAGCTTTTGGTCGCCCGGTTGGCTGATAATCTTCCATTTGTCCTTTTTGACGTCCGTGGGGGGTCCTGGTTTTAGATGGTTGCGATGTATCCAGGCAGGATGTCCAGCCACCTTCACCACCAAGGGAGTTGACAGGACAACAGGAACCGGTCCTTTCTAACGAGGTTCCAGGGTCTTGGAATCAAACCTGTGAATAAAAACCAAATCTCCCGGCTTATAGGGTAAAGGTTGTAAAGGTTTTTCATTTGGACTAGTCATTTTCTTTTGTAATGTCTCATGTAGCTCTGACTGAAGCTGATGAACTGCTTTTAAGGATTTAAGGAGGCGAAGGTGGGAAAACTTTTCCTTTAATTCTACATCTATTAATGGAATGATTGGAGGAGATGGCCCATAAACAATCTGGAAGGGGGACAGATTGAGGGGAGGCTTGGGAGTGCACCTCATTCGGAGGAGGGCAAAAGGGAGAAGCTCTACCCAACCTAGTTCAGTCTCCAAGCATAATTTAGTCAGAATCTCCTTTAAAGTCCTATTTGTTCTTTCTACCTGTCCTGAACTTTGAGGCCTATAGGCACAGTGTAGATTCCACTTTGTTCCAAGAATATTACTAATTAATTTAGATATCTTAGCCATAAAGGCTGGACCATTGTCAGACCCCAGAGCTAAGGGCAAACCAAAACGGGGAACTATTTCAGTCAGGAGCTTTTTAAATGTTACTTCTGCTGTCTCCCTCTTAGTGGGATATGCTTCTACCCATCCTGAAAATGTATCCACAAAAACTAGCAGGTATTTGTACCCATACATGCCCGGCTTCATTTCAGTAAAGTCCAATTCCCAATGTTCTCCTGGAGTTAGTCCTCTGTGTTGGACCCCAGGGGACCCGGTTACCCAATTAGCATTTACCTTGAGGCAGGTGGGGCATCGTCTCACCAGGTCCTGGGCCTTTTGGGCTAATCCCTCGCTGACGAAATGAGGTCGCAGGGCAGCCATCATCCTTTTCTCACTGAAGTGGGTGGACTCATGTAGTTCTCCCAACAACGTATCTGCTACAGCGGCTGGGAGCACCACCTTTTCATCTTTAGTTATCCACCATCCATGTTCTCCTCGACTCCAATGTTTCCTGTTCATTTAAAAAAAATTTTTTTTATCTGTGTATTCCAGTTTCTCTGGGAGCACCGGCATGGGAAGCAGAACCATTTGTCTCCCCACTGATTTTTGGGCAGCTTGTTTGGCTGCCTGGTCAGCAGCATTATTACCAATTGTTTCCGGGCTAAGCCCCTTCTGGTGCCCATGACAATGGATGATGGCAACCTCTCGAGGTAACCAGATTGCTTGTAGCAATGCCAATATCTCAGTCTTATTTTTGATTTCTTTTCCTTTAGAGGTCAACAGTCCTCTATTTTGATAAATTTCCCCATGTACATGGGCGGTGGCAAAAGCATAATGGCTATCAGTGAATATATTTATCCTTTTTCCTTTTCCCAATTCCAGAGCCTTGGTCAAGGCAATCAGCTCAGCTCTCTGAGCTGAAGTCCCTTGAGGTAGCCCCTGTTCCCATTTTACCTGTTGGTCCTGGTTGACTACTGCCACTCCAGCATATCGTACACCATCCTGAACGAAACTGCACCCATCAGTATATAAAGTTATCTCTGTGTGGGGGAGGGCTTGGTCCGTTAGGTCCGGACACCCTCCCCTCAAATTTTCACGAGTCTCGAGACAATCATGGATGGGCAATTGTTCATCAGATTCCAGGAGTAGAGTAGCCAGATTGAGGCTAGCAGTGGTGACAAACTTAATGCGTGGCTGTTCTAATAAGAGTCCTTGATACTGTAACAGTCTGGCATTAGATAGCCATTTGCTAGGTGAGCTATTCAACAAGGGCTCAATGGCATGGGGAGTGATCAAAGTCAAATCCTGTCCAAAGGTCAATTTGTCAGCCTCTCAGGTTAAAGCAGCTGCTGCTGCTACTGTCTTCAAACAAGTAGGCCACCCTCGGGCCACTGGGTAGAGCTTCTTTGAGAGGTATGACACAGGCTGCTTCCATGGCCCCAAAAGCTGAGTAATCACTCCCTTAGCCACCCCATTTTTTTTTCTGCCACATACAGGGTAAAGGGCTTGTTTAAGTCTGGCAATGCCAGGGCTGGTGCCAATGCAAGTGCAGTCTTAAGCAATTGAAATGCCTGCTGGCAAGCCTCAGTCCATTCGAGGGGTGTATTTCCTCCCACAGTGGCCTCGTGCAGGGGTTTGGCAATCTCAGCAAAGCCAGGAATCCAAATCCTGCAATAGCCAACCACCCCTAGGAACTCTCGCACCTGCTTCTTTGAGCCTGGCTTCAGAATCTGGAGAATTGCAGATACTCTCGATTCTGCCAGCCTCCTCTTTCCCTATCTTTTTAGCCATTTTATCCTCAAAAGGATCCCTGTTGTTGAACACCTTCATTGCTACACTCATCAACTTTTCCCTATTTTTTCCCTCAAACCCCTCCATCGGCTGTAATTTTTTTCTAATATCTGGGGCCGACTGAGTAACAAAAGCCAAATTAATTGCCTGTCAATTTGCAGGGGCATCTGGGTCAATTGGAGTATACGGTATGCTTCCAATAGACACTCCAGAAAGGCAGAAGGGGATTCCTCAGGCCCTTGAAGGACCTTGCTTACCCTACTCAGATTGGTAGGCTTTTGAGTGGCTCCCCTCAAGCCGGCTAGGAGATGCTGACAATAGTTGTGGAGAGCTTCTCTCCCGCCCAAGGAATTAGCTTGCCACGGGGGATGGGTGGATAGAAGTTGCGCCTCAAGTGTGTTATGGAGAAGGCAAAAGGCTTATTCCGAGGGTACTAAAGGAAATCTTGCTGTCAAATTGATAGGCAAGGTTAAAACGAGTTACAGGTTCGCAGAAATGAGCCTGCACAAAGTAAAGCTTTGTAAGGACTGTTAACAACTTGGTGTTTTGTACATCGGTGGTACATTCTATTTTCTGGTTTGGGGATTAAATCTATTAATTGTAAGGGTGTAATGTGTAGCACCAAGCTGAGGGGCCTATGTATAACTTAGTAGGTTCTGAAGATGTTTGAAGATAAGAAAAGTAAGTGAGAATAACTGACTCCATGGTCAGGAATAAGCACTAAATACGTTTTCTAGTTTGTGATCAAATATTCCAAATAAGAAATTGGAATATGCGTGGGGACATCTGACTGATAGATTGGAAATGGAAAATAACTTCAGTGGTTCTGCCACCTGCCTTGCAAGTGCAAGGTCTCAAGTTCAATCCCCAGTACCAAAAAAAAAAAAAAAGAAAAAAAAGAAAATAACTTGAGAAAAAGGAACATGCACAGGAATTGTAGAAAATAAATACCATTATCTTTGAGGAAAGGAAAAGGAGAAATTAATTAGATCTTTTAGGGGCCAGATCTGCGAAGTGTGAAAGGGCAAAATGTTTCTTTGTCAACTGGGAAGGCAAAGCTGCTTTTTTTTTTTTCTTTTTTTTGGTACCAGGGATCAAATTTGGGACCTTGAGCTTGTGAGGCAGGCGGCAGAACCACTGAGCTAAATCCCTGGCCCCAAAGCTGCTTTATTGTTAGCATGTCCAGGACCCCGGATTCTTGTTGGTGAATCTGAATTGGGAGCAGTTGAGGGTTGAGGAACTCAGTGCCTACTATGATGCTAGGGAGCTGTGATTTCTATGAGGGAGGGTGAACAGGGGCTGAGGGCAGCTGAGGTAGGATGGAAGTAATAAGGATAAGTTGAAAGAAGAAAAGGAAACTCAATTTTTTGTTTCCCCTGTTATCTTAAATCTTTGGATCAGATCGCTGTTCAGCTCTGCACACAGGCTTGTTAATCATATAAAGAATGTCTGTATTACAAGGTTCATTAGGCATAAATTTACCTACTTTATCTCATTTCCTTTTAAGACTGAAGGCACCAAGATAAGAGTAACCAAAGTAATTTTCAGAAACACCTACTTGCCTACTTTTAAAATGACCAGTTCAAGATCCCCTAGAAGTCCCCAAACCTGTAATCCCCACTGCGTTCCAGGAAAAGCAGTCTCATGGACCACCCTGCAATGGGCTCACCTCCTCCAAACAGAAGCAATTGCCACATGACGGGAACCAAGGCAGTCTCTTCCATAAGCAAGAACAGTCATCCTATGGGAATGGAATTGCCCCCTCATACCGTAAGGATTCCTTGAACTATGAAACCAGGACTGAGACAATGATTGGCTGCACCTGGCCCACCCCAGCTGCTCCTTCAAAGCTGGCCTTGTGCTTTTGTGAGCAGGCCAGCCTGAACCTCTTCATCAGACGGATTTTCTTCCATTTTCACAAGCTGTAGTCCTTTTCCCATTCTCCCTTACTTTCTAACTTTGCTTAATGAATCTGTTTATGCCTCACACTGACTGGTTCTGAAATTACTTTCCTGAGAGTACAGAAGATACCTGAGCTCTCCATCTCCTTTCTGGGGAACATCTTTAGACCCCATCATGGGACAGAGCTGAGTGGCCATGTGTGCACGTTGGCAGGCAAATAAAAGATGTTTCTTCTTTCTCTGATAACAATTTGCTAACCTAATTTGGGCCCCAATTGTGTTATAAGTTCCTGAATGGATTTCTCATTCCATAGCATCAAGGTATGGTTAGTTATACTGCATATCTGGGTCATAGAAAGTCTGGGGAAAGATGTGTTGTAGTTCTATCTGGCTTCACTTCTCTAGGTGTCTTGGATATTTTTCCAGATGCAGTTTTTACAAACAAGGTCTTTCCAAATAGAAGTCAAGCAAAACTTTCTGGTTTAAGCTACAACTGACCTTCTAGGCAGTCTTCTGATGCTGGGGCCTGAAGACTCACCCTGAACTTCCTGGTGCCTGTGTCCTCAAAGACCTTGAATCAACTGAAGGTTGCAGTGAAGGGAAATCTATTATTCTGTTATCATTTCACTAGATTTATAATTTTTTTTTTGGTACCAGGGATCAAACTCAGGACCTTGTGCTTGTGAGGCAGGTGGCAGAACCACTGAGCTAAATCCCCAGCCTTTTAATTTTTGCTCCTTTACTACATTACCTTGCTTTATCTCTCTGTGAATTTCAGAAAAATACAAAGTTAGGTTGTGAAAACAGATACTTCTGGGTCTCTGAAGTCCTCACTTTGCATGCCTCTAAAGTGTATGACTTTCAGTTCCATTGGTGAAATGCTGCCAGTACCTCAAAACACAGTTCATATTTCAATGATTACAGTATATTAACTGCGTAACTGTCTAAAGTACAAACTTTGTTGCTAGCCTGTTGGTTCATAAATTACCATGTAAATAATAGATCTAATTGTGGCCAGTAACCTTTGCATCACCTCTTTCAAAGTTTTTCGTAATTGGCCACCACACATCTGTTATTCATATCTCAATCAGAAAACAAAGGATGTAGGTGTGTTGCTTCCTGGTTTCCCAACACTTGAGAGAAACAAAACTAGTTTAGCTTTTAAAAAGTATTACCATCATCCTGATTCTCTTGGGGGCTCAAAAATGTGAAAATTTTCTTTTTACCTCAAACAGTTCACTAATTCAGCCTATGTGCTAAAGAGTTCTTTTAATAACTTTTAAAGTCTCTTTTCTTACATGGAGTTTAGGACAGCCTATTGATGCTAACATAGGAAATCATGTAACTTCTTTAGATGAGTTTTGTAGCATAAAACATGAATTTAAAATCTTTAAGAATTAGGGTAGGAAGTAAAAGAGGTTATAGATATGCAATATGGTAGGAACTTTTACTGCATTGTGCAAATAACTTTGCAATATACAAATAAAATGCAAATAGAGTTAAAACAGCCGACCATAGGGATGTCTGCTGTGGCAGTTCTTAAAGGCTCCACTTGGATAACCAGAACTTTGCTCTGCCCATTCTAAAGGTGCCACTTGGGAAGCCAGAGGAACTTTGTGAAAGTGAACTTTGCCATAAGTGGTTGTAATGAAAAGGATGAAGGAGTGACTCTGGAAAAACAAAAACAAAAAACTCTCCATATTGGAGGGATTCTCATAGATATAGCATGATGCTGAGAGCACAGAAGATGAAACGCTGAGAGCTGATTCAAACTTAGAAACTCAGAGTTCATTGATGTGTGGGAGCAAACATTAACATGTTTGCTCCATATTGTAAGTTACACAAAAAGAAAACAGCAGTGTTCAAATTGTTCTTGATAAGTTTTTACAAAGAAATGAAACATTTCAGTTATTAATGTCTACTGGTTTTATTTAAAGTATGTTGAATAAATACTAGTTTTACTCTTTCTTATGTACCTATATATTTATAACTGACAGTTTTTAATACTTTAACAGAAGCACTTTAAAGGACACAAAACAATATTTTCTCATTGAATAAGATTACATTGCATGGATTCCATTTGGACAGTCATTTTTATGGTTCCTCACTAATGTATACAGTGACAATTACCAAAAATATCATATACATGTTACAGTTGAATTGGCCAAAATTAGTCCAGGTTCTTGTGTACGATGAGGAAAGAATTGCCAAGCATACACCTCATAGTAAGCAGCAAGCAGCTACATTTATTGAAGATCATGGGATGGTAGCAACAGAAACAGGCAGAAGGGTCAAAGGAAAGCAAGAGGCTCCATAACTCAGTCTTACAGTATTTAAAGGGCCAGACACAATGATTTGCAACCTTCAGCATGGCGACTTCCTAAACTTTGGTTATTTTTATTCTGTACTTCTTTTAGGATCATGGAAGTATGGATAATCATTAGGGTGGTATGGTGTTTACAGCTAAACAGAGGAAAGGGAGTGGCTCACTTAGTTCCTCTGTTTCTAACTATACTATTACCTCCTGAGAGCCCTGGTCCACAAAAATCTTTGAGAGAAGTTGAAGTAGGAAGTTTCATCTTCTATAGCTACTTCCAGCTGAATGGGGACATTGGCCCTACTTATGAGGAGACTAAGGAACTCGTGCCCCAACTGATCTAGTTCAAGGGAGCTGAACTCTACCTAAAAGATTTCTTGATGAACGATGGACATGAAAGCAGGTTCTGATTTTGAATTATGGTCATCACCAGTAGTTTGACGGTTGTCAAACAAGAAGAAACAAATTTGAGTAAGAGATTAAGTATGTAAGATCTAAATAGTAATGGCTATGAAAAGCATCAATAAAGGCCATGTCCAGGACAGTTACCAAGACCCCCAATTCCAGATATTTGGCCAGTATATCCATGACTTAAATAGCTTTTTAAGAATCTTGGAAGCATGGCCAGCCAGTTTTTGTGCCATGCCTCTTACTATTTTAGACCTATTGATAAAGGAAGTACATTTTTTGTTTAGTGACAACATAGCCCTTTTGTTTCAGCTGTTAGGAGATCTAGTCCCCTATGATGTATAGCCACTGCTGCTGGTGAGGCTATTTGGTTTTGAAGGAAGCCAATACTCTGGGAAAGTTCATCTAGGCTGTCAGTAAGGTTCTTAGGTGGCTGTTGATGATAGGAGAAAGATGTGATTAGCTTTAAGGTCTCATGTAGGTAGTCACTGTTTATTTTCTCTATTAGAAGCAGTTTTTGAATCATCCATGATGATCCCTAAAGAAACAGAAAAGATCTAAAAGATGTCATGGTATAACTTGAAAGAGTAACATTGTCTGGCGCCTTTACCGTATGATCATCTGTATGATCACTTGGGGTTTGGCAGTCTGTAGGCAAGAATAAACAACTTTACCAAAAGCTTAAGGCACATATGACCAAAGCATGAGCACTAGAATGTAAAGGCAGATTGGGTAAGGAGGAATGTCCTTAAGGGATTGGAATAGCACTTGTAACCATCTGGCTCCTAGATCTGTCTGTAGATATAGCTAGAAACTGTCAGTAGGGGGCAGGGATTGGACCCTCTTTTATGTTTAGTCTATATTGCTGTTACTTTTACGTATCTTTGGTCATACTCCTCTGCTGGGTGTTCAAGACCAGGTTAAAGCGAGACATGTGTCAACCAAAATTTACATCTTGTTCTTTATCAAGGTCAGTTAAGCATTCCCAGGCATTACTTTTGGAATCATGTACAGCTCCTCTGTTAGTGTCAGCTGCCATGATGGGTAGTGGTCTTGCTTAACCATGTTTTTTGTTATTATTAATTTTTTATCAGTATATTTTAGGTATACAATATAATGACATTCATCATTGGAAATGTGCACCTTTATATAATCACTCTTGTTTCTTATTTTTCCCCATTCACCTGCCCTTCCTTCAACCCCTCCATCCCTCCCTATTTACAAAGACTTTGTTTCCATTTTTCATATTAATTCCTTTCCCTTCTTTCCTTTCCCTGACTCCTCCCAATTCCCCTTCTTCTTTGCACCTTTTCTTCCTATTTCACATTATCTATTATACCTTTTAGTCTTATTTACACTTTCAGTTACACCAGAGAAAATATTCAGTATTTACACATGTGCCCTATTTATTTCACTTAAGAGTATTGCCTCAATACGAATGCATTTAGCTATAAATGTTGCTAATTGTGACACAGCCCTGTCAGCATTTGTTTTTGGTTGATTTCATGATAGCAGCCTTTCTTTCTGGGGTGAGGTTGTTTTCATTTGCATCTCTCAAATGACCAGTGATGTTGAACATTTTTTCAAATGTTTATTTGCTATTTCTACTTCTTTGTCTGAGAAATGTCTGTTCATTTCAGATGCCATTTTCAGACTGGGTCTTTAAATTTGGTAGGTCTGATTTTTTTAAGTTCTTCATAGATTCTAGATAGTAGACCTTTGTCTGAGGAACAGCTCGTGAAAATTTTTTCCCACACTGTGAGTTGTCTCTTCATACTGTTGGTGGTTTCTCTTGCTGTGCTGAAGCTTTTTAATAAGAAGAGATCCCACTTGTTGATTGTTTGTGCTAGTTCAAAGGCAACTGAGGTCTTGTTCATAAAATCTTTCCCTACATCAGTGTCTTCAAGAGTTCTACCTAACCTCTGTTCCACCTGGTTCAGCATTTCTGCTTTAATATTTAATCCATTTTGATTTTAGTTTAGTGCATGGTGAGAGATATAGGTCTACTTTTAATCTTTGGCAAGTTGAAACCCAATTTTTCCAGCACCATTTTTAAAGAGGCTATCTTTCCTCCAGTGAGGGTGTTTGGCTCCTTTGTCAAAGATGGGGTGGCTGAGTGTGCCTGGTGTTATTTCTGTGTCTTCTAATCTGTTTCACCATCCTCAAATCTGTTTCTTTGCCAGTACCATCCTGTTTTTATCACAATAGCTTTGTAGTATAGTTTCAAGTTGGGAATTGTGATGCCCCCATCATGTCTCTGTTACCTGGAAGTGCTTTTGCTATTCTAGGTCTCTCCTTGTTCCAAATGAATTTTTGGATTGTTTTAACAAGATCCATTAAGTATGCTGTTGGAATTTCAATTGGGATTCCATTGAATCTATATAGCAGTTTTGGAAGTATGGTCATTTTCACTATGTTGACTCTTCCTACCCAGGAGCAAGTGATGTCTTTCCATTTTCTGATATCATCTTCAGTCTCTCTTTTCAGACTGCTATAGTTTTCAGAGAAGAGGTCTTTGATTTCTTTTGTTGCATTGATTCCTAGGTAGTTTAGTTTCTTGGATGCTATTGTGAAAGGAATTGTTTGCCCTATCTCTCTCTCAGTGAGTCTATTGTTCATGTAGAGGAAAGCTATTGATTTTTGTGTGTTGACCTTGTATGCTGCTACTTTACTGAATTTGGTTATTAAGTCTAGAAGACTTTTGGTGGAGTTCTTGGGGTCTTCTATATACAGTATCATGTCATCTGCAAATAATGACAGTTTGACTTCCTCATTTCCTATCTTTATTCCTTTTATTTCTTTCTCTTGTCTAATTGCTGAGGCTAATGTTTCCAAAGCTATATTGCACAAGAGTGGTGATAGTAGACATTCTTGTCTTGTTCCTGATTTTAGTGTGAAGGATTTCAGTTTTTGACCATTTAGTATGATATTGGCTATTGGTTTTTCATAGATGGCTTTTATCAGATTGAGGTAGAGACTGTCTATTCCAATTTTTTGTGACTTTTTATCATAAATGCATGTTGGATTTTGTGAAATGCTTTTTCTGCATCTATTGAGATGATCATATGGTTTTTATCCTTGGCTCTATTGATATAGTGTATTACATTGATTGATTTTCATATATTGAACCATCCTTGCATCCCTGGGATGAATCCCACTTGATCAGGGTGTATGATCTTCTTGATGATCTTCTGTATTCTATTTACCAGTATCTTATTAAGGATTTTTGCATCTGTGTTCATTAGTGAGATTGGCCTATAGTTCTGTTTTTCAGTTGGGTCTTTCTCTGCTTTGGGGATCAAGGTGATGCTTGTTTCCAGGGATGAAATAGGGAGAATTGCTTCCCTTTCAATTTCATTGAAGAGTTTAAACAGTGGCAGTAGTTCCTCTCTAAACATCTTGTAGAATTCAGCAGTGAAGCCATCAGGACTCAGACTTCTGTTAGTTGCTAAGCTTTTAACTATGTTTTCAATTTCATTGATTGATATTGGGTTGTTTAGAATTTTTAGGTCTCCTTTAAACTTTGATAATTTATACATATCTAGGAATCTGTCCATTTCTTCTGTGTTTTCCATCTTATTGCCATATAGGTTCTCAAAGTAGGTATTGATGATCCTCTGTATTTCTGCTGGATCTATTGTAGTTTCACCCTTTTCATTCCTAATTGCATGGATTTGGGCCTTTTCTTTCCTTTTTCTGACAAGGATGGCTAAGGGTTTGTCAATTTTGTTTATTCTTTCAAAGAACCAACCCTTTGTTTCATTGATTTTTTTGTATTCTTCTCTTTGTCTCCATTGCATTGATTTTTTGCTCTGATCTTTATAATTTCCTTCCTTGTATGAGCTTTGGGTTTGTCCTGCTCTTCCTTTTCTAAAAGCTTGAGGATCAGCATCAGGTTGTTTTATTGGGCTTGCTCTGTTTTCCTAATATGAGTATTCACTGCTATGAATTTCCCTGGTAAGACTGCTTTCATTGTGTCCCATAGATTGAGATATGTTGTATTGTCATTGTCATTTAATTGAAGGAACTGTCTAATTTCTTCTTTAATTTCCTCTGTGACCCATTGGTTATTCAGAAGTGTGTTGTTCAATTTCCATGTCTTTATGAAATTCTTGTGGTTTCTTTTGCTATTGATTTCTAGTTTTATCACAGTATAGTCTGATAATGTACAGGGGATGACTTCAATTCCTTTGCACTTACTTAAACATGTTCACAACAGCTGATGGCTGGGCCAAATGGAGCCTGTTGGGCCGAGTGGTGCCGAGCAGTTGCAGGATGACCAGGACCTGCTTGCTCTGGCTTGCTCCACCAGTTTTCCACCTGCCACCAGGACAGGGTGAGGAGGACCCCCCTGGGCAGTCCCACAAGCTGACAGCTCAGCAGCGAGGGCACCTCCAACAATGGTCCTCCCACCCCCAGCCTCTGACCTTTTGGCTGTGCCTCTACTTGGTTACACACTACAGAGGCACAGGGGGACAAAAGCCATTGTCCTGAGCTTCAGAAGTGAACAATAGAGAGAGTGCCTGTCTCAGGCTCCCTGATGAAAACAAGCCCACTGGAAAAGTGAAGGGAATCTCTGCAATAAAGGCACACCAGACCACAGCAATTGGTAAATGGAGGGATTATCAGCTCCCATCGGAAACTGGACTTTTTTCAGGGGAAAAGCAGCTGAAACCTGCAGTAGAAACTCGCAGAGTGCAACCCTGCAGGAGGACAGGGAGCTCATCTTGGGACTTGCAACCAGAAATCTGCCTGAATCTCACGGGTCTGGGACTAGTTTACTGAGACTCATTGACTTATAACTGCACACTGCTGCCCATATTGTCTATTGTGACAGCAGAGACACACTTTGAAGGTGGCCCTTTAATTTTTAAAGGTGATAGATTAATAACTACCACAAATTGTCATTCTTTAAGAGGTTTTTGATGCTATAGTGTTGCTGACTGTATGACTTGGACTAAAGTGTCATGATTGATCTAAACAGTTTTCCTTCCTGGTATAATGAAAATGAGATAGCCTCAGATTCATTAGAGACTCAAAACCTAAAGACCAGCTATATCTGGTAGACACCTCTGAGAAGCAATCATTCCATAAGGGTTTTAAACAGATCAACAAAGATACTTACAATAAACAATTTCAAAATATCAACCCAGGAACTAAACCAGGGACAAAAACAAAAATGAGAAACTATTTAAGCAAGTCACAAACCCAGACTTCCACCCCACAAAAGGCAATTTCTGGGGGAAATGAGGTACAAAGTCTGATAATTAACCACTTGGAAACCTTGAACTGATAGCACAGGAAGTAACAAAACAGATGAATGAGGCTCTAGAAAAATTCAAGCAGAAATAATCTCCCAGATAACTACAGAAATTGTGAGCAGAGTGAAAGACATGATTAGAGGCTCTAGAACAGAAACTGATAAAAAAATAGATGAGCTCAGAAACATGCTGGAAGTCAGGAATGCCCAGCATAAGAAAGAAATGGAAACCACGATCACCCAACATAAGAAAAAATGGGAATCCATGAAACAGATTCAAACAGATATTCAGGAGATTAAAAACTCCACTGAAAGCATGCAGAGCAGATTAAGAGAATGTGAAGATAGAATATCAGATATAGAAGACAGGATTGCAGTGAAGAACCATGAAAACAGAGATTTCTTAAAAATAGTAAGGGACCATGAGAAATCAATTCAACAGCTGCTAGATGATGCAAAGAAGAATTACATAAGACTGATAGGAGTCCACAAAAAAACAGGAGAAAGTACAATTGATATAAAAAAACTGTTCACAGAAGTAATAGTAGAAAACTTCCCAGATAGAGGAGAATTGGACATACAGGTAAGTGAGGCATATAGAATTCCACCCAACCATGATCAAAAAAAAAATCTACCCCTAGACATATAATAGTCAAGATCCCAGAAACCCAACAGAAGAACAAAATCCTACAAGCAGAGAAAAGAAACAAATCACCTATAAAGGAAAGCCCATCAGAATCATGGCAGACTTCTCAACACAAACTCTCAAATCAAGGAGAGCCTGGAGTGAAGTACTTCAAGCCCTAAAAGAAAATAACTTCTAACCTAGACTGTTGTATCCTGCAAAATTATCTTTCAAAATTGATGGGGAAATTAGATACTTCCATGACAAAGAATACCTGAGAAATTTCATGAACACCAAACCAGCACTCCAAACAATTCTAAGCAATAGCCTAGAAAAAGGCAATGAAGGTCACAACTCCATGAGGCTCAACAGAGGGAAGCCACTAGGCAACGTAAGAAACTAAAGGGAAAGGGGGAAAAAGAAATAAGAGCCAACAACAGTAAAACATCATGACAAGGATGAGTCAATATCTCTCAATTATAACTATCAATGTTAATGGCCTCAATTCACCAATCAAAAGAAGTCGAATGACAGAATGGATTAAGAAGCAAAATCCAGCAATATGCTGTATACAAGAAACACACCTAACTCAAATAGAAATTCATAGACTGAAAGTAAAAGGATGGAAAATAGCTCTCCACATGACAGGAACCCAGAAAAAAGAAGGGATAGCAATCTTATTTGCAGACAAAGTAGATTTCAAACCAAAACTAATTAAGAGAGACAAAGATGGTCATTACATCCTTGTGAAGGGAACAATCCAAGAGGAAGAGATGACAATCCTAAATATGTATGCACCAAATACGAATGCCCCCAACTATACAAAACAAATATTAATGGACATGAAAAACCAAGTAAGCACTAATACAGTTGTAGTGGGGGAACTCAATACCCCACTATCACAAATAGACATCATCTAGACAAAAAATTAGCAACAAAATTCTAGAACTGAACCAAGCTATTGAACAAATGGACTTAATAGATGTTTACAAAGTGTTCTATCCCACAAAATCAGAATACACATTCTTTTCAGGTGCACACTGGTAGTTCACCAAAATAGACCACATGTTAGCTCACAGGACATGTCTAAGTCAATGTAAAAGAACTGAAATTACCCCCTGTATATTATCAGACCACAGTGCAATAAAATTGGAGATCAATAACATGAGAAACTGCAAAACTCCCACAAACACCTGGAAATTGAATAACACCCTCCTGAACAACCAATAGGTCACAGAGGAAATTAAAGAAGAAATTAGACAGTTTCTACAAGTAAATGATGATGCCAGTACAAAATTTAGTAATCTATGGGACACAATGAAAGCAGTTCTATGTGGGAAATTCATAGCAGTGAATGCCCTTATTAGGAAAACAGAGAGAACTCAAATAATCTAATGCAGAACCTCAAACTCCTAGAAAAAGGAGAGAAAAACAAACCCAAAACCTGCACAAGAGAGGAAATTATAAAGATCAGAGCAGAAATCAATGCAATGGAGGCTAAGAGAACAATACAAAAAAATCAGTGAATCAAAGAGTTGGTTTTTTGACAGACAAATAAAATCGATAAGCCTTTAGCCAACCTTATCAAAAAAAGGAAATAAAAGACTCAAATCCATGCAATTAAGAATGAAAAAGGGGAAGTCACAACAGACCCAGCAGAAATCCAGAGAATCATCAATACCTCCTTTGAGAACCTGTACTCTAATAAAATGGAAAACACAGAAGAAATGGACAGATTCCTAGACACATTCAAATTGCCAAAGTTAAATGAAGAAGATATAGAAATTCTAAACACCCCAATTACAATGAGTGAAATTGAAAATGTAATAAAAATTTTACCAACAAAGAAAAGCCCAGGTCTGGATGGCTTCACTGCTGAATTCTACAAGACATTTAAAGAAGAACTAATGCCATTACTCTTTAAACTCATCAAGGAAATTTAAAGGGAAGCAAAGCTTCCAAACTCATTCCTGAAAGCAAGTGTGACTTTGATTCCAAAACTAGGGTAAGTCCCAACCCAAAAAGAGAACTACGGGCCAATCTCCCTAATAAACATAGATGCAAAAGTCCTCAACAAGATACTGGCAAACAGAATACAGAGGGTCATCAAGAAGATCATACACCATGACCAAGTCAGATTTATCCCAGGGAGCCAAGGATGGCTCAACATACATAAATCAATAAATGTAATACACTATATTAACAGAGTCAAGGACAAAAACCATATGATCATCTCAATAGATGCAGAAAAGGCATTTGACAAAATCCAACACCCATTCATGATAAAAATCCTACAGTAAACTGGAATAGAAGGTCTTTATCTCAACCTGATTAATGCTATCTATGAAAAACCAACAGCCAACATCATACTAAATGGTCAAAAACTGAAAACTTTCATGCTGAAATCAGGAACAAGACAAGGATCCCCACTATCACCACTCTTGTTCAATATAGTCCTGGAAACATTAGCCACAGAAATTAGAAAAGAGAAAGAAATAAAAGGAATAAAGATAGGAAAGGAAGAAGTGAAACTGTCATTATTTGCTGATGATATGATACTTTACATAGAAGACCCAAAAAACTCTACCAAAAGACTTCTGGACTTAATTGACAGATTCAGTAGAGTAGCTGAATATAAAGTCAACACTCAAAAAACAATAGCCTTCTTATACACAAATAGCAGACTCATTGAGAGAGAAATTAGGGAAACAATTCCTTTTACAATAGCATCCAAAAAAATGAAATATCTAGGAATCAATCTAACAAAGGAAGCAAAAGACCTCTACACTGAAAACTACAGCACTCTGAAAAAGGAGATCGAGGAGGATATAAAAAAATGAAAAGACATCCCTTGTTCCTGGGTAGGAAGAACCAATATAGTGAAAATGGCCATACTTCCAAAACTGCTGTATAGATTTAATGCAATGCTGATTGAAATTCCAACAATACACTTCACAGAACTAGAGAAAATAATCCAAAAATTCATTTGGAGCGAGAAGAGACCTGGAATAGCAAAAGCAATTCTAGGAAACAGAGACATGGCAGGGGGTATCACAATCCCTAACTTGAAACTATACTACAAAGCTACTGTGATAAAAACAGCATGGTACTGGCAAAAGAACAGAACTGAGGATCAGTGGAATAGATTAGAAGATGCAGAAACAGCTCCAGACATACTCAGCCACCTCATCTTTGACAAAGGAGCCAACAACCCTCATCAGAGGGAAGATAGCCTATTTAATAAATGGAGTTGGAAAAACTGTATTTCAACCTGCCAAAGATTAAAACTAGATCCATACCTATCACCATGCACTAAACTAAGATCAAAGTGGATTAAAGATCTAAATATTAAAACAGAAACACTAAACTTGCTGGAAGATAAGTTAGGTAGAACTCTTGAAGATATTGGCATAGGAAAAGACTTTATGAACAATACCTCAGTAGCATGGGAACTAGCAGAAAGAATCAACAACTGGGATTTCATCTTATTGAAAAGCTTTTGCACTGCAAGAGAAACCACCAACAGAGCTAATAGACAACCTACAATGTGGGAAAAAATTTTTAGCAGCTGTAACTCAAAGGGCTACTATCTATAATATATAAAAAACTGAAAAAAATCAGGCCCCCCAAATTCAAAGACCCAATTCAAAAATGGGCATTTGAAATGAACAGGCATTTCTCAGGCAAAGGAGTAAAAGCAGCAAATAAATGTATGAAAAAATGTTCAACATCACTGGTCATTCAAGAGTTGCAGATGAAAACAACACTGAGATTCCACCTCACCCCAGAAAGAATGGCTGCTATCAAGAAATCAACCAATAACAAATGCTGGCATGGTTGTGGGGAAAGAGGAACCCTGCTTCATTGTTGGTGGGAGCACAGACTGGTGTGACCACTGTGGAAATCAGTGTGGAGATACCTCAAAGAACTAGGGCTGGAAGTCCCATTTGGCCCAGCTATTTCCCTGCTGGGTATTGTCCCCAAAGAATTAAAAGAATCATACCACAGAGATATATGTGTACCCATGTTTATTGCGGCACAGTTTGTAATAGCTAAAGCTTGGAAACAGCCCAAGTGCCCATTAACTGGAAACTGGGTAAAGAACATGTGGTTTTTTAATAAAATGAAGTACTACTCAGCCATAAAGAATGAGAAACCAGAGTCATTTATAGCTAAATGGATGCATATTGAGGTCATACTCTTAAGTGAAATAAATAAGACACAAGTGTGTAAATACCAAATAGTTTCTCTAGTGTGAGAAACTGAGAGTGTAAATAAGGACTAAAAGGATTAATAAATAATAATTGATACTTTGAAATAAGAAAAAGTCCAAAGGGGTAGGGGTGGTGGGAGGGGAAGGGGAAAGGAAAGAATGGAAAGGAAAAATTATGAGAAAAAAAATGGAAATGAAGTATGTAAATAGGGAAGGGTTTAGGAGTGAAGGGTGTACAGGTAATGGGGAAAAAATAAGAACCAAGATACATCATGTACAGGTACAAGCACCCAAAAATAAATGTAAATATATTGTATACCTAAAATGTACCAATAAAAGAATTTAAGAAAAAAAAATAGAAAATTAAACATGTTCACAAGTGCACTTGAGTGGTGGCATGGCAGCCTGTAAAGCTCAGCTCCTCAGCACTGTGTGGGCTCTGCTTCTCAGTGCTGGGGGTGGTGGTTTGGTGGCCCAAAATGCTTGGTCCTTGGTGCCAGGGGTCTCTGCTCCTTTGTGCTGGGGGCAGTGGTACAACCATGGAGTTTGACCATGAAAGCATGGGAGAATTTTTCCTCTTTGATGACCATCCTTTTTGACACACTGTGTATTAGTTGACTCCTGTCTCCCTCTTCAGCCGGTTGGGTGACTCTCCGAAGTTTTAGGATCCTGTAGAGAAGTAAGTTCCCTCACATCCTTGGTCTTTGTTGATGTTGAAGAACCAGGGACAACATATTAGCTACTTTTTAAACCCAGTTACTTTTTTGACATTGGTCTCCAAGCCTTAATTGGTGAACAACCAGAAGGTCAGTTGCACCAGTATTGAAATGGGAGCAGTGAGTTTAACTATTATATCTCATCTGGATATCAAGAACTTTGAAATATAAAGTATAGCCAGGGGACTGTTATTTTTTTTTTTACCAGTCATGGTTGTCTTAGAAGTTGAATTCCTGCAGATTGCTAACAGATAACAATTACAAAGTTTTACAGAGAAAACTTGAAAGCAAGTCCCATGCAGCTTTTCAATATGACAGTCATGATGACTTTATTATCTTTGAAACACATTTAAATATCCATATTAGTATAGAATAGCATTTTTAGTCAGTCATCTCCATCTAATCTCAAGACATTAAATGACACAAAGAAACTCTTACCTAATTTTCTATCCTTGTATAAGATGCCATTGAAAAAGAATGCACCTACCCATGGATGCACCCAACAAATTTTCAATGTCTAGCCTTCAAACTTTATCATGTGACATTTTCTGGACTGCTCAGAGCTTGATCATCTCCAAGTATAGTGACACATACACAATGCATACATAACACGAGTCTTGCCCCTTTTTTAAAAAAAGTTATTATTTGGCTAGTAGTCTTATGCTGGTCTGACATGCACCTCTCATCACAAGCAACTAGAACACAAATAAGAGAAAGGCAAATATCTGAGTCTAAAGGAAAGGTTATAGACAACCCTTGTTTTACATGTTTGAAAACCTATGCACCCAGAAGGCATGAATACGTTTAGTACACCATGCGATTAGTAATAATGAGTATCATAGCTATATGGAAACCTTTGCCTCTTAATTTAGTTTTGTACCATGAGTATATTAATAAGAAAATCTTATTGTTTTACCCACAGTAAATTTAACCTTTTGATGATAACCCATGTAAACATATTACAATAATATAGTTAGCAATGTTTACTAGGGTGTGCCTCCTATAAAGCTATGGAAATTACTGAGGGTCCCATTAGTGAATAAAGACTGGAATAAATGTTTCCAGGTGGCTGCTTCTTTATTCATCAAGGAGAATCTTGTCCAGCAGTTTTCTCAAGCCCAAGGGGTTCCCATATAGTTATCTTAAATTTAGATGACCTATGAGAACTGGATCATAACAATTAACACATTAGTCTCGACCAGTGAAAGACTCCTAAGATATTGTACACAGACAACAATTGGCATTGTATTTGTTTTTTGGGGGGGCAGGGAGATTTTTTGGTACTGGGGATTGAACTCGGAATCTTGCAGTTTTGAGGTAGGTGGGGACACCACTGAGCTAAATTCCCAGCCAGCATTACATTTGTAAAACCAATCTTGACAGCATTTTGAATAACTGGTAACCTGGGTGGAAGCATGTCCTTAACTTTAATGACACTTATTTTATCTATAGGCTGACTTAAATTGTAGACATAAATATTTTAACCTATATAAACCGTTTTCCATGGACATCCCCAGACTGACAAAAACAAGAAAATAAATTGTTGAGCTCAAACAAAAACAGCCTTAGGTGTTGCGACTGGTCATTAACACAAATTGAATACACAGATGGACAAGCACACATAAGACAATTGTTTATAAACTAGAGTGCACTCAGTTGTATTTGGACATGGACTTTTTATGAATCAGATACAACTATTATTTTAGTAAGTGTAGTAAATAAGAGTGTAGCAAGACTATTCACACAATTTACTTCGAGGGAGCAAACTGCTTTACTTACCTGATTTATCAGAGTGGTTGGTGTTTTCTTTCTGAAAAGAAACTTGAGGTAGTCTATTGGTTCACAGGTGTATGAAGTTTGTTGTCCTTCTTTGTCTTTTAGTGTCTCAGACAGTTTGGGTTTTTCCCTGCAGAGATGACTCTAACTAGCTATTTCCTGTATCCTAATGGCAAAAGAAGTGGTTAATAGGCTTGTGAGATCTGTATTAGGCAATATTTTCCTGATGGCTTGACTACTGGTAAAATGAGTTTATTACCTGGGGACTGGCATGATAGCAGTTAATCCTGTAGCCAAAATCTTATCAATAATAGGCTTTAACTCCAGTCTAGCTTCTTTCTTAAAGAAATACCATTTTTCTGTGTTAGGATCCTGTAGCCAAATGACTACGAGTGGTCTTGACAACCCTCTCCCTGGAGTGCCATCATACCATACCTGGAGATCAACTCCTGGCAGAGACACTGGGCTCCATGGGGTCAGGCTGGCTAGGCCTTCAGAAAGTAGGACATGTGTTGCTAGAGGTTTGACTATCAGAGTAGCTCTTTGTAGGAAGAGTATATCTCTTTCAAATATTGTTATGGGGCACTCTGTTATTCCCATGAAAGCAGCTTGGAAAAGGAAATCTTCCTAATTGCAGTTTAGAGTAGGGGTAAATAAAGCTGTTCAATTACTTCCTTAAGGCTTCAATTACTTCCACAATAGCTTTAGAATAGGATGAAAGCTCACCCCAGTAAGAAACTAGAACTGAATAAGTCTTGCCAGTGTCACAGAGGAGTGTATCCTGTTTTCCCAAGCCTCAAAGTTACCCAAGCCTCTTGTGGAGTAATTATGATACTCTTTGAAAGGAGTCTCGTAGGCTGCCTCAGGCACCATAACCACTCACTGTGCAGGCTCCCTTCCCTTGCCACTATGGTGAGGGGTGACCTCATCCCTCTCTGGGAATGGGAGTAGTCTCTTCCAATGCCAAGGGTCATCATCCATGTTCTGATAGATCTGACAAGGGCTAGGTGGTTTCTGAGGACATTTCTTTGCTCAGTGGCCTGTTCATTTGCACTGCTGAATATCTGTAACTGAAAAAGGAACAAACACAGAGACTATATCATTGGTGCTTACCACCTCTCAAAGGGGGCAGAACGGGGGTGGGCTTAAACTTGATTTACCTGAATCTGGAGCCCTATGAAGTAGACCAAGAACTAGTATGAGGCGGACTCAGGGGATGGCCTTTTTCTCCTGAGAGTACTGACTGAGTAGGTTGCTGAGGAGTTAGTCTGTGGAAAGGAGGAGCTGACAGCGAAAAGTCTTCTGGAGCATAAGCTCCTGAGAGATGATGGTTTTTAGGGTACAGATCAGGCCTCTGGTAGAGGGCCATAAAGGCTTGAACACAGGGCATCTTTGACCAATTTTCTTGTTCCTTACAGTAAGACGTAATTGAAATATAGCATTATATTTTAGGCTGTCGAGGGGTGGCATGTCTTGTTTTCCCCAAGTGGATACATAGGCCATTTTTTATTATACAGGAGTATAAGATGATCTCTTTGAATGGGCTTAGTGTGGAGCTTGTTACAATGGTTAAGAAGATACCTGAGTAGGAACTCAGAAGGAACAGATGATGTTGTTCCCATCTGTAGATAGAAAGAATAAAAATTAGGATCTAGGATTCTAGTAGCCTCATCCCTAGATTAGTCCTCACTGGTGGGGACTTGACAGGGACTCTTCTGTTAGTCTGAGTCTTTCAGACCCAGAAGTGTGACCTGGTAAGGCTGAATTCTTTTTTAGCCCACCCTCCCCAGGGGTTTAATATGGCTAGCTGAATTTCTAAACATTCAGTCCTCAGGGGATTTTACCATGAAAGGCTGAATTTAAGGCCTTCAACCCACTAGAGTTTTCACCTGGGAAGGCTGAATTTCTTGGGACTGGATATTTCCAGTTCTAAGTGATCAGCAGTGCTACTTCCTTGGACCCCTATAAACACAACTCATCTTCTGTTTGAAGAGCCCAGAAGTAGGATGCCTTACTGGCTGGATGTCCCTTGGACAATTAAAAAGGGAACAAGACACATTCCCTAGAGAAAATTCAATTTGCTATATCAAGCTACAAAGCATATATGTCTGGTGACAGAATCTCAAAATGAAAGTCAGGCACTGTGCCATTTCAGACAGCAGCATAAACTCAAAGCCGTAGTTATCACAATGAAAGCAAAACTTAGTAAAAGGGAGATCAAATCAGTCTCAGCAAACTACCCTAGGAGGCAACAGTTTTATGTGGTGGGCTTTGAGACCCAGAGAAGATGAGCCAGCTAGAGCTGACTGAAATTTCTTTTTCCATAATGGGAGTCAATGAACCTGCAAACTTATTTTAAAAGGGTGGTTTATGTTCTTTATTTCAGCCTTGGGGACCACAGACCCAACCCAGTGATAGACTCAGGTGGTAGGACTGCAGGGCCTTCGCTCCTAATCATTGCCTTAATTGCTATCCTGCACAGAATTAAAGAGCCCAATTTTCTAGGAAAACATGTCTCACAGTGGAAAAGAAATGGCTAAATAGGAATTTCACCATATACACTTCATCTTCCCTACAGTGATTGTGTGTTAGGGTTTAAAAAGTAATATCCCAAATGCCTTTCAGTACACTGAACACATAGAACAAAGGAAATTGGAAAGCCAAAGAAGCTGTCTCAGAACTAAGATCCCTCTGACCTTCCTTCCCTGCTCCCCACCCTTAAGGGCAGGGAAAAGCTTTTCTTTGAAATTCCTTTATCTCCTAAAGGTGGATCTGCCGAAAACAAAAAATAAAAAATTTTAAAATAGAATACAACTGCTTTCAATACTCTTACTGAAATTTCATTATTAAAGGAAGACTAGACTCATCACAAAGGAAGAGACTGAAAATCAGCCATTACCCCCACAGCCTGGAGAATCTGGTCATAGATCATTCTCTGTTGTTCAGGCCCATTTGTCTCCCATAAAAATTATTTACTATTCCTCTGTGTTGCCTGCATCCCCAATTTCTGTCTTCCCTGTGAAGAAGGATACATAAAATTCTGAGAATCATTAAATTATTAGGTACTCACTTTCCTGTAATACTCCCATGTACTTAAATAAGTTTGTATGCTTTTTTTTCCTGCTAATCTGTCTATTGCCAGTTTATTTCAGATTTATAGACACAAGCCTTCAGAGAGAGAAGAGAGAAATTCTCTTTGCCCCTACATGTACAAGAATCATTTTGATCCAATCAAGTTTCATTCAAGTAGAAAACTGAAAAATGAAAGCTCTATATTCTGCTTAATGATTCTAGAGAAAAGAAAAGAAGATTGAATCAACTGAAGTAAGAATTGTAGTCACATATGATGAATCTACAAAGTTATTTTGGTTTAATCCGACTTCTTTTGAAACTGAGGGTCAGTTTACTCTGATTGGCATAGTACTGGGTCTGATAGTTACAATAACTGCATCCTGGATGTTCATTTCCCCATGGTTGTATACAGGAAGCTAATGGGGAAAAAAGGAACTTTTCGTGACTTGGGAGACTCCCACCCAGTTTTACATCAGAGTTTAAAAGACTTATTGGAATATGAAGGGAATGTGGAAGATGACATGATGATCATTTTCCAGATATCATAGATAGATCTTTTTGGTAACCCAATGATGTGTAATCTAAAGGAAAATGGTGACAAAATTCCAATTACAAATGAGAACAGGAAGGAATTTGTCAATCTTTATTTTGACTGCATTCTCAGTAAATCAGTAGAAAAACAGTTCAAGGCTTTTCACAGAGATTTTCATATGGTGACCAATGAACCTCCCTTAAAGTACTTATTCAGACCAGAAAAATTGAATTGCTTATATGTGGAAGCTGGAATCTAGATTTCCAGGCACTAGAAGAAACTACAGAATATGACAGTGGCTATACAAGGGACTCTGTTGTGATTTGGGAATTCTGAGAAATTGTTCATTCATTTACTGATGATCAGAAAAGACTCTTCTTGAAGTTTACAATGGGCACAGACAGAGCACCTGTCGGAGGACTAGGAAAATTAAGGTGATTATAGCCAAAAATGGCCCAGACACAGAAATGTTACCTACATCTCATACTTGCTTTAATTTCCTTTTACTTCTGGAATATTCAAGCAAAGAAAAACTTAAAGAGAGATTGTTGAAGGCCATCACATATGCCAAAGGATTTGGCATGCTGTAAAACATAAAAACAAAAAACAAAACAAAAAAAGGAAAAATTTAATAACTATAACAAGAGGGGTAAATTTGGTGGTGATAGTGTCCCAGTACAAGAAGGCTGTAAGACAGTGAACCACAGTGTTCATCTGTGTCTGTGCCTCCTTTCTTTATTGGGGACATGTGGGCTGGAACAGCAGATTTCAGCTGCATATATTAACAATTCCTTTATTATTATTATAATTATTTTTTCACGTGAAAGTGTTACATATCCTTTCACTTGTATGTACAGAGAGGTTTTTCTGAATATTTATTTTAAGGGTTAAATCACTTTTGCTTGTGTTTATTAGTGCTTGAGGTTGAGCCAAAACTACTCTCCCAAGGACAACATTGCCACCATTTGTAGATCATGTAACCTTCAAGTATGTGCTATTTTTTAAATCCCTGTATCTAATTCAAATCAGCAACTTTTTTAAATAAACAGTTTGCTTTTTAAACTTGAAGTCTTGGAAACAGTGTGATGCAAGTACTGCTGTTCTAGTCCCCAAAGAGTTTTCTGTGCAGAATCTTGCAAATCAATAATGATGGAAGGGAGAACTTGGAATATTTTAACTGCAGCTCTCAGAACTTTACTTTAGTAACAGCACAACAAATTAAAAACAACTCATTACACAGTATGTCATTTTCTTTTTTCTTTTTTTTTGGTACCGGGGATAGAACTCAGGACCCTGTGCTTGCAAGGCAGGAGCTGGAATCACTGAGCTAAATCCCCAGCCCACACAGTATGTCATTTTCATGTGTCCTGCAATGAACTGTTTCAGTAGCCAATCCTCTTTCTTCATATGTGAAAGGTCAAGGATTTTTTGTTGTTGTTCTAAGTTTACTAGGGAGAGTGCATTTGGCCAAATTATATGGCAGTTAAGCCTATTGTAACAGTTAGGAAGTTTGTTGTTTATTACAAACAAGAAGCATGTGAAAGTGCCTTTAAACTAAGCTTTTTATTAATTACTTAGATTTTAAATAGACAATCCAAGATCTCCCCTTTATGTTGCCATCATCTTTTTTAATCAGCAGGCACATGATCAGTGTTGCAGCATAATAGAAAGGATGGCTACTGTGCCTTGTGTTACTTAGGCATACAGTGACTAGACCTGGAAATGAAGAATGGATCTATTACTCTTAAGAATACTTTGTATGGCCCCAAAGGTTAAATTTGAGTACAAAAAATGTTAAAGATGACTTTCATATACTACAGAAAAGTACAACAGGTGAAAATTACTGGATATTTAAAGTAGTAGTTTCCCCTTTCCTGGTCTTCTTTGTCTGTGATGTTAATTACTTTTGATGCACTGTAGAATAGATGGATTATGTATTTTTAACTAAGAAGAGACATATTGATATATCTTTTTACAGCAAGCTACAGTTTAATGTGCTGAGATTGTTCCTTGATTATTGTTTTAACTGATACAGGTCAATCTGATGATTTGTTTCAAATTGGCAGGAAAAACATACCTTTCAAATCATTGGAGGGGAAAACGAATGTCTTTCAGGATTATCTTAATTCTTTTAGTAATTAAGACAGAACTGTTTTGTAGTGTACTGCTGACTAAAACAGTGGCATTTTCCACCTGTGATTTAAAGGAAAAAATATACCACTTTTCATAGTGTGATAAGGTAACATGGGGTCTTCCTGGGCCAGCTTTTTGAATGTTGTTTTGTTTACTACCTTGATGCAAAAGACCCTCCTTTGATTGTAGTCATCAAAAAGGCCTCTCACCCACTGTGGTTCTATGAATTAAAAAAGTGAGAAGAGGAAACGAAATGCTCTGAGGACATTTTATGTAATAAATTCATAAAAAAAATTCTATTAATAAAAACATGTTTCTATGGAACAAAACATCAACTATTGGAAAGTTTAGCAGACCTTGGGGAGGTGGAGTCTCTTTCTAGAAGTGGATTCTACATTCTTTTGGTCTGAGCAAAGAATTGGTCAAGACAAGAGCAAAAGGTAGCAAGGTTTTACATTTATTGAAAGCAGGAAAAGAAATAGATTCAACAAAGCAAGGTTGGACCATGTAAAAGTAGAAAAAAAGGTATAATCTACAGGGTAAAAGCATATTGCTTTGAAAGAGAGAATATAGCAAAGAGCCCAATGGCAACTGTTGTTTTTGTATCTTCCACTCCTCAGACTGATGTTAGGTCTAAGCTGTCCTATCCAAAACTGCTCAGGTTCTTGTGAGAAGGCCATGCGCAGGGCATGTGTCCTGGAACTTTGAAATTAATAGGCCACACCCACTTCCCCAGCCAGCCTGCCATGCCCTAATCTTCTGCCTCAGTCTGAGAAAAGAAAAAGAAACAGGAAGAAAAAGTGAGAGGAAAAAAGAAAGGAATGAAGGAGAAAAGAGAAAGGGGAAAGGTAGTGGGCAGAGAGAGGGAGTAAAGGAGATTTCTAACAAAGCATAATGCACTTTATATGAAGAAGACATTAGCTGCTGTATAAAATAGATCCAAAATATAAAATTGCTCAAACATATTAGTTTATATTTTGCTTAGGTAAAAGTGCAAAGTTTCAGGTTAAAGTCAGTTTTTCTAGATTTAGAAATTAAGAGACTTTCAGTAATATATTCAGTAATTAAAATTCTTTCTTATATTGGAAGTTTCTATTCTCTAGAATGTCATTTTCATCATTTGGCAACCAACTGCCAAAACAGGAATACAGGAAACACACTCTTAAAAGCATTGACTAGGAAAGAAAACATATCACTTGTACTGATATTTCATTAATACCAGGGTAATTACAACTATAAGAAAGGGTGGAAAATGTAGGTAGATGTGTGATAAAGAGTAAGAGAGACAAGAATGAAAAAGCCCACTGAGGCCCACTAGCAGTAAAGAAGCCTCCTTCATTTCAGGATTTAAGGAAATGAAATGATGATTCTGTGCAGGTGTGCAACTGTAAAATAGGAATGAGAATCAAATAATAAAAGCTCAGGATGCTTGCTTGGAATGGAATCATTTTTGACATAACTGATCACAAAAACATAACTTCTTGTGTATTAGTCTACTGAAACTTGCTGGCTGGGACCAGTTTGATGGGTTTCTTTGAGGATGTTGTTGGCAGTGGTCCCCTGCTTGGGAAGCCTTAAGTAAGATTTAGTGGAGAAGAAAATTTGCTTGAGCATTCTGAGACACATGGAACTTTGGTTATCAGATTTACAGCCTATCAGTCAAATAAAACACACTCTGTAGAGATGTTTGGAATAATGCTTTTGGCCTGTGAAAACAGTGGAAAATTACCTTCAAAGTTTTGCATGGAGAGAATTTCTAATCTACAATTAAGTATCCTGCAAAATGAACAATTAAGTGTACATGTGAAAACTTTCAAAAACTTTTCCACCCATCAGGCCTTTCTCAGAGATATGCTGATATGTATTTTCTACCAAAATGAGGAAATAAGTCAATAAAGAGGAACACGAGATATGGAAAACAAATGATCTATCTCAGGAGATAAAAAGAATCCCCAGAACACCTGTTATTTAAAACCTTAGAGAAATGTTTCTCAAAAATGAAATCAATAGTTTACCAGCTATATTTGAATGATTGAGATAAGATTTACATATGCAGAGTTAGTGACTGACTGGAGGAACTTCACACAAGAGAAACAATGACACAAACTAAATCTCTAATATAGATCATTGTTATTCTTTCTCATTTTCTTCTCCCACAGTTCTTTCCTTTTGTGCTCTTCCCATCTCTCCATCTTCCATCTTCTCTCCCTCCCTCCCTCCCTCCCTTCCTTCCTTCCTCCCTTTCTTTCTACTTTATTTCTTGAATGATTTAAGATGCTTTTTATGATGTACTCACAAACACTAAATGATGAAAGGCAAGAGAAAGTTGGAACAAAGAGGACATACAAGTTGGGAAAAATTAAGTCAAACATTTATATTCATATCAGGTAAAGGGAGAAAGTAGAGGTTAGGCAGTCCTACAAACAAGTCTGGCCAGGAAATTGTGGTTACTCAAGTTGTTTATTGGGGATGTCAACTCTATCCTCTAAAAGATCACCTCATAGTCTGACAGAATGAGCACAGATGTGAAATTGGAGATTAGTGATGTTGCAGGTGAATGGTAGCTAGTGCCTGCTAGGCAAGGTGCTTCTAGCCAGATGAGATAAGAACCTCCCCTCTTCAGAACTGTGTATTCTCCTAAAAGGTCAAGGACTTTAGCAGTGGCTTAAGAGATGGTCAATGATTTTTTCAAAATAATACCTATATTATATGTAAACAAACATATGGCTTTTTTTTTTGTTAAATTTGATTCATTGTCTAAAAAGCACTGTTTTGGGAGGTATCTCTCCATCTCAACTATCTGTCAATGAATTTTACTTATGGATTGTTTCTACAGGGAATGTTTTTGTTAAATATGGTACATATAAGTAATTATATGCTATATTTTGGATCTTAAATGTCCCTGAAAGGCTCTGATGTAAAGGAGTGGTCACCAGCCTGTGGCACTTTTAGGAGGTGGTGAAAGTCCCTCCTCATGACTATCTTTAATTGCCTTATGATAGTTGACTTGATGTCCTGAATAGATTTAGTATGTTCACCTTTCACGGTCGCTTTTATTTTGGGGAAGAGGAAGAAGTCACACAGTGCCAGATCCAGTGAATAAGGTGGATGAAGACACACTGTGATAGTTCTACCTGCATTTCCATCAGCTATCATGCAACAGCAGCATTCACTGTATTTTTTATCATAACTCATTAAGACACTTAGGAAAAAAGTACTTCAAGAACTGATTCAGAAAGTGGCAAGTATGATGGGATAAGTGTATTAGAAGCTAGAGGGAGTATTTTAAGGGGGATTAATGGCACTGTGTCTTTTATTGTATTAATTCTTTTTCAAATTTAAGCATTTACCATATTGGTTGATTATCCCTTATATTTGCTTGCAATATATATTTTAGAAATTGCTACATCAATTCACATAAAACACTGGTACTGTGAGGAATGTCTTTCCATTGGCCATGTGACCTGTGATCATGTGGCAGAAACCACTACTTGCCTCTCCACATCTGTCACCATTTTGTGGCCACACAGCTACCTTTGCAGTGGGTTAAGAATGGCACATGACTATGTTCTTTGCTGTGTAATGTGAGGACAAGTGAGGGCCACTTATGCATGCTAGTGTGTTATCCTTAGCTCATTTCCTCCAAGATAACTCAGATGGCATCTATGAGTGTGATCCTGAAATCAATATTTTAGGAGGATATAGCTATTTTCAGTCTTGGTCTTATATGATTGTGTGGAGAAAAAAACCCAAAATAACCTCACAGGATTGTTAAATGAGAATGGCTTATATTTAGCCATTGATATTTTGTAGTCTGTTGGTCTGCCCTAATTATTACATAAAGTGAGCTAACCATTCTGCTCTCAGTACCCATATCTGAAGAATGAAGGAGTTAGTTGGATGAAATTACTTCACTTTTGGCAAATATACTATGATTCTTCATCTTAGATTAATAATGGCATTCTACAAATTTTTTTCAATTTATAGAGAGCTGCATATTAAACAGATTACTTAAAAAAAATCTAAGTATTCAGACAAAGTACAGAAATAAGCATAATAAAGAAAAGAATTGGTCAATCCTAGAAAATCAGAAAAAAAAAAAGACTGCAGGGGAAGAGAGAAGAAAAAGAGCTACCCTGAGTGTATAGAATGAGCAGGATTCTGCTTGGTGCTGAGTCAGAGCTGTGCCACTCACAGAATACACAAGAGCTTTGTGTCCACAGAGACAAAAATGTAGTATGATAGTTTGAGGATAGAAACAGGATTATATCAAAAAAAGAGAAGATTTGAGAAGAGTTAGATAAGGAAAATCCCATGTTCAGGAAGACTGGAAATTGGAAACCCAGTTAAAACTGCTTGAACCTAACAATGGCTATTCTGAGTCAGAGCAGGGATCCAGCAGCCCATATTTATTTTGCCATTGCTGACCTCAAACATGTGCCTTCTTTGCCTTTTCTGGTTTATTACACTCTTTTAAATCTGCAGCAACAAAATTTGCAAACAAAAGTAGAAACCAAATTCTACAAGAACATAAACAGCGGTTTTGTAGAGGGATGGAACAATAGTTTCATTTTTCTTCTAAAAGCATTTGGTTTTATTTCAAATTACTGAGAAGTGTAGTTAGAATGTTAACTAAATGCAGGAAAGGAGTGGCAAAGACAGAAACCATTAGAGAAAAATTTAAAGGCAGAGGACTTCCAAGGAACCAGACAAAACAGATAAAGTTGCTGTATCAGACAAAGCAGAACAAGGTGATATATTTATATAAATACAGGTATAAAGATATACAGATAGATAGACATAGAGATATCACCCCTACAAAAATCTTCCAAGGTGTGTTCCTGAATAGTCATAGTATTATTACTTATAATGGTCAAAAAGTGGACTTGTCCAATGAAGACATTCTCTCCTTTGCAGGTCAAAACCCTAGAAAAGCCAAGATCATGACAATTGTAATAGTGACTCTTGGCAGAACAGTTAGAGTATGGTGAATCAGTGACTCCCTTCCAGGAAGTACACCAATCCTATCTTCTCATCACAAAAGAGTCCAGGCACCTGAGTCCAGGGTTTTTGTTCAAAGACAAATTGGGAAATAAAGGTAATCAACTCCATTCCTTTAAGACTCAAAACATAGAGCCATTATAAGAACAAAGAGGATGAGTAGTGATTTCTGCTGTTACAACCTCAACAAAACCCCTAGTATTGCTTTTAGTACATGGAGCACTTTCAAATGAGACTTAGCAGCAGCTCACTGAAATTTTATATGAGTTATGGATTGCCAGGAAAACAAAACTACAGGCTGGCAAACCTACAAGCTGGCAAACATGCATGACTGGTCATGTGTGCCTATGATATGGACACCAGCAAAATTACTCTGCCTCATAAGGGCATTCTCCCTGACTTCTGTCTCAAGGTGATACTAAATGAAAGTGGAGAAATGGAGATTTTCCTGACAGATAATAAAAAAGATAGCCAGTGTACTACACACAGAACTCAATGTACTTAAGGGGAGTGAGGCCATGGCATTCACGGGTCTAACTCATCATGTAACTCGTGGGCCCAGGCCTCATAGTGCCAATTGAAAAGGCTATTGGAAAACTGTGGTTCTTCCTGAAGGCTGTTAATATCTGTTCGATATCAGAGATCAACATAAAGTGCTAAATATGGAGAGGTCTCCTCTCCATCCTCCTTTCCACTGTTGATTTATTGGATTCTGTCTTATTTAAGGAACAATTGTTTGTAAGGTGCCTAGATATTTAAAAAAAATTTTAAAAATTAGTTTTATTGGTACATTTAAGGTATAAAATATAATGACATTCATCATTGGAGATTTATACCTTTACATAATATAGCTTGGTTCTTATTTTTTCCCCATTCCCCTGCCCTCCCTTCAACCCCTCCATGTCTCTGTATTTCCAAAGATTTTGTTTCCATTTTTTCATTTTCTCATATTAATTCCATTCCCGTCTTTCCTTTCCCATACCCCTCCCACTTCACCTTCCCCTTTACACCTTTACTTCTTATTTCACATATCTATTATACCTTTTAGCCCTTATTTACACTTTCAGTTTCTCACACTAGAGAAACTATTTGGTATTTACTCATATGTGTCCTATTTATTTCACTTAGGAGTATTGCCTCAATGTGCATCCATTTAGCTATAAATGTCTCTAGTTTCTCATTCTTTATGGCTAAGTAGTACTCCATTTTATTTAAAAAAAACACATTTTCTTTATCCAGTCTCCAGTTGATGGGCAATTGGGCTGTTTCCAAGTTTTAGCTATTATAAACTGTGCTGCTATGAGCATGGATGCACATATATCACTGTGGTATGATTCTTTTAATTCTTTGGGGAAGATACTCAACAGGGGAATAGCTGGGACTTCCAGTCCTAGTTCTTTGAGCTATCTCCATAGTGATTTCCAGTGGTTGCACCAGTCTACACTTGCACCAGCAGTGGGCCAGGGCTGCTCTTTCCCCACAGCCCTGTCAGCATTTGTTATTGGTTTATTTCTTGATAGCAGCCATTCTTTCTGGGGTAAGGTGGAATCTTAGCATTGTTTTCATTTGCATCTCTCGAGTGACCAGTGTTGTTGAACATTTCTTCATATGTTTATTTGCTATTTCTACTTCTTTGTCTGAGAAATATCTGTTCATTTCAGATGCCCATTTTAGGATTGAGTCTTTAAATTTGAGAGGTCTGATTTTATAAAGTTTTTTATATATTCTAGATAGTAGGCCATTGTCTGAGGAATAGCTGGTAAAAATATTTTCCCACATGGTGGGTTCTGTCTTCATGCTATTAGTGGTTTCTCTTGCTGTGGAGAAGCTTTTTAATATGAGGAGATCCCACTTGTTGATTGTCTGTGCTAGTTCACGGGCAACTGAGGCTTTCTGTTCATGAAATCTTTTCCTACACCAATGTTTTCAAGAGCTCTACCTAACCTCTCTTCCAGCCAGTTTAGTATTTATGGTTTAATATTTAGATCTTTGATCCATATCAATTTTAGTTTAGTGCATGGTGAGAGATACAGGTCTAGTTTTAATCTTTGGCAAGTTGATACCATATTTTTCCAGCACCATTTATTAGAGGTTATCTTTCCTCCAGTGGGGGTGTTTGGCTCCTTTGTCAAAGATGAGGTGGCTGAGTGTAGTGTATCTGGAGATGTTTCTGCATCTTCTCATCTGTTCCACTGGTCCTTGGGTCTTTTCTTTGCCAGTACCATACTGTTTTTATCACAATAGCTTTGTAGTATAGTTTCAAGTTGGGGATTGTGATACCCTCTACCTTATCTTTGTTGCATAGAATTGCTTTTGTTCTTCTAGGTTTATTCTTGTTCCAAATGAATTTTTGGGTTGCTTTCTCAAGGTCTGTGAAGTATGGTGCTGGGATTTCAACTGGGATTGCATTGAATCTATATAGCAGTTTTTGATATATAGTCATTTTCACTATATTGGTTCTTCCTACCCAGGAGTAAGGGATGTCTTTCCTTTTCCTGATATCCTCTTCAATCTCTTTTTTCAGAGTAGAGGTCTTTGCTTTCTTTCATTTTGATTTCTAGGTATTTCATTTTTTTGAATGCTATTGTGAAGGGAGTTGTTTCTCCAGTAGCTCTCTCAGTGAGTCTGTTGTTAGTGAACAGAAAAACTATTGATTTTTGTTTGTTGACATTGTATCCAACTACTCTACTGAATTTGATTATTAAGTCTAGAAGACTTTTGGTGGAGTTCTTGGGGTCTTCTATATAGAGTATCATGTCATCTGTAAAAAATGACAATTTGACTTCTTTGTTTCCCATCTTGATTCCTTTTATTTCTTTCTCTTGTCTAATTACTGAGCCTAATGTTTCCAAGACTATATTGAACAGAAGTGGTGATAGTGGACATCCTCGTTTTGTTCCTGATTTTAGAGTGAAAGATTTCAGTTGCTAACAATGTAAGATGATGTTGGCTGTTGGTTTTGCATAGATGCCTTTTATCAGATTGAGGCAGAAAGCATCTATTCCAGTTTTTGTAGGGTTTTTATCATAAATATGTGCTTGATTTTGTCAAATGCTTTTTCTGCATCTATTGAGATGATCATATGGTTTTTGCCCTTGGCTCTATTAATATCATGTATTGCATTTATTGAAATGCATATGTTGAATCATCCCTGCATCCCTGGGATGAATCCCACTTGGTCACAGTGTATGATCATCTTAATGGTTTTCTGCATTGTATTATGCTAGTATCTTATTAAGGATTTTTGCATCTATGTTCATTATTGAGATTGGCCTATAGTTCTCTTTTTTGGTTGGGTCTTTCTCTGCTTTGGTGATCAAGGTCAGGCTTTCTTGGTGGAATGAATTCAGGAGTACTGCTTCCCTTCAATTTCATTGAAGAGGTTAAACAGTAATGGCAATACTTCTTCTCTACATGTCTTGTAGAAATTAGCAGTGAAGTCATCAGGACCCGGGCTTTTCTCAGTTGCTAAGTTTTTAATTATGCTTTCAATTTTGTTGATTGATATTGGGTTGTTTAGAACTTTTAGGTCATCTTCATTCAGCTTTGGTAAGAAATCTGTCCATTTCTTCTGTGTTTTCCATCTTATTGGTGTATATGTTCTCAAAGTATGTATTAATGACTCTCTGGATTTCTGCTGAGTGTGTTGTAATTTCACCCATTTCATTCCTAATTGCATGAATTTGGGTCTTTTCTTTCCTTTTTTTGATAAGGTTGGCTAACAGTTTGTCAAATTTGTTTATTCTTTCAAAGAACCAACTCTTCACTTCATTGATTTTTTTTTGCATCATTCTCTTAGTCTTCATTGCATTGATTTCTGCTCTGATCTTTATAATTTCCTCCCTTGTATGAGCTTTGAGTTTGTCCTGCTCTTCTTTTTCTAGAAGCTTGGGGTTCAGCATCAGGTTGTTTAATTGAGCTCGCTCTGTTTTCCTAATGCGCATCTTCACTGCTATGAATTTTCCTCATAAGACTGTTTTCATTGTGTCCCATAGATTCCAATATGTTCTATTGACATTGTCATTGAATTGAAGGAACTGTCTGATTTCTTCTTTAATTTCTTCTGTGACCCATTAGTTATTCAGAAGTGTGTTGTTCAATTTTCATGTCTTTATAAAATTCCTGTGCTTTTTATTGCTATTGATATCCAATTTTATCACACTATGGTCTGATAATATACAGGGTATAACTTCAGTTCCTTTTCACTTACTTAAACATGTTCTTTGAACAAGTATGTGGTCTATTTTGGAGAACAATCCACATGTAGCTGAAAAGAATGTATATTCTGATATTGTGGGTTGGAACACTCTGTAAACATCTGTTAAATTCATTTATTCAAGAGTTTGATTGAGTTCTAGTATTTTGTGGTTTATTTTCTGTCTAGTTGATCTACATATTTGTGACAGTGGGGTATTGTGGTCCCCCACTACTATTGTATTAGTGCTTATTTGATTTTTCATGTCGATTAATACTTGTTTTATTTAGTTGGGTGCACTAGTATTTGGTACATATATATTTATGATTGTCATCTCTTCCTCTTGGATTGTTCCCTTTACAAGGATGTAGTGGCCTTCTTGTTCCTCTTAATCAGTGTTGGCTTGAAATCCATTTGATCTGTAAATAGGATAGCTATTTCTGGTCTTCATTAGGTTCTGTCTCATGGAGTATTATTTTCCACCCTTTAACTTTCAGTTTATGAGTTTCTTTTTGAATTAAGTGTGTTTATTGTATGCAGCATATTGTTGGATGTTGTTTCTTGACCCATTCTGCCAGTCTATTCCTTTTGACTGTTGAGTTGAGAACATTAACATTGATGGTTATAACTGATATGTATTGATTTATCCTTTCCATGACTTTTTATTTTTGTTGGATTCTCTCCCTTTGCATTTAATTTCTTGTCGTGCCTGGTGGATTCATTCTGCTGGGCTTCCTGAGGTTGTGATCCTCACTGTCTTTTCCTAGGATATTGTCTAAAATTTTTTTGGGTGCTGGCTTGGTATTCATGAAGTTACTTAGGTGCTCTTTGTCATGAAAGTATCTCATTTCTCCATCAATTTTGAAAGATAGTTTTGCAGGGTACATCAATCTGGGTTGGAGGTTGTTTTCCTTTAGGGCTTAAAATACATCACTCCAAGCTCTTCTTGCCTTGAGAGTTTGTGTTGAGAATTCTGCTGTGATTCAGATGGGCTTTCCTTTGTATGTGATTTCTTTCTTTTCTCTAACTGCTTGTAGAATTCTGTTCTTCTGTTGGGTTTCTAGAATCTTAACTATTATATGTGTGGGTGTAAATTTTTTTTTGTCATGGCTAGTTGGAGTCCTATATGCCTCACTTATCTGTATGTCAAGTTTTTCCCCCCTACTTTGAAAGTTTTTTGCAGTTATTTCTGTGAACATTTTTGTTTTTATGTTGTTTGTACTCTCTTCTGTTTCTTCATTGAGTCCAATCAGTCCTATGTTATTTTTGTTTGCATCATCTAAGAGCTGCTAGATTGATTTCTCATGGTCCCTTACTATTTTTGTTTTTTTGGTACCAGGGATCCAACTCAGTACCTTTGGCTTGTGAAGCAGTCAGTGGCACCACTGAGCTAAATCCCTGGCCCCAGTCCCTTACTATATTTTAAAAATTTTCTTTTCCCAGTTACTAATTGCAACCCTATCTTCTATATCTGAAATTCTGTCCTCACATTGGTTTATTCTACTGTGTTAACTTTCAATGGAGTTTTTATTCTCCTGGAAATCTGTGTCTGTTTCATAAATTCCATTTGTTTCTTATGTTGGGATTCCATCACGTTCCTCAGTTCCTCTATTTTTTTAAATCTATGTCTCCTCTAGATTTATTAATCATGTCTTGCACTATGGGCACAATCTCTGATGTTATCTGAGAGATTATTTCTGATTTCATTTTTTCCAGATCTTCTTTTATTACCAGTTCAGGGAGTCCAGGTGGTTTAGTATCAGCTTTTTCCATCTCGTTGCCCTTTGGGGTTGCCTTAGGTGATCTGGAAGTGTAGTTTTGAGACTTGTTTATGTGTCTTCACATTTAAACAGATGCAGCCTACTGCTCCTTTGTTTAAGCAAGTTTTGCTCACCTAGTTGTCTTCAAATCTCAGCAAGCTACGGAGTGACCTTTTCTCTGCTGTTCACCACTGCACCAATTCCTGGGTTCAGAGCTCTGGTCTTCTGGATCCCTGACCTGTCCTATTTTCCTGGCAGGGTTCTGGCTGGCATCTGTGCACGCGGGATTGTATCTAGGCATGTATCTGTCTAGAGCCTACTGTCCTATGTAGCTACTGTCTGGGAGGGCCTTTGGCTAGGGGCTGTGCACCCCAGTTGGTAGTGTCTGGGCAGGCTTCTGGCTAGGCTCTGCATGCACTTACCAATGGTATTATGGTGGGCCTCTGGCTGTTGCTTGTGTGCCTGTGCAGCATTTTTCCAGGTGGGTCTTTGGCTGGGGCCTGTGGGTCCCAGCAGTTTGGTCAGGGCAATGCCCTGGCTGGACTTGCCTGCAGGTGCACTGCTCTGGTCCACACTGGCTTCTCTGGTGCCTAGATTTTTTTCTTAAATTCTTTTATTGGTACATTTTCTGTATACAATACATTTACATTTATCATTGGGAACTTGTACCTTTACATCATGTATCTTGGTTCTTATTTTCTCCCCATTCCCTTGCCCTTCCTTCAACTCCTCCACCCCTCCCTATTTACAAAGACTTTGCTTCCATTTTTTCCTTTTCTCATATTTTTTTCTTTCCCTTCTTTCCTTTCCCCTTCCCCTCCCAATTCCCTTACCCCTTTGGACCTTTTCTTCCTATTTCACATTATCAATTATTCATTTTAATCCTTATTTGCACTTTCAGTTTCTCACACCAAAGAAACTATTCGGTATTTACACATGTGTGTCGTGTTTATTTCACTTAAGAGTATGTCCTCAATGTGCATACATTTAGCTAAAAATATCTCTAGTTTCTCATTCTTTATGGCTGAGTAGCGCTCCATTTTATTAAAAATCCACATCTTTGTCCATTCTCCAGTTGATAGGCATTTGGGCTGTTTCCAAGCTTTAGCTATTACAAAATGTGGCACTTTAAACATGGGTGTGCATATATTGCTGTGGTATGATTCTTTTAATTCTTTTGGGAAGATACCCAGCAGAGGAATAGCTGGGTCAAATGGGACCTCTAATCTTAGTTCTTTGAGGTATCTCCATATTGATTTCCACAGTGGTTTGGTGCCTAGATTTTTTAAAAATGGAATTTCTCAGAAGAAAATGTAAGGGTGGGACACACCCACGTTTCATGAAATATTGGAACTAGGAAAGAAAATGTTGGAAGTGACTTGGAAATAAAAGTTGGAATTGATTTGATTCTGTTCTTTTTTTGTATATGTGATGTCTCATTGCTCCTCTCTCTCTGTTTCAACTATAAAATAAGAATTGCCTCTCTTAAAGTTTTGAGATTACATAAAACTTGAAGGGAAAATTTTTTTTGTTAGGCAAAATGCTTTTATTTCTGTTTCCGGTATGCCAATAGTGGTTAAAGTTAAGAGTTCACTCCAGAGGCTCTCAAACTTTTGAATGTTTCAGAATCTGATGAGTTGTTTAGAACAGATTGCTGAACACCAGTGTTTTTGACTCAGTAAGTCCAAGGTGGGTCTGAGAATTTGCATTTTCATGAGTTTCTTGGTAATGCTGATAATGTTGGCCAGGGGATCCCACACTATAATGACTCATTAATTGCCACAGTCTGAAAATTGGTGAGGACTGAAGAAAGAGGTCAAGAGGAAGAAAAGTATCACTTGGTGACAGAAGGCCCTTATAAACACAAATTGACTGAATCTCTTCCTTCCAGCTATGTATATTTTTATAAGTGAATATATGACAAGCTATAATTAGAAGTATATTTACGAAGAGAGATGTGTGTCTTTGAGAGACAGAGTGGAGAGTATGCTAGACAGGTTTCATTTCTTGTCCCATGTACTTCCTTCTAGAAAAATCTCTGCCACTCAGTCTTTGGAACAGTCAGTGTTTCTCAGGTTCATAGGCCTGTCTGCCGTCATTTACATCTGTCCCTGGTAAGATTGTAGTGCTCCCTATATTCTTAAAAGTGTGGTTACTTTATACATAACAGATGGCATCCATCTCTGTACTTTCTGTCTACCATCACTACCACTCTCCACGTGGACTTGACTGGGGAAAACCACCTTACTCATAGCTGACCAATCTACTGGTTGGTTAGCAACAAATCAGGTGCTCACTCTTGAAAATATGTGCTATGTTATAGTTTCAATCTAAAACGACCACCAAAGCCTCGTGTTTGGAAGGTGAATAGATTATGGGGCATTATAGCTGACTTGCTGTTAGGAGGTTGGGTAGGTTGGAAGAGGCAGGTTATTGGAAGGGCATCACCTATAAGGGTATCTCTCAGTTTTAAGTTCCTTCTTTGATCTCTTTCTGCTTCCTGCATCATGACTTGAGCATATTTCCTTGCATCAGGCCATTACACCATGCTGCTAATCCTGCAAGGACTGAAATCTCTATAAACTGTGAGCCAAAATAAACCTCTCCTCCTTAAGTTGTGAGTGTTGAGTGTTGTGCTTCAGCAACAAGGAAAGTGACTAAGACTGGTGGAAAACTCTTAGGGAGAAGTCAACGATAGTTTCTGAACCTGAAAAGCCCTGTGAAGTAAGTGCCGGCAGGTCCCTTTAGGGTGTATTTTCCCATATTCAGGATGAGAGAGCAGGGAGTGGTAGAGGATTGCCTCTGAAGGAGGAAATAGAGCCACTGCATGAGAGAGAAGCCAGGAAATGGGGAAGCCAATTCAGACACAGAGTGCTGAGGATAGCCAGGGTGCCTGACTTTCCCCTTCCTAGATCCTTCAAGGAGCTGGACTGCAAATACCTTCTCAAGAGTTCTCTGAGGTTTCCAAATATTCTTTAACCAATCACCTTTTCTGGGAGCTAGGTTTCTAGGGTTCCTTTCTGTTGCAAGGGGAAAAGTTTCAAGCACAATGTTACCAATATAACATGGCCCCATGTGCTCCACAGGTGCCTCCTTGTCCCTGGCTCTGCATGCCCTCTTTGCTTTCTGGGCTGCAAGGATACTTTAGTCCACACATTTTCTATGTTTATTCGCTTGCATCCAGAAAGTCATTGGTGATTTTAGACTTTGTGTAGAAAGAGGAAACATTGAATGTAACCATCAGCTTCCTTTCTAACACTTTCTAAGAAAAATCCTAAGTTAAGAGGTGGGAAGATTTATTAATCATGATCTAAACCATCTTTAACAAGTTTCTACATGAAGTATAAATAGCCAAGAAGTACCATCTGTTTCATATATTTTTATATCAGTATATATGAGGAAAAAATCTACTTGAAATAGCCAACTTGATACTTTCATAATTGTCTGCTGTCCCTTGAAATTTGTGCAAAACTTTCTTTTAATTTTTCCACAAACTCATCAGCATAGACACTGGTAATATATTCATAGAGTAATATATATTTTATTTATACATAAATGGGATTAAATATAATATTATGTTCAAGAAAATGTACATTATTGCTAAATGGATCTAAATATCAGCCTTGACTTTCATTTGGTTCTGTAATCTTTCTTCTTTGGGCCTATGTATAAGAGTATAAATACAGAAGGTACTTAAATTAAAAACAAGTTATTTCTATGCTGGCTGTGTAGGAAATAGAAATGGATTTTCTCATGTAAATGACGTCATGATTTAGTTATTAGACTCAGGTACTTAGTCATAAGAACATTCTTCCTCCTTTCCCTTTTATTTTTATTTTAACTTAATGGTTTTTTTTTTTTGGTTTTTAGAGACAGGGTCTCACAGTGTAGCTCAAGCTGGCCTTGAACTCACTATGTAGCCCAGGCTGGCCTCAAACTCACAGCAAATCTCTTGCCTCAGCCTCCAGAGTGCTGGGATTACAGGCATGCACCACCATGCCTGGCTCCTTTCCCTTTTATTATCCATCTCCTTTTAAATTCTACTTCATCTTCCTCACTAAGTCTGAGAACATGGAGAGTGATTTTTGTTTTTTTTTTGTACTGGGGATCGAACTCGGGTCCTTGCACTTGCAAGGCAGGTAGCATAACCACTGAGCTAAATCCCTGGCCCTGGAGAGGGTTTTTTAAACATCAGATAAAATGAGATCAGATTGAGGATGAGTAAGACATGTGTTTACATTGCATTGATATCAAGCTGGAGGATAGTACAATGGACAGAAAGAGAAGGGTGGAAGTTGTAGAAGAGTTGGAATTCCTGAAACATGTCTATTTGGCATAGCTTTTAAAATAAGAAACTTTAGGTTTGACTAAGAAAAATTGAAGATTTCCTTTACTCTGCCAAGGAATATGGCACATAACATTTATTGCCGTGCTACTTCTCTGCACTTTGCTATTCCCTTGTTTAGAATCTAATCCTACTATCACATCTCAAATTATCCTATATACCACAGTGGAAGACATCATGTTTGATATATATATATATGGAGAGAGAACTATATATTTCTGTGATTCATATATATATTTTCTTTAGTTATTAAATTTAAATTAGATTTAGTTTGAAGTTAGGTAACATATTAAGATAGTTCATGGAGAAACACACTCCTAAAATTCTTTTGGAGCCAGAAGAGACCTAGAATAGCAAAAACAATTCTAGGCAACAAAGGCAAGGCAAGGGGCATCACAATCCCTTGCATCAAATTATACTACAGAGTCACTGCGATAAAAACAGCATGGTACAAGAAAAACCAAATGAACCAACCAACAAACAAACCAGACTTGAGGATCCATGGAACAGATTATGAGGTGCAGAAATAGCCCCAAAACACACTCAGCCAAATTATCTCTGACAAAAAAGCCAAACATGTTCACTGAAAGAAAAATGCCTATTTAATAAATGCTGCTGAAAAACTGGCTTTCCCCATGTCAAAGACTAAAATTAGACCCATATCCTTCACCATGCACTAACCTAAAATCAAAGTGGATCAAAAATCTAAATATTAAAACAGGAACACTAAATCTGCTGGAAGATATAATAGGTAGAACTTTCCAAGACATTGGTGTAGGCAAAGAGTTTATGAACAAAACATTCATCACACAGGAAACATCACAAGGAATCAACAGCTGGGATCTCATCTTTTTTTTTTTTGTATATCCTTTTATTGGTACATTTTAGGTGTTCTTCCATTGAGTTTCTGGAATCTTAACTATTATATGCATAGGTGTAGATTTTTTTTGATCATGGCTAGCTGGATTCCTATATGTTTCATTTATCTCTACATCAAATTCTTTTCTACTTCTTGGGAAGTTTTCTGCCATTACTTCTGTGAACAGCTTTTTTTAAAATGTCATTTGCACTATTTCTTGCTTCTTAATTGTCTCCAATCAGACTTATGTTATTCTTCTTTACATCATCCAGCAGCTGCTGGATTGATTTCTCATAGTCCCTTGCTGCTTTTAATAAATCTTTCTTTTCCTGTTCAGTAATTCCAATCCTGTCTTGTACATCGAAATTCTGTCCTCACAATAGCTCATTCTGCTGTTTAATCTTTCAATTGAGTTTTGAATCTCCTGGATACCTGTTTGCATCTGTTTAATGGATTCCATTTGTTTTCTATGTTGGGATTCCATCATGTTCCTCAGCTCCTCTATTTTTTTAAATCTATGCCTGCTCTAGAATTATTAGTCATGTCTTGCACCCTAGACACAATCTCTGTTTTTTTTGTGAGAGATTATTTCTGATTTCATTTTTTCCAGATTCTTTTTTATTGCCAGTTCAGGGAGTTAGGTAGTTGAGTATCAGACTGTTCCATTTGATTGCCCTTTGGGGTTGCCTTAGATGATCTGAAAATCTGCTTTTGAGGATTGTTTACTTGTCTTCCATTTGAACAGATGCAGTCTACTGTGCCTTTATCGAGGTGACTCTTCAATTTTCAGCAAGCCTCAGAGAGGCTTTTTCTCTGCTGCTCACCACTGCACTAATGCCTGGATTCAGGATGGTGACCTTGTGGATCCCTGTGCTGCCCTGTTGCCCAGACAGGGTTCTGGATGGGGCCTGCATACACTTAGGATGGTATCTGGGCATGCCTCTGGCATGCCCACCTGCATAGTTTTTTGGGGGGAGGGGCTTTGGCTTGGGGCTGTGTCCCCAAGTAACTGGTATCTGAGTGGGCTTCTGGCTGGGGTCTGCCTACATTACTGATGGTTTTTGGTCAGGCCTCTGGCTGTGGCTTGTGTGCCTCCTCAGCTGTTTTCAAGGTTGGCCTTTGGCTGGGGCCCATGTGCCCAAGCTGCTAGTGTCTGGGAATGTATCTTAGTTTTCATTTGCTCTTCATTTTCTATTTTCTTTAGGTGCAAGTTTACACAATTTGTGTGACCTTCTTTACTAATATAAATGTTTAATGCATTCTTTTCCTGTAGGTACTTGAAAACAATATATATTATTTTAATTTGAAAGAAAAAATAGAATAAATACAATTAGATCAAGGTGGTTGTCACTATCATCTATACCTTTTATATTTCAATTGATTTGTTTTGTAGCTTAGATCTAAAATTTTCCCCAAAAGTCTCATGTTCAGAAGTCGGACTTTTGAAAGTTGATTGGATCATAGGATTGATACACTCTTCCATGGATTAGTCCACTGATGAGGTCATAGTTGACTCCACTGTGTAGAGCTAGGGCCTGGTTGGGAACGGGCAGGTCATAGGGCATGACCTGAAAGGGTGCATTCTTGTACCCATCTCTTCCCCTCTCTGTACTTCCTGGCTGCTATGATGTGAGCAGGTTATCTCTGTCAGCCTTTTTCACAATGCTGTATCTGCCTTGGAGCTGGCCAACAATGGACTTAACCTACTAAAACTGTGAGCCAAAATAAACTTCTCTTTCTTAAAGTTGTGGGTGCTGAGTATTTTGTTTCAGTGAGGCTAAAGTGAAAGAAAATTTAGTAGGGTGTTTGTTATAACTCTATTTGATCATGTGGTTTTGGAACTTGCTTATAGGAGATGTTTGGAAAGTTTGGAGAAGTGGTCTAGAGAATCCCTAGATTGCTGTAAGGAGAAACTGATGGATGATTCTGGTTGAGATTCAGAGGAATAGAATACTGACAAAAATGCAGAAGTAAAGGTTGGGGTCATGAGGTTTTAGTGGGGAATGAGGATTATATTGGGAAGTACACTAGAGGTCATGTGTCTCACACTCAGGCAAAAATTTTGTCTAAATTTTGTCTAAATGCTCCTGAAAGGGCAGTGTATAAAGTTGTGAGAGTGAAGCTAAAGGTGTAGAAGAGACTCTAGGAAGTTGCAGATGCTAGAAACATGGACCCTCTTCTCTGGGAAGCCACAGACAACGAGTATAGCCTGCCCAAGGGGGAAGCCATGTGAGCAGCAACCAGTAATCCTGTCACTACAGCATAGCCCAAGCACACTGGGGTTCATATCTAATCACAACTTTCCCTGGATTATGAACATGGAACTACAGGATTTAAAGTTTTCTCTGCTGGTTTTCAGTCTTGCTTTGGTGTAATTCTTTTCAATTCCTCTTTTTTCTTTTGGAATGGGAATATTTACCATGTGCCATTGTATATTGGAAATATATCACATTATTTTTTTAAATTTTCATAGGACTCAGAGCTCAGACTTTGGCCTGAGTCTCAGTGGAGACTTTGAACTTGATCTCTTCAATAATGCTGGAACTCATAAGATATTGGAAGCTCTTAGAAATGGATTAAATGGATTTTGCATAGTGAGATGGACATGAGTCCTTTGGTGGCCAGCCATGGGATTTTTTGTGTTGGATATAAAATATTTCCCAAAAGAGGTGGGGTTTGGGGAAGGTGATTTGTTCTTGAGGAGCTACAAGCATCCATTACCCGTTACCTATAATGAGTTCATAACTGACTGTGCTGTTTGGAGATGGTTGGCTGATGTATGTCACTGGGGGCATATTCTTGTCCTGGGCTCCTCCCCTCTCTCTTTCTGCTTTCTAGATGACAAGAGGTGAGCAGATTTCCTCTGCCATGCCTTTCCATAAATGCCATTTCTTCCTTGGAGTTACTGATCATCGTCTGAACCTCCTGAAACTGTGAGTCAATATAAAGATCTCCTCCTTGAAGTTTTGAATGTCAGCTATTTTGTTCTAGTGGTAGGAAATACAGTTTGTTTATCATTAATTATATCAACTATTGAGAGGTTTAAAATAGTCAACTGTAATAATATAATTAAGTCTACTTTTTCATACCTAAATTTTGTGTCCAATAAATAGTACATAATTTGGTCTTGCAAGATGCAATTTCTTCATCTTTAGACTGCATTGTTTCTAATAAAAAAGTCTATAATAATTCTTAATATTTCAGAAATGTAATGTGTTGTTTTTCTGCCTGCTTTTGATACTTTATATTTATCTTGGTTTTGGTATTTAGTAATTTGACTTTGATATGCCTAGTTGTGGTTTTCTTTGCTTGTGGGACTGATGAGCTTTTCGATTTCTAAAAATTTGGTTTGGAAAAATGTTAGACTTAATGTTTTAAATATTTTTTCTACTCCTCAACTTACACCTTATTAATGCATCAAAGTTTTAGTATAAGTTGAAGATGTACTTAATGCATTAACTTACCAAACACTACAGCTTAGTAAAAGTATGGTGTAGAGTATTAGTTGTTTCCCTCCTGATCATGTGGCTGATTGGGAACTGTGGTTCATTGGCATTGTCCAGCATCACTGGAAACTATCATACTGTGGCAAAGGATATGCAGTACCTCTTGACCCAAATCAGAATTCAAAATATGATTTCTACTGAAGGTATGTTACTTTTGCCTAATTGTAAAGTAATAAGAAAATCATTAATCAGACCCTCATAAATCAAGGACCATCTATATTCTTTCCTCTCTTCTGATGTCAGTTACATATGTGTTTGATATTGTCCTCTTAAGTATTTTCTCAGAGATCATCTGGGCTCTGGGTTTATATTTTTAGTCTTTTTTTTCTCCCTGTGTTTTAGTATGTTTAGTTTCTATATAGCATGTGGTCTATAGTATGACTCTTCAAGCTCATGGTTTATATTGACTCTAATAAACTAGTGCTCTTAATAAAATTCAGGACCAGAGACTTTTTTACCTGACTTTACTGAATTGGTGTACATAATTCCTTCCTCTTATGGTGAAAATGCCTAATAGAAATGTTATTGCACTGACAATATATTTCTTAACCATAGATTAATGTTCTTTCAAAGATCTTTATTCTTATTATATATCCTACCATAGTTAACTATTGTGGTGTGTCCATGCATGTGTACATGCAAGTGCGTGCATGCGTGCATGTGTGTGTTGCTAGGGTTTGAACACAGAGCTTCATAATGCTAAAATTACTGCCTTAAGACCATTTGATGTGGTAGTGCGACCAACAGATTAACACTTTTCATTTGTTTAAAATATAGAGTTTTAAAAAATGAACTTTTATAGCTAAATAAAATAATTACATGCCTTAAAAGTCAAATCTATAAAAGTTGTATATACTGTATTAAGTCTTATTCTATTCCTCTTTCTCATCCTATTTCCTTCCATCCTTTATATATAATTGAATAAACATATATGTATATATAAATTATCCTTCCACTATTTAAAACCTAAGAAAATATGTAATTGTATTCATACTTTCCTTTGAGCTAAATAATAACATACTGTATCATTTTCTTTTATTTTTACTATTTTAATTCAACAATATATTCTGAAGACAACTCTCTATAGAAAGTTCTATTTTTACATGTTATTATTGTATTTACAGCTTTATGCCAACTTTATTGAGTTGATGCTCCATAGTTTATTAACCAGCCCTGTAATAAGCTATCTGGGTTGCTTTCATTTTTAAACCTTTGTGTTTTCATGTTTTGCCAGAGTATTATTGAAATAGCCTCTCAAAGGTGGACTTATTGGGTCAAAAGGTAAGTGCATATGTGCTTTTATTAGATATTGTCAAATTTCCCCCATACAGGGATTGTAACATATTACAGTTTTCTCAGTTCTAAATGAGGAAGGCTGTTTCCCTGTAGATTCACAAGTCAACTGGATTTTCAAACTTTTGAATTTTTGCCCATCTAATGGGTAAAGGAAAAAAAGTTTCCTCTCCTGCCAGTATCCTGGGGTTTTCATTTACACTGCAAAAAACAAATTGTAAACCACTTTGTATAGTGTCCCAGCCCCAAAATGAGGGTTTGATTTACCATGTAATTTATTTCTAGTTCATATTTCTGTTCTGAACAAGCTTTTGGGTTTGAGGTTATAAACAACATAATTTGACTGTTTGTGTGTGGTTGAACAAATGACATAAGTATACATCTAGAAAAAATTCTTTTTGAAAGGGAAGAAGTGGGACAATAGTTTCCAAAGATTATAATTTATTTGCCTGACAAACATTTGACTTAATATTTGTAGAAACACTTGGTTTTCATCATAATAAGAGGAATATATTTTTTTCTTGTCAAAACACCATAGGTCCTCAATAAGATAGACGAAAAAAATCTGGTATTATTTATTTCCTAGACATTTTCATGAGTCTGACTTGAAATAGATTTTCAAATCTTATTTCTTGTTTTATATATTGTTCTTCCTTCAATTCTTTAAGCTGTCATTGCTAATTTTCCTTAGCCTTCTTACCCAAAGCAGTTTATATTTGTCCTTCACTTTTTTCTTCAAATTTATTATCATTTACTCTTCCCTGCTATCATTCCTCTCTTCATTGGTGCACAGATTTTTCTTTGATTCAAGTACTTAAGTTTCATCTTGATCTACTCCTGCTCTGTGTCTCACTTAGCAGTGGGAAACATCTCTTGCCTGAGTCATGGCTTACACTTGTCCCAAAAGAAGGCATAACTTCTAAGAAAAAAATTTTAATCTCTTCTGTTGCCATCCTTGATGTGATGAGCTTAATTTTCATGACCTGCTAGGATTACCAGTACAAGGATGAGAAGAAATCCTATCCCCTAATAGATTTGTGCCTACTTCCTGGACACCCTAAAACTTTCTGGATATTTCCCTTTATTTCTCCAATCCAACATTTATGATATGTCTAGTAAATGTCAGCCCCTGAACTAGGCAACAGGGATACATAAGTAAGGCAGAATTCTTGCTTTGAAAGGGCTCATAGTTTAGTATAGACTGATTTCAGCTATAACTTGTGAATATATAAGACCCATGGAAATCTCTGCTGATTATGTTCCTCTCTTCCCACATCTGTGTGGCTTACTTCTACTTACCTGTTTACCTAATTCACTGCATTCTCTAGGCATGCTTTCTGGGTTGACCAGAGCATTGAAAGCCAGCCATGTGGTATGTTATGCATGTGCATGCGCAGGGGGAGTTGCATCATTGTCTTTCTGTCCTATTTTTCTATTTATAGATATCAAATATCACAGAAAACAGGCTTTATTTTGTGCATGTGCTCATTCAATTTTTCCTCTGGGATGTACTTTTTAATAAAGTTTATTTTATTTTGGTTTAAAATAATAAAAGATATCGAGAACAGAAGACATAATTTAATAGCTAAAGATTTTCCTAATTTGTGGTTATACCAAAGAACCTATTTTCAGTTTAGTTATAATAGTTTTGGAATATATTTTGATTTTAAAGTTATATGTTGATATTTTTAATTTATTATCTTTTCTTCATTTAAAAAAAATCTATTTTCATTCACGGCCTCAAACATATTTTCTATGCAAATGGAGTTTTGATTAAAGCTATTTGATTAAGGTAATGAAAGAGCATGCAAGCTGTGGCAGGGCCTGCTCTGGGCTGGATAGAAATGACCATCACAGCGCAAAGGTAACATTATTTTATCCCCATGAGTCCAAAGAAACCAAAAATACAAGCAAGTAGCTGCATCCAGAAATTCAGTGACTATATGCTAGAATTTCATCTGTGCTCTTGTCTAATTAACAGGCATTCTCAAAATTTTATTAACATAAATAAAAAGGGGAAGGGGATCTTGGGAGGGGGGCAAGGGAAAGGAAAGAAGGGAAAGAAAAAAATGAGAGAAGAAAGAAAACAAAGCTTTTATAAATAAGGAGGGGTGGAGGGTGGGAGGGAGGGAAGGGGACTAGGAAAAAACAAGAACCAAGATACATCATGTACAGGTGCAAATTTCCAATGATGACTGCGATAGTAATGTATACCTAAAATGTACCAACAAACTTAATGAATAAAAAAATTCCCTTACCCATTTCAAACAAAATGTACAATTAAAACCTTAATGAAAGGGATTTTCAGATGCAAAAATCAAAGTCCATTTATATTTATGTACTTAACTTTTAAAGAGCCTATTATAAACTTGAAGTGTTAGGAAACATTTTATAAAAGAAATGATTATTATTTAAATTATTATTACTTAAATACATATAAACAAAGTAGAAAAGTAGTTATGAGGGTAGAGGATGGGGTTGGGGAAATGGTGATATATAGGTTAAAAAGTTATGTAGGATATTCTGGAAATCTGGAAATCGACTCTAATAATTAGGATTATAATTAATAGTTTTGCATTCTATAATGGAAATTCGCTAAAAGAGTAGATTTTAGTTCTTGTACCACAACACAAAAGGTAACCATGTGAGATGATGGATATATGATTATATGTGATTATATATAATATTTATATTATATATCATTTTATATATGATTATATATCATATATATGGTATGTGATTATATAATGTTGTGTACAATAAGTACACTTACCATGTGAAAAGCAGGGAGAGAAAGATAGAGCAAAATTATTTAGAGGCTGCTCTACTGAATCTTGGTTGGTGGTAGAGATAAACAAATTGACAATAATGAGAAATTACATTTTTGTTTTGTTTTGTTTTGTTTTGTTGGTTTTTTTTGGTACTGGGGATCAAACTCGGGTCCTTGCGCTTGTACAGCAAAACTACTGAGCTAAATCCCTGGCCCAACATTGGTTTTAAACAGTAAATGCAATACAAGTGGCTGCTAAATTTTAAATCAGAACTTTAATTCTTTAGACATAGTGATTAGTCCCATTTTGAAGATACATGTTCCATAACTACAGTAGAAGGGGCTCACACAGCATGCTTAAGAGAGAGCAACCATGCATAAAATAAATAGTCTGAACTAACTGAAGAGTTTAGAAAAAAATTTAATATGCAAATAGTAAATCTTCCTTATTTTTTGCCTGTTGTTGGTCACTGCTGCCAACTAAGGTACAGGATTATCGATTACGATTTCATTTATTTGTAAAAAATGTTTATGAGCAGCATTTTTAAAATCCTGGTATTTTCTAGGTCGTTGGCTTTCAACTAGAGAGACACTACTTATGCATGGAGTTTTATATAACAGACTAACTCTAGACTTATTGAAACTTTTTATTTGATAATCTTGATATGTTCTTGATATCGCCCCACTGGATGTGTGGTTAGCTGTGATAAATTATGTATAGAGATTATTATATTAAAAGACTTTTAAAGTAAAGATTATGCTCGTCCATTTTTCATAAAAGTGGGATTAGTCCCTATAATTAATTATAAATATTTTGTTTACAACCTTTTGGGCTGGCTTCCTTTTGCATTTCACAGAATCAACCAAATTTCCTTGTCCATTTCATTATTCTTGTAACAAACTTTCTTCACATCTATGACTTTTGAAAATCATCAATAATTAGCCAATCACATCTGTATTGTTCTTGTCTTTTCTGCAGGGCTGGGGATCAAACCCAGCTCCTTCAACATGCTAGGTGAGTGCTCATCCCCATCTTACATGCCCTAAGTCTCTGTTTGTATACAAAGTTTATGTTTGGCTTTGATGTATCTCTGAAATAGCTTGCAGTCAGCTACAGGCCAGAGTGCACCAACATCAACCAAGAAGACTGGTGGCAAAGGGCGGTGTCAGATGTGTCTGAGTCCAGCTTCTTGTATCATTCCTAAATAATGCTGAGAATATACTAGTGGGCTGAGTCAGGATTTCTGAAATTTCTTTCAAAGAAGAAATGAGTTCATGATATTGCTAACCCAAGACTAAGTGGAAGAATTAATTACATAGGAGTGAGTAAACTGAGAGGAAATAATTGTGGTTTTTCTTTTCTTTAGAATATTGCTGATGTTTTAATGTTTTGTATATAAGGAATTCCTTTCTATCTTTTCTCACAAGCAGTCTATAATTTATAATAACATAAACCAGGTGTGGTGGCACACACCTGTAATCCCACCACTCAGGAGGCTGAGGCTGGAGATTGTCTATGAGTTCAAGGCCAGCCTGGGCTACATAGTAAGACCCTGTCTCAAAAAACAAACAAACATTTAATATACTATATTTTCCATCATTTTTTTTTTTTTTTTTAGTACCGGGGATCGAACTCGGGTCCTTGTGCTTGCAAGGCAGGTGACAGAACCACTGGGCTAAATCCCCAGCCCAAATATACTATATTTTGTAAGTAGAAGTAAAATACATCTTTTTCCCTTGTCAGTCTCCTCTAGAAATCAGAAATTTTTAAGCATTCTTTTCATAACAACATAATTATATGCATAGGTTCAATAAGATACTCTCCTTGTTATTAACAGGGCATAATTGGAAACATTGGTTATGCAACCAAGACCATGCCTGCCATGTTATTATTGATATGGTACTCATTTCACCAGATCTGAGTAGACATTTAAGAAACTAAGATTGACTTGATGGAGTCAAGCTTAAAAACTCTTTTAGGAAAATCGGGCCTATACCCTGCTTGCATTACTTATAGGTCGTAGCATTCTCCCTTAGCCTTAGAGCTGAGTTAAGAAAGCTCAGGTACTTTGTTACCTGAAACTCCAGGATATTTGAGGGACCTCAAGTAAAGAGAAATTAATTACAATATATAGGTGCTTCGTGTTAAATCTGATGAATTCTTGATCTAGCCCCAAGAGGGATATAAAAGTCAAATGTAGAGTTCTTAAGGATAACTTTCAATAAAGCAAATTTAATAAGGACTATATGACAAATTTCCATTTTTACTGTGCTTGTGGGAATAATCAGGTTAAATCTAATGAAACAGAGACCATGTTAGTTTGTGATCAAGTAGAGAGAGAGAGAGAGAGATCATTTTTAATCAAAGGAGAGTAACTGTAGAGAGAACTTTTGTTTCAGTAGAAAATTGTAGCAGACTTAGACTCAGAGCAATAATTCAGTTGTTTTATCAGACTGGGACAATTCAGTTCTTTCAACTATTTTATAATCTCTTTGCGTACTGTAAGTAAATGTTGGATTTTCGAATTTGGCATGTTTGGCTGAAATTTAATTGATTTCCTTCTCTACTGTGGAAAAACTGGTTTTATTACTTACCTGTGATTGAACTAGATCTTCTTACCTTGGAAATCTTCAACCTTAACAAGTTTTCAGTCCTTTGAATTTCCTTCAGTACCTGCTGTCACTTTTCAAACTGATGCTTCCAACTTTCCTTCTCCATGAACTTGGCATCAGTGGGAACAAAAATCTGACTACCTGGAGATCTGTATCAAGACTCTAGCTTGCTTTGTAGCTCATCTTGTGATCTGTCTGTCTCAGCGGGTACTGCTATGCCTGGCCTAACATCAACTTCTCAACAGGAAGAAATTCAATAAGCAGTACTGCATAATTTAAGATTTTTATCTATTGATTCTTGAAATCCACTGGATGGACTACTCTATTCCTGGCTCTTTAACCCAACCTTTTATATCAATGTTTCTATTTCACATTTCAGCTGTCTCTCTCCTAAGATGACTGATGTCCAGGACATTAAAACAACTGACCCCTGCCACTACCTCCTGATAGAAAGAGTTTGTTAAACAAAGTTTACAGGAGCTTGCTCTGCTAGACTCCAGTAGACCAGACCAAACCAGAATGGAGTCCCTTTTGCTAAGTGCCATGCTACCAAACTGAACTTTGAAACTGGTCAGCTTTCTCAAAAAACATTCTAGTCAACCCGAGTCAGCAGAATAAGGCAGTGGACATCCCCTTTGTTTTACCCTATAAGGAAAATAACTTTGAGACAACAAATGCACATTTTTTTTTCTGTTGCTACTTTCTTCTGCTCTTTTCTTCCTATAAACCCAAGCTCCTCTCTGTGGCATTTTATCTAATAGCGTGCTCTTGCCTGATTCTAAAATAAAAATTAAGTCAGTTAGATTTTTGAATTAAACTTGTAATTTTATCATTTGACAGGAGATTCAACTGTTTTTGCTGGTATGACAGTAGTAGTACTCACAAGAATGTTGCTGAGATCCTGGTTTCTTCCTCTTAGAAGATGAATGGTAATTTCTGAGGTGTTTGGCAGCAAATGAAATGAATCTGTCTTGAATAAAACAGAAGGTGGACTGACAGTGTTGAACTTACCTGAGCCTTGTGCTTCCAGAGAAATCTCATCATGGGCCTGGGATTTAGCTCAGTGGCACTATGCCTGCCTTGCAAGCACAAGGTCCTCAGTTCGATCCCCAGTAGTGCAAAAAAAACCCCCAAACCCCAAACAAACAAACAAAACACAACTCACCAACCTTTTATTTCCACAAATCTCCCTCCTTTGTCCTTTGGAAAATAAATGAAGGGAATCATCCTTCCCCCACATGACTTAGATGTGACTCACTGCCCATTCTTTCTCTGGACTCCCATAAAACTTGGAACTTCTTCCTTGTTTACCTGTGACAAGGCCAAGCACAGAGCTTTCCCCTTCAACTTGAACACATTCATGAAGCCTGGCTCGTTTCCCTTTTGTCTCAACCAGATACATTTTTTTAAAAATCTCAGGAATGATCACTAAGATCACAACTGTTGAAGCTAGTCTCACACAGACATAAACATATCCAACCTAGCAAAGTAGCTGAGATGGCCCTGGACTGCAAAACAATTTAGCAGTGAATCCCCCACCTGTAAATTGTCTACTCTTAGCTCTAAGTGCTTTAAGGCAAAACCATGTTACAGAGACACTCTAATCTTCAGATCTGGGAGCTTTCTCTTTTGCAATAGCCTGAGGAAAATCATCTCCTTAACATCTGGTACATCTTGTCTTAGTGTTGGAGAGTAAAATCTATGTGTCATGGATTCATGGATGCCAGAGGAAATTACATTTCCTTTCCCTTCACTTTTGGAAAAATACAAGATATGGATGCAAAAAGCTACCAGATTGAAGAACCACCATAAAAGACTATGGGAGAAAATTTTTAATTCAGAGGTATGGAAAGCAGCAGTTTACCTTGCTTACTTACAGTGAATTTACCCATTCACCAAGTAAATGATTGTTTTGCTATTCCTATCTAGTGTATTTCTATGCACTTATCTAGTGTATTTCTATGTAGTGTATTTCTATGTAGTGTATTTCTATGCACTTCCAATAATACCCCAGTCACTCTAACTGAGGAGGGAAAAAAATTACATCAGCTGAACACCCAGGAAGTGCCAGCCTAGCTACATCTGCACTCACTTCTTTAACAACCTGTGTGAAGCAGGTACCATCCCCATCTCAGAGGTAAGGAACTGAGGCTTGTCGGTGTTAGTATCCCACTCAGGGCCACACACCTTGCAAATGATAGAGCTTCATAGTTCTCAACACCTTCCATGACTTCAGATATGTCTCCAGAAATCAGTGAACATTGTATGAATTTTAGAATTCGCTCCATAAGACAAAGATAGAAGACGTCTGTGCCTTTTACCTGTGCAGTATGTACACTGTTAAAAACTATTAAATATTTCAAAAGATGCCTCAGTGCTCTAAAATGATGATTTATTCCAAATATCAAACTCATGCATTCAATCTATTTTTTAAAAATTTACAATGCTTTAAAACTTTTGTATAACCAACATTCACAGTAAGTAAATACAAAGATAAATGAAGAACTGAATCAAAACAAAAATCTTTGATAGATAATTAAAATAAAGTTTTAATTATTGGGCATGTTTGATCAGTAGCTACTTACAGAAAATATTTACCTCTATCTAGGGATGGCAGGAGGGAAGGAGAATGAGAAATAAAAAAGGTTTAAAATGTGATATATGTATGTGCCAACTCCTCACAGTGTATGTACTCATTATGTATTGTCAATATGTAATAAAAATGTAAAATAATAAAAAACTTATATTTTCAACTTATGATAGATTTATTAGGTGTGTAACCCCATTGTAATTTGAAGAGCATTTGCATTTACTTGTTTTTTGCATACATATACTGGTGGACTTATGTTTGTATGTCATAAACACAAAAATAAAAATGAGAAACAATGTATTAAAATATATACAATACCTCCTTAAATCAGAAAACATCAGAAAATGCTAATAAATAGAAATATTTTTGTGTCTAAAAATTTTGTCTTTAAATCATTGCAAAAAAAATCTCTGGATGCAACCGTGAGAAAGACCTCATCTAACTGCCACCTATGAGAAAGTGTCAAGCTTCTCATTGTCTTCTAGAATACTCTCTGGGTTTGGCTGTGTAGGTCTCTCAGTGTGTTCCTCTCTCGTCTCCATGTTTAATTCTATTCTGTCTGCCCTGATGGAGAGCCCCTTGAGGGCTGTGAATGTTTAGTCACATGTTCCTTTTATCCTGTGTTAGTCAAATATTCATCACTGGGACACAGAATGTGATACGAGTTTAAAGGAGGAGGGGTCTAATTTGGCTCGCGATTTTAGGAAATCCGGTTTCCATGTTTGGCTGGCTCCGAGGCAGGAACACCACGATGGAAGGGTGTGGTGGAACAAAGCTACTTGCTTTATGGGCTCCAGAAAGCAGAGCAGGGGACCAGCTCCGGAGAGGAGGAGGCCAGGGACCATATGCAGTATCCAACGTCACTCTCCCGGATCCTCCCAGACACACCTGGAAGTGGGCGTCTGGACTCTGTGTGGCTCCCAAGCAAGTGAAGTTGGCACAATTAAGGAGATCCACCAGTGTTCATAACATTGACACTTTAAATAATAAATGAGCAGGGGAAAATATCTGCCCTATACTACTGCAAATTATAAACTGGCAAACTTCGCCTACTTAATGGAGGACCACCCATCTGGATGCTAAAAGCTGTTTCCCAGCAACAGCAGAATAATTTCATTTTCTTTGTTTGAGGGCATAGTTTTCCAGCCCACTTCGCTGCTTGCTTCATGTAATGAATCTTAGGGTCAGGAAAACTCTATTTTTTTTTTTTTGTTAAATTCTTTTATTGGTACATTGTAGGTATACAACACAATTACATTTCTCATTGGGAATTGTACCTTTACATAAGGCATCTTGGTTCTTATTTTTTCCCCATTCCTAGCCCTCCCTTCACGTCCTCCACCCTTCCTTATTTACAAAGTCTTTATTTCCATTTTAGGAAAACTCTAATTTAATCATTCCTGCTTTCGGGAGTTGAAAACTTGGGTTCGGTTGTGCTCATTAGCTTGTTTATCTGACTTTAGAAAGGGCAATTTCCTCTCTGCCTCTATTTCTAATTTTCCTGTAGACGTTAATATATTCTGAAGAAAAATCTTTTAAGTTATTGCAAATGTGGCAGAATGGCACAAGAGCAGAGTAATCATAGATGGTTCAGAAGCAAAGAAGAAAAATCAATTCTGCAAAAATGGTAATGTTTGAGGTAAAAAAAACCCCACTAAATTTCTAATGACAATCTGTAGATTTTTAAACATGAAAAATGCATTTATTAAAGTATAAGTAGACATAATAATGTGTAAAAGTGATTTTAAGAAGCTATTTTTCTTCTGGAGATAAAATATTGTACCATTTAAGGAAAACGCTAACAAAACTGTGCTCAGCTACTGTATTTTAGATACACTTAGCGCCATCTAGTGAAATACTCTAGCAATAGCATCTACATTTGACTAGAACGCGTTACATAGTTCTGCAGCAAGAAGGTATAACAACCTCCACTTACACTCTGAAATTTGTTCTGAGATAGGAACAAAACGATCATTATATAACCTTGATGTGACTTTAACGCCCTTTAAGTAATCAGATCTAGATCCCATTGAGGATTTCAATTGTACCTTCATTCTTGAAATGTTTGTAATCCTCTGGTACAATTTTCTCTTCAAATACATTTTGCACACCTTTCCAACTAAAGTAAGTAGAAGGTTAAAGTATATTTGAGATCAAAAAATGAATCAGAATGCATGTTATTATATGGAAATTAGCAAGAAATTCTTTTTGTTTATGTTTTGAGACTACTTAAGGTTTCCATTCTAAGTGTGGTGGTACTTATGAAAGAAAAAGATTGGTTGTCTTGGAAGATAGGCTCTTGGTATGTGTAAATGACACTTCTAGTACATCAAATACACAGTAAAAAAAGGATGGACTTGACTTCAAAAAAGTTGAAAACATGGCGGTCAGCGGCGCTGAATGTTTGGTGTTTCAACTTCTAATATAAAGAATACTTTTTCTCAAAGTTAATGAGATAAAAAATGTGAGTTTAGTTAAGACTAAAATACACAGAGGTGTAAAATGCTTCATTTACTTCTAAGAAAAGCTCTGTCATAAATCAAGGGGAGATATGTCAGATTCTGTGCAGCAGAAACATCAAGGACTCACTTGAGCAAAGGAAACCAGTTCCGTCTTCCAAAACAAGCGCCAGTGGAGTGATAGCGCAGGCATCTAAGGCATCTATTGGTGGCCTCTATTAGCAAAAACATAGCAATTTTCCTTGCCAAGACTTGATCAGGAAGGACATTATGCCAACAGTTCTATTGTGAATTTTGACATTTTCCCTTTTATTTTAGAAGTATCTGGAGTAAATCTTTGTGAATTGGTAAATCAACACATTAGAGACAGAAATTTGAATCCAACTTATTTTTAGTCTAATCCCTTATAATACTCATGAATTAAAAATATAAACAAATGTTCTAAAGAAAAAACACAAATATGTGGAACTTTGGAAATCAGAATGATTTTTATATTTAAGGCAAAATTGTCTTAGTAACATATAAATTCAGCTTTCCTTTATAGCTTTTAAAATTTCTAGTTGAAATAATCAGAGCAAATATCCCTTTGGGAAATTTGTACCATTTTGTAGATTTATCATTTAATAGTAGCTCTGAACTTTACCTATGAACAAAGTTTTGAAAGCCTCTAAAAAGTCTCTTTTTTGTGTTTAAATCTGGTGTCTAAAATTTCTTTGCTGGGAGAATGTTTGCATTCTAAAATTGGAAATGAGTTAACAGAATAAAAATATTCCTGGGTGAGTTACTAATTGGCAAATATTTATTGCAAGGTGAATATGACAGAAATATACATTGTCACAAGAACAGATTGAAATGGAAGTGGCTTGTCCATAATGGAAGGGGCAAGAGGCAAAAGTGGGCAGGCAGCAAGCAGCAATGTGGTCCTCATCAGTTATTAAAATGAGTGAACAAGGCTTACGTCCTTTTATTGAGACATTTTATAATACATGGTTTGCTTAAAAGTCATATTCATGTTTGTGACATTAGAACGATGATGGTATAGATAGGATTTGAATTGTTGTCTGAAAAATATTGGCATTTGAGAAATATGACAAGATTTTATTTGATAAAGAGTTCCTTTCACTTTTCTATCAGAGTAACGTTGATGAGCCTCTAAAAAAACCAAAACCCAAGAACCAAAACAAAACAAAAAAACCAAAGAAAAGCTCTTCCCATGAATATCACTGTAGAATTCACAATCAGAATCAGCTACGTAATTGGCAGTAGTGTGCCCAGTGCAGCATCGCGGTATAGGTCCCTATGTTGCAATTATCAAAATTTTAGGTGATGCTAGACATTACATCATTTGCAGAACCCTTCCTAGTGTGGGGCCCATGGGACTGCGAGGGTAGCATGTTCACAAAGTCACCTCTGCTCTCAGTATAATGAACCCCAAGCTACCAGAGCGACACTAGCTGAAAGGGACGTTTTGTTAACCCTGTTCTCTGAGACCAGAGCAATTCTATATTATAATGGTTGGTAAAATGGTTGGAAATTCAGGTAAAAATGGGATAGGAAGAAGTTGAGAGGGAACAAGAAATTCATCTTTTTTAAATTTTGTTAAATAAGGGCAGTGAAACATATTCTTCCTAATGCATGAACTTTGAGGTATAAATTTTACTTTACCCAGTGCTAAATATTCCAGGACGTTGAAAAATGTGCTGCTATTATACATTTCCACTTGAAGGGCACTGGTGCACAGAGACAAAATCAGTGTTGACCCTAACAAAACAAGCTTTAAGGCTTTTGGAAAGTCTTTGGCAACTAGAACATATTTATTCTGCAAAAGTCAGATATTTGAATGCAGTCTGTTATGAACCCTGGATCTTTCCATTCTGACTTCTTTATCACTCTTCTCCTGTATCCTGTGACAATGGAAATGGCCATGAGTGTTTCTGGAACACAGTTGAAGGGAAGTTGTGTTAATTAATCTGGGGAAAGAGAAAAGTGTTTTTGTCTTTGTACCAACTTCTGTGTGTAGTAGTTGAGATTTGCCAGCCAACCTGGCACAAAGGTGCAGGAGCACAGGTCATAGCTTGAGGAGCAGATGTCCTGTGCCTGCAGCTCTGGAAATTGGTAGGAGGTAGAGACAAGGCTTAACATATGCAAAGGCAGAAATTCATCTATGGAAAAGCACTGGAAATGTGCCAGAAGAGCCTATTCTTTCTCATCTTTATGATATTCATAGATTTTTTTTCAAATTTATGGTACATTATGATTATTTTTTACATTTTAAATAAAAACTGATTTTTGTGTCTAAATTTAATATTTATATTTAAATTTATATTACAGATCTTCTCTCCCTTTCTGCTCCAAACACATGGTTTTCAGACCTCAGAAAATCTGCATCTTTCCCTTTGGAGGCTGAAAAATGAGAAAACAAAGACCGAAGGCCTGGCTGAATTCCTTTCAGATCAGGATTAGCATCCAGTTCAGATCAAGACCAACTATGGCTGAGTTGGAGGAAAATTATTTCAGTGAGAATGTGTTATTCATGCAGACTTCTGACTTCCATTTGTAGAATTGGTTTTAAGTATAAGTTTCAGGATTTCTCTAATGCCATAGGTTTAATTTGAAAAGAAAAGGATGCGTTTTTATATCAGCAAGCCATAGCTTCTCTTTCTCCTCTGTTCTGGTCAGTTTACCTCCTGTTAGGCCCCCTTCCTTGCCTGGGCCCCCTTCTTTCCAGCAGACTTTACCTGGCATCCCGTCCTCTATTGTAGCACTTCTCCAGACAGTTCTTTTCTATCTACCACCCAAGAATGACACCACTCATTTTTTCTTTCATTTTCTTTTATTTTTTTTCTTAAATTCTATTATTGGTACATTTTAGGTATACAACACATTTACATTTCTCATTGGAAAGTTGTATCTTTACATGATACATCTTGGTTCTTATTTTTTCCCCATTCCTGGCCCTCCCTTCACCCCCTCCGCCCTTCCCTATTTACAAAGACTTTATTTCCATTTTTTCCATTGCTCAGCATTTTTCCTTTCCCTTCTTTCCTTTCCCCTGCCCCTCCCACTACCCCTACCCCTTTGGACCTTTTCTTCCTATTTTACATTATCGATTATTCATTCTAATCATTGGTACATTTTAGGTATACAATATAATGACATTCATCATAGGAAATTTGCACCTTTACATAATCTCTCTTGGTTCTTATTTTTCACCCTTGCCCAGCCCTCCCTTCAACCCCTCCATTCCTCTCTATTTACAAAGATTTTATTCCTATTTTTCCATTATCTCATATTAATTCCATTCCCTTCTTTCCTTTCCCCTACCTCTCCCACTTCCTTCCCCTTTGCCCCTTTTCTTCCTATTTCACATTACCTATTATACTTTTTAGCCCTTATTTACACATTGTTTCTCACACCAGAGAAACTATTTGGTATTTATACATGTGTGTCCTATTTATTTCACTTAAGAGTATTCCCTCAACGTGCAACCATTTAGCTATAAATGTCTCTAATTTCTCATTTTTTATGGCTGAGTAGTACTCCATTTTATAAAAAAAACCACATTTTCTTTATCCAGTCTCCAGTTGATGGGCATTTGGGCTGTTTCCAAGTTTTAGCTACCACAAACTGTGCTGCTATGAGCATGGACGCACATATATCACTGTGGTATGATTCTTTTAATTCTTTGAGGAAGATCCCCAGCAGTGGAATAGTGGGGTCAAATGAGACTTCCAGCCTTAGTTCTTTGAGGCATCTCCATACTGATTTCCACAGTGGCTGCACCAGTCTACACTCCCACCAGCAGTGGAGTAGGGTTCCTCTTTCCCCGCAGCCCCACCAGCATTTGTTATTGGTTGATTTCATGATAGCAATCATTCTTTCTGGAGTGAGGTGGAATCTCAGTGTTGTTTTCATTTGCATCTCTCGAATGACCAGTGATGTTGAACATTTTTTCATAAGTTTTTTTGCTATTTCTACTTCTTTGTGTGAGAAATGTCTGTTCATTTCAAATGCCCATTTTCGGATTGGGTCTTTAAATTTGGGAGGTCTGATCTTTTTCAGTTCTTTATAGATTTGAGATAGTAGACCTTTGTCTGAGGAAGAGCAGGTGAAGATTTTTTCCCACATTGTGGGTTGTCTCTTCACACTGCTGGTGGTTTCCCTTGCTGTGCAGAAGCTCTTTAATAAGAACAGATCCTACTTGTTGATTGTTTGTGCTAGTTCATGGGCAACTGAGGTTTTGTTCATAAAATTTTTTACTGCACTGATGTCTTCAAGGGTTCTACCTAACCTCTGTTCCAACTGGTTCAGAGTTTCTATTTTAATATTTAGATCTTTAATCCATTTTGATTTTAGTTTAGTGCATGGTGAGAGATATAGGTCTAGTTTTAATCTTTGGCAAATTGAAGCCCAATTTTTCCAGCACCATTTATTAAAGAGGCTATCTTTCCTCCAGTGAGGGTGTTTGGCTCCTTTAGCAAAGATGAGGTGGTTGAGTGTGTCTGGCGTTATTTCTGCATCTTCTAATCTGTTCCACTGGTCCTCAGGTCTGTTTCATTGCCAGTACCATGCAGTTTTTATCACAGTAGCTTTGTAGTATAGTTTCAGGTTGGGGATTGTGATACCCCCTGCCATGTCTCTGTTACCTAGATTTGCTTTTGCTATTCTGGGTTTCTTCTTGTTCCCAATGAATTTTTAGATTGTTTTCTCAAGGTCCATGAAGTGTGCTGCTGGGATCTCAATTGGAATTGCATTAAATATATAGAAATTTTGGAAGTTTGGCCATTTTCACAATATTAATCCTTCCTACCCAGGAGCAGGGGATGTCTGTCCATTTTCTGATATCATCTTCAATCTCTCTTTTCAGAGTGCTATAGTATTCAGAGAAGAGGTCGTTGATTTCTTTTGCTACATTGATTCCTAGATATTTCAGTTTTTGGATGCTATTGTGAAAGGAATTATTTGCCCTATTTCTCTCTCAGTGAGTCTGTTATTTGTGTAGAGGAAAACTATTGATTTTTGTGTGTTGACCTTGTAACCAGCTACTTGACTGAATTTGGTTATTAAGTCTAGAAGACTTTTGGCAGAGTTCTTGGGGTCTTCTGTATAGAGTATCATGTCATCTGCAAATAATGACAATTTGACTTCTTCATTTTCTATCTTTATTCCTTTTATTTCTTTCTCTTGTCTAATTGCCGTGGCTAATGTTTCCAGAACTATGTTGAAGAAGAGTGGTGATAGTGGACATCCTTGTCTTGTTCCTGATTTTAGTGTGAAGGACTTCAGTTTTTGGCCATTTAGTATGATATTGGCTGTTGGTTTTTCATAGATGGCTTCTATCAGTTTGAGGTAGAGACCATCTATTCCAATTTTTTGTAGAGTTTTTATCATAAATGCATGTTGGATTTTGTCAAATGCTTTTTCTGCATCTATGGAGATAATCATATGGTTTTTGTTCTTGGCTCTGTTGATAGAGGGTATTACATTGATTGATTTGCTTATGTTGATCCATCCCTGAATCCTTGCGATGAGTCCCACTTGATCGGGATGTGTGATCTTCTTGATGATCTTCTGTATTCTATTTGCCAGTATCTTATTAAGGATTTTTGCATCTATGTTCATTAGTGAGATTGGCCTACTGTTCTCCTTTTCAATTGGGTCTTTCTCTGCTTTGGGTATCAAGGTGATACTTGCTTCCAGGAATGAATTTGGGAGTATTGCTTCCCTTTCAGTTTCATTGAAGAGTTTAAACAGTAGTGGCAGCAGTTCCTCACTAAATGTCTTGTAGAATTCAGCAGTGAAGCCATCAGGGCCTGGGATTTTCTTAGTTGATATGTTTTTAATTACATTTTCAATTTCATTGGTTGGTGTTGAGTCATTTAGAATTTTTAGGTCTTCTTCATTCAACTTTGGTAATTCATACATATCTAGGAATCTGTCCATTTCTTCTGTGTTTTCCGTCTTATTGGCGTATAGGTTCTGGAAGTAGGTATTGATGATCCTCTGGATTTCTGCTGGGTCTGTTCTAATTTCACCCTTTTCATTCCTAATTGCATGGATTTGGGCCTTTTCTTTCCTTTTTCTGACAAGGTTGGCTAAGGGTTTTGTCAATTTTGTTTATTCTTTTGAAGAAACAACTCTTGGCTTCATTGATTTTTTTGTATTCTTCTCTTAATCTTCATTGCATTGATTTCTGCCCTGATCTTTATAATTTCCTGTTTTCTATGGGGTTTGGGTTTGTCCTTCTCTTCTTTTTCTAGAAGCTTGAGGTGCAGCATCAGGTTGTTTCATTGGGTTCGCTCTGCTTTCCTAATATGAGTTTTCACTGCTATGAATTTCCCTCCTAAGACTGCTTTCATTGTGTCCCATACATTCTGATATGTTGTATTGTCATTGTCATTTAATTGAAGGAACTGTCTGATTTCTTCTTCAATTTCTTCTGTGAGCCATTGGTTATTCAAAAGTGTGTTGTTCAATTTCCATGTGTTTATGAAATTTTTTGAGTTTCTTTTGCTATGGATCTCCAATTTCATCGCCCTATGGTTTGATAATATACAGGGGATAACTTCAATTCCTTTGCACTTACTTAAAAATGTCTATGTGTGAGTATGTGGTCTATTTTGGAGAATGACCCATGTGCAGCTGAGAAGAATGTGTATTCTGATTTTGTGGGGTGGAAGACTCTGTAAACATCTGTTAAGTTCATTTGTTCAAGAGTTCGATTGAGTTCTAGTATTTCATTACTTGTTTTTTGTCTAGTTGATCTATCTTTTTGTGACAGTGGGGTGTTGATGTCTCCCACCACTATTGTATTAGTGCTTATATGATTTTTCATGTCCATTAGTATTCGTTTTATATAGTTGGGGACACAAGTGTTTGGTGCATAGATATTTATGATTGTCATCTCTTCCTGTTGGATTCTTCCCTTTACAAGGATGTTGTGTCCTTCTTTGTCTCTCTTAATCAGTGTTGGTTTGAAATTTACTTGATCTGCAAAGAGGATAGCTGCTCCTGCTTTTTTTTTTGTTCCCGTCACATGGAGTATTGTTTTCCACCCTTTAACTTTCAGTCTATGAGATTCTTTTTGAATTAAGTGTGTTTCTCATATGCAGCATATTGTTGCATTTTGTTTCTTGACCCATTCTGCCAGTCTGTTTCTTTTGATTGGTGAATTGAGACCATTAACGTTGATGGTTATAACTGAAATGTATTGACTTATCATTGCCATGACTTTTTCTTTTTGCTGGGTTCTCCCCCTTTCCATTTAATTTCTTGTCATGCCAGATGGGTTCATTCTTCTTTGCTTCCTGGGGTTGTGATCCTCAATGTCTGTTCCTAGGCTATTGTGTAAAATTGTGTAAAATTCTTTGGCGTGCTGGTTTGGTATTCATAAAGTTCCTAAAGTGCTCTTTGTCATGAAAGCATCTTATTTCTCCATCCATTTTGAAAGATAGTTTTGCAGGGTACATCAATCTGGGTTGGAGGCTGTTTTCTTTTAGGGCTTGGAGTATGTCACTCCAAACTCTTCTTGCCTTGATGGTTTGTGTTGAGAAGTCTGCTGTGATTCTGATGGGCTTTCCTTTGTATGTCATTTGTTTCTTTTCTCTAACTGCTTGTAGAACTTTGTTCTTCTGTTGAGTTTCTGGAATCTTAACAATTATATGTCTATGTGTAGATTTTTTTTTTTTGATCAAGGCTATTTGGAGTCCTATATGCCTCATTTATCTGTATGTCAAGTTCTTTTCCCCTCCTTGGGAAGTTTTCTGCCATTACTTCTGTGAAGAGTTTTTTTGTGTTGTCTGCACTCTGTCTTGCTTCTTCTTTCATTCCAGTCTTATGTTTTTCTTCTTTGCATAATCTAGCAGCTGCTGGATTGATTTCTCATGTTCCCTTATAATTTTGAAGCAATTTTTCTTTTCCTGGTCACTAATTGCAATCTTATCTTCTATATCTGCAATTCTGTCCTCACATTGGCTTTTTCTGCTGTGTAGACTTTCAATGGAGTTTTTAATCTCCTGGAAATCTATTTGCATGTATTTTGTGGATTCCATTTGTTTCCTATGTTGGGATTCCATCATGTTCCTGAGCTCCTCTCTAGATTTATTAATCATGTCTTGCAGTCGGAACACAATTTCTCCTCTTATCTGAGAAATTATTTCTGATTTCATTTTTTCCAGATCCCCTTTTGTTGCCAGTTCAGTGGGTCCAGGTAGTTGAGTATCAGAGTTTTCCATCTCATTTCCCTTTGGGGTTGCTGTAGGTGATCTGGAAGTCTGGTTTTGAGACTTATTTCCATGTTTTCTCATTCCAACTAGGGGGGGCAGGGGGGTGCTTTTGGCACCCATGAGGATCACCTCCTTTAAAGTGGGAGAGTTGGGACAGGGGCCACTAGCGGCAGTAGGGATGGTGGCCCAGAAGCCCCTTCCTCTGGGCCGAGAGCAGCAGGACAGAATGCCCCCTAAAAGCCCTTTCCTCTGGGCTGGGTGCAGCAGGAGGGATGGTGGCCAGGAAGCCCCTTCCTCTGGACCAGAAGCAGTAGGATGCCGGCTCAGAAGCCCCTACCTCTGGGCCAGGAGTGGCGGGAGGGATGGTGGCCCAGAAGCCCTTTCCTCTCGACCCAAAGGCTGCCTTATAAGGGGATGTGCAGAGAAGTTGGGAGCAAATTGTATTTTTCTTCCCCTTCAGTGTGGTACCAAGATGCACATTTTGTCTCCAATCAGGAATAATAATGATTCTGTTGTTTTGGAATTAGGAGACCAAGTGGAGCTTAGCCTGGGCTTTTTATATGATGCTGGTCACAGAGGAGTCTTTTTGATATGTAACTAATGACAGAAACTTTTAGGAGTCTGGACAAAAGCAGGTGCAAATCATCAACTTTATTATTTATCAAAACAATGTAAAAAATGGAGTTACCTTAGACTCATTGATTACAAAGTAACAGTGTTCATCAGATATTGCCTGCCTTGACCAGGGGTCAGTGCCAAGCAGCTAATTAATTGATTCTTGGAAAACCTTCTTCAGATTGTGGGTGATTTTCTGGTGGTTGTAAGTGACCTCAGATCACTGGTAACCCCCTCATAACCCCACTCCAACTAAAGCAGAAATTGTCATGGTGCTGGGTGCAAATGCCAATGTGTAGTAGTGGTTGTTGTCAGGATGTCTTGAGTGGTCAGTGTGTCAAAAGAGTGAGACTGTCCAGAGCAATTAGCTTAGAGTCAGCATGTATCAGAGGGAGGTTCAAATATAACTAGATTTCATTATCAGGTTTGTTCTTCACAGCTACGTATGCTTCTGCTTGGCTTCCTTCTTACTTCAATATAAAAACATTGCTGTATGTCTTCCCAAGGTTCAACAGGGTGTAATTTTCACTGGATACTTTGATCAGTGCTGACTGACCATTGGATGCTGCGAATTTACCAGAAGGAATGTTCACATAAAAAATGCCAACTCCAACCCTAGGAAGCACTGGGAAATCATGTCCTGCTTAAGCTTGGAAAGAATTACCTAAACATTTCAGTTTGTTGAGTTTTGTTTTTGTCATTGTTTACTGATTCCTTGCTATATACCAAACCCTATAACAAGTAAATTAAATGTGTCAGTTTATTTAATCTTCACAAAAATTCAGTGTAGTAGGTACTCTCATTACCCCATATTATAAAATGGTGAAATGAAGACCAGAGAAGTTAAATAATACGTAATTATTAAGAAGCAAATCTAGGATTTGGACTTTGGCAGTTGTGTGACTTCTGACCATGAAGTTATGTAGGCATGGTAGAAGACATACTTAGCAGAAGGGCAACATGGAAAAATCTGTAACTGCAGAGGGAATTCCAGGGTAGCAGAGCCTTGATTTATGAACTCAATTTGTTCCCAAGGGCTGGTTATAATTCAAGTTGGTCAACTGAAGGTTCAGGCTCCTCTACACAGCATTCAAAGTCTTACTCCTGAATACATGCAGATCTCAGTGTCCTTAGAGAGACATTGGTGCAGGGTTTCTCAGTTAACCCTACACAGGAATGAATGTTGTAATGTTCCTTCCAGAATCTTTAAGGGTTAAATCTGTATCTGAGACCATCTGGAAGCACAAGGGACCAGCATTTGGTTTGTAACGCAAGAAATTTTGGTCATAAGTTAAAACTAAAATTCCAGTTGTAACCCAAGTTGTTTGTGTATCAGGCTGCTCATAACACAAGGGTCCACTTTATTTCTTGGGAACTGTAGTTTAGGATATGTGTTGACTCACAGGGCTTAGGAACCTCATGAAGGGGAAAAAAGAGACAAAAAGGGTGGATGCCAAGTGTCTCCTAACTGATTGTTTAGGCAAAGAACAGTCATTAACAAGTCTTAAGAAATAAGTACATAATCAAATTGAATTTTTTGGAAAAATTTTTCTAATATCTCTAGTAGATCTATGGAGGATAGATTCAAATACATAAGCTGAGTTGTGGAATCCTCTGATAATGCAAGAGATGATGAATGTAAACCATGAGAAGTGTTTAGTGAGAAGTGAAGGACATAGAGAAGATAGTAAAGGAAGGAAATGGCACCACATGTCTCGAAAATTGGCCCAAATGTTTTCTATCAATTCACTCTTACTTGGGAAAACTCAAGAGAAAGATAATGAGGAATAGCTAAGTAAGAAATTTTTCACTGTGAGATTAATCATTTGAAAGGCTAAACAAAGACTAGTAAAAGTCGAAAAAATTTGATTATAAATAATAGATTATAGTTTAGTATTTAATTTTATGCATTTTATGTCTCATTAGAGAAGCATGTTCAAGTAACCAATACATATTTTTTTGGAATATTTTGCTTGAAACAATGTGGTCTCCAAAAATAAAATAACTTCTCTAATTCTACAGAAAGTATCAACTCTCTAACACAAATTCTCTCTCTCTCTCTCTCTCTCTCTCTCTCTATCTATCTACATATATATATATATATTTGGTAACATTGAAGAACAATTTATTTAGTGTCAAGAGATTTGGCTCTGTTTCTTTGTTCAAATCAGTTGACAGCTTTGGAGTTCGATTTGATAAGTTTACTGATTAGCTACCATGTGACACTGTCAGCAGGCATGGAATCTTGAAGCATATACAATGGTACCTTCTTCCTTAGGAGGTTTTTCTTTAGAGGTTTAAGTAACTTGTGCAAATCATTTGACATACAGAGTAAAATAACTAGAAAAGAAAAATGCAGAGTGTTATCTAATTTGAAAGACAGAAAAACTCTACTGTGGGGAAAAAGTGGCAAAGAAAGGGAACATTTACTGAGTTTACATTAAGAGCTAAGCATATGTCCAAATAATATGAGAATTTTGGATCACTTCATCTACTGGACTATACTACGGTCTGAGGTAAGGTTAATTTTAATCAACTATTAAATTAGGCCTTAAATTAAGGCCCAACATCATGTGGTATCTTGACACCTGTTGAACACAGGAGGGTTAAATAGCCTAATTGCAAGTTCCTTCTCACTCTGTCCTTGTAGGTAAGATTCCTTGGTCAAAGAGCTTCTTTATCAAGGGAGTCATGCACAGTTCCTAATTCTCTGAGTGAGTTCTCTATCAGCTCACTGAATATCCAAACTAGACAATCACATCCTGTGTGTGATGCTTAATCTTGATTGAAAACTTAATTGCCTGAGAGATGCCTAAGAAATTAATTAAGCACGCCGCTGGAGGTGTCCGGATGAGTTATGGGGACTGTATCTTGCCTCTGTCCCTTTCCTCTTGGGGTCTTCCCTGCTTTCTGCTTCCTGGCTGCTTTGAGGTTAGCAGCTTTCCTCCACCATGCCCCTCCACCATGATGTTTCTGCTTTGGACTTAGCCAATCATAGACCAAAACCTTTGAAATCATGAATGAAAAGAAACCTTTCCTCCTATAAATTGGCATTCTTTTTTTAAAAAATTCTTTTATTGGTACATTTTAGGTATGAAATACAGTTACATTCATCATTGGGATCTTGTACCATTACATGAGTATCTTGGTTCTTTTCTTTTCCCCTTCACTTGCCCTCCCTTCACCCCCTCCACCCTTCCCTATTTGCAAAGACTTTGTTTCCAGTTTTTTCCTTTTCTCATATTTTTTCTTTTCCCTTTTTTCCTTTCCCCTACCCCTCCCACTTCCCCTGCTCCTTTAGACCTTTTCTTTCTGTTACACGGTATCAATTATACATTGTTAAAATTGCAATATCAAGATCTAGGAGACATTACCACAGATTTTACAGAATTTAAAAGGATATAGAAAGCATATTTCAAAAATCTGTTTTGAAATAAATTTGACAATTTCTAAGAAGTACCTTGGAAGACAAATTAATGAAACTAACTCTGGAGGAAATATAAAATTTGAATAGCACCTATTAAAGAAAGTATATCCCTAGCTTGAAAACCTACCTATATGAAAACAGCAGGCTCATAAACATTTTAACTGATAAATTATATCAAACATTTAAAGCAGAAAAAAGAGGGAACACTTCTCCCCTCATTTTAGGAACTCAACATTGTGCTAATCCTAAAACTAGATAAAGATAATACAAGAAAAAAGTATGAACATAGATAGAGATTTGTTTAACAAAATAAACTATTAGAAGTCAGATCTAGCAGGATGTAGAAAGTGGTTTTGTTATAGAGATGTCAGTGTTGGTTCAGCATTGGAAGATCCACCCCCAAAAGTCATCATTTTAACAGAGGAAAGGAAAAAGCCACATGATCCTGTCACTAGTTGGAGAAAAAGTATTGGACTAAATTCTACAGCTGTTCATGGTAAAAGCTATCAGGAGACTAGAAGTAGAACAGAACCTTCTCAACAGATTAAAGACATGAACTCCATACTTCCAGCAAAAATGCCTTATATGAATGGAGAAAATATAATGCTTTCTCCTTAAGGTGGAGAACAAGGCCAGATATGCTTACTCTTTATCTGTCCATTAAACGTTGAAACCTAGGCCCAAACCAAAATAGTCTGGCAATAAAATGACACAATTAGGATAGGATGGGCAAGGTAGAAGCAAAATCTTTATATGTAGATGAAATGATCATCTACAAAGAAAATACTAAGAAATCTCCAGGAGCCCCTAGAACTTGTATTTGAATTTAGCAGGATTAGAAAACACAAGGTATATATAAAAATTCAGGTCTATGTATACTTGCTATAAATGAAGAATTGGATATTGAAATTTAAAAGTTATGTAGGAGTACAAAGGACCTAGAAAAGTTAAAAACAAAAAACAAAAAACAAAAACAGTGTTGGAAGACATTTAGCACCTAATTTTAAGACTTCTTCTGAAGCTACAGTAATCAAGACAGTGTTGGTGTAAGGAAAGACATATAGATCATTGGAATAAAACAGAGAATCTAGAAATAGAACCACACATATATGGTCCACTGAGTTTTGAAAGATTATTTAACATTAACATTTTATAGAATATAAACTCAATTCAAGAGCTGAGGAAAAGAGTGTTTTCAGCAAATGGCACTAGAACACCTGGTATCCATATATAAAAAATTAACCTCAACCCTTTATTTCCATGCATGAAAATATCTTGAAGGACTCTATGAACCTAAATATGAAATCCTAAAAGTATAAAACTTTAAGAAGAAATTATAAGGGAAAATGTTTATGAATTCAGGGTAGGCAAGAACTACCTAGGATACAAAAAACATGATGTATGAAAGAAAAAAAATTGATAAATGAGATTCCATCAAAATTTAGAACTTTAAATGACATCATTAAAATGAAAAGTAGTCTTTAAACAGACCATATTTACAATACATATAACCTATGACCAGAATATATAAAGAACTCTTACAGCTCATTAATAGACAACCCAAGTAAAAAGTAGACATAAGAAGATGATAAATAGCCAGTACAGCGCAAGGAAAGGTGTGCAACTCTAGAATCAGAAAAATACTAATCAGTGCAATAACAAGATTGAATTATACACTCATTAGGGAGATGAAGTTAAAAGTTAAAAGCCTTGTCATGACTTTGTCTTTTTGTTGGATTCTTCCACTTTGCGTTTAATCTGTCATGCCCAATGGATTCATTCTGCTGGGTTTCCTGGGGTTGTGATCCTCATTGTCTTTTCCTAGGGTATTGTCTAAAATTTTTTGGAGTGCTGGTTTGGTATTCATGAAGTTCCTGAGGCACTCTTTATCATGAAAGTATCTTATTTCTCCATCAAATTTGAAAGATAGTTTTGCAGGGTACATCAATCTGGGTTGGAGGCTGTTTTCCTTTAGGGCTTGAAATACATCACTCCAAGCTCTTCTTGCCTTGAGGGTTTGCATTGAGAAGTCTGCTGTGATTCTGATGGGTTTTCCTTTGTATGTGATTTGTTTCTTTTCTCTAACTGCTTGTAAAATTTTGTTCTCCTGTTGAATTTCTGGAATCCTAACTATTATGTGCCCATGTGTAGATTTTTTTTGATCAAAGCTATTTGGAGTCCAATATGCCTCACTTATCTGTATGTCAAGTTCTTTTCCCCTCCTTGGGAAGTTTTCTGCCATCACTTCTGTGAACAGTTTTTTAATGTCATCTGCACTCTCTCCCCTTTCTTCATTGACTCCAATCAGTCTTTTGTTATTCTTCTTTGCATCGTCTAGCAGCTGCCAGATTCATTTCTCATGTTCCTTTACAATTTTAAAGCAATTTTTCTTTTCCTGGTCACTAATTGCAATCTTTTCATCTGTATCTGAAATTCTATCCTCACATTGGTTCATTCTGCTGCACAGACTTTCAGTGGAGTTTTTAATCTCCTGGAAATCTGTTTGCATCTGTTTTATGGATTCCATTCATTTCCTATGTTGGGATTCCATCATTTTCCTCAAGTCCTCTTATTTTTTTTTAATCTGTATCCTCTCTAGATTTATTAATCATGTCTTGCAGCATGAGTAAAATCTTTGCTGTTATCTGAGTAATTATTTCTGATTTCATTTTTCCCAGATCCTCTTTTTGTTGCCAGTTCAGAGAGTTCAGGTGGTTGAGTATCATATTGTTCCATCTTGTTTCCCTTTGGGGTTGCTGTAGGTGATCCAGAAGTCTGTTTTTGAGGCTTGTTTACATGTCTTCTGATTTACACCTGGGGGGTGTGCTTCTGGTGCTCAAGTGGCTCAACTTCTCTGCCCTAGGAGCTTGGGTTGGAAGTGGGAGAGCTTCCTTCTGGGTGCTGGGACTGGCTCAGCTTTCAATTGGCCTTCTTATGTATGCTGCCACTGTAAAAAAACATCTGACAAATATACTTCCTTTGTGGGAACCTACCTTGTTCAGTCCCTGATAGTTCATTCTATTCTAAAGTGCAACCCTTGCATGGCTCTGGGTGGTATGTGTTGTCTTCCAACCCTGGACTGTGAGTATATAAGTATGAGACTAATAAACTGTTGCCACCTTATCTGTCTTATGTTGAATGTCATATATTTGGGCATCCCATGATTCTAGAGTGGAGTCCCTGCCTCAAATGAGGTAATTAGGAGGTAGTCAAGCCATAGAGTAACTCACTGTAACCCAAATCTGATAATTTAACAGTTGCTTACAGGTCACTTTGTATTCATTAAAACAAGTATGAATGCTTTAGCTTATTGTGTAAGAAACTTCATAATTTTATCCTGTGGTTACTTCTTCAATGTTGTTTTCTAAAAAGGAGATACACTACATATTTTAAATCATTTACCTTGTTTTATAATTCTAAGTTTTGTAACTCTGTATGTAAAGAATATGTATGGTTTCACATTTTTTTTCCTGGAAAAATGTTTAATCTCTTGTTCATACTCCTAAAAATTCCCAGCTCAACATCTGCACCATGAGGCTTGTTCCTGGATCCCATTTAGAAGCTACTTTTGTGTATTCCTGTATGTTCTCACTGCACTGTTTACCCATTAAAGCACATATTGCTCTATATTGCAATTATTTATTCACATACCTTCATGCTTGAGTAGTCTGCAATGAGTTTGAGAAAGACTCATTTCTTATAAGTCTTTACATTTTGGAGATTTATCCAGAGTGGCTACCAAAGGCATAGCTCAAAAATGCTATTAAATGAATGGATGATTGTGCAGTTGTGTCTAGTCATATGTTTTATAGACATAAAACTTGCAATGGAAATGTGTAGATTAATTTCTGCTTTTCTTTCTTCCTTAATCCTTTTATTAATCTAAGTCATATGGGAACCACAGATCTTCAACCACCTGACAACATCTGTTGGCCACCACACAATTGCAATTGTTCCTGTTGTCTTTTGACATTGGCCTTCATACATTCTGAGACAACTGCAGTCCTAATGTAACCTCCCTAATTATGTCCACATAAATCACTGCAGTCTTTTAATTTCTTAATTGGACTCTTTTTTGGTGTTGCATGTGCTTTTCCACCTCTTTGGTCCCTTCTCACAAGCTAGGAAATCTCTTTTTCTTGAAACAACTCTAGGATGTCCACAGTCTGTGAGCCTTTCCTAGGGCACAGCACTCATCATTCTTGTGTTGCCATTCTTACCCCATGTTTCCAGTCTTCCTGCTTTGGGATCACCTAGACTTATTTGGAATTACCTCATCCATATTTTGCAGTGTGAGGATTTTCTCTACCATTTTGTATACTCTTTCAAAGTCACAAAAAAATCTATTTCTTTAAGAAGAATTTCCTGCAGGGAAAGTATCATTATTCTCATTTGAATATGAATGGATCTCAGCTTTTGAACTTCTATATTAGTAACTTGGCATTTATTGTGTGTAGCTTTGTGACATTGACACACACATAAATATACACATGTGAGCTTTATTTTTTCCAATTACATCATCTGTTTGTTTTGTTTGAAGCTTTTGAACTACAGTTTAAACTTCCTTCTCATTTGTGAGAGACTATTTTTGGTAAGTGTAAACTGTCCACAAATGCTATTATTTTTTAAAAATTACATATAGTCTGATTATTATGTATTTCTTTTGCATCCTTCCATCAATCCTACCACCATAAGTTAATTTTGTAGCTGTTTAATAAATAGTGTCCTGGTGAATGGAAAGAGCAAAATTTACAATAAATTACTATTTCATACCATGTGCAATTCCACTAAAGAGACAATGATTTCCAAATGACAAAAACTGTTGTTTATCCTTAGTTATGATCCACTTACTATTATACTTAATATTCAATACTTAATATTACAACAATACTTAATATTATAACATTTTAGTATGATAATAGATTTGGGACAATCCTTGAGAATTTATAGTAGTTAGATTTGCAGATCGTTTAAAACCTTTCAGTTTTTTAAAACAACGATTTAAACATAATGGGGAAAAGAATTAGACATTGCTTATCAGTTAGCTCAGTTATTTTGAAAACCAGCTTTATATCAAGTTACATTTGCCATTTACCCATGGGCTTATTCAACTGTTGAAAATAGTCTTGTGCTTTGTAAAACAAGGTCAAGCTAAAATATTTAATCTGATAAATTCAATATTTGATATGCAATATAAAGGATATGTGTTTATCTGAAAAAATACATAAATGCCTGGACAAACACATATATATGCTTCCAGATGTAAGGATTTTTTTCTTTTGTTCAGATTGTGCCAAGTAGAAATATTGTCTCTTTTCCTGTGAACATTTTTATTATCATGTCTCAACAGGAGTGCTCTGGTTGAGAAAGCATTTTCATTCTAAGTATCTTATTCCCCATAGGCTCTAAGTTTCTTATTTGTACTTTCAATCCAGAGACAATTTTTTTCCTTCTTTTGTAATGTTTGATAAAATTCAGTGTGGTCCATTTTGGGTTATTGGAGCATAAAAATGAAAATGTTTTTTTCATTAGATAGGCAATTTCTCAAGTACTCTGGGGCATAGTTAAGAAATGGTTTTGAAGAGTCAAATATTCTTTAGAATATAGCTCTTCATGAAAAAGTATTTCATCAAAAGTAAGACCAATAAAATTAATGACTGGTAGATAAAGCGTGAGAAGAGAGTATTGAGTCTGAAAACTGAATAATGAATTTTGTGATAAATGTTTTAATCTATCAGTTCTTTCCTGTCATATGTTAGGAAAGGATTAGCAATAGAAGGCTCTCTAACCACACGATTGTTCTACTCCCAACATTTGCTTTTCTACATCTTCAATATCTCCGACCCCAAATCCTTCCTTTGCATATATTCTTATGTCAGGAATAGTAGTCAAATAGAGTAGAAAGGAGATAAGGGTGGTCCTTAAGAGTCAGTGTCCCCTCCTCCACTCCCCTTCTCCATCTCTCAGAAAGGCCACTATCAATAAAGATTCATCACTCCCCCATCACAGCTGTATCCTAGTTTTGTCTTCTGGTATTTTCTGCTAATTATTTACTTTTCCTGGGATTCCAACAACTAAGATTTGGCAAAGGAGTAAAATTACTTAAAACTGAGAGATATCATAATGATAGCAATGTTTTTGGTAGATACAGTCAAGTCAGTTTACCAGTGTCAGATAATAGAGCTAGGGAGACACATGCTGCCTCAGTGAGTCAATACTTTGGACAGCCACCACCTAACTGGTTGAATGTAAAGCAAATGGTTAAAACCCTGTTACTGAATGCTAGTGAGATTATGCAATATTCTAGAGAAAGCTCTGCTAGCATTCCACCAAACTCCCATCAGTTTTCCTTTGCCTGTTCTATGTGTGCAGTGTTTCTGACAGCTTGACACCTCTTCCTTCTTCACAGGACTGCCCTTGGGCTGCTGGAGCTGCTTGCTGGTGTGCTTGGATAGCCTGCCACCTGCTCCAAATCATATGTGGATGGGAGATAGGAGTGGGCTGAAATGATCATGAAACTGTTGGCCAGGCATTCTGGAATAATTAGAAAAATTTTTGGCGGAGAGTGGTAAAATTAGATAGCTAGTGAGATAATGATATCAAAATGCTTCATTTTTTAGAACTATTGAGATGGCAGGAACTTTGAAGTTAATTTTGTCCCTATTCTTCTCCCCAAATGTACCTTAAAGAAACATTATAGTTTTGCCATGTATTAATAACTAATTTATAGTCTTACAGGATTAGAGATGCCAGTGCTCTTGAATTTTCTTTTTTTTTTTTGTTTCCAAAATTAGGCCAAACTTTTAAATCTCTCATGCCTAGCCAACTATTGATTATATTTAGCCAAATCTTCCATGTTTTATTACTTTTTGTCTCATATTATTTAGGAATGGAAAATACTGTCATCATTGTAAGAATAGCAATGTTTCATACACAGAAAACTATTATTATGTTGGTTTTTCTTGAGTTGACAACATAATTCCTTTCTTCATGTATTTCTTTGCTTTTCAACAGTTTAATCATCTTGGTGTCTTCAGATTCCTTTCTAAGTTCCTTTCCCCTCTATGTGCACATCCCAGAACAACATATTAAGTAAATGTATTTCATACATTAAGTAAGTAATCTACTCCTATGTTTGATTACTCTACTGAATACCTTGGTAAGTTTATATTTGGCTTCTGTGTAGCGTTGCATTAATATCTGTGTTTTCATTGTCTAACTAATGGGTGAATAACTATATGAATAAGAGAGTAAAAGCAAGAAAAATACTATGAATATTTGAGGGTTCTTTTTGCTAATCTTAAATTTTTTTGTCTTTAAAAGTAAAAATAAGCACAAGTAAATAATTTTGTCTTCTGAGTTAAATTTTGGAATCATGGAAAGAGAAGCAGCATAGTATATGGAAAAAACATTCAAGACTGGAGTTCAAACCTTCGCTCTGCTATTTTTCAACTGGGTGATCTTAAGAAATTACTTATCTTCCCATGATTCAGTCTCCTTGTCAATAAAATGGGAATTTTGATAGGTGATTTGAAAGCTGTTTTACAAGTAGACATTTGGCAGTTAAGATTAAGAGTAGCTCCTTGAAAAGTGGCTCCTGTTAATTATATAGACAGCTTCAATTTCAAGAACTGAGGAGAGTCTTGGTAAAAAGCTGTTGGCTTTCTTTAGAGGATGACTTTCCAAAAATAACTTCACTTGAGAAGTCTTTGTCTTACAAATAATTTTCGACAATATGTGGTAAAATGGAAGAATTACATAATTTGGAATCAGGAGACAAGAATCTCTATCCTTTGCTGTTAATCATCTTGGTAATCATGAGCAAATCACTTAACATCTGCAGGCTCCAGATTTATCGTTGCTAGTAAAATAAAGCAGTTGGAACAGAGGATTCTAAGGTCCTTTTTAAAATTTTGAGATTCTGAGAGTCATTTTCAAAGCTCTTGGGAAAGTAGGAGAAGGTAGTGAAAACATATGAGACAATTGAGATATTAAAAAAGGAACTCAATAATGTATAGGCCCAGGATAACATTCAAGATAGAAAAAAAAATTCTTGCAAATTAATTTTTTTTTTTTGGTACTGGGGATCAAACTTAGGACCTTACACTTGCAAGGCAGGTGGCAGCACCACTGAGCTAAATCCCCAACCCATCAAATTAAAATTTAAATGAAGAAAAAGCATTGCTTTTTTACTATTTCTCTCAGAATATTTTGTAGAGCTCATTAGCATTAAATTCTTTGTATGCAAAATTACATGTTCCTATGATTGCTTCTAATGGCATTATCATGAAAGCTTTGAACCAGATACCATTGGGTTGAAAAGGAAGAAAAGATACTATGAAGGTAAGAGGGATTCAGTTGGTTAGGGTCAAGATGGTTAATGACATCACTTTTTTTTTTCTTTTGTGTGTATGACCTCTACATCAAATGTGTTTATTATCCAAGAGAGATTATTTTCATTACTCTTCTAAGAGGGGTACAAAGTGCTATTTTCAGCTGACAGAACTACCAGGGCCCCTGGTGGGAAACCGATCATTAAGATATACACTTTGTCAAACTTAGAAAGTATAGGGAAATGACTTTATTTTGCTCAGTCCACTATTACACATGTTGTCTGCCAGAGAATTACTGCTACCAGAACAAACATGAATCCAGCTTCAGTTTTTCATTTCAAATGGTAATATCCATAATTCAAATAATACATCCGTTCTCAGCCACATGACTATGAATCCATTTACCTCCTTTCTCATTTGTTACAAATGACAGAGACTGGGATAATCATGCTGGGAAAGAGAATGCTACATTGCCATAAAAGGTATTGAAAAAATATCATACAGCTTTTATTGTTAAAATACATTTTTATTGATGATATTGAAACAATCAAATAAAAATAATCTATAAAACGTTCCTGAAATAGATATTGATAATATTTTGGTATGTATTTGTAGCCTTTTTTGTGTATATGCATGAGACCTCAAATTGAAGTAATAATGGGCATATTATTTGAAAAATATTAAAAGAATAACTTAGAATATATAATAAAAAAAATCCATGATGTTAAATATGTTTTAGAATACTATATAATTGTAGGGATGAGGTAGACCATGAAAGAAAAACAAGTGTTGAGAGATGAGCTGAGAAGTTCCCTTAGGCTTGGTTTATAAATTAGGAAGAATCTTGAATGCTATGGAATGGCAGAGTAGGAGGTGGTAAATTATTATGTAGCATAGGCATAAAGGTATTCATCCCATCCCTCCAATACAGAATTAGTTAACTCATTCAGCAGGACAACTTAGGATACCTGAGATTCATTTGCCTGCAGTGGACTAAAACAAATATGGGCTTTAGACTCAAGTATTTTGGATTTGAATTCTGCCTCCTAATATCAGAAGATATGTCACTCACACAGTTATTTGATGCTTCTGAATCTCAGCTTCATCCAGTAAAATGAAGATAACAATACTTAACCTGTTCTAAGGATTAAATCAGATAATGCATATAAAGTATTCAGCTTAGCTCTTACATGCATTTGGTGCTCATTTAATTGCACTCCTTTTATTTCTAAAATTAAATTGTAGAGGGAAGACCCTTTGTTTTGCCAACAAATAAATTCAGTCATGTTAGTGGCTCTGTCAAGGATAACATTGCATAGGAATTTTGACAACTTATCTGTGTGGTTATTATTTTCCTTATAAAGAATTTCTCAAGAAATTGGTAATGATAATTTTCAATCAGCTTTAGCTACCAATCAAATATAAAGTAATACATAAAAACAGTTAAATGGGACAATACAGATTTAATGGCTATTCCTTGTATTGTTGTTCTTTCCTCAGAATAATAATCCCTCTGTATCTTCATCATTTCCAGTGCTCTTAGCTTATTCTTTTGTGTTCTTCTTCTTCATCAGGCTCTAATCATTCTTTTCCCGCTGGCCCTGGTCCCCATCACTAACTGTCCTGCAGTGTTATGATGAAATCCTCTAACCTCTGTATCAGTGTGTATTATCTGGGTTTGCCTATGGCTGTGGCTTTGACAACTGGTCTATTGGGGTTTTTTCCCCTCCAGTTGTCAGGAAGTTCTATGAGAAAAAAAAAGTGTTTTCTTTGCATAACCCTGACAGTTCCTGACATATAATATATATCAAACAAATAACATTAATAACATAACATTGTTACATAAAATGTGTAGTGGTCAGAAAGGTAGAGAAAAGCTCTATTTGTCCTCTGCTAGGATTAGGACAAAGTAATTCCATGAAATTCAATTGATAAGTGTGTTTCCCCAGGGATCATTAAACAATGTCAGACACTAAGAGAGGTTAGTTAAGATGAGGACTGAAAGATGTACAATGGCTTTGGCCACTAGGGAAATGACCAGTGACCTAGAGAGTGCAGTTTATTGATGTGGTGGATCAGGGAGCAGCTTGCAGAGAAAGGAAGAATGAAAGTGAGGTGAGACATAAAAGTAGCAAGTGCAGCTCTCTATTTCAAAAGGTTTGGAAATGAAGCCAAAGGAAATAAGAGGGCAGTGGTGGGAGAAAACATTGAGCATGGAGGGACACATAGAGAGCATGTGTGAGATAACTGTGGGTGATGTTTCTGTGCACATTTGTGTCTCTGAGTGTGTGTTCCTATATATGGTTGTCCCCATGTGTCTGTGTATGTCTATGGCTATTGCTCATCATGTGTGCATTGGTGTGAATGTGTGTGACAATTCATTTGTGTCTGTATGTCTCAGGAGTGGAGAGAAGAGAGAGAGAGAGAGAGAGAGAGAGAGAGAGAGAGAGAGAGAGAGAGAGAGAGAGAGAGAGAGAGAACTGTGGAGGCAGAAGACTCTTGAATGTACTAAAGTTGAGGAGAGTTAGTCAGTCACAGGAAAACCTGTTGTGATGGTTGATTGATTGTGTCAACTTGAGTAAGAGCTCAACTAAATTGGTTCAGCAATTCCACACCTTAGGGTGTGGAAGGCCCACCCTATGGCAGCTTGTTGCCTGGATGGTATAGAGGGATAAATGAAGCAGGATGGATCTGCTTGTTTCTTTGGAGGAGCTCCAGTCTTCACCTTCAACTTGGATGTCATCTCCTGACTTCCAGCACAGACTCTTCAGCTTCTGGTATAGACCCATCAGCTTTCCACTGCAGATGCATTGGCTTCCTGATATGGACTTTCACGGGAGACTGCAGTGAGCTCCAGACCCTCAACTGAATACTTTGGTCTCCAATGTTCAGACAGACCCTCTGCACTGTTCTACATCCATCATTGTGGGTGGCCATTGTAAGCCAATCTTAAAAATTCTTGTATATTTGTATATGGTGTATTATATCTGTTTCTCTAGTAAACAGTGACTGATACACTTGTTAACACTAAGGACCCAGGGAAAGGAAAAGCAGGGCAAAGAGCATTGAGCTTTCTCTGAGTTTTGCCCATGAGGACTCGCTAGAGATTATATTGTTATCATGCTTTATTTACATCTATGCCACTTCTGGAATTACTAACCCTATCTTTGTCTGGTAACACTCCCTCTCATTCCAACCCACTTGTTAAAGTTCTGAGAAAATTAGGTTACATTTCATTGTCAGTGACGATATTTGAATATCAGAAACACAACAAATTTCTCTCTCCATTTTTATTTATAAAGCATATTTTGCAGCCCTGTAAATAGAGCCTGAGAGAAAAGTGAAAAAGTGATACATTTATTCATTTAAAGTACAAGGACTGTGTTCCACTGCTCCCAGTGCAGAGGAGGTGAGCCATGCAGGCACTAACAGAACCAAGCCCCCATCAAAATGGGAAGACACATAAATAAGTCTCAAAACCAGACTTCCAGATCACCTACAGCAACCCCAAAGGAAAATGACAAGGAACACTCTAATGCTCAACCTCCAGGACTCCCTGAACTGGCAACAAAAGAGGATGTGGAAAAAATGAAATTAGAAATAATTTCTCAGATAACATCAGAGATTGTATTCATAGTACAAGACATGATTGATAAATCTAGAGAGGAGATGAGGAACATGATGGAATCTCAACACAGGAAGCAAAATGAATCCATAAGACAAATGCAAACAGATTTCCAGGAGATTAAAAACTCCATTGAAAGTCTATGCAGAAGAATGAGCCAATGTGAGGACAGAATTTCAGATACAGAAGATAAGATTGCAATTACTGACCAGGAAAAGAAAAATTGTAAGGGACAATGAGAAATCAATCCAGCAGCTGCTAGATGATGCAAAGAAGAATAACAAGACTGATCAGAGTCAATGAAGAATCAGGAGAGAGTGCAGATGAAATAAAAAACTGTTCACAGAAGTAATGGCAGAAAACTTCCCAAGCAGGGGAAATGAACTTGACAAACAGATAAGTGAGGCATACAGGACTCCAACTTGCCTTGATCAAAAAAAATCTACACATAGGCATATAATTGTTAAGATTCCAGAAACCCAGCAGAAGAACAAAGTTCTACAAGCAGTTAGAGAAAAGAAATAAATCACATACAAAGGAAAGCCCATCAGAATCACAGCAGACTTCTCAATGCAAAGCCTCAAGGCAAGAAGAGCTTGGAGTGATGTACCCCAAGCTCTAGAGGAAAACAACCTCCAACCTAGATTGATGTACCCTCCAAAACTATTTTTCAAAATTGATGGAGAAATAAGATACTTTCATGACAAAGAGCACATTAGGAATTCATGAATACCAAACCAGGACTCCAAAAAATTTTAGAGAATATTGTAGGAAAAGACAATGAGGATCACAACCACAGGAAGCAGCAGAATGAATCCACCCTGTGTAACAAGAAATTAAATGAAAATGGGGAGAATCCAACAAAAAGAAAAAGTCATGACAATGATAACTCAATACGTATCAGTTATAACCATCAATGTTAATGGTCTTAACTCAACAGTCAAAAGAATTTGACTGGCAGAATGGGTCAAGAATCAAGATCCAACAATACGCTGCATACAAGAAACATATTTAATTCAAAAAGAAATGCATAGACTGAAAGTTAAAGGATGGAAAACAATACTTCATGAGGTGGGAACCTAAAAAGAAGCAGGAGGAGGTATCCTATTTACAAATCAAGTGGATTTCAAACCAACACTGATTAAGAGAGACAAAGAAGGACACAACATCCTTGTAAAGGGAACAATCCAACAGGAAGAGATGACAATCATAAATATCTATGCACGAAACGCTAGTTTGCCCAACTATATAAAACAAATACTAACGGACATGAAAAGTCATATATGCACTAATACAATAGTAGTGGGAGACCTCAATATCACACTGTCACAAATAGATAGATCAACTAGACAAAAAATAAGCAATGAAATACTAGAACTCAATCAAACTCTTGAATAAATGAACTTAACATGTTTACAGGGTGTTCCATGCCACAAAATCAGAATACACATTCTTCTCCACTGCACATGGATTGTTCTTCAAAATAGACCACATACTCACTCATAGAACATATTTAAGTAAGTGCAAAGGAATTGAAGTTATCCCTTGTATATTATCAGACCATAGTGCAATGAAATTGGAGATCAATAACAAAATAAACTAAGAATTTCATAAACACATGGAAATTGAACAGCACACTTCTGAATAACCAATGGGTCACAGAGGAAATTAAAGAAGAAATCAGTTCCTTCAGTTAAATGACAGTGACAATACAACATATCTGAATGTATGGGACACAATGAAAGCAATCTTATGAGGGAAATTCATAGCAGTGAATACGCACATTAGGAAAACAGAACGAACCCAATGAAACAACTTGATGCTGCACCTCAAGCTTCTAGAAAAAGAAGAGAAGGACAAACCTAAAGCCCATAGAAAACAGGAAATTATAAAGATCAGGGCAGAAATCAATGCAATGAAGACTAAGTGAACAATACAAAAAATCAATGAAGCCAAGAGTTGGTTCTTCAAAAGAATAAACAAAATTGACAAACCCTTAGCCAACCTTATCAGAGAAAGGAAAGAAAAGGCCCAAATCCATGCAATTAGGAATGAAAAGGGTGAAATTACAACAGACCCAGCAGAAATCCAGAGGATCATCAATACCTACTTCCAGAACCTATACGCCAATAAGATGGACAACACAGAAGAAATGGACAGATTTCTAGATATATATGAATTACCAAAGTTGAATGAAGAAGACCTAAAAATTCTAAATGACTCAATATCAATCAATGAAATTGAAAATGTAATTAAAAACTTACCAAGAAAAGCCCGGGCCCTGATGGCTTCACTACTGAATTCTACAAGACATTTAGAGAGGAACTGCTGCCACTACTGTTTAAACTGTTCAATGAAATTGAAAGGGAAGCAATACTCCCAAATTCATTCCTGGAAGCAAGCATCACCTTGATCCCCAAAGCAGAGAAAGACCCAACTGAAAAAGAGAACTATAGGCCAATCTCACTAATGAACATAGATGCAAAAATCCTTAATAAGATACTGGCAAATAGAATGCAGAAGATCATCAAGAAGATCATACACCCTGACCAAGTGGAATTCATCCTAGGAATTCAGGAATGGTTCAACATATGCAAATCAACCAATGTAATACACTATATCAATAGAGCCAAGGACAAAAACCATACGATCATCTCAATAGATGCAGAAAAAGCATTTGACAAAATCCAACATGCATTTATGATAAAAACCCTACAAAAAATTGGAATAGACTGTCTGTACCTCAATCTGATAAAACCCATCTATGAAAAGCCAACAGTCAATATGATACTAAATGGTCAAACACTGAAATCCTTCACAGTAAAATCAGAATAAGACAAGGATGTGCACTATCACAATTCCTGTTCAATATAGTTTTGGAAACATTAGCCACGGCAATTAGACAAGAGAAAGAAATAAAAGGAATAAAGATAGGAAATGAAGAAGTCAAATTGTCATTATTTGTAGATGACATGATACTGTATATAGAAGACCCCAAGAACTCCACCAAAAGTCTTCTAGACTTAATAATCAAATTCAGAAAAGTAGCAGGATACAAAGTCAACACACAAAAATCAAGACCTTTCCTCTACATGAACAACTGATTCATGGAGAGAGAAATAGGGCAAACAATTCCTTTCACAATAGCATCCAAAAAACTGAAATACCTAGGAATCAGCCTAACAAAAGAAATCAAAGACCTCTTCTCTGAAAACTATAGCACTCTGAAAAGAGAGATTGAAGAGGATATCAGAAAATGGAAAAATATCCCATGCTCCTGATTAGGAAGGATCAACATAGTGAAAATGGCCATACTTCCAAAACTGCTATCTATATATCTATATTCAATGCAATCCCAATTGAAATCCCAGCATCATACTTCATGGACCTTAGAAAACAATCCAAAAATTCATTTGGAACAAGAAGAGACCCAGAATAGCAAAAGCAGTTCTAGGTAACAGAGATATGGCATTGGGTATTACAACTCCCAACTTGAAACAATAGTACAAAGCTATTGTAATAAAAAACAGCATGGTACTGGCAAAGAAACAGACCTGACAACCAGTGGAGCAGATTAGAAGATGCAGAAATAACTCCAGACACACTCAGCCACCTCATCTTTGACAAAGGAGCCAAACACTCTCACTGGAGGAAAGATAGCCTCTTTAATAAATGGTGCTGGAAAAATTGGACTTCGACTTGCCAAAGACTAAAACTAGACCTATGTCTCTCATCATCCACTAAAATCAAAATGGATTAAAGATCTAAATATTAAAATGGAAATGCTGAACCATCTGTAACAGAGGTTAGGTAGAACTCTTAAAGACATTGGTGTAGAAAAACATTTTATAGACAAAACCCCTGTTGCCCATGAACTAGCTCAATCAACAAGTGGACTCTCTTCTTACTAAAAAGCTTCTGCACAGCAAGAGAATCAGCAGTGAAGAGACAACCTACAGTGTGGGAAAAATTTTTTACCCACTGTTCCTCAGACAATGGTCTACTATCTTGAATCTATAAAGAACTTAAAAAAATCAGACCTCCCAAATTTAAAGACCCAATCCAAAAATGGGCATCTGAAATGAACAGACATTTCTCAGACAAAGAAATAGAAATAACAAATAAACATATGAAAAAATGTTCAACTTCACTGGTTATTCGAGAGATGCAAATGAAAGCAATGCTGAGATTCCACCTCACTCCAGAAAGAATGGCTGCTATCATGAAATCAACCAATAACAAATGCTGACAGGGCTGTGTGGAAAGAGGAACCCTGCTCCAGTGCTGGTGGGCATATAGACTGGTGCACTGTGGAAATCAGTATGGAGATACCTCAAAGAACTAGAACTGGAAGTCCCATTTGACCCAGCTATTCCCCTGTTGGGTATCTTCCCCAAAGAAATAAAACAATCATACCACAGTGATATATACACACCCATGCTCTTAGCAGCACAGTTTGTTATAGCTAAAACTTGGAAGTATCCCAAATGCCCATCAACTGGAGACTGGATAAAGAAAATGTGGTTTTTTAATACAATGGAGTACTACTCAGCCATAAAGAATGAAACACTGGAAACATTTATAGCTAAATGGATGTGCATTGAGGCAATACTCTTACATGAAATAAATAGGACACCCATGTGTAAATATGAAATAATTTCTCCAGTGTGAGAAACTGAAAGTGTACATAAGGACTAAAATATATAATAGATAATGTGAAATATGAAGAAAAGGGGCAAAGAGGAAGTGGAAGTGGGAAGGGTAGGGAAAAGGAAAGAAGGGAATGTAATTAATATGAGAAAATGAAAAAATGGAAACAAAACCTTTGTAAATAGGGAGGGATGCAGGCATGGAGGGTAGGGGAAGGGGAAAAAATAAAAACCAAGAGAGATTATGTAAAGGTGCAAATTTCCAATGATGAATGTAATTATATTGTATACCTAAAATGTACTAATAAAATAAAAATTAAAAAAAATAAAGTGTAAGTACTCTTCCGACATCCTATACATAAATTTAGAATGGTCAAATTAGAAATGTATAGGATAATAATGCTGAAATTTTTGTTCTTTTTTCAAACTTTTGATATTTGTTCATCTAAAAGAACATTGGTAGGAAGGATTCAACAAGGAATATTGAAGCATATATTACAAAGAATACATAAAGTGTCAGTTGCTGTTCACAATTTGTCACTGTCTAAATTCTCCAGGTTGTGGAAACTTACTGAAAGAGTTTATATTTGGCAAAACACTGTAAAAGAGGGAGGAAATCTTTAGAGCAGTACTTTTTAGAAAATAAATGTTCCTGCTTTGGAGAATGTGATCACACACAAAAACAGTAGAATTTTTAAATCTTTTTTCTTTCCACTCAAAGTCCTTTATCAATGGAGTGATCAAAAATGTACAGCCAATAATTTTAAAAATTATGAAATTGAAATATTTTACTGGGTAGTGATAAAAAATTCATTTTGAATAGGGAACACATGCAAATATAGAATATGAAGAAGTTAGAAAATGAAATTCAGAAAAAAGTTTTTTCTACTTCAGACACAGACTACTGAGTTAACTACCCTAGAAATAACCATATTTATTAATTAGTTTCCTTGTAGGTCTTTCTAGGGACATTCTTTGCATTTATCAGTGTGTACATACTTATAAATTTCCTTGGATTAGTAGCAAATATATATTGCCATGCATTGCTCTTTTTTTTTTTTTTTCTGAATGGCTCTTAAATGTAGAAAGTAAAAGAAAGAAATCTTCAATAACTTTAGCCAGATGAGCACTGGCCCAGAAGTTATTAGTCAGACTTCCACCTCTCCTTACCTCCCAGACATTAACTTTTGTTAATGGGGGACTTTTGTTTCCTTTTGGGACAAAAGGGAGGAGGAGGAGGAGAAAGAGAAGGATAGGATTTGGGTGATACAGTCTGTGGTTGTGGGGAGCTAAAGATGGGAGTCATTTTCTGGCCCTTACACTAGATTGGACTGTCCAAACCAAGAAATGTGTCAGTCATAAAAAATAACAGCGCTATTTCTTTTTCTTTTTTGTTTAGAAGACATTTGGAGGATTCATGCAAAGTAGGAGGTAGCCAAAAGTTAATTTCTGGGAAAGAAGAACCTTTTCAGCGTCTTGATGACCAAATGTGGCATCAAATTGGAGAAAAAGCTATTTATCCCACTTCCCCTTGGGATCCAGAAATGGTCTGACACTCCTTAAATCTGGGAGAAGAGGATGTGGAAAATTATAAACCAGAGTAGGAAAGTAAGGAAAAAGTACACACCGTGCAGTTACTGACAGGGTTGTGGGTACGTATGTGGCACCCTTTGGGGAAAACTTTCAAAAATATCCTAGGGACATTTAGAGATGTGCTAGTTACTATTCATCAAAACATCTAGGTCTCTTGCCATCATAATTTGGGTATTAAAATTGCCTGGAACATTACATTTCCAATCTGAGGAGGCCTGAGGAAAATTGGATTGTATGCAAACATAGAAAATACTAACTATAAAACTTACATAATACTTTGTAATAAGGTGGTGAAATGGAAGTTTAGGTTGCAAAACAGCAGATATTTATTCCAAGGTGAAGTGCTAGACCAGAATTTAAAGAGTAAGAAGCGGAGAACCAGTAGATCATTTTTCAGCTCTTCAAAATAATCAGGAATATAAAGAGTAGAGAAGCAGATTGAAACGTAGTTTATTAGGATCATTTCTTTAATGAGCTGTCCTGAGAGCCCATGGCTCCTTATATTGGTCAGCTTTCCTGTTGCTGATATAAAATATCTAACATCCATAATTTAAAGGAGGAGAGGTTTAATTTGGCTCATGGTTTCAGTACATTTAGGTTGGCTTGTTGGCTGGTTCTATTGCAGTGTCTCTGAGGTGAGGCAGACTATCATAGCAGAAAGGTGTGGTAAAGCCAAGCTGCTCACTTCTTGGAGGCCAGGAAGCACAAAGCACAGGAAGAGCACTAGTGGGAAACAGACCCTCAAAAAGTACAACCCAGTGCTCAACATCCTAGGGACACATTCAGCTATGAACATGGTGGATTAATCCATGGATGAATTTAACACCCCATGATCCAGTCACCTCTCCAGGAGTCTCTTAATCCAGACATGTTGACAAGTTTAACCATCACACTCCTACAAGGGTAAATTGTGAGAGATGCCTGTCCCTCACATTAAATACGTTCTTGAACTGGACCACATAAACTGGACCACAGGTATGACCTGTGTTCTACAAGATAGAAGAACACAGTGCATTGGTATTTGTCTCAGGCTGGCTAGGTAGCTGTGTTAGACAAACTAAAGGCGAAGTGGCTGTGTTACCCTCCCTCATCCATCTCCCCTAGTGTTCACTAGAAACAAGATCAGGCAACATTTCTTATGAATGTGATGTGGACCAAGGTGGAGACAGTTAAGTCCTGGAATCATCCTAGGACTTTCCAAAAGGCCTTCAGAAAAGTTTGAGGTATTGCTAAATTGATAGGGCTGAAGAAAGTACATATAATCAGGTAGATCCAAGTCCAGAGAATTTCGGGTGAGTTTTCCTAAAGGGGAAAACTCTCAAAATAACCCACTGAAAGGTCTCTTGATGGAATCAGCTTTAAACAAAAGCCAAGCCCAGGGAGTGCTGCTATCCTATGACCATAGAATGTCAGTTCTCCTCAACTCTCCATCTCTCCAGCTGGGTGCCTGGAAGGACCAGAAACCTTGGAGGAAGATCTGCATGAGAGGAGAGGAGGAATAGAAACACTAAGTGAGAAAAGAGGGGCTGATCTTAGCCTGGGGGCAGGGAGAATCTCCAACTTTATTTTTCCATTAAGTTTATTGGTACATTTTAGGTGTACAATACAGTTACATTCATCATTAGGATCTTGTACCTCTACATAATGTATCTTGGTTCTTATTTTTCCCCATTCCCCTGCCCTCCCTTCACCCTCTCCACCCTTCCTCCAACTTTTACTTAAATTCAGAATTTTGGTAACTATGGAACTGAATAATTTAACTGAAGTAAGACTAGCAAATAATAGCAACTGGAGCGACCCAGTCTTTTTATTTTCATCTGCAGGGAGAGAATGAACTAACTTCACCAAATACATAAAAATGGTGCTGCAAGAGCAAGAGCTCATCCAATAAGATGTGTCTGTGCCCGTATGGTGGCCCTTACCTCTTGACTTCTTCAGTAGTTTCCCTTTCTATCTCTCTGAAATTCTTCATTTTAAAGCATTTCTTTCTTACAAGGGCAGTTAACACTTTCTAGTCACGGATTCCATCTCATTTTTTCTTCCTGTATCTCTCGGGTTTTCTTTTATTATCATGGGCACTTTCCTAACCATTAATTCTGCTCTTCTCAGAATTCAGGCTCTGCTCAGGCTAGTTTGTAACCTATCCCTGTGGTGGCAGTGGCAGTAGTTGTCAAATAGGCATGTTTTCCCCTTCAGAAAGTATAGACCATTAAGGGGGAACAGTCAGTCCTCCAGCCACTGTGGACCTGTGAGAGCCAGGGTTGTTACATGGTGACTGCCTGAGACAGGTCAATACCTTAGGATTCAGTTGAGTTTTTTGGCTGATCATCGAAGTCAGAATATCCTTTGTGGGTTGCACATAACAGTAGTCTCTGTGGATGGTTGGTTAAAAGCAGGCCATCAGTTTGGCAGATTTTAAGCTTCCAGATTATGAGCACATGCAGAATCATAAACATGAGGCCATTGGCTCTGAATGTGAATGCAAAGAGTAAAGTTTCAAAAAAAAAATATGTTTTGGTACCGGGGATCAAACTCAGGACCTTGAGCTTGTGAGGAAGGCCGTGAAATCACAGAGCTAAGCCCCTCAATTTATATCTTTAAGGTAACCTTGTGCAGACTTGAGATATTTGTTTTACAAAGCAGGATAGTCATCTATGCATTAAATGAGACACATGTTTAGCGAAGTGCTATTGTTAAGTAAGCATTGCTAAAATTAACTATTATTATTGTTATTTTCATTATTATTACTCTAGCTCATTTTAAATCTAAATTTACTGTCTGTTATGTTCCCAGGTTTTTAGATGCTTTTTCCTTCCTCCCTTCCTCTTTCACCCCTCTGCTTTTTTCCTTTCTTTCTTTCTTTTCTTTTTCTTTCTTTCTTTCTTTCTTTCTTTCTTTCTTTCTTTCTTTCTTTCTTTCTTTCTTTCTTTCTTTCTCTCTCTCTCTCTCTTTTCTTTTCTCCTCTCTTCTTTTCTCCTTCCTTGTTTTTTTGTTTTTCTTTGTTCAATCATGGTTTAATTTACACAAGGGTATCTTTTCTAGCCCAGGGAATTCCTTTTAGTCATCTTTACAGATAATTTAAATGACTTGCAAGTAATAATCCGAAAAATTATGTCCCCATGGCATAGTGTTCAACTCCCTTCCTATTTCACATAATGCTACAGCTACAAAATGGAAAAAATATGGTTGAATTATAGAATATTAGATGAGCAGAATTCCTTCAAACTTCAACCCAGCCATTTCATATACTTGGATGTTTTCTGGTGGTCTTGTGTCGTCTGCGTCTTTGTAGTGTGGAACCAGGTGGCTGCCTGTGTGCAGCAGCGTGATTCAGCATCTTCAGCGCAACTCAGGACTTCGATAGGGCGTGCACAGACCTTCCTGTCTGCAGCGAGCTGATTCAGCGTATTCCTCACACCTGGGCACCTCGGTAGGGCGTGGGCAGACCTGCCAGTCTGTAGCGGGGTGATTCAGCTTCTTCCACGTGACTCCGGACCTCGGTTTGGCGTGCACAGACCTGCCTGTCTGCAGTGGGCTGATTCGGCATATTCCTCACGACTCCTTTCTTCCTTTCTTTCTTTCTTGCTTCCTTGCTTCCTTCCTTCCTTCCTCCCTTCCTTCCTTCCTTCTTTCCTTAATGCTGATGGTCATCTTAATGCTATTTAGGAAGTAGCATTTCCTTATAGATATTGAGATTAAAAATGCTTTTCTAATTATTTGATGATTTCCCTTGCTGAAATATATATATACAGTTCTGAAAGAAAATGCATTTTGATAATTATTGTGGTACATTTATTGATGAAACATGAAACAAATCATGCTGTGTGCCCCCTCAGCCCCTGCCTTAGTCACTTCTGGTTGCCATAGACTGCATAGCACATGAATAAAGTTTATTTTCTCACAGTTCTGGAGGTTACAAGTACAAGAGCAGGGTGCCAACATGATCAGTTTATGGTTAGTTAGAACTTTCTTCCTGGCTTATACACTGTCTCTCTGTGTGCTCAGGTGATCTCATTTTTGTGCATGAGAGAGAGAGAGGGAGAGAGAGAGAGAGAGAGAGAGAGACAGAAAGTGAGTTTTCTAATGTCTGTTGTTTCAAGGGCCCCAATCCCATCATAAAAGCTGCACCCTCATGACCTCACCTCAGTCCATTGCAAAGGCCCCATCTCTAATATCACCTTGGGAGTTACGGCTCCATGCATGGCTTTTGAGGAAAACAAACATTCAGTCTTTAACAGCCACCTGTCTCACTTTGATGTAAGCAGCAGACCCACATCTTCAATATGAGAAGTGGACTAGACTGAGAAGAACTAAACTATTATACTTCATTCAGGAAACTGAACCTGAATAAAAATTGTCTCTAGTTAATTTCAGAAAGATATGTATTTGCATTTTTTGTATTTTCAATTTTAATTAAAGTTTTAATTTTATGAAAATTTGGAAACATGAACATAGTTCAAAAACCCAATGCATTTTTTATAAAAGCAGGCCTTGTTTCATGCTTTAACCTATCTAGATTCTGCTCCCTAATGAAGTATTTATCAAACATATTAGTGACTTTTTTGGTGTTTACCTGTTTTTCTGAATTATATTTTATGCTATCCTATCTTAGCTGTGTAGTTCTGGATATTTTAAATATAACACATTCATTTACTGGTTTGCAAGCTGAAAATCTAATTTCTACACCTTTTGTCCACTCATGCTGACTTTTAAAGCATTAGCATATGTAAGCACTCATTCCTGCTAAGCCTAAGATCATACCATGATTGTACATTCTTCTCTAATGAAGCTTTGTTTTGTTCTTTGGTTTAGTAATTGCTTCATTTTTCATGTATTTATTTTTCTATGTCTTTTTCTTCATTTCTTTCCTAAGTCTCCTATGAATCAGTAAAACTGAATCTTATTTCAATGTCTATTCCAGGTTTTTCCTGAAAGGCTTCTTTTGTACTTCTACCCTGGACATGGTTATTCTGAGGATCAGCTGGATGGCTTCTGGTCTAGATTTTCTCTTCACTTCTTTCCCTTCAACTGTCTTCTGAATTGCTAAATCCTAAATTTTCTCTCCTCCCCCTCCCTCCTTCCCTCCTTCCTCTTCCCCTTCCATCTCCTTCCTCTTTCCCTCTCCATCTCCTTTCTTTTCCTCTTCTTCTTCTTCTCCTCCTCCTCCTTCTGCTTCTTCTTCTCTTTTCCCCTCCCTCCCTCTCCATCCCTCTTTTTCTCTCCCTCTCTCTTTCGCTTCATTTATCTCTGGATGCCAATCATATATGATATTGCTCCATTATCTTCAAGGTTCCAAAATTATGGTTGAGAAATGCAGACATGCTGATTTTCACATTTCCCATGGACCTCTTTGTGTGAGGAAACTCAGAAGTGAGGAGACAGTGAGATGAACTAGAAAACCAACTGATGGAGTTTACTTTCTGAATCTCATTCAGAAAAACTCACCAGTGCCTTGGCAGGTCTGAGTGGCTTATCTGATGGTATGATCAAAACCCTCATTTAGTTTGTTGATCTCTTCTTGGGTCAGAGTTGTGCAAGTCAGGAAGCAACTACTTGGATCTCCTGGTTCCATGAGTATTTCTCCCTGTTTTTGTTGTGAGAATCATTACTTCTGTCAAGATGGTAAATACACATGATTAAGTAAAAACATTTCTATGTTTTGGATATTTAAAAACTGTTGACCAATAAACAAAGAAAGAAACTACTTCCCGTCAGTGTTTACAGGGGCAGAAGTAAAGAAAAACAATCTAGCACCTATTTGAAATTTTCTACATGGTGACAAAACCAAGACCCCATCTTGGCAGCAGAAAAAGCTGTCTATTTAACTGCAGTTAGAGCACTGAAGGAATGGCAGGAGTCCTTGGTCTAGTCCCAAAGAAGGTTGGCAATGAAATTAACTGAGGCTAATCATTTTTTTCCTACTGTTTGAGTGCTTCATAAAAATTCCATAGTCCCTCTCTATAATTTTTTTGTATTAAAACCTATAGAAGATTTGAAAAGTCCTATAAGATAGTAATTATTAAGATTTTTGCATTTGCAAAATTTGTGGTGAGTAGAGTCAGCAAGATGATTAACCATAAATCCAGATGATCATGGGAATTGAGAAATTGTTAGTTTTCAGTAAATATTATACATTTTGTGACTCACATGGATAGTTCTGAATTCAATCACGGTGCTCATATCACCCATTAAGAAACACTATTCCAGAACAGACAGACTCTAATTCCATCTTAAATAAGAGTAGACTTCAGAAAAGGTGGAACATATGATCTGACTCTGTGAATCAGAATGTTAGGAAATCATAGTGAATTATCTAGCAATTAAGCACACCCCATTGATAGAGCCCAAATTGCAGATCAGTCTCAGGCCTTTGCTTTAGGATTGGAAAAATAGGCCAAGTGGTTTTGTTCTAGGGCCTTCTTTCCCATCTACTGCCTTCTTCTATAATCCCCTTTCAATGGAAGGTGGTATCAAAAATGCCACTTCCTCTACTATGCATTAGAAAGCAATTGAATTCTTGGTGTTTATCCTGTGTCTTCTGAAACCAAGCATCTCCATTCTAAGACTTTTAAACAAAATTCAAAACAGTACCCTTGGAGCAGAATTTCAAGGCAGGCCCTTACAAATCCCGCCAACTTCATGGTTTTCAGTAAAAGGAAGTCCTGCTTCAGTCTTTAGAAACCTGGTTCAAGTAAAATACCATTCTCATACCAGAGTTGAATCACATTTCCTCTGTCCCCACAGCTTCTATAGTCTTTGCCAGAAAGAGCATTTACCCCTCTACTTCTTGATTTTTAAAAAAAAGTCTGGCTGGCCTATTTTAATATGCTAATTATCTCCATCTGTAAGTGCTCCTAGGCCTCTGTAGCTTTTCTTGGCCCAACCTCAAATCCCAACAACTCTTCCAAGGAACAAAATAGTTGGTACCCGCCTTAAGCCAGAAGCCAAGGTGCCTAAAAAGAAAACTGAATCTTTCCATAGCCAAATGTAAATATGGGTGTAAATTATCCATCAGAGGTTTAACACTGTATATTTTTAAAGAAAAGAAATTTACTTGACCTTGTTTCTTTTCATTTTGTTCCTGTGAAGAATAGTGTGGCCTAGCATATTACATCATGAAGACATACACATTCCCAGATATGTAAAAAAATCAATATCAGCCCATATAAGTAAAGAACCAGATGCCATCCTCTTAAGTCTTCAGGCTTTCTATGGGCCATGACTAAATTTTGTCCTCAGCCCATGTGTTCGGCTGTAAAATTTACATGTGATACCACATGAAACTTCATACTATGTGAGGAAAAAACCAATAATATCTTTGAAAAATGAACTACACTTTCATAATAATATGTTTTCTTTGGTCCCTTGGAATTTGTTTTTAAAATTGAGAGAAGAGGGATTAAAATAAAGCTCCATCAATTTTAGTAGAAGCACCATTTCATGTTTTCTCTTTGGGCAGGATGTGGATAGATCAAAATTGGTATAATTTCCTGATATTTGTGTGAATATAAAAATTTTAAAAAGAATTTCTTTTAACCATTTAATGGGAGACATAATTTTTTTCCTGTAAGTATTTTAAAAATTAAAGAACACATTTTATTTTTTGTGTTTTAAAAATTTATTTATAACACTGATACATAAAAGCATACAGTTTTACATATTAGTAGCTTACTACATTATGTTTTGACACATGCTTGTTTTCATACATTGTATAATGTTTAAATCAGGTAAAATATATCTATATCCTCAAATATCGAACATTTCTTTATGAGGAAAACATTTAAAATCCTTTCCTTTTTTTTCACATCTGAAAAATTCATTTATTTAACCAACACAGGCTTCAAAGGAATTTACTTTCTCTTTAGTTGTCTTATCTAATGCTACTGATTGTAGTTGCCCAGGAACGTGCTTGTGGAACTAAGAGGAGCCACCCTGATAAGTCAGCTTTGTGCTGTCAACAAAGAGCAAAAATCTGGTGTGGAGTAGAGGGGGGTTCTTAGGTCATGGTGCCCTCACTGCATCCCTGACCTTTGCGTCCCTTCCCTGCAAAATGGAGACGAAGCAGAATAACAGTTGGGGACAGGTTCAAAGGCTGCTTTTGGTTTTCATACGGCAAGCACTCTGTGAATATCAGGCCTACTTTATCACAATTATTATAACTTTTATGTATCTGGCCAACAACAGGATACAGAAAGGTGTCATTGGAAAAATTTTTGTTGATAAAAAAAATCCCCACTTGGAGCTCACAGACTAGAAACTTCTGGCTAAATAGTTTCCCTTCCCGATGCTCCCAAGGCATTTTCCCCTTACATTTTTCTTGGTAGCACAGAGTGCCAACCATCAAGCTTTATGCATGTACCATTCACTTGGTTCTCTGTCTATCCCTCTGCCAAGGTGTCAGCTCGAGAAGGGCAGTAGTTGTGTTCTCGTTCATGCCACGGTCACAGCAGATAGCACTGCGCTGGTACCGGGAGCTCAGTGAAAGTGCAGAATGAATGAATGGATGCGTGAATGTCCCTGACTGTCCTCTAGGGCTGTCATGTTAGCCCACGGAGAATACTGGAGTTGAGAGAATCCCTGTCCATAGGTCTGTCTCAGCTTCCTGTGTTTGGTGTCCCTTTCCATGGTTTGTCCCTGACCCATGCACACTGGACCTTCACTTGCAGCACAGTTGGCTCTCTGCTCAGTCCTGCCCACTTCCTTTCTGCTGTCAGAGGTTGTGTATAAAGCACTGTATCCCGGTCGTCACTCCACTCTGAAGAACACACTTGTCTCCTGATGGCTAATCGCTCTAAGACTTGCTGCTGTCCCAACCCCCGGACCGGCTCAGGTTCCCGTATTCCATGTAAACCAGTTAGGATGCTCCCCACAAGTTTTTAAAACGTACCTCTGCCTGGCTCTTACACAATGTGGAAATTCACTGAATCCCATAAAAAGTGTCAGATACGAGCTGACCTCAAGTGCAATCGGTCCAGGAGCTCGTAAATCACCATCCGGACTCAATCCTACATGGCTTCCTCACAGACTCCTGGAGAAAACTCAGCTGCGGCGCTGGCCTTGCTTCTTCACTGTCCAGAAGAGGAGAGACAGGGCACCTTGAGGCTCTCTCTTGAAAGTCAGAAGCCCTTGTCCGCTTTCTGGCTGGGCCTTGATGACTGAGTCGGGTAATTCCCCACTCTTAAGCCTATTCATTCATTCATTCATTCATTCTCATGTGCTACTGGAGATTGAACCTGGGACCTTCATACTAAGCTATATTCCCAGTACCCCTCCTTTTAAAATTTTTCATTTTCAAATTTTGAGACAAGCTCTCACTAAGTTGCTTAGTTACCCAAACTGTGCTCAAACTTGGCATCCACCTGCCTCAGCCTCCCACAGGCATGTGACCCCACACCCGGATAAAACCCATTTTTGTCTGTAGGTAAATGATTGACCCTGGGCTGGATTTCCAAATCAGTCACTGACCCAAAGGATGGAACAGAATTGGTTTTTAATACATCAGGCTCCATTGCTTCCCTGCTTCTCTGGAGCTGAGGATCCATGCCTCGAGTCCTGCAGAATGGAGGACAGAAGTAGAAAGTGTGCAGTGGAGACAGCAACGCTTCTCACTGTACCTCAGAGGCTCCCGTGCTCCACGCCTTCCAACAGCTCTCACAAGTGTCATTTTGAACATTCTCAAGGAATGAGAGGGCCTCACCTGCTGTTCCATTCTTTGGGCAGCAGGATGTCTTGAGAGCCAGGGCACCTGGCTTCTAGGCCTGGCTCTGCCACTAGTTGCATGACTTTAGGCAAATCCCATCACCTCTGTGGGCCTCAGGTTCCACACCAGCCTGGGAAGTCAGGGGGCTGCGAAAAGACAGGACCCGGCTGCCGGGGTCTCCGATGGGGTGGCCTGGGCTCTGGGCGCTGGGATTAGTGGCTGAGAGACGGTGGGCTTTCCATTTGGTCAGGCCCCAACCCAGAGGCAGCCAGAGGTGGACCAAAAGGCAAGGAGAGGAGGGGAACCTGCTTGTGTTTTTGTATTTAAATTGTTTTTGGGCCCACGTAGCCCTGGGAGTCTTTAAAATCCTTTCTTCTACCTTTTTTTTTTTTTTTGAGATATGTAGCAAATAATTGTTATCTATAGTCACCCAGATATAGAATAGCACTCAAGCATTTCCTGCTCCTATCCAACTATAACTTAGTACTTACTGGTCAATCTTTCCCTATTCCTCTTTCCTCCTTCCTTCCCCAGCCTCTGGTGAGCAGCATTTCCCTCTCAACTTCTGTTAGATCAAATGTTTCTTATATTCTACTTATGAATGAGATCATGTAGTACTTGTCTTCCTATGCCTGGCTTATGTCACTTAACATAATGTTCTCCAGTTCCATGCACGTTATTGCAAATAACATTTTGTTGTTATGACAGAACAGTACTCCACTGTGTATATGTACCACATTTTCTTCATCCATTCATCAGCTGATGGACACATAGATTGTTTCCATATCTTTGCTATTGTGAAGAGTGCTTTAGTAAACATGGGAGTGCAGATGTGTCTTTGATAGATCTATTTCATTTCTTTTCCATATATACCGGGGAGTGGGATTGCTGGGCATGATAGTTATATTTTTAATTTTCTGAGGAGCCTTCATACTGTTTCCATAGTAGTTGAACTAATTTACATACCCACCAACAATGTACAAGGGTTATTTGCTCACTCTTGTTATCTTTTATCTTTTTTGATAACAGGCATTCTTACAGGAGTGAGGTGACATCTCATTTGGGTTTGAATTGCATTTCCTGATGATTAGTGATCAGTATTTTTCCATACACCATTGGCCATTTATATGTCCTCTTTTGAGAAATGTTGATTTAAATCTCTTACCTACTTTTTAATTGAGTTAGTTTGTTGTTGTTGTTATTTAGTTTCTTGAGTTCCTTATATATTCTGGCTATTAACCTTTTGTCAGAGTAACAGTTTAAAAATGTTTTCTCCTATTCTTTAGGTTCTCCCATTCTCTCTTCTTTCTGATATTATTTTCTTTGCCATGAAAAGGAAGTAATATCCCAAGGATATAAAACCCCAAGGATATATCTACAAGGAAATAAAATCCCGGTTTGATATAATCCCATTTGTCATCTTTTTCTTTCATTTCTGTACTTTAGAGGTTTTATCCAAAATATCCTTGCTCATTCTAGTGTCTTGAAGTGTTTCTTTTGTGTTTTATTCTAGTAGTTTCATAGTTTCAGCTCTTATGTTTAAGCCTTGAATCCATCTGGGGTTGATTTTTGTAAGTGGTGAGAGATAGGTGTCTAGTTTTCTTCTTCTGCTTGTGGATACCCAATTTCCATCACTGTTTATTGAAAACATTGTTCTTTCTCTGCTGTATATTAACAACTTTGTGGAAAATCAGTTCACCTTAGATGTATGATTTTACTTCCAGGTTCTATTCTGTCACATTAGTCTATGTGTCTTTTTATGCCAGTATCGTGCTGTTTTGATTAGTACAGCCTTATGGTAGTTTTTGAAGTCAGATAAGGTTATGTCTCAGTTTGTTTTATTTTTTGTTTCTTTTGTTTTTGTTTTTGCTCAATATCTCTTTAGCTGTTTGATGTTTTTCATATAAGTCTAAGGTTTTTTTCTAGTTTTGTAAAGAATATCATTATTATTTCTATACAGATTGCATTGAATCTGCAGATCACTTGAAATACTATGAACATTTTAACAATATTGATTCTTCCAATCCATGAACATGGATATCTTTCCTTTTTTGGTGTCCTTTTCAATTTCTCTTATCAGTGTTTAATATATATTTTCCCTCATAGGGAGTTTTCACCTCTTAGGTTGAATTTTTCCTAGGTATTTAACAAATGATTTTGTAGCTATTGAAAATGAGATTTTTTTAAATTTCTAGTTTCCTTGTATTTTAACTATTGGAAAATCTTTCAAAGTCTAAGAAGCCATTTTAAATTCTACTGTATCATACCAGTTTCACTCTTTCCACTAACAACTGGTTTTATCAGTTAGCCAAAACAAACTTTTAAGAGCAGGTGCTATGGGTTAGAAGGAAAGAGCAAGACACAACAGAAAGAATAGCAAAAGTGTCTTTGGTAACAAAACTTCCCTTGTTGATCAATAACTATCCTCTTCTCAACTGGGGCTTGGCTATAGCCAGCTTTTGGTAAGAATCCTTCGAAGTCTGCTTAGTGACACCTTCCTCACTGATATTTGATCAAATGATCAAATTCTTCATTTCTTACTCTTTGTATCTAAGTCCTTGCCGTGCATTAAATGCATCCTATAAATCCAATTTTGTAATCAATCCATTACCTTTAATAGTCCTTTCAGTGATTTTCCATCTACTGACTCAGTCTGGCTATAAATCCCTACCTATCTTTGCTGTATTTAGAATTTAGTTCAATAGTTTTGAATAAAATATGTCATGCCATCTTAACATATGTCAGAAAAACTTTTTCTAAGCAATGAATATATGAGTCATTTCTGACTTGGAGAAATCATTGAACTTCTCCAAATTTAACTGTCAGTCCTTAAAGCAAAGAGGGCGGCCTCATTACTTCTCAAGTTTCTTCATGAGCCATAGCCCTGAGGAGCTTACAAGAAATACAATTTTGTTTGAAGCTTCATGTCTTTCCTTAACAATTTCAGCAAATTTTGCGTCTTTTTATTTATGATGTTTTAAGAATTTCTTTACTGTAAAAGTAAGGCTTTATTTAAATGATTAAGTATGCTATAGAGTAAACAAATTCACCATGTTTATGGTTTTGTTTATTTTGGTCTTAGAAAGCTCTCTGACACACTGTTACCTATCACAATTTGAAAATAAACATATGATACATGCCATGTAGTTGTAAAAAATGGAATAAAACTGCTACACCAACTCTCTTTTAAAAATGATAGTTGCTCTCAATTACATAAGCAATATGTGATATATACTTCTTGTAAAAACTCAAATAATATAGAAATAAATATATAAAATTAATATTAATTGCTTCTTACTCACCTCCTAGAGATAACCATTGTAAACAATTAAGCAAATATTACATCATATACCTATATTTCTATGTCTATGTCTATGCCTATCTATATTTATATGCAGTGGATTGAACATTGCTTGCTAATACAGAGCATTTTGAATTTAAAAAATCTTTCTAAAGGAAAAGTCTGCTATGATAAAATGCCTTTCTACAATCTAGACTGAAGACTCGCTCTGGATTTCAACAACTTTTATATGTAAAATGTCAACATTTAGCAGTAATAAGCAAATGAATTTAGGGAGCAGGTAAATATAAACTCTAATAGAACCTATATGCTAATTTCTATGTATGGTGTGGCATCTAAATTTGAACATATAAATATTGCAATCTTTCTTATTTGAATTAATTTGAAATGAAAAATTCAAATGGGTATTTTCAAAATGAGCTTTTAATTGCTTTTGTAGTCTCACCTTGCTCTTGATCATAACAAATCCATTATTAAAGTAGCAAAGATTACTAGGTCAGAACTTGGAGACCAGCCTTAAAACTTCTATGAAATTCTATCCTAGGGTTTTCTCTTTCCATCTTTCATTAAGACTATATTTAAAAATATTTATGAAGACTTAAAAAATTGGCTACATTGCCTGGAAAATCTGGATCTCAGAGAAATCAGACAGCAGAGAAGGAGCCAAGCAGCTTGGCAAAAAGTAATTTACATGAACAGGGGCCTTTGTTGGTGTAAATAATGGTTTTGCCTGACTAGACTTAGACTCAGATTTATTCTGGCCTTTTTATTGTTCCTTAAATCTGGCAAAACAAACATTTCCTTTAACTATAACTTAAATCGTATTGAGCAAGTCATTTTTATTTGAGGTCACAAATATTAGTATAGTCATAAGAGGTTTTTGAAGATTTATTATGTTTTTATAACTCTTAAGGGAATGTCTCTTGGGTCAGTTCATTCATTCATATGTCATTAGACTGAAGAAGTTTTTTAGGAGATCTGCAATGCTTGGAAATATTTCAAGAAAAAATTGTAATCTTTTTAATATAAAGTAAAGAATGTTAAATGTAGAAAATTTAGTTATGTATATAAACAGGTAAAAAGTAAAATCAGCCGTAATGCTACTGTTCAGCAACAGTTATTTTGGTGAAGTTCTGTTGGTTACCAATCTAATGGTTATTCCATTTTTCTCTTACAAAACAAACCATATTTTAAATGCCAATATTCCCAGCCTCAAGGGATGAATCATGATTAGTTTAAAATAAGCATGAGTGACTTTCGACCAGGAGACCTAGCCAGAGACCTAACCAGTGAGAACCCCTGGGCATGCCCACCAGCCTCCAGCTTGGCCATGTGCACATGCAGAGCAGGTGAGGGCTGAGTGCACCCTGCTCAGTCCAGCTCGCTTCACCCACTTTCGACCAGCAGATCTAGTCAGAGACCTAGCCGCAACTTGGATCCACACTACAAAGGCACAGTGCAGCATAAAGGCCATTGTCCTGAGCTGCAGAAGTGAACAACAGAGAGAGGGCCTCTCTCAGGCTCTCTGATGAAAACTGAAGCCAACTGGAAAAAGTGAAGAGAATCTCTGCAATAAAGGCACACCAGAACACCGTGCTTGGTAAGTTGGAGGAATTATTACCTCTCATCGGAACCTGTACTATCTTTAGGGGAAAGGCAGCTGGAACCTGCAGTAGAAGCTGGCAGAATTCAACCCTGCAGGATGACAGGGAGCTCAACTTGGGACTTGCAGCCAGGAATATGCCAGAATCTCACAAGTCTGTGACTGGCTTACTGTGACTTATTGACTTATAACTGCACACTGCTGCCCATGTTGTCTATTGTGATAGCAGAGACATACCCTGAAGGAGGCCCTTCATTTTTACCTTTTACTTGTTATTTTCAAAATTATCACTAATTTTTTGCTCTTATTTTTAATTTGTTTTTCTTTGCTACTCTTTAAAAATTTTTATTTTTCTCTTTTCTCTTTCTTTTCTCTCTTCTTTCTCTCTCTCTCTGCCTCACTCCCTTGCTGTCTCACATTGCTCTTCATCTCCCTTTGTGTTCCTGTTCTGGCCATAATTCATATTTGTTCTTTATCTTTCTTTTCTTCTCTTTCCTTCTCTTGCCTGTGCCCTCTGGCCTCACTGCTAACCTTCCCCTATCTTTCTATTTACCTACTCCTCCCTCCCCAACTCCTTTTAACTCCCCATCCCAAAGGGTAAAGTTGCTATATTGAAGCGTTTATTCACTATAAACTTATGTTGGGTTGGTCCTTGATTTTGATTTAATTTACACAGTTAAAGGTGATAGATTAATAACTACCTCAAATTGTCATTTTCTAAGAGGTACTTGATGCTATGGTGTAGCTGATTATATCACTTGGGCTAAGGTGTTGTGATTGATCTAATCGGTTGTTCTTCCTGGTATAATGAAAATGAGCCTCAGAGCCATTAATGACTCAAAACCTAAAGACCAGCTATATCTGGAAGACAGCTCTGAGAAGCAATCATTCCATAAGTGTTCTAAATAAATCAATAATGATATTTACAATAAGCAACATCAAAGTATCAACCCAGGAATTAAATGAAGGACAGTACCAAAAAAATAAAAATGAGAAGGCATTTAAGTAAGGCACAAACTCAGACCTCCACCCCACAAAAGGCAAATTCTAGGGGAAATGAAGTGGAAAAGTCTGATAATCAACCATCTGAACACCCTGAACTGATAGGACAGGAAGTAACAAAACAGATGAATGAGGCTTTAGAAAAATTCAAAGCAGAAATAATTTCCCAGATAACTACAGAGATAGTGAGCAGAGTGAAAGACATGATTAGAGACTCTAGAACAGAAACAGAAAAAAAATAGATGAGCTCAGAATCATGCAGGAAGCCATGAATGGCCAGCATACGAAAGAAATGGAAACAATGATCATACAACATAAGAAAGAAATGGAATTTATGAATCAGATTCAAACAGATATTCAGGAGATTAAAAACTCCATTAAAAGCATGCAGAGCAGATTAAGGGAATCTGAAGATAGAATATCAGATACAGAAGACAGGATTGTGGTTAAGGACCATGAAAATAGAGATCTCTTCAAAATAGTAAGGGACCATGAGAAATCAATCCAGCAGCTGCTAGATGATTCAAAGAACAACAACATAAGACTGATAGGAGTCCATGAAAAAACAGGAGAAAGTACAATTGACATAAAAAACTGTTCAAAGAAGTAATAGTAGAAAACTTCCTAGACAAAGGTGGAGAATTGGACATGCAGATAAGTGAGGCATACAGAACTCCAACCAGACATGATCAAAAAAAAAAAAATCTAGACCTAGACATATAATAGTCAAGATCCCAGAAACTCAACAGAAGAACAAAATCCTACAGGCAGTTAGAGAAAAGAAACAAATCACCTGCAAAGGAAAGCCCATCAGAATCATGGCAGACTTCTCAACACAAACTCTCAAATCAAGGGGAACCTGGAGTGAAGTATTTCAAGCCCTAAAAGAAAATAACTTCCAACCTAGACTCTTGTATCCTGCAAAATTATCTTTCAAAACTGATGGGGAAATTAGATACTTCCATGACAAAGAACACCTGAGAAATTTCAGGAACACCAAACTAGCACTCCAAACAATTCTAAGCAATATCCTAGAAAAAGACAGTGAAGGTCAAAACTCCGTGAGGGCCAACAGAGGGAAGCCACCAGACAAGGTAAGAAACTAAAGGGAAAGGGGGGGGGGGATAAGAAATAAAAGAGCCAACAACAGCAAAACATCATGACAAGGATGAGTCAATATCTATCAATTATAACACTTAATGTTAATGGCCTCAATTCACCAATCAAAAGAAAGAGATGGACAGAATGGATTAAGCAGCAAAATCCAGCCATATGCTGTATACAAGAAATATATCTAACTCAAAAGGAAATTCATAGACTGAAAGTAAAAGGATGGTAAACAATTCTCCACATGACAGGAACCTTGAAAAAAGCAGAAGTAGTAGCAATTTTATTTGCAGACAAAGTAGATTTCAAACCAAAACTAATTAAGAGAGACAAAGATGGTCACTATATCCTTGTGAAGAGAACAATCCAAAAGGAACAGATGACAATCCTAAATATATATGCACCAAATATGAATGCCCCCAGCTATACAAAACAAATATTAATGGACATGAAAAACCAAATAAGCACTAATACAATTGTAGTGGGGGACTTCAATACCCCATTATCACAAATAGACAGATCATCTAGACAAAAAATTAACAATGAAATTTTAGAACTGAACCAAGCTATTGAAGAAATGCACTTAATAGATATTTACAGAGTGTTCCACCCCACAAAATCAGAATACCCATTCTTTTGGGCTGCACACTGGTCATTCTCCAAAACAGACCACATGCCAGCTCATAGGACATGTCTAAGTAAATGTAAAAGAATTTAAATTACCCCCTGTATATTATCAGACCATAGTGCAATAAAATTTGAGATCAATAACATAAGAAATCACAAAACTCCCAGAAACACATGGAAATTGAATAATACCCTCCTGAACAACCAATGGGTCACAGAGGAAATTAAAGAAGAAATTAGACAGTTTCTACAAGTAAATGATAATGCCAGTACAACATTCAGGAATCTATGGGACACAATGAAAGCAGTTCTTGTGGGAAATTCATAGCAGTGAATGCCCATATTAGGAAAACAGAGAGAACTCAGATAAATTACCTAATGCAGAACCTAAAGCTCCTAGAAAAAGAAGAGCAAACCAAACCCAAAGCTTGCACAAGAGAGGAAATGATAAAGATTAGAGCAGAAATCAATGCAATGGAGACTAAGAGAAGGATATAAAAAATGAATGAATCAAAGAGTTGGTTTTTTGAAAGAATAAATAAAATTGATAAACCTTTAGCCAACTTTATCAAAAAAAGGAAAGAAAAGGCTCAAATCTATGCAATTAATATTGAAAAAAATGAAGTCACAACAGACCCAGCAGAAATCCAGAGGATCATCAATACCTCCTTTGAGAACCTGTACTCTAATAAAATGGAAAACACAGAAAAAATGGGAAACACAGAAGAAATGGACAGATTCCTAGGCACATACAAATTGTTGAAGTTAAATGAAGAAGATAAAAAAATTCTAAACACCCCAATTACAATGAGTGAAATTGAAAATGTAATAAAAAATTTAGCAACAAAGAAAACCCCAGGTCCTGATGGCTTTACTGTTGAATTCTATAAGACATTTAAAGAAGAACTATCACCATTACTCTTTAAACTCATCAAGGAAATTGTAAGGGAAGCAAGGCTTCCAAATTCATTTCTGGAAGCAAGTGTTACTTTGATTCCAAAACCAGGCAAAGACCCACCCCAAAAAGAGAACTACAGGCCACTCTCCCTAATGAACATAGATGCAAAAATCCCCAACAAGGTACTGGCAACAGAATGCAGAGGGTCATCACGAAGATCATACACCCTGACCAAGTCAGATTTATCCTGGGGATGCAAGGATGGTTCAACATTCCTATGTCAATAAATGTAATACACTGTATTAACAGAGTAAAGGACAAAAACCATAATACCATCTCAGTAGATGCAGAAAAGGCATTTGATAGAATCCAGCACCCATTCATAATAAAACACTACAGAATATTGGAACAGGAGGTCTTTATTTCAATCTGATTGAGGCTATTTATGAAAAAACCAACAGCCAACATCATACTAAATGGTCAAAAACTGAAAATTTTCATGCTAAAATCAGGAACAAGAAAAGGATGCCCACTATCACCACTCCTGTTCAATATAGTTCTGGAAACATTACCCACAGCAATTAGAAAAGAGAAATAAAATGAATAAAATGAGGAAAGGAAGAAGTTGGACTGTCATTATTTGCTGATGATATGATACTTTACATAGAAGACCCAAAAACCTTGGCGATAAGACTTCTAGACCTAATTGACAGATTGAATAAAGTAGCTGGATATAAGGTCAACACTCAATAAACAATAGCCTTCTTATACACAAATAGTAGACTCACTGAGAGATATACAGGAACCAATTTCTTTTAGAATAGCATGCAAAAAAATGAAATATCTAGGAATCAAGCTAACAATGGAAGCAAAAGACTTCTACAATGAAAACTACAAGCACTCTGAAAAAGGAGATGGAGGAGGATATAAGAAAATGGAAAGACATCCCTTTTTCCTGGGTAGGAAGAACCAATATAGTGAAAATGGCCATACTTCCAAAACTACTATATAGATTTAATCCAATGCCAATTGAAATTCCAACAATATACTTCACAGAACTAGAGAAAACAATCCAAAAATTCATTTGGAACAAGAAGAGACCCAGAATAGCAAGAGCACTTCCAGGCAACAGAGACATGGCTGGGTGTATCACAATCCCCAACCTGAAACTATTCTACAAATTTACTGTGATAAAAACAGTATGGTACTGGCAAAGAAACAGACCTGAGGATCAGTGGAATATATTAGAAGATGCAGAAACAACTCCAGACATACTCAGCCAGCTTATCTTTGACAGATGAGCCAAGCACCCTCATTGGAGGAAAGATAGCCTATTTAATAAGTGGTGTTGGAAAAACTGGATTTTAGCCCTGGCAAAGATTGAAACTAGACCCATACCTATCACCATGCACTAAACTAAGATCTAAGTGGATTAAAGATCTAAATATTAAGATAGAAATGCTAAACTTGCTGGAAGATAAGTTAGGTAGAACTCTTGAAGACATTGGCACAAGAAAAGACTTTATGAACAAAACTTCAATACTACAGGAATTAGCAGAAAGAATCAACAACTGGGATCTCATCTTATTAAAAAGCTTCTGCACTGCAAAGAAACCACCAACAGAGCTAAGAGACAACCTACAATGTGAGAAAAAAATTTTAGCAGCTGTACCTCAGACAAAAGTCTACTGTCTAGAATACATAAAGAATTGAAAAAAACCAGACCCCTCCAAATTCGAAGACCCACTCCAAAAATGGGAATCTGAAATGAATAGACATTTCTCATACAAACAATTAAAGGCAGCATATAAGCATGTGAGAAAATGCTCAACATCACTGGTCATTTGAGAGATGCAGATGAAAACAACACTGAGATTCCACCTCACCCCAGAAAGAATGGCTGCTATCAAGAAATCAATAAGACATGCTGGCGGGGGTGTGGTGAGAAAGGAACCCCTCTCCATTGTTGGTGGGAGTGCAGACTGGTGCAACCACTGTGGAAATCAGTATGGAGATACCTCAAAGAACTAGGCCTAGAGGTCCCATTTGAGCCAGAATTCCCCTGCTGGGTATCTTCCCCAAAGAATTAAAGAATCATACCACAGAGATATATGTGTACTCATGTTTATAGTGGCACAGTTTGTAATAGCTAAAGCTTGGAACCAGCCCAAGTGCCCATCAACTGGAAACTGGATAAAGAAGATGTGGTTTTTTTTATAAAATGGAGACTACTCAGCCACAAAGAACAAGAAATTAGAGACAATTATAGCTAAATCGATGTATATTGAGGCCATACTCTTAAGCAAAATAAATAGGACACACGTGTAAATACTGAATATTTTCTCTAGTGTGAGAAACTGAATATGTAAATAAGGATTAAAATGATTAAAATGAATAATTGATAATTTGAAATAGGAAAAGGTCTAAAGGTGTAAAGGTGGTGGGAGGGGAAGGGGAAAGGAAAGAAGGGAAAGGAAAATGTATGAGAAAGGAAAAAAAATTGAAATGAAATCTATGTAAATAGGGAAGGTGGAGGGGGTGAAGGGAAAACAGGTAATGGGGAAAAAAATAAGAACCAAGATACATCATGGACAGGTACAAGCACCTAATGACAAATGTAAACATATTGTATACCTAAAATGTACCATTAAAAGAATTAAAAAAATAAAAAATAAAATAAGCATGAGCAATATCCATATTCGTCTTATGTTTAAGTATATAATGCCAGTGCTATCCTACAGGATATAGTGGAAGTTTTCTGAAAGTTCTAGCAATAAGTTTTGCTGCTTTCTAATAAAAAGGATTCATTTTAAGAGCATGTCTCTTTTGGGGACATTCATCTTGTTTCTGTGTTTGAATGCAATCATATGAGCACGGAAAGCTCAGAGCTGTGGCAGCAATTTTGCAACCATAACTCAACAAACTGATGGCCAAACACTAACATGCAACATAATGGAAGATTACAAAGTACTTTGATCACTGTTAGGGTTATTAGCTTAATCTATCTCCAGATTTTTTCTAAAGTAGTAGTTAATATCTTTCTGTTTTATACATCTACTATGTATTCTTGACTAACATTAACTCATTCCACTGAAACACTTACTGTGTACAATTTTATGTGTTTTCTTTCATACGCAAATACTTTTTTAAAAAATTAGGACTTGATTAATTACAGTTTTTTATCCTACTTTTTTTCTCCCCTGAATATTTTTCCAAGTCAATGAATATTCCTTAAATATAATTTTTAAAAATTTGGTCACAATATTACATCATATTGATATAGACTTATGTTTAACCATTGTTTTATTATCACAATCTAAGTTGTTCATTTTTGAAATGTATAATAAATAATTTAATTGGAAAATTCTTACCTTTCTTTAAAATGTGATAGTCTGTACTTTTGCTTCACAAAACAGTTCCAGAAGTAGAAAGTCTGTACTTTGTGAAGTAAGGGCCTACTACATTCAGGTTGGTTGGCAGGAAAGATTTTAGTAGCTGTTTGACTTGTCTTTTCTCTTACCTAATGTACTTTCATGCCTTATGCTCCTCTCTGCAGCAATGTCCAACAGCCCAGCCTACAAACTTTCACAGCCCTCACAGTGCAGTTGCCAATTTTGTCTACAATTCAAGGCAAGATATAGGAATAATTGTGCTCTGAGGCTTGAATGTAGTCATTACAACAGGTGTTTAGAATTATAGGCTGTGGCACAGTGGCCCTGAGTGTCTTGAATAATGGTGTCACTCAAGTTTTCTTAATATATTTATTTTTGCTTCCATTTTCATTGTGCTAGAGCACTTAAAATGTAGGACTTAGAATGTTCATCCTGCTTCCCTGGGTACAAGGACACTTAGATGTGCTTTAGTTTAAGAAGACCATTCACTATTTCAAAATGAAGAAAAATGAGATTTTCACTTGTATTTTTCAAGCCAATACTTAAATCTCCAAACTATGGGTACAGAGACATCCAGAGTTTGAATTCTTGGTTTGCTTTTATTTGTGATGATTGATGCTTCCTGTATATATTTACCTGATTAAAATAATCACCAGGAAGGAACAATAGGTTCTCCTGATAAATATAGATGTGTAGAAATGTTTACATACATGTGAGTGAATACAAAAGGTCATTGTGGGTTCAAGTACCAGATGGATTCTATATAAAACCATAACCTTCAGGGGATTTATTTTGTAACAATGCAATTACCCAAGGTGTAGTGACACATTCTCATTTTGTTGCTAGAACTTCAGTTTTCATAGAATTTGTTGTAGTCTCTGGTGCATTATTCAGTACATGTGATGGCATTATCTGTGAAACTGGTCACAATGCTATGACTACTATTTTGCATTATTACACACTTTGTGTGAAAGTGGAATAAATTTAAATAATATTACAGTATTTAATGACCTATGTTGATGACATTTGTGGTTGGCTTGCAGAAAAATCTGTATTCTGCAAAAATCCATGCCTTCTCTACTATATTCTTGTTGCTAATCTTAGGGGATTAGTTTGTTTTCTTTACTCAGAATGGAGAAGCAGAGTTACATGGAGAAGTTAGCAAACTAGAAATCAGAGAGGTTGTTTTTAGTTATATTCTGTCACTAGTTGTGCTTTGGCCCAACTCACTTCATCACTCTTTTTTATGTGATGGAGTAGTTTTCTGGGTGATCCCCAGGGAACTTGAATAACCAGGACTTGAGGAGTGTGCAATCAAGTTGAGTACTGTCCCTGGGTGATGTGGTGCTAAAGTGCTGGTGAAGTCAGGGAGGGTCAGAGCCAGGGCTATGTCTGCCACCATTATCAGATGGTCATGCCTATGAAACCAAGAACAATCTAAATAAATAAATAAATAAATAAATAAATAAATAAACAAACAAATACATACATACATAAAACAAGTTTCTGCCAGCTCAGAAAGCCCACATCTATTACCTGTTTAAGTGCCGTAACAAATCCAGGCTGGGGATTCTTTTTGTATGTGGAGCTATCTATATATATGTGAAGCTATATTTTTATATGCAAGCCAGTTTACTTCTTTTCTTGTCATATAATATCCCTGTGGATCTACATTGTAACATCACCTGGGTTGGAAGAGAAATTAAAGAATTCATATTATGTTACTCCTTTCTGCAGCAGTGCACACATTGCAGGTATTAGAAGAAAATAAAATAACTAGAACCCAAAGCTTGTACAAGGGAGGAAATTTTTAAGATCAAAGAAGAAATTAATGCAATGGAGACTAAGAGAATAATACAAAGAAAATCAATGAATCGATGAGTAGTTCTTTGAAAGAATAAGTACAATTGACAAACGCTTAGCCAATCTTATCCAAAAAAAGGAAAGAAAAGGCTCAAATTCATGCAATTATGAATGAAAGGGTGAAATTACAATAGATCCAGCAGAAATACAGAAGATCATCAATACCTACTTTGCACTCCAATAAGATGGAAAACACAAAAGAAATGGACAGATTCCTAGAGACATATAAATTACCAAAGTTAAACCAAGAAGATTTAAAAATTTGAAACAATCCAATATCAATCAATAAAATTGAAAATGTAATTAAAAACTTACCAACAAGGAAAAGCCCATGTCCTGATGGCTGTACTGCTAAATTCCACAAGAAATTTAGGGAAAAGCTAATCCCAATACTTCTCAAACTCTTTAGTGAAATTGAAATGGAAGCAATACTTCCAAATTCATTCCTGGTAGCAAGCATTACCTTGATTCTGAAAGCAGAGAAAGACCCAACCACAAAAGAGAACTACCAGCCAATTTTCCTAATGAACATAGATGCAAAAACCCTCAATAAGATACTGGAAAACAGAATATAGAGGATCATCAAGGAGACCATACACCTTGACCAAGTTGGATCCATCCCAAGGAGGCAAGCATGGTTCAACATAGGTAAATCAATAAAAATAATACACTATATTAACACAGTCAAAGACAAAAACCATATGATCATCTCAATAGATGCAGAGAAAGCATTTGACAAAATCCAACACTAATTCAAGATAAAAATAGTACAGAAAACTGGAATAGATGGACTTTATCTCAACCTGATAAAATCCATCTATAAAAAACCAACAGCCAACATAATAGTAAACATTCAAAAACTGAAATCTTTCACACTAAAATCAGGAACAAGACAAGGATGTCCACTATCACTATAACTCCAGTTCAATATAGTTCCAGAAACATTAGTGACAGCAATTAGACAAGAAAAAGAAATGGAAGGAATAAAGATAGGAAAGGAAGAAGTTAAACTGTCATTTTTTGCAGATGACATGATACTTTATGTAAAGGACCCCAAAAACTTTGCCAAAAGACTTCTATACTTAATAACCAGATTCAGTAGAGTAGCTAGATACAAGGTCAACACTCAAAAATCAGTAGCCTTCTTGTACACAAACAACAGTCTCATTGAGAGAGAAATTGGGGAAACAATTCCTTTTACAATAGCATCCAAAAAATTGAAATATCCAGGAATCAATCTAATGAAAGAAGAAAAAGATCTCTACTATGACAACTATAACACTCTGAAAAGAGATATCAAAGAGGATATCAGAAAATGGAAGTACATGCCTTGCTTCTGGGTAGGAAGAACCAATATAAGCAAAGTGGCCATACTTCCAAAACTGCTATATAGATTCAATGCAATCTTGAATGAAATCCCAAGAGCGTGTTTCACAGAACTAGAGAAAACAATCCAAAAATTCATTTGGAACCAGAAGAAACCTAGAATAGCAAAAGCAATTCTAGGCAACAGAGACATGACGGGGGTCTCACAAGCCCCAACTTGAAACTATACTACAAAGCCACTGTGATAAAACAGCATGGTACTGGCAAAGAAACAGACCTGACGACCAGTGGAACAGATTAGACAATGCAGAAACAACTCCAGACACATTCAGCCACTTCATCTTTGACAAAGGAGCCAAAGACCTTCACTGGAGGAAAGATAACCTCTTTATTCTTTTTATTTTATTTTTTACAGATATATCATGTTTTATTTATCTCATTCATCAGCTGATGGATTTTTGTTGTTGTTGTTAAATTCTTTTATTGGTACATTTTAGGTATACAACACAATTACATTTCTCACTGGGAATTGTACCTTTACATAATGCATCTTGGTTCTTATTTTTTCCCCATTCCTAGCCCTCCCTTCATGCCCTCCACCCTTCCCTATTTACAAAGACTTTATTTCCATTTTGTCCATTTCTCAGCATTTTTCCTTTCCCTTCTTTCCTTTCCCCTGCCCCTCCCACTACCCCTACCCCTTTGGACCTTTTCTTCCTATTTTGCATTATCGATTATTCATTCTAATCATTGGTACATTTTAGGTATACAATATAATGACATTCATCATTGGAAATTTGCACCTTTACATAATCTCTCTTGGTTCTTATTTTTCACCCTTGCCCAGCCCTCCATTCAACCCCTCTATTCCTCCCTATTTACCAAGATTTTGTTCCTATTTTTCCATTTTCTCATATTAATCCCATTCCCTTCTATCCTTTCCCCTAGCCCTCCCACTTCCTTCCCCTTTGCCCCTTCTCTTCCTATTTCACATTACCTATTATACATTTTAGCCCTTATTTATACTTTGTTTCTCACATCAGAGAAACTATTCAGTATTTATATATGTGTGACCTATTTATTTCACTTAAGAGTTTCGCCTCAATGTGCATCCATTTAGCTATAAATATCTCTAATTTCTCATTTTTTATGGCTGAGTAGTACTCCATTTTACTAAAAAAACCCCACATTTTCTTTATCCAGTCTCCAGTTGATGGGCATTTCAGCTGTTTTCAAGTTTTAGCTATCACAAACTGTGCTGCTATGAACATGGGTGCACATATATCATTGTGGTATGATTCTTTTAATTCTTTGGGGAAGATTCCCAGCAGTGGAATAGTGGGGTCAAATGGGACTTCCAGTCCTAGTTCTTTGAGGTATCTCCATACTGATTTTCACAGTGGTTGCACCAATCTACACTGCCACCAGCAGTGGAGCAATAGTGTCTTTAATAAATGGTGCTGGAAAAACTGGGTTTCAACTTGCCAAAGATTAAAATTAGACCTATATCTTTGACCATGCATTAAACTAAAATCAAAATGAATCAAAGATCTAAATATTAAAACAGAAACACTAAATCTTCTCAAAGATAAGTTAGGTAGAATTCTTGAAGACACTGGAGCAGGAAAAGGCTTTATGAACCAAACTTCCATCACACACGAATTAGCACAAAGAATCAACACCTGGGATCTCATCTTATTAAAAGCTTCTACACAGCAAGAGAAACCACCAACAGAGTGAAAGGACAACCTTCAATGTGGGAAAAAATTCCCCAGTTGTTCCTCAGAAAAAGATCTACTATCTAGAATATATAAAGAACTTTAAAAAATCAGACCCCTAAATTTATAAACCCAGTTCAAAAATGGGCTTCTGAAGTGAATAGACATTTCTCAGATGAAGAATTAGAAGCAGCAAATAAACTTATTAAAAAATGTTCAACATCACTGATCATTCAAGAGATGCAAATGAAAGCAATGCTGAGATTCCACCTCACCCCAGAAGGAATGGCCGCTATCAAGAAATCAAAAGGTAGCAAATCCTGGCAGGGCTGTGCAGAGAAAGGAACCCTTCTCTACTATTGGTGGGAGTGCAGACTGGTGCAGCCACTGTGTAAATCAGTAAGGAGATTCCTCAAAGGGCTAGGATTAGAAGTCCCATTTGACCCAGCTATTCCTCTGCTGGGTATCTTTCCAAAGGAATTAAAGGCATCATACCACAAAGATATATGCTCATCCATGTTTATAGCAGCAGAGTTTGTAATAGCTAAATCTTGGAAACTGCCCAAGTGCCCAGGAGCTGATGAATGGATAAAGAAAATATGATTTTTAAAAAACAAAATGGAGTACTACTGAGTCATAAAGAATGAAAAACTGGAGACATTTATAGCTAAATGGATGGACATACATTGAGGCCATCCTCTTAAATGAAAAAAATAGGACACACATATATAAATTTCCAAATACTTTCTCTGGTGTGAGAAACTGAAAGTGTAAATGAAGACCAAAATGTATAATAGATAATGTGAAATAGGAAGAAAAGATCCAAAGCGGAAGGGAAAATAGGGAGGGGGTGGTGGAAAGGAAAGAAGGGAAGGAAAAATATAAGAAAAGAAGGAATAAATGGAAACAAGAGTTTTTGTAAATAGGGAGGGGTAAAAGAATGGAAGGGAAGGGAGTGGAATGGAGAAAAAAGAAGTAAAATACATCATGTATAGGTACAAATTCCCAATGATGAATGTCATCATACTGTATACCTAAAATGTACCAATAAACTTAATGGAAAAAAAAAAACAACTAGAGCCTCTGGAAGTTAAACAATTATATTTTATATTGGTAGAGACACAGTAAAAATGCCTTGAAAATACCCCAAGAAAAATGAATTAAAAAACAATGTGTGTACTCTCGCCGTTTGGGAGTGCAGAGGGATGCAAGATGAGATCCAGGTAATTTGCTTCTAGCTTATTGTTAGGCAGGACAATGTGACCATTGTGCCTCAATAAGTGGAAAATCTTCCTCATTTCAGTACCACATTTCATGTATAATATAGATTTCAAAAAAAATGAACACAGCACAGTTCAAATCTCAGATAAAAATCAAGCTCCCTGATGGACAGAGCATCGTCCTGTGGCCAGCACTGGGGAAAGCAGAGGCACTGGCTTTTTGAAGTAGGTCCTCTTATCATCTCTGCTGCACATAGTAGGGTGCTGATGCCTAGGGAGACAGAACAGGCTGCCTAGAGATGGGATGCTGAGGAATCGTCAAAATGAGATTAAAAATCCAGAGTAAATATGCTGTAGACCTTTAATCCTTAATATTTGTAAGATACTGATACAATGCTTGCATTCCAGATAACCTATACCTGCAGTGGCATTTCTAGCACTTTTCATCCCCTTTGGCCTTCCTTAGCTTCCCTTCATTGCATCACTTTATACTTGATATTATTATATATATGACATATTTGTATTGCCACATTATTATATATTTACCATTAATTTACCATGTTCCTATCTTTTTGTCCATTTTTTAACCCCTGCAGATTGTCAGGCCATCAAGTTTCCAACACTTACTTGTTGAAAACACATGCAAATAGTGACTTGTTAAAATGAGTGTTGCAATAGCTTTTTCTCTATACTTTTTTTTGGCTATTATATGTATCAATTTTAGCTGTTGAAATTACTTTTTAAACTTATGAACCTCAATTTTAATGATAGTAAAAGATGAGACCGACACTGAGAGAACACATGTCAGATAAAATATGTGCAAAAAAAAATAGAGGATCTGAGGAACATGATAGAATCCTAACATAGGAAACAAATGGAATCCATAAAACAGATGCAAACAGAATTCCAAGAGATTAAAAACACCATCGAAAGTCTGTGCAGCAGAATGAAACAATGTGAGGATAGAATTTCACATATAGAAGATAAGATTGCAATCAGTGACCAGGAAAAGAAAAATTGCTTTAAAATTGTAAGGGAACATGAGAAATCAATCCAGCAGCGGCTAGACGATGCAAAGAAGAATAACATATGACTGATTGGAGTCAATGAAGAAACAGGACAGAGTGCAGATGACATAAAAAAAACTGTTCACAGAAGTGATGGCAGAAAACTTCCCAAGGAGGGGAAAAGAACTTGACATACAGATAAGTGAGGCATATAGGACTCCAGCTAGCCTTAATCAAAAATAAATCTACACATAGGCATATAATAGTTAGGATTCCAGAAATCCAACAGAAGAACAAAATTCTACAAGCAGTGAGAGAAAAGAAACAAATCACATACAAAGGAAAGCCCATCAGAATCACAGCAGACTTCTCAAGGCAAACCCTCAAGACAAGAAGAGCTTGGAGTGATGTATTTCAAGCCCTAAAGGAAAACAGCCTTCAGCCCAGATTGATGTACCCTGCAAAACTATCTTTCAAAATTGGTGGAGAAATAAGATACTTTCATGATAAGGAGCACCTCAGGAACTTCATGAATACCAAATCGGCACTCCAAAAAATTTTAGACAATACCCTAGGAAAAGACAATGAGGATCACAACCCCAGGAAGCCCAGCAGAATGAATCCATTGGGTGTGACAAATTAAACACAAAGAGGGAGAATCTAACAAAAAGAAAAAGTCATGACAAGGCTTTTAAAACTTTTAACTTCATCTCTCTAATGAGTGTATAATTCAATCTTGTTATTGTACTGATTAGTATTTTTCTGATTCTAGAGTTGCACACCATTCCTTGTGCTATACTGGCTATTTATCATCTTCTTGCATCTACATTTTAATTGGTTTGCCTATTAATGAGCTCTAAGAATTCTTTATATATTCTGGTCATAGGTTATATGTATTGTAAATATGGTCCATTTAAGGACTACTTTTCATTTTAATGATGTCATTTAAAGTTCTAAATTTTGATGAAATCTCATTTATCAATTTTTTTTCTTTTATACATCATGTTTTTTGTATCCTAGGTAGTTCTTGCCTACCCTGAATTCATAAACATTTTCCCTTATAATTTCTTCTTAAAGTTTTATACTTTTAGGATTTCATATTTAGGTTCATAGAGTCCTTCAAGATATTTTCATGTATGGAAATAAAGGGTTGAGGTTAATTTTTTATATACAGATACCAGGTGCCATTTGCTAGTGCCATTTGCTGAAAACACTGTCTCTTCTTCAGCTCTTCAATTGAGTTTACATTCTATAAAATGCTAATGTTAAATAATCTTTCAAAACTCAGTGGACCATATATGTGTGCTTCTATTTCTAGATTCTCTGTTTTATTCCAATGATCTATATGTCTTTCCTTACACCAACACTGTCTTGATTACTGTAGCTTTAGAAGAAGTCTTAAAATTAGGTACTAAACATCTTCTAACACCGTTTTTGTTTTTGTTTTTAACTTTTTAAGATCCTTTGTACTCCTACATAACTTTTAAATTTCAATATCCAATTCTTCATTTATAGCAAGTATACACAGATCTGAATTTTTATATATACCTTGTGTTTTCTAATCCTGCTAAATTCAAATACAAGTTCTAGGGGCTCCTGGAGATTTCTTAGTATTTTCTCTGCAGATGATCATTTCATCTACATATAAAGATTTTGCTTCTGCCATGCCAATCCTATCCTAGTTGTGTCATTTTATTGCCAGACTATTTTGGTGGGGCCTAGGTTTCAAAGTTTAATGGAGAGATAAAGAATAAGCATATCTGCCCTTGTTCCCCACCTTAAGGAGAAAGCATTGTATCTTCTCCATTTATATAAGGCATTCTCACTGGAAGTATGGAGTACATGTCTTTAATCTGTTGAGAAGTTTCTGTTCTACTTCTAGTCTCCTGATAGCTTTTACCATGAACAGCTATAGAATTTAGTCCAATACTTTTTCTCCAACTAGTGACAGGATCATGTGGCTTTTTCCTTTCCTCTGTTAAAATGATGACTTTTGGGGGTGGATCTTCCAATGCTGAACCAACATTGACATCCCTATAACAAAACCACTTTCTACATCCTGCCAGATCTGACTTCCAATAGTTTGTTTTGTTAAACAAATTTCTATCTATGTTCATACTTTTTTCTTCTATTATCTTCATCCAATTTTAGGATTAGCACAATGTTGATTTCCTAAAATGAGGGGGGAAGTGTTCCTTTTTTTTCTGCTTTAATTGTTTGATATTATTTATCAGTTAAAATGTTTATGAGCCTGCTGTTGTCATCTAGGTAGGTTTTCAAGCTAGGAATATACTTTCTTTAATAGGTGCTATTCAAATTTTATATTTCCTCCAGAGTTAGTTTCATTAATTTGTCTTCCAAGGTACTTCTTAGAAGTTGTCAAATTTATTTTAAAAAAGATTTTTGTAATATGCTTTCTATATCCTTTTAAATTCTGTAAAATCTGTGGTAATGTCTCCTAGATCTTAATATTGTAATTTAAAAATGTATAACTGCTATTGTGTAACAGGAAGAAAAGGTCTAAAAGAGCGGGCGAATTGGGAGGGGTAGGGGAAGGGAAAAAAGGGAAAGGAAAAAATATGAGAAGAGGAAAAAAATGGATACAAGGTCTTTGCAAATAGGGAAGGGTGGAGGGGGTGAAGGGAGAGCAAGGGAAGGGAAAAAAAATAAGAACCCAGATAGTCATGTAAAGGTGCAAGATCCCAATGATGAATGTAACTGTATTTTATACCTAAAATGTACCAATAAACTTAATGGGAAAAAATATGTGTAAAACAGAGATTAGAAATTTTTTCTTTAAGTGAGAGCTAAAAAACTCACATTAGTTCAAAATGTTTCATGGAACAGCAAGAAAATAGGTAAATTATTGTACTTTGGACAGGGACACACAAGGTCACTTTACCAAAAAATGCTTTGTAGAACTTTCATCAGAGAATTGTTTTATCATTTTGAAGTTTGAAATGTTATACTATACCTTCTCTGTTCCACTTTAGAAATAACTATTTTACATTTTCCATTCAGCAAAGATATTTGCTTTAAAACTTTAATTTATGTTGCTTGAAACATTTTTTTAAATGGTTTGTTCTATAGCATCTGGACTCTTCAACATGATGAAACCAAAGGTATCTATTTGTTTTCAATGGTACTGGAATTAGCATGAGGTACAATATAAATTCAAGAATAGTAAGTTTTTTCATTGACTGTTGTCTCCCTGGCCTTGAACGTTTAAACCAATTAATTCATGCACCCTCAAGTCCTCTGGGAAATGAAATGTGCTCTGTTTGCAGCAGTTGTGCTAGATGCCCCTCTGTTCTTTCTATTACTCCACTGTCCCTCCCAACTATTCTCCTTCACACCACTAAAGTCAGTCCTGTGACCCTTTCACTTTGGCATCCTTTCCTGGTTCCGTGCTCCACCTGTGATTCTAAAGACTGGCTTAAAGGAATCTGGATTTTGGGTGATTCTGCAGACTTGGTTCCTGTTCACCCTCAGGTTCTTTCATGAATTGGTTCTTCTGAGGACAATACTTTGTCTCCTTTAGTTTCAGTTCCAAGATTCAACTTGCCATTAGCAGCAAAGCAGGGCCCACTCAATTCCTCCCTGAGAAACATTAGACAATTATTAAACTGGTAGGTTTGTTTGCATTTTACTTCAAGTATACAACTATGTATCTATCTGAAAAAAGACAGGGATTAGCCTTCCAGATATGAAAAAATTTCAAGCATAAAATGGGCGATGCTTCTAAAATGTAATATCTTTGATCTTTATAAGTAGAAAATGGCCCTGAAGGTAGAAAATGTGGGATTTTCTAATCTTCTGACATAGTCAGGATGGTTTACTGCATGACCAAGCAGGCATATACACTTACAGCATTGAACTCATCAGAGAAGGTACTCGATGTTTCCAAGAGATGGTGGATGTGTTCAGACCATATTTACAAAGTTCAGCTATTTATTACACAGTCCTTGAGGATTTTTTCTGCTTAAGTTCAGGGATAATGAGCAGGCAAACTTAGGCTAATACTCACTTTATACATGCAAGTCTGCCTATTTGGGTGCCAGGCAGGCAGGGCTTGGGTGCTGGCTGTTTATAGGTATTTTCTGGGGAAGGTACCTACTTTTGAGAGAAGGGATTAAGGCTCATGGGGAAGGTATAGCTCATCCTGCTAGAACCAGGAAGCCACCAGTCTCGTAGAGAGGTAAGATAGGGTTTATTCCCTGCTTCTGACAGTATAAAATCTCAGTTGACCTCCCTGGGGACCCCAGAGTCTCAGGGTTATTTTCAGACAATGCTGAGTGTTGTATCACAGTGATTGAATTGAAGTCTTAGTAACAATGCTTTTTAGGCTCATCAGCAAAGTGCTTTGAAATATAAATGATTGTACAACAGAGTTTTATTGTTTTATTTTAGTTCTACACTTTCTATTGTTCTCTTTACTGGATATAGAAATCAGGACATGGAGATCCCTGTGCAAGTTTGGTTCAAACTATTCTTCAAAGTAAGAGCATATATAAATGAGAAGATGGTTAGTGGGATATCAATGTCCTATGCCATTGTTGCAATAGTGAATGGAACAATTGGGCCACAAGTTGTAAAGTGCATGAAAGATGACTGTAGCATAGAATTTTGGATGTATATTTATTTTCTCTGACCAAGCATAACACATTCTAATCAATCATCACACACAAAGAATAGTTCTCAGAATTTTTTGATTGTAATAATGTCAAAGTAACTTCCATTATCTTAGCCTAAAAGGGAGAATTTTTGTCATGAAGTCAAATGAACAGCCTTAAAGACAGGACTTCCTGGAAAATGGGAATTTAGGACTGAACATCACGTGGACTGTCTATCTTTGTATCTCTTCACTACTCATTGTGTTTTATATTCATTTCTTCAATAGCCACTTCTACACAATAATACACATCTGTCTGCAGATTCAGGGAGTATATCATCCCAGATTTTTTACCATGGTAAAAGAAAAATCTCTCTTTTTTTGCTTCAATTGTTAAAATTTCAGAGAGGGATTCTTATTGATCCTGCTAGTTTTGTGCTCATGCAGCGAGAGCAGTAGAGAAGTATGAAGGTGGTAGAAACCCTAGAGGAAGTAGTTGGAGTAGGGTGTGGAGGGGTGAGGATAAGATACAGTGGGTTTTCTCAAGGTAAAAATGAGAAGTGCCTGGCAAAGAAAATCTTAACTATCCATTGTGTCAGGTATTTATCAAGCATTTAATTTTTAAATCTAGCTGCAATGACAATGTTGTTTAGTATACCAAGCCCATAAGCAAAGTAGAAAACCTGAGAAGGGAGTTTCCAAAGCTTAGTCTTTCTTTCCATTGAGAGGCTCTTATTTTACATCAATACCACTTTAGGGGTTAATATTTTCTGCATAATTTTATTTTTCTAATTTTGTCTATCTGCTGGATAGTCACTACTTTAATTATCTTTCCTGGGAATTAATTTAAATGTCCATGAGCTCAATTAAAGCTTCTTTTAAAAAGGCTTTGAAACAAACTTCTGAAGGACCCTAGTTAGCAAGACAGACTCCATATTGCTGTTTGACCCACCTGTCTGCCCTTTAGATGAACTCAGAAGGAGGAAGCTTAGAAACCTCCTCCCCTTAAAAAGTCTCTTTAGAAACTAGAATTAATCAACTATTGTTTTACAAATGGTCTAATGGCAGGATGTCCTGCTTCTGTACCTTTTTCTTGCTTTGCTAGTTCTATCCCATAAGGGGGCCTAGAAACTGTTGGCCTCAAAGGTGTATAAAACATGTTAATCTCCCACCAGTCGGGGCTCGAGTCCGGTGCTTGGCTGGGGTCCTGGCTGGTAATAAACTCCTGTGTGGATTTAATATTGGTCTCTGGTTGGTTCTTTCTCACTGGGTACAACACTTCAATCATATTTTTACATGAAGACAATTTTCCCAGAAATTCTTGAAGCTAGAAAATATTTTTCCACAAAAGAACTGAATTGCAAAAGAACTGAATGGAATGTCCGGTGCATTCTTCTGGAACACTGGCTTTTTAAACAATATTTAAGTAGTTTGTTAATTTGTGATAATTAGAGAAATGGAACAAGCAATCCACGTTCATTGCTGTCATATCAAATTATTTTAATGGTATGAGGAATAGTTGCTGGGTAAACTTCAAACAAGATATATATGAAAGAAAAATCCTTATAGACTCCTAAAATCAGCAGTTTTCAAAAATTCTGGACAAAGCAATAATTATAACAGTTACTAAAATCCATATGTTTTAGAGAGCATGAATAGAAGCTAATATCAAGTCCATGAATAGAGCCTTGGTACTATTTAGGCACAAGTTATAGCTTTTCTAGAAAACTTAAAACAACATGCCTTAATGCTGAATGATTCAAATTTATCTTGTAGGATCCAGGAATAGGCCTGGCATCAGCAACATAAAATCTAAGTCTGATCACACTTAGGGTGAAAACTAATGGATTGAATTCAATTCAGTACAACCGCCATCGTCAATTGTCTCAAAAAAACATGCCTTTTGGAGTCCCTCTTTTGATTCTGTAGTTAATTTATTCAATATATTTCACCTAGGCAGTTCATTAAAATTTTGTGTAACCTTCTGTTCCACTTTTAAGATTACAGCATGTGGTGGTTAGAAAAGGCAGACAACATGTTCACTGCTCTGCAGTCTCTGCTGTCAGGAGTTGGCTGTGTGAATCTGCAGGCCAGGTTCCTTCATTAGAATTATGACAAGCAGAAACTCTCAGCAAAATCACATAAGTATTTTTTAGGCCAAAATGCTGAGACCATGACTGAGATAATGAGCTCAGATAATGAGGTACCTCTTCCCCTTGGATATCTTAGTTTTACAAAGCACTGTGATAAGAAAATCCTATTTTGCCCTAAGAGAAATACTGCTTATAAAGTTGCAGAGATAATTACACAAAGAAAAAAATTTCTTTCTAAAAAAATATCTAAATTTAAAAGTGTTTTTATGAAGCTGGAAACCTCTAATGGAAAGATAAAGATCTCCAAATGGAAAGTGAAGATTAGTGGTTATTTAGTCCAACCTCTCTGATATGTAAAACATTCCTAGAACAGTCCAGACAAGTGTTATCTAGTCATGATCTGAAACCCTCCAATGATAATCATTCCTTTTGGTACAGTCACATTCTAGAAGAAAGAGGAGGTCCAACACCATTGCACGTTACCCTCCATCATCAGTGGAAGCTCTTCTTTGATGTAGATATTCAAGTAAGTTTAGAGGCCTTCTGGAGGGCACAAAGTCTAAGATGTTCAAGAGTTTCTTGGGATTCAAAATTAGTGGGGTTTTAAAAAATGTGTATTTAAAGGATTCTGATTCAGAGCTAGAGTAGAACACGGCAATGATCTTCCTGACAAATTTCCATAAGGGAAAGAGTTGACCTCTCAAGTGGGCAGGTAGGAAGGACCTGAGAAAGGCTATCCTGGGCCTGGGAGGTGTGTATTTTAGAACTTGTTTCTGATGAACATTAGAACCAAGAGTGTCCTCATGAAGAGAGTTACATTGTGGGATACATCTGGTAATGGGGGGGCAAGTAAGGGAGATGGGACACACTGTGGAACATTGGAAGGGGGCAGGGTAGACAGTGAGAAGGGAGGAGTGGTAACCTCTACTGGCATCCAAATTGGACATATCTACATTCTGGTTACATTTACATTCTTGTTCTATATTTGAGTCCACAAAGATCTGTTTATATAAGATCGATCATTCAAGAATCTGACTATAGCTGGATACCAACTTCTCCACTCTTCTTTCAAGGACACACTTTCTATTAAGTAGTCTTACTTCTTCTATAAAACTTTTGGAAATGAGGCATCCTCAATTCAAATCTGAAATGCTTCAAAACCTGAAACTTTTTGGGTGCTGACAAGGGACCATATGTGGAAAATTCCATACCATGAAAGTTTGTTTTGTGCACAGAATTATTTCAAATTTCAGCTTTAACAAGTTTGAAGTATTATAAAAAATCATTCACAACTACATTGTAGGAGAATATTCACTGTGATGAAAATGGCTGTTATTTGTTTAGTAGTGAACTTTATGAAATCTCTCAGCCCATTGAATAGGCATGTGATAAAAGAACATTATTATGGTGTGGTGTAAAAGGGGAAATGTGTTCCTCCATTGTATTTGAGCCTTTTGTATTACACTCTTGATATTAAGTTAAATGTGCTGAAATGGCACTCGGAGGGCAGGCAGACCAAGGAAGAGAGCAGCACTCAGAGAACTGAAGGGAAAGTCAGGTTTATTCGCTAGCTTGCAGGCCCAGCAGAAGTCACTTTCCAGAGTCTGAGCCCCATTTCTAAGTTTGTTCTCACATTTATCTGTTCTTTAGCCAGGGTGGGGAAGCAGGCAGAATTTTACAGAAGCAGAACTTGGCAAAGGGTAGGGAGGTGGAGGTAATGTTGTTTTTACAGTTTATCTTTAAGATATAGGGAGGTAGGCAGCTGTGTTTTTGCAGTTTATCTTCCGGGCTCAGTGACCTTCATGGGTTTAGCAGGAGGGGCAAGCCTTAGACAGTCATTCTCTACCTGAAAAAATTATTTAAAATGTTGTACAAAATTATCTGCAGGCTATGTGTATAAAAGTAAAAATGTGAGTATAAAAGTTCCATAATGGAAATCGTTCTATAATGAAAATATCACATGTTCAAGTATGAAACATAAATGAATTTTGTTTACACTTGGATCTCATTCTCAAATATTTCACTATATAAATACAAATATTCCAAAATCCAAAAAAATTCCAATATCTAAAAAATTTCTCATCCCCTGCATTAGTTGTACTTAACCTGCAATTAAATATTCTTCCTTTAATACTTAAAATCTCAACTTAAGTATTATTTTAGAATGAATATTCATTCCAAGCAGAAGTAATGCCACCCCTAATCCAGAGATGTAAGCATGTAGATATATATGTTTATGGACTAGCTGATGGTTTTTTATAGCTGAAGGGTAGAAAATCTAAATACTGGTTACAAAAGAGTCACATTTGATCTGCTGAGAAAGTATGGATTTATTTTGCTTATAGAGGATAATTTTACAAGGCTTTTGGTTGTTTTGTAATCAAAGAGAAAAGATGAAGAGATAACTAAGAAAAAATAGATCATATGATGTTCAGGGTAGAATGGAAATATGAATAGGTGAGGTAGTGATGTTATACCTGAAAGGTTAGTTAAAGGAAGGTAATCTTTGAGAAAGTTGAGCAAATTATGTTGGATAATTAAGGAACTAAGTTTACAGGAACTGGAAAGCAGCCTATATTTATTTTAAGCAGAAGCTATTGCCTGATTTAAATGATTTTAATTCCTCTACAAGTCATAATTGCACTTGGCTCTGTCTGACTGAATCCCAAATAGGTGGTTTATTTTACTCAAATAAAGAGACTTGTTCATGAAGATTAAATCCACTGAAGATACTAAAAAAAAGCAGGCTTCTATCTTTGTGTTCCATCATCCATATTAAATAAATAATGGTCACAAAATGGTTGTCATACCTCCATTCATCTCCTTTGTATTAAAGGTGAGAATAATGGAGAAAAGTGGTAGTAAATTGGTACATACAAGATTAGTATGGTCAATATTTTACTTATACCCAATAGTTGGCCTGGATCTCCTACCTGGTAGTCTTCTATTTCCATATTATAGACTATACCTATATCACATGGAAACCCAAGAGACTTGGCTTTTAGCTGGACACACTAATGCTGCCAAATTAATTCAAGTACTGTTGGTGAAAAAAAGAGCAGCAAAAGCTACTAGAAGGCAGTCAGCAATGTCTACAGTGTCTGTCAAAGGAGTTTCATTAGACTAGAGTGAAGAATGTATTGAAGAGAGCTGACATAAATAAATTCTCCATAAATGTTTGTGAATGAATATTTGTAAAATAAACAGATTCAAAAGAAATATTAGAGCTTTGTCCACAAAGTCAATTCTTTCTGATATTTTATAAACAGACTTGCCCTAAGTAGATAATAAGGGTCTCAGAGAGGACTTCACAATTCACATTACCTGCTCTGTTAGCTACCAAAAGTGTCAGAATTTGACTTTAACTTTCTGGTATAAATTTTAGAATCAAAGTAAAAATATTTTAATTAAATATGTCATGTAAAATATGGTATAATTAGAAGTGGTATTAAAAGTATTTAAAAACTGATCAGACCCAACCATCATACAATCAAAACAGGTGCTGGATGCCACTAGAAACAATCAATTTGGCTGCATGTCACTTCTTTTTTTAATGGATCTATCCTCAAAAATTATTTTGCTGATGTTTTATGAGATCCCATAATCAGTGTTCTTGAATAATGAACCAGACGATATTCCTCTTGAGCCAGGATTGAGAATGCTATTGTATAAGAATGGACTTGAGGTACCTTTTCTGGAAGTCTTCTCTGCTTCCTGCTTGTACTAGCTTGGATACACATCAGCTAGTTGGATTTCACCCAAGATTTTGTGTGGGAGATACAAAGCAATTTTTCCCACGGAACCATTTGTTTTTTTTATCCTGCTGTGTATTGGTACTGAAGTGTCACGATGATGAAAGGAAATGTATTCTTTAAGTGTTTTTGTTTCATGTGGAATCAGGAAGTATGGAATATTATGCAAAAATGATATCAAAATGCAGCTGAACCAAGTATATTTGGAAAAAAATAGGATATTATCCCGATTGAATCATTAAATTATGTAATTATTCATTTAATAGACATAAGCCAAAAAGCTATTTTTGATATATGTAGCAATGGGAGTAATACTCTGGGAAGTTTTGCTGAGCAGATAAACCACATCCCAAAACTTTCTGTGCTATAGGATTCCATTTATGGTATATTTTTTAAATGCCAAGATGTTAGAAGTAGAAGATAAATTAGGAGTGGTTAGGGGTTAAGGACAGTGGACTGGGGTGAAAGTGAGTATGAAAAGGGAAACAAGAAGGATCCTTGTGGTAGGGACAAGGCATTATTTTGACTGCTTCCATAGATACATGAAACTATCTGGGTGATAAACTTGCATAGAACTTACACACACACACACACACACACACACACACACACACATCCAAACACACACACAGGAGAAAAGCAAAACTCTGGAAATGTGAATAAGATCAATGAGTTCTATCAAATGTCCATATCCTGGTTGTGATACTGTACCATAATTTTGTAAAATGTTGCCTTGGGGTGTGTGTGTGTGGGGGGCATTCTCCCAAGGGATTTTTCTGTATTATTTCTTATGACTAAGTACCAATGTACAGTTTTCTTAATAAAAATTTCTATTAAAGATCATGGGAGAATGTGTTAAGAAGAAAGAATTTATGAGACAAAGGGTAGGAAAGAGGTGTAAGGTAATTTCTGGAGGATGGTGATCACAGAATAGGCTAGAGAGTACTGGAATAGCAAGATTTAAGGTAGGAACAGACATTGAACATAATAAAAAATGTAGAAATTGAATTGAAAGAGTACCACAATTCTAAAACAACAATAATTACAAAAATAAACAATTTAAATGAGAAATTGAATGTGTAGAAGATGGTAGATTTAGTGTAGTTGAGTGTGGTGGGTAGAAATTTCTTGAGGTTCAAGCTGGGATCCAGAAATGCAATAATTTTCCTATCACTCAAATTCATTTCTACCTCAAAATTATGACAAAAGATTAATTCTTAGTTCACTAGCTATAGCTTCTATCAGGCATCACCTCAAGATTATTTTTTCACCAGTTCAGTGATCTCTCCTCTTTGTTTCATGAATTATGCCTAAATTTAATGTATAGATGAGAACAACTAATTTTTGATTATTAGCCTTTGTCTATGATTCTTTGCTTCTTTCCACAGTTACCACATTGTTTTACCCCACCAAGTTCAGAACAAGTAAAAGAGAGAAAAAAGAGCATGGACAAGGGTCTGTGATTAAGAGGATTGTATGCTGCCAGTGGTTATCTTTGAAATTGAGTTGTCATTTTTTCACTCACAGCATTGGGAATTGGGTAGACTGTCATGGCCTCTTCAAAGCCCACATCCACAGCTCACCACTGGGGAAACTTTCTCCTGTAGCATGGTAGTCCATCTTCATTTCTTCTGTTTTCTTTTTCTTCCTCACCCCTATACATCCAATTTCTGTCACTGAGGTATCTCATGCAGAGGGATTTGCGATAAGGCCCTAATATTATCACAAGCTACCTTTCGCTTAATTTTAGCTAGTATGTGAGTAGGAGAGTTATCAACTTTTCCCCTCTTTGTAACAAACTCTGGGAGGCTGGCTGTTCTCAATACAACTATGAGTTGCTTTGCCACTAGTGTAACAAGCCATTCATAGTTTTGCACCTTTATATTTTTCAGGCATGGGTCATCCAAACAGAGACTATATTTTTGAGAAATCTAAAGTCTCTGTTTACTGGCTGGTGGTTAGAAAAGAACACATTACTTTTCCATACCTAAAGAGAAGGGAAAGATATTAATGAGCTCATTAATATTTCTTTCAATATCTAAATCCTTCAAAATATTTATATGACCTTAATACAAGTAAAGGGTTATGATGAGTCATGTAAGACTTCTAGACCTCTTCCTTTGCAATTCTTACTTCATAATCTTGTACTTTGTTATGTTAGACATAAGTTTAAATATCATGCAGTTTTTCTTATATGAAAAATTCAATATATATGTATACACACAAATAAAGAGTGAAATAGATGATAGATAAATAGGAAGTAAGGAGATCTGTTTTCAAGTGGATGTAAGAAAAAGAGTTAGAGAAGGGGGAGGAAGGGGACAGAAAGAGGATGGGGAAAAAAAGAATTGAAGGCAAAAACTGATGAAAATAGAACTTTTGCAAATGGAAAGGAGACCAAGCATTGGTGGAGTGGACGAGGAGAGTTAGGCAATGAAAAAAATAGAATTAAGATGTATTATGTCCATGTACCAACTCTCCATGATAAATGTAATCATTATGTACTGAGAACATGTACTAATAAAAAAGTCTTAAAAACAAAATGAAAATAAAGCTAAATACCAAAATGAAAAAAAATCTTACAGTTCACTTTGAACTGAAAAGTGTTCATTAAATTAGTGTCTCAGGAGACACTGGGGTCATTTTGATGTCCTATTGCTAAAAGCACAAACACTTAGTGCTCTAGATTCCTCAAATTTATTGAAGGTTCTCATGTTTATGCTCTTATAGTTTAGGTGGAATTCCCAAGCATTTTCCAAGATCAGTGACAATTGTGGGAAATGAAAATGAGAGGAAAGGATCTGCATAGGATCTGCAGTTTGTTAAGCTAAAAGTGCATCAACTTTGGACAGGAACCTCTCAACATTATAGATAATCTCAGCTGGCCACATATTGATCATATACTAGGAGACAATAAAAGGTGAAAGAGAACCCCTATTGATTTTTTAGGACTTTTTAAAAGCATGAACTCTTTTCCATTTCCTCTCTGAAGCATTTCTCCTCTGTTAGGTGTGTAGGAAGTGTGAACAGAACAATAGTCTTATAAATAGATTCTGTGAAAAAAATTGATGCAATAATGCTGGCAATTGCCTTACACATATTACCATCATCATTTTAAATACAATATTCAAAATTGTTTTAAAGTTTAGATTTTAGGATCAATTTTCATTCCACATACTAGAATAATAAAATTTTAGAAAAATGGGTAATATGAAGGTCACTTGATTTTTGTCTTACATGAAGTCCTGTTTAGCCTCTGACTCAACCCTTCAGCCTCTGGATGGACATTGACATTGCAGGGAAAGGGTCATCTCTATGGCAATCAAGCCATCTAATGGTTTGAGGCAATTCATTCATTCCATGATGGTTAGACTGGATGCTCTCCAACTTTCGAATCTCCTTTCATGTCTTTGGCATTTCCTACTAGTATTTTGTTAATTGAGAGATTATCTGCTATCTACTGGACTTATTTTGTATATTGCTTTTGATGATGTTCCACTACATACTCCTAAAGGAAATTTGACTAAAACTTTCCCATTTGTATAGATCTGAAGCTACAAGACATTCAAAAGCAAACACTGTCTCTGTATAAACATCCAACAAAAACTTTGTACATTAATTTAAAATATTGAAATAGAAATATTTCATTTTTGAAAAGAAGATGGATCTTTGGCAAATGGAGAAGGATTAACAGATACTAGGAGGACACACTCCAAATCAGCCTGCTGCAGACAGGCAGGTCTGCGGACACCCTACCAAGGTCACGAGTCATGTGGAACATGGCAAATCAGCCCGCACCCTGGCAGCAATCCACTGGACACCCCCCAACCCCGTTCCTCTGGCCTCTTCTCTGTACAGCCACCTGCTTCCACACTAAAAGATGCAGAGGACACCGGACCACCAGACCACTGAACTGGGTAAGTTGGAGACATCTTCACATCCCATCAGGACTGGGTCTATCTTCAGGAGAAGGGCAGCTGGAACCTGCAATACAACTCTGCAGAGTTCAACCTTACAGGAGGACAGGGAACTCAATTTGGGACTTGCAGCCAGAAATCTGCCTGAATCTCATGGGTCTGCGACTAGCTTGCCAAGACTCATCGACTTATATTTGCACACTGCTAACCCATGTTTTCTATTGTGACAGCAGAGACATACCCTGAAAGAGGCCCTACATCTTCATTGTTTTATTTTTATTCCCAAAATTAGTATTGTTAGTGTTGCACCCAGTGAGAAAGAACCAACCAGAGACCAATATTAAATCCACACAGGAGTTTATTACTGGCCGGGACCCAAGCTGAGCATTGGATTCGAGTCCAGACTGGGGGAGATTAACATATTTTATACACCTTTGAGGCCAGCAGTTTCTAGGACCCCCTATGGGATAGAACTAGCAAAGCAAGCAAAAGGTACAGAAGCAGAATGCCCTGCCATTAGAACATTTGTAAAACAATAGTTGATTAATTGTAGTTTCTAAAGAGACTTTTAAGGGAAGGAGGTTTCTAAGCTTCCTCCTTCTGAGTTCATCTAAAGGGCAGACAGTTGGGTCAAGTAGCAATATGGAGTCTGTCTTGCTAACTAGGGTCCTTCAATTAGTTTGTTTTTTTTCTCTTTTCTTTTCTTTTGCTCCTCTTATCTTTAATTTTTTTCCTACTCTTTGCAAATATTTGTTTTTCTCTCCCTTTTTTTCTTTACTTTTATTCTTTTCTTTCTCTTTCCTTTCTCTCTCTCTTACACTCACTCTCTTGCTCTACCACGTTGTTCATCTTCCCTTTTTGTCCCTATTTTGATTCTTATTCAGACTTCTTTATTTTACTATTATTCTCTTTTTCCCTCTCACCTGTGTCCCCTGGCCACACTGCTAACCTTCCCCTATCCTTCTTCCCATCTGTCCCCACCCAACTCCTTCTAACTCCCCATCCCAAAGGGTAAAGTTATTATATTGAAGAGTTTATTCACTATATGTTGGGTTGGTCCTCAATCTTGATTTAATTCACACAACTAAAGGTGATAGATTAATAACTACCACAAAATTTCATTTTCAAAGATGTACTTGATGCAGTGGTGTTGCTGATTGTATCACTTGGGCTAAGGTATTGTTATTGATCTAGTCAATGAACCTTCCTAGTATAAGGAAAATGAGATAGCCTTAGAGTCATTAGAGACTCAAAACATAAAGACAAGCTATATCTGGAAGACACCTCTGAGAAGCAATCATTCCATAAGAGTTCTAATTACAATTTATCAACAAATAAAAGCCCAGGTCCGAATGGCTTCACTGCTGAATTTTACAAGACATTTAAAGAAGAACTAAGGCCATTACTCTTTAAACTCATCAAGGAAATTGAAAGGGAAGCAAGGCTTCCAAATTCATTCCTGGAAGCAAGTGTTACTTTGATTCCAAAACCAAGGAAAGACCCAACCCAAAAAGAGAACTACAGGCCACTCTCCCTAATGAACATAGATGCAAAAATCCTCAACAACATACTAGCAAACAGAATACAGAGGGTCATCAGGAAGATCATACACCCTGACCAAGTTGGATTTATCCCAGGGGTGTAAGGATGGTTTAACATGCATAAATCAATAAATATAATGCACCATGTTAACAGAGTCAAGGACAAAAACCATATGATCATATCAATAGATGCAGAAAAAGCATTCTAAAAATCCAGCACCCATTCATAATAAAATTCCTACAGAAAAGTGGAATAGAAGGTCTTTATCTCAACCTGATTAAGGCTATCTATGAAAAACCAACAGCCAACATCATACTAAATGGTCAAAAACTGAAAACTTTCATGCTAAAATCAGGAACAAGACAAGGATGCCCACTATCACCACTCCTGTTCAATATAGTTCTGGAAACATTAGCCACAGCAATTAGAAAAGAAAAAGAAATAAAAGGAATAAAGATAGGAAAAGAAGAAGTTAAACTGTCATTATTTGCTGATGATATGAAACTTTACTTAGAAGACCCAAAAAACCCTGTCAGAAGACTTCTAGACTTAATTGACAGATTCAGTAGAGTAGCTGAATACAAGGCCAACACTCAAAAAACAATAGCCTTCTTGTATACAAATGACAGACTCACTGAGAGAGAAATTAGGGAAACAATTCCTTTTAAAATAGGATCCAAAAAAATGAAATATCTAGGAATCAATCTAAAAAAGGAAGAAAAGGACCTCTACACTGAAAACTACAGCACTCTGAAAAAAGAGATTGAAGAGGATACAAGAAAATGGAAAGACATCCTTTGCTCCTGGGTAGGAAGACCCAATATAGTGAAAATAGCCATACTTTGAAAAATACTATATAGATTCAATGCAATGCCAATTGAAATTCCAACAATATACTTCACAGAACTAGAGAAAACAATCCAAAAATTCACTTGGCACCATAAGAGACCTAGAATAGCTAAAGCAATTCTAAGCAACAGAGACCTGGCTGGGGGTATCACAATCCTCAACTTGAAACTATACTACAAAGCTGCTGTGATAAAATCAGCATGGTACTGGCAAAGGAACAGACCTGAGGATCAGTGGAATAGATTAGAAGATCCAGAAACAACTCTAGACATGCTCAGCCACCTCATCTTTGACAAAGGAGCCAATCACCATCATTGGAGGAAAGATAGCCTATTTAATAAATGGAGTTGGAAAACTGGATTTCAACCTGGCAAAGATTAAAACTAGACACCTACCTTCCACCATGCACTAAACTAAGATCGAAGTGGATTAAAGATATAAATATTAAGACAGAAAAACTAAACTTTCTGGAAGATAAACTTGGTAGAACTCTTGAAGATATTGGCATAGGAAAAGACTTCAAGAACAAAACCTCAGCAGCATGGGAACTAGCAGAAAGAATCAGCAACTGGGATCTCATCTTATTAAAAAGCTTCTGCACAGCAAAAGAAACCACCAACAGAGCTAAGAGTCAACCTATAATGTGGGAAAAATATTTTAGCAACTGTACATCAGACAAAGGACTACTATCTAGAATATATAAAGAACTGAAAAAAATCAGACCCCCTAAATTCAAAGACCCACTTCAAAAATGGGCATCTGAAATGAACAGACATTTCTCAGACAAAGAAGTAAAAGCAGCAAACAAATATATGAAAAAATGTTCAACATCACTGGTCATTCGAGAGATGCAGATGAACACAACCCTGAGATTCTACCTTACCCCAGAAATAATGGCTGCTAGCAAGAAATCAACAAATAACAAATGCTGGTGGGGTTGTGGGGAGAAAGGAACCCTTCTCCATTGTTTGTGGGAGTGCAGACTGGTGCAACCATGGTGGAAATCAGTATGGAGATACCTCAAAGAACTAGGTCTAGAGGTCCCATTTGACTCAGCTATTCCCCTACTGGGTATCTTCCCCAAAGAATTAAAAGAATCATACCACAGTGATATATGTGCACCCATGTTCATAGCAGCACAGTTTGTAATAGCTAAAGCTTGGAAATAGCCCAAGTGCCCATCAACTGGAAACTGGATAAAGAAAATGTGTTTTTTTTTACAAAATGGAGTACTACTCAGCCATAAAGAATGAAAAACTAGAGACATTTATAGCTAAATGCATGCATATTGAGGCCATACTCTTAAGTGAAATAAATAGGACACACATGTGTAAATACCAAATAGTTTCTCTAGTGTGAGAAACTGATAGTGTAAACAAGGGTTAAAATGATTAAAATGAATAATTGATAATTTGAAATAGGAAAAAAGGTCCAAAGACAAAGGGATGAAGGGAGGGGAAGGGGAAAGGAAAGGAGGGAAAGGAAAAAACCATAAGAAAAAGGAAAAAAAAGGAAATGAAATCTATGTAAATAGGGAAGGGTGGAGGGGGTGAAGGGCGCACAGGTAATGGGGGAAAAAATAAGAACCAAGATATATCATGTACATGTACAAACACCCAAAGATAAATGTAAATGAATTGTATACCTAAATTGTACCAATAAAAATAATGTAAAAATTTAAAAAACCCCAAAACCCCAGATACTGGGAGGAAAAGGGGGGAATAGAAAGAGGATGTAAAAAGAATGATATGTCATGTACATGTACTAACTCCCCACAATGAATGCATCTGCTTAATCCAGTGATTGCCAATGTATGTAGTGTTCCTTTTCTTAATAAACACTGATAAAATGTATTGCATGGAATGCCATAAAGGAAACCTGTATTTCATTAAAAACCATAAATTATGATGATGAAATTAAACAGAATACATCAGGCTGAGTCATACGGAACAAGCCGAATCAGCCCGCTGCAGACAGGCAGAGCTGTGCATGCCCTACCGAGGTCCCAAGTCACGCGGAAGATGCCAGATCACCCCACTGCGGACAGGCAGCAACCTGGTTCCACACTACAAAGATGCAAAGGACACCAGACCACCAGACCATGGTACTGAGTCCCACTGCTTCCAACCTAGAGGTAGGGGCTTCTGAGCCACCGTCCCACTGATACTGGTCCAGAGGAAGGGGCTTCTGGGCCACCATCCCTCACACTGCTTCCAGTCCAGAGGAAGGGGCTTCTGAGCTCCCATCCCACTGCTCCTGGTCCAGAGGAAGGGGCTGCCCAGCCAGCATCCCTCCTGCTGCTCCCAGCCCACAGGAGAGGGCTTTTGGGTCACCATCACTACCGCTGCTCCCAGCCCCTGTCCCACCTCTCCCAGCTAGGAGGAGGTAAACTGTGCAGGAGCTAATAGACCCCTGCCCCAGTTGAAAAGAAAAAACACATAAATAAGTCTCCAAACTAGACTTCCAGACCACCTACAGCAACTCAAAAGGGAAATGAGATGGAACACTCTGATACTCAACAACCTGGACCCACTGAACTGGCAATAAAAGGGGATCTGGAAAAAATGACATCAGAAATAATTTCTCAGATAACAGGAAAAATTGTGCCCCTAGTGCAAGACATGATTAATAAATCTAGAGAAGAGCTCAGGAACATGATGGAATCCCAACATAGGAAACAAATGGAATCCATAAAGCAGATGCAAATAGATTTCCAGGACATGAGAAACTCCATTGAAAGTCCACACAGCAGAATGAGCCAATGTGAGGACAGAATTTCAGATATAGAAGATAAGATTGCAATTAGTGACCAGGAAAAGAAAAATTGCTTCAAAATTATAAGAGAACATGAGAAATCAATGCAGCAGCTGCTAGATGATGCAAAGAAGAATAACATAAGACTGATTGGGTTCAATGAAGAAACAGGAGAGAGTGGAGATGACATAAAAAATCTCTTCACAGAAAAAATGGCAGAAAACTTCCCAAGCAAGAGAAAAGAACTTGACATACAGATAAGTGAGGCATATAGGACTCCAAATAGCCTTGATCAAAAATAATCTACACATAGGCATACAATTGTTAAGATTCCAGAAACTCAACAGAAGAACAAAGTTCTACAAGCAGTTAGAGAAAAGAAACAAATCACATACAAAGGAAAGCCCATCAGAATCACAGCAGGCTTCTCAACAGAAACCATCAAGGCAAGAAGAGCTTGGAGTGACATAGTCCAAGCCCTAAAAGAAAACAGCCTCCAACCCAGATTGATGTACCCTGCAAAACTATCTTTCAAAATGGATGGAGAAATAAGATACTTTCATGATAAAGAGCACCTTAGGAACTTCGTGAATACCAAAGCAGCACTCCAAAGAATTTTGCCCAATATCCTAGGAACAGACATTGAGGATCACAACCCCAGGAAGCAAAGCAGAATGAACCCATCTGGCATGACAAGAAATTAAATGGAAAGGGGGAGAGCCCAACAAAAAAAAAGTCATGGCAATGACAAGTCAATATATTTCAGTTATAACCATCAACGTTAATGGTCTCAATTCACCAATCAAAAGAAACAGACTGGCAGAACGGGTCAAGCAGCAAAATCCAACAATATGCTGCATAGAAGAAACACACTTAATTCAAAATGAAACTCATAGACTGAAAGTTAATGGGTGGAAAACAATACTCCATGCAATAGGAACCTGAAAAAAAGCAGGAGTAGCTATCCTCTTTGCAGATCAAGTAGATTTCAAACCAACACTGATTAAGAGAGATGAGGAAGGACACTACATCCTTGTAAAGGGAAGAATCCAAGAGGAAGAGATGACAATCATAAATATCTATGCACCAAACACTAGTGCACCCAACTATATAAAACATATACTAATGGACATGAAGAGTCATATATGCACTAATAGAGTTGTAGTGGGAGACCTCAATACCCCACTGTCACAAATAGATAGATCAACTAGACTAAAAATATGTAATGAAATACTAGAACTCAATTGAATTCTTGAACAAATGAAATTAACAGATGTTTACAGAGTCTTCCACCCCACAAAATCAGAATACACATTATTCTCAGCTGTACATGGGTCATTTTCCAAAATAGACCACATACACACACACAAAACATGTTTAAGTAAGTGCAAAGGAATTGAAGTTATCCCCTGTATATTATCAGACCATAGTGCGATGAAATTGGAGATCCATAGCAAAAGAAACTCAAAAAATTTCATAAACACGTGGAAACTGAACAACAGACTTCTGAATAACCAATGGGTCACAGAGGGAATTAAAGAAGAAATCAGACAGTTCCTTCAATTAAATGACAATGACAATACAACATATCGGAATCTATGGGACACAATGAAAGTGGTCTTATGAGGGAAATTCATAGCACTGAATATGCATATTAGGAAAGCAGAACGAGCCCAATTAAACAAACTGATGCTGAACCTCAAGCTTCTAGAAAAAGAAAAGCAGGACAACCCCAAAGCTCATACAAGGGAGGAAATTATAAAGAACAGAGGAGAAATCAATGCAATGGAGACTAAAAGACTGATACAAAAAATCAATGAAGCCAAGAGTTGGCTCTTCAAAAGAATCAACAAAATTGACAAACCCTTAGCCAAACTTGTCAGAAAAACTAAAGAAAAGGCTCAAATCCATGCAATTAGGAGTGAAAAGGGTGAAATTACAACAGACCCAGCAGAAATCCAGAGGATCATCAATACCTACTTCAAGAAGCTATACACCAATAAGATGGACAACACAGAAGAAATGGACAGATTCCTAGATAAATATGAATTACCAAAGTTGAACGAAGAAGACCTAAAAATTCTGAACAACCCAATATCAACCAATGAAATTGAAAATGTAACTAAAAATTTATCAACTAAGAGAAGCCCGGGCCCTGATGGCTTCATGGTTATATTCTACAAGACATTTAGAGAGGAACTGCTGCCAGTACTGTTTAAACTGTTCAATGAAATTGAAAGGGAAGCAATACTCCCAAATTCACTCCTGGAAGCAAGCATCACCTTGATCTCCAAAGCAGAGAATGACCCACCTGAAAAAGAGAACTATAGGCCAATCTCACTAATGAACATAGATGCAAAAATCCTTAATAAGATAATGGCAAACAGAATGCAGAAGATCATCAAGAAGATCATACACCCTGATCAAGTGGGATTCATCCCAGAGATGAAGGGATGGTTCAATATATGAAAATCAGTCAATGTAATACACTATATCAATAGAGCCAAGGACGAAAACCATATGATTATCTCCATAGATGCAGAAACCGCTTTTGACACAATCCAACATGCATTTATGATAAAAACCCTTCAAAAAAGTGGAATAGATGGTCTCTACCTCAAACTAATAGAAGCCACCTGTGAAAAACCAACAGCCAATATCATACTAAATGGTCAAAAACTGAAATCCCTCACACTAAAATCAGGAACAAGACAAGGATGTCCACTATCACCACTCTTGTTCAATATAGTTCTGGAAACATTAGCCATGGCAATTAGACAAGAGAAAGAAATAAAAGGAATAAAGATAGGTAATGAAGAAGTCAAATTGTCATTATTTGCAGATGACATGATACTCTATATAGAAGACACCAAGAACTCCACCAAAAGTCTTCTAGACTTAATAACCAAATTCAGTCAAGTAGCTGGTTACAAGGTCAACACACAAAAATCACTAGCTTTCCTCTACATGAATGACAGACTCACTGAGAGAGAAATAGGGCAAATAATTCCTTTCACAATAGCATCCAAAAAACTGAAATACCTAGGAATCATCCTAACAAAAGAAATCAAAGACCTCTTCTCTGAAAACTATGGCACTCTGAAAAGCGAGATTGAAGATGATATCAGAAAATGGCCAGACATCCCCTCCTCCTGGGTAGGAAGGGTTAATATAGTGAAAATGGCCATACTTCCAAAACTGCTCTATAGATTTAATGCAATTCCAATTGAGATCCAAGCAGCATACTTCATGGACCTTGAAAAAACAAGAATTCATTTGGAACAAGAAGAAACCCAGAATAGCAAAAGCAATTGTAGGTAACAGAGACATGGCAGGGGGTATCACAATCCCCAACCTGCATCTCTACTACAAAGATACTGTGATAAAAGCAGCATGGTACTGGCAAAGAAACAGACCTTAGGACCAGAGGAACAGATTAGAAGATGCAGAAACAAGGCCAGACACACTCAGCCATCTCTTCTTTGATAAAGGTGCCAAACACCCTCATTGGAGGAAAGATAGCCTCTTTAATAAATGGTGCTGGAAAAATTGGGCTTCAACTTGCCATAGATTAAAACTTGACCTATATCTCTCACCGTGCACTAAACTAAAATCAAAATGGATTAAAGATCTAAATATTCAAATAGAAACTCTGAACCAGTTGGAACAGAGGTTAGGTAGAACCCTTGAAGACATCGGTGTAGGAAAAGATTTTATGAACAAAACCTCAGTTGCCCATGAACTAGCACAAACAGTCAACAAGTGGGATCTCTTCTTATTAAAAGGCTTCTGCACAGCAAGAGAAACCACCAGCAGTGTGAAGAGACAACCCACAATGTGGGAAAATATCTTCACCTGCTTTTCCAGCTGTCCTGGGTTATGATCATCATTGTCCTTTCCTAGGATATTGTCTAAAATTTTTTTGAGTGCTGGCTTGATATTCATGAAGTTTGTAAGGTGCTCTTTGTCTTGAAAGTATCTTATTTCTCCATCAATTTTGCAAGATAGTTTTGCAGGGTACATCAATCTGGGTTGGAGGCTGTTTTCCTTTAGGGCTTGAAATACTTCATTCCAACCTCTTCTTGCCTTGAGGGTTAGCATTGAGAATTCTGTTGTGATTCTGATGGGCTTTCCTTTGTATGTGATTTGTTTCTTTTCTCTAACTCCTTGTAGAATTTTGTTCTTCTGTTGGGTTTCTGTAATCCTATTACATGCCTATGTGCATAGTTTTTTTAATCAAGGCTATTTGGAGTCCTATATGCCTTGCTTATCTGTATGTCAAGTTATTTTCCCCTCCTTGGGAAATTTTCTGCCATTACTTCTGTGAAATGTTTTCTTATGTCATCTGCACTCTTTCCTGTTTCTTCCTTGACTCCAATCAGTCTTATGTTATTCTTCTTTGCATCATCTAGCAGCTTCTGGATTGATTTCTCATGGTCCCTTACAATTTTAAAGAAATATTTCTTTCCTGGTCAGTAATTGCAATCTTATCTTCTATATCTGAAATTCTGTCCTCACATTGGCTCATTCTGCTGTGAAAGCTTTCAATGGAGTTTTTCATCTCCTGGAAATCTGTTTGTATCTGCTTTATGGATTCCATTTGTTTCCTATGTTGGGATTCCATCATTTTCCTCAGCTCCTCTATTTTTTTTTATCTGTGTCCTCTCTAAATTTATTAATCATGTCTTGCACTATGGGCACAATCTCTGCTATTGTGTGAGAAATTGTTTCTGATTTCATTTTTTCCAGATCCTCTTTTGTTGCCAGTTCAGAGAGTCCAGGTGGTTGAGTAACAGATTGTTGCATCTCATTTCCCTTTGGGGTTGCTCTAGGTGATCTGGAAGTCTCTTTTTTAGGCTTGTTTAGGTCTCTTCTCATTTTGATGTGTGGGAAGGTGCTGCTGTCACTCACATGGCTCACCTTCTCTGTTCTGGAAGTGGTGGCATTGGGAGAAACAGTTCTGAGACCCATGTTTCACCACTGATTAAGACTGGGGTGGCAGGTGTTAGGGGTCATATTCCTTTAGCCTTCTGAGCTTTCTGAGCAGATTTGGTGACCTTGCCATCTCTAGCAGCCTTCTTGTCCACTGCTTTGGTGACACCCACAGCAACTTTCTGTCTCATATTGCGAACAGCAAAATCACCCAGAGGTGGATAGTCAGAGAAGCTCTCAGCACACATGTGCTTGCCTGGAATCAAGTCAACAAGGGCAGCATCACCAGATTTCAAGAACATGGGGCCATCTTCCAGCTTCTTACCAGACCAGTGACCAATCTTTTCTTTCAGCTCAGAAAACTTGCAAGCAATGTGAGCTGTATGGCAATCCAGTACAGGAGCATAGCCAACACTGATCTGGCCTGGATGGTTCAGGATAATCACCTGAGCAGTGAAACCAGCTGCTTCCATTGGTGGATCATTTTTGCTGTTACCAGCAACATTGCCACAATGAACATCTTTGACAGACACATTCTTGACATTGAAGCCCACATTGTTACCATGAAGAGCTTCACTCAAAGCCTCATGGTTCATTTCAACAGACTTTACTTCAATTATGACATTGACTGGTGCGAAGGTGACCACCATGCCAGGTTTGGGAACACCAGTCTCCATTCTGCCCACAGGGACAGTAACAGTACCACCAATTTTGTAGACATCCTGGAGGGGCAGCTGCAAAGGCTTGTCAGTTGGGTGAGTGGGTGGCAGGATGCAATCCAAAGTTTCAAGCAGTGTGTTTCCTCTGGCATTGCCATCTTTATGAGTGACCTTCCATCCCTTGAACCAAGCCATTTTAGCACTTGGCTCCAGCATGTTGTCACCATTCCAACCAGAAATTGGCACAAAACCTACTGTGTCAGGGTTGTAGCCAATTTTATTAATGTAGGTGCTGACTTCCTTAACAATTTCCTCATATCTCTTCTGGTTATAGGGTGGCTCAGTGGAATCAATTTTGTTAACACCAACAATGAGTTGTTTCACACCCAGCATGTAAGCCAGAAGGGCATGCTCACAGGTCTGCCCATTCTTGGAGATACCAGCTTCAAATTCATCAACACCAGCAGCAACAATCAGGGCAGCAGAATCAGCCTGAGATGTGCCTGTAATCATGTTTTTGATAAAGTCTCTGTGTCCTGGAGCATCAATGATAGTCACATAATACTGGCTGATCTCAAATTTCTACAGGGAGATGTCAATGGTGGTACCATGCTCATGCTCGGCTTTCAGTTTATCCAAGAGCCAGGTGTACTTGAAACAGCACTTCCACATTTCAGCAGCCACCTTCTCAAATTTTTCAACGGTTCTTTTTTCGATGCTGCCACATTTGTAGATCAGATGGCCGGTAGTGGTGGACTTGCCTGAATCCATGTGTCTGTTGACAACGATATTGATATGAGTCTTTTCCTTTCCCATGTTGGCTTTGATTTAGTGGTGGTTTTCACTACACCTGTGCTCTTGCAGCAAACACATTGCAAAAAAGCTATGCTTCCCTTTTAGTATGAAAGTGTAATTCATATACATTAAATAAGAATCTGTAACTATTGCTATATAAAATTAAAATATAGAATTAAAGGATAATGGATTTAATGTTTATTTGGCCAGAAATATATATTTATTTTATTTTTTTGTAATAACCATGTAATATTGTTATTGATATAGGAATATTTTAAATGTGTAGGTATATTGTACTTTAAATGAAACACTTTGTTTAGAACTGCCAAGCTGAATTATAAACAAAATTACTTCATGAGAGAACAGAGAAAAGAAAGACTGAATGACAAAGCAGAAAATTGAGAAAATGGGGAAAATGGGTACAATTAAGGAAATTCTATTTTCAGATCTTATGCATCTGATATGGAAAACACTGTGGCAAACAGAAAGGGGATGGTTTGGTTTGAGAACAGCAGTTATTTTCCAAAAGCTTAGCTATAAATATCAGCAACAGTATGCAGAAATAGTGTACAAGTCACACATTGGTCTATTCATTAACATTGAAACATCCAGGAAGTGAGAGGGAAATTGCTTTGACATGACAAACATTTTTAAAAATTAGAAAAATGCATTTGTCTGATTGGAAAAAAAACATTCAGTTTCTGCCTGCAAAATATCTGATACCTCATGTCTGGAAATAGATTACATAGAAAAGTATATTTTGGCAAGAGTGGGGAGTATGAAGTAACAAGAAATATGAACAAAAAGGAGCTAATATGTAGCTTTTGCTTTTTTCTTTAAATTGATGAAAAAGAAGAAAGAGAAGGTAATTCAAAATTTCTTAAATTCTTCTTGCTGCTTTCTAGAAAAACAAATTCTTTACTGCAATGCCCTGTCTAGAAGCTATATCCACAGGAACATGCTATTCTCCAAAAGCACTTCTCCAGGTTTATTCAAATTCCCATGAAATCTTTCAGACAGTTCTTTGCTGTGCATGGATTGTTAATGGATGAACTAGATGAAGAGACTGAACCACATCAGCCATTTCTCAGTCCTAGCTATATATTAGAATGACCTAGGTAGATTTTATATCTCCTTGGACCCTCTCTGGAGATTCTGACTACTTTGGGCTGGCTTGGGGCTCAGGGACTGGAATAATAGGAGCAGAGATCATTTCAAGTGTACTGAGCAGATGAGTGAAAAGGGGCAATGAAGAAGCAGCTCCCTTTTCCCCAGCACCTCTAGCCTCTGTTTCTCTCTGCCCAGTCTGGTTCCAGCTATGCCCTCTGCCTTCTCTCTGCTTGGTGGCCTGGAGTCTGGAAAGAGCAGTGGCTACTGTGGAGGTGAGAGGTGTTCTTGTAATGGGGCAGTGAAAAAAAAGAGTTATTTCCATGCATCCACTTCTAAGTAGCATGACTTTTAACGCCATGCTTTTGTGAATGTTTTAGGTACTTAAAGTGAGCATAATGTTACTTTTAGGTATTAATAGTTTTTACTGACTTTGAGAGTTAGAGTTAAACATTCAGGGACTCAACCTTCAGTGTGCAGATTAGTTGCAAGTGACATTTGGGTTGCTGCCACCATTAGCCACTTGCTGAGTATCTAATATGAGGGTATGTTTTGTTAGGTAAAATGATAGCTGGTATAGACTTTTGTCCCTACTCTAGAAAAATAGAAATAAAATTGCCAAGGTTGATGCTTAGACATTTGTTTTTAAAAATTTCCCAAGCATTATAGCTTTGAAATGAGATAATACTTTCTGCATTATAAAAAATTCAGGATGTATAAACACATTTTTATTAAAATAAGGTTCATAAATTTCTACTCATCAGCAAAGACAAATGAAAAATGAAAATAATATAAATAACAAATCCCAATAAAATGAGCCAAAGTTATGAACAGACAGCTTATATCATTATATACACAGTAAATGCTCTTAAACATGTGAAACTATATAAACTTTATTCATAATGAGATAATTTTAAATGAGAAATGTGCTGAAATGACATTTATCAAAATGTAAAAAATTCAAATCTGATAATGCATTATGTTGGCTAGACTGCCCAGAAATAGATACATCACATATTTGGTTGATAGAATAAATTGGTGAAATTCTAATGAAGAAAAGCATGATCATATCAACTATCTATTATTTCTTCAGATATTTTCTTTTTGCTTTATTCTTTTCCTGTTTTACTGTAACTCCTATTATCTCAATTTTTTGATTGTTTATTGGTACATTTTACATATACAATATAGTTACATTCATCATTGGGATCTTGTACTTTTACAAGATGTATCTTTGTTTTTATTTTTTTCCCCATTCCCCTGCCCTCCCTTCACCCCTTCCACCCTTCCCTATTTACAAAGACTGTTTCCATTTTTTTCCTTTTCTCATATTTTTTCTTTTCCCTTCTTTCCTTTCTCCTACCCCGCCCACTTCCCCTATTCCTTTAGACCTTTTCTTCCTATTTCAATTATCAATTATACATTTTGATCCTAGTTTTTTGAAATATCTCCATATTGATTTCGGCAGTGGTTGCACCAGTCTACACTCCCACCAACAATGGAGAAGGGTTCCTTTCTTCCCACACCCCCGCCAGCATTTGCTATTGGTTGATTTCTTGATAGCAGCCATTCTTTCTGGGGTGAGGTGGAATCTCAGTGTTGTTTTCACCTGCATCTCTCAAATGACCAGTGATGTTGAACATTTTTTCAAATGTTTATCTGCTGTTTTTACTTCTTTGTCTGAGAAATGTCTGTTCATTTCAGATGCTCATTTTTTGATTGGGTCTTTATATTTAGGGGGTCTGATTTTTTTCAAGTTCTTTATATATTTTAGATAGTAGACCTTTGAGGAACAGTTGGTAAAATTTTTTTCCCACATTGTAGGTTGTCTCTTAGCTCTGTTGGTGGTTTCTCTTGCAGTGCAGAAGCTTTTTAATAAGATGAGATCCCAGTTGTTGATTCTTTGTGCTAGTTCCCATGCTACTGAGGTTTTGCTCACAAAGTCTTTTCCTATGTATGCCAATGTCTTCAAGAGTTCTACCTAACTTCTCTTCCAGCAAATTTAGTGTTTGTTTTAATATTTAGATTTTTTTCTTTAGTTCTTTTATTGGTATATTTTAGGTATACAATTCATTTACATTTATCATTGGGTTTTTGTACCTGTACATGATGTACCTTGGTTCTTATTTCTTCTCCATTACCTGTGTGCCATTCACACCCTCCACCCTTCCCTATTTACATAGACATCATTTCCATTTTTTTTCTTTTCTCATAGTTTTTCCTTTCCCTCCTTTCCTTTCCCCTTCCCCTCTCTTCATCCCTTTCTCTTTGGACCTTTTTTCCTATTTCAAATTATCAATTATTCATTTTAATCATTTTAACCCTTGTTTACACTATCAGTTTCTCACACTAGAGAAACCATTTGGTATTTACACATGTGTGTCCTATTTATTTCACTTAAGAGTATGGCCTCAATATGCATGCATTTAGCTATAAATGTCTCTAGTTTTTCATTCTTTATGGCTGAGTAGTACTCCATTTTATAAAAAAAAACACATTTTCTTTATCCAGTTTCCAGTTGATGGGCACTTGGGCTATTTCCAAGCTTTAGCTATTACAAACTGTGCTGCTATGAACATGGGTGCACATATATCACTGTGGTATGACTCTTTTAATTCTTTGGGGAAGATACCCAGTAGGGGAATAGCTGAGTCAAATGGGACCTCTAGACCTAGTTCTTTGAGGTATCTCCATACTGATTTCCACCATGGTTGCACCAGTCTGCACTCCCACAAACAATGGAGAAGGGTTCCTTTCTCCCCATACCCCTGCCAGCATTTGTTACTGGTTGATTTCTTGATAGCGGCCATTCTTTCTGTGGTGAGGTGGAATCTCAGTGTTGTTTTCATTTGCATCTCTCAAATGAGCAGTGATGTTGAACATTTTTTCATATATTTGTTTGCTGCTTTTACTTCTTTGTCTGAGAAATGTCTGTTCATTTCAGATGCCCATTTTTGAAGTGGGTCTTTGAATTTGGGGGGTCTGATTTTTTTCAGTTCTTTATATATTCTAGATAGTAGTCCTTTGTCTGATGTACAGCTGCTAAAAATATTTTCCCACATTATAGGTTGACTCTTAGCTCTCTTGGTGGTTTCTCTTGCAGTGCAGAAGCTTTTTAATAAGATGCAATCCCAGTTGTTGGTTCTTTATGCTAGATCCTGTACTGTTGAGGTTTTGTTCATGAAGTCTTTTCCTATGCCAACGTCTTCAAGAGTTCTACCTAACTTATCTTCCAGCAAGTTTAGTGTTTCTGTTTTAATATTTAGATCTTTAATCCACTTTGATCTTAGTTTAGTGCATGGTGATAGGTATGGGTCTAGTTTTAATCTTTGGCAGGTCAAAATCCAGTTTTTCTAACACCATTTATTAAATAGGCTATCTTTCCTCCAATGATGGTGATTGGCTCCTTTGTCAAAGATGAGGTGGCTGACTATGTCTGAAGTTGCATCTACATCTTCTAATCTATTCCACTGATCCTCAGGTCTGTTTTTTTGCCAGTACCATGCTGTTTTTAACACAGTAGCTTTGTAGTGTAGTTTCATGTTTGGGATTGTGATACCTCCAGCCATGTCTCTGTTGCCTAGAATTGCTTTTGCTATTCTAGGTGTATTCTTGTTCCAAATTAATTTTTGGATTGTTTTCTCTAGTTCTGTGAAATGTACTGTTGGGCTTTCAATTGGGATTGCATTGAATCTGTATAGCAGTTTTCAAAGTATGGCCATTTCCACTATATTGGTTCTTCCCACCCAGGAACAGGGAATGTCTTTCCATTTTCTTACATCCTCTGCAATCTCTTTTTTTTAGAGTCCTGCAGTTTTTAGTGTAGAGGTCTTTTGCTTCTGACTATACTCTTCATCTCCTTCTTTCCTTTCATATCTTCTTTTCTTTCTTTATTAGTACATGTTTGCAGTACACACATTTTAACAATCATCTTGAGGAGTGGGTACATGTATGAAATACAACTTGCTTCCCTTTTTATCTCCTTCCCCAACCCTTTTCCTCCCTACATGCCTAAGTCTCCTTTCCTTATTTTCATTCTTATTGATATTATTAATCTCAGCTCATATTTATGGCATATTTATAACTTTTACACTGATTGAGGTTATTAGATTCATGCATCGTGGCATATCGTTATTCTACTTACTTCCTCTTCCCCTCCCCTTCACCTCTCACTTTTGGTTTCCTGGACCCCTTCCTATTTGCAAGAGATCCATCGCCTTGTCTCCTTCTATCCCTCCTCTATTGATCTCTTTGTTTGTACTTTGCCTTACTCAGATGAGAGATACCATATGGTATTTAAGCTCATGAGTCTAGTTTATTTCACTCAACTTTATCTATTTTTTTTAAAAAAAAATTTTTTTGCTGAATTCAGGAAATTTTCTTTTATGGAACCACATTTACTGTTGTTATATCTATATATCCTCAGTCTAATCACCTTTGTTTCCCCAAAAGTTTGTCATAGGTTTTGGTTAGAGTTTTGGATTCAAGTGTTCCTCTTTCTTCTGCTCTTTTTCTCTCTGCTATTTTACTATGCTTGTTTTGGAAGGAAGGAACCACCATCATCAACTAGTCCAATACTTACTTAAGGTCACAAATTATTCTTATATAACATTTAGAAGCCACTCTTCTAACTAATACAGATTCATATTTTCATGGATCACTGGATCTGGCTTCAAATTCCAGCTTTATTATTTATTGATTGTGATCCCCTTGGCATAATCGTTTAGCCTTTCTAAACTTACCTACTTATTATCCAGATGATAATAATATTCTTTACTTTTTTGTGTCACCTGGTAATAAACAATAGACTCTGTAAAACATAAATAAAAGTAAGCTTTATTTCTGCTGTTGAAGCTAACAGGGAGACTGTGTGTGGTCTCTCTAGAGGGAGACTGGAGACTCAGGAGAGCACTGATCTTTAAAGAAAGAAAAGGAGACAGGCTGGGGGACCAACAGCAGTTTATTCTCCTGGCACTGTTTGACAATCACAAAGAAAAGAAGTAAGGCTTTTATACATGTAGGAAAGCAGCTTAGTTATTCTGGCTATTGGCTTTTTGTTTTTAACCTCTGGAGTTAACCAGTGACTTTAAGTGACTATAAAAGCTACAGGCGAATTTACAAGTCCCTTGTTTCCGTTCACCAATCCCGTACATCTAAGAGCCCATGGCAGCCCTCTTCTTATCAGATGGTATCAAGAAATCAGGGTGACTTCAGCAGAAATCAAGCCCACTGGCCCACTGCAAACATCACAGATGTACATAGTGAGTCATAGCTCTCTCACCACCCGTAGAGTCATTGAGTCGAGGTCCTTTGACCCCAGACAATGGTTAATGAGAAAACTAGGAAAACCTGTTTTTCTCCCATAAAACTTTTACAATGTCTCTTAAAGTTTCCTGGAATTCTTTTAACAAACAGACTTGTGGAAATTCCCAGAAACGACTTCCTAATTTTCTGTTTACAAATTTCTTGTGATCAATTCTTACAACTAGATAACTAAATTTTACAATTTCCCACAGGAGACAAAGCAAAATAATAAAGAATTCAACCTATTATATTCCCATAGAGGCATTCTGATATCTAAGAAAGCTCATGTGCTTTTGTACTGAGCAGTCCCTTTCATAGATTGCTAAAATGAGTGAAATGAATGAGTCAGCCATGTATCACACTGCTCATTGATTGTGTGTAATCTGCCATACTGGAGCACTGATGTATTGATCAGCTGTCACATTGCTGGTAAAAAATATCTTAAACCCACAATTTGAAGGAGGAGAGATTTATTTTGACTTAAAGTTTTAGAGGGTTTAATTCATGTGTGACCGTTAATCATGATATGTCAACAGGACTGGGTTAAGAAACGCCCAGCAGATTGGTACAGCACTGTTCTGAGTGTATCTGTGGAAGTGACTACCATGTGGGTCAGCAAAGTGAGGGGATAGATGCACTCTGATTGTGGGTGACACCAACCAATGGATGTGTAGTCTGGATGGAATAGAAAAGGGAAGGAAGAAGGGCCTTTGCACATTTTTCAAAGAGATCTAAGTCTGCTTTAGTGTGTTTATCTTTCACTTCCATTGCCTTTGAACAACAGTCTCCAGTTTCTCCAGGCTTCCAGTGCTGACTCATACCAGTGACCTTCCAGGTCTTTGACTTTGGACTGGTGTTACAGCCTTGATCCCTGTTGATCTGCAGCTTCTATCTTCTTCAACTGAGCAGCTACTGAATCCTTAGCTCTCTAGTGCACATATGGCCATTGTAGTTTCTTCTGCTTGATTCTATAAGCCTATCTAATAAATCCCCCTGCATAATTTTACACATATTTTCTATTAATTCTTTTCTTTGGAGAACCCTAATTAACACATCATGGTTGGCTGGTTCTAAGGCAGGAACATCAGGATTCAAGGGCATAGTAGAGCAAAGCTTTTCAATTCATGATGGTTAGGAAGCAGAGCAGGAGAACAGTGCCAGAGAGGAAGGGGCCGGGAACCAGATATAGTACCCAAGGTCACACCTCCATGCCACACCCAGCCACACCCAGAAGAAAACTTTATTTATTCCCTAGGTAGCTCACAAGCCAATCAGATATATAAACCAGTGAATATCAGACAGATTATTTTTGACAAGCCTGTAATCAAATCTATTTTTAGAACCAAGCAACCAAACGGTAAAATAAAGCTCAGCTCAGCATCGATGTCTCTGTGAAAAATACTATGATGGATGTGAAGATACAGAAACCTAAATGGTCTTAGGGTGTGCCCACCAGGGAAAAGACTGCTAGGTTATGGTTCAAAAGACCTCACCTGATGACTGCTGCTCACTGCTTTCAGACTTGCAGCCTCCAATACTTGCCTTTTAGTCCTTCCACTCTTACACACATCTTAGGGTCAAACCCACACTAAACTTGAAAACAAGTAGAAAACTTGAATATTAATTTGTTAGTTTATAAGGAGAAATAACTAATATAAGGACCAAAAACTTAAAGTAGATGCAGGCAGTGCATTCTTTCTTATAGACAGGATTATATGGAAAACTAAATGATAACAGTGATTACAACATTGCTTAGTGAATAAAGAACGAGAGCAAAAGAAACTAGCTGGGAGAATTAAATATTGAACAGAATCTGGGTCAGGCACTGAAATGAACTTTACAGTAAAGATTGTCTTCAGACAATGATACCAGAATGCCTGGAGGCCTTGGGTGATGACATTTTCTGTTGGGGAATGGTTAGGTCAGCACTGCCTGTGTTAGTGCCCCTCTGACTCTGGTCACTCTGCTTTGAAAGGAAGCCTCAGGGGCAGATATGGTTTAGAGACAGTTTCTAATAAACTCAATGGTAACATTTCCAGAGAGATCAAAAGGGCAAGATAGAACCCAAGGGGACAGAAAAGAAAGAAAAATTAACTCATGGTCAGTTGCTTGACTTGTCAGAATTAATAAATAAATTAAAAGCTGGTGTTGAGTGATAAAATATTTAACATTTATCAACTCTGTGTGCAGAGAAATCCAGATATAGAATATTAAAAATAAGCATCAATTTAAAGAGCTCATAGTGTGGGATAGATCAATTCAAAGTGCTAAATAGAGGTAAGAGCAGAGAGAAATTGAAATAGTAATGGTCTATAGAAAGAATATTCTTATTGTTTATTTCCACTAAATCCAAAATGCTATGCTTTCACCAATCAAAATTATTTGTATTCTCATACAGTCCTGGAGGCCTTTTCTAAGTTTATTTTCTGCTCATTTTCAAGTTTAACAATCTAAGAAAGAAAGCAGGCAGTACTGAGTAGACACACCAGTTGTGTGTGTAATAAACCTAGTCTTAGTGGACCTCAACGTCTCACAGTGCAGCTGGTACTCTCCTACCACCCACCCATTATTCCTCTTCCTCATCTTATCTCCCTCCACTCTCCTCTTTTTTGTGTGTGCTACTGGGTATAATTCTCAGCTCCCTTTTTAAGTAGAGGCAGATCTGGCTGAGTCACTAAGTTGCCTAGGTTGGGCTTGAATTTGTGATCCTCCTGCCTCAGCCTCCCAGAGTGCTAGGATTACAGGTATATGTATGCCACTATTTCTGAGTTTAACTTTTCTTTCAAAAGAGGAACATCTTTGAAAGACATTACGCGTGGTGCTGTTACCTGACTCTAAATTCCTAGATCAGACCATAAAAAAATCGGAGTCAGTACAAGCTTGATCTAGAAACAGGCAAATCTATTTCCACTGGAAAAATATTACCTAGGTATTCTTTAAACAGAGAAAAGTTCCATGGACGGTGATAGATTGACTCAATGTGATTCACTTATTTATTTTGTGGGCAGAGGGGGCAGACTTGTGCCCCTCCTCATTTCCTGCACTTTGTGGGAATACTGCTGAGAAGCACAACCATGACCTGCTGCCTCAGAAAACTGCTCAGTCGGACTGACATCATGGGAATTCGCTGAGCCTGTTTTGGGGAGGTCATCTAATTCTCAGCATAGGGCTCTGGACAGGAAGCCTTCTATCATTCTTTGATAATGAACCAAAAATCACCAGCCTGAAACACTGAGACTGCATTTCATTAAAACAGCTTTCCCTGAAAATAGCCTGTTGCCAGACAGCCACTAGTATTGCTTTAATAGTCAAAGCTGGTTCATATAACCTCTATGAAGTACTATCCCAAGTGGGTTATTATCTAAGGCACACAGCCCTGATCTTGCAGTATCAAGCAGTTTTCAAATTCTTCCCTAGCAAAATGTCACTGTTTTTATAACAATTGTGTATCACCTCTAAATCCCTGAAAGAGAAAATAGTATTCCTGGTCTGGTAAAACACAGCCACAAAAATTAATGTAGGTACAATGAAAATTGTAATTTGCTGTGAAAAAATACAAATCATAGATTTAGGATATATTATTGTTTTATTATAACTATTGCTGCTCTATTAGCAGTGATATGCTGTGAATATATTTTAAATGATAACTCAAAATTCTTTCTGTAACATAGTTGCCTCAAATAATGGGAGCTAATGTTTATTTATTAATTGGCATGAACAAATTAATAGTCTAATATTTTACATATATTGGCTTATTTTATCCTGACCTTTTATGAGTAAGGAGTCTGAAGCACAGATAAATTACATAACTTGCTCAGATTATACCAATAGTAAATAAATGGTAGAGATGGGCATAGACCACAGACAACCTGGGTGTGGATAGTGTAGTCTTCTCTGTTATGATACTGGGTCAAAGGGGAGCATACATAGATTGTAATTCATAATGCAAACAGGAAGTTATCACTGGAAAACTATACATGAGCTTAAATAAGACTAATGGAATCCACAACATGTTTTCTTACAATACTGTTTTCCAAGTATTTTAATTTAAAATATTTTTATTTTTTAAGGATGTTTTTCTTATTTTTCTTATTTTATTAGTACATGTTTGCAATTCATGCCATTTACAGTTGTCTTGAGAGTGGATACATGTACATACTACAGCTTGTTTCTTTTTTTTTTTCAGTCTCCTTCCCTTTCTCTTCCCCTCTCCTTTCCCCTCCGGTTCCCCTATCCCCTTTCTCATACTTGTTGATATTACTTTTCTTAGCTCATGTTATGGCATATAGTGTTTACATTAATTGGGGTTTTTATGTCCCTATACATGGCACATCTTTATTTTTTCCCCTTCCCTTTATCCTCACCCCTCACCCTTGTTCTGTTGGACCACTCCTCTATTGTAAGAGATCCATCTCCTTGTCCAATCTTTATCATTTTCTTTGTTCTTTGCTTCACTCAAATGAGAGATAGCCTATGGCATTTTAGCGTGTGTGTCTGGTTTATTTCACTCAATGTGATATTGACCAGGTGTATCCATTTTCCTACAAATGTCTCACTCTTTATAGCTAAGTAGTATTCCAGTATATATAAATATCATATTTTCTTTAAACAACCATCTATTGATAGATAGATATACAGGCTGTTTCCAGGATTTAGCTATTACAAATTGTACGGCTACAAACATTGGTATGCATGTATCACTGTAGTATGATGGCTTAAACCCTTTGGGGAAGATACCTAGTCAGGAGATAGCTGGCTCATATGGAATTTCTAATATCAGTTCTTTGAGAAATCTCCATACTGATTATCATAATGGTTGTACTAGTTTACATTCAGACCAATAATGCAAAAGTGTTCCCTTTTCACCACAGCCATGACAATATTTGTTATTGTTTGATTTCCTAATGATTGTCATTCTTTCTTTGCATTTCTCTAATGGCCAGATATGCTGAGCATTTTAAAAATGTAATTGTTGACCATTTGCATTTCTTCCTCTGTGAAGTATCTGTTCACTTCTCTTGTCCATTTCTTGACTGATCTTTAAATTTAAGTGATTTAAAGTTTTTGAATTTTTTGTGTATCCTAAATATTAGTCCTCTTTCTGAGTAGTAGCTGGCAAAATATTTTTTTTCCATTCTGTATGTTGTCTCTTCACTCTATGGATTGATTCTTTTTCTGTATAGAAGCTTTTTATTCTGATATAATCCCATTTGTTGATTCTTGCTGCTACTTCTTGTGCAATTGAGGTTAAAATTTTTTTAACCAATCACAGACTTTGAAAACAGTAGCAAGTTTAGCACAGAGAAATTTTTTTTTTGTTCTCCTTAAATCAGTTAAGTTAGAGGGACATCTATCCTGAATGCTTGGGTCTACTTCATTGCCCTACCTATATATAACACAATCATCAAAATAGGTAGTATAGTTGCATGCAAATACATTACAAACTTTGTCAACAGTCCCATATCATTTATAGCAAAATGATGTATTCGATTTAGTTGGCTCTCTTTTGTAGGACTTTAAAATGAAAGTAAGTTTATGCTTTTCATTTCCTCCACTTGGTTTTGGTGTTAAGAAATAAATTTATTAGTATGGCTACATGTTCTTTTTCCTGGTGCGAGCTTCTAAACTTAGTAAAAGACTTATTTTTTTCCTTGAAGGTTGGAAAAATTTATCTGTGAAACTGTCTCAGCTTGTGTCTTCTGTGGCAAGACAGTTTGGTTTTCATAAAGTTCTAGTTTTTTATTTGTCTGGTTATGTAGTTTCCCTCTGTATAGTTTTGAGTTCTGTATTTTTCTTTATTACTACCTTCTTTATACTTTATTTATTGCTATTTTTAGCTTAATTAGTAGAAAGTTTAGCTTACTTCAATCATTCTTTTTTAAAATAAATGTATTATGCTCTTAAATTTACCTATATGTACCACTGGTTGCATCTCGCATGTTTTGATATGTCTGCTTTTGTTTCCACTTGGTTTAAATGTTTCATAATTTTCATTGTGATCGATAGCTGGGCATATTTACTTTAATTTAAATAACTTCCTAACTTTAAATTTATTTGAATTTTGATCCAATAATGTGTTCTACTATGGTATTGATTCTTTTAAATTTAGTAAGAATTAGTGAGATAGTATGTAGTCAGCTTTTGTAAAAATGTCCTTAGGTACATGAAAGTGTATATTTTCTAACTTAGAGATGTAAAGTTAGGTGTCTCTGTGTGGATAGGATGTACATCGATAAGGCATGATAATTTTGTTGTTTAATCTTTCTACTGTTTACTAGGTTTTTTTGTCCAAAGAAATCTTGTTAAACTTCCCCATTTAATTGATATTTGTCAATCACTTCTTGTAAGTCTGTAGTTTTAGTTTAGCATCTTTCATAATTATTTTTATTTTTAAAAAGTAGTATCCCTCTCTATTCCTAATGAAATGCATATGTAATTTCTATTTTGCCTGATATTAATATGCCATATTTATTTTGATTGATATATGCCTGATATATCCTTTTGTGTAACTTTATTTTCAGCATTTTATGTGGTTTTATATATGCCTCCTGTACACAGAATATAAAAAGATTATTTCTGTCCCATTTGATATCTGTTCTTTTTCTATTCTTATCCATTATCATAAAGTGCTCTCTAATTATTTGCCTTCTGCTTTATATTCCACATGTTTTCCGCCACTGATTTAAAAGTCATAGATTTTCAACCATTTCAAAAATTTGTTACATTTAAATTTATAATAAACTATATATTTTTGTAATAAAATCAAGAGTTGGTGATGCTGTCTATGAGTTGATAAGGACAAAGCATGTATCACCTTTAACCATTCACACATGTTCAAAATCTTCCTATAATTTTTAGAGTTTATTAATTAGTTCATTTTAGCACAACAGTGCACTTTTTGTAGAGCTGATAATATGATTATATATATTAATTTTGTAAAAAATTGATTTTAATATTTATTATTTCTTAATGAAATTCCTACATTTTCTCTTCATTTATTTTTCATCTTGCTGAAGTGCAAATAGCTCCTTCAATGAGCAGCCTTGATCTGCCTTTCTGACAATTTTTTTATTAAACTTTCACTCTTGAATCACAGGCTGAATAAGTTGACAGCTAATTCTCTTAGTTCTAAATGCCTTATCTTTTGCTATTTAGAAGTCTGTGGCTCACTTAAAAGTTAACTTTGTTTAGTAACCATAGTAGCTCTTCAGTTTGTTTGTTTATTGTTTTTTAGATTTTTTTTCCCAGTTCTGGGACTGGAGCTCAGGGCCTCACATATGATAGGTAAGTGCTCTACCCCAAACTACATTCCAAATCATAGCTCTTTAGATTCTATACATCTTTTGATATTCTGCATTTTCCCTATAGTGTAGGTCTATTTTTAAAGTCTGGTATAGTTTTCGAAGGCTTTTGTGAGAATGCATTTTTGGAAAGTCACTAGCAATGATCTCTTTAAATGTTGCTTTTCCATTATTCTTAACCTTGTTTCAAAATTTTTATTCCAGTGCTGTCCAGTAGAAATATAAGGAAAACTACACATGTACTTTTAAAATTTCTAGTGGTCACAGGACACAAAAAGGAAACAGGTGAAATTAATTTACCAATGCATAATCCAACACATTCAAAGTGTTATTATCTTAAAATGCAACCAATATAAGGAGTTAGTGTCTCAATTTTTTCATATAAAATTCAATGGATTTTATATGTCACCCTTATATGTTGAAAACCCAAGGCCTGAGGTGATAGTGTTAGGAACTGTAACTTTTAGGAGGTAATGAGTCATGAGAGCAGATCCCTTTTAAATGGGATTCATGCTCTTCTAAAAGAGACCCCAGGAAGCTCTCTCTTCTTTCTTCCCTGTGAGGGCCCAGAGAGGAGAAGGCTGCCTATGAACCAGGAAGTGGGAGCTCACCAGACACCTGATCTACTAGCACCTTCACTTTGGACTTATAAGCCAACAGGGCTGTATAAAGTAAATTTCCATTCTTTAAAAATCAACCAATCTATAATATTATTGTTACAGTAGTTGGAATAGACAGACACAAATATCTTCAAAATTTGCTGCATATTTTATACTGATAGTACACCCCATTTCAGATGCAAACTTTTTTCAGCAATTAAGGTAAAATTCCTACAAGATCAGAAGTTGTATTTCAGTTACATATTCTATAATAATCTAGTTTTAAAATTTAAAATAATTAAAATAAAACACGGGGTTGGTATGACTATCAGAGTCTTAGATGAGTATGTAAAAGCGAAATATCTATTTTCTCCTACACTCTTTTTTCTTCTCAATAGTACAGTTAGAATAATCTAGTTAAAGTGAATATTGAAAAACACAAATAAGTAAAGAATAATGATTTAATAAGCTATCAAGTCATTACAAGACATGTAACAGACTTAAATACATATACTAAGTGAAAAAAAGGGAATGAAAGTAGGTAATTGAATTATGTCTGTGTTGCAATGAGCCTGGGAAGAGAAGTTGGTACTGGACGAGGGTAGTAGGAGAGTGGTTTGTTTGTGGATAGATTCTGAAATGGCATAGAGTTTTTGGGTGTATTCATGTTAGTTGTAAGAGAAAAAGAAAGTGTAGAAGGAATAGAAATTTGAGCTTTAGTATTTATAAAAATAGGAAAAACAAGTTTTGGGTACATATTAGGAGTTCAACTTTAGATATATTATTTTTTGAGATATGTATTAGAACTGTATGTAAAAATATTGGGTTAGGAGTTTTGATACTGTCTTGGAGTGTATGGAAGATGTCTTCATAATCCAATGCATTTTGATACTTCCTGGATGAGTGAATGTATGCTAGAACATCCCTTCTTGGATTTTTTTAGTCATGTTGCTGTTTTACTGTAATAAAAATATATCTATCTTATGGTACAAAATTGTATGCCATCTGGCTGTATGACATATAGATACCTTTAAAAAATATGTGTCAACACATTAATACATTGCATATTGTTTTAGTTACTTTCTTGTTGCTGAGTCACAATACCTAACACTCACAACTCTAGGTAAAAAAGGTTTATTTTGGCTCTCAGTTTACAGAAGTTTCAGTCCATAGTTGGCTGGCTCCAAAGAAGAGCAGAATGGCAGAGAGGCCTGGAGGAGAAGAATAACACATGGCAAGGCAGACAAGAAGTAGAGTGATCAAGGGAGGAAGGAGATAGAACCTTTCAGGACACACCCCAGTGACCCACTTCCTCTGACCAGGCTTCACCTCCCAACATCATGTTTAGCTATAAACTCATCAGTGGACTAATTACTAATAAGTATCTCATCCCTATGATCACTCCCCTAAAACCCTACCTATGAGTGCAAGAGGCTTTAGATATTAATCATATAACCATAACACATATCCTCAAAACTGGCATGGTTAAATTTGAGCAAAAATTTCTAAAAGCAACACTCTATAAATGTGAACTATTAATAATGAGTATGACTTTCTAGGAGACAAGACAGAGATATTTTTAGAAAGTAAAATCTAGAAGCTGACCTTTTGAAAAACAGCTTTAGTTTTCAGAGCAGATTTAGGTTCACAGAAACATTAAGGGTAGGGCACAGAAATTTCGCAGATGCCCCCTACTCTTACATGTGTAAAGTGTCCCAAGTGATAACATCCCCTACCAGAATGGCACATTTGTTACAAATGATGACCGTTATTGACACATCATTATCACTCAAAGATCATAGCTCACATGATGGCTCACTCTTGATGCTGTATATTTTATTGGCTTAGACAAATGCAACAGTATATGCATTCATTATTATAGAATTAAAATCATTATAGTCATTAAACAGAATATTTTAAAATGCTAAAATTCTGTACTTCTATGATTCAACTCCACCCCAACCCTTGGCAACCACTGACCTTTTCCTGCCTCCATAATTTTGCTCTTTTGAGAATGTTATATAGTTGGAACTATATCATATGTAACCTTTTCAGATTGAATTCTTTCATTTAGTAACATGCATTTGCTATAGTAATATGTCAGTCTTGCATATCTTTTTGTAGCTTGATCCCTTATTTCTTTTCAGCACTGAGTGATGGTACATTGATCTAAATGCATCAGTTTGTTTATTCATTCACTTATTGAAGGACACTTAAGTTTCCTCCAAGTTTTGGCAATTATGAGTAAGCTATTATAAATATCCAGGTGCAGGGCATTGTGTGGACTTTAAGCATTCAACTCTTTTGCAGAGCTACTAAGGAGCACTATTGCTAGATCGCATGTGGGGAAAGAATATGTTTAGTTTTGCAAGATATTGCAAAATGGATTTCCAAAGCAGCAGGTCCATTTTGCATTACCAGTGACAATGAATGAAAGTTTCTGGGTGCTTCTGGAAGGTGAAGTGGGAGAGAGTAACCCCCTACACACTTAGGGCCCCTGCAATGTCACCTCTATAGCCTGCCGAGAAACAGGGACCTCACACATCACCTCACCTCACAGAAGAACACCATGCATTTGGATCCAGCACGGATACATGAGTCACCCCCAGTGCTGAGGAGGAGCCTTCTGGGGTGCCATACCACTGCCCCAGTGCCAAGGAGCATAGCAGCCCCCAGCACAAAGGAGGTGAGCTGCCCAGGCAACAGCAGCACATACCTGTACCCTCACCCCTGCTACCACACCCCCACCTTTGAAATGAGAAGACATGTAAACAAGTTTCAAAACCAGACTTCCAGGTCACCTAAAGCAACCCCAAAGGGAAATGAGATGGAACAATCTGATACTCAACCACCTGGACTCCCTAAACTGGTAACAAAAGAGGAACTAGAAAAAAAGAAATCAGACATAATTTCTCAGATAACAACAGAGATTCTGCCCATAGTGCAAGACATGATTAATAAATCTAGAGAGGACTCATTAAAAAAAAAAGAAGAAGAAGAAGAGCTGAAGAAACTGATGGAATCACAACATAGGAAACAAACGGAATCCATAAAACACATGTAAATAGATTTCTAGGAGATTAAAAATTCCATTGAAAGTTTACACATCAGAATGAGCCAAGATGAGGACAGAATTTTACATATAGAAGATAAGATTGCAATTAGTGACCAGGAAAAGAAAAATTGCTTCAAAATTGTAAGGGACCATGAGAAATCAATCCAGCAGCTGCTAGATGATGCAAAGGAGAATAAAATAAGACTGATTGGAGTCAATGAAGAAACAGGAGAGAGTGCAGATGACATTAAAAAACTATTCACAGAAGTGATGGCAGAAAATTTCCCAAGTAGGGAGAAAGACCTTGACATACAGATAAGGGAGGTATATAGGACTCCAACTAGCAATGATCAAAAAAAAATCTACACATAGACATATAATAGTTAAGATTCCAGAAACCAATAGAAGAACAAAGTTCTACAAGCAGTTAGAGAAATGAAATAAATCACATACAAAGGAAAGCCCATGAGAAGCACAGCAGGCTTCTCAATGCAAACCCTCAAGGCAAGAAGAGCTTGGAGTGATGTATTGCAAGCCCTAAAGTAAGACAGCCTCCAACCCAGATTGATGTACCCTGCAAAACTATCTTTCAAAATTAATGGAGAAATAAGATACTTTCATGACAAAGAGCACCTTAGGAACTTCATGAATACCAAGCCAGCACTCCAAAAAATTTTAGAAAATATCCTAGGAAAAGACAATGAGGATCACAACCCCAGGAAGCCCAGCAGAATGAATCCATTGGACAAAACAAGAAGTTAAACCCAAAGGGGAAGAATCCAATAAAAAGAAAAAGTCACGACAATGATAACTCAATACATATCAGTTATAACCATCAGTGTTAACGGTCTCAATTCACCAATCAAAAGAAATAGACTGCCAAAATGGGTCAAGATGCAAGATCCAATAATATGCTGCATACAAGAAACACACTTAATTCAAAAAATAACTCATAGACTGAAAGTTAAAGGGTGGAAAACAATACTTCATGCAACAGAAACTGCCCCCCCAAAGCAGGAGTAGCTATCCTTTTTGCAGATCAAGTGGATTTCAAACCAATACTGATTAACAGAGACAAAGAAGGACACTACATCCTTGTAAAGGGAACAATCCAAGAAGAAATGTCAATCATAAATATATATATGCAACAAACACTAGCGCAGACGACTATATAAAACAAATACTAACAGATATGAAAAATCAAATAAGCACCAATAAAATAGTAGTGGGGGACCTCAACACCCCACTGTCACAAATAGATAGATCAACTAGACAGAAAATAAATAAGAAAATACTAAAACTCAATCAAACTCTTGAACAAATGAACTTAACAGATGTTTACAGAATGTTCCACCCCACAAAATCAGAATACACATTCTTTTCAGCTATACACAGGTCATTCTCAAAAATAGAGCACATACTCACTCATAAAACATGTTTAAGTGTTGTGCCCAGATCACGAAGTCCCCAAAGATCATCAAGGAGCCGATTCCGATGTAAACACACGAGGGTTGTTTATTCAAGCTCGAGCAGGGGCACTCAATCGTCACCGACGCAGCGGATCAGGATTGAGAGCCCCGAATTCCAAATCAGCAGGGTTTTTATTGTGGCTACTGCAAGGTTTGGGGATGTTCCATTTAGCAGTTACATGATTGGTTGATATTTAGCAAGCATGGGGGGTTGAGGGATGGCTGCATGTAGAGTTTATGGGAAAAAGGAACAATCAGCACATTGACAGAATGTTCTACAGATAATGGGCCCGGGAGCATCTGTTTTCTGGGCAGACAGAGGATTGAGTTAGGAGCTGTGTCTTTTTATCTGTTGTCCCACAGCAAGGACATTTTATCATTATTTTATGGGCACAAAGGAGACTAGGGGAATAGTTGACTTCAGTGAAGTGGAATTTATATCAAGGCCACCTCATTGTCTTATTTTAAGATGGAGTCAAACTTTAAAATGGAGTTAGTTAGGTCTCACATAAGTAAGTTCAAAGTAACTGAAGTTATTCCCTGTATATTATCAGACCATAGTGCAATGAAATTGGAGATCAATAGGAAAAGAAACTGCAAGAATTTCACTAAAACTTGGAAACTGAAAAAACACTTCTGAATAATCAATGGGTCACTGAGGAAATTAAAGAAGAAATCAGACAGTTCCTACAATTAAATGACAAGGACAATATAATATATCAGAATCTATGAGACACAATGAAAGCAGTTTTATGAGGGAAATTCATAGCAGAGAATACTCACATAAAGAAAACAGTGCGAATGCAAATAAACAACCTGATATTGAACCTCAAGCTTCTAGAAAGAGAAGAGCAGGACAAACCCAAAGCTCCTACAAGGGAGGAAATTATGAAGATCAGAGCAGAAATCAATGCAATGGAGACTAAGAGAATGATCTAAACAAATCAGTGAAGCCAAGAGTTTGTTATTCGAAAGAATAAACAACATTGACAAACCCTTAGCCAACCTTATCAGAAAAAGGAAAGGAAAGGCCCAAATCCATGCAATTAGGAATGAAAAGGGTGAAATTACAACAGACCCAGCAGAAGTCCAGAGGATCATCAATACCAACTGGAGAACTTATATGCCAATAAGATGGAAATCACAGAAGAAATGGACAGATTCCTAGATATGTATGAATTACCAAAGTTGAATGAAGAAGACCTAAAAATTCTAAATGACCCAATATCAATCAATGAAATTGAAAATGTAATTAAAAATTTACCAACCAGGAAAGCCCAGGTCCTGATGGCTTCACTGCTGAATTCTACAAGACATTTAGAGTGGAACTACTGCCATTACTGTTTAAACTCTTCAATCAAATTGAAAGGGAAGCAATATTCCTGAATTCATTCCTGGAAGCAAGCATCACCTTGATTCCCAAAGCAGAGAAAGACCCAATCAAAAAAGAAAACTATAGGCCAATCACTAACACAGATGGAAAAATTCTTAATAAGATACTGGCAAATAGAATGCAGAAGATCATTAAGAAGATCACACACCCTTACCAAGTGGGATTCATCCCAGGGATGCAGGGATGGTTCAACATATGCAGATCAATCAGTGTAATACACTATATCAATAGAGCCAAGGACAAAAACCATATGATCATCTCAATAGATGCAGAAAAAGTATTTGACAAAATCCAACATGCACTTATGATAAAAACCCTACAAAAAATTGGAATAGATGCTTTCTACCTCAATCTGATAAAAGCCATCTATGAAAAGCCAAAAACTAATATCGTACTAAATGGTTAAAAACTGAAATGCTTCACACTAAAATCAGGAACAAGACAAGGATGTTCACTATCACCATTCCTGTTCAATACAGTTCTGGAAACATTAACCACAGCAATTAGACAAGAGAAAGAAAAAATGGAATAAAGATAGGAAACAGGGCCAATAATTTAGCTCAGTGGTTTCACCGCCTGCTGCGCAAGTGCAAGGACCAGAGTTCAATCCCCGGTACCAAAAAAAAAAAAAAAAGGATAGGAAACGAAGTCAAATTGCCATTATTTGCAGATGACATGATACTCTATATAGAAGAACCCAAGAACTACACCAAAAGTCTTCTACACTTAATAATCAAATTAGGTAAAGTAGCTGGATATAAGGTCAACACACAAAAATCAATACCTTTTTTGTACATGAACGACAGACTCACTGAGAGAGAAGTGGAGCAAGCAATTCCTTTCACAATAGTGTCCAAAAAAGCTGAAATACCTAGGAATCAACCTAACAAAAGAAATGAAAGACCTCTTCTCTGAAAACTATAGTAGTCTGAAAAGAGAGATTGAAGATGGCATCAGAAAATGGAAAGACATCCCCTGTTCCTGGGTAGGGAGAATCAACACAGTGAAAATGCCCATACTTCCAAAATTGCTATATAGATTAAATGCAATCCCAATTAAAATTCCAGCAACATACTTCACAGACCTCCAGAAAACAATCCAAAAATTCATTTGGAACAAGAAGAGACCTAGAATAGCAAAAGCAATTCTAGGCAACAGAGACATGGCAAGGGGTATCAAAATCCCCAACTTGAAACTATACTACAAAGCTACTGTGATAAAAAACCATGGTACTGGTAAAGAAACAGAGCTGATGACCAGTGGAGCAGATTAGAAGATGCAGAAACAACTCCAGACACACTCAGCCACCTCATCCTTGACAAAGGAGCCAAATGCCCTCACTGGAGGAAAGATAGCCTCTTTAAAAAATGTTGCTGGAAAAATTGGGTTTCAACTTGTCAAAGATTACAACTAGACCTATATTTCTTACCATGCACTAAAGTAAAATCTAAATGGATTAAAGATCAAAATATTAAAACAGAAACACTGAACCAGCTGGAAGAGAGGTTAGGTTAGGTAGAACCCTTGAAAATATTGGTGTAGGACAAGATTTTAGGAACAAAACCTCAGTTGCCCATGAACTAGCACAAACTATCAACAAGTGGGATCTCTTATTAAAAAGTTTCTTCATAGCAAGAGAAACCACTAACAGTGTGAAGAGACAACCCACAATGTGGGAAAAGTTTTCACCTGCTGTTCCTCAGGCAAAGGTCTACTATCTTGAATCTATAAAGAACTTAAAAAAATCAGACCTACCAAATTTAAAGACTCGATCCAAAACTGGAAATCTGAAATGAACAGACATTTCTCAGCCAAATAAATATATGAAAAAATGTTCAACATCACTGGTCATTTGAGAGATGCAAATGAAAACAACACTGAGATTCCCCCTCACTCCACAAAGAATGGCTGCTCTCATGAAGTCAACCAATAACAAATGCTGGCAGGGTTGTGGGGTGAGAGGAACCCTTCTTCATTGTTGGTGCAAGTGTAGACTGGTGCAACCACTGTGAAAATCAGTATGGAGATACCTCAAAGAACTAGGACTGGAAGTCCCATTTGACCCAGATATTCCCCTCCTGGGTATCTTCCCCAAAGAATTAAAAGAATCATACCACAGAGATATATGTGCACCATGTTCATAGCAGCACAGTTTGTAATAGTTAAAACTTGGAAGCAGCCCAGTTACCCATCAACTAGGTACTGGATAAAGAAAATGTGGTTTTTGAAATAAAATGGAGTACTACTCAGCCATCAAAAATGAGAAATTAGAGTCCTTTATAGCTAAATGGTTACATATTGAGGCAATACTCTCAAGTGAAATAAATAGGGCACACATGTGTAAATACCAAATAGTTTCTGTAATGTGAGAAACTGAAAATGTAAATAGGGGCTAAAAGTTATAATAGATAATATGAAATAGGAAGAAATGGGGCAAAGGGGAAGGGGAAGTGGGAGGGGTAGGTAGAAGGAAAGAAGGGAATGGAATCAATATGGGAAAATGAAAAGATGGAAACAAAGTCTTTGTAAATAGGGAAGGAAGGAGGGGTTGAATGGAGGGCAGGGGAATGGGGAAAAAATAATAACTATGAGAGATTATGCAAAGGTGCAAATTTCCAATGATGAATGTTATTATATTGTACACCTAAAATGTATCAATAAAATTAATTTTAAAAAAAGAAAGTTTCTGTTGCTCTACATCTTTTAAGAATTTGCTGTTGGCAGTGTCAAGGATGTCGAGCCTTCTAATGGTATGCAGTAGTATCTCATTCTTGTTTTTCCTTGCATTTTCCTTATGATATGTAATGTGGAGCATCTTTTCGTATGTTCATTTGCCATCCATACATCTTCTGTGGTGAGGTATCATTAAGATCATTGGCCTATTTTTAAAAATTGTATTTTTTAATTATATTTGAAGAGTCCTTCTTATATTGTGAGTTATTGTCCTTTACCAGAAAAATGTTTCACAAATATTTTCTACAAGTCTGTGGCTTCTCTTACCCTCTTAATAATTTTCTCAGACCTGATAATTTTAATTTCAAAGAAGTCCATTTATCTATTCTTTCTTTTATGTATCTTGCCTTTGGTGGTGTATCTAAAAATGACATCACTAAACCTTGTGTCATCTATATTTTTACTATTTTATCTTCAAGGGTTTTCAGTTTTGTGTTTTATAGTTAGGCCTGTGATCCATTTTGAGTTGATTTTCATGAACAGTGTAAGCCCTATGACCAGATCTCTTCTCTTCTCTTCTCTTCTCTCTCTCTCCTCTCCTCTCCTCTCCTCTCCTCTCCTCTCCTCTCCTCTCCTCTCCTCTCCTCTCCTCCCCTCCCCTCCCCTCCCCCCTCCCCTCCTCTCTCTTCTTGCCTATGCATTTCCTGTTGTTCCAGCATTTGTTAAAAAGTCTCTGTTTTCTTGTTTGTATCACTTTTGCTTCTTTGTAACAGGTAACTTGTTGATGGATGATTCCAATCCACAAGAATATCATCAATCAGTCACTTTAAAATTTTTTATTCATTAAGTTTATTGGTACATTTTAGGTATACAATATAATGACATTCATCATTGGGAATTTGTACCTTTACATGATATATCTTGGTTCTTATATTTTTCCCCATTTCCCAACCCATCCCTCCCTCCCTATTTACAAAGGCTTTGTTTGCATTCTCACATTTTTTCTTTCTTTTCTTTCCTTTTCCCTTTCCTTCCCATGTCCCCTTCCCCCTTGGTTTCTTTCTTCCTATTTCAAATTATCTATTATACATTTTGATCCTTATTATTGCTAAATGGATGTGCACTGAGTTTATACTCAAGTGAAATAAATAGGACACACATGTAAATACCAAATAGTTTCTCTGGTGTGAGAAACTGAAAATGTAAATAAGTACTTTTAAAATTTTAAAGATGACAAATATTCTCTGAAGCAGCAAGAATAATAAGAACTTTTCTACTATATGGCAGGGGAGTGGGAACTCTAATTAAAAAAGGAAGGAAATGGTGGAATAGAACACATGAATTAATCATGCCTGTTGCCCAGGAAAACTATAATACTATCTACAGTTTTAAACAGTTTTACTGAAAAAATTGTGTAGTTTTCTTTCTACCAAACTAGTCAGTGAACACTGCAAATCAGTGTACTGAGATATTTGTTTAGATGATAATCATTGCAGCCTTATCAGAATGGAAATCTTTGGATATCAGCTGGAAAGAGTGACTTAATATAATGCAATCATCCTGTCCTCTAGCAGATATAGATTTAATGCATTGAGTAATATTTGGTGTCCTCAGAGCTCCTTCTTGTAATTGAAGTGGACTGAAAAGTACTGTTAGAAAAACTTTAAAAAATATATTAACACTCAGTGTGCAAAAATTATGCCCACCATTTTAAATGTTAATGAAAAATCTAGATATTCAAGAAATTATTGAAATTTTGCACAGCAAAGTAGACATTAAGAAAAGATGTAAGAACAGAATAAAGGAGATGAAAAATACACGCACAAGAACTGCATACTTCTCCTAATACAGTACTAGGATAAGTTGGCCATTTTTGATAGTTTAATACTTAGAGTGAAAGCTAAGCTGTTATACTAGAGGCCTGGAAATTAGGAATCTCAAGTAAAATAAATATTTTCTTCTTATTTAATAACATTTTTCCTTGAGGGTCACCCAGGTATAGATGGGATGTTCATGTTTGACATCATTAACATCAGGTTTCCATCTGACTACTCCAGTTATCCCTATATGACCAATAAGTTGGAAGGAGAGAAAAAAGATGAAATAACGATACAGCAGGCACCATTGAAATGCACATATTTTTACTGCCCATATTTCCTTGGGGGGAATTTGATCACAATGCAACAGCTAAGTATAAACAAGGTCAGGGAAATACAGTCTAGCTGGGTGGCCTTGCAACTGCTTGTGTGTGCGTGTGTGTGTGCGTGTGTGTGTGTGTGTGTGTGTGTGCTTCCTTTTACTAATAAAAGGAAGAGGGGGGAATGGCATGGGGGTCCAGTTGATGATATCTATTGTGATATTAATACAAAATGTGGGATTGAAGAAAAAAAATCACACACAATGTACATATGTATAGTTTGGGGATTGTATTTACTTATTATAAGTAAAGAGATGTAAATTACTAATTCTTGGAGACTAAGGAAAGTAAAAGACAGTGATATAGAGATTGAAGTGATATTTTAAAAAAGAAAAAAGAAATAAAAAGAAACAGGAATCAATTAATCTTATCTTTTTCCTAGTTTCTATTTTCCACATTTACTCCTTCTCCCTCCAACTCAGTGCAGAAACTAAACTAGGTCAGTAAAAATGTTTCCTTGGTATCTGAATTTTCTCTTAAAATAAAACTGACCTTTCTTGGTGGTCAAGATATCATTTACTTAAATAAAATGATGTCACATTTAAATTTATTGACATATTTAGTAGAGGGATCATATGCTAATCAATTATATATATATAAAATATTTTATGTATATTTATAATATTAACTTTGTTTAATCAACTAAGTTTTGCCATCCCTGAGTATCCACAGGAAATTGGTTCTATGTCCATGAGGATGCTCATGTGCACGAATTCTCAAGATCTGTGGCATAGCACTGTTTTTATACATCACCTATGTACACCCTCCCATGTACCTTAATTCATCTCTAGGTTATTTACAGTTCCTAATACAGTGTAAATGCTATGTAAATCATTGTTATGGTTTATTTTTAAGAAATAATGACAACAAAAAGTCTGTACATGAAAAATGTCAGTACAGGTATAATTTTTCCCTAAATATTTCCAATCTGTGATTGTTGAATACACAGATGTAGAGCTTATAGATACAGAGAGGTAACTGTATCTTTAAATATCACCAATGTGTGTATTACATATAATTCATTTCTTCAAAGCTATTTATTTCTGAATCACAAGACTATTCCTTTGATTCCTCTCCTGAGTTATCGTTCTCTCTCTCTCTCTCTCTCAAATCTACCTCAGTATTTTTATCAGATAGTGCTAGGTGTAGTAAAGGATTGCCAATGCAACTAAGCTCTTTTTAAATGGAAATTTTGGAGTCTTCCTCTCTCCTAAGGGATCTTTTTCTGTGCTCTTAGAACTAGTCTGCATGTAGTACCCATTACTTTCTTTCCTTTAAAATAAGGTTTACAGTGAAAAATATTAAGGAAGGATAAGTCTGTAAGGCTAGAGGTTCAATTTCTCTCCCTTTTAATAGCTTCACAAAGAGTTGGCTCAGCTGGGTCTGACTCAGCTCAACTGATAGGTTGATACCAGCTGTTGGATGACAGACTTTTCTAACAGGTCAGAAGGCTTCTGTTACAACGTGCCAAGTTAGATATCTCTGGGTCTTATAAATATATGGTGCATTGCTGGGGTAGTTCCCTCAAGGAGCCTTTTTGTTGATATTTCTATCTGATTAAGCCTGGCTTCAGCACAGTTAGTACTATGAGGAAACTATGTGGAAATGTGGACTTGCTAGTTTGCTGTATGCCAGCTTTTCCCTCTCAATAAGTTCATTTTATATATTGGAGCAAATTGGCATGAATGAAATGTGTTTTTAAGACCCCCTGTGTGCTAATCATCAAATTAATCTTCATGCCACTAATGCCTGCTGGACACATCACCGGTGTCTCTGGACACTGCTGTCTAGTGGAGAAGATCTTGAAAGCACCTGCATTGTGGCTCATCCACTTTCTTCACAAATAATGTAATTCATGTCCCCAGGGGAGATAATAGATATACTATTACTAGTACCTGCTCTCTTTAGTGCACATTGAAATTTTTATTAGAAAAAGAAATTAAGAAGATTTTAAACTTTATTTCCATTAAGTTTTTATTCATTCTGCTTTCTGTTTTTGAAGTCTCCTTGATTTGAAACTAGGAACATTAGAGTAGGTTTTGAGATGAACCAGAGGGTAATCTGATAGATAAACCATGTGATGCTCAAAATTCATTATTTTTCAAGGGATGGGGTCTTAAACCAAAGCTGTATAACTCCCTTTAGTTGAAATTGACTTTCCAGTAGGCACCATGTCTCCATAATGAGTCTGTCCCACAAGGCCCAGGTTTGTTTAAACACTGGAGTCCACAGAACCTCCAGCTTGGGGCAAGTTTCTGACACTTCCATCCATCCATCTGTTCTCATGTGGATGCTCCTCTGTCACAACAAATGCAAAGCAGCCAAGAAGGAAGTCATCCTTCACTACTCCTCAATGCATGAAACCTCTCTTCCTCTACTAATTAAAAGGTCAAACCAAAACTTTGCTCATGTTCTTTGGCTCCTTATTCTTTTTTCCTTCTCTGCTTTGTCATTAAGCTTCATTTATACATACCTCCTGAATCTCTCTCAGACCATTCACATAATTCCAGCTTCACTTTTTACTGTCTCTAATATGGACCACAAAGTTTTCAGATGGACCACTACACTAGCATCCTCAAGGTTCTCCCTGCTTTCTGCCTCTGATCCATTCCTCACAGAACAAGCAAAGTCACCTATAACACAGATCTAAGCACTTACTTGTTTACAATTTTTTTGGGTTCACCTTTGTTTTTAAGTTGAAAGAGACAATTATTAACATAGACTAAAAGGCCATTTGTGGCCCAATTCCTACCTACTTCTCTAGCCTCATTTATAACTTGACCTTCCTATTCCTATTTTTGTCAATAATAACATCATTTTCTAGGATCAGTTTCTATTCTCTTTCCTTTCCCTTATAAATGTAATTTCTCCCTAAATTTTTAAATTTCTTTGGAAATATATCTTATAATCATCCCCTTTTTGTGTGTATTACATACACATTGGGCACCATTTTCACAATGTGATTCTGATATGAAAGGATGCTGAGCTGGGAGCACAGGGACCAGAGAGATATAGGGTTCTACTTTACAAGTACTCCAGGCTCTTTCCTATGTCAATAGAAATGGTCTGCCCATTCTCACACATTCTTTAAGTCTGTTTAAATTTGCTTCTTCCTTAAACGAAGATCAACCTAGTTCACACAATATTAACTGCTCATTACATAAGTATGGATATAAACTAAATATTGTAACTCCTATGAGCAAGGTTTCTTATCTTATGGTCCTTTAAGAACACGCAGCCTCATGAGAAATTGTAGGTGTCAGTCCTCCAAAATTTGTTTTTAATAAAATTCCTGAGTTTTCAAAACTCTAGCCTAGGATTCATAGACTATCTTCTCCTTTTTCTTCTTCCTCTTTCCTTTTACCACATTGATAAATGACTATCTCCAAGGAGAAAAAAAATCTCTCAGTTGTAAATGAAAATCAAGGACAAATTCTAAGACAAGAATTTTCATTAGCAAAAGCAAAGCATCTAGTATTTCTTATATCTACATGGAAAGATCTTTTTCTATAATGCCATTTTGGAGTCATACTTGGACAATTTCTTTACTTTTGGATTACCTGTAGTGATCTTTACTTCCTTCAGTAGGTGTATTAGGCTATCCTAGGGAATTAACCTCTTTTAGGAATATCTTTAAAAAACTAGATGTGGTCTTATCTTCATGTGATACCAGAACTGTGGCAGCCATCTTGCTTCCAAGGGAGAATTTTCCTGAAAAACAAAGCAAAGCTTTGAGAGAGTCTATGTGTAAAGATCAAACAACATTGATTGATGTGCTATTGAATTAACCATTCCTAAAGCTGTCCTGCTGTCCAGAAAATAAAATATTTGCAGCATTACTTAAGTCATGTTAGTTGAGTTTTCTGGTACCTACATCCCAAAATACCTTAACTGGTAAGCAAGAGAGGTCACTATGATGAAGGCAGTGAAGGAAAACCAAGTGAGTTTAAGAAGGAGAATGAAAAGTACACTCACATGAGAAACTGTCTGAGAAGACTTTGTGCAGAAAGATAAATTCAGATACACAAAGAAAAATAATAAACTGAGAAAAATCCTTGAGAAAGTATTTCTTAAACCGTGTAAGTTAGTACCTGCCAATATTTTTACTCTGTAAACCAATATAGATTTGCTCATGTAGTCTTTATATATCCAGTCAAGTAGTTGAGTGAGTTCTAAGTCTGACCTTTGTGTTTATTATTCCTTGTCTGTCTATCTATCTCTCTATCTATCTACCTATCCATCTATCTATCTACTTTTTTGCAATGCTTGGGATTGAACCTCGGGCCTTGCACATAGTACGCAAGTGCTTACCACCAAGCTATACTACTAGGCCTATGTTTTTTAATTTTAAGGAATTTAAAATACATATGGAATGAAACCAAAGTCCTGAAATTGGAAATATCTTTAAATGTGTAAATACAAAACTTCATAATTGGCTCTAGAGACAAATGGCATAAAGTAGGGTTCCTTAATAACAGAGCTACTCATATTTCATTTTTCCTTTTCTTCCATTTTTCTCTTAGCTATGAACATATCTGATTTTCAGTGTGGTTTATTAGGTGTCTGATAGACAAAATTGTTCCCTGTTTGCCCACGTAGAATAACTATTTTAGCTGTTGGGAAGATTCATGATGAAGAAGAGTTCTAAAAGCAGATGTGAGATTATGGAAATGATAGGTTAGCCAAATCAACTCTGCTGAGAAAGAAACAACAGATCTATTCATCATGTGTGTAGGCAGGAAAAAGGCTTGATATTGCTGTTTCTTATGTTTCTCTGATTGCGTGCTCTCTTAGTTACTTCCTCATTGCTGGGATCAGATACCCACAAGTTAAAGGAGGAAAGGTTTATATTAGCTTATAGTTTGCAGAGGTTTCAGTCAATAGTCAGCAGACCTCAAGGAAGGGTGGCATGGCAGAGGGGCATGGCAGAGGGGCATGGCAGGCAGGAGGCAGTAAACCAGCACCATGAGGCTCCCTTTCCCTTTTATTTCATTCAGGCTATAAGCCTATTGGTTTTTGCCCCCCACATATGGGGCAGGCCTTCCCCTTATCCACACTCAGAACTATGATAAACCAATCAGTGGACCAATTTAGTTATCACACACTATTAATCCATATTTACACACTCTAGATCCAGCCTCCACCAAAAAGACCCACCTAAGACTACATGATGCTTTGGGAGGATGTCTAGATACAAGGCATAACATACATTAAGGTACAGAAGACTTTGGCAATGAAAGAACTTTCTCTTCTTCAGGAGCCTAGTATGAAGGCTGGAGGTCGTCCCACAGTGGAAAATGTATATGAATTGTATGTGAACAATTTCTTCTGTTTCTGTTTCATGACTCATTATATTTACCATTCTCTACTTTCTTCATTCAGTCAATCATCATTCCAGAATTGGGAAAATTCAGTTACAATAATGACTTGAAACCTCTCCTTGATTCTCAGCAAACATAAACTCCATGATGGACACTTTCCCTTGAATGGATCTTGTGCACCTAAGACTCCAGATGTGTAAACTGACCTAAGCATTTCACACCTAGACCCCACCCCAGAACCCCCTATCCTTCCTGTAGGCTGCTGTTTGGGAAAATTTTCTAATTTAAAAGGAAATCTAAGCACTATTCTCCCTGCTTACCATCTCCATTGAAATGTTCACCAAGACTTGCTCATTCTACTTAAGTATCTTTTCCGTTTCTTGATTTCTAGTCTCCAACTTCCAGTTCTCCAGAATATAATATCACTCTCTCTCTAGCTTTTATGTAAACAAATTACACTATATATCAAAATAATTTTGCTTCTTAATTATTAATACTGTTTCATTTTTGGAGGGAAGCCATCAAGTTCTAAAGGAACCCAGGTATCCATGACTATAAAACATGCTGGGAATAAAGGAGGCCAAACCCAGAGAGAGGCATGGCCAGGAAGATAACAGGAATATTGAGCAAATTGAGGGTGGAATTTACCCCAGGGAGAAAACCAGCTGTCAGAGATGAAATCCAATCACCCTATCTCTCATTTATTATTAGTCATTGGTCCATAGTAGAGTACTAGTTATATATATATTTTTAGGTTTAGTTAATAAATTAATGAATAAATAGTTGAGAAATTAGGACAATCATTACTGGAATGTCCTTTAGTAAAACTAAATTACAATATCCCAGTCATGGCTAGCATGTCAGTTATCAATTTATTGCCTCTGAACTCCAAAGAAATCCTTTGTTGCCCTGGCTTATAATACTGAAATCAAACCTTACAAATATTTCTTTGCTGGAAAGCAACTACTAGTATTGTAAACAGAGGACACTGGAGGGATCTTGCAAGAGGAAGGCTCTTTTTGTTCTGGAAATGGAATGCCTTTTCTTTGTGGATCATTCAGTATGTGAGTGATTGTAAATGGCACTTAGCATTCAGCCCAGTGGGTCTTGTCAGTACCTCAGCTGGTAACTCCCAGTGAGTCAAGAATGCTCTTCATAGCCAGGAGTGGCAGTGCATTCCTGTAATCATAGCACTTGGGAGACCAAGGCAGGATGATCACTGTGAGTTCGAGGAGAGCCTGGGATGCATATATAGTGAGACCCTGTATCAAAAAAAAAAAAAAAAAAAAAAAAAAAAAAGAAAGAAAAGAAAAGAAAAGATAAGAAAAAAAGTTGCATGTCAACTTAGTATTTAGTGAAATTCATGGACATACCAGAAGGAAGCATCTTTGCCAATCTCTCCAGCACACCAGGAAATGGCTTTCTACTGAGTTTTCAGTCTCCTCTGGCTTCCTAGCTGTCTTCCTATTAGGTACTAATAATGTCCCATTGAAAAGCTTCATAGTAAGTCTCAGCAACACCCCAACTGGAAGACACAACCTGGGTCCCCTCAGCAAACTCTCTGTCACCCACTGGACACACCCAAATCTCCAAGGAAGTCTAAATCTCAACCATGAAAACAGCCCTCTTCCCAGTTTGATCCTTCCTTGTGTGCTTTGCCTTCACTCTATAAGGAGTAGATATCCTATTACTAGTCCATAATTATATATTTCAAAACTCTCATGTTCAGATTTTTTTTCTTACTATAGACATGGAGGGAGAATCTCCCATTCAGGAAAGTCACCTAGTCCTCTTGTTCCCTGCAGTGTATCTTCTGTGTGGTGTCTCTTCTGACCACATCAGTCACCATCATACCAGCTTTAAGGAAACAGAGCTCTATTATTAAAAACTAACTTTAGATTTTGGTGTTGAGAGGAACAAGTGTCATTCATACATTGTTTAGTTGATTTTTCAGTAGTTGTGGAAGACAGGCAATACAGCCTAAAAACAAACAGTTGGAGCCTTACCCCTAAAACAGGGACAGAGCTAGAATGGAGACACATTACCATCTCCCTAGTAGTCATTCTCTCCATGCATGGATGACTCAAAGAAATAGCAAAAGACTGAGTCATTATAGCAACAAAGGAGCATTGCAATTTAGAGATATAAAATAGTCACACAATTGCAAATTTTGCTGGAGGGATTAAATATAATTTAGTTTATCCAACCATTTTATGCATTTAATTTAAAAAGTGCTTGCAGGAGACCAACTTTTAAGACTGAAATAATAGAAATGGACCTTGTTATGCCCTGTGAATCATCTGAAGTAATAATTAAGTCATGCTAATGAGTAAAAGCTCAGGAAGCCACCAAAGCAATCAATAGTACAATGTGCACTGAATTGCTATATTAATAATCCAACTGAATTTGTTTCTGGTGCAAGTAAGATTTAGAAGCACCATATTTTGTGTTACATCTTCCTGATGGCTTTTAAATTAAGCTTTATAGTCCGTCACAGCCACCAGCATCCTCACCATAATCATTATCTGCAAACATTTTGTGCCCACCCACTGTGTACTCAGCACTGTGAGATTCAGTAAGGGGAAAGAACAATAATTTCCTGTTCTTGAAATACTGGAGGGGCAATTATTTACTCTGAGTACTTTTAGTTCATTTACCAGTGAATAGGCAGGAGGTCTTGGAATTAAATTGTTTGACATTTTTATACAGTCTTATCATCATTATGGAGGTAACATCAAAATTTCTACATTTGACCTTCTTTAAGATTATGAAATAATGCAATATTAATATATTATACAATAGTTAAGCAAAACATCAATTACAGAATCAAAACTAAAAGTCCCCCAAAATACTGATGAATATTTACTGCTTGATAATTGATGTAATGCTCATCATGTGCCAAGTCTATTATAAGGAGTACTGACATGGACACAATATTATAGATGAGGATTATGGAAAGGACACAGAGTTAAATGTCAGATCAGGATCCAAGGTTAGGGGGTCCAGTACATGCCCTCTCTATGAGAGTTCCCTTCGCATGTACCTTCTCAGAAGTAACCATTGCCACCTAAGAATGTGCACTCTTAGAATCCATTTTAAATATAGAAATTCCCACGTGTACATATAGATGTATTTTAAAATAATATAAATTGGGAACAAAAAGGTAGGAAATGAAAAATTTTTTTCATTAGAAAAGTCTTACATGGGGCCAGAGATTTAGCTCAGTAGCACAGAAGTGCAAGGTCCTGAGTTCATTCTCCAGTACCAAAAAAACCCAACAAACTCTTACATGTATTACTATACATGTGTTCAAGGTATTGCATGTGTATGTTTATGTAGATGGATATTCTACATTTAGATGTATCATTTAAATATTTTAAATTTAATAGATATTTTAGACATTTTTATATTTTATTATAATGTATAATACTGCACTGATTGATTGTTCTTGTGCTTACATATTTGTACATCTATGTTATTTTGGGGAAAGATTTCTAATATGGAACTTTTTTTGCTTAAATTCTTTTATTGGTACATTTTAGGTACATAATACGTTTACATTTATCATTGGGTGCTTGTACCTGTACATGATGTATCTTGGTTCTTCTTTTTTCCCCATTACCTGTCCGGCCTTTATCCCCTCCACCCTCCCCTATTTACATAGACTTTGTTGCCATTTTTTTCTTTTCTCATAATTTTTCCTTTCCCTTCTTTTCTTTCCCCTTTCTCTCCCTCTTCCCCTACACCTTTGGACCTTTTCTTCCTAATTCAAATTATCAATTATTTGTTTTAAATGTTTTAATCCTTATTTACACTTTCAGTTTCTCACACTAGAGAAACTATTCAATATTTACACATGTGGCGCCCTATTTATTTCACTTAAGAGCATGGCCTCAATATGCATCCATTTATCTATAAATGTCTCTAGTTTCTCATTCTTTATGGCTGAGTAGTACTCCATTTTATAAAAAAAACACATCTTCTTTATCCAATTTCTAGTTGATGGGCACTTGGGCTTGTTCCAAGCTTTAGCTATTACTAACTGTGCCACTATAAACATGGGTGCACATATATCGCTGTGGTAAGATACTTTTAAATCTTTTGGGAAGATACCCAGCAGAGGAATAGCTGGGTCAAATGGGACTTCTAATTCTAGTTTTTTGAGGTATCTCCATATTGATTTTGCAGAGGTGGCACCAGTCTGCACTCCCACCAACAATGAAGAAGGGTTCCTTTCTCCCCAGACCCCCGCCAGCATTTGTTGTTGGTTGATTTCTTGATAGCAGCCATTCTTTCTGTGGTGAGGTGGAATCTCGGTGTTGTTTTCACCTGCATCTCTCAAAAGACCAGTGACGTTGAACATTTTTTCATGTGTTTATCTGCTGCTTTTACTTCTTTGTCTTAGAAGTGTCTGTTCATTTCAGATGCTCAGTTTTGGATTGGGTCTTTATATTTGGGGGTCTGATTTTTTTAAGTTCTTTATATATTTTAGATAGTAGACCTTTGAGGAACAGCTGGTAAAATTTTTTTTCCACATTGTAGGTAGTCTCTTAGCTCTGTTAGTGGTTTCTTTTGCTGTGCAGAAGCTTTTTAATAAGATGAGATCCCAGTTGTTGATCCTTTGTACTAGTTCCCATGATACTCAGTTTTTTTCATAAAGTCTTTTCCTATGCCAATGTCTTCAAGAATTCTACCTAATTTATCTTCCAGAAAGTTTAGTGTTTCTTTCTTAATATTTAGATCTTTAATCCACTTTGATCTTAGTTTAATGAATGGTGATAGGTATGGGTCTAGTTTTAATCTTTGGCAGGTTGAAATCCAGTTTTTCTGATACCATTTATTAAAGAGGCTATCTTTCTTCCAGTGAGGGTGTTTGGCTCCTTTGTCAAAGGTAAGGTGGCTGAGTGTGTCTGGAGTTGTTTCCTCATCTTCTAATCTGTTCCACTGGTCCTTGGTCTGTTTTTTTATGCCAGTAAGTACCATGCTGCTTTTATCACAGTAGCTTTGTAGTATAGTTTCAAATTGAGGGTTGTGATACCCCTTTCATGTCTCTGTTGCCTAGAGTTGCTTTTGCTATTGTACATCTCTTCTGGTTCCAAATGAATTTTTGGATTGTTTTTTCCAGTTCTGTGAAGTATATTGTTGGAATTTCAATTGGCATTGCATTGAATCTATATAGTATTTTTGGAAGTACAGCCATTTTCACTATATTGGTTCTTCCTACCCAGGAATAAGGGATGTTTTTCCATTTTCTTATATCTGCCTCGATCTAATTCTTCAGAGAGCTGTAGTTTTCAGTTTAGAGGTCTTTTGTTTTGTTTGTTAGATTGATTCCTAGATATTTCATTTTTGGGGGTGCTATTATAAAAGGAATTGTTTCCCTAATTTCTCTCTCAGTGTCTGCTATTTGTGTATAAGAAGGCTATTGTTTTTTGAGTGTTAACCTTGTATCCAGCTACTCTACTGAATCTGTCAATTAAGTCTAGAACTATGTTGGCCAAGTTTTTTGGGTCTTCTATGTAAAGGATCATATCATCAACAAACAATGACAGTTGAACTTCTTCCTTTTCTCTCTTTATTCCTTTTATTTCTTTCTCTTTTCTAATTGCTGTGGCTAATGTTTCCAGAACTATACTGAAGAGGAGTGGTGATAGCGGGCATCCTTGTCTTGCTCCTGATTTTAGCATGAAAGTTTTCAGTTTTTGACTGTTTAGTATGATGTTGGTTGTTGATTTTTCACAGATAACCTTAATCAGGTTGAGATAAAGACCTTCTATTCCAAATTTCTGTAGGGTTTTTATCATGAATAGGTGTTAGATTTTGTCAAATGCCTTTTCTGCATCTATTGAGGTGATTGTATGGTTTTTATCCTTGGCTCTGTTAATATAGTGTGCTACATTTATTGATTTATGAATATTGAACAATCCTTGCATCAATAGGATAAATCCGACTTGGTCAGAGTGTATGATCTTCTTGATGACCCTCTGTATTCTGTTTGTCAGTATCTTGAGAATTTTTGTATCTATGTTCATTAGGGAGATTGGCCTTCAGTTCTCTTTTGGGTTGGGTCATTCCCTGGCTTTGGAATCAAAGTAAAACTTGCTTCCTGGAATGAATTTGGTAGCCTTCCTTCCCTTTCAATTTCCTTGAAGAATTTAAAGAGTAATAGTGATAGTTCTTATTTAAATGTCTTATAGAATTCAGCAGTGGAGCTTTTCTTTGTTGGGAAAGGACATGAGCTTTTCTTTGTGGTAAATATTTTATTGCATTTTCAATTTCACTCATTGTAATTGGGGTGTTTAGAATTTCTATATTTTCTTTATTTAACTTTGGCAATTCATATGTATCTAGGAATCTGTCCATTTCTTCTGTGTTTTCCATTTTATTAGAGTGCAGGTTCTCAAAGGAGGTATGGATAATCCTCTGGATTTCTGCTGGATCTGTTGTGACTTCCCCTTTTTCATTTTTAATTACATGGATTTGAGCCTTTTCTTTCCTTTTTTGATGAGATTGGCTAAAGGTTTATCAATTTTATTTATTCTTTTGAAAAACCAACTCTTTGATTCATTGATTTTTTTGGTATCTTTCTCTTAGTCCCCATTGCATTGATTTCTGCTCTGATCTTTATAATTTCCTTTCTTGTACAAGGTTTGGGTTTGTTATGCTCTTCTTTTTCTAGGAGCTTGAGGTTCTGCATTAGGATATTTATTTGAGTTCTCTCTTTTTTCCTAATATGGGCATTCACTGCTATGAATTTCCCACATAGAACTGCTTTCTTTGTGTGCCATAGATTCCTGAATGTTGTACTGGCATTATCATTTACTTGTAGAAACTGTCTAATTTCTTCTGTGACCCATTGGTTGTTCAAGAGAGTCTTATTCAATTTCCATGTGTTTCTGGGAGTTTTGTGGTTTCTTACGTTATTGATCTCAAATTTTATTGCACTATAGTCTGATAATATACAGGGGTTAACTTTGATTCATTTGCATTTACTTAGACATGTCCTATGAGTTAGCATGTGGTCTATTTTGGAGAATGACCCATGTGCAGCCCAAAAGAATGTGTATTTTGATTATGTGGGTTGGAACACTCTGTAAACATCTATTAAGTCCATTTCTTCAAGAGCGTGATTCAGTTCTAGAATGTAGTTGTTAATTTTTTGTCTAGATGATCTGTCTATTTGTGATAGTGGGGTATTGAGGTCCCCCCCCTACAATTGTATTAGTGCTTATTTGGTTTTTCATGTCCATTAATATTTGTTTTGTATAGTTGGGGGCATTTGTTTTTGGTGCATATACATTTATGGTTGTCATCTCTTCCTCTTGGATTGCTCCCACAAGGTTGTAGTGACCATCTTTGTCTCTCTTAATTGGTTTTGGTTTGAAATCTACGTTGTCTGCAAATAAAATTGCTACTCCTGCTTTTTTCTGGTTTCCTGTCATGTGGAGAACTGTTTTCCATCCTTTTACTTTCAATCTATGAATTTCTTTTTGAGTTAGGTGTGTTTCTTATGTAGAGCATATGGCTGGATTTTGCTCCTTAATCCATTCTGCCAGTCTATTTCTCTTGATTGGTGAATTGAGGCCATTAACATTAAGAGTTATAATTGATAGATAGTGACTCATCCTTGTCATGATATTTTGCTGTTGTTGGCTCTTTTATTTCTTATTTTTTCCCCTTTTCCCTTTAGCTCCTTACCTTGCCTAGTGGCTTCCCTCTGTTGGGCCTCATGGAGTTGTGACCTTCATGTTCCTTTTCTAGGATGTTGCTTAGAATTGTTTGGAGTGCTGGTTTGGTGTTCTTGAAATTTCTCAGGTGTTCTTTGTTGTTGAAGTATCTAATTTCCCCATTGGTTTTGAAAGATAATTTTGCAGGATAGAAGAGTCTAGGTTGGAAGTTATTTTCTTTTAGGGCTTGAAATACTTCACTCCAGGCTCTCCTTGATTTGAGGGTTTGTGTTGAGAAGTGTGCTGTGATTCTGATGAGCTTTCCTTTGTAGGTGATTTGTTTCTTTTCTCTAACTGCCTTTAGAATTTTGTTCTTCTGTCAGGTTTCTGGGATCTTGACTATTGTATGTTTAAGTGTAGATTTTTTTTTGACCATGGCTAGTTGGAGCCTCACTTATCTGTATGTCCAATTCTCTACTTCTGTCTGGAAAGTTTTCTACTATTGTGTGAAGTTTTTGTTATGTCAATTGTACGTTCTCCTGTTTTTTTTGTGGGATCCTATCAGTCTTATGTTATTCTTTGCAGAATCTAGCAGCTGCTGTATTGATTTCTGTTAGTCCCTTACTATTTTGAAGAGATCTCTATTTTCATGGTCCTTAACCACAATCCTGTCTTCTATATCTGATATTCTATCTCCAGATTCCCTTAATGTGCTCTTTATAATTTCAGTGGAGTTTTTAATCTCCTGAATATCTGTTTGAATCTGATTCATGGATTCTGTTTTTTTCTTATGTTGGGCCATCATGCTTTCTATTTCTTTCTTTTTTTCTTCTTCTTTTTTTTGTATTAAATTCTTTTATTGGTACATTGTAGGTATACAACACAATTACATTTCTCATTGGGAATTGTACCTTTACATAATGCATCTTGGTTCTTATTTTTTCCCCATTTCTGGCCCTCCCTTCACGCCCTCCACCGTTCCCTATTTACAAAGACTTTATTTCCATTTTTCCATTGCTCAGCATTTTTCCTTTGCCTTCTTTCCTTTCTCCTGCCCCTCCCACTACCCCTACCCCTTTGGACCTTTCCTTCCTATTTTACATTATCGATTATTCATTCTAATCATTGGTACATTTTAGGTATACAATATAATGACATTCATCATTGGAAATTTGCACTTTTACATAGTCTCTCTTGGTTCTTATTTTTCACCCTTGCCCAGCCCTCCATTCAACCCCTCCATTCCTATTTACAAAGATTTTGTTCCTATTTTTCCATTTTCTCATGTTAATCCCATTCCCTTCTATCTTTCCCCTAGCCCTCCCACTTCCTTCCCCTTTGTCCCTTTTCTTCCTATTTCACATTACCTATTATACATTTAGTCCTTATTTACACTTTCAGTTTCTCACTCCAGAGAAACTATTTGGTATTTACACATGTGTATCCTATTTATTTCACTTAAGAGTATTGCCTCAATGTGCATCCACTTAGCTAAAAATGTCTCTAATTTCTCATTTTTTTGGCTGAATAGTACTTCATTTTACTAAAAAACCACATTTTCTTTATCCAGTCTCCAGTTGATGGGCATTTGGGCTGTTTCCAAGTTTTAGCTATTACAAACTACGCTGCTATGAACATGGGTGCACATATATCCCTGTGGTATGATTCTTTTAATTCTTTGGGGAAGATACCCAGCAGTGGAATAGCGGGGTCAAATGGGACTTCCAGTCCTAGTTCTTTGAGGTATCTCCATACTGATTTCCACAGTGGTTGCACCAGTCTGCACTCCCACAAGCAGTGGAGCAGGGTTCCTCTTTCCCCACAGCCCAGCCAGCATTTGTTATTGGTTGATTTCATGATAGCAGCCATTCTTTCCAGAGTGAAGTGGAATCTCAGTGTTGTTTTCATTTGCATCTCCCATATGATCAGTGATGTTGAACATTTTTTCATGTATTTATTTACTATTTCTACTTCTTTATCTGAGAAATGTCTATTCATTTCAGCTGCCCATTTTTTGATTGAGTCTTTAAATTTGGGAGGTCTGATCTTTTTAAGTTCTTTATAGATTTGAGATAGTAGACCTTTGTCTGAGGAAGAGCAGGTGAAGATTGTTTCCCACATTGTGATTGTCTCTTCACACTGCTGGTGGTTTCTCTTGCTGGGCAGAAGCCTTTTAATAAGAAGAGATCCCACTTGTTTATTGTTTGTGCTAGGTCACGGACAACTGAGGTTTTGTTCATTAAATCTTTTCATACACCAATGTCTTCAAGGATTCTACCTAACCTCTGTTCCAACTGGTTCAGAGTTTCTATTTTAATATTTAGATCTTTAATCCATTTTGATTTCTTTGTAGATCAAGTGGATTTCAAACCAACACTGATTAAGAGAGATGAAGAAGGACACTACATCCTTATGAAGGGAAGAATCCAAGAGGAACAGATGACAATCATAAATATCTATGCATGAAACATTAGTGCACCCAACTATATAAAACAAACACTAATGGATATGAAAATTCATATATGCACTAATACAATTGTAGTGGGGGACCTCAACACCCCATTGTCACAAATAGATAGATCAACTAGACTAAAAAGAAATAATGAAATACTAGAACTCAATGAAAATCTTGAACAAATGAATTTAACAGATGTTTACAGAGTCTTCCACCCCACAAAATCAGAATACACATTCTCCCCCACTACAAGAACTTTGTTCTTCTGTTGTGTTTCTGGAATCTTAACAATTATATGTCTATGTGTAGATTTTTTTTGATCAAGGCTATTTGGAGTCCTATATGCCTCACTTATCTGTATGTCAAGCTCTTTTCCCCTGCTTTGGAAGTTTTCTGCCTTTATTTCTGTGAAGAGATTTTTTATGTTATCTCCACTCTCTCCTGTTTCTTCATTGAGCCCAATCAGTCTTATGTTATTCTTCTTTGCATCATCTAGCAGCTGCTGGATTGATTTCTCATGTTCCCTTATAATTTTGAAATGATTTTTCTTTTCCTGGTCACTAATTGCAATTTTATCTTCTATATTTGAAATTCTGTCCTCACATTGGCTCATTCTGCTGTGTAGACTTTCAGTGGAGTTTTTCATGTCCTGGAAATCTATTTGCATGTGTTTTATGGATTCCATTTGTTTCTTATGTTGGGATTCCATCATGTTCCTGAGCTCCTCTCTAGATTTATTAATCATGTCTTGCACTAGGGGCACAATTTCTCCTGTTATCTGAGAAATTATTTCTGATGTCATTTTTTCCAGATCCCCTTTTATTGTCAGTTCAGTGGGTCCAGGTTGTTGAATATCGGAGTGTTCCATCTCATTTCTCTTTGGGGTTGCTGTAAGTGATCTGGAAGTCTGGTTTTGAGACTTATTTCCATGTTTTCTCATTTTGACTGGGCCAGGGGGCTGTTAGCACCTGCACAGATTACCTCCTGTGAGCTGGGTGAGGTGGGCCAGGGGCTGGGAGCAGCAGTAGGGATGGTGGCCAGGAAGCCCCTTCCTCTGGACCAGGAGCAGTGGGATGGTGGCTCAGAAGCCCCCCCCTCTGGGCCGGGAGTGGTGGGAGGAATGGTGGCCTGGAAGCCCCTTCCTCTGGGCCAGGAGCAGCAGGACAGAAGGTGACCCAAACGCCCTTTCCTCTGGGCTGGGAGCAGTGGGAGGGATGATGACCAAGAAGCCCCATCCTCTGGACCAGGAGCAGTGGGACTCAGTACCTTAGTCTGGTGGTCTGGTGTCCTCTGCGTCTTTGTAGTGTGGAGCCAGGTAGCTACCTGTCTGCAGTGGGGTGATTCAGTGTCTTCTGCATGACTCAGGACCTCGGTAGGGCATTCACAGCCCTTCCTGTGTGCAGTGGGCTGATTTGGCATGTTCTGTGTGACTCAGGACTTCGGTAGGGCATGCACAGACCTGCCTGTCTGCATCGGGGTGATTTGGCATCTTCCGTGCAACTCAGAACCTTTGTAGCACGTGCACAGACCTGCCTGTCTGCAGTGGGCTGATTTGGTGTGTTCTCTGTGACTCAGGACCTCAGTAGGGCACGGGCAGACCTGCTTGTCTGCAGTGGGGTGATTTGGTATCTTCTGCGTGACTCAGGACCTTGGTAGGGCATGCACAGACCTGTCTCTCTATTTCTTATGCTGGGCATTCATGGCTTGCAGCATGATTCTCAGCTCATCTTTTTTTTTTAACCTGTGATTTGTTCTAGAGCCTCTAATCATGTTGTTCACTCTGCTCACCATCTCTGTAGTTATCTGGGAAATTATTTTTGCTTTGAATTTTTCTACAGCCTCATTCATCTGTTTTGTTTCTTCCTGTGCTATCAGTTCAGGGTGTCCAGGTGGTTGATTATTAGACTTTTCCACCTCATTTCCCCCAGAATTTGCCTTTTGTGAGGTGGAAGTCTGAGTTTGTGCCTTGCTTAAATGTCTTATCATTTTTGTTTTTGGTATTGTCCTTCATTTAATTTCTGGGTTGAAACTTTGAAGTTGTTTATTGTAAGTATCTTTGTTAATGTATTTAGAACACTTATGGAATGATTACTTCTCAGAAGTGCCTTCCAGATATAGCTGGTCTTTAGGTTTTGAGTCTCTAATGGCTCTGAGGCTATCTCATTTTCTTTATACCAGGAAGGGCAACTGATTAGATTAATCATAACACCTTAGCCCAAGTGATACAATCACCAACACTATAGCATCAAGTACCTCTTAGAAAATGACAATTTGTTGTAGTTATTAATCTATCACCTTTAACTGTGTGAATTAAATAAAAATCAAGGACCAACACAACATATATTTACAGTGAATAAGCTCTTCAATATAGCAACTTTACCCTTTGGGATGGGAAGTTAGAAGGAGTTGAGGAGGGAAGGGTAGATAGGTAGAAGGATAGGGGTAGGTTAGCCACGAGGCCAGAGGACACAGGCAAGAGAAGGAAAGAGAAGAAAAGAAAAATAAAGAAGAAATACAAATTAGGGGCAGAACAGGAACAGAAAGGGAGATGAAGAACAATGTGTGACAGCAAAGGATTGAGTGAGAGAGAGAGAGAAAGAAAACAGAAAAGAAAGAAAAAAGAGAAAAATTAAAATTTTAAAAGAGTAGAAAAAGAAGAAAAATACTTAAAAATAAGAAAAACTTGGTAATTTTGAAAATAATAAATGAAAGTTAAAAATGAAGGGCCTCATTTAGGATATCTCTGCATATCCTAAACAACGTGGGCAGCAGTGTGCAGATGTAAGTCAGTGAGTCTCAGCAAGCCAGTCACAGACTTGTGAGATTCAGGCAGATTTCTGGCTGCAGGTTCCAAGTTGAGCTCCCTGTCCTCCTGCAGGGTTGAACTCTCCAAGGTTCTATTGCAGGTTCCAGCTGCCTTTCCTCTGAAGATAGACCAGTTTCTGATGGGAGGTGATGATCCCTCCAACTTACCAAGTCTTGTGGTCTGTTGTGCCTTTATTGCAGAGATTCTCTTCATTTTTCTGTGGGCTTCAATTTTCATCAGGGAGCCTAAGAGAGACCCTCTATCTGTTGTTCACTTCTGCAGCTCAGTTCAATGACCTTTATGTGCCCCAGTTCCTTTATAGGGTGGAACCTGGTAGCTGGACAGCCAAGAGGCCAGAGTTGTTGTTTTTGGTCATGGTGGTATTGCAGGCACCCATGCTGGTATGCTGGTGGCTGGTGGGCATGCCCAGGGGTCCTCGCCATCTCCTGGTTGCAGGTGGGTATGGCAAGCCAGAGTGGGGCTCCAGTCAATTTGAGACTGCTCATCCTGCGTGGGTACACTGGTGGTTGGTGGGCATGCCCTGGGGGCCTCACCCCCTAATATGGAACTTGTTGGGGCAAATATATGTGAAGAAATATTTTTATTACTTATTTTCACTGCCTAAAATTCTGATCATGTACAATATACATATGATATTATTAATGTATATATTCTTCAGTGTTTTCTTAAGATTTCTGAGTATCTTTTATTTAATTAAATCTATATTGAATTACAAATGAAGGCAGACAGTGACTAATTTTTTCTTTGTTTGATGTGTGTCTCTGTCTTGTAAGATCATCTTCTTAATAACATTTTCTTGATACTTATGATGATTTTTTAATAAAGCCAGGATTTTACAACTCTATTATTTTTTAACACACTTAATAAGATCCTCACTGATACAGAATATCACTCAATTTTATATAAGAGTTGTGAAGTCACCTTTAATTTTCCTTGCCTATAAGTTGATTCATTTTTGTAAAATACACAAGGTGATTATAATATACAGTGGGTGTTTTAATTTTAAAGATTTATTATAGTAAAAGACATATTATCATTAATTTCCCTCAAAATACTGCCCTCACTTCAAACACACTTGACCTCTTGTTCTTGCTACTTTCTTAAGCAATTCTGGAAGTCCTATTTTCTAAGTGTCTTTATGAATTGTGATAAAAAAAATATGGTGAACTCTGCAGCCTACTGCCTTCCAAGGAATAGATTCTTAAAACATGCTGTGTCCTCATCACCTTATTTCCTAGCTCTGGCACCATGAAATTTCTGGTGCTTCTCTAGAGTCACAATGATCATGAAAGGTAAATGTTTGAACAAATTCAGGACATTGAGGCAGCCATAACACAGAAACTAAAGATAGAAACTATATGCTGATGACTGCCACAAGAGACACTTTGATTTCATATTAAGCAAATAATTCTGATTTCAACTAAAACTTTTCTTTCTAGCTCCAATGTTTTCTAAGAAAGTTCAATAACAATAAATAGTGAAGGTTTTATGAGTTTTAACCAGTTTGCTAGTTGATTTTGTGTCAACCGCATTTATCTTTTCTCTTATTTGTTTTCCTGCGATATTTGGTCAACCCCTGATAGCTTCCAGAATAAAAAGACTTTAAAAGTTTGGGTTTTGGCATTAATGTGTCTTTCTTTCTAAATGTCTATATAGTTAGTTTCTGACCTTCAGCAACTATAGCTGTTGAGGGGATCAAAGCCTTGGTCCTCTTTTCTTATGTGACTTTTTTGCATTATTAATATCTGATACCTAAAATTTTTCACATATATATAACTATTTGGAAATGAATTTTAAATTCCTGCTGGAGTTAGCATCATGCTTCAAGTTTCTAAAATTCAATAATTCCTTTGAAGTAGCTAAGAATGATGAAGAAAGGAAATTAATAGGCTTTCCTCTTATTAGAAAGAATAGGCTATGTCAAGAAGCAGGCAAATGACAAATGAACAACATGGATATCACAGAGTGTCCTTTTCATTCTTTGCTAAAATATTTTTGTCATAGTTATGCATACACATAGTTTAAAAGTCAAACAAAATTACAAGTTAAAAAAAGTAGAACCCTCTCTCCAAACACATCTCTCTTTCTAGAAGCAATCTTTTCACCAACTTCAGTATTTACTTTGGTATTTACCATCATGCTCCTAAATAGGACACCAGCTACATGATTTTACAGTTTTCTAGTTTTAGATTGCGTTTATTGCATTCTCATTTGAAAATAAAGATCTTAAACCTCTTCTCTCACTTTACCCAAATGGAATTCCATCCCCCAGTATAATTTCATCTTGTCTTTAAAGTAGCATAATTGTGCAAATACAATTTATGGAAAATAAAAAAGGAGTGACTATGCTTCTTTTTCTCTTTCCTATGCAATTGTTTTCCCTTCAGTATTTATTGCTTTGGTGCAGCTGCTGTTGTGGAGCACATTTTTCAGTAGTTTTTGAGAAAACTAGAGAGAAAGAATGCTTGAGAAGTAAAATTTTTGAAACTTACTTTCCTGAAAAAATTCTTTCCTATCCTCACACATGATTAATAGTTTGAAAGTCATGCTTTCATGCCCTTGAACTCTTATATCGATGTTGAGAAGTTAATGATGTTCTGCTTTTCAGTTCTTTACATGTCATTATTTTTCAAAAACTCAGCACTACTCTTTCTTCAGTTATATTGATCTATTAGTAGACTGTCTCAGTTGGGAAAGTTACATGTACCACAGTTCTAAAACTTTTCTTGACTTACTTTTTTGATAATTTATTTCCTTTCAATCTTTTTTGGGCCTTCTTATTATTCAGATGTTTGATTTTCTGGTCTGAACCTCGATTTCTCATTTCTGACTTTTAGCCTTATGCTATAGAAGATTTCCTCAGTTTTTATATTCCAAAAATTATACTGGATATTAGTTATTGATTCCATGCTATGATATTATATATACTTATTGTAATATTATATACTATATATAATATATAGAGTGATCAATATAGTGAGTATTTAAATTTGAAAATTTTATTACACTGAAAGATACAATTGCCATTAGTCCCTGTCAAAATACTCACCCACACTTTGAAAACAAATACCCCATCATTCTTGCCACTTTCTGTATTAGTTCTGGGGGTCCTCTTTCATTAATGTTTTTTGTTGTGCTGTTATAGCTTTCTGAATGTTCTGCAGCCATTCAAAATCTATTGTGGTCATTTTGTCTTTGGGAAAGTGCCAGAGAGATCACATTGCCAGATCTGATGAATGAGGTGAATGAGGACACATGGTAGTGTTTTGTTTGAAATTGCTGTAAATGTCTTGATTTGGTTCAGGATACACCAAGGCAGTCATGGAAAGATATTCATAGAAAAGGACTTTCAAAATTGCTTCAGAAAGTGCCAAGAATGATGGTATTTGAAGAGAAGGGGGTATTTTGAGGGGATTAATGACAATGTGTCTCTTTTTGTCATAATATTTTTTAAATTTTGCATTAAGTTTATTGGTACATTTTAGATATAAAATACAGTTACATTCACCATTGGGATCTTGTACCTTTACATGAGTATCTTGGTTCTTATTTTTTCCCCTTCCCCTGCACTCCCTTCACCCCCTCCACCCTTCCCTATTTGCAAAGACTTTGTTTCCATTTTTTTCCTTTTCTCATATTTTTTCTTTTCCCTTCTTTCCTTTCCCCTACCCCTCCCACTTCCCCTTCTCCTTTAGATCTTTACTTCCTATTACACAATATCAATTATACATTTTAAAAATTACAATATCAAGATCCAGGAAACATTACCACAGATTTTACAGAATTTAAAAGGATATAGAAAGCATATTTCAAAAATCTGTTTTGAAATAAATTTGACAACTTCTAAGAAGTATCTTGGAAGACAAATTAATGAAACTAACTCTGGAGGAAATATAAAATTTGAATAGCACCTGTTAAAGAAAGTATATTCTTAGCTTGAAAATCTACTTATAAGAAAACAGCAGGCTCATATACATTTTAACTGATAAATTATATCAAACATTTAAAGCAGTAAAAAGAATGAACACTTCTCCCTTCATTGTAGGAAATCAACATTGTGCTAATCCTAAAACTGGATAAAGATAATAGAAGAAAAAAGTATGAACATAGATAGAAATTTGTTTAACAAAACAAACTATTAGAAGTCAGATCTGACAGTATGTAAAAAGTGGTTTTATTATAGGGATGGCTGTGTTGCTTCAGCATTGGAAGATCTACCCCCAAAAGTCATAATTTTAACAGAGGAAAGGAAAAAGCCATATGATCCTGTCACTAGTTGTAGAAAAAGTATTGGACTAAATTCCACAGCTGTTCATGGTAAAAGGTATCAGGAGAGTAGAAGTAGAACAGAACCTTCTCAACAAATCAAAGACATGTACTCCATATTTCCAGCAAAAAAGCCTTACGTGAATGGAGAAGATACAATGCTTTCTTCCTAAGGTGGGGAACAATGGCAGATATGCTTACTCTTCATCTGTCCATTAAACTTTGAAACCTAGGCCCAAACCAAAATAGTCTGGCAATAAAATGACACAATTACTATAGGATTGGCAAGGTAGAAGCAAAATCTTTATATGTAGATGAAATGATCATCTGCAGAGAAAATACTAAAAAATCTCTAGGAACCCCTAGAACTTGTGCTTGAATTTAGCAGGATTAGAAAACACAAGGTATATATAAAAATTCAGATCTGTGTATACTTGCTATGAATGAAGAATTGGATATTGAAATTTAAAAGGTATGTAGGAGTAAAAAGGACCTAGAAAAGTAAAAAGAAAAAGAAAAAAAACATTGTTGGAAGACGTTTAGTACTTAATTTTAAGACTTCCTCTAAAGCTACAGTAATCAAGGCAGTCTCGGTGTAAGGAAAGACATATAGAACATTGAAATAAAACAGAGAATCTAGAAATACAACCACTCATATATGGCCCATTGAGTTTTGAAAGATTATTTAACATTAACATTTTATAGAATATAAGCTCAATTCAAGAGCAGAGGAAAACATACTGTTTTCAGCAAATGTCTCTAGAATACCTGGTGTCAGCATATAAAAAGTTAACCTTAACTTTTTATTTCCATACATGAAAATAACTTCAAAGGATCTATGAAAGCCTAAAAGTATAAAACTTTAAGAAAAAAAAATGATGTATAAAAGAAAAAAATTGATAAATGTGATTCTATCAAAATTTAGAACTTTAAATGACATAGTTAAGAAAATGCAAAGTAGTCCTTAAACAGACCATATTTATAATACATATAACCTAAGACCAGAATACATAAAGAACTCTTACAGCTCATTAATAGACAACCCAATTAAAAAGTAGACACAAGAAGATGATAGTACAGCACAAGGAAATGTGTGCAACATGAGAATCAGAAAAATACTAATCAGTACAATAACAAGATTGAATTATACAATCATTAGGGAGATGAAGGTAAAAGTTTTAAAAGCCTTGTCATGCCTTTTTCTTTTTGTTGGATTCTCCCCCTTTGTATTTAATTTGTCACACCCAATGGATTCATTTTGCTGGGCTTCCTGGGGTTGTGATCCTCATTGTCTTTTCCTAGGATATTGTCTAAAATTTTTTGGAGTGCTGGTTTGGTATTCATGAAGTTCCTGAGGTGCTCTTTATCATGAAAGTATCTTATTTCTCCATCAATTTTGAAAGATAGTTTTGCAGGGTACATCATTCTGGGTTGGAGACTGTTTTCCTTTAGGGCTTGAAATACATCACTCCAAGCTCTTCTTGCCTTGAGGGTTTGCCTTGAGAAGTCTGCTGTGATTCTGATGGGCTTTCCTTTGTATGTGATTTGTTTCTTTTCTCTCACTGCTTGTAGAATTTTGTTCTTCTATTGGGTTTGTGCAATCCTAACTATTATATGCCTATGTGTAGACTCTTTTTGATCAAGGCTATTTGGAGTCCTATATGCCTCACTTATCTGTATGTCAAGTTCTTTTCCCCTGCTTGGGAGGTTTTCTGCCATCACTTCTGTGAAAAGTTTTTTTTATGTCATCTGCACTCTCTCCTCTTTCTTCATTGATTCTGATCAGTCTTATGTTATTCTTCTTTGCATCATCTAGCAGCTGCTGGATTGATTTCTCATGGTCCCTTATAATTTTAAAGCAATTTTTCTTTTCCTGGTCAGTAATTGCAATCTTATCTTCTATATCTGAAATTCTGTCCTCACATTGGTTCATTCTGCTGTGTAGACTGTCAATAGAGTTTTTAATCTCCTGGAAATCTGTATCTGTTTTATGGATTTCATTTGTTTCCTATGTTGGAATTCCATCATGTTCCTCGGCTCCTCTATTTTTTTAATCTGTGTCCTCTCTAGATTTATTAATCATGTCTTGCACTATTGGCAGAATCTCTGCTGTTATGTGAAAAATTATTTCTGATTTCATTTTTTCCAGATCCTCTTTTTTTACCAGTTCAGGGAGTCCAGATCGTTGAGTATCAGATTGTTCTATCTCTTTTCCCTTTGAGGTTGCTATAGGTGATCTGGAAGTCTGTTTTTGAGGCTTGTTTACATGTCTTTTCATTTTGATATGGGGGGGAGTTTGTGTGGCTGGCACCCACCTAGCTCACCTCCTTTGCCCTGGCAGTGGTGGAAAACTGGCTGGGATCCTCTTCCTGGATGCTGGGATTGGCTCATCTCCTCTACCTTGGGAGCAGTGGAATGGTGGCTGGAGAGTCTCCTCATTGGCACTGGGATTGCCTCACCTCCTCTGCCCTGGGAGTGTTGGAATGGTGGCCAGGGAGCCTCTTCCTGGGCACTGGGATTTGCTCACCTCTTGTGCCCTGGGAGTGGTCTTTGTCATACATTTTTAAAATTTAAATATTCATTGTATTTTGTGATCATACCTCATGTATATTCAGTATGTATGTATATGTTTACTGTCAAGACACTTTTTTGTTTCTCTGGATACCTCTTTTTAAAAATTGCTGTACCTTCCATTAGTACAATATTTTCTGTTACTGATTTGTGGATAAATACTAGATGGATAGTGGGATTCATTTGTCTCCTCATCTCTGGAAGACCTTTATTTCCTCAGAAATTCAAAAAAATTATTAAAATTTTTTTCTCAGAAATCTTATGTGTTGTTTTCTTACAATTTTATCTTAGCAGGTTTCCTCAGATGCCTAGTAATCCTCAATTTTCTTAAACCAGTTGGGCACTAAGTTGATTTAAAAATGTATTAATAGTAGAATACTAATGGCATTACTTTATGGTTGGGAAAACGTTCAAGTCACCAACTTTCTCTTTCTTAATGAGTTTGGCAGAATCTCCAGAATATAATCTTTCCATCTCCTGCCTAGAGGTAGGTGGGGAGGATTCAGGTATTTCAGAATCCAGTATGCAGACAGTAATTAGCCTATCTCTGCATTAGTAATTTGTGGATAAATACACATCTAGCTTGTAATGTAGGATAAAAATTAGAAGTATCAAAATAAATAATTAGAAATTACATTTGCATAATTACTATACAATTGCAGCTACTATTTTGTCATAGTTGGAAGTCTAAAGATCCTGCATTTGAAAATAAAATCCAATTATTTATTTTCTGGGTTATTTACTTATTTATTTTACATAAAATAAATGAATGCAGAGACTTATTTTCTACTCACATTGCACTTCTAGCCATTTTCAACTTTCACTGAAGTGTGCCATAAATTTCTGAAAGTCTTGAAACTTTAAAAATTATTCTTTGGTCTTCTTATATTCAGTTTAGAATTCATTTTGGTTTGTCTGCTAAACCTGTGTCTTCACTTTAGTTGGCTTTCCAAAACTGCCTTGCTATCATATTTATCTGTGAATTTATACCATATAAATTTCTCTTTATAACTGTTTTAATGGAGTTGGTAGGAAATACATGTAGATGCTTATGTTCAATCTTGATTTTTATCCAGTATTCCCTCCACAGCTTCTCTTAATAAAAGAATTGTTACAAACCTCAGTGGTTTGGGCTATTTCTTTTCTGATATGTATTTTCAAATTATAGAACTTGAAACTGTAAGGATACAGAAGATAGTTACTGTGATGAACTATATCTTTCTGGAATATATTTATTAGATTCCTTTACTTGTTTTCTCATCAATTACAAAGGAAACATGAAAAAATTGATTAAAATTTAGAGGATTGAGGAAAAGCAATGAAAAAGTGAAGAAAACATATTTCACAATCTCTGACCTCTTCGAACTATACCACATTAAAATTCTGATGACATTGTAGAGCAAATGATCTCTTATCATGTCTGTTGTTATTTGAATCTAGTCCTCCCAGGGTAGGAACTCTCCTTTCCAGTTTTTCAAAGCCCAAGCCTAGCATTCTATTTGGCAGAAGGGTAGATTACACTAAGTAATGTTGAATGACAAAGACTAAGTTGCTATCATCCCCACAGATGTCACTTGAAGGCTGTATGTCACTTGCAGGCTGTACAATTGTCATGTTGTGGGAAGGTGTTTGGTGGTAATTGATTTTGGCAGTGTCAACATGTGCTGAAGTGCATGAGGTAACTGTTAGCAAATTCATATAAGATGCTTAAAAATTTATATGACTGACCACTTGACTGATTCACAAATGATTATTTATTTTGTGAACATTAAAAATGGAATATATCAAATGGTTTAATTCAAAATCTAGGTCAAATATTTATCGGAGGAAGGAGCGATGGGGAGGGGGATGGATGGGATTTGGATAGGAATTTAATTGAATCCATGGTCCCTTTGGGAAGAATTGCCTGCCATCTCACCGCTATTGAGAATTTTGGTCCATGGATATGATATAGTTCTGTATTTATTTAGTTCTTGAAATTCCCCTAACATTATTTTGTAGTTTAATGAACAGGTCTTGTGAGGCTTTCATTAAATTTATTTCTAAATACTTTACTCTTTTTGATACTGTTATGAGTATAATCGTTTTCCTAATTTCATTTTAGAGTTATTTGTTACTAACAAGTATATATAATCAATTTGTGTATATTGACCTTGCATCCTGTGGCCTTGCTCAATTCTCTTAGTGGTTCTAATAATTTTTGTACACCTATACTTTGGGATTTCAAAAAAAAGATAATGGCACCTGCATATAAAGAAAACTTGAATTAATTTCTTTCTTATTTTATTTAACTGTGTAAAATTCCATGTACCTTGTTGAGTAGAAATGACCAGAACAAACATTCTTACTAGTATTAGTATTAATACTAATACTAATTAGTCTCAATCTTAGGGGAAAATATTCAGTTTTTTACCTTCAAAGATAATGTTGGTTATAGGGTTTTTGTTTGGTTTTGTTTGTTTTTTGCAGATGCTCCATTTGTCAAATTAAAAAATTTCCCTGTTCTTAATTGGTTGAAGATTTTTAAAAATTATCAGTGACCATTGTATAATGTCAAATGCTTTTTCTGCAACCATTATGATGTTTTCTGTGTTTTTCTTGATAACGTATATTATATTAGTATACTTTTTAATATTACATCAATTTTGAATTCCTGGGATAAATTCCACTTATGTATAGTGTATAATCCTTTTAAATATATTTCTGGATTCTAACTGTTAATACATCTTATAAAGGATATAAACATCTGCATTCATGAGCGATGTTAGACTAATTTTCCTTTGTGAGATATCTTTGGTATTTTGGTCATATTAGCTTCATTAAATGAAGTCAAGTCTATTCCCCTCTTTCTTAAGAAATGTGTATAGTATGAATATTGTTTCTTCCTAACCAGTGAACTCTTCTGGACCTGAACCTTTTTATGTTGACAGATAACAATGGTATGTCTTTACATGATCTAGATTTACTCAGCTCTTTAAATCTATTTTTGAAAAAGTTCTGGTAATTTATGTCTTTCTAGGAATTTGTACATGTGATCTAGTTTGTCCAACTTGTAGGTAGACAGTTGTCCATGGCATTCTCTTTTAATTTTATTTAGGGTGTACAGTAATGTTCTTTCATTTCTTATCTTTTCCATTTTTCAAGGTAAGGTTGAATAAAGGTTTATCGATCTTGTATTACAAGTAATCTTTTGGTTTTGTGTGCTTTTTTCTGTTGTTCTATTCTTTCGTGTTTATATTTTTACTTTAAACTTTATTATATAACTCATTTTACTCACTTTGGAGTTATTTACTTCTAGTTTCTTGTGGTAAAAGCCTGGGATTTCCATTGCAAATATGTTAAGTGCTCCAAACATTTCTGAGAGTATTTATTTTTCCTTAAGATTTCTCACTATTTTTTCTAATTGGGTAACTTCTATTGTTCTACCTTATAGTTCTCTATTTTGGCCTCTTTTTCAAATCTGCTATTGAATCCATCTCATGAATTTTGCATTTTGGTTATTCTTGTAAGCTCTAAATGTCAGTCTGGTCTTATCTCATACCATACCTTTCTCATTGAGAGTCGCTATGAATTGAGTCATTGTTATCCCTAAGGATTGAGTCATTGTTCTTATACTGTCTTTTCATTCTTTGAACACCTTTTCATTCTTCACACTTATTTGTGATGGCTATATTGAAGTCTCCTGTTGTGCTTACTTGAAGCTGTATAAGTTGTTCAACAATAAACAATTCCCAGTTTGTTGTCTGTTTTTGGATTATTTCATGACCCTTAAATGTCATTTTCTGTCATCCTATCCAGCTTTATTCTTAGTTTATTCTTGAAGAGGATTTGCCAAACTCTTCATGTGAGAATAACAGATACTCAAGTATGTTTGATTAATGGAACACATTACTTACTCCATTTATAATTGATTTGAATTTTATGGTCCAATCTGACAGTTTATCTCATAAGGCTAAAGAAAAATTCTTCCCTGTAGTTATGCCTTACAGTGGCTAGATAATAATGAACTCTAGGCACATTAGACATTTTCCAGCAACATTTTCTTTGTAGCATTATCTGAGTCTTTACCTCTGCTTGTAAAGATCATATTTATATAATGACCATTAGGAATTATTTGGCTAAATCTGTCATAGTGGTACCATAAATATGAAGCAGTACTATATAAAAAATAACTGAATGTGATATTGCCAAGTATAAACTGTTAGGAGATGCATTTAATAATTTGAGACAGTACTTATATATCAACCACACTCCTTTTCTCCAACTATGAAATTGTTTAAGAATTATATATAATACTTAGTATTTGTTTTTAAATCATATATTTTAAATTCTGGAATCACTAGCAAAGAACATAAATTTAGAAAAATGAGAAAGAAGGAGAAGAGAAATACAACAGAGACAATGGTGAGGAGTATGTCATATTTAGAAACCCACTGCAAAGTTCTGTTTCATTGCTGTACCATGAATCACTGACCCCATAAAAAATTGATAAATATATTTAATAAATTATTTGAAATAGGAACATACTATTTTCACATCCATCTTTCCTGGTAGGCCCTCCTGAAGACCTTGGGCTATAACTATAACAAATTACATTCCCCTCAAATACTGTAGAATCCTATTTTAAGATGTATGCCTGAATCTCCTTTTATGTATTATGAAATAACTTCTGAAGGACAGGAACCACTGCTGTCAAGTCTATTTATCTAAAGCATCTAACATAGTGCCATAGACAACTGAATGTTTTATTTTTTTCTGATAATGATAAATTAAACAATACTTTCTCATGAAAACTCAAGCATAAATAGAGATGAGGTACTGTATCAAACAACAATATTATTATGTATACACAAACAGTTCTGAGCAAGAGAAAAATTAATGTCTCTAATTGGTAAGATTATGGCTAAGATTCAGCCTGAAGATGCTAAATAAAAGGTTTGAGTACTAGCTCAGGAATATAAATGTGTGATCAAAAGCTAGCATATTTATTTGGAATATTATTTTCCCTTCTCTCCCCTCTCCTCCCTTCCCCTTCCCTTCCTTTTGTTCCCTCCTCTTCCTTTCCTTGCTTTCCCCTGTCCTTTCTTCCCTTCCCCTCCACTCCTTTCCCCTCCCCTTCTCTTTCTCCTTCCTTTCCTTTACTCCCTTGTTTATTTGAGTCAAGTATGGAGCGTGGCATAAGGATACAAGCAAGAAGAATATATCTGGATACAAACCATGGGTGGAAAAGGATAAGTGATGCAAATAGCAAAAAAGAATCCAGGATTCACACTTTCTACCCTTGTGAGACAAGGGAAGCCATAAAAAAGGCCGTAAGTGAAGATGTAGGTAATAGATGATCTGGAAGATCATAAACAATGAATCAGTCTCCAACTAATGTATATATAGGGCCTCGAAAAGTAGTTATTGAGTATAGTATTCCACTAAGGGGGTTAGAATTATCCAGATGGTTCATTAATGAAAGAATTATGAAACAGGAAGAGTGATGTTTGTGATGCTAATAATTTGATTCAGCCTGAGTATCACAGAAATACTTTTTAAAACATTATCATCTTTGATTTTTAAAAGATATTTCTGATTTGCTATTTTAAAATATATATTACTATTTAAAGCAGTTTTAGGTTCACAGAAAAATTAAGAGGACAATTCAAAGAATAGCTGCATATTTGCATAGCCACCCTCAATATTGATATTTGTATCCAATTAATACACTTATTACAATTGGTGAAAATGCCATTGACATGTCATTATCAGTCCGGGATCATAATGTATCTCATGGTTCACTCATGGTTTTGTATACTTAGTGGGTTTGAGTAACTGTATAATGACATGTATCTACCATTATAGTAGAACATACAGTGTATCATTTTATTGGCGTAAAATTCTTTGTGCCCTATCTAGTTATCTCTCTATCACTCATAACTTCTGGCAACCATGGATCCTTTTATTGTGTAAATAGTTTTGATTTTTCTAGGATGTTATATTATTAGAATAACACAGTAAGTAACCTTTCCAGATTGATGTCTTTCATTTAAAATATACACTTAACATTTTCCATATTTCTGTTTTTATTTATTTTTATTAATATTATATATTTGGGATGGATAATAATTATGTCATAATGGAGAGCTGGTACATACAGATATTGATAATTCTTACTCCCCTTCTCCCTACCCTCTCCTTCCCCTTCTTGCAGATCTCCTTCCCATCTCCACAGTTGGAGAGTTCATATTAATTATACTGAATAATGGGTTTCACTGTGACATCTTCACACATGACTATAACATACTTTGATAATTTTCATACCCCATCACTTCTGTACCCTCCCTTCTCACTTTCCCCATCTGTTTCCTCTTATCTAATAGTTTCCCTTCCATTTTCATGTAATTTTGTCTAGATTTCACACATGATGGAAAATATGGGATGCTTGTCTTTCTGAGCCTCACTTATTTTGTTTAACATGATGACCTCTGGTTCCATCTATTTTTCCTGCAGAAGACATGATTGTGTCCCACAGTGAAAATATTCAATTCTGTATTTACACTGCATTTTCTTTATTCACTTCTATTTTTGGCCACCCATGAGTCATCCATAAATTGGTTATTGTTAATGGTGCTATGATATACATGGGTATGCAGGTATGTCTACAGTGTATTGACTTTAATTCCTTCAAGGGACTATCAAGGAGTAGTATGGTTGGATCATGTGGTGGCTCTATTTTTAGTTTTTTGAGGAACTTCCATATTGATTTAATACTTTTTAATATGTTTTAAATTCCCAGCCTGATGATTACAAGCTTCCCATAATATATGAGTCTTGCTTTAATGTTTGCAATGTTTTTAAACTGTAGTTTTGGCTGTTAAGTATGTCTTGTAATATTTTCTTTTCATATGTAAGATTACTGTATTTCCTTACAAGAGGAACGTTTCAACAGATTTTTACAGGTGTCAACCAACCTTTTGTCAAACTGGGCACACATCAAATCTAGCATCATGGAGTTTTATTGTGCAGTGAAACTTTAAACTATCAATACAAATGCCAGGATACTACATAAAACATCCACAGGAATGTTTTTCATCTTGTTTTTGAATAGTTCACAAACATTTCCTACATAATCCAACATACAACAGAGAAATGGTACATCTTTTTCTTGCAATTTGCATACAATTGAAAAACATGAATATATATTTATACAAAGTTAAACTAACAGACACTAGCAGGTTGACAGTTTAATAAAGTCTATAGGTGAGAAATGTAATAAAAATAATCAGAATTTATTCAGCATCTGCCACTACCATAACCAAGTGCTAATTTGATTAATAAAACCCACTGTCAATTAGGCTTCTGGAATATACTTTTTTTTTCAACTTGTAGTACTGCTCCCCACCCTGGTTCTTTACAACTATTAATATAGAAAACTACTGAAAAGTAGGAGGCAAGCACTTGCAAAAACAAAAAACCCCTCCAGCTTATTGTAAGCATGACATGTATAATGGAATTTCTCCCCAAGCAATGGACTCTGAAATCTTCAGAACTGAATTTGCCAATGTATTTTGCCTATATCTGAGAGATTTACTGTACTTATTTCCAACAGAGGAGCTGAAAATCAAACTTAGTGTTTAGTTTAGGGGAGGGTTGGGAAATTCAGCCACCATTTCAAAATTGACTATCTTTATTTTAAAAAAAGAAGACCACCAAAATAGGTTCACTAAATTTATTTTAAAGATCTTAAAACGTTTCTTACAAAAGAGTATTACATTCTCCACACTGCTCTGAACAGATGCTGGGGACATGTAGATGATTGTTACTTTCCTCCCTGTCCCACCCCCAAATGTTTACAGTGACCACAAAGAGTAAGGTGTTCACAATAATTACATGGGGGGAATTTTTTTTTAAACCACCAACAATGAACAAAAATAAAATCCACTCACTCTGCTGTTTTAAAATTTCAATGTTAGGTTTTGCACACTCTCCCCGCAACCTTGTTTGTAAGGAGCTAAAACATTACATCTGGTGAACAGCAAAGATTTCACTACACCTCAAATGCAGAACACTTATGAAGCAGAGGAATGTTGGCTTTTTAAACAGAAGCAGATAAAAAGAAAGATGCAGGACTCCTTCAGTTCTTCACTAGTATTAGAAAAACTTTCCAGAATACTGCTTCACACTGTTCTGCAGCAAATACTGTGCATTCTGTACCTGGTCCTGTGTTCCTGTAATGGTAATGATCCGATCTTCGGATCCTTCTAAAGGCTCATCAATTTTGATAGAAGCTCCTGATTCATGATGGATTTGTTTGATCCGCTGACCACCTTTGCCAATAATAGATCCAGCCAGATCGTTGGGAATAGTTACATGTGTAGTAATAATAGGTCCACCAAGATCACCATATGAGCCATGACCCCCTGCATAGGAATAATCATATCCAGAGCCACCCTGTGGTTCATATGCCATCTGCCATTCTGATGGGCTCCATGCATCTATGGCAGAGTCCCAAGTTTCATCAGCACTGAAGCCAACCATGCCATCATAGCGATCTCTAGGTCTTCCTCTTCTGCCATAGGCCATTAGATCTCCTCCTCTAGGTGGTGGTGGTGGTGGTAAAGGAAGATTCTGAGCCCTGCTACCACCCTGGCCACCTCGACCAGGAGGAGGGCGTGGTGGTTCCTGGACAGGGCTCATATCATCATAATCTCTTCTAGAGGGAGGCATGGGACTCCCACCCTGACCAGGAGGCATTCTGTCAAAACCACCTCTTCCCCGCATGGGAAATCCTACAGGCCATCCACAACGATCATCAAACACCATTGTAAAACCACCATAATCATAAGTTTCATCATAAAAATTGGGATCATAAGTTTGTGCACGTCCTTTGATGGGAGACTCAGATATAAAGTCAAGGATGATCTTTATGCACTCTACAACCCTATCAGGCTTTCCTCCAATAAGAACAACTCAGTCAGTGGAATGAGGACAGCATTCTTGGAAAAGCTTGATTGTTGTCTGAGTGTTCTCTCAAAGTTCTTTGATTTTAGCACCTTTGACCCCAATAATTCCTCCTGCCAGACTTTGATGAATTAACAGTCTCAACTCACAGTCAAAGTCACTTCCTTTATAATGTGGGTAATTTAAGCATTCCACAGCATCAGATTCAAGCGGGAGCTGGCTGGTTGCAGTGGGTGATGGCAACTGCAGGCCCTCTTCCAAGGTAGGGATGATTTTCTTCAGAATTCCTCCAATTGTTTCAATATCAGCACTGATACTCAATATGCACTCGGGGCCACTGCTGTCTGGGACTGAAACACTGGCATTGTAGTCTGTACGGAGAGCCTTAATATTCTTGCCTCCTTTTCCAATCACTGCCTCAGCATTCTTGCTCTGAAGCAGAATTCATAATTCAACCATCTCATCAGTGTTTCTAGATCTTTTAAATGCTTGCTCCTCTTCTATATCTTCTGCAGGACGTTTACCAAATTTATCATTGGTTTCAGTGTTGGGGAAGGTTTCTTCAGGCTGCTAAGTTTCCATTTTCTTGTATTAAATGGACACACCAATCTATATGCCAGAAACAACTGTGATGAGGCAGAACGTCGAGGTCGGTGAATCAGAGCAGTGGAGGATAATGGCCATCTTGTAATATTTTCTTCATAGCTGAATATGAAGTATTGTATTAAAGCAGCTACTGTATGTTGACCTTTAGTAATCTGGTGGTAAGATGTGGGAGGAGGAGAAATGCTTCACAGGATGATGATTAGATCTCAGTCTTCTAGTAAGTTTGTGCTCTGGACTATCAATTTCACTAGTGTTTCTGAGCTTCTCCTTCTCCCTGTTTAGGTGGAACAAAGATGGCTAGAGTGGGCTGGAGTTGAATATTTCCCTTCCCCAATATCAGTTAGTCTCTGAAAAGACCCCAGCAGGTTAGGCTCTGGTTAAATAGCTTCTACTGAGGGCAGACCTTTAAAAAAAACAGACTTTGGTGATGTACTTCAAAGTGACTTTTGTCCCCTTCCCTGCTGCAAAGTGCAAGGAGATATTTCTCATATTCATTGTAAGAGTCAAATCAAATTCTTGAGGGTAAAACAGAAGTGTTGGGGCCTTCCTATGACTGAGTTCTCTGTAGTTTTTAACTATTAGAATTGCCCACATTAAGCCTGAAGCTACTCATTAATTACAGCTCAGGTTTCCTTAACTCTGCAATGGTTCCCAGGAAGGTTGCCTTTCATGGGTTTCTGCCCTGCTAAGTTTTGAGTCTCTGCATTTGCATGTCTCTCTCTCCAGATTTTTGGATGGCAGTTCCCTATGACCTTACTGCTTTTTTAGTCCATTGACTTTTCAGTTAGTTCCGCTTTTTACTCTTTGTTGGAATAGACCAGGAATATTTTTAAGTAGGTACAGCCTACTCAGTTATAAAGAATGGTTTGTTGACCTAGTCAACTAGACAGGCTATGATCATTATAACCCAATTTCCTAAGTTTGGTCCAGTATTAGTATTGAGCCAATTTTTCCAGTTAGTCTCATTTTGTGTTTCAAACATTATCTTAACATTACTATCGATGTCCATACCACCCTGAACACCACATCTCATCTGATCTCAGATGCTAAGCAGGGTCAGGCCTGGTTAGTACTTGGATGGGAGACATTACTCAATCTCATCATGCCAGAACTTCAAGTGAAATTGAGGTCATTTATCTTCATAAATACTCCATTTTGTGTGTTTGTTAACAGAAATGGAAAGTTCATTAATTTCTCTGAAGGGTAAAAGTGACATTGAGAACATTTATTTGAAGCTCAATCTTATTATTTCCTTTTTCTGTAAAAAACCTTTTGGAATCAATTTGTCCTAATTAAATGTGAAAATTCACTTTTTTATAAATTTTTTTTCACTTTTTTGTTTTAGGTTAAGAATTAGTACATTTTCAAAGGAATTCTGTATCATACCTCCAATTTTAGAAAATAAAACTCAAATTGTTTATGACTTAATTTAACTACCAACTTCTAAAATGTTAGAGTATATTTTAAAGTTCTGATTGAACTAATAGCTTACCACATTTTGAGACAAATTAAAAAAAATTGAAATTAAAATTTCAGTCATCACCTCACTTCTGCATAACATTTATCTTCTTGTCTGCTAAAGCTCTCTACTTTCTCTTTATGCTTTAAAATTGCTTAAGGCATCTAAACAATATTGTTCCTTCATTAAGATTTATTAATATGGTTGAATTCAAGGGACCAGGAGTTTACTAATCACCGTTAATGGGGATAAGATTCACTCACTTAGTTGGCTCATGGAAGTGGGACAAAATGAGCAGAACTATAAACCTTCCAAAGAGAATCATGAAATGACCATGAGAATGGAGCAGACTCCACATAATGTCAAACTAAAATGACTGCAGTTTTTAATCTGGAAAAATAAAGCTCTGGTGTTATAAGATCCCCTGGTTTGGGGCATCACTTTCTTCTTTAAGAAAAGGGATCCTCCAAGGATGAGGAGAGAAAAACATTCTCTCCTCTACACCATCTCTCTAACAATGTATATCCTGAAGTATTCTTCAGTGTCCTAGTCAGGCCAGAAAACATGGACTTCTGGGCATCAGGAAATGGGATAGTTCCCAATTAACACTTACAGCAAAGCACATAGTTTTGGTACAACAGGCTTATATCCCAAAAGACAGAAGGTCTCAAGCCATTCTCAGAATCATTTGTGGTTCTCACCATGCTGTCTTTTGCCTTCTATTGCTCTTCTCTCTGTAGTTTACCAGAGCCACTTCTTTTTGTCTCACATACAACAGTTACAAGTCTTGGGTGGCTTTTAGTTGCCCCTGGTAGCTGTCACTTCTCCCATTTTAGATTCTTTTCAGTGTTACCTAACCTTCAAGTAAACCTCCTGACCCAAGCATTTCTGAACATGCTGTATCATCCACCACTGACATCTGACACCTGCCCTGACAGTGTGCAGCTGAGATAGTGCCCAGCCAGGTCATACTAGAAAAATGCCTATATTTATAAATAGTTAAATGTATTTTATATGTGTGATTTAAATTTATAAAAAATATGGATTTGGACATTTATATTATGATCCAGAATATGGACATTTTTACAACACAAAGGAGAAAACACCTACAAATAACATCACTAACCATGATGCTATAAGAAATAAAATGATCATTACTTTACACAGTTAGTAGTAAACACACATAATTATTGCTTCAATAGTTTATCCAAGAGGAGCTTTATATCTGTTATATATCCAAGAAGAGATTTTAACAAATTTATGGGTAAAAATCATATTAATGGTTGTTACAAGAAAATGAAATACTTTCAAAAATATTCCTGACCTATATTAGTTAAATTCATGAAAGGGAATTTCTATAATCTCCATAAGGCTTCCCTTAAGCCTCATGTGAAATGCAATTCTGACCTAAATTGATGACTCCTCTTACCCTTGTGAAATATTTCATTTCTCCTGAGTCCATACATCTAATAACTGAGGAGACTGATAGTGCTGGGACTAAGGAATTCAGTGTCTAGTAGAACAGACTTTCAGAGAGCAGACACACTTATCAGCATGACATCGCCATGGCTTTGGGTATATTTGTGTCACTAAGTTCCAAACAGGAGCCAAGAGTGACTAGAGTAACAAATCTTTTATTCACCTGGCCTCTCAAAACTTACCAGGAGCTAGATATGCTGATCTTTGAAAATAGGTGAAGTTGACTTACTCCTTTTGAGTCTTAATTCAATTACTTTATCTGGGAAGCATCCATATCTTTATACTATGAAATTGTGTTTGATTTGGCAAGAAATATAAGTGAGAATACAGTCTGAGGATTGAGGCAAGCAGTTATTTGATCTACAGTACTAGTCTGGATTATCTCACAAACTTATGTTATATAAAATTATGTAAGATTTTGTAGTATCTATGCATAAATATTTTGTAGTGTCTATACATAAATAAAATGTTTATGTAAATAATGTATATATTGAATTATGCATATAATATATATATCATAGTATGATGTATTTACATAATATTTAACATATGTTTGTATAAAAACAGAGAAAATGACAATTCTAATCATCACAACTGGTAGATTCTTATTTTCCTTTTAATCTATTAACATAGTCATTTTAAGAATAATGTCAATTTTCTCTTTCTAAAGCTTATTATTTCTCCATATATTGAGCAGAAACATTTTAGCAAAGGTATTTTTATTATATGGATTATTTTTTATTAAACTTGAACTGTGTTGAGGAAATCACTGTTGAGTTTATACACCGGAGAATGAACATTAACGTGATTATGTTACTTTTGTTATCAACAAAAATCCACTTCCATTTAAAAAGTAATAACTGCTATGTTTTTAAAAGCCAAATAGGAAAGAATTTGACATGATCCTATCAGGAACAGTGTCTAATCTAAATTAGGGAGGGAGACAGAAGTACAGCATGTTAGAATTAAAATACAGTATTTTAAAACAGTAGTGTCAAAATGTCAAAAATCATCTACTTTTGCTAATGGTTGACTTTCTGGGTATGCCTATGATAATTTATTTTTCTTAGGCCATTATGCATTAATTTCTGTAAGAGAACTGCTCTTTCAGAAACCGTTCTGTTAATCAGGATATTAAAAGCATTGTACTGTGGCTTTATGCACTGTGATAAAAAGATGACCAGGAGCTTAAGGATAAATCACTATCAACTGATCACAATTTATGTAATTAAACTATATACATATTTGAATAATTAGTGGAATATATTTGTACTTAAATCATTGAAAACATGTTAAGATTTAAAAGGATTTGAAATAGAGATGAAATTAGTTTGAGAAGGGATATGCATGCTATTAAATTCCTTCTCAAAACATGTTTCCTAATATAAGATATTATATAGTATATATTAAATATTTGCCTTCCTAGAATTTAAAGAACATAGTTCCTTTGGAGTTAATCAAATAGCTAATATGTAAGACTAATAAGATAATGTTTTATTATATATAGAAATAAGAGTATTCACGAGGATATCATTTTAGGGATATTCAAAAAATTAATTTATCAACATAGTTCTAAATTGTTCTTAAAACCCTGAATTAAATTCTTGAAAACAAAGATTCAATCAAAAGATGATTTGAAGACATGTTTGCTTTACAAAATTTGTTTTGATATCTTTTTTTTTTTTTTTTTGGTACCGGCGATTGAACTCGGGTCCTTGCGCTTGCGAGGCAGACAGCAGAACCACTGAGCTAAATCTCTGGCCCCTGTTTTGATATCTTATAATGGCATCATGATTAGGTTTTAGTCAGGAAGAACAATTTTGCTTTGTTGTCTTTTCTCTTTTAACTTGTTGCTTTGCTCTTCTAACCCATCAGACTCAGCCTGGGAAAAATACCATAAAACGAATTCTATGTATATGAAGAAAGAGATGAAAAGGATAATATCTCTTATTTAGTTGATAATACTTACATGAGATTGTTCAAGTTTTTAAATATGTATCTCAAAAATGCATAGGAAATGGAAATTGTTCAGCAATGTTAACTTTTCCACTTTGATTCTCTACTCATTTTTTTATTTTATTGGTACATTTTAGATATACATAACATCCATCATAGGGAATTTGTCTGTACATGATATATTTTGCTTCTTTTTTTCTCATTCCCCTCCTCTCAACCCCTCTTCCCCTTCTTATTTACAAAAATGTTTACATTTTTTCCCTTCTATTCTCTTTTTTTTTCTTGTCCCTTCTTTCATTTCCTCCTCCCTCTCCCTCGTTCCTCTTCTCATTTGAACATTTTCTTCTCATTTCCTAATATCTACTGTACATTTTGGTCCTTATTTACACTTTTAGCAATTTACACCAGAGAAACAGTGTGATGTTTAAACATGTATGTCTGATTTATTTCACTTAAGAGTATGGTCTCAAGATGCATCCATTCAACTAGAAATGTCTCAAGCTTATCCTTCTGTATGGCAGAGTAGTACTCTATTGTATAAAAGAACCACATCTTCTTTGTCCATTCATCATATGATGGGCATTTGGGCTTTTTCTAAGATTTAGCCATTACAAACTGTGCCACAATAAATATGGGCATGTATATATTGCTGTGATATGATGCTTTTAATTCTTTTGGGGTGATACCAAGAAGGGGAATAACTAAGTGGAAAGGAACCCCTAGTTTTAGTTTTTTGAGGAATCTCTACACTGATTTCCACAGTAGTTGCACCAGTCTACACTCCTACCAACAGTGGAGAAGGATTCCCATTTCCCCACAACCCAACCAGCATTTGGTATTGGTTGATTTTTTGATAATAGCCATTTTTTCTGGAGTGAAATGGAATCTCAGCATTATTGTAATTTGCATCTCTCAAATGATCAGTGATGTTGAACATTTTTTCACATATTAATTTTCCATTTCTACTTCTTCTGAGAAATGTCTATTCATTTCAGATATCCATTTTTGGATTGGGTCTTTAAATTTGGGGAGTCCGATTTTTTGAGTTCTTCATATATTCTAGATATTAGTCCTTTGTCTGAGAAAAAGTTGGCAAAATTTTCTTCCACACTGTGGTTGTCTCTTTACTCTGTTTGTAATTTCTTTTGCTGTGCAAAAGCTTTTTAATAAGATGAGATCTCAGTTGTTGATTCCTTGTGAAATTTTCTGTGTGATCAGGGTTTTTGTTCATAAAGTTTTTGCCTATACCAATGTTTTGAAGAGTTCTTCCTATACTATCTTCCAGTAGATTTATTATTTCAGCTTTAATATGTAGATCTTTGATCCATTTTGATTTTAGTTTAGTGTGTGGTGAAAGCTGGGGCTCTAGTTTTAGTCGGATATGGAAAGCCAGTTTTCCCAGCACGATTTATTCAAAAGAGTACCTTTCTTCCAGTGAAGTTCGGTTCCTTTGTCAAAGACAAGGTGGGTGAATGTGTTTGGAGTTATTTCTGCATCTTCTAATCTGTTCCATTGATTCTCAGGTCTGTTTTTTGTTTTTGCTTTTGCTTTTGCTTTTTTGCCAGTACCATGCTGGGTTTTTTTTCTTAAATTCTTTTATTGGTACATTTTAGGTGTACAATTCATTTACATTTACCATTGGGATCTTGTACCTGAACATGATGTATCTTAGTTCTTATTTTTTTCCCATTCCCTGTGTACCCTTCACTCCCTCCACCCTTCCCTATTTATATAGACTTTGTTTCCATTTTTTTCTTTTCTCATAATTTTTCCTTTCCCTTCTTTCCTTTCTCCTTACCCTCTCTCTTCTCCTACCCCTTTGGACCTTTTCTTCCTATTTCAAATTATAAATTATTTATTTTAATCATTTTAGTTCTTATTTACACTTTCAGTTTCTCATACTAGAGAAATTATTTGGTATTTACACATGTGTGTCCTATTTATTTCACTTAAGAGTATCGCCTCAATATGCATCCATTTAGCTATAAATGTCTCTAGTTTCTCATTCTTTATGGCTGTTTTTATCACAGTAGCTTTGTAGTATAATTTCAAATCAGGGATTGTGATGTCCCCTGCTTTACTTTTGTTGCCCAGAATTTCTTTTGATACTCTAGGTTTCTTCTGTTTCCAAATTAATTTTAGGATAGGAATCAGTCTAACAAAAGAAGTAAATGACCTTTACATTGAAAACTACAGTACTCTGAAAAAAGAAGATTGAAGAAGATATCAGAAAATGGAAAGATATCTCTCCTTCCTGGGTAGGAAGAACCAATATAGTAAAAATAGCTCTATTTCCAAAATTGTTATACAGGTCTAATGCAATCCCTATCAAATTACCAATAGCATATCTCATAGAATTAGAGAAAACAATTCTACTTATATATTTTTTCTACGTATATTTTTACCTGCCCCTCATATACTACTTCTTTTGATGCTGCTTCATAAAATAATGTTTATAAATAATGTTAATAGGAATAATATTTATCTTTTTTGGAACTTATTTCCTGTAGACAGTATAAAGTGTTTAGTTTATCAATTGTAATAAACATGCACATCCTTACAGAATTCAGTGAAAGGGTTAAAAAACTTTAAATGGTTGTTGCGGCTTGGGTCTAGATGTCTCCCCAAAGCCTCATGCAATCATAGGTGAGGTTTTTCAGAGATGGCGGGATCTAGGATGTGTGCTGCTGGGATCAAGGATATGATTAAGGGTGTGAGTGCTATACCCCTTAAGGGGGAGTAATCTGGATAAGACATAAAGTTATGAAAGAGGGTCATCACTTGTCACTTGCTTGGTGCTTGCTGCCTTCTGCCTGGCTTGCTTTGCTGTTCCTCAGCCTCCTAAATAATTAAGATTATAGGAGTGTGCTATAGCACTTGGCTCTTGTCTTTCTTTTTAAAGAAGTCAGCAATTATCTAATCATCATTTCTTTGGAGAAGTTTTCTTTTCTAGCAACTTTTTAAAGCACTTCTTTGCCTTTCATGTTTTTCAATTTGACCAAAAATTTATCAAGGTTTAAAGACAAATTTAAGGTAGCTAGTGATCATGGAATCTTGTGTCTCTCATCAATTATGAAAAATCCTCAGCTATTATCTTTTCAAATGTTATGTCTATATCTTTCAATTTCTACTTTTCATCCAAATTTTATATGATAAATATTTTCTATATCTCTTTTCTACTTTTCATATTTTATGTAGATTATCTTTCACATTCCCTTATTTCTGTTCATTTGTTTCTCTATGCTATATTACAGTTAATATCTTCATAGTAATATTTTAATTTCATTCTCTTCAGTTTCTCTATCTTTCATTTCTGGATGGTGAACTTCATTTACTAACCATTGGGCATGGTGGCACATCCCTGTAATCCCAGCCCTCTGGGAGACCAAGGAAGGAGCAGTTTGAGTTCAAGCCTAGTGTGTGAAATTTAGTGATTTAGTGAGGCCCTGACACAAAATAAAAAGAAACTAAAATAAATAAATAAATAATAAGGCTTGGGTTGTAGTTTAGTGCAAAGACCCTGGTTCAATATTTATTGGGAGGAAAAAAATAATAAAACAAAAAAATTGGTGTGCTTGAGCTTTTGCATAGATCTTCACTATTTAGTCATTCTTCTGCTCTTTTTTTTATTACTATGAACTTAGAAAAAAGATTTATGATTTATTTTGTCATCTTTGATTATTACATTTTTTTCTGGTCTCATTCCATGGCATATTGTTTCTCTAGGTTCTCCAGTATATTATTTTTTCCTAGTTTAGGACTTTTGACTATAATGACATATTTTACAAATGTAATTGTGAGAATTTTCAAGGCCCATTCCATTTCCTCCCCAAAACTTTGTTTCTTCTACAAACATAGAAGCATCCACAGGGAACTATATCATACTAAATTATGACTCATAAATATTAAAGAACCAGATCATGAGATTTCAAGTCAAAAACAGTCACAAAATTGAATTTTTCATTCACCCTGTGATGGAGTTGAATTGTTGCTCCATATTTTCTTGAGCCAGATGCTTTATTCTTAATACATCACCATAGTTTAAGAGAGGCAAAAATGTCCCTCAACTTTTGACAATTTTAAGAATCTGGAAGAATGGTTGTGACATATTTATTTTTCATTAATTCTTATAGCAGCATAATTCTGTTATGTGGAAACATGTCCATATTTTGTCAGCCTCTGAGCTTTATTACCTCTGTATGGTGTTTTTACACCCAGAATAGTTATGAAAATCAAAGTTCAAGTTTATAAAATCTGTCAAGTTGTTTTCACTATGAAAGCTAGCTTTAGAATTTCATTTAACTGTTTGGGCTCCCATTTTAACTTAGGTTTTAGCCTCTGACTTTTGTTTACTGAATGTTAGTCATTGATGGAGTTAAGACTATATTTTAAAATATTTTATCCAGCACTCACTTGTAGCTTTCAACAGAAAAGATCATTGTTGTCCTTACTCGGTCATAGTGAGAGGCAGGAAAATTTCAGACATGGGCAGAATGAGGAGTGCCAGACATTTGTTGAGAAAAAAATACCTGGGGAGAGGAGGCAAGAGCAGGCAGGGAGAGTTTTCTGAAGCAATTCATATCTGATACTTGTGTAGAGGGAGGAGGAAGGAAGATTTGATAACAAGAAGCTCTGACTGAATTGTACTCTTAGAAAATTTCAGTCAGATCAAGGGAAGTCCTTAGAGCAATGATTCCTCCATGAGCACTGCATTGGGCAGAAATGGCCACCATACTTAGTCATTACTGGAGCAGCCTGGGGAGAGCATGGCCGCAGGCTCCCACACAGCAGCAGATCCTGATATTACAGAAGGATGTTGTTAGCAAACTGCACTCCTCATTATCGATCCTCTCTTCAAGAGAGATATGAATAGTTTATCTCCATAGCTATAGTAACCCCCTGCTATCCCAGAGGGCTTGTGCCACTGCTTTTCTGCATCCTATAGCTGAGGATCCTATATCTGCATCCTGAGAAAATATAGGAAGTTTCTATTGCCAATGGTTCACATTTAAGATGCATGAAATTATCTCTTTCCTTTCTAGGTAACCTTACCACTAAGCGCTCGTTGCATTGTTGCCACCATTTCTCTACCCTTCTAGTTAATAGAAGAAGAGGGAAGGGGATCATTCCTGACAGGAGGCTAATTCCTCCTGCTGTCTGAAGGCCAAAAAAGAGAAAAAAAAAATGACCCGAGATAAGAACAGCAGAGGAAAAGGGTGACATCTCATCATTATCCAGGGAAAATTCCTTTTTGTACTATTTCCTAATAGCTGCTGGGTAAGGAAATCTCTCAGTTCATTGATGTGAATTTTATGTAAAATAAAGTAGAAAATGATGCTTCTTGCCTAGCTAGAGAATTCCTCCACTAGTTCTGGCATTTTGGCCTCAATTTGAAACCAATTTACCTTCAAGTAATTAGCATTACAAAACTCAGCCTATTTCCAGTCTCCCTCTGTCACTTTTTCTGCAGCAGCTGTAGAATATTGGGAGCTCTACTTATATCGTTATACCAGCCTAAAAATCTTCAGATCATCATCAACCTACAATGAAAGAAGGAATTTGAGGGTGTTTTCTTTTGTCTTATGACATAAAACATGTCAAGTTAAATTTACTGCTTAATGTTATGGGTCAAATAGTATACCAAGATTATAAATATTGGCTCTAAGAACTAATCATTGGACAGTCAGAGTTGAACACAGTTGTCCAGTAAATCATTCCTGACACCAAATTCATTATTTATTCTCTCATTCACAAAAATACAAACCCTAACTTCATTATATACTGTAACCATTAGATACTTCTAATAATTTTCAGTTATATTAGCTCAGAAGCCTAAATTCTATTTTAATAACAGTGATTTAAAATTCTCCTTTAGAGTTTTGGTTTCAAATGTCAAACCAATTAAATGAGTCATTTTAGATAGTTGCTTCTCTTCATTACTAAATAATTGTCTTTAATCTACAACTCTTTGCAAAGTATTTTGTCCTAATTACCTGTCACGCAGTAGTGATTTTATAATCTAAACCGTATTTTTTTAGTGCTTAGTCTTAATGAATTAAAGCTTTGCACTAATCATGTTTAATTTTTAAAATAAATCCTTCCTCTTTGTTATGCTGTTAAGACCAGAGTCTGTATAGAAAATAACTTTGAAATAAAAAGACCTTCATTATATTAACATGTTATGTTCCTTTTTATTACATGATACTATTTTATTTTTTTTTATTTTCGGATGGTCATCAGAATTTTTCCAACTATCAATGAAATAGATTCATGCCCATTAAACAAATTTATGTCTTCCTTTAAACTCCTTGTAGTTAAAAAAAAAAAGAAAAAAATCTCATGTGGAAATGAATCATTGGATATCTTTCAAATGAAAATATTTGAACAAAAAATAAAGCACATGTATTCTATGAAATATCCACATTTCATTTTCTCTATGTATATTTTTATACACATGGAAATTTGTAGGGAAATTCCATAAAAATTTTTAATGGAATTTTTTAAAAAACTTTTATGTGCCCCAAATGCACTGAAGGGCAAAATCTATCTTAATTTTAAGTTCAAAATAGTTCTCTTTGTTTAAGCAGTGCCAGTGATTTATCTCCTTCACTCTTTAAAATGGCCAAATGTAGGGAGTTAGTTAATGCTGAGGGGTGAGGTAGGTGTGGCTAAAGGAAACTTGTGGTATGCTGGTGGGGCATTAGCTGAGGGAGCAGTTTTGATGGCTTCTGCAGACTAATGATGCCAAAGTGTAACAAAATGAGAAGTATAATCACTCCAACTCTCTGGAGCTGAGATCCAAAACAAAAGAATATTAGGTATAAGAAAATTACTAGTAAATATATAAAAGGAAACATTTAATATTTCACTTCCTTTTTCCTGAAGGTTACCATTTTAAGAGTGTGTGGAGATCATGTACTTTTTTTTTTTGGTATTTATTTATTTATTTATTTTCCCCATTAAGTTTATTGGTACATTTTAGGTAAAAAATACAATTACATTCATCATTAGGATCTTGTACCATTACATAAGTATGTTGGTTCTTATTTTTTTCCCTTTCCCCTGCCCTCCCTTCATCCCCCCAATCTTCAGTTTTTGCAAAGACTTTGTTTCCATTTTTTTTACTTTTCTCATGTTTTTTCTTTTCCCTTTTTACCTTTCCCCTACCCCTCCCACTTCCCCTGCACCTTTAGGCCTTTTTTTCCTGTTACACAATATCAATTACACATTTTTTAAATTACAATATCAAGATCTAGGAGACATTGCCACATATTTTACACAATTTAAAAAGATATAGAAAACATATTACAAAAATATTTTTTGAAATAAATTTGACAACTTCTAAGAAGTATCTTGGAAGACAAATTAATGAAACTGACTCTGGAGGAAATATAAAATTTGAATAGCACCTATTAAAGAAAGTATATTCCTAGCTGGAAAAACTACCTATATGACAACAGCAGGCTCATAAACATTTTAACTGATAAATTATATCAAACATTTAAAGCAGGAAAATAAAAGGAACATTTCTCCCCTTATTTTAGGAAATCACCATTGTGTTAATCCTAAAACTGGATAAAGATGATAGAAGAAAAAAGTATGAACATAGATAGAAATTTGTTTAACAAAACAAACTATTAGAAGTCAGATCTGGCAGTATGTAGAAATTGGTTTTATTATAGGGATGGCAGTGTTGGTTCAGCATTGGAAGATCCACCTCCAGAAGTCATCATTTTAACAGAGGAAAGGAAAAAGCCATATGATCCTGTCACTAGTTGGAGAAAAAGTATTGGACTAAATTCCACAGCTGTTCATGGTAAAAGCTATCAGGAGCCTAGAAGTAGAACAGAAACTTCTCAACAGATTAAAGATATGTACTCCATACTTCCAGTGAGAATGACTTATATGAATGGAGAAGATACAATGCTTTCTCCTTAAGGTGGGGAACAAGGGCAGATATGCCTACTTTTCATCTGTCCATTAAACTTTGAAACATAGGCCCAACCAAAATAGTCTGGCAATAAAAATGACACAATTAGGATAGGATTAGCAAGGTAGAAGCAAAATCTTTATATGTAGATGAAATGATCATCTGCAGAGAAAATACTAAGAAATCTCTAGGAGCCCCTAGAATTTGTATTTGAATTTAGCAGGATTAGAAAACACAAGGTATATATAAAAATTCAGGTCTATGTATACTTGCTATAAATGAAGAATTCGATATTGAAATTTAAAAGTTATGTAGGAGTACAAAGGACCTAGAAAAGTTTAAAAAAAGACCAAAAAAAAAAAAAAAGACAAAAAACAGTGTTGGAAGATGTTTAGTACCCAATTTTAAGACTTCTTCTAAAGCCACAGTAACCAAGGCAGTGTTGGTGTAAGGAAAGACATATAGATCATTGGACTAAAACAGAGAATCTAGAAATAGAACCACACATATATGGTCCACTGAGTTTTGAAAGATTATTTAACATTAGCATTTTATAGAATATAAACTCAATTCAAGAGCCAAAGAAGAGATAGTGTTTTCAGCAAATGGCACTAGAACACCTGGTATCTGTATATAAAAAATTAACCTCAACCCTTTATTTCCATACATGAAAATAACTTGAAGGGATCTATGAACCTAAATATGAAAACCTAAAAGTATAAAACTTTAAGAAGAGATTATAAGGGAAAATATTTATGAATTTAGGGTAGGCAAGAACTACCTAGGATACAAAAAACATGATGTATAAAGGAAAAAAATTGACAAATGAGATTCCATCAAAATTTAGAACTTTAAATGACATCATTAAAATGAAAAGTAGTCCTTAAACAGACCATATTTACAATGCATATAACCTATGACCAGAATATATAAAGAACTCTTACAGCTCATTAATAGACAACCCAATTAAAAAGTAGACATAAGAAGATGATAAATAGCCAATATAGCACAAGGAATGATGTGCAACTCTAGAATCAGAAAAATACTAATCAGTACAATAACAAGATTGAATTATACACTCACTAGGGAGATGAAGTTAAAAGTTTTAAAAGCCTTGTCATGACTTTTTCTTTTAGCTGGATTCTCCCCCTTTGCATTTAATTTGTCACGCCCAATGGATTCATTTTGCTGGGCTTCCTGGGGTTGTGATCCTCATTGTCTTTTCCTAGAGTATTGTCTAAAATTTTTTAGAGTGCTGGTTTGGTATTCATGAAGTTCCTGAGGTGCTCTTTATCATGAAAGTATCTTATTTCTCCATCAATTTTGAAAGATAGTTTTGCAGGGTACATCAATCTGGGTTGGAGACTGTTTTCCTTTAGGGCTTGAAATACATCACTCCAAGCTCTTCTTGCCTTGAGGCTTTGCATTGAGAAGTCTGCTGTGATTCTGATGGGCTGTAGAATTTTGTTCTTCTGTCGGATTTCTGGAATCCTACCTATTATGTGCCTATTTGTAGATTTTTTTTTGATCAAGGCTAGCTGGAGTCCTATATGCCTCACTTATCTGTATGTCAAGTTCTTTTCCCCTCCTTGGGAAGTTTTCTGCCATCACTTCTGTGAACAGTTTTTTTATGTCATCTGCACTCTCTCCTCTTTCTTCATTGACTCCAATCAGTCTTATGTTATTCTTCTTTGCATCGTCTAGCAACTGCTGGACTGATTTCTTGTGTTCCCTTACAATTTTAAAGCAATTTTTCTTTTCCTGGTCACTAATTGCAATCTTATCTTCTGTATCTGAAATTCTATCCTCACATTAGTTCATTCTGCTGCGCAGACTTTCAATGGAGTTTTTAATCCCCTGGAAATCTGTTTGCATCTGTTTTATGGATTCCACTTGTTTCCTATATTGGGATTCTGTCATGTTCCTCAGCTCCTCTATTTTTTTATCTGTGTCCTCTCTAGATTTATTAACCATATCTTACACCATGAGCAAAATCTTTGCTTTTATCTGAGAAATTATTTCTGATTTTATTTTTCCCAGATCCTCTTTTGTTGCCAATTCAGAGAGTCCAGGTGGTTGAGTATCATATTGTTCCATCTTGTTTCCCTTTGGGGTTGCTGTAGGTGATCCAGAAGTCTGTATTTGAGGCTTGTTTATTTGTCTTCTCATTTCCATGGTGGGTGGGGTGGGTGGGTGGGTGTGTGCTTCTGGCAACAGTGCGCCTCACCTCCTCTGCCCTAGGAGCCTGGGATTGTGGTGGGGTAGCTTCCTTCCAATTGCTGGAACTGGCTCAGCTTCTCTGGCCTAGGAGCCTGGGATGGTGGTGGGGGAGCTCAAGATCATGTACTTTTCCTGAGCACAATGAGGTTCTCTATGACCAAAATTAATAAACTGTATAGTTTAAGAATACAGCTTTAACAATTTGCGGAGTAGCTGTGTGTTTCCAAGAAATTCATTCATCTTGACTCCTTTCTGGAACCACCATCTTCCAGTAATTTCCCAAAGTAATGACCACAAAGGGAAAGAGGAGGGGAACCCAGTATATGTTCTCTAGGCCTTTTAGCATACATGGGGTTGTTCATTTGGCCAGATACATGTGAATCCACAAAAAGGGTGATATTGTAGACATCAAGGGAATGGGTACTGTTCAAAAAGGAATGCCACACAAATGTTACCATAGCAAAACTGGAAGAGTCTACAGTGTTACCCAGCCTGCTGTTGGCATTGTAGTAAACAAGCAAGTTAAGGGCAAGATACTTGCCAAGAGGATTAATGTGCATACTGAGCATATTAAATACTCAAAGTGTTGAGATACTGTTCTAAAACATGTCAAGAAAAATGATCAGAAAAAGAAGGAAGCCAAAGAGAAAGGTACCTGGGTTCAACTGAAGTGCCAGATTGTCCCACTCAGAGAAGCACACTTTGTGAGAATGAATAGGAAGGAGCCTGAGTTGTTGGAACCTATTCCCTGTGATTTCATGCCATCAGCTGTGGTTGTAGCTTTGCCATGCAGCACCTAATTAGTGGATGAGTGCCCTAAGCCCTGCTATAAAGAAAATGTGAGGGTTTTCCTTTTATAAAATGGAGTTCTGCTTAGCCATAAAGAATGAGGGAATTAAAGTCATTTATAGCTAAATAGATGCACGTTGAGGTGATACTCTTAAGTGAAATAAATAGGACACACATATGTAAATACCAAATAGTTTCTCTGGTGTGAGAAACTGAAAGTGTAAATAAGGATCAAAATATATATTAGACAATATGAAATGGGAAGAAAAGTTACAAAGGGGAAGGGGAAGTGGGAGGGATTGAGGAAAGAAAAGAAGGGAATGGAATTAATATGAGAAAATGCAAAACAAGTCTTTGTAAATAGGAAGGGGTGGAGGAGTTGTAGGTGGAGCAGGGGAACAGAGAAAATAATAAGAACCAAGATAAATTATGTAAAGATACAAATCTCCAATGATGAATGTCATTATATTGTATATCTAAAATATACCAATAAAATTATTTTTTTAAAAAGATCAAAATGTATAACAGATTATGTGAAATAGGAAGAAATGTGCAAAGGGGAAATGGGAGGGATTGGGGAAAGGAAAGAAGGGAATGGAATTAATATGAGTAAATGAAAAAATGGAAACAAAGTCTTTGTAAATAGGAAAAGTTGGAGGGGTTAAAGGGAGGGCCAGAGAATGGGGAATAAATAAGAACCAAGGTATATCACGTAAAGGTACAAATCTCCAATGATGAATGTCATTATACTGTATACCTAAAATCTACCAATAAATTTAATTTTTAAAAAATCATCCTGTATTATAAGGATTTTTTTTTTAATTGAACAGGTGTGTGGTGCCTTTACCCCAGAGAAACGAATATTTGGATCAGATGCTCACTATACCCAGTTAATTGTGTCAGGTCTTTACTCTTCACTGTTTTTCTTGCTGAAAGATGTGAGGTATTGTGCAGATGTATACCCAAATGGCCAAATATTTATGAAATATTTATATTGTCTTGAAGATCCTGTAAATCACCTCAGGGACAAGATGTATCAAAATAAATGGAAGTCAGTATATGGCATTTCAGTTAAATAAGTTGTTTAAAGAACCCTAAAACAACAACAAAAAAAGAAATTCATTCATCTTGAAACCAGAGGAATAAATTTAATACAGAAGGGTATTTGTTATAAAAATATTAGAATATCTTTGTAACTATGTGCCACAACTCAGTTCAAAACTCTTCTTTTGTCTTCATAACTATCTTTTCTATACTCTGAAGCCCATTCCAATGGACTAGAGATTATAGCGAATGAAATCAGGTTAGTTGTAAATTCTTGTATTCTAAATTTTTCCATGCTCTAGCATTCTTACAAGCAGTGATGAAATGAAATCTCTATAGTGCCTATCTTCCAAAAGAGGGCATGGTATACACATACACTTTTGAAAAAGGGAGAATTGAAGCCTAACTCCTGAAGTCACTCAAGTAGTGTGTCTATGCCAAGCACATGCTCAGATAAGTAGCCATGACTTCCAATGAAATTAAATCCATAACTTGGTTGTATTTTAAATGACTAATTGTGCTAATCCCAACATATAGGATTGACCAGATAGTACTTTATATTACAATAGATATTTTATTGGTGTATAACACTTAGGAGCTAAGCATCATTCTAAAAATTGAAGTAATTACATTGGGACTATTATGAGAACTCAAAATCTGTTCCCAATCACTGTTAGAAATTTGTGAAGTAGATATGGATTTGTTATGTTAACTACAGTATATTGTTACACCAACATTGTATACATCAGGGAAAAAACAATGACTATGTTTACCATCTGCCTCTCGGTATTATTCTGTTGTTTCTAAAATTCAGCAGAAAGTAAGCCAATTGGGAAAATTAATACTTCGTATACTATTTGCCAAACTCATAGTAATAGGCCTATTAGATTGTTTTCACAAAGGCACTCATATACCCTTTGTTACGCTATTTGTCATTAAGATTACCTATGTTTCCTCACTTTAGTGGCTTTAATGCCACCATGTATATCAAACAAAATATGCAATTGTTTCTGGGTAATAGGATTACTATAGCTATATAATTACTTTTAAGGAATTATTTATGAATTCAAACATAGTTCTCTATTAAGGAATATTATATTCCCGTTGGTAGGTGAAGCCACATAGAATAGGCTACTATTGTCAGAAATATGTGACTCTAGTCATAAAATAATTCAAAAACAGCACACATCATAATTTCTTAAAATAATTACAGATTTGAATCTTTCTTCCACAGACTAAAATTTCTTGACTGTCAAGGCCAACATGTTAGACATTTTTATATTCAACATCTATCAAAATGCCTGATACATTATAAGTGCTCTAGAAAGGTTTGTAAATTAATTAAATATATAAGAAAAAATACACTCTTTGACACTAACTTCACTATGAAGAGACTAGAACAAATTTATCTAATTTTTATAAACATGGTAGCTATGGTATAGAACTAAGAAAGGCTGTTTTGTTTGGAAAGGGGACAGATAAAAGGAAGGGTATTTCAGGTGGGTGACTTTCTTAGTGAATCAGTGATAAGCAACAAGATAAAGGGATCAACTGAAAACTATCTGTCATATAACTGAATGAACAATATGCTTTATATATAACACTTTATAATAGAAAGTATGGAGAAACTGTATGATGAGGTTGATGTCATTTTAATCCGTTGTCTTTGGCATTATGTTTCTGTTAGATTTGTCAGACTTGAATATGAAAGATGGAGGTAAAAGAGAAAGTAAGACTTAGAATTCATTTTGGAAAAAAATTAACTTTTGAATTCATATAGATACAAGGTAATTATGGTTCTGCAAAATTGATTTATAGATAAAAGTTACATTTATGGAAGATTTCAGGGCTGAAAAATAATACATAACTTTGTAATAAATTGTCCAGTAGAGATAAAGAGAAGAAAATAAAAGAGACTTCAAAACATGTACACTGCTCCAAGTTAATAAAGACACCAGCATTTACATGATGGTGTAGAAACAATGTCTGTCCTGTTCATTATTGTATTCCACACCCAACCGTCACACAGAGTAAACATCCACAGCTACTTGTTCATTGAATGAATGAATGAACAAATGATGGGAGTACCTATATCAAAGCCCATTGTCTATTGCTATAACCCAATATTATATACTAGGTTACATAAACAATAAGAGATTTATTCAGATTGTGGCTCTGGAGACTGGGCAGTCTTAGGGCAAGGATCTGCATCTGGTGAAGTTCTTGCTAGTGGGGACTCTGTAGAGATCTGAGTTGGAACAGAGAATCATGGCAAGAAAGATACTCATAAGGGACAGAGTCAAACTGGATTTTATAACAGACCCATTAATTTTGAAACAGTCATTAACCAATTACTCCATTAACTCATGAGTGGATTAGTCCATTGATGAGAACAGAGGCTTCCTGACACAATGGCCTCAAAATCCATCCTGGTTTCTTCTAATACTTCAAAATGTGGGTTCAATTTCAATATGAGTTTTGATGGAAACATTCAACCCATGGTAATCTTCAATGCCAAGTCCAGAATTCTACATTAGAATGAAAAAAATGCCTATATGTATATATTTATTTACCTATATCATAAATATTTAATATATTAAATAAATGTATTTAATTTTATCTATCTATCTATCTATCTATCTATCTATCTATCTATCTATCCCCGTGAGCAATGGACCACATCCAATGATCTAAGGAGGGAAGCACATATGAGTATATGTTAATGTGTATAAATAGATATGTGTACATTTTCTAATTTACATGTGTGAGAGAAAGAATAAGAGGGAGGAAAAGGGGAATGTTTCATTATTGGATGATGGTTACAAACCATATCTTACTAGACGAAGAGCTGAATCAACAATGAAAATGTCTACATTTTGCCAAAAAATATACCAATTACTTCAACCTAATTATATTGTTGTTAGGAATCCAAAAATAAAATGTAGTACCTTAGAACGTGCTATCTAATATCTTCTCTAGTAAGGCAAGGGAGAGATATGTAAATAATTTACCTATAAACTTAGAAGAAAACAAAGAACAATGAGAAGTCGGGGATGTTGAAAGAGAGAAATGCACTTGGAAATGCCTGCAGTGCATCCTGATGGAGGAAAGGAGACAGCACTTAAGTTTTATCTTGAAAATTGTGTATAACTCCAATTGATGGAAACAAAGGGACAGGACATTCCAGGCCAAGGAAGTAGCTTGAGTATGGGCAGGGTAAAGTCCAGGTTCTGATTCCAGAATGAGGAAAGGTTCATGGAGCATGGCAAAACACAATAGAGCATATTTTAGAGAGGGGAATTGTAGGGGTAAAACATCTAAAGACCTTGAAAAACAATCCAAAGAGCTAGTTTATATTTTCTAGGAAATAGTGATGTAGAGAAGGGAAGGCAAAATAAATTAACATTTATTAATCCTTTACCAAGTGCTAGAGAGTATTAGCATTTTAATGTTATCTTTAATTTAAAATATTGTAAGTGGTTAAGCTGGACTGTGTCAACTCAATGGGCTTGGGAGCCCAGAGGATTGGTGGAACACATTTCTTAGTTTGTCTCACTGGATCATGGAGGCATGACTATGGGTATTATGTCTGCTCACTCTCCTCTTCCTCTCTGGTGCTGCTTTCTTGCTCTGCTTACTTGCCAGCATGAACTAAGAAGCTTTACTCTGCCACCCTCTTCCATTTTGTTCCTGCCTTGGTTCTTGCCAACCATGTACCAAATCCCCTGAAACTGTGAGCCAAATTAAATCTCTGTTCCTTTAAATTGTGAGCGTTGGGTATTATGTCCGTCATTGGCAAAGCTGACTAATACAGAAAATTTGTTAAGTCATTAAAGACTTCATTGGAAATTGGACTAGAAGCTCTGGATGTTACACAATGGCACAAGATAACTATCTATATTTTGCCCATGTCCTAAGACTTTGTGAAGATTGAGATTGACCTGGTGCAGGAAATTCAAAGACAGTATAAACCAATATTTAGACTGTGCCATGAGTACTGCTGATTGCTTTTAGACAGATTTATAGGGAAAATTGGGAACAAAAAACAGAGCAGATAATTTTGAAAAATTTAAATTTTGGCCCCAGCAGGAACCATGTGTAAATTTTGGGCCAGAGGAGATGTGGAGATTAGCACCATTATAAAGAAACCAAGTATTTTGTACAGGGATAAGAAGAAAGATGCCTTGAGGGTATCTTACTAATCAGCAAGACTCCATCCCTCACAGGCTCAAGTGTGCAGAATTGCAAACCTTTCATGTTTGAAGAGACATTCTGGGCCCCCTTCTTGAGAAAGGTCTGCTACAAAGTTTGTTCCTTCTGATTCATCTTGCTCTGCTCACCCACCCAGGCACTCAAAAGCTTCTGCATCCATCTCCCAATTGGGCCTGGCCAATGCTCCTATTTACAGAAAATATTGGTATCCAGTTGAATGTGTTTTTAGGATGTGGAGCATGGTTGGATAATGAGGAGCATGTTTTGGAAGGTATATGTCTCTCTGTGGCTCTTTCTGCTCCTGTTCCATTCTGGCTACTGTACCTTCAGCAGCTTTTCTTTACTATGCCCTTTTTCCATGCTATTCTACCTCAGAGCCAGCCAAGCAAAATAAACCTCTGCTTCTTACTCTGAGTATGTCAGATGTTTTGTCCCAGAATTGGAAAGTGACTAATACAATGGAACATGCCATGCTGTTTTCTAGTGTGTTTTTCCTAAATTGCAAGTCTCTCTTCTACCTTTCCTTTTTCTCTATCCTATTCTCTGAACATCAAAATTGGGTTTTACATCAGTTATCTTGCCTCAGTTTTTCTCAAGCTATAGAGTAACTATTAGCATTCTATAATAATAATAAAATTACACTTGGGATTGTGTTTATTTTATCATATGTTTAAAAACATAGCCAGGCATTGTGGCATGCATCTGTATGCCTCCACTCTGGCAGGTGGAGGCAGGAGGATTGAAAGTTCAAGCCTAGCCTAAGCAAGGTAACTTAGTGAGACCATGTCTCTAAATAAAAAATGAGAAAAGTCTAGAGATGTAGCTCAGCAAAAAGGCCCTAGGTTTATTCCTCAGTAAAAAAGAAAGGAAGAAAGTAACAAAGAAAAAAGGAAAGAAAAAAAAGGAAGGTTTAAAATGTATTTTCTAAAAATTAGTAAAACTAGACCTTTATCTCTCACCATGCACTAAACTAAAATTGATATGGATCAAATATCTAAATATTAAAACAGAAACACCAAACTGGCTGGAAGAGAGGTTAGGTACATCACTTAAAGACATAAATGTAGGAAAAGACTTCATGAACAAAACCTCAGTCACACCTGAACTAGCCCAAAGAATCAACAACTGGAATCTCATCTTATTAAAACACTTCTGCACAGCAAGAGAAACCACTAACAGTGTGAAGAGACAACCCACAACATGGGAAAAAAATTTTATCAGCTGTTCTTCAGACAAAGGTCTACTATCTAGAATATATAAAGAATTTAAACAATCAGATTTCCCAAATTTAAAGACTCAATCCAAAAATGGGAATCTGAAATGAACAGACATTTCTCAGACAAAGAAGTAGGAACAGCACATAAACATATGTAAAAATATTCAACATCTCTGGTCATTCAAGAGATGCAAATGAAAACAACACTGAGATTCCACCTCAAAAGAATGGCTGCTGTCAAGAAATCAAATAACTAATGCTGGCAGGGTTGTGGGGAAAAAGAAACACTTCTCCACTGTTGGTGAGAGTGTAGACTGGTGCAACCACTGTGGAAATCAGTATGGAGATACCTGAAAGAACTAGGACTGAAAGTCCCATTTGACCCAGCTATTCCCTTGCTGGGTATCCTCCCAAAAGAATTAAAGAATCATACCACAGAGATGTATGTACACCCATGTTTATAGCGGCACAGTTTGTAATAGCTAAAACTTGGAAACAGCCCAATTGCACATCAGCTAGTGACCGGATAAAGAAGATGTGTGGTTTTTTTTTGCTTTTATAAAATGAACTACTACTCAGACATAAAAAATGAGAAATTAGAAACATTTATAGCTCAATGGATGCGCATTGAGGCCATACTCTTATGTGAAATGAATAGGACACACATGTAAATACCAAATAGTCTCTCTGGTGTGAGAAACTGAAAGTGTAAATGAGGATCAAAATGTATAACAGATAATGTAAAATAGGAAGAAAAGGTCCAAAGGGGAAGGAGAAGAGGAAGTGAGAGGGATGGGGGAAAGGAAAAAAAATATGAGAAAAGGAAAAAGCAGAAACAAAGCCTTTGTAAATAGGGAGGGGTAGAGGAGTTGCAGGGAGGGCAGGGGAATGGGGAAAAAATAAGAACCAAGATATATCATGGAAAGGTACAAATTCCCAATGATGAATATCATCATATTGTATACCTAAAATGTACCAATAAACAATGAATTAAAAAAAGAAAGCATCTTAAATTAGAAACTATCTTAAATTAGATTATTCCCACTTAACATTTCCTAGTATAAATTACTCCAATTTAACCATAATATTCTAATAGTAATTATTCCTAATTTTTGATGCCTATAGTATATTTCCTAATGTGGAGGTACTATAATTTATTGATATTGGATTTTTTCAAGAGTTTTCTCCACAAAAACTAGGCCACAAAAGACATCTTTGTTTATACATTCACATTCTATTAACAATCTAGGGCTGTCATAAGAAAATACCACATACTGGCTGGATTACACAATAAAAATTTACATTCTCACAATTTATTATATTCTCAGAGGATCAAAGTCTGAGATCAGAGTGCCAGCATGGTTGGGTTCTGGTGGGGCTCTCTTCTTGGTTTATAGATAGCCATCATCTCACTGTGTGCTCACATGGTCTTTCTTCAGTACTTCCAAGTAAGAAAGAGAGAGAACTCTATCATGTTTCTTTTTAGAAGGGCACTAATCCCTTCATGAGAGCCCCACTCTATGACCTCATATCACCCCAGTTACTTCCTAAAAGCTCCATTATCCATACATTGTCACATTGAAGGTTAGGGTTTCTTCATTTGAATTTGGGTGGAGGACACAGTATAGTCCATAGCACTTATATACTGGGATTTTTATCATTAGATAGATTTCCAAGAAGGGGGTGACTATGGAAATTATCTAGTACATAATATGAGAATGATATTCACAGATGTAAGAGTTCACATTTATGTCACCTATAAATGGAAATATTTTTTCCTGCATCCCTCTTAGCATTGGGAAATTGGTTATTCATATCTTTTAATTATTTTTCTATTTGGTTATTTGCTTTTCCTATCAATATATTAATAGTTTTAGTTATATCATTTTTGTCAATATATTTTTGTATGCTGTAAATAATTCTTTCTTATCATATGTCTATTATCCTATTTTGTATGCAATATTATTGTCTTCAGTTTGTTAAAATTATGTAATAATGTGCCTTTATCATTGTTTAGATTTTATTGGTTAAGAAAGTCTTACTCTGTACTTTTAAATCTAAAATTTAGTTTTGCACATGTTATGTGATATGAATTCAATTGTATTGGTTTTAGATAAGAAATTTTACTTCATCATTTAATAGATAAACCACAGATTGTTGTTGGAAATATAATTGTACTAAATATAATTGTACTAAATTTATGTAGTGATTTTCATATAGCTGTCATTTTAATGATATACTTTATATACTTTACTTCTTTCTGAAAATGTCTTCTATTTAATCTCCTGTCTGATTGGCAGGCCAGTGGGGGTCTTGTATAGGAACTGCTTGTGTTCTAGTAGAAACCAGTTGTTCCCCTATCTGCCTGTCTTTTTGAGCTCCCAAAATTAAAATATCTGTTTCTATATGTAATAGTAGTTTGTAATACTACTTGTCTCTCATTAGAAATCAATGTTTGATTTAAGAGCAACATTACATCTTTCTAATCTAGTGCATAGGTCTGAGTAAGTCCTCTAAAAACCTCAGTATTCATATAAGGGTCATCTGAAAACTTGTAAGTCTCATTTGATTTGTCTAAGATTACTGAGAGAAAAAGACACATGAACACAGGCAGTCCTCATTTGCCATTTACTTCCCACAAGGGATGTTGTCTTTGAGGGAGCTGAACAACTTACCTAAGGATGGATATAGCCTCATAGAGTTTAATTATGGCTGGCCTAGAAATTCCACCCTCACTAAGTGGTGGTTAGGGCAAGGAGTAGCCTCAGGCTTAGAGGTACTGAATGTCTAATGGGTGAAGTGTCTCTCATTTTTCTATGTCCCACATTTACATTTGAACACAAGCAAGAATTATTTCTTAATATAAAGAAAATATCAACATAAGATGATTTGACCATTTTTTCTCTCTTACAGTATAATTCCAATTGTGAGATAGGATCATAGTACTTTCCTCTGTGTACTTGGCTTTAGGAGGTAGGCATACCACATGAGGGTGTAGAGAAATACTACATTGTTCCTTAATAAATTCTAAGGGACTAAGAGGTTCAGATATGGAGCTCCTAAATTGAAACAAGAGAAGCAAATACGGTATCCCATAGTCTCTGCTTGATTCCTGTGCCTCCTATGGCATCCCCAGGGCATCCCCCAAGGTTTATACCACTCCAGGGTAGGCAGCTACCATCTGGAGAGAGAACCAGAAAATAAAACCAGACTGGACTATCTACTCTTCATCAGTGCATGATCTTATCTTCCTCAGGTAACTCATATCCTTACTCCAGTAGGTACTCTCAAAGCACAAGTTACAATTGACTTTAGCCATAACAGGCATGTTTAGAGAAGGAAATATTTCCAGCAAACCATGAGGTTTAAACCACTGCTTTCTAGTTCCTTGAAAGAGAGGGAAGAAAATAGGTCAACAGTCAAATTAGGGCACTTTTCCTGCAAAAGAGATCATCTCCAGAGATTGCTCAGGGATTCTGTCCTGAGCCCTAGGGCAGAGAAAGCTCTGAAAAATTTCTGTTGTCTATGCAGTCATTTAGGCAACTTTTATCAGCTTATGTTTTGTTTGTTTTGTTTTGTTTTGTTTTGGTACCAGGGATTGAACTCGGGAACTTGCACCTGCAAGCGCCAGAACCACTGAGCTAAATCCCTGGCCCAGGGCAACTTTTATAAGCAAGACAAGGCTACTACTCCTTTAAGGTCCATTTTAAATTCACCAAGTATTTGAAACTCATAGGTCCTCCTAGCAGTCACAATCTACATACTAAAGGCACTCTTATCAACTTCCTATTCACTCAAGAATGAAGAGAAAGGCTGACTAAAATAGTCCCACATTCTAGTTAGCATGTGAAAACACAAATGCAAGTTACTGATTGCTATTTTCCCTAGTGTAAGACAAAACAGTTGATGTGAGTTTGTCTTAGTCTGACTTTCTGGAAGGAGGAGCGGTGGTCTGACTACTAGGGATTCTGAAATGAACTCCCAACAAGTTGGACAAAAGTTTAGGGAAGTTTTAAACTCACTAGCAGAGAGTCCAAATAAAGCTCAAGCTAGTTAAACATCCAAAAAATCACCATATAGTATTTTGTAAGTCCACAGTCAATGTTCCAAAGTCCATAACCTATTGGAAAAGGCATTTTTCTCCCCTACACACATAAATGATGAAGACTATGCCTAGGTGGAAGAAAAGGTTCAGGTATTTTTACTCTATCAAAGGTTTGTTTTGTACATTTGTCTAGATGTCTTACTAGTAGTAGAGAAAGCAGTATAAACCTGTAGCTCAACTCTTAATGGAGGCTTAAGAAAGCCCTCTGATGCCATCATTTCAGATCACTCTGAGACAGAGGATATCTGATGATCATTGACAGAGTTCCCCTTTCACCTCACTGAGGAGTCCAGATAGGGACAAGATGTGGAGATTTTCTGCTGATTACCTGGATGGGCTGTTGGGAGCTAGTTTCTTCTGAGGGACCTTTGGGTATCTGCCAGAGAGTAGCCCTGACCATGACCCCTCAGTTGTCACCTCAGTTTCTGCTAGTTCCATGCAATCAGAGATCTGTCTCCAAAAGGAACCCAATTGCCTATCTGGTCAACATTCCACCCACCATTGGTGTCAATGGGAGTGGGGATTCACCAGAGGGCAACTGGAGAAACCTGTCCTCTGCTTTGAGAGTGGCAGCTTCCCTAAAGACAATTGCTAGCTGGCAGAGTAACCACCATTTGGCATTCTGTGAGGGACAGATAAAAGCCTGAACTGTCTTTATCTGAACCAATTTTATGAGACCCATTTTACAACATTTTTAAGCAACTAAGTCCAAATGTAACATATACAAAACAAGAATGAAACAATTTTAACAAAAGACAATTCATAAAAAACAAGAAATTTTCAAACATTTAAAACACATAACTTAAAATTAAGACGCTTTTGAAACAAATGCCAAAACAAAGGCCAAAATTTATGAAGCAAAAACCAGAATCTATGAAATAAATGTCGAGAGCCTATGAAACAAGTTACAATCTATAAAGCAAAAAGAACACAGTTAAAACCTATGGAACAAAAGCAAACTCTTACCTCAACCAGTAATCTCAGTGGAACCTCCAAAATGATATAGGGGAAGAGATGTAACTCCCAAACCTACTAGATATCTGAAACTTGAGTTTCTGTTCTCTAAAATCAAAGAATGAATTCTAGGAACAACAGAGGTTAAGAGTAGGAAAAATTAATTGAGAGAAAGAAAGCCTCTGTCTAAGAGAGACAGAAGGGGGACCAGAAAGTGGGTTGCCCCAATAATTTCTTTTTTATTGCATTTTCAAATAGTCAATGTTCTTTTCTGTTCAGAATATCAGCATAACTGTTATTCACCAACACTTTCTTAAATTTATTACTGATTTATTGTAACCTTTCCCTTGACCCCATTGAAACTTGTTTCATCACTTTTTGCTTAGCTATCATTTAGTGCATTCATTCAAATGTATGCTCAGTGTCTCCACTTTCTCTGTTTACGCTCTCTGCTCTTGTCTTCATCTTCTAGTTTTCTTCAGGCTAATTATCCTTCTTTTTTACATCTTTTAAAGGTTCACCTCCTAATGTAGCCATTTTAATGGTTTTTATTGTGAGATATATAAATTATTCAGATATATAAAGTATTCAGATAAAACATTAATAATTTAAGAATAAAGTAAGTACACAAGTGTATAAATGTTTTATACTGCTAACATCTAAGAAGGTTCACATGTGTCTTTCTCCACATTTTCTAGAGGTAAAAATTATGATGATAATAGTGTTAGTGATGACAATGTGAAATTTTATCTGTAAAGCACCTAAAACTATATCTGCCATGAGTGCTTTGAAAATTAATAATGTAATCACTTATTTTCTTTTTTATAATTTTGCCACCAAATAATACATTTACAGGGAGTATAGTTTAGTTTTGTCTGATTTTTAGATCTACATAAGTGAAATTATTCTCTCTATATAACTACATGACTTATTTTGTTAATTATTATGAACTTTATTCACATTGCTGTGTATAATAGTAGCGTACTCATTCCTTATAAGTTATATGTAAAGCAAATAACTTGTTCCTTGATGGAATTTATATTTCACTCTCTTAATAGTTTTTTTTGATGAACAAAAGTTCTTCAGTGCCGTCAAATGTAATAATTTTTTTTCTCTGTTCAAAGTATTCAGTCTTAGATAAGAAATACTATCCTGTTCCACTTAGTGAAAATATTTGCCTACATTACATTGTCACAAAATGGCAAAGATAATTGTGCTTTTAGGGCTTACTCAGGTCAAATCATTTCCATTTCCCCTTCCATTCGATGATGGCATACAGCTATATTTATGTTAAAATATATGGCTTGGGGCCAGAAACACACAGATCATGATGGTCAGTTATGGTCTCATGGTAACTTGATCTATGGCTAAGAATTAGACTTAAAGAAAGGCCCAGTAACAAGACAAGAGATATCTCTCAAAGAAAAGTCATTTTTTACAGAGGATGAAAGATTTTGTTCAAAAATCACAAGGTTCTATAATACAATTCAATGATATGGGCTTGGACAGAACTATAAACATCAACTCTTTCTGCTACTGACACTTCGGGCACCATTGAATCTAGTAGATCAAATGATCCAAGTAGGAAAGTAGCCTCAACAGCCTATTGCAGATCTTCTGTCCTGGATCCCATTCAAAACTAGCAGCTTCTTAACTCATTTGATAAATGAGCTATAGTAATATACCCAAACATGGATTACACTGTCTCCCAAATTGAAAGAGGTCAATTATGCATTGCACCATTTGCCACTGATCAAGATATATCAACTTAAATGGATTTTTAAATGCTCAGCTATTATTAAACCACAGTTATAGGTATCTCTGTGGATGATTGACATGGATGCCAGCAAACTGAGGAGGGAAGACATGGTCCAGTTTTGAAAGACACCAACCAATAGGTTTAAAGCCTAGATGGAATAAAAAGGGAAAGAAGAATGAAATGTTTCTGTTTTGGAGATTTACAGTCTTCCAGAGCAGGTATGTCCCTTGGGGCAACCACCTCTGAACACTGGTCTCCAGCCTCTTCAGCCTTCTAATGCGCATTCACACTAATGTCTCTCCTAAGAGCTTCCAGACCTTTAACCTCAGACTGGTGCCACATCCTTGATCCCTCTTATTTTGTGGCTTCTGCCATCTTGGGCTAAGCAGCTACCAGATTATCTGGCTCTCCTTGCATGCAGATGGCCATTGTGGACTCTCCTACTTGTGATCTTATGAGCCATTCTCATAAAACCTATTACATAATTATACATATGATATAGCTTGTGTTTATCTATCCCTCCAGAGCCTCCTGCTTTTTTGGAGGTGCTAAATCTAGAGTGTGTGATGCTTGAATTGAGGGCACATGATAACTAAACCACATGAGTGATTGGTTTGGCACCACCATAATCCCAGTAGTCTGGAAGAGATAAAAGGTGCAGAAAGACACTGGTGAAGGTCTCTTGTTGCCTTTGCTACCTTATGCATGCCATGTTACTTCTCCTCTGCAATGCCTGTTTGCTATCCCTGCTTTGGAGCCAGCTGATTATAGACTGAAACCTCTATGCACTGTAAACCAAATAAACCTTTCCCCCCCTTTAACTTTGGGTGTTAGGTATTTTTGTCTCAGTAACAAGAGAAAAGGAAGAAACAGAACATATATTATTCATTGATTCTGTTCCTCTAGAGAACTTTAGCTGATACAGTGCCTCTTTTTTGGTTGTAAGAGGGATTAGATACAGCAACTTACGTTTCACTTTAGAAAGAACATCTTGACATGTTCCACACCACTGGACTCCTAATTGGACATCATGAACATTGAAGTTCCTGAATTTCTCTTGAATTTGTTTATTACCTTCTGATATAGAGTTGTCCCCATGCCCTGCTGAGGTCCCCAGTCTCGCAGAACATGCTGAATCAGCCCACTGCAGACAGGCAGGTCTGTGCACACCCTACTGAGGTCCCGAGTCATGTGGAAGATGCCAAATCACCCCACTGCAGACAGGCAGCCACCTGGTTCCACCCTACAAAGACACAGAGGACACCAGACCACCAGAACAAGGTACTGAGTCCTGCTGCTCCCGGTGCAGAGATAGGGGCTTCTGAGCCACTGTCCCACTGCTCCTGGTCCAGAGGAAGGGGCTTCCTGGTCACCATCCCTCCCGCTGCTCCCAGCCCAGAGGAAAGGGCTTTTGGGCCACCTTCTGTCCCACTGCTCCTGGCCCAGAGGAAGGGGCTTCTGGGCCAACATCCCTCCCACTCCTCCTAGACAGAGGAAAGGGCTTTTGGGCCACCATCCCTACTGCTGCTCCCAGCCCCTGTCCCACCTCTCCTAGCTCAGAGGAGGTAATCCATGCAGGCGCTGACAGACCCCCGCCCCAGTCAAAATGAGAAAACATGGAAATAAGTCTCAAAACCAGACTTCCAGATCACCTACAGCAACCCCAAAGGGAAATGAGATGGAACACTCTGATAATCAAACACCTGGACTCACTGAACTGGCAACAAAAGGGGATCTGGAAAAAAATGAAATCAGAAATAATTTCTCAGATAACAGGAGAAATTGTGCCCCTAGTGCAAGACATGATTAATAAATCTAGAGAGGAGCTCAGGAACATGATGGAATCCCAACATAAGAAACAAATGGAATCCATAAAACAAATGCAAATAGATTTCCAGGACATGAAAAACTCCACTGAAAGTCTACACAGCAGAATGAGCCAATGTGAGGACAGAATTTCAGATATAGAAGATAAGATTGCAATTAGTGACCAGGAAAAGAAAAACTGCTTCAAAATTATAAGGGAACATGAGAAATCAATCCAGCAGCTGCTAGATGATGCAAAGAAGAATAACATAAGACTGATTGAAGTCAATGAAGAAACAGGGGAGGCTGCAGATGAAATACAAAATCTCTTCACAGAAATAATGGCAGAAAACTTCCCAAGCAGGGGAAAAGAACTTGACATACAGATAAGTGAGGCATATAGGACTCCAAATAGCCTTGATCAAAAATAATATACACATAGGCATATAATTGTTAAGATTCCAGAAACACAACAGAAGAACAAAGTTCTCCAAGCAGTCAGAGAAAAGAAACAAATCACATACAAAGGAAAGCCCATCAGAATCACAGCAGACTTCTCAACACAAACCATCAAGGCAAGGAGACCTTGGAGTGACATATTCGAAGCCCTAAAGGAAAAGAGCCTCCAACCCAGATTGATGTACCCTGCAAAACTATCTTTAAAAATTTATGGAGACATAAGATGCTTTCATAACAAAAAGCACCTTAGGAATTTCATGAACACCAAAGCAGCACTTCAAAAAATTTTAGACAATATCCTAGGAACAGGCAATGAGGATCACAACCCCAGGAAGCAAAGCAGAATGAACCCATCTGGCATGACAAGAAATTAAATGTAAAGGGGAAGAACCCAACAAAAAGAAAAAGTCATGGCAATGACAAGTCAATATGTTTCAGTTCTAACCATCAATATTAATGGTCTCAATTCACCAATCAAAAGAAATAGACTGGTAGAATGGGTCAAGAAGCAAAATCCAACAATATGCTGCATATGAGAAACACACTTAATTCAAAAAGAATCTCATAGACTGAAAGTTAAAGGGTGGAAAACAATACTCCATGTGACAGGAACCCCCCCCAAAAAATCAGGAGTAGCTATCCTCTTTGCAGATCCAGTAGATTTCAAATGAGCATTGATTAAGAGAGATGAAGAAGGACACTACATCCTTGTAAAGGGAAGAATCCAAGAGGAAGAGATGACAATCATAAATATCTTTAAACCAAACACTAGTGCACCCAACTATATAAAACAAATACTAACGGACATGAAAAGTCATATATGCACTAATACAATTGTAATGGGGGAACTCAACACCCCATTGTCACAAATAGATAGATCAACTAGACTAAAAATAAATAATGAAATAAGAGAACTCAATCGAACTCTTGAACAAATGAACTTAACAGATGTTTACAGAGTCTTCCATCCCACAAAGTCAGAATACACATTCTTCTCAGCTGCACATGGGTCATTCTCATAAATAGACCACATACTCACACATAGAACATGTTTAAGTAAGTGCAAAGGAACTGAAGTTATCCCCTGTATATTATCAGACCATAGTGTGATGAAATTGGAGATCCATAACAAAAGAAACTCAAAAAATTTCATAAACACATGGAAATTGAACAACACACTTCTGAATAATCAATGAGTCACAGAGGGAATTAAAGAAGAAATCAGACTATTCCTTCAATTAAATGACAATGACAATACAACATATCAGAATCTATGGGACACAATGAAAGCAGTCTTATGAGGGAAATTCATAGCAGTGAATATGCATATTAGGAAAACAGAATGAGCCCAATTAAACAACCTGATACTGAACCTCAAGCTTCTAGAAAAAGAAGAGCAGGACAACCCCAAAGCTCATACAAGGGAGGAAATTATAAAGATCAGAGGAGAAATCAATGCAATGGAGACTAAGAGACTGATACAAAAAATCAATGAAGCCAAGAGTTGTTTCTTCAAAAGAATCAACAAAATTGATAAACCTTTGGCCAATCTTGTCAGAAAAAGGAAAGAAAAGGCCCAAATCCATGCAATTAGGAATGAAAAGGGTGAAATTACAACAGACTCAGCAGAAATCCAGAGGATCATCAATACCTACTTCCAGAACCTATATGCCAATAAGATGGACAACACAGAAGAAATGAACAGATTCCTAGTTACATATGAACTACCAAAGTTGAACAAAGAAGGCCTGAAATTCTGAACAACCCAATATCAACTAATGAAATTGAAAATGTAATTAAAAACTTATCAACTAAGAAAAGCCCAGGCCCTGATGGCTTCACTGCTGAATTCTCCAAGACATTTAGAGACGAACTGCTGCCACTACTGTTTAAACTCTTCAATGAAATTGAAAGGGAAGCAATATTCCCAAGTTCATTCCTGGAAGCAAGCATCACCTTGAACCCCAGAGCAGAGAGAGACCCAACTGAAAATGAGAACTATAGGCCAACCTCACTAATGAACATAGATGCAAAAATCCTTAATAAGATAATGGCAAACAGAATGCAGAAGATCATCAAGAAGATCATATACCCTGATCAAGTGGGATTCATCCCAGGGATGCAGGGATGGTTCAATATACAAAAATCAATCAATGTAACACACTATATCAATAGAGCCAAGGACAAATATCATATGATTATCTCCATGGATGCAGAGAAAGCATTTGACAAAATCCAACATGCATTTATGATCAAAACCCTACAAAAAATTGGAATAGATGGTCTCTACCTCAAACTGATAGAATCCTTCTATGAAAAACCAACAGCCAGTATCATACTAAATGGTCAAAACCTGAAATCCTTCACACTAAAATCAGGAACAAGACAAGGATGTCCACTATCACCACTCTTGTTCAATATAGTTCTGGAAACATTAACCACAGCAATTAGAAAAGAGAAAGAAATAAAAGAAATAAAGATAGGAAATGAAGAAGTCAAATTGTCATTATTTGCAGATGACATGATACTCTATATAGAAGACCCCAAGAACTCCACCAAAAGTCTTCTAGACTTAATAACCAAATTCAGTCAAGTAGCTGGTTACAAGGTCATTACACAAAAATCAGTAGCTTTCCTCTACACGAATGACAGACTCACTGAGAGAGAAATGGGGCAAATAATTCCTTTCACAATAGCATCCAAAAAACTGAAATACCTAGGAATCAACCTAGTGAAATATATCAAAGACCACTTCTCTGAAAACTATGGCACTCTGAAAAGAGAGATTGAAGATGATATCAGAAAATGGACAGACATCCCCTGCTCCTGGGTAGGAAGGATTAATATAGTGACAATGGCCATACTTCCAAAACTGCTCTATAGATTTAATGCAATTCCAATTGAGATCCCAGCAGCATACTTCATGGACTTTGAGAAAACAATCCAAAAATTCATTTGGAACAAGAAGAGACCCAGAATAGCAAAAGAAATTCTAGGTAACAGAGACAAGGCTGGGGGTATCACAATCCCCAACCTGCAACTGTACTACAAAGATACTGTGAAAAAACAGCATGGTACTGGCAAAGAAACAGACCTGAGGACCAGTGCAACAGATTAGAAGATGCAGAAACAACGCCAGACACACTCAGCCATCTCATCTTTGACAAAGGAGCCAAACACCCTCACTGGAGGGAAGATAGCCTCTTTAATAAATGGTGCTGGAAAAATTGGGCTTCAACTTGCCAAAGATTAAAACTAGATCTGTATCTCTTGCCATTCACTAAGTTAAAATCAAAATGGATTAAAGATCTAAATATTAAAATAGAAACTCTGAACCAGTTGGAACAGAGGTTAGGTAGAACCCTTGAAGACATCGGTGTAGGAAAAGATTTTATGAACAAAACCTCAGTTGCCCATGAACTAGCACAAACAATCAACAAGTGGGGTCTCTTCTTATTAAAAGGCTTCTGCTCAGCAAGAGAAACCACCAGCAGTGTGAAGAGACAACCCACAATGTGGGAAAAAATCTTCACCTGCTCTTCCTCAGACAAAGGTCTACTATCTCGAATCTATAAAGAACTTAAAAAGATCAGACCTCCCAAATTTAAAGACCCAATCCAAAAATGGGCATCTGAACTGAGCAGACATTTCTCAGACAAAGAAGTAGAAATAGCAAATAAATACATGAAAAAATGTTCAACATCACTGATCATTTGAGAGATACAAATGAAAACAACGCTGAGATTCCACTTCACTCCAGAAAAAATGGCTGCTATCATGAAATCAACCAATAACAAATGCTGGCAGGGCTGTCAGGAAAGAGGAAATCTGCTCCATTTCTGGTGGGAGTGTAGAGTGGTGCAACCACTGTAGAAATCAGTATGGAGATACCTCAAAGAACTAGGACTGGAAGTCCCATTTGACCCTGCTATTCCACTGGTGGGGATCTTCCCCAAAGAATTAAAAGAATCATACCACAGTGATATATGTGCACCCATTTTCATAGCAGCACAGCTTGTAATAGCTAAAACTTGGAAACAGCCCAAATGCCCATCAACTGGAAACTGGATAAAGAAAATGCTGTTTTTCTATAAAATGGAGTACTACTCAGCCATAAACAATGAGAAATTAGAGACATTTATAGCTAAGTGGATGTTCATTGAGGCAATACTCTTAAGTGAAATATATAGGACACACATGAAGAAATACCGAATAGTTTCTCTGGTGTGAGAAACTGAAAGTGTAAATAAGGACTAAATGTATAATAGGTAATGTGATATAGGAAGAAAAGGGGCAAAGGGGAAGGAAGTGGGAGGGCTAGGGGAAAGGATAGAAGGGAGTGGGATTAATATGAGAAAATGGAAATATAGGAACAAAATCTTTGTAAATAGGGAGGAATGGAGGGGTTGAACGGAGGGCTGGGCAAGGGTGAAAAATAAGAACCAAGAGAGACTATGTAAAAGTGCAAATTTCCAATGATGAATGTCATTATATTGTATACCTAAAATCTACCAATGATTAGAATGAATAATTGATAATGTAAAATAGGAAGAAAAGGTCCAAGGGGGTGGGGCAGGGGAAAGGAAAGAAGGGAAAGGAAAAATGCTGAGAAATGGACAAAATGGAAATAAAGTCTTTGTAAATAGGGAAGGGTGGAGTGGGTGAAGGGAGGACTAGGAATGGGGAAAAAATATGAACCAGATGCATTATGTAAAGGTACAATTCCCAATGAGAAATGTAATTGTTTTGTATACCTACAATGTACCAATAAAAGAATTTAATAAAAAAAAATTAAAAGGAAAAAAAAATGAAAATCTAGAGTTGTTGCTATTTATAGCTCAGCAAGCTCAATCAACATAATGTCATTGATGTAATGGGCCAATATGATATCTTGTGTAGGAGAAAGGTGATCAAATTCTTGTGAACTACTGTAGTGGTAGAGTGGTGATAAATACCTGATGTGGCTCTGGGAAAGTATATTGATGGCCTTGCCACCTGAAAACAAATTTCTTCTGGCGGTCTTTCTTAATGAGTACAGAAGAAAAGTCATTTGGCAGATAAATTGCTGAATACCAGAGGATCTTTTAATTAGCTCAGCCAATGAAGCCTCAACTAGCTGAAATTAAAGCCACTGCCTATTTAAGTTTGCAATAATCTAGTGCTGTTTTCCAGGACACATATATCTTTTCTGCAGGTCAGATAAGCAAGTTGAATGGAAATATGGTGGGAATCACTATTCTTGGATCTTTCAAAGCTTTGCTGGTAACACTAATCAGTGAAATCCATCCAGAAATGCAAAATTGCTTTTGGTTTACTGTTTTCCTAGATAAAGGAAACTCTAGTGGCTTCTGCTTTGCTTTTCTCACAATAGTAATCTTCACTCCAGAAGGCAAGAAATGAATATGGAGATTTTGCCAGCATCTGAGCATATCTATTCCAATTATACCTTCTTGAACTGCAGAAACAATCATTGAATGGATTTGGGGACCCATTGAACCCACTATGAATGAATCTGAACTAAAACTCCATTGATCATCTGACATTCATAAGCTTCTGCTCTGACTAGTGGACTACAGCAATATATTGTGTCTTCTGGATAGTGTCAACTTGGAGTCAGAGTCCAGTAGTCCACAAAAGGTAAGCTTACTTTATTTTCACTAGTAAAGATACCCTGGTAAAAGGCTGTAGGTCTCTTTAAGGAAGTCCAGGAGAAAGACTAACAGTATACATTTTTGGCAATATGTGGGATGCTATCTCAACAGGACTCATTCTCCCCTTCACTCAATGAATTTTGGATTTGTAAGCTGGCTAAAGTTTAAGAATTGATCAAGGCTCATTTACCCTCCTTTTATTATTAAGATTAGTCTTGCATTCTCTTTGATTATAACTTTTCTGTGTGTACAAATCAAGTGAGAATTGAGTAGGCTTCTTGTTTGTTTCATTTCTAGGAATACTATGAACAATTGCCAGTGCTGTAGGTCTGCTTGAGTCAGACTATTCTGAATGCTGCTTTAAATCTGCTCTCCATTATAGTAACCATGCCCACCTTGCCTTTCAAGTTTGAGTAACACTACTTGTTCCCTGACACCCTAGGATCCAGTTAATTTCATTGCATTTAGGTTTTCCAGTTCAGTAACTGCAGTTACCACTGGAAGGTGTGGCCTAAAGAGAAGAGCAAACATAATCCTCTTCAAGGATGCCAGTCCTCCTCTCACAAATCTATTTTTTATGATAGCAAAATGTCTTCTGCATTCATCTGTGTGTTTGTGTGCGAGTAGGTTTTAAATGACAATTTCATTCTGAAATTATAATTTCCCCCAGCTTTTGCATCTGTCTAAATTAAGCCAAGGAAGGTCCAGCATTTCCAACTTACTTACTTACTGCAGGCTCCTTTTGGTACATGTTTCAACCACCCAACCAGCCAAAATATTAGAGCACTTTCTACTTCCCCATGCTGCAACATTAAATGCAGGATCTATGCTTAGTGAGCCCCAACTCGTATCAATAAATTTAGCCTAATGTAACTGCATATTCTTTCCACCATTATCCCCCACAGATTCAGTATCCATTACTACACAGTTCCCTAGATTTCTGTCTGCATAAATTTAAAAACTCAAGCAATTCTTTTATAGTGTAGTATACTTCATTGTGAGGCCACATTTTGTACCATGCTATACTTACAGTTTGTGTTGGCTTCTTCACATAGAAGATGGATATAATAGGTACAGTACTTCAAAATTATAATCCCTATTAAGTTTCTCTTATTTCCTAATAACAATGGTCAGAACCTTATTTTATTTGCTTTTTGTTATCTTTGCTTCACATATATCAAAATGACATATTTTTATCCTTTCTCTTCAAAACTCCCACAACAATCTATTTTCCATACAGTTGTTCACCCTTGCAGTTAAACAACAGCAGTGATATTTATCTTTTTTCTGACCTTTGAGGGAATGCACAGCAAATATGCTTAAACATAATTTATGGCATTATCTAAAGAAAAATACATTTTTCATGACACATTTTAACTAAATATATATTTTAACTACACATTTTTCTTAATCTTTGGCAATAACACTTGCGGTAGAAATTGCTGTGCAAAGTACAATAAAATAGTATGTAGTCAGAAGCTGGATACCTGCAGGGACCTGTCCATAAATAGGAATTATCCACCATGTTCTTTAAAAACAAGTAGAAAATCAATCTAATATTTAGTATTTTGTTCTCCTGTGAAGATGATTAGAGCATAGTGAAGGGGAGGTAAGCAAAGATAGATGATCACAGATGGTTTGTTTGCAGTGTCAGTTAAATGACATTTAACTTCAAGATATAGGTTACCATTTTATCTCTAGGTACTTGATTTTATGTACAAATAATGAGACTGTTGTGCTTCTTTGATAATCTATATAATGCAAATCATCTATTTTCTTATACTGTCTGACTTCATTGTGAAATTTTGCTATGGTTTTCAGAGTGGCTATTTGGAGATTAGAGTTAAAACTTTAAAATTATATAAGCAAGTAAGAAAAAAAGGACACATCAAAGTGATCACCTGGGAACACTGTTTCACTCTTCAACTGCTTTTACTGAAATTTATGATCAATGAGAATAAAAACACAGATAGCTTCTACCATTTCCTGTTGAAACACAATGGTCAAGTCAAAAATATGGTCCCTTCTTCTTCAGTGTCTTAACTTTCAAAGCATATAAAATAGAGCCTTTACATGATTTCTACAGTTATTTGTTGTTGTAAGTTGACAAAATAACAAAATTAGGTTAACCTCAATGATTTTAATATACTAACACAGAGCATAAAATATTTCTGAATTTGAGTAAAATAAAAATATTTTTACCAATATTTATATTAATCAAAATACATAACTACCTCTCTTCCTATTCACTTAGAATAAAAATCCAACTCCTTAAGTAGTACTAGAAGGTCTTTTGTGTTAGGCTCTCTCATCTCTGCAACTTAATTTTTCTTCCTTCCTTCCTTTCTCTTTTTCTTTCTTTCTTTCTTTCTTTCTTTCTTTCTTTCTTTCTTTCTTTCTTTCTTTCATACTGGGAATCAAACTTAATTTCTTTTTTAGAAACAAACACCAAACAATTCATCATTGTCTAGCTTGTTTGAGCACCTGAGTTTCATTCCTAGTACTGCCAAATAAATAAATAAACAAACAAACCAACCTCATACATCACTTCTCCCTTCCAACCCTATTTTTCTTCCTAGATAATTTTATCCAGTCCCAACCATATAGCATCTAAAAACTGATAATTTCCAAATATATATTTCTATGATTTCTCTCCACAACTGCATCCCAATCTACCTACTATATTTTATAGACATGTCAAATTTAAAAGACTAATTCTGATCTAACTCTTCTCTGTTGTCCCTCATACTGATCCTCCTCAATTTTCTGGCCTCACTGATAGTACACTACACATGCAGTATGTCAAGCCCCACCCTACAAGTCACCCTTTGTTCTTTCTATTAAATCATTCCTCGCTGCCAATCTTACTGGTTCTGCCATGTGCACTGTGATGGTCTTGGTCGGATTCACCACCGTCACTCATCTCAACTGAAAAAAGGCTTTTTTTCTCTTTGCTTAACTTCCTAAAGCTTACCTTTGAAAGCTTGAGTCATGTTACATGAACTCCTGCTTACAACCCCCTGAAGGCTTCACATTATACTTTGAAAGAAATATGTTATGTATCATGCTTCACAGCCACTTGTAAACTTCAGCTTGTATTAGTTCCCTCTCTGCCCACTAAGTTCTGGAATGGAATCTTTTTATTCCTAGAGCACTCAGTGTGTTCTCTCTTTGGGACCTTGGCACTTCCTATTTCCTTTGCTTGCAATGTGGTTGCTCTGGATTTTCACAACTGGCTCTATCTCATCATTCAGGCTTCTTTCTAGTCTGTGGTAGTTTGCTATGGTTTTCTGACAATCTTTGGTGTTGCTCAGCTGTTCTCTAACTTCATGTTCACCTGGGCATTCTCTTGGGTACATGTGTGCATGTTGGTCTCCAAGGTTTCCTTTTTCTATAAAGATACCAATCATATTGGATTAGGGGCCAATTCTACTCTAGCATGACCTCATTTTAACTACCTCAATCTGCAATGAACTTATTTATAAATGAGACCTTATTCTGAAGGGCCACAAATAAGATTTCAGCATATGAATTTGAGGGGGATGTGGAATATTTGTGGGAAGCAAGTATCTTCTTGAAGAAAAGTGTGGGGCTCATGATTTAAGAATATAGACCAACTGTGGTTTTATAACTCTATTAGGAATATTAAAGATGTATTTCTTAGAACATATGTGATTTATAAGTTCACCTCTTGTAGTTTAAATATACCAAAAGGAGCTCTATATTTAATGGCAGTTTTCAGAGCTAGAACATTATATTGTTCTGCTTTAAAAAAAATTTAGTGGGTATAATAATGAAATGAGATCTACTATGTGACAGGTCAGGAAGAAAAAATGTAAGAATTAATTACCACAAAAAATTCTTCATATTCTGTGGACTACAGGATATTATGATTAGTGTAGTAAATCTGCAGGAACATGCTAAGCTCCAACCACTAATTGTAGCTGTCATTCAGCAAACCAACCAAAAAATCCTCTTCCAATTGCAATGGAAAGAGGAAGAAAAGTGGAGAATGGGGCTATTCTGATGTTGTGTAACCAGATACTGGCTATTAATATTTAGGAATAGTAATGCAATTAGAACACAAAGAAGATAGTGCAGCAGTAAAAAATGAGGGCCTATGGAGAAATAAGTGAGAGAGGATGGGATCCAAGTAGTGATTGGACTTGTGCCCTAAGTTTGTGCCAATACCACTTTCCTGAATGTGTTTCTTCTAAGAATTTCTTAGTTTGGTCCAACAGTTTATATCTTTCTAATAACACTATTTTGCAATAAATGGAACCCATGAATCTCTAAGATGGCTTCCTATAACACATGGATAAGAAAGACAGGAAAATATATCTTCAGTTTTGTCCTCTGACTTATACAGGACTATTTTAATTTTGTATTTTCATATATTTTAAATAAGAAATTATATTTAGTATTAATTTGACAGAAGAGACTAACAACTGCCCCAAATAATCCTAAAATCTTCATGGTTTAATGTAAGAAATATTTATTTATGAATTAAATTATATAAAATGTGGGTCAGCAGAGTTGTGCAGTTATTGAGTTTGACCTGGTAGTGTCTCCATTCTCTACATCCTTGGGATGCACAGCTTGATCTCATTCAGCTGGTGAGGAAAGAGAATAAACAGATTAGTAATCATGAAGTTCTCATAAATCAGGCCCTGAAGTGATAAAATACCACCCGTCTCACCTTCCGGGACCAGAATATGGTCACATGACCCATTTCACTGGTTGCAATCTGAAGTCTTTCTCTTGTCATTTAGGCAAACAAAAAAGAAATTTGGTAGCTGTATGACAGTACATATGCCACATATTGGAGTCACTGTAATACTGAATTTGTCTTCATCAGAGTAGGTGAGAGATGGTGGGCATGTGTCTGGATAAAGAGATGTATGTACTGAAGTGTGTATGCCAAGGGGTCCCTATCACATGAGCAGCTAGCCTAACAAACTCTTCCAGGGACTTTAGAAATATTTCTGTAATACAAAATGTAATGGAAAATCTGAAGGTGAAGATATATTTCATTGCTTAATCCATGCTTAGATAAGCTCTTTTATTTACAAATATTATAAATTTTCTAGGCAATGATTGAAAATGAAGCCTTCAAATTACTTCATAGTTCTTTCCATCAGCTCATTTAATTGATGAAATTATGTCAGCCTGAGCTGTATTAAGATAGTAAAAATCTAGGAGGTGCTAATGACATATATGTGTACTAACCAGTAGTTTAAGTAAGTTTTTTTCTTTTTCACAATCTTTGGAATTAACTAAATAATATGTACTTTTTTCTGGTAAATATCTTCATGAATATTGCTAAGTTTGTGTCAGTCCATGTCATTTAAAATAATAGGAGCATTATGGCCTATCTGAATGGTGACCTATGAAATGGAAAGATTAGAAATGCTATCTTCTTGTTAGAGCTGTTATTATTTCTTGAAGGTCAACAGTAATGTTTGGCCCCTAGAAGAAAGGAGCCTTACAGGATCTTTAGTGATCAAAACATTTATGTGCAGTGACATGTTACCATGTGTACGCTAGGGATACAGATTATATTCCACCTTGACCATAGCCGATTACCAATAGAAAAATAATGTAATGGAAGTCTTAACCACTTTTCTCAGGAGATGTCAGGCCCCTCTGAAGTATTGCTGGAGAAATTACAGTGACATAATGAGACTCATAATTCATGTCAGCCCCAAGCCTTTTCATTCATTTATAAATATTTTAGAGCCCTATAATTCATAATGCCAGGACCTGAGTTTCTTTTAGAACTGTCATGCTCATATTAATACCCACCATTCTTGCAGCCTGCCAAGAGACAAACCTTGCTCTAATATATCATAAAGTTTAGTCCTCTCCTTGAATTGTTATAGTCCACGTATTTTCTTGGTATTGAGTTAGTGCAAAATAATAGGTTTGTTCACAAAAATATTGAATTTTGAAACAAAAACCAAAAAAGCAAGGGAAGATATCTAGACCATCAAAGATGTCATCTTAGAGATATTATTATTAAAATAAGATACTTTTCATTGTAAGAATTTTTATACCCTTGGAAAAGGACAAATATTAATGTTAAATTGATATAAAATTAGGGTGAAACTTGCACCTCTACTGAAAAAAAGAATGAGAAGTTTTCTGGGTATAATCTTATTTTTGTATTTTTCTACCATCCTAATACATAATAATGTTTATAATGCATTTTCCCCTTTTGAAACCCTCTCAGCAATTCATTTTTCTAGTTAGTTGAAAAGATTAAACACTATTCAATTAAAGCAATTGAGGTAGTTTCTAAAATCATTCAAGTTATATAACATAAAACATACTGTCAAGTTGTGAGAAACCCCTTCACTTGTGATGCCTGTTTCTATGGCTGTTCTTCACTGGCAATACCCTCTTCAAAATCATTCTGCTGTTCTTCTAGAAACTTGTCGTCACCCGAATCCCACTGTGAAACAGCAGTGAGGCACTGGAGAAATGATCTTTGATTCTATTCCATTAAATAAAATTCATTTTATGAATGAATGACCCACCATTTTATGAATCATCCACATATAGTTTGAAAGTTCTAGTGAAGGCTCTTATTCTAGTTCTGAGCCAATTTAGATGCAAGCAGAAAGTTACCAATAGCTGTGGATGCTCCACAAAACAGAGTTTGTAATTAGGTTCTGCCACCGCATCTGCAATCTCATTCTCTAATGGTGACATCTGTAAGTTTTTGCTGCTGGTCTTTCTGCTACCTTATGCTGTTAAAAGAGCCTCATTTCACTTCTTGAGTTTTAGTCCCTTCTGCTGCTCCAAATCTTGGCTTCATATCTGAAAACCCTTCTATCCCAGGTTTTCTTCCTGATATGAAAACTTGTATCAGACCCCCACAGCTACAAAATTGGAGTTTTCTGCTGATAGCTTATTTTCTAATAAAGTACATTTCTCATGGGTGCCCACTTTTTTATTATTTCCTTAATTTCTTTTATTGGTACATTTTAGGTATACAATACATTTACATTTATCATTGGGTGCTTGTACCTGTACATGATGAATCTTGGTTCTTATTTTTTCCCCCATTACCTATGTGCCCTTCACCCCCTCCACCCTTCCCTATGTACATAGATTTTGTTTCCATTTTTTTCTTTTCTCATAATTTTTCCTTTCCCTTATTTCCTTTTGCCTTCCCCTCCCACCATCCCTAGACCTTTAGACTTTTTCCTATTTCAAATTATCAATTATTCATTTTAATCATTTTAATTCTTATTTACACTTTCAGTTTCTCACACTACAGAAACTATTCGGTATTTACACATGTGTGTCCTATTTATTTCACTTAAGAATATGGCCTCAATATGCATCCATTTAGCTATAAATGTCTCTAGTTTCTCCTTCTTTATGGCTGAGTAGTACTCCATTTTATTAAAAAAAAAACCCACACACACCTTCTTTATCCAGCTTCCAGTTGTTGGGCACTTGGGCTCTTTCCAAGATTTAGCTATTACAAACTGTGCTGATATAAACGTGGGTCCACATATATCACTGTGGTATGATTCTTTTAATTCTTTGGGGAAGATACCCAGTAGGGGAATAGCTGGGTCAAATGGGACCTCTAGCCCTAGTTCTTTGAGGTATCACCATACTGATTTCCACAGTGGTTGCACCAGTCTACACTCCCACCAACAATGGAAAGGGATTCCTTTCTCCCCACACCCCCAGCAGCATTTGTTATTGGTTGATTTCTTGATAGTAGCCGTTCTTTCTGGGGTGAAGTGGAATCTCAGTGTTGTTTTCATCTTCATCTCTTGAATGACCAGTGATTTTGAACATTTTTTCATGTATTTATTTGCTACTTTTATTTCTTTGTCTGAGAAATGTCTGTTCATTTCAGATGCCCATTTTTGATTTGGATCTTTGGATTTAGGGGCTCTGATTTTTTTCAATTCTTTATATATTCTAGACCACTATTGGTTATTAACTGGACTGTAAAGCACAACATTACAGTGATAGTGATTAGGCTAACTTCTTCTGAGATAATAAATTCTGGGCCTTTGGTTCTCAAGTAAGCACACAGACATTTGGCTACTAAGCAGCATTATTTGGAAACTTTGTTTTTCTCCTTTACCAGGAATAAATTTATTTTTTAAATTGCCTTGTTTGGGATGCAAAAAAGAAAAGGGTGAAGCTGAGAAGAAAAGTCTTGGCTTCACCATGCCTTGGGAGAAAACACTGAGGATAAGAATAGAAAATAGGAGATGCAAAGATGGCAAGGGAAAGAGTCAAATTAGATGTTTGTTCTAGAACCCCTAAATTATTTCTAGTCAATTTTTTTAAAAAAGACAGACCAAACAATTAAGAACATCTAAAAACTAACACAAAGCATATAAATCAACAACTGGTCAGAGTGCAGCTTTCCCTCTAATTTTAACTTTATCCTTTACAGTTTACTATCCTTATGCATTCCCTTTTTAAGCTAAGCAATGATTCTTTCATCACAAATCTGTTATTATAGTCATCAGCTTAATTTATTTGTGTGATTACTATAATGAGTAAATTCTTGAAGGTTTATGGTAATCCAGGAAATTTTCTTTTATTACATTAAAGGAACTTTTTCCTCAGTATTCTCTCGATGGAAATATTACCACCAATCCCATTTTACAGAGCTGAGGTACGATGAACTAAAGGAACATGTTTAAGTCTACACTTCTGTATCCTTCCCCTAGGTTTAAACCTAGTTAATCTGTCACAAAATCCACACTCATCTCTACAGCCATTTATATACCACTAGGTACATATTAGAAGTGGTCTCAATAGTTCTAATACTAAAAGTCAATGATTAGTTTCATTTAACATGGTGGTTTCTAGCTCTATTTATTTTCTTCATATGACATGATTTAATTCTTTATTATGTTTGAGTAATATTCCATCACATTTTCTTTATCCATTTTTTTTTGGGGGGGTACTGGGGATCAAACTTGGGACCTTGTGCTTGCAAGGCAGGTACTGGAACCACTGAGTTAACTCCCTGGCCTTCTTTATCCAACAGGGTTGATTGCCATCTAGGCTGTTTCCACAGCTGTTGTGAATTGCACTGCCGGACTCAGAAAGTTAAATGTTGCATAATTAGTCTTGTATGAGAAACCTAAAGAATACACACATACATACATACATACATACATACATGCATACATAGCTACATGGAAAGAAGATAGGAAACCAGGAGGCAAATTTGTGGAGCTGGGGAAATAGACATACAGGAGGAAGGAGGAAAAAGAGAGAGGGTAATGAGAGTTAAACTGATTAAGATATGTTAAATCCATATACCAACTTATGAAAATATACCCTAACATCATGTAATATGAACATGCACTAATACATTTTTTAAATGTCAGTAGTTAAAGAAACAGAGTACATGCCCTATACCCATATGCAAATGTCCACTTATAAATACTCAAAGCACAGCTGCTTTGCCTGCAGAAATTTGGCAATTCTAGCAAATAAGGCAAATTTGCATTTCACATTTCATGGCAATTTTCATTCATTTTATTCTTCAAGTCAGCTCCCTTTCTTGTTTTAATAGGAAATGATAAATTTATCAAACTATTTAGCACTTTAAAAAAATGTGTTCCCTAGAACATCTGTCTCTAAACCAAATATTCAGATTCTAGGCTTTTACCCCAAACCTTTTGCAACAGAATTTAAGAGATACCTAGAAATCTCCATTTTGCAAGTCTCTATGGTGTGTCTAATGCTTCTAGATTTTGATTTAAATGCTACAGAGCTTCCTGGACAGCTTTCAACTTATTGCTTCTGCCTGCTCCAATTTAGACTAATTAGGTAGAATATATTAACTCTCCACTCTCTAGTCCTCATTATCTGAGAAATACAACCTCTTTTAAGTGGCTTCCAAATACTTCTTATTGCCTTGACCTCTCCTATCCAGATCACAAATAAAAATAAGGAAAACACACAAGCTTGTACACATCCAAGATTATTCTGTTCCTAATAAGTGAAAACGTATCTCTCACTGCCTCAGCACACACATTATTTATGGTTCCCACCTCCAAGCACTTTTTAATTTACCTTTAATCAATTCTTTGCTAAGCACTGATTAAATATTTTAGAGCCTGCTGTCTGCATTTGTCTCAAATCCAAATTTCCATCCTAGTAAATTTTTAAAACTTCAAATTTTTTTTCTGAAAAATTTATAAGTATTTTGAGCAATACTATTTACTAATAAGTTTATTTCCTCCAATTGTAGATTATACTACCAAATAATTGCATTCTCATTTAGCTGTAGTCAAAGCCAACTTTGACACTGGAGGCTATAATGACCAACAGAGTACTGGGCCAGAGTCAGCGCAAGTTTCTCAAAACAAGACTGTATATACATAGTCCCATTGGTATGTTTACCAAGTGACGAATGCTAAAATCCCAAGCTATCACTGTGGACTCTACTGAAGCAGATTTATAACTAGAAATATGAAAAGTAAACTACAATGACATACTGAGAGACCATTGTAAATGATATAGGTTATTTGTGAACTGACCAGAGAGATGAGAGGAATGGATCTTCTGGTAGTATTCAGATTTATACCAGTTAACTTTATAAATGGCCATTGGTCAAACCCTGAAGCATGACTAAGTTGAAAACTAGAGCTGAGGAAGGACCACAATTCTCACAGTCATTTAGAAAAGAGTATGATATGAGAATATTTTTTGAAAAAGTGAATATTTGAAATATTTTTAATTATTCTTCTAATACATTGAAAGAACATGTAGTTAAATATACACTTTTTCTTTTTCTTTTTTCCCCCTCCACCCTTCCCTATTTACAAAGACTTTATTTCCATTTTGTCCATTTCTCAGCATTTTTCCTTTCCCTTCTTTCCTTTCCCCTGCCCCACCCATTTGGACCTTTTCTTCCTGTTTTACATTATCGATTATTCATTCTAATCATTGGTGCATTTTAGGTATAAAATATAATGACATTCATCATTGGAAATTTGCACCTTTACATAGTCTCTCTTGGTTCTGATTTTTCACCCTTGCCCAGCCCCCCCTTCAACCCCTCCAGTCCTCCCTATTTACAAACATTTTGTTCCTATTTTTCCATTTTCTCATATTAATCCCTTTCCCTTCTATCCTTTCCCCTAGCCCTCCCACTTCCTTCCCCTTTGCCCCTTTTCTTCCTATTTCACATTACCTATTATACATTCAGTCCTTATTTACATTTTCAGTTTATCACACCAGAGAAACTATTCGGTATTTATACATGTGTGTCCTATTTATTTCACTGAAGAGTATCGCCTCAATGTGCATCCACTTAGCTATAAATGTCTCTAATTTCTCATTTTTTATGGCTGAGTAATACTTCATTTTATTAAAAAAAACACATTTTCTTTATCCAGTCTCTAGTTGATGGGCATTTGGGCTGTTTCCAAGTTTTAGCTATTACAAACTGTGCTGCTATGAACATGGGTGCACATATATCACTGCGGTATGATTCTTTTAATTCTTTGGGGAAGATCCCCAGTAGTGGAATAGTGGAGTCAAATGGGACTTCCAGTCCTAGTTCTTTGAGGTATCTCCATACTGATTTCCACAGTGTTTGCACCAGTCTACACTCCCACCAGTAGTGGAGCAGGATTCCTCTTTCCCCACGGCCCCTCCAGCATTTGTTATTGGTTGATTTCATGACAGCAGCCATTCTGTCTGGAGTGAGGTGGAATCTCAGCATTGTTTTCATTTGCATCTCTCGAATGACCAGTGACGTTGAACATTTTTTCATGTATTTATGTGCTATTTCTCCTTCTTTGTCTGAGAAATGTCTGTTCAGTTCAGATGCCCATTTTTGGATTGGGTCTTTAAATTTGAAAGGTCTGATCTTTTAAAATTCTTTATAGATTCGAGATAGTAGACCTTTGTCTGAGGAAGAGCAGGTGAAGATTTTTTTTCCCACATTGTGGGTTGTCTCTTCACACTGCTGGTGGTTTCTCTTGCTGTGCAGAAGCCTTTTAATAAGAAGAGATCCCACTTGTTGACTGTTTGTGCTAGTTCATGGGCAACTGAGTTTTTGTTCATAAAATCTTTTCCTACACCCATGTCTTCAAGGGTTCTACCTAACCTCTGTCCCAACTGGTTCAGAGTTTCTATTTTAATATTTAGATCTTTAATCCATTTTGATTTTAGTTGAGTGCATGGTGAGAGATATAGGTCTAGTTTTAATCTTTGGCAAATTGAAGCCCAATTTTTCCAGCACCATTTATTAAAGAGGCTATCTTTCCTCCAGTGAGAGTGTTTGGCTCCTTTATTGAGGATGAGATGGCTGAGTGTGTCTGGCGTTGTTTCTGCATCTTCTAATCTGTTGCACTGGTCCTCAGGTCTGTTTATTTGCCAGTACCATGCTGTTTTTATCACAGTAGCTTTGTAGTACAGTTGCAGGTTGGGGATTGTGATGCCCCCTGCCATGTCTCTGTTACCTAGAATTGCTTTTGCTATTCTGGGTCTCTTCTTGTTCCAAATGAATTTTGGATTGTTTTCTCAAGGTCCATGAAGTATGCTGCTGGGATCTCAATTGGAATTGCATTAAATCTATAGAGCAGTTTTGGAAGTATAGCCATTGTCACTATATTAATCCTTCCTACCCAGGAGCAGGGGATGTCTGTCCATTTTCTGATATCATCTTCAATCTCTCTTTTCAGAGTGCCATAGTTTTCAGAGAAGAGGTCTTTGATTTCTTTCATTAGGATGATTCCTAGGTATTTCGGTTTTTTGGATGCTATTGTGAAAGGAATTATTTGCCCCATTTCTCTCTCAGTGAGTCTGTCATTGGTGTAGAGGAAAGCTATTGATTTTTGTGTGTTGACCTTGTAACTAGCTACTTGACTGAATTTGGTTATTAAGTCTAGAAGACTTTTGGTGGAGTTCTTGGGGTCTTCTATATAGAGTATCATGTCATCTGCAAATAATGACAATTTGACTTCTTCATTTCCTATCATTATTCCTTTTATTTCTTTCTCTTGTCTAATTGCCATGGCTAATGTTTCCAGAACTATATTGAACAAGAGTGGTGATAGTGGACATCCTTGTCTTGTTCCTGATTTAAGTGTGAAGGATTTCAGCTTTTGACCATTTAGTATGATACTGGCTGTTGGTTTTTCATAGATGGCTTCTATCAGTTTGAGGTAGAGACAATCTATTCCAAGTTTTTGTAGGGTTTTATCATAGATGCATGTTGGATTTTGTCAAATGCTTTTTCTGCATCTATGGAGATAATCATATGGTTTTTGTCCTTGGCTCTATTGATATAGTGTATTACACTGATTGATTTTCATATATTGAACCATCCCTGCATCCCTGGGATGAATCCCACTTGATCAGGGTGTATGATCTTCTTGATGATCTTCTGCATTCTGTTTGCCATTATCTTATTAAGGATTTTTGCATCTATGTTCATTAGTGAGATTCGCCTATAGTTCTCTTTTTCAGGTGGGTCTTTCTCTGCTTTGGGGATCAAGGTGATGCTTGCTTCCAGGAATGAATTTGGGAGTATTGCTTCCCTTTCAATTTCATTGAAGAGCGTAAACAGTAGTGGCAGCAGTTCCTCTCTAAATGTCTTGTAGAATTCAGCAGTGAAGCCATCAGGGTCTGGGCTTTTCTTAGTTGATAAGTTTTTAATTACATTTTCAATTTCATTGGTTGATATTGGGTTGTTCAGAAATTTTAGGTCTTCTTCGTTCAACTTTGGTAATTCATATGTGTCTAGGAATCTGTCCATTTCTTCTGTGTTGTCCATCTTATTGGTGTATAGGTTCTGGAAGTAGGTATTGATGATCCTCTGGATTTCTGCAGGGTCTGTTGTAATGTCACCCTTTTCATTCCTAATTGCATGGGTTTGGGCCTTTTCTTTCCTTTTTCTGACAAGGTTAGCTAAAGGTTTGTCGATTTTGTTGATTCTTTCAAAGAACCAACTCTTGGCTTCATTGATTTTTTGCATCATTCTCTTAGTCTCCATTGCATTGATTTCTCCTCTTATCTTTATAATTTCCTCCCTTGTATGAGCTTTGGGGTTGTCCTGATCTTCTTTTTCTAGAAGCTTGAAGTTTAGCATCAGGTTGTTTAATTGGGCTCATTCTGTTTTCCTAATATGCATATTCACTGCTATGAATTACCCTGGTAAGACTGCTTTCATTGTGTCCCATAGATTCCAATATGTTGTATTGTCATTGTCATTTAATTGAAGGAACTGTCTGATTTCTTCTTTAATTTCCTCTGTGACCCATTGGTTATTCAGAAGTGTGTTGTTCAATTTCCATGTGTTAATGAAATTTTTTGAGTTTCTTTTGCTATGGATCTCCAATTTCACCGCACTATGGTCTGATAATATACAGAGGATAACTTCAATTCTTTGCACTTACTTAAACATGTTCTATGTGTGAGTATGTGGTCTATTTTTGAGAATGCCCCATGTGCAGCTGAGAAGAATGTGTATTCTGATTTTGTGGGATGGAAGACTCTGTAAACATCTGTTAAGTTCATTTGTTCAAGAGTTCGATTGAGTTCTCTTATTTCATTATTTATTTTTAGTCTAGTTGATCTATCTATTTGTGACAGTGGGGTGTTGAGGTCCCCCACTACAATTGTATTAGTGCATATATGACTCTTCATGTCCATTAGTATTTGTTTTATGTAGTCGGGTGCACTAGAGTTTGGTGCATAGATATTTATGATTGTCATCTCTTCCTCTTGGATTGTTCCCTTTACAAGGTTGTAGTGTCCTTCTTTGTCTCTCTTAATCAGTGTTGGTTTGAAATCTACTTGATCTGCCAAGAAGATAGCTACTCCTGATTTTTTTCATGTTCCTGTCACATGGAGTATTGTTTTCCACCCTTTAACTTTCAGTCTATGTGTTTCCTTTTGAATTAAGTATGTTTCTTGTATTCAGCATATTTGCTTCTTGACCCATTCTGCCAGTCTATTCCTTTTGATTGGTGAATTGAGACCATTAACATTGATGGTTAGAACTGAAACGCATTGACTTGTCATTGCCATGATTTTTTCTTTCTGTTGGGTTCTCCCCCTTTCCATTTAATTTCTTGTCATGCCAGATGGGTTCATTCTGCTTTGCTTCCTGGGGTTGTGATCCTCAATGTCTGTTCCTAGGATATTGGGCAAAATTCTTTGGAGTGCTGGTTTGGTATTCACGAAGTTCCTAGGGTGCTCTTTATCATGAAAGTATCTTATTTCTCCATCAATTTTGAAAGATAGTTTTGCAAGGTACATCAATCTGGGTTGGAGGCTGTTTTCTTTTAGGGCTTGGACTATGTCACTCCAAGCTCTTCTTGCCTTGATGGTTTGTGTTGAGAAGTCTGCTGTGATTCTGATGGGCTTTCCTTTCTATGTGATTTCTTTCTTTTCTCTGACTGCTTGGAGAACTTTGTTCTTCTGTTGTGTTTCTAGAATCTTAACAATTATATGTCTATGTGTAGATTATTTTTGATCAAGTCTATTTGGAGTCCTATATGCCTCACTTATCTGTATGTCAAGCTCTTTTCCCCTGCTTGGGAAGTTTTCTGCCATTATTTCTGTGAAGAGATTTTTTTATGTCACCTGCACTGTCTCCTGTTTCTTCATTGACTCCAATCAGTCTTATGTTATTCTTCTTTGCATCATCTAGCAGCTGCTGGATTGATTTCTCGTGTTCCCTTATAATTTTGAAGCAAGTTTTCTTTTCCTGGCCACTAATTGCAATTTTATCTTCTATATGTGAAATTCTATCCTCACATTGGCTCATTCTGCTGTGTAGACTTTCAATGGAGTTTTTCATGCCCTTGAAATCTATTTGCATCTGTTTTATGGATTCCATTTGTTTCTTATGTTGGGATTCCATCATGTTCCTGAGCTTCTCTCTAGATTTATTAATCATGTCTTGCACTAGGGGCACAATTTCTCTTGTTATCTGAGAAATTATTTCTGATTTCATTTTTTCCAGATCCCCTTTTGTTGCCAGTTCAGTGGATCCAGGTGTTTGATTATCAGAGTGTTTCATCTCATTTCCCTTTGGGGTTGCTGTAGGTGATCTGGAAGTTTGGTTTTGAGACTTATTTATGTGTTTTCTCATTTCGACTGGGGCAGGGGGCTGATAGCGCCTGCACGGATTATGTCCTCTGAGCTGGGAGAGTTGGGACAGGGGCCGGGAGCAACGGTAGAGTTGATGGCCCCAAAGCTCTTTCCTGTGGGCTGGGAGCAGCAGGAGGGATGGAGACTGGGAAGCCCCTTCCTCTGGACCAGGACCAGTGGGACGGCGGCTCAGAAGCCCCTACCTCTGGGCCGGGAGCAGAGGGACTCAGTACCTTTTTCTGGTGGTCTGGTGTCCTCTGCGTCTTTGTAGTGTGGAACCGGGTGGCTGCCTGTCTGCAGCGGGGTGATTCGGCATGTTCCGCATGACTTGGGACCTCGGTAGGGTGTGGGCACACCTGCTTGTCTGCCACAGGGTGATTCGGAGTCTTCCGCGTGACTCATTATCCACTTTTTCAAAGCTAGTGCTAAATTTGTATTTCAATATATGTCATATTTCTCATTTTGAGGAATGATTTCATATTTTGTTTTTATTTATTTATTTATTTTTTGGGGGGGGAGGTACGGGGATCAAACTTGGGTCCTTGCGCTTGCGCAGCAGGCGACGAATCCACTGAGCTAAATCCCGGGCCCTGATTTCATATTTTCAATTGAATTGAATATCATGGTTACAAATGTTGATTAAAATAGTGACCATGATCAGAAATGATCAGAACTCTGAGAGATTTTGAAAGGTAGTTAATGGGATTTGACCAATAGATAGTGTGTTCCAAGAGACTTTTTTTTTTCTTTTGGTACCAGGGATCAAATTTTGGACCTTGCACTTGCGAGGCAGGTGGTAGAACCACTGAGCTAAATCCCCACCCCCCAAGAGCCTTTTTTGAGGATAGAGAAGAGCACTTCTTTTCAAGGCTTCTCTTTTTAGTGGTCAATATGAAATGATTTCAAATCATACCGTTAATATTATCACTTTATATTAGAACTTAGTAGTTTGTGATAAAGTCAATTAACAATTTGAATTCCATCTCCTACATGTGAATGTTATGGTTGCATCTAGTATTTATTAATATTTAGCTATATTAAATCAATGTGAACTATGCTTTTTAAGTAAATGAATGGTCTGAGTTGAGGGAGTATAAAAGATATCCATTTATTATACTTCATAATGTTCAAACTAATTGCTGTCATTGAAAATATTTCCTGAAAGAAGATCCAAATACATAAAATTACAGAAAAGGGGGCATTCCAGTGGATAAAACTGAAATTTAAAGGAAAATAAGAGACTATTATAAGTAATTACACACCAAGAAATTGGTCAACCTAAAAGAAATGGATAAATTCCTAGACACATGAACTCTGCAAAGATTGAATTTTGAAGAAATGAAATCTGAACAGATTAGTTATGAATAAAGTGATAGAATGAAATGTCTCCTGACAAAGAAAAGCTCAGGACCTGATGGCTTCCCTGCTAACTTCTATCAAACATTTACATAAGAATTAAGGCCAATACTTCTCAAACTTTTCTAAAGCATCAAAGAAAAGGGAATACTTTCAAACTTATTTTATGAGGCCAGCATTAACCTGATATCAAAGACAGACAAGGATAATACCAAAAAAAGTTCCTAAAAGCCTACATCCATGATAAACATAGATGCAAGAATCCTCAACAAAACACTAGCAAATCAAAATTAAATAGTACATTTAAAGGGTCATACACTAAAATCAAGTGGGATTTATCCCAAGGATGGAAGAATGTTTCCACACATGCAAATTTATAAACTAACCTAATGAAGGATACTCACCATATGGTCATTTCAATACAGGTAGAAAAAAGCATTTGACAAAATCCAATAAATTCTTGTGATTAAAACTCTATAAATTAGGCACAGGACTAATGAACAACTCAATAGTGCCCATATACAAAAATCCCACAGGAAACATCCCCATGGGGTGTTACCTACTCGATAAGGAAAAGCTGAACTATTTTTCTGAGACCAAGAAGAAGATGAGGATGCCCACTCTCACCACTTCTGTTCAGCATAGAATACCAGAAGTCCTCACCAGAGCAATCAGGCAGGGGAAAGAAATTAAAGGCATTTAAATTGGAAAGGAAAAGGCAGATAGTCTCTGTCTAAAAATTACATGCTCTTATTAAAAAAACCTTAAAGAATCAAACAAAAAGAATTGTTATGACTAATAAATTAATGTAGTAAAGTTGTAGTATACAATATCAACTTACACTAATAAATAGAATTTATATACACCGACAGTGAACTATCTGAAAAAGAAGTCATAAGACAATCCCATTTATAGTAGCTACAAAATTAAAATACTTAAGACTAAATTTAACCACAATGTGAAAAATTTATGTACTTAAAATTATAAATTAAGAAAATATAAGTAAGTAAAAAGATTTTCTATGTTCATAGATTAGTAAAATTAATATTATCAATATATCTATTCTATCAATATATCTATTTTATAAATATCAATTCTATCAATATATCTATTCTACCAAAAGTAACACATAATTACTAAAATCACTATCAAAATTCTAATGACATATTTACAGAAATAGAAAAAATATTAAAATCCCAAACATCCTAAAAACACTAATAACCAACATATTTCTGAGCAATAAATGCAACACTAGAGGCATCAAACTATCTGACATCAGAATGTAATACAAAGCTTCAGTAATTTCCAACAACAAAACTCAATTCAAGATGGTCTATAAGACAATAATAAGGCCTAAAACTATAAAATTTCACACAAAAAACCAAGAGAAATATTTCAGGACATTGGAATGGGCAAGGATTTTTTTTCAAGACTCAAAATACACAGGCAATAAAAGCTAACATAGATGAACAAGATTGCATCAAACTGAAGACTTTCTTCATAGTAAAGGAAAAACATCAACAGAGTCAAGAAGCATCTACAGAATGTGGGAAAGTATTTCCAAAATATACTTTTGACAAAGGGTTAGTATCCAGAATATTTGAGACTCAAACAAATTCAATAGAGGACTGGGACCTGCTTCCTCTGGCTTGCTCCACCAGCTTTAGACTTGGACAGGCTTGAGACCCAGGCACACCCACCAGCAGACAGTTGGCTTCTCAGGGTCTCCAACGACAGGCTCCGCCCAAGCCCCCCCCCCAGCCTTTTGGCGGTGCAGCTACTTGGTTCCACACTATAGAGGCACAGGGGCACATAAAAGCCATTGTCCTGAGCTGCAGAAGTGAACAACAGAGAGAGGGCCTCTCTCAGGCTCCCTGATGAAAACAAGCCCACCGCAAAAGTGAAGAGAATCCCTACAATAAAGGCACACTAGACCACCACCATACTTGATAAGTTGGAGGGATCATCACCTCCCATCAGAACCTGCACTATCTTCAGGGGAAGGGCAGCTGAAACTTGCATGAGAACTTTGCATAGTTCAACCCTGCAGGAGGACACGAAGCTCAACTTGGGACTTGCAGCCAGAAATCTGCCTGAATCTCACAGGTCTGTGACTGGTTTGCTGAGACTCATTGACTTATAACTGCACACTGCTGCCCACATTGTTTATTGTGACACAGAGACATACCCTGAAGGAGGCCTTTCATTTATATCTTTTATTTATTTTGAATATTACCACTTTTTTTGCTCTTATTTTAAATATTTTTTCTTGTCTACTCTTTTAAGTTTTATTTTTCTATTTTTTCTTTCTCTTCTCTCTCTCTCTCTCTCTCTCTCTCTCTCTCTCTCTCTCTCTCTCTCTCTCTCTCTCTCTCTCTTCCATGCTCCCTTGTTTTCCCACATTGTTCTTTATCTCTGCTTTGTGTTCCTGTTCTGGCCCTAATTTTTGTTTTTTCTTTATTTTTTTTTTCTTCTCTTTCCTTCTCTTGCCTGTGCTCTCTGGTCTCACTACTAACCATCCCCTATCCTTCTACCTACCTATTCTTCCCTCCCCAACTCCTTCTAACTCCCCATCCCAAAGGATAAAGTTCCTATATTGAAGAGGTCATCCAATATAAGCATATGTTGGGTTGGTCCTTGATTTTGATTTAATTCACACAGTTAAAGGTGATAGATTAATAACTATCACAAATTATTTTCTAAGATGTACTTGATGCTATTGTGTTGCGATTGTATCACTTGGGCTGAGGTGTTGTGATTGATCTAATCAGTTGTCCTTCCTGGTATAAAGAAAGAGATAGCCTCAGAGACATTAGAGATTCAAAACCTAAAGACCAGCTATATCTGGAAGACACCTCTGAGAAGAAATCATTCCATTAGGGTTCTACATACATCAACAAAGATACTTACAATAAGCAGCATAAAAATATCAACCCAAAAACTAAACCAAGGACAGTACCAAAAACAAAAATGAGAAGACATTTAAGCAAGTCACAAACTCAGACTTCCACCCCACAAAAGGAAAATTCTGGGGGAAAGGAGGTGAAAAAGTCTGATAATCAAAAACCTGAACACCCTGAACTGATAGCAAAGGAAGTAACAAAACAGATGAATGAGGCTGTAGAAAAATTCAAAGCAGAAATAGTTTCCCAGATAACTACAGAGATGGTGAGCAGAGTGAAAGACATGATTAGAGACTCTAGAACAGAAACTGATAAAAAAAAAGTAGATGAGCTCAGAAACATGCTGGAAGCCATAAATGCCCAGCATAAGTAAGAAATGGAAACCATGATCACCCAACATAAGAAAGAAATGTAATCCACGAAAGAGATTCAAACAGATATTCAGGAGATTAAAAACTCCATTGAAAGCATGCAGAGCAGACTAAGAGAATCTGAAGACAGAATATCAGATATAGAAGACAGGATTGTGGTTAAGGACCATGAAAACAGAGATTTCTTAAAGATAGTAAGGGACCATGAGAAATCATCCAACAGCTGCTAGATGATGCCAAGAAAAATAACATAAGACTGATAGTCCATGAAAAAACAGGAGAAAGTACAATTGACATTAAAAAACTGTTCACAGAAGTAAGAGTAGAAAACTTCCCAGACAGAGGTAGAGAATTGGACATACAGATAAGTGAGGCATATAGAACTCCAAGTAGCCATGACCAAAACCAATTTACACCTAGACATAATAGTCAAGATCCCAGAAACCCAACAGAAGAACAAAATTCTACAGGCAGTTAGAGAAAAGAAACAAATCACCTACAAAGGAATCCCATCAGAATCACAGCACATTTCTAAACACAAACCCTCAAATCAAAGAGAGCCTGGAGTGAAGTATTTCAAGCCCTAAAAGAAAATAACTTCCAACCTAGACTGTTGTATCTGGAAAAATTATCTTTCAAAATCGAGGGGGAAATTAGATACTTTCATGACAAAGAACACCTGAGAAATTTCATGAACACCAAACCAGCACTCCAAACAATTGTAAGCAATATCCTAGAAAAAGACAATGAAGTTCACATCTCCCTGAGTCCCAACAGAGAGAAGGCACCAGGCAAGGTAAGATACTAAAGTGAAAGGGGGGAAAATAAGAAATAAAAGAACAACAGTAAAATATCATGACAAGGATGAGTCAATATCTATCAATTATAACTATCAATGTTAATGGTCTCAATTCATCAATCAAAAGAAATAGACTGACAGAATGGATTAGGAAGCAAAACCCAGCAATATGCTGTATACAAGAAACACACCTAACTCAGAAGGGAATCCACAGACTGAAAGTAAAAGGATGGAAAACAGCTCTCCACGTGACAGGAACCCAGAAAAAAGCAGGGGTAGCAATCTTATTTGCAGACAAAGTAGATTTCAAACCAAAATTAATTAAGAGAGACAAAGATGGTCACTACATACTTGTGAAGGGAACAATCCAAGAGGAAGAGCTGAGAATCCTAAATATATATGCACCAAATATGAATGCCCCCAACTATACAAAACAAATATTAATGGACATGAAAAACCAAATAAGCACTAATACAATTGTAGTGGGGGACCTCAACACCCCTCTATCATAAATAGATAGATCAACTAGAAAAAAAAAATTAACAATGAAATTCTAGAACTGAACCCAAGCTGTTGAAGAAATGGACTTAATAGATGTTTACAGAGTATCCCACCCCACAAAATCAGAATACACATTCTTTTCAGCTGCGCAGGGGTCATTCTCCAAAATAAAGCACATGCTAGCTCCTAGGACATATCTAAGTAAATGTAAAAGAATCAAAGTTATCCCTTGTATATTATCAGACCATAGTGCAATAAAATTGGAGATAAATAACATAAGAAACCGTAAAACTCCCACAAACACATGGAAATTGAATAACACCCTCCTGAACAACCAATGGGTGACAGAAGAAATTAAAGAAGAAATTACGCAGTTTCTACAAGTAATTGATAATGCCAGTACAACATACAGGAATCTGTGGGACACAATGAAAGCAGTTCTATGTGGGAAATTCATAGCAGTGAATATCCATATTAGGACAACAGAGAGAACTCAGTTAAGTAACCTAATGCAGATCCTCAAGATCCTAGAAAAAGAGGAGCATAACAAACCCAAAGCTTGAACAAGAAAGGAAATTATAAAGATCCAAGCAGAAATCAATGCAATGGAGACTAAAAGAGTGATACAAAAAATCAATGAATTAAAGAGTTGGCTTTTTGAAAGAATAAATAAAATCAATAAACCTTTAGCAAACCTTATCAAAAAAAGGAAAGAAAAAGCTCAAATCCATGCAATTAAGAATGAAAAAGTGAAAGCCACAACAGATCCAGCAGAAATCCAGAGGATCATCAATACCTACTTTGAGAACCTGTACTCTAATAGAATGGAAAACACAGAAGAAATGGACAGATTCCTAGATACATACAAATTGCCAAAATTAAATGAAGAAGATATAGAAATTCTAAACACCCCAATTACAATGAGTGAAATTGAAAATATAATAAAAAAATTACCAACAAAGAAAATCCGAGGTCCTGATGGCTTCACTGCTGAATTCTACAAGACATTTAAGAAGAACTAATGCCATTACTCTTTAAACTCATCAAGGAAATTGAAAGGGAAGCAAGGCTTCCAAATTCATTCCTGGAAGCAAGTGTTACATTGATCCTCAAACCAGGGAAAGACCCAACCTTTAAAGAGAACTACAGACCAATCTCCCTAATGAACATAGATGCAAAAATCCTCAACAAGATACTGGCAAACAGAATACAGAGGGTCATCAAGAAGATCATACACCCTGACCAAGTTGGATTTATCCCAGGGATGCAAGGATGGTTCAACATCTGTAAATCAATAAATGTAATACACTGCATTAACAGAGTCAAGGACAAAAACCACATGATCTTCTCAATAGATGCAGAAAAAGCATTTGACAAAATCCAACACCCATTCATGATAAAAACCCTGCAGAAAATTGGAATAGAAGGTCTTTATCTCAACCTGATTAAGGCTATCTATGAAAAACCAGCAGCCAACATCATACTAAATGGTCAAAAACTGAAAACTTTTATGCTAAAATCAGAAATAAGACAAGGATGCCCACTATCACCACTCCTGTTTAATATTGTTCTGGAAATGTTAGCCTTACCAATTAGAAAAGAGAAAGAAATAAAAGGAATAAAGATAGGAAAGGAAGAAGTGAAACTGTCATTATTTGCTGCTGATATGATACTTTACATAGAAGATCAAAAAAACTCTGTCAAAAGTCTTCCAGACCTAAGTAACAGATTCAGTAGAGCAGCTGGATACAAGGTTAACACTCAAAAAACAATAGCCTTCTTATACGCAAATAACAGACTCATTGAGAGAGAAATTTGGGAAATAATTACTTTTACAATAGCATCTAAGAAAATGAAATACCTAGGAATTGACCTAATAAAGGAAGCAAAAGGCCTCTACACTGAAAACTACAGCACTCTGAAGAAGAAGATTGAAGAGGATATAAGAAAGTGGAATGATATCCCTTCTTCCTGGGTAGGAAGAACCAATATATTGAAAATGGCCATACTTACAGAACTACTATATTGATTTAATGCAATGCTCATTGAAATTCCAACAATATACTTCACAGAACTAAAGAAAATCCAAGAATTCTTTTGGAACCAGAAGAGACCTAGAAAAGTGAAAGCAATTCTAGGCAACAGAGACATGGCTGGTGGTATCACAATAACCAACTTGAAGCTATACTACAAAGCTACTATGATAAAAACAGCATGGTACCAGCAAAGAAATAGACCTGAGGATCAGTGGAATAGATTAGAAGATGCAACAACAGTTTCAGACATACTCAGCCACCTCATCTTTGACAAAGGAGCCAACCACCCTCATTGGAGGAAAGATAGCCTATTTAATAAATGGTGTTGGAAAAACTGGATTTCAATCTGTCAAAGATGAGAACTAAACCCATACCTATCACCATGCACTAAACTAAGATCAAAGTGGATTAAAGATCTAAATATTAAGACAGAAGCACTAAAGTTGCTGGAAGATAAGAAAAGACATTGGCATAGGAAAAGACTTTATGAAGAAAACCTCAGTAGCATGGGAGCTAGCACAAAGAATCAACTGGGATCTCATCATATTAAAAAGCTTCTGCACTGCAAGAGAAACCACTAACAGAGCTAAGAGACAACCTACAATGTGGGGAGAAATTTTTAGCAGCTTTACCTCAGACAAAGGTCTACTCTCGAGAATATATAAAGAACTGAAAAAAATCAGACCCCCCCAAATTCAAAGACCCAATTCAAAAATGGGCATCTGAAATGAACAGACATTTCTCAGATAAAGAAGTAAAAGCAGCAAATAAAGACATGAAAAAATGTTCAACATCACTGGTCATTCGAGAGATGAAGATGAAATTTCACCTCACCCCACAAAGAATGGCTGGTATCAAGAAATCAACCAATAACAAATGTTGGCGGGGTTGTGGAGAGAAAGGAACCCTTCTCCATTGTTGGTGGGAATATAGACTGGTGCAACCACTGTGGAAATCAGTATGGAGATACCTCAAAGAACTAGGTCTAGAAGTCCCATTTGACCCAGCTATTCCCCTACTGGGAATCTTCCCCAAAGAATTAAAAGAATCATACCACAGTGATATATGTGCATCTATGTTTATAGTGGCACAGTTTGTAATAGCTAAAGCTTGGAAACAGCCCAAGTGTCCATCTACTGGAAACTGGATAAAGAAGATTTTTTTTTTAATAAAATGGAGTACTACCCAGCCATAAAAAAGGAGAAACTGGAGACATTTATAGCTAAATGGATGCATATTGAGGCCATACTCTTAAGTAAAATAAATAGGACACATATGTGCAAATACCAAATAGTTTCTCTAGTGTAAGAAACTGAAAGTGTAAATAAGGATAAAAATGATTAAAATGAATAATTGATAATTTAAAATAGGAAAAGGTCCAAGGGTTTGGGGGTGGAGCAAGGGGAAGGGGAAAGGGAAGAAGGGAAAGGAAAAATTACGAGAAAGAAAAAAAAATGGAATCAAAGTCTGTGTAAATAGGGAAGGGTGGAGGGGTTGAAGTGTGCACAGGTAATGGGAGAAAAAATAAGAACTAAGATACATCATGTACAGGTACAAGCACCCCATGATAAATGTAAATGAATTGTATACCTAAAATGTACCACTAAAGAAATTTAAGGAAAAAAACTCAATAGAAAAGGGTCAATTCCATTAAAAAATGAGCAGTAAAACTAAATAATATTTCTCAAAAAATGACATAAAAAAGGCCAACAGTTATATGAAAAAATGCTCAACTTTACTCACTGTAGCAAAATGTACATTAAAACCACAATGATATTATCTTACTCTAGTATTAATGGTTGTTAAAGAAAGAATGAAGAAAATAAGTGATGGTGAGGATATGCGGAAAAGGGAACTTTTGCTCACTCATGGTAGAAATGTGAATTAGTACAGTGACTATGGAATATAGTTTAGAGGTTCCTCAAAAACTTAAAAATAGAACTACCATATGACCCACCAATTCTACTAGTGGGTATATATACAAAGGAAATGAAATCAGTGTGTTGAAAAGACATCTGTGCTTGCATGTTTATTACAGCACTATTCACAATAATGAAGAAATATAAACAGCCTAAGTATCTGTCACCTTATTAATAGTTAACAGTGTACATACACAATGAAATAGTATTCCACCTTAAAAAATGAAGGAAATCTCATGATTTGGTTCAATGTGTCAGCCATAGGAGACATTACGCTAATTGAAATAATCTAGGTACAGAAGATAAGTACTATATGATCTCACTTATATGTGGAATCTGAAAACATTTTCTCCAAAGCACAGGTACCCCAAGATGTAGGGTGGTTGACATTGGGTGTGGGTGGATAGTTTTTGGTTAAAGGATACAAAATTGCAATTAGGAATAATAATTTCAAGAAATCTATTGTACAACATGGGGACCATGGTTAATAACAATGTTAGATTTTTGATGCAAGTGAACAGAAAGTTAAATTCATGGAAGCAGAAAGTAGAATGGTGATTTCCAGAGGCTGAGAGGTTAGTGAGGATGGAGAAAAGTGACATACTTGTTAAAGGACACAAATTTAGTTAGAGAGGGGAATAAATTTTAGTGATATATTATACCATATGGTGGCCATAGTATATATAGTACATAGTGTGTTTCAAAATTTGGAAGATAATAGACTTTAAACATTCTCACTGCAAAAAATTAGAAACAGGCAAGGTGACAAATAACTTGAATTAAGTAGATCATTTCTAAGTATCTAGTTCTTTAGGTCCTCTTTGACAAACTTCTGACCACCAACAAACACAGTTCCACCATGCACATCATACAGTTGACTCTATTTTTTTTTTTTTTGGTCAGAGTTTCAACTGAAATGACATCTGTTGAAATGCCTAGATCATTTATTTTGGATAGCTAATTTTCTTGCTCTCCACTTTCTTCCTTTGACTAAAATTGTGATACATTTCTTCTTGGTAAGAAATGAATAGTTTATTTAGCAGAGAAGTGCCTAAATTCAATGGCCAAGTATATCTGAGAGTCTTATAATCAAGCTACATCTTTGCCTAAGTCATGTTCAGTCTTCTTACTGGTAGTGTTTATAATTTATTTTTTTATCCAAAGACACTTCAACAAGTAAACAATCTTTGCGAGTACTTCATATTTCTATTTATTTTTGTTTTATGGTCTTAAATCATGGTAGAGTAGTGTAACAACCAAATTGTGCATTCTATTGTTAATTATTCTGTTGTGATGCCTATTCATCTCAGGCAGAAGAGGATATACATATCTAACTCAGTAACATTTTCTGGTCTTTAGTGTTTCCCATTAAATTCCCCCAGTGGGTCAAGTCTCCACTGATTTCAAAGTAGTTGCCTGTGGATACCACACAGAATGGTCACAGAGAAAATATATAGAATCTGAATTATTCTGCAGAGACCCTAATTAAGTCCCCCCTATTCACAGAAATAGATCTTTCATCAATGACAGCAATGCAATTAGTGCAGGTCTCTTGTAACTCACCATGGGTGCAGTCAGCTGATACTAATGTTTCTTTGGGAAGAAGTGGAATAAACAGTGTCCCATCATTTTTACGTGAGAATTTCCTCTCATAAGAATTCCTATCCAATTCAATATTTAAGCCTGAACTATGTGAGTCCCCATGGCTTTACATTCAATTCCCATTTTCTTTTTTTTAAATTTAGAACTGTTTTGTGTCTTCTTGACGCATATTCCATTTACTTATTAAACACCTCTGACAGAACTGCTATTTATCTAACACTGTAAAAGATGTGTTCTTCCACATAGAAGTAGCATAGCAACAATAGTCCTGGAATTAAATTTAGAGCTCACAAAATAGCTTTTCATCTTTTCCATTTAATATTTATAACAACTTTGTAAAGCTCAGAGAATGACTTGAGGACAGAAACACAACTGGTCAATAGAAGCACTGATTTTACATTCAGGTCATGCACTACCCAAAGTAAGTAGTTTTTCTGTTACATTATGATGCCTATTATATTTCTTATAATGTATGAACCTGAAATAATTTGAAAATCACAAAACTGAGTTTTTCATGGCAAATGCATGTTAAGATATCAATAAAAACCTAAAGCTTCCTCAGAAATAAGACTTGTCATGTTATAAAGGGTAAGGAGAATGGATGGATCAATGAATGAGGAACATAAAAAGCAGCTACTCAGGGAAAGAAACCAAATTCTGCATGAAATCAGCCATGAGACGATTGCATACAGAGACCATGAGGAAATAGATACACGGGGTGCAGGAGACAAAGGAGAAGGCAGCAGTAAGAAGAGGCTACATCCATCCATTAAAGAAGGCCTCAGTCTGGAGAGCTCTGAAAGTCTGGCAGAGAATTTAGATTTACCAAAAAGGAGGTAGTAAAACAACATGGATTTTTGCCATATTCATATTAAAGAAACATGACTTAAGGAAGGAGACACTTGGAAGTGGGCTCTGTGATATTTTCAAAATAAAGAGGTCAAAGTCATCTACTTTGTTGCTATCAGGTCAAGATGTGAGACTTAGGCACAGTGACAATGCAAAAGAGGCCAGGACCTTGTTAGACATAAGCTATAAAGAAGAGTAAATTGTCAAATATAGAGCCCCAGCATTTTAGCCAAGGGCTCTGAAGAATGTGATATTTAAAGAGTACAATGTTTTCGAAAATAATGTTGAGGTAATCTACGTTTGATTGCCAAATTTCAATTTAGTGATATCAAAACAAACTTATTTAATAATATGTTGACATGTACTAATCATACATATTTATAGGTACAGTTAAATACCTTATTTTTAATGTAAGTGTTATTCTTTTGCGTGATCTATACCTAATCTATGCACTTTTGGTTTTAGTTACTAATGCTAAAAACGGGCTGTGTTTATTAAATAAGTATTCAACTATAGAGACTCTTCATCTCTGAAGATAGGAATCTGTTTCTGTCCTAAAAGAAGTGGATACTGTGTTTAAAAATAAATAAAATATGATATATCTTTATGAATAAAGTTTAAATGCTTTTTATATTATGAAGACATTAATTCTGACCTTTAGAAAAGCTTTCAAATGTATTCAACAAGCAGTATTTTTGGACATTAGGCTTTGACAGAGAAAGGCAAAAGACAATGTTCCTCAAACCTGTTAGGTACTTAAAATTACACAGACTATAACAACTTTAGAGATCATATTTTAACCTCCCAATTTACAGTCAGAAAAGTGAAACTCAGAAAATATATATTGAAAGCATAAGTTAAATTACCAACAGAAAAGAGACTGGAAGTCAGATTTATGAATGCATATAAAGTTCTAGAATTTTTTACCTGGAATATTATTAGTAACAGATACAAAAACATGGATGGAAGAACTGTTCAAAGTGATTTTACATCCCTTGCTTCATGAATACTGCCTGAGAACTCAATGAATTAGACATTGTTATGACAATTATGTTTTAGAGAGAAGCAAGCAAGACATTGGAATTTGAAAATCCAGATAGTCTGGTTCTAGAACTATGCCTCTCTGCTGCCTTTTGTGTGTACACCCTAGTTTCTTAAGTTTCTATGTGCCTTTTCCAACACAGAAAATAGTAACTATAGGGAAATGAAATAGTAAAATGTTAAAATAGTAAAAATCTTTCAATGACAGATGGTCCTCAATTTTTGCAAGAGGTCCTTTGATTATTAAAAGCTAGACACAGTAAATATTACACTTGTAATGCAGTATCATAGATGGTAGGATGTTTGACCAGGAAAGGCAATTGAAAAAAATCTCATTTTTCTCTACTGTTCCTAGGACCCATGAGAGAGTGAATGCTAAGGAGGAGACCCTGGGCATTAGAGGAACTAAGCACCAGGATGCCCATAGACCAGGAAGTGCCAACAAAGAGGCAGTGTTTCAGTAATGAAGGGGGTGGACAACATCAACACTACAGGGAATTCAAATGAGAGGAGGGTTGAAAAGTGGTTATTGGATTTGAGAATTAGTAGGCTGATAGTGATTTGAAAGCACATTTTCTGTGAAACTCAGCTTGCAGAGGGCCAAGAAATAAACATAAAAATGTAAATGTATGCATGACACTTTAGTCTTATAAATGCATAACAAAATTAGGTTGTATTTCAGAAAATTCAGTTTTGTAATATTGTGGCAGACTGAGAATACTCATTTCAAAAGTTGTTTTATTTAATAAACTGCTACTTACTTAATAACCAAGGAACAAATATAAAAAAGTATAAAAATAATGAAAAGTGGTGAATTTTTCTTTCCCTCCCTGTCCATCACCAGTGGTGTCCCCATTTCTTCCTATAGATAATCACTCTCCCTACTTTCCTCTTTCTCTTTTCAGAGCCAATTTTTTAAAATAAAAACAATACTACACACACATTGCTGAGTGATGGTAGTGCACCAAACTATCTTTTCTCCCCCCTTTAAAGGCATCTTAGTGACCTGTCCTTGTTAATACATGAATTTCCTTTGAAAAAATATTTCAATAATATTCAATTAGGGAAATAATTAGTTTTACTAGTTTTATATAGATAAAAGTTAGATTACTTACAAATGTTTGCTGTTGCAAACAAAGCTACAATGCTTTACATGTATATCCTTGTACATCTTCCTTTTCATGTATGCAAGTAAACCTCTAGGTAAACTCATAGGAGTAGAATTGTTGGATTGAAGGATACAAACAGTTCCAATATTATTGTATATTGAACTGATATTGTACCAATTTTTCATCCCATGATCCATGTATGAAAAGACCTTTTTTTTACTTCCTAACCATTGCTGAGTTATCAAATTTTGAAATTTTATTTTGCAACGCTGTTGAGTAAAATATATTTCAATATGGTTTTCAATTATATTTCTCCTTTCTTGAGTAAAGTGAACCTATTTATATGTTTAAAATCCCATTTGTGCTTCATTTTCTGTAAAACATCTATCCATACAATCTGTCTGGGTTTTTTCTGGGTTGTTTTTTTCCACAGTAATTAATGGGCTGTATTTACATATGTAGGAGCTTAGCTCATTGGCAATGAAATTAGTTAAAGGAATCTTTGCTCAGTTTGTTAAGCCTTTTACCTTTTCATCTGGTATTTTCATGATACAGAGGGGACTTTGAAGGGGTTTTTTTGGCTTTAAATTTTAAAGAAATGAATTTATTACACAACTATTATGGCTTCAAGAATTTGTGTATAGTTTCAAAAGTCAGTTTGAAGTTATAAATAGTTCATTTATGATTTTTGTAGTGTCTTAATATTTTTACATTAAATTTTTTATCCTATGCAAATAACCTTGCTTGGTAGTATCAAATATGGACACAATTTTGTTTTATTTCTTAGAGTGGGTATCACCCAAATAACTCAAAACTATTGACTCAGTAGGTCATTTTCTTTCCACTTAAACTGTCTCTTTGTCCTTTTGTTTTGTTCTTTATTTCTTTCTTTTCTTTTTTTTTTTTTTGAGACAGGGTCTTTCTATGCCATTCACGCTGGCCTTGAACTCACTAGGTAGTCCTGGTTGGCCTCAACCCTCCTGCCTCAGCCTCCTGAGTGATGGGATTACAGACATGCCCCACCATGCCCAGGTGTCTCTTTGTCTTATAGTAATCACATACACACAGACACACACATCCGCATCCACACAACACACACAGGGCTACTAGTGACATTTTTGCTCTGTTTTATTAGTCTTTCTGTGTGCTCATGTTTGTTATAGAACTGAATTATAAGCCTTTATCATGTGTTTTAATATCTGTTAGGGCTTTACATTTCCATTGTTCTCTCAGAGAAGACTTTTATTGACAATTCTTACTTGTTTTTGATGGAAAATTTAATAGCATCCTATCAATTATATTTCTTGGTCATGTTTCATTTATATATTTTTAAATAAAATAATAAATTAAAAATTTAATGAATTAAAATTTCTGTAGGTTAAGTTTATTTTAAAACATAGAATCACCTTATAATGGTTCAAGTTTTAATATAGCTTATAGGAAGGTTTTTAATTTTTCTTCATGTAAGTTTTGTGTCTTCTTCCTAAAGAACTCTACCAAAAACTCTTAGAATTAATAATCAACTTCAGCAATGTAGCAGGATACAAGACCAATACACAAAAATCACTAGCATTTATGTACACCAATAATGAACTGGATGAGAAGGAAATTATGAAAACAGTATCATTCACAGTAGCTTTAAGAAAAATGAAATACCTAGGAATTAGCCTAACCAAGGGAGTGAAAGCCTCTACAAAGAAAACTATAGTACTCCAAAGAAGGAGATTACCTGGATAGGCAGAAATATTGTCAAAATGACCATATTCTCCAAACTTATATACAGATTCACTGCAATCCCAATCAAAATACCAATAGCATACTTTACAGATCTAGAGAAAGCAATCCTCAAATTCAAATGGATCCAAAAGAGACCCAGAATAGTAAAAGCAATTTTGGGCAATAAGAACAAAACAAGAGGCATAGCAATACCTAACTTCAAGCTATATTTCAATGCAATAGTGATAAAAATGGCATGGTATTGGAAGAAAAACAGATACATGGCTCAACAGAGTAGGATTGAGGACACAGTAACTTCCCCAGGCATATTCAACTATTTGATCTTTGACAAAGGGGCCAAAAGCACATGTTGAAGGAAAGACAACCTTTTCAACACGTGGATCTGGGAAAACTGGACCATTATCTCTCAACATTTACTAAACTAAAATCAAAATTGATCAAAGATCTAAATATTAAATCAGAAATATTAAACCTACTGGAAGATAAAATACTTAAAGACATAATGTAGAAAAGGATTTCCTAAATAGAAGATTAATTGCACAAGAAATAATAGCAAGAATCAACAAATGGGATTATATTAAACTACAAAACTGTACAACAAAAGAATAAATTAGTAATTTATCATACAGAATAAAAAAAATTTACCAGCTACTCCTCAAACAGAGGACTGATATCTAGAATATAAAAAGAACTCAAAATAATTAAACCACCTAAAATTAAAAACATAGTCAAGAAATGGGCAAGAGAGATTAACAAACACTTTACAGAGGAAGAAACACACATGGTCAACAAATATATAAAAAATTGCTCAACATCTCTACCTGTAAGAGAAATGTAAATTAAAACAATGTTAAGATACCATCTTACTCTGGAAAGAATGACAATCATTAAGAATCTAACAGTAGCAAATACTGGCATGGCTGTGGTGAAAAAGGAAGCCTCTTTCACTGTTGGTGGGAAGGTAAACTAGTACAACCATTATGAAAATCAGTATGGAGATTTCTCAAAGATCTGAAATTAGAAATTCCATATGACCCAGCTATCCCTCTGCTAGATATCTTCCCCCAGAGAGTTTAAGTCATCATACTACAGTGATACATGCACACCAATGTTTATAGAAGCACAATTTGTAATAGTTAAATACTGGAAACAGCTTGTATACCCATCAACAGACAAACAGATGAAGAAAAGGTGGTATCTATATATAATAGACTAGTACATGGGTATAAAGAATGACCAATTTGAGACATTTGTAGGAAAATGGGTGGACCTAGAAAATATAATGCTGAGTCAAGTAAACCAGACACACCATAATAAAATACTATATGGTATCTTTCATTTGAGTGAGGCAAAGTATAAACAAAGAGAATAATACAGGATGGATAGAAGGGGACTAGAGAATGAATATCTCTTGCAATAGGGAAGTGGTCCCAGGAAACAAAGTCAGGGGTGAGCAAAAGAGGAAGAGGAAATAAGTAGAATAAAGATATGCTATGTACAGAAACATAATAACCTCAATGAAAACATTATATGCCATAATATGAACTATAATTAATAATATCAATGAGAATGAAAAAGGGAGAGGGGAATTGCAGGAAGAGAAAGGAAGGTAGAGGGGAAAAGAAGGGGATTTATAAAAAAAAGAAGCTGTTGTATGTACATGTAACCACTCCCCAAGATGATTGTAAACTGCATGAACTGCAAACATGTACTAATAAAATAAAACATTTAAAAATTTTTTGTCTTTTTTTAAAAAATTAATTTTATTAGTACATTCAAGGTATACAATATAATGACATTCATCATTGGAAATGTGAACCTTACATAATCCATCTTGGTTCTTATTTTTTCCCCATACTCCTGCCCTCCCTTCAACCCCTCCACCCCTCACTATTTATAAAGACTTTATTCCTATTTTTTCATTTTCACATATTTATTCCATTCCCTTCTTTCCTTTCCCCTAACCCTCCCACTTTGTCTTCCCTTTGCACATTTCCTTCCTATTTCACATTATGCATAATACCTTTAGTCCTTATTTACACTTTCAGTTGCTCACACTAAAGAAACTATTTGGTATTTCCACATATGTGTCCATTTTATATCACTTAAGAGTAACGCCTCAATGTGCATTTATTTAGCTATAAATGTCTCTAGTTTCCCATTCCTTATGAATGAATAATACTCCATTTTATAAAAAAAATCAACAACATTTTCTTTATCGAGTCTCAACTTGATGGGCAATTGAGTTGTTTCCAAGTTTTAGCTATCACGAATTGTGCTACTATGAACATAGGTGCACATATATCACTGTGGTATGATTCTTTTAATTCTTTGGGGAAGATCCCCAGCACTGGAACAGCAGGGTCAAATGGGACTTCCAATCCTACTTCTATGAGGTATCTCCATATTGATTTCCACAGTGGTTGAACCAGTCTACACTCACACCAGCAGTGGAGCAGTGTTCCTCTTTCCCCACAGCCATGCCAGCATTTGCTATTGATTGATTTCCTTTGATTTGCATCTCTTGAACGACCAGTGATGTTGAACATTTTTTCATATGTTTATTTGTTATTTCTCCTTCTTTGTCTGAGAAATATCTGTTCTTCTCAGATACTCATTTTTGGATTGGGTTTTAAAATTTGGGAGGTCTCATTTTTTTAAGTTCTTTACATATTCTACCTAGTAGGCCTTTCTGAAGGACAGCTGGTGAAAATTTTTTTCGCACATTGTGGGTTGTCTCATCACACTGCTGGTGGTTTCTCTTGCTGTGCAGAAGCTTTTTAATAAGAAAAGATCCCACTTGTTGATTGTGCTAGTTCCTGGGCAACTAAGGTTTTGTTCATAAAATCTTTTCCTACACCAATGACTTCAAGTGTTCTACCTAACTTCTGTTCTAGCCAGTTCAGTGTTTCTGTTTTAATATTTACATATTTAATCCATTTTGATTTTAGTTTAGTGCATAGTGAGAGATATAGGTCTAGTTTTAATCTCTGGCAAGTTGAAACCTAATTTCTCCAGCACCATTTATTAAAGAGGCTATCTTTCTTCCAGTGAGGGTGTTTGGCTCCTTTGTCAAAGATGAGGTGGCTGAGTGTGTCTGGAGTTGTTTCTGTATCTTCTAGTCTGTTCCAGTGGTCCTCAGGTCTGTTTCTTTGCCAGTACCATGCTGTTTTTATCACAGCAGCTTTGCAGTATAGTTTCAAGTTGGGGGTTTTAATACCCCCTGCCATGTCTTTGTTACCTAGTATTGCTTTTTCCTATTCTGGGTCTCTTTTTGTTCCAAATGAATTTCTGGATTATTTTCTCAAGGTCCATGAAGGATGCTGTTGGAATTTCAATTGGGATTCCACTGAATGCATATAGCAGTTTGGGAAGTATGATCGTTTTCACTATGTTGACTCTTCCTACCCAGGAGCAAGTGATGTCTTTCCATTTTCTGATATCATCTTCAATCTCTCCTTTCAGAGTACTATATTTTTCAGAGAAGAGGTCTTTGATTTCTTTTGTTAGGCTGATTCCTATACATTTCAGTTTTTTGGATGCTATTGTGAAAGGAATTGTTTGCCCTATTTCTCTCTCAGTGAGTCTGTCATTGGTATAGAGGAAAGATATGGATATTTGTCTGTTGACCCTGTATCCAGCTACTTGACTGAATTTGGTTATTAAGTCTAGAAGACTTTTGGTGGAGTTCTTGGGGTCTTCTATATAGAGTATCATGTCATCTGCAAATAATGACAATTTAAATTCTTCATTTCCTCTCTTTATTCCTTTTATTTCTTTCTCTTGTCTAATTGTCTTGGCTAATGTTTCCAGAACTATATTGAAACAAGAGTGGTGATAGTGGACATCCTTTTCTTGTTCCTGATTTTAGTGTGAAGGATTTCAGGTTTTGACCATTTAGTATGATATTGGCTGTTGGTTTTTCATAGATGGCTTCTTTCAGTTTGAGGTAGAGACCATCTATTCCAATTTTTTGTAGGGTTTTCATCATAAATGCATGTTGGATTTTGTCAAATGCTTTTTCTGCATCTATTGAGAGGATTATATGGTTTTTGTCCTTGGCTCTATTGATAGAGAGTATTACATTGATTGATTTGCATATGTTGAACCATCCCTACATCTCTGGGATGAATCCCACTTGGTCAGGGTGTATGATCTTCTTGATGATCTTATGCATTCTACTTGCCAGTATCTTATTAAGGATTTTTGCATCTATGTTCATTAGAGAGATTGGCCTATAGTTCTTTTTTTTGGTTGGGTCTTTCTCTGCTTTGGGGATCAAGGTTATGCTTGCTTGCAGGAATGATTTTGGGAATATTGCATCCCTTTCAATTTCATTGAAGAGTTTAAACAGTAGTGGCAGCAGTTCCTCTCTAAATGTCTTGTAGAATTCAGCAGTGAAGCCATCAGGACCTGTGCTTTTCTTGGTTGTTAAGTTTCTAATTACGTTTTCAATTACATTGATTGATATTGGGTTGTTTAGAACTTTTAGGTCTTCTTCATTCAACTTTGGTAATTCATATGTATCTAGGAATCTGTCCATTTCTTCTTTGTTTTCCATCTTATTGGTGTTTAGGTTCTCGAAGTAAGTATTGATGACCCTCTGGATTTCTGCTGGGTCTGTTGTAATTTCACCCTTCTCATTCCTAATTGCATGGATTTAGGCCTTTTCTTTCTTTTTTCTGATAAGGTTGGCTTAGGGTTTGTCAATTTTGTTTATTCTTTTGAATATCCAACTCTTGGCTTCCTTGATTTTTTGTATTGTTTTCTTAGTCTCCATTGCATTGATTTCTGCCTGGATCTTTATAATTTCCTCCCTTATATGAGCTTTGTAGTTGTCCTGCTCTTCTTTTTCTAGAAGCTTGAGGTTCAGCATCAGGTTGTTTAATTGGGCTCACTATGTTTTCCTAATATTAGTATTCACTGATATGAATTTCCCTTGTAAGACTGCTTTCATTGTGTCCCATAGATTCTGATATGTTGTATTGTCATTGTCATTTAATTGAAGGAACTGTCTGATTTCTTCTTTAATTTCCTCTGTGATCCATTGGTTATTCAGAAGTGTGTTTTTCAATTTCCATGTGTTTATGAAGTTTTTTTAGTTTCTTTTGCTATTGATTTCCAGTTTCATCACACTATGGTCTGATAATATACAAGAGATAACTTCAATTCCTTTGCCCTTACCTAAATATGTTCTATGAGTGAGTATGTGGTCTATTTTGGAGAATGACCTGTGTGCAGCTGAAGAGAATGTGTATTCTGATTTTGTGGGGTAAAACACTCTGTAAACATCTGTTAAGTTCATATGGTCAAGAGTTTGATTGAGTTCTAGTATTTCATTACTTTTTTTTTGTCTAGTTGATCTATCTATTTGTGACAATGAGGTATTGATGTCCCCCACTACTGTTGTATTGGTGTGTTTTATTTTGTTTTATTAGTGCTTATATGGTTTTTCATGTCCATTAATATTTGTTTTATATAGTTGGGTGCACTAGGGTTTGGTGTATAGATATTTATGATTGTCATCTCTTTCTCTTGGATTGTTCCCTTTACAAGGATATAGTGTCCTTCTTTGTCTCTCTTAATAGTGTTGGTTTGAAATCCACTTGGTCTGCAAAGAGGATAGCTACTCCTGCTTTTTTAGGGTTCCCATTGCATGGAGTATTGTTTTCCACCCTTTAACTTTCAGTGCATGAGATTCTTTTTGAATTAAGTGTGTTTCTTGTATGCAGCATATTGTTGAATCTTGCTTCTTGACCCATTCTGCTAGTCTATTTCTTTTGATTGGTGAGTTGAGGCCATTAACATTGATGGTTATAACTGATACGTATTAAATTATCATTGTCATGACTTTTTGTTTTTGTTTGATCCTCCCCTTTTGCTTTTAATTTCTTGTGGTTCCTGCTGGATTCATTCTGCTGGACTTCCTGGGGTGTGATCCTCATTGTCTTTTCCTAGGATTTTGTCTAAAATTTTTTGGAGTGCTGGTTTGGTATTCATGAAGTTCCTAAGGTGCTCTTTGTCATGAAAGTATCTTATTTCACCATCAGTTTTGAAAGATAGTTTTGCAGGGTACATCAATCTGGGTTGGAGGTTGTTTTCCTTTAGGGCTTGGAATACATCACTCCAAACTCTTCTTGCCTTGAGGGTTTTCATTGAGAAGTCTGCTGTGATTCTGATGGGCTTTCCTTTGTATGTGATTTGTTTCTTTTCTCTAACTGCTTGTAGAATTTTGTTCTTTAGTTGAGTTTCTGGAATGTTAACAGTTATATGCCTATATGTATATTTTTTTTTGATAAGGGCTAGTTGGAGTCCTATATGCCTTGCTCATCTGTATGCCAAATTCTTTTCCCCTGCTTGGGAAGTTTCCTGCCATGACTTCTGTGAACAGTTTTTTTTATGTCATCTGCATTCTCTCCTGTTTCTTCATTGACTCCAATCTTTCTTATGTTATTTTTCTTTGCATCGTCTAGCAGCTGTTGGATTGATTTCTCATGGTCCCTTAGAATTTTAAAGCAATTTTTCTTTTCCTGGTCACTAATTGCAATCTCATCTTCTATATCTGAAATTCTGTCTTCACATTGGCTCATTCTGCTGCATAGACTTTCAGTGGAGTTTTTGATCTCATGGAAATCTGTTTACATCTGTTTTATGGATTCATTTTGTTTCCTATGTTGGCATTCCATCATGTTCCTCAGCTCCTCTATTTTTTAATCTGTATCCTCTCTAGATTTTTTAATCATGTCTTGCACTATGGGCACAATCTTTGCTGTTATGTGAGAAATTATTTCTGATTTCATTTTTTCCAGATCCTCCTTCGTTTCTAGTTCAGGGAGTCCAGGTGGTTGAGTATTTGAGTGTTCTGTCTCGTTTCCCTTTGGTTACTGTAGGTGATCTGGAAGTCTGGTTCTGCAGCTTGTTTACTTGTCTTCTCATTTCACCAGTTGTGGGTGGTGGGTGGGATGGTGTTCCTGGCACCTGTGTGACTCACCTCCTCTCTTTTAGGAGCTGTGAAATGCCTACCCAGAAGCTTCCTCAAGCCTGCCATTTTGAATAGTGCAAATTTTGTATAACTTCCTCATGTAATCTATGGAAAAAATTTTTAATTTTCTTACATCTTTTAGACTTCATTTTAAATACTGTATTTTCCTGAAAAACTGTTGATTTTGTCTTCAACTTTGTTTTCATAGTAAAAAGGAAAGGTCTTTTAAAATTGATTTTTCAATGTTATTTTCCTACTAAATGTTTTTACTTTATATATTTATTACCATCTCCATTTTTAATTTTATAGCTAGCTTTTTCCTATTTTATGGTTGTAGCAATATATTTTGAATGTATTAGTTCTACTGTTTATCTTTTTCCTGGTCAATTTTTTTTCACTTAATGAATTCTTAAATCCTTCTTCTTCTTTTCTTGGCTTTCTATAGTGATTTATGCATTGTTATTTTAAGGCAGTCTGCAATTTCTTATTTGTGTTGCAGTTCTAAACATATTTATATCATTGTGAGCTTGGTACACAGAAGATGAACAACCAAGTTTAAAAATGTCTTTCAAATGAATCTTGAAGAGTTTTGCAAAAGAATTTGTATATTATAGTTATCCTCTAAACCTACTCATCAATATATTGTTGCAAATATAAAACATTTAACAAATTTAATTACCTAAAAGTTTTCTATATAGTTGTCTTTTTGCAGAGATCCAAATATGAATACCAATAATTCATTGATAATAGTCCTGTCATGACCTTGGATCAGCCTTACACAATAACTGGAAGTTCCTTAAATTTTAAATCCATAAGGAGACACTAAGAGAAAGTCATTTTAATTAAATGTTTTATTATTGATGAGTTATGAATATAAAATCATTAGTAAATTGCTTTCTAAATAACCCTCCACCCTTCAAACTAGAGAAAGCTGTTCAAGAGAAGACCAGGAAGCTGCCATGCCATGGAGTAATGTTCAGCTCTGCAATTTTTCTCCCAAATGTTCATAGTCTTTGGTTTACACTCTGCAACTGCTGTCACTCTGATAATATGTCAATTTTTTTTCTAGTTTATATGATGAGCTTTGGTTCTCAACTCATTTCACAGGTTCTCTATATCAACAGTAAATATCTCTAACTTGGGAGTCACAATGGACATCTTAATTCAAGACAAAATGTATTTGTAGCATACATATGGCAAATGTGCATATCCCACTGGATTTTCAATCTCCTCTAAAAGATCCTTTAATACCTGATCCTATATTATTTATGTCAATGTCCATTAACCTCAAAGATGACATTTATCTTGGAACCACAGGTGATCTTCTTGATATATTTTTGTTTTTATTTCTAGAAGGTAGGGAAATGCCAGATTATTTAAAAATCCAGAGAACATGTCATAATATAAAAAATAAAGGTAAGTTAATTGTACAGCCAGGAAAATCACTCTATTTCAAAATGGGACAAGAATCAGGCTTCCTGAACCTCTGCAACACAATGAATATCAGAAGACAATGCTCTAAACAAATGTCTAAAGAAAAAAACTGAGCCAAGATTTTATCTTGCCCAACTGCCTTTCAGATATAGAGATCACATACAAATAATTTATAAGAAGAAATCAGAAAATATTCTTTCCATTATTTCTTGGAAAAAGTGCTAGAGAATAAATTTAGCCATCATAAGATGATGTCTATTGGGCTGGGGGTTTATCTCAGTGGCACTGCACCTGCCTCGCAAGCGCAAGGTCCTGAGTTCGATCCCCGCTACCAAAAAAAGTGGTCTATTTAATATTTCTTAAAATTAGAGCTAAATCTAAGGCAAATCTGGCATTTACAGTGACATATCTATGTAAATGTTATATAGCCTACAAATTTAAAATATCATGGATAAAAATTAGGAGAGAAAATAAAGAGGCGGAGTTAAGTACATTATTGTATCATATCTAATCACTAAAGTCAAAAGATATTCAAAATTGGCAAAATAATATAACTATATATATATAAAATATGAAAATATTGATTTATATAAGCTTATGGAGGAGATTGAAAAGATGGCATTGGTATTGGGACCTAATTTTTCTTCCTCAGAACCAAGAGCAACATGGCACACTGTTCTTAGTGTTTGATACTACCCATTTGGTCATTCCAGATTATAACTCAAGCCTCTGAATTTGTACTTTAAAATTCTGCAGGCTCCAATATTTGGCTGTTTGACTGCTTTTCCTGTCTCATTCAGGGACACAAGAACAGCTGGGGCACTGCTGTTAACAGTCTCCAGGTTTGAATTACAGAGTGATGGAAGCCAAGTCATCTTAAGGTATCTGGAACACCTTTTCTGTTTGGATCTCTGACACAACTGAATTCTGTTGACTTTCAGGGCACAGTGCCAGACTCATCCAAACACCTAGATGTTTTCCTAAGAAACTATCTAATATAGGTCTTTTTAAAGCAGCTATTTTATAGCTATTGGATACCATTAAGTACTAGTCCATGAACCAGGAAAAGAAACATTTCAGGTGAGCAAATTAAAAAAAAAATACCTAAAGAGGGGATAAGGCTGTGGGGGGACATTTAAATATAACACATAGAAATAAAGCTAAATACAAAAATGGCACACTGTGGTTTTACCTTGTGAGTTTTCATTTTAACTTTATTGGGCATATTATTTTTGTATCCTAATCTTATTTTAATAAAACACAAAATAAAACTGTTACCCAAAGTTTATCCAAATTTAGAACTCTTTTTTAATGTAACTTTTTTTATTTTGACTTTGACTTTTAGAGGATTTTGATGAAAAAGAGGTGTTACTTTGGTGTATTTATGCACACACACCATTACTCTCTACTAGCATTTTAACATTAGAAAAATATAGGTTCTTTCCCAAACCCATTGTGGAATGATACTCTAATAGGTATGAAATAAAGCTAGAAATGTGTCAATCTAAAATATATATATTTAAATCATGTCTACTTAATTAAAATTTCCAATCTACCCAGAGATTTTATTTTCATTTCATCTTTTTCAAAATATAAATGAAATTCACTGAGTCAGAATGCTCTGAATTATGATTTTCATTCCCTTTCAGTTACATCAATTTGCTTTTTGTATGCATCACTAAACTTTCTTATCTTTGTTTTCCTTCTGTAACATGGCAGTGCTTCTTTCAACATTGCCAGTGTAGCCAAAACAACTCTTTAGGGTAGCATTATTTGATTTATACACATGACACTCATGTAATTATTCTATATGAGATGTATCAATTAACTATTAGAAGTATAATGTTTAGGAACTTGTTTCATATTAACTTGTTTAGGATATATTACTTTATCTGTTTGTTGTAAACATCAGAAGTTGTTTGAGGCTGATTAAGCACCAGTTTATTAAAATGATATTGGCTAGCCATGAAATACACTGGAACCTTATTTAACTCTGTTTAAGAAGAATAATTGTTTCTTGTTGTGTACTGGGGGGTACACAGTACAGTAAGGTGATTAAAAACATGGCCTTTAGAACTGTGTTTGAGTTTGACTACTTTTGCCACCATTTGCAAGTGATATGGCCTTGGGAAACATATTTACTGTGACTCAGTTTTCCCATTTTAAAAAACAGTAATATTAAAGGTAAAAATTTAGCTGTTTTTTTTTTTGAGACAAGATCTCACTCTCTTTCTCTCACTCAGCTTTGAACTCACCGTGTATCTCAGGATGGCCTCAAATCCATGGCAATCCTCCTGCCTCAGCCTCCTGAGTACTGGAATTACAGGCATGAGCCACCACATGCAGCCTTAATTGGGTTAATGTGAGGAGTGATAATAATAATAATAATAATGTGTGTTATTATAGGCAAATCAGATGGAGTTTTTCCCTTGAACATAGTGAAGCTTGTGTGAATATTGGTTATTATTATTTTTCAACTTTCTTTCCTATTCTTCCTCCCTTGAATATTGAGTTCTTCTGAAACAGCAGCTAACCATAGAACAATTTTTCAGTTTCAAAAACTCTCAGAATAACATAGAAAAATAAAACTATATTTAAATGTTACAATTTTAAAAACACAAACTCTTTCAAATAAAATGTTAAACTTCTTAATAAAATTATATTAAATCATGTAAATATAAAACAATAAGGGAAATGAAAATAAAAGGGCATGTTTGTACTTCTGTTTTATACATTAATGAAAATAATGTTTATCTGCTATTTAAATTATAGTTTAGACTTTATAGGATCTAGTTTATACCAAACAAAATCTCTTCTTTGTATACGTACTACTGTGTCTAGAATCATATGATCTTATAATGTCTAATAATAAAATGAAATCAAAATATGACATCACATAAAAATCTTTTCTCCTTTAATAAACTAGAAAAGCAATTCAAAACATTTAATTTCCTGAGTAGAGAAATTAGTTTCATTATCTCATAATTTATCATTTTAAAGCCACAGTTCTGAATTTGTTATGTAATTATTTTATTTCACTTAACCATAAAATGCTGCAGTTTCTAGGGTGGTATAGTTACCTCATAGAATTTACTAGCTATCATGCATGGCGTTTTTTAAAATGAAGTTGAATCTGTATAATCTAATTGAAGAGAAGAGGGAAGGTGGGCAAACTGAATATAATTATCAAAGTTGGCACATTCCCAGCATCCTGTAGATGTCAGCCAGATGCTCTTCTGAATGATGAAGTTTCTAGGTCTATTTCTAGATGGAGTACATCCCACTGGCCTTGCCGAGTCATAGAATTATTTTCTCCTGCGCACTGTCCAAACTTGCAAAGATTACTCAAGCTTTTAAAAATGAAAGTGGAGCATGTAGTAGTAGGTCATATCAAGGTTGCTAGAGCAATCTGACAATGACATCTGTCACTCCACTTATTCCAGGTTTGATTCAAGGGATTTAGCTGGCTGGAAGATGTCCAGTCATTCCTTTACTGTTCTATATTTGTCATTCTGTTGCAGGCATTGGCTGTATCTTCAGGATGTTGCCCAAGTCAAAGAGGTTGATACTCCTGGATAGAGGAGGACCACACTAGTCCAAGCAATACAATTGGCTGAATGTTCCTGTTAGGACCTTGAAACAAACATTTGAGGTTCATATGCAAATGTTAATTTGAGTTCAAATTTTTACTTGTAAAATATTAAATGCATTGCAAATGTGATGAGACCTTTTTTTTTGATGAGGACTTTTAAAGATAAATAGATTTAGGGAATCAGCTTGCTGCAAAATCTTTAACATGCTTTGTTTTGGGAAAAATTATTTGGTACCTCATAAAACAAAAATTTAATCATCATCAAATGAATCAATTGAAACAATTTTATTAATGATAATTATATGATTATTTTCATGTCATGGAATAGTATTAGGAAAATTCCAAAGATGAGACAGATCAAGGCAATTTCAAGAGGGAAAAGACATTACTGTGGACAGCCAAGGTTGGAACTGAAATCAGAAAGAAAAAATTTAATGTGTTTAAACAAAGAATTGATAGTTATTTTGCATTTTCTAATGAAGGTCTTTTGGCTGCACAATGTAGAATGCATCTAGGAGGGGAGGGTCAAAAGAAGGTGTGGGGAAAACTGCTAGAATGTTATTGCAGAAAACTTGACAAGAGGAGAAGTTCTGATTTAATATAATGTAAAGAAGGAGTGAATTGGTTTAAGATATATTTAGGAGGAAGAAAATAAGATTTGTAAGAAAGTAGGTATGAGCAGTGGCAAAGTTTAGGGAGACGTGACAGAAAGTGCTTAGGTATCTGAATGGTTAATTGAAAAAACAAAGAAAATCAAGGGAGAGTATGAATTCAATTTAGACATGCTGAAGGAAGATGTGGGGTATATAATAGAAATATCCACCAGGTAGTTATAAGTATAAATAGAAGGTCAAGAAGAAAGAAAGGAGAGTTTTTCTTTTTTAAAAAAATTTTACAAAAAAATAGGCATGACCAAACACCTTTTATTTTTCACAATGTGAACACCAAAGGCACTATCCAACTAGTTCCAGAACATTTCTAGATCTTTGATCTATTAAACTAAAAGTTTTCTAAAGGAACATCTGCAACAATAGAATATTAACATCAATCAATGTTAGCTTCACTATTTCTTGGTTTTTCTTTATATGTATCCAAGTTCTCCATCTTTAATTCATCTTTCTTTTTATATTGACTATATTCAATCTCTTTTTCTGGGTTTAGAATGGATTTCACCTTCAGGAGCAAGAAACATTCAGCATTTGAAACTTGTTCAGCAGTCAATGAACTTCTAAATTACATCAAACTACAGAGGAGGGATCTGACATTATCATCCAAATGAAACATGCACTTTGGGGATTCCGTTTTCATTTGTCTCAAATTCCTGATTTTAAACAAAAAGCCACAAGAAAAGGCAGCCATATGCACATAAGTCTGAACTTGGAGAAGGATTTTTCCCCATTTTCAATTCAGGTGATGTCAAACTCAAGCCACCAAATGACATGTTCACTGAGGCTCGCTGACTCAGATTTGGTGAAATCAAAATCTCCAACAATTCCTTGCTCATGATTTAAAGCAAATACATTATTCTGATGAAGTGATCCATGAATTATGTTGGCCTTGTGCAATGTATGCAGGCCCTGGGCAACACCTTTCGTAACCTTTAAAGCTTCTTCTGACGATAGAGGCATACTGGCTTGAACAACACTCAGGTTTGCCCTAGGATAGTATGGGACCATGAGACAAGCCACAGGATCAGACTTACACAAAAACAGGAATATTAATGGCAGTAAGCTTACCAAAGGACGCTTGCTGCTAAGTTCCTTCATGGGCTCAGCATCAAGAATATTTTGTTCTAAGCTCATAGTAAGAAGACCACCAGAGTTCATGTATTTAAATAATCCTATTTCAGTATGAAGCAGAGGCAGCTCAGGGAACCATTTCTGTACCAAGTTATTCAACTTCTCATATTCCTCCTTCTCATGATAAATTTCCTGAAAGACACTACTATGTAATTGAGTTATTTCTTGTTTTATTTTTTCAATTTCAGATCCATCAGGGTCATCAGATTCTGCCAAATTATTCTTTTCAACCAATTTCCATCTCAGTTTAGCTTTTAAGCCTTTCAGTTTCTTCTTAATGGACAGCAAGTGATCCACATTGGGGCTCATATTTATATATTCAGTCATTTGCTTTTTAAACTCCATACTGTCTTTGTATTTGGGTTGTACAGTGGCAATGAGCTTTTCCTCTGAATGGATCTTCTGCAGAACTTGACTGTAAGTATTTAAAATGATCTCCCTGTCTGTATCACCTTGCTCAATCTGAGATATCTCTAGCTCTTTACAAACACATGACTCAGCCTTCTCTAAGATTTCATCAATATTACCAATTGTGTCTTCATAAGTCAGTGGTTTTCCCAAAGAGAGATGAAAAACCTTTAGGGTATTCTGGAACCATGCTACAAGATGCTGCAGAGAAGACTCTGTTTCACTCCTAACACTAGTGAAATCCTCTCTTTTATCACACTTCCAATCATAAAATGTTCTAAGTATTTCTTCAAAGTTTACTCCTTCTTTGGCCTGTCCATACACTGCTTCTAAAGAAGCTGATAAATCCTGCAATGTCTTTAAGCATTAATTAAGTGGTAACTCATCTATTTCCAGAATAAAAATTTGTACTGACATATCTAGCTTCTGTTGCACTTCATTTCTTTTGACAGTCAAAATATTCCCTTCATTCATATTATCACACATTTGGATCTCCTCCTGGGCCAGCTTGCATTGTGCCCAAATTTTCTCTAACTCATTCAAAGAAGCTAGAGTAGTAATGCGTCTTTCATCCAACACTTTTATAGCATCTGAAAGGTCATTCTCAAAATGAACATTGATGTTGACATGTCTAATTTCTTTTAGTATTCTTACTTTAGTGGCCAGGTTTTCCGTTCTGTTACCTACATGAGTCTTCAGACTATTTTCTAATTGTTTGGTCAAATCCATTGTAGTTTCTTTCTCTTGCTGCAGCTCCTGAGAAGTCTGTTCTACTTTCAATTCTAATGCCTTGTAACTTTCAAAAAAAAAAATCTCCTCCTCTACTTTAAGCTTTTAATTTTCTTCAGTCAGTTTCTGGACCTGCTCAATTTTTGCCAGGCTAATATCAGACCCTAAATTAAAGGCACCAATAGCCAAACTTTCCTCTGAAAATGTCATGTGATTCCCTGAATCATTTTCATTCTTCAAGACTCAGCTTCCCACTTAAGTGCCCCTTTGGCCTACTGAAGTTTGACTGGTTTGATCTGTGACTCCACAAGGGAATGGGATTCTTGATATTTCTGAGAGCAAGCTGACTAGGATCCGATTTTTTTTCTTCACAGATGTTAGTGCTAGAAGTGAGTTGACATTTTTCTGCAAATCCTTCCTTAGCCACCTCTTCTCTTATATCCACACTGTCATACTCAACCTGAGCAATAACTGTTCCATCTTGATTGGTTGCTTTAATTCTCATTTTTATTTCCTTTTCAAAAATCAAGCTACCCAAAAAGGTTCTGCCCTGATCAAATTGAGTGACTTCTTGGCCAGAAGGAATTTGTTGTCCCCAAAGTCTATATTTTATGGCAATGCTAGAAAACTGCAGCTCCAAAGGAATTTCTACTATGTCAGATCAGTTTAGAATTTCGGTATTTCAATAGTCAATGTACCTCACCAAACATTTTTCATGGCTGACGATCTTCAATACTTTACATCTGTACCAACATTTATCTTCACAAAATAATCCACCATAAATCTTCTTTGGATCAAGATTTCCAAAAACTGAATTGGCATAGGGACAAACTTTTGACAGTGAGCATCCAATCTTCATAATGTCCTTATTTCTATTAATACTCTGAGCCCAAAATGTAGCTGCATCTTCTACATGACTTCCAACCACATCTTCAACTCACACTTTCTGCCATAGATGCTCTAGAAAAGGAGCCCTGACGCCACATGATGGGCCCTCAGCCCGCCACTGGTGCATCCTTAGCCCTCTGCCAGCTGTCGCGCACATGCTCGACGGGAGAGTTTTTTGCCTGAATCTGGGCATATGCTCATGAAAGCTATTTTGCATAAGAGAATGTAAAACTTCCTATAAAATTATTTTTCTCAGGAAAGAAAACAGTTGAAGTACGTTTGGATAGTGAATGAGACAAATATTATAGAAAAAGAATAGCTCTGTGCAAATATGTTGCATATTTTTAGTTGAACCCTCCATTAAGCTCTCATAGTTTTTTCATATTTAAAAGTCTACATTAAAATTGGAATAGTTAAAAATGGTGGAGATCAGAGCATGTGCAATACTGGTGCCAATGGAGTACTCTGTAGTGTAAATGTCAGGCATCTTGATAAATGGCAGGATTAGTGAGACATAGACCTGAACGATCAGGCATTAGTGGGTTTTGGCTCCCATATCCATTGACACTTGTAGCACAGAGGTCTTCAAAGATAACAGCAGGATCAGCAGATCCCTGGCAGACCTGGATGGCCTTGACGGGCACTATCACTGGGAAAACAGTGGGTACTGCAGAGTTCCCAAGAGGCCTGACTGTTTAAAGACATGTGAAGTCATAATACATAGAGTTGATTTAAAGAGATAGTTGGCATGCCCTTGGATATTGTGGGATAAAACCAGAAATACTCACTTTTGTTACTTTTTTTGTGACTTTTTAAAAATTAGCCTAGGGCAACCTAAAGGGAAAATTTACCTTTTGCATATTTGTTGTATACATTGACAATTTATATTTTTAATTTTTTATTTTCTTAAATTTTATTAGTACATGTTTGCAGTATATAATGATGACATTCATCATGGCGAGTTGGTACCTGGACGTAACACATCTTGATTCTTTTTTTAATCTCCTTCCTATTCCCTCCTTCCTCCTCCATCTCTTGGTCATTTTCCATTTTGCAAAAGAGCTATCTCTCTGCTTCCAATTATCTATCTTTTGTTTTGCTCTTTAATTTGTTTATATTTTGGATTTCTTATATAAGACAAATAATGCCATATTTAAGTTTGTGTGTGAAATTTATATCATAATTCCATTTTAAAAACCTAAACTTAATTACTTTTTTAAAACAAATATATACCCTTTCATTTTTTCCAGTGAATAGTTGTAAATGTAAAAATGGTTTCTCTGCTTCTCTTTAGAATCAAATGAAACAATTTTGTTAATGATGATTATATGATTATTTTTATATCAGAGATAATACTTGGCTGAATTAAGTCTCTTCACCATGAGTGAAAAGTGGGATATTTGCTTCCCTAATTTGGATTTTAATTTCACATAATCATTAATTCATTTCCACAGATAAATTGTGTTTTGTCAAATTAATTAATTAGGGCAATTGCTTCTGGTCTCATGTGCCTAACACTATATAAAACTGGAGAAGTAATATCAAATTATGTTTTAAATTTGATAAGAAGCGATATCAGGTGATAAACTTTGCAGAAGGAAATAAACTCTTAACTTTGAATTAAAATGTTCAAAAGCTCAAAACCGTATGGTGCTAACATTATGCTACAGCATGTTTTGAATCAAGGCTCTGCTCTTTTGCAAGCAAGTTACTTCAATCTCTTTGAGCTTTAGCTTTCTCTTGGGTAAAATGAATATAATGTATATAATAATTGGAGAATATTAAATCAATATGCTTCTATTCCTTGGTGTAAATCATGTTCTCATGATGCTACCTCTAGAAAGAATAGAGATGTCTCTGACATAGAGTAATGGAAATGTATTTCTAGATGTAGAAGAAGAGAATGCACAGAGAACAAGAAGTGAGGAAAAAGGTCAGGCATCAACTGGATTTAAACTTTACCTCTGACCCCCAACATTCAAACCTAAACAGTATGTGGGAGAGTGATGCTTAGTTTTATAAAGGAGAACTGAGTGGATATAGAGGAAGGCTTCAACTCAACTTCCTTTTTAGATTTTGTGTGTAGGTTAATCTTATTGTCCATTTACCTGGATTAAGGGAACTATTGAGAAGCAATTAGATTATGGGGATGTTATACCAATCAGTGGATTAATCCACTGAGATTCATAGCAGAATGTGCTGTAAAGGAAGTGGGGCCAATTTTCAGGTGGTAGATTACTGGTGGCATGCATTTGGAGGGTATATCTATCACTATCATTATTTTCCTCTGCTCTGTTTCCCAGCTGTCATGAAGTTAAGAGTTTTACTTCACCATGCCCTTCCACCATAATGTTGCTGCCTTTGAGCAAGCTAACCATGGACTGAAACCTCTGAAACAGTGAGCCAAATTGATCATCTTTTTATTTAAATTGTAGTGTCAAGTACTTTGTCTCACCAACAGAAAAGCTGACTAATACAGAGAATTGGCACCAAACAATTGGGCTTGTTATTGTGGCTATACCAGAGTATGCGATCTAGAAGCCTTTGGAATTGGTTTGCAGCAAGGGTCTTGAAAAGTTTGGAGATGTAGAGTTAAAAAAGCCAAAAAGCAGAGCCTAATGATTAATTCTGGAAGAGCTCAGAACACCAGAATGCTGATAGGAATATGGACAGTAAAGGCCAGACTTATGAGATTTCAGGTGGGAGTGGGGATCGTATTGGGTATTGTATTAGAGGCCATGCATGTTATATTTCAGAAAAAAGCTTACATTTTACCTATGCCCTGAGACTTTGAAGAAGGCTGAGCTTAAGTGCTACAGATTAATTGATTTGGCAGAGGAAATTTCAAGGCAGCCCAATACTTAGGCTGTGACATGAGAACTGATGGCTGCATTTAGTCAAATTTATAGTGAGAATTGGAAGGAAAAAGCAGATTGGAAGTATTTGAAAAACTTAAAGTTTGGTTCACAAAGAACTATCTGTAACATTGGAACCAAAGGAGGTACAGTAATTGAAGAGATCAGTGCCATTAAGAAGACACCAAGTTCTTTGAACTCAAACAAGGAAAAAAAAAGCCTTGAAGGCATCCCAATAATCAGCAAGACTCTATCTAAATTAGAATTGTAGAACTGTAACCTTTGCTTTATGAACAGACCCTCTGTGACCCACGAACAGGAAACATCTGCTGAGGAAAGCCACATGCCATAGCAGACCCAAACCAAGAGAAAGGCCATGTGGGCTACAAATAACATGGCCACAGGTTGGGGCTGTCCAGTCCTTTTGGAACTCACATCTCATCATCGTGTGTCCCAGATGTTGACCATAGAGTTATTCGACTTAATGTTTGCCATGTTTGGTTTTGGCCTTGTTTTGGTCTGATTCTTTTTTTTAACCCTGCCTCATTCCTCCCTTTGGAATGGGAATGTTTACCTTGTGCCATATATATTGGGATGGCCTAGGTTGCTTTGTGAATTTTATGAGGATTCAAAGGCTAAAAGTTTGCTTTACCTCAGAGAAGACTTGGATTTTGACTTTTTGAGCAATGCTGGAGCTATTTGGAAGAATTGGGAAGAAGGGATTATTTCATTTTTTGGTTGTACACAGGACAGTTTGTATTACATTAAGAGGAATTATTAATTTTGTTATTGTGTGTATTTGGAGATTAAGTATGATTTAAGAAGATGCAATTAGATACCAAATTGACAAATGGTGGACTTGTGTTGGTTAATATTAATTATCAATTTTACTGCATTAAGAGACTCCTGGAGAGGTGATTGGATCTTGGAGTCACAATCCTTACTGATGGACTAATCCACTAACACTTGTAGCTGAGTGTGTGGTTAGTAGTTGACTCACTAGGGATATACCTTTGGAGGGCATATCCCTCATTGGTGCTCTTCCTTTGCACTGTGTTTCTCACCTGCCATGCAGTGAGCAGTTTTGCTCCACCTTCCCTTTCTGCCATAATATTCCTGCCTTGGAACTAGACAACTGTGGGCTGAAACCTCTGAAATTATGCGCAAAATTAATGCTCTGTTCCTATAAGTTTTAGATGTTGGCTATTTTGCTCCTGCAACAGGAAGCTGACCAGTGCACTCTGGAAGGAAATTGTCTCACAGGAAACCAAAATGGGGCAATCACATGAGAATAAAAATGGTGACAAAAGGATGAAATGCCTGAAATGAATGCACTAATTGAGGATTTCAGCCACACCACAGAGAGATCAACAACACAGTGATGCAAGTTAGGGCTGAGACAGAGGAGAGGGCCAATGTTTCCCAGCCATAGACTTCAACCTTAGAGCCAGTGACACCTTAAAGCAAAGCAGCAGTGGCTGCGCAATAATGTGAAGGCTCAACCTCAGTGCAAAGAAGCATAGAAAACTTAACTTCTTTCTTTGTCCAGAGGACATCTAGAAAAGGAAGAAATATGAAAGATGAAGTATTTATACTCTCTACAAAGAGGATGGTAATATACAAAAAAGATAGTATTTCTTTATTTTATGTATTTACCCTTTTAAATTGACAAATAAAATAATATGTATTGACCATATACTAAATGATGTTTTTGATAAGCAAGACACAGAAAGACAAATACTGCACAATCTCACTTATGTGTGCAATGTGCAAAGTTGATGTCATAGAAGTAGAGAATAGAGGGCCGGGGATTTAGCTCAGTGGTTTTGCCTCCTGCCTTGCAAGCACAAGGACCTGAGTTCTATCCCCAGTACCAAAAAAAAAAAAAGAAGTAGAGAATAGAATTGTGATTACTAGGATCAGGATGGTTGGGGGTGGGAGTTGGGAGATATTGGTCAAGGACAAAAAGGTTCAGAAAGGAGGAATAAGTTTAAGACATCTTTTGAATAACATGGTAACTATGATTAACCATATATTGTGTTCTTAAAAAATGCTGAGTATTCTCACTAAAAAAATCATAGCTATGTGAAAAAGTAAATGTCTCATTTAGAAAGTTCTATCTATTCTCTCTTTTTACCCATATAACAGGTTAAGGCCCATGAGAAAGTTGAAACAAACCATGAAATACTAAAATATAATATATATATGTGTAGGGGGCCCTGCCCGCCCCCCCCGCTGGAACTCTTGAGTGCCTTCTACGGACATGCCCAGGCTTGCTGCAGGCCTTTGACGGACATGCCCGGGCTTGTTGCAGATCTACCCGGCAACAAGGAAGTATCCCCAGTACCCTCCTCTTGCTCCTCCCCTCTAGCCCTATGGTATATATGTTGTAGCAGCTTCCGCAATAAACGAGACTTGATCAGAAACCTGTCTTGTCTCCATCTCTCGTGTCCCCTGTCCCCTCTCATCCTCGCTCCCCCTCTAGGGTCTTCGTTGACTTACCCGCAGGCCGGGACATATATGTATAATAATATAATATATGTAATATGCTATGTATAACATGTATATTACACATATGGAATGTATTATATACCACATGCACTAAATGTATAAATTTCCAACCTTAGTTAAAAACATTTGGTACAGAGCCTGGCTAGTATTTCAAATGTGTTAAATGCCCCATAAAACCATTTTCATTCACATTTAATTAACAAATACTTGTTGAATTATTTAGTGTTGACATTGCAGACCCTCTGCTAGGGAATGGGATTCAGAGATGGTCAAGGCACAGTGATATGGTGCCTGCTAACATGGCTTTGTAATGATGTAGCAAGAAGGATTAAACCCAAGTTCAGCCTCTGAGCAAATTAATACCTCTGGCTCCACTGGAAAGCCTAAATTATGTCAATGAAGAAAATGTTTTAAAAACATATGAACAAAATGAAAGGGAAGCAAGGCAAGGGTAGAAGTGGTAACACCTCACCAACAATTATTCTGCTTATTATGCAAGGACATTTTGTACTTCTGATGCCAGCGCTTGACCTAATTCTGAAAGGGAATTTAATGGGGACAACTATGAATGACAAACAACATGGCTCACCACTGCCTTTACAAGAGCTGACTCAGTCTGCCCCAAGGAAGTTTACTTTGCTGGTGAAGCCACCTATTTTGAAAACTAAGCAAATTCAAGGTGTTTGCTAATTCCATCCTACTTTCTAAAAACAGATACAGTACTAACTTTTATCTTTTTTAAGTAAACACAATTCTATGATTTTATAAGTGAAAATTTTTGTATTTTAAAGCATTAGTCTCATACAGTTAATTATTTGGATGCAATAGGAGACAGGATGTTATTTTTCTACACTGCAACAAAACTCACAGTTAGGGCCTGTTATTATTGCTTGAGAGTATTTTACACATCTAATTGCAAAGCATATAATATTACAACATTACTTTGAGGTACAATGACTGGGAATCATTATTAATTTAATTTTCTCTAAGTTTAAATATTGCCAAAAAAGAAAAGCTCAACATCAGATATGTACAACAATTTCACAAATTTTCTGCAAGGGAATTTCAACAGATTAATTTCTGAAAGCAAGTGTTGAGATTCCATTCAGTAGAATGTGTGGGAAGTGATGTGGATGTATCCTCAGTATTAGCCAAGGAATTCATCAAGAGAGAATCTAAAATAAAGATACATTCTTGTTCTGACACAAAACTTTGGGTAGGTGAGAATGGTCCTTTAATGTGGATCTACTCCAGGGACTGAAGAAGCATTAGCTATTGGTTAAGTCATTAAGGGTTTCAGCTCAGAAACTCATAACCTGTGACAGGAAGCCATAGAAAATTTCTTCATGACCAAGTTCCATATAACTACAATATAGCTTACCAGTGCTAACTCAATACCAGCATCACCTAACCATTATTGTGAACTTTGAATCCTAGAAAAAGCATGTCGCTCTCATGCCAAGCTTCCTATGTGAACATATTGATTCTCTATATGAAATTCCTTTTCCCTTCCTCCTACCTGCCAGAGACCCCCGTAGTCAGGTTCCAGTACCCACCTATTCAGTGTACAACGTAGGCCTGAGAAAAAGAATACAATAAGAGACAGAACTAAGAGAGAGAAAGTGGGGCACCAGGACGACCAGTGTTGGTGCAACCGACAAAGGCACTGGACAGTCCCAGGCACTGACTTTTATTGGCAATCAATTGGGGTAAAAGTGACATATGGCTTCTATGGAAATTAATGTAAACAAGGCTCATAGAGGCCAAGACAAAGCATTTTCAAATTAGGAACAGAATAGACAAAATATATGATTGTAATTAGAACATTGCCTTTCTAGTCTGAGGGTTTAGTTGTGGGAACGGAATTTGGGTGTGAGTTACTCTGACCTCAGCACATAAGGCTTCAGCCAGACTCACTTCTCAAAACAAGCCAATTGTAGGGTTTAATTCTTTGCAGCCTGCCTTGGGCATAATCAATATTATGGTTCTCTGCACTACCCAAGGAAAATCTTCCACTCACACTTGCACTTCATCTTGTTTCTCCTCTCCAATTGTTCCTCACTCTGTTCCTTTTTTATCCTCTAACACCATATTCTGTCAAGCTTCGTTACAGTTCTTGGGTTCCATCTTGTTTGTTTCAGGCTATGGACAATTAGAAGTGGCTTGACATTTATTAACTTATTTTTAAGATACTAAGTGGGTCAAACTTGATCACTAAGCATCCATTCTAGTGAGAGTCCTATATCTATGTTCTTCTTCAGGCCTAATGACCGTCTTATATTTATGTTCTTCTGACAATCTGTATTCCAGTTAGTTGTGTAAGCATCACTTAGAAGTTTCCATAAAGTAGGCAACATCCTAGCTGGTGTTAAGACTATGTACAAGCTAATCACTAGGACAGGAGGGAGAAGAGTATCCTATGACAGCACCACCACATAGAAAGACAGTGCAGCATGGAACAGAACATAGATTCTACATTTCAGTAAAGGAATTGAGACTTGATTGTGGACACCAAAGAAACTTGAATATTAGAGTAGATTTTAATTTATTTGAAAAATAAAATATTACAGATTGTAGAGGGAGAGCATGGTTAGCAGTAAAGATGACATTGACTTTTGAGAAAGTATCTGGAACACAGTATGGGAAGATGAAACAACAGGTAATACACATGATCAGGGAACCTTGTCCAGCATCTAAATGTGTTTCATTTTGCTCATTGAGTGTTTATAAAGGAAAAATTTAGGAAAAAATGGAAATAAAGTCTTTGTAAATAGGGAAGGGTAGAAGGGATGAAGGGAGGGCTAGGAATGGGGAAAATATAAGAACCAAGATGCATTATGTAAAGGAACAATTCCCAATGAGAAATTTAATTGTGTTGTACACCTAAAATGTACCAATAAAAGAATTTAACAAAAAAACCAATGAAAAGGACAAATTTAAAATTTAGAAGATTTAACATAAAAATCTAGATTTCTGAAACTTCCTTAAAACTTTGGACATTTATGATTCTTTGTCCACATGACTTGTTCTTTCTTTCTTTCTCTCCTTTCTTTCTTTCTTTCCTTCTTTCTTTCTTTCTTTTTCTTTCTTTCTTTCTTTCCTTCCCTTCCCTTTCCCTTCCCTTCCCTTCCCTTCCCTTTCCTTCCTTCCTTCCTTCCTTCCTTTTCTTCCTTTTGTTCTTTCCTTTTCCATTTGTGTGTGTGTGACCAGAGATTGGACCCAGGGCCTTCACACTGAACTACAACCACGGCCTCTTTTTTATTTCTGTTTTTATTAATACATGTTTACAGTACATGATGTTACCTTCATCCTAGGGAACAGGGACATGTATTTAACATATCTGGATTCTTTTTAGTCCCATCCCCTCAACACCCTCCTGCCTCCCTCCATCTCTTGTTCTCTTCCTTCATTTTCATTATTAATTTTAGTTCACATTTGCAATATATAATGATTACATTCAGTGTAGGAATTTAGTATATGTACATGACACATCCTGAATCTTTTTATACCTCCTTCCCCTCCCCACTTTCCCCATCCTCAGTCTCTTTGTTCCCTTTCCATTTACAAAAAGTCTACCCCAAGTTCCTTTTTTCAAAGTTTTATTTTACTCTTCATTTGTATTTTGTATTTCTTATGTGAGAGAAATCAGATAGTATTTAAATTTGGTTGTCTGATTTATTTCACTTAAAATAGTTTCAAGGTACATCTATTATCTTACAAATGTCTTGGATGTATCCTTCTGTATAGCCAAGTAGTATTACATCCTGTATAGGTACCACCTTTTCTTTATTCATTTGTCTATTGATGGACATATAATCAGCTTCCAAGATTTAGCTATCATGAATTGTGCTTCTATAATAAAATTTTATTATTTTGAGATAAGGTTTCACTAAGTTGTTAAGTTATCTAGGCAGGCTAGGAAGGATTCAAACCTGTGATCATCCTGCCTCAGCCTCCCAGAGTGCTGGGATTACAGACATGTGGCACCATGCCCACATCACATGATAACACTCTGGAGGATGCAAGAAAATAGATCAGTAAGGAGTATGGGAGCTGGAATCAGTCTGCTCCTGTGTAAAGCCAGCTGTGTCTCTGGGCCTATAATACTTCTAAAACAGTGAGACATACTCAATAACATCAAAATAATAAATCCACTGGAGTGACAGCAATATGGCTTTTAGACATTTAAAATGTCTAATACATTAATTTTTTAACATTGTATCTCTTTTTAAAATATCTTCTTAATATGTCTCATAAAATGAAATAACTAAAATATCATAAATATTTACATCATTTACAATCTTTAAGTTCCCATTTTCTTAGATAAAAGGTATGCACAGCTCAAAATCTTTCCAAAGACATTTCATTAATATTAAATTTAAATTTAAAATGTGAGTTTTATAGGTAAATGCCCTTTTACAGAAAGCTGAAAATCTCTGTAATCTCCAATGAAGATAATTGGTTTAGACTCTAAATTTTTTAAAATTAATTTTATTGGTACATTTTAGGTATACAATATAATGACATTCATCATTGGAAATTTGCACCTTTACATAATCTCTCTTGGTTCTTATTTTTCCCCCTTCCCCTGCCCTCCATTCAACCCCTCCATCCCTCCCAATTTACAAAGACTTTATTTCAATTTTTTCATTTTCTCATATTAATTCCATAGCCTTCTTTCCTTGCCCCTACCCCTTCCTGTTTGGCCCTTTTCTTCCTATTTCACATTATCTATTACACCTTTTGGTCCTTATCTACATTTTCAGTTTCTCACACTACAGAAACCACTCAGTATTTAGACATGTGTGTCCTTTTTATTTCACTTAAGAGCATCACCTTACTGTGTACCCATTTAGCTATAAATGTCTCTAATTTCTCATTTTTTATGGCTGAGTAGAATTCCACTATATTAAAAAACCCACATTTTCTTTATCAAGTCTCCAGTTGATGGGCAATTGGGCTGCTTCCAAGTTTTAGCTATTACAAATCGTGCTGCTATGAACATGGGTGCACATATATCACTGTGGTATAATTCTTTGGGGAAGATACCCAGCAGGGGAATAGTTGGGTCAAATGGGACTCCCAGTCCTAGTTCTTTGAGGTATCTCCATACTGATTTCCACAGTGGTTGCACCATAGACTATAAATTCTTAAACTTAATGCAATTCTTACCAAAAGAAGTTTGAAGAGCATTACATATGGACTATAATTCCTACATCAAAGAGCAAACAGAAATTCTAGTCTTTGTTCTTCTTCCTGGAAGTTGTCTTGTAGACATCTTCCTGTTTAACATTCCTACTCCAAGGATTTTACCAAAGGTATTTTCTGTCTCACTCCTTACCAAAGTATTTCATCATTTCCATAAGAAAGCCAGGTTTTATTGTACGCAAAGGAGTGAATTTTGTCACATGAACCCTATTTGCCTGTAATTGCAAAGTTCATCACACATGTGAGCAAATGCCATCACAGAACTCAGACTCCATTTGCTCCTCATCATGATTCTTAGTCATCACCCCTAACCATACAATCAACACAGAAGGGGAACAGGTCTGAATAAAAGTCTGTCAATACTTTAGCAAAAGATTTCATGTAAATACAGGTACTATTCATAATCACCACACCTTAAATAACCTTCTCTTTTCAATAGAAAAGAATATGAAATATAGCCCAACCCAAAAATACCTGCTGATCAACTTGTTTAGCAGATGACATTTATTATACAATTAAGGGGTTTAACTTGGCTATTTTGTACCAGTAGGCTGTTTGGCCTTTCAGTTACTATAATTTAAACATGATTTAACCTTGAATTAAACTACTATCTATTTAAAATATAAATTTGAGCCTCTCCACTTACTCTGAATATAATAGCATTCATACAAATCCTTCAAGAGACGGATAACTTCTTCCCAACACCCATGTCTACTGTGAAGTCCAGCAGTACACTGTCTCCACTTACTAAATTTGAATCTCAAGTGTTCCAATTCCTGCTTCACCTCAACATAGATCCTCATTTAACTAAGAGTCCATATAATTTTGGACAGGAAGCATTACTTTTCATGAAATTCACCTGTCAAGACAGCAAGATGAAATGAGCACATGGAGAAGCCTGGCTACTCATGTTCACTACCAGCTCCATCACTTAGTAGTTGTCCAAATGTGGCCAAGTTAACTTCTATGTGGCATGGTTTCCTGTTTTTGCAAAAGGAGAAGGGTAATGTTACCTATGTCCTAGGACCGAGAGGATCAATCAAATGATCTTTGTGAAAGATCTTAGCCTATACACATGTTGAGTGCATGTGCACTGGTAAGCTAACCCTCCAATAGCATTCAGGAATTTGTAGGCAGAAGTGGGTGCCCAGCACAGTACTTGCTGAATATTTGTTAAATGAACATCAGTTCTTTTTCCATGGTGTCAATATTTGAGTAAGGATATACGTATAGCCCCTTGTTACCTTTGCTACCTTGTGCACACCATGTTATTTCTACTCTGTGAGGCCTGCTTGTCATCCCTGTCTTGGAGCCAATTGATTATGGACTGAAACATCTGCAAACTTTGTGCCAAATCTTTGGAATGTTGATGGAGGAGTCACTGTCCCTGAACAGAAACCAGGAGAAGTTGCTGTAGAGCTAGCAAGCTCCCATGAAAGGAAGCTCAGCAAGCCTCACATGGGGTTTTGAAGAATTCTATATCAGGAGCACAGAGGAGGCCTCTGGGTTGGCGTGCCATGGCTCCTACCCCAGAGGAGACTTCCAGGTCAGCACGCCACAGCCCCTAGGCAGAAGGAGGCTTCCAGGTAGGCATGCCACAGCTCCCAGCATAGAGGAGGCTTCCAAGTAGGCATGGCATGGGTCCCAGTACAGAGGAGGCCTCTGGGTCAGCATGCCACCACTCCCAGCCTAGAGGAGACTTCCAAGTTGGCAGCAGCCCCTCGGCAGGAGGAGGCTTCTGGATAGGCATGCTGTGGCACTGAGTGTACAGTTGGTTCCAAGTAGGCATGACATGGCTTCCAGCACAGAAGAGGCCTCCGGGTCAGCGTGCCATAGCTCCCAGCCCAGAGGAGACTTCCAGGTAGGCATGCCCCAGCTCCCAGGCAGGAAGAGGCTTCCGGGAAGGTGTGCCACAGCTCCCAGCATAGCGGAGGTGAGCTGTGCAGGTGCCAGGAACACACACACACACACACACAAACACACACCCCATCAAAATGAGAAGAGAGGTAAACAAGCCTCAGAACCAGACTTCCAGATCACCTAAAGCAACCCCAAAGGGAAAAGAGACAGAACACTCAGATACTCAACCACCTTTACTCCCTGAACTAACAACCAAAGAGGATCTGGAAAAAATGAAATCAGAAATAATTTCTCACATAACAGCAAAGATTGCACCCATAGTGCAAGACATGATTAATAAATTTAGAGAGGAAACAGATAAAAAAATAGAGGAGCTGAGGCACATGATAGAATGCCAACATAGGAAACAAATTGAACCCATAAAACAGATGTAAACAGATTTCCAGGAGATTAAAAATTCCACTGAAAGTCTACACAGCAGAATGAGCCAATGTGAAGACAGAATTTCAATATAGAAGTTGAGATTGCAATTACTGACTAAGAACAGAAAAATTCTTTAAAATTGTAAGGGACCATGAGAAATCAATCCAGCAGCTGCTAGATGATGCAAATAAAAATAACATAAGAATGATTGGAGTTGATGAAGAAACAGGAGAGAGTGCACATGACATAAAACCACTGTTCACAGAAGTAATGGCAGAAAACTTCCCAAGCAGGGGAAAAGAATTTGACATACAGATAAGCAAGGCATATAGGACTCCAAATAGCCTTAATCCAAAAAAATCTACACATAGGCATATAATTGTTAAGATTCCAGAAACCCAACAGAAGAACAAAATTCTACAAGTAGTTAGAGAAAAGAAACAAATCACATACAAAGGAAAGTCCATCAGAGTCACAGCAGATTTCTCAGTTCAAACCCTCAAGGCAAGAAGAGCTTTGGAGTGATGTGTTTCAAGCCCTAAAGGAAAACAACCTCCAACCCAGATTGATGTACCCTGCAAAACTATCTTTCAAAATTGATGGTGAAATAAGATACTTTCATGGCAAAGAGCACCTTAAGAACTTCATGAATACCAAACTAACACTCCAAAAAATTTTAGACAAAATCCTAGGAAAAGACAATGAGGATCAAAATCCCAGGAAGCCCAGCAGAATGAATCCAGCAGACACCACAAGAAATTAAAAGCAAAGGGGGAGGATCAAACAAAAAGAAAAAGTCATGACAATGATAACTCAATACATATCAGTTATAACCATCAATGTTAATGGTCTCAACTCACCAATCAAAAGAAATAGACTAGCAGAATGGGTCAAGAAGCAAGATCCAACAATATGCTGCATACAAGAAACACACTTAATTCAAAAAGAATCTCATGCACTGAAAGTTAAAGGGTGGAAAACAATACTCCATGCAAAAGGAACCAAAAAAAAAGCAGGAGTAGCTATCCTCTTTGCAGACCAGGTGCATTTCAAACCAACACTGATTAAGAGAGACAAAGAAGGACACTATATCCTTGTAAAGGGAAGAATCTAAGAGGAAGAGATGACAATCATAAATATCTATACACCAAACACTAGTGCACCCAACTATATAAAACAAATATTAATGGACATGAAAAACCATATAAGCACTAATAAAACAAAACAGAACACACTAATACAATAGTAGTGGGGGAACTCCATACCCTATTGTCACAAATAGATAGATCAACTAGACAAAAAACAAGTAATGAAATACTAGAACTCAATCAAACTCTTGACCATATGAACTTAACAGATGTTTACAGAGTGTTTTACCCCACAAAATCAGAATACACATTCTTTTCAGCTGCACACAGGTCATTCTCCAAAATAGACCACATACTCTCTCATAGAACATATTTAGGTAAGTGCAAAGGAATTGAAGTTATCTGCTGTATATGATCAGACCATATTGTGATGAAATTGGAGATCAATAGCAAAAGAAACTGCAAAAATCAGAAACACATGGAAATTGAAAAACATACTGCTGAATAACCAATGGATCACAGAGGAAATTAAAGAAGAAATCAGACAGTTCCTTCAAATAAATGACAATGACAATACAACACCCTCACTGGAGGAAAGATAATCTCTTTAATAAATGGGGCTGGAGAAATTGGGTTTCAACTTGCCAAAGATTAAAACTAGACTATATCTCTCACCATGTACTAAACTAAAATTGAAATGGATTAAAAATCTAAATATAAAAACAGAAACACTGAACCAGCTGGAACAGAGGTTAGGTAGAACTCTTGAAGGCACTGGGGTAGGAAAAGACTATGAACAAAACCTCAGTTTCCCATGAACTAGCACAAACAATCAACAGGTGGGATCTCTTTTTACTAAAAAGCTTCTGCACAGCAAGAGAAACCACCAACAGTGTGAAGAGACAACCCACAATGTGGGCAAAAGTTTTCACCAGTGTTCCCTCAGACAAAGGTCTACTAGCTTGAATCTATAAAGAACTGAAAAAATCAGAATCCCCAAATTCAAAGACCCAATTCAAAAATGGACATCTGAAATGAACAGACATTTCTCAGATAAAGAAGTAAAAACAGCAAATAGATACATGAAAAAATGTTCAGCATCACTGGTCATTCGAGAGATGAAGATGAAATTCCACCTCACCCCACAAAGAATGGCTGGTATCAAGAAATCAACCAATAACAAATGTTGGCGGGGTTGTGGAGAGAAAGGAACCCTTCTCCATTGTTGGTGGGAATATAGACTGGTGCAACCACTGTGGAAATCAGTATGGAGATACCTCAAAGAACTAGGACTACAGGTCCCATTTGACCCAGCTATTCCCCTACTGGGAATCTTCCCCAAAGAATTAAAAGAATCATACCATATTGATATATGTGCACCCGAGCTCATAGCAGCACAGTTTGTAATAGCTAAAACTTGGGAACAGCCCAAATGCCCATCAACTAGAGACTGGATCAAGAAAATGTGAGTTTTTTAATAAAATGGATTACTACTCAGGCATCAAAAACTAGAAATTAGAGACATTTATTGCTAAATGGATGCACATTGAGGCAATACTCTTAAGTGAAATAAATAGGACACATATGTGTAAATACCGAATAGTTTCTCTAGTGTAAGAAACTGAAAATATAAATAAGGACTAAAACGTATAATCGATAACGTGAAATAGGAAGAAAAGGGGCAAAGGGGAGGGAGAAGTGGGAGGGGTAGGGGAAAGAAAGAAGGAAATGGAATTAATATGAGAAAATGGAAACAAAGTCTTTGTAAATAAGGAGGGGTGGAAGGGTTGAAGGGAGGGCAGAGGAATGGGGAAAAATAAGAACCAAGAGAGTATGTAAAGGTGCATATCTCCAATGATGAATGTCATTATATTATACACATAAAATGTACCAATAAAAGGATATACAAAAAAGAATATATATATAGTTTTTAGCATGATTGCTGTTCAGTTATTCACTCATCCTGAAAACATCCCTCTAAGGACTAATATTATCTAATTTTGCAGAGCAGGAAACTGAAATGCAAATGCCTTTGTTCATGCTTGTGATCACCTTGCTTTTTTTTTTTTTTAGGTACCAGGGCTTGAACTTGGGACCTTGCACTTGCAAGGCAGGCACTGGAAGCACTGAGCTAAATCCCCGGTGATCACCTTGCTTTTAAAAGACATTCAGGCCCAGACAGTCTAGTTCCTGAGTACATGCTGCCCCACATGGAACTTCTCAAACTGCAGTGAGCATCTGAATCTCTTGGAGGGCTGGTTAGAAATACATATTTCAAAGTCCTGTCTTTGATATTTGAGGATAGGCGGTTAACAATGGGAACAATTTATCACCATTTCTGTTAACATTAAGGAGATTCTAGTGTGGGTGAAACTTAACACACATTGTGAAAGACATTAGATCAAGGCTATGATAAAACATGAGTTTGATGAATGGATCACTACATAAAATTAATGACAGGAGTGAGGAGTCAAACTCTAGGCCAATATCATGTTTAGATGATAACACTGAGCCAAAAATAATATTTTAATTCCATTCTGGAATTATTCCTGGTTTTGATGCAACTCTACATGAAAAGAAATAACAGAAAATTCATAATAGTCAAATAATAGACTTTTAGCAAAATACCAATAAAGAGCCCACATAACCTGTATGTGTGAGACAGAAAACCAACACAACTTTAACAAGTGTCATTTCAAGTACTTCTTTTCTTTATGGTGAAGAAATTAAGACTTTCATTTAGTCTTATTTAGAAACAAGCTGTAATTCTCTCCATGTCTGTTCTATATATTTAAATGGAAAAATGTGATTCCACTTGTATGTCAAGGACCATATAATCAAGCTTTATTTCTGGCAGAAAGAAAAAAATACATATTATCACTTTCCTTTCAAAATGCTCATTTTTATGCATTTAATGTTCTAAAATTGCACTGCATCTTACAATCAGTGTATTCATTTAATGAGGTAGTATTTTTTGCTCTCTATCCAAAATGATGTCTAAGAATCAAAGAAATACAGTAATTTACTTTTGAATCAGTTTGTAAAGGACACAGCTTAAGAAAAAATATATAAAATACAATTTTAAGTCATCATCAAAAGAAAATGTTTTGCAATTAGTGGTTGTGTTTTAAAAGCCAAGCAAATATGGTATGATTTTTTTTAACATGCAGATTGACTCACAAACTAAAAATGAGTTCATTCACCAAAACCAAAAATTTTCTACTTGTAGATATTTGCAAACTCTAATCTCTTGAGCAGATCTTCTCACTTCAACTTCACATAACTTTCCCAAAAGCTTAGTAGTTGACTGTCTTTAAAGTATATTTACCAGAGAAAATAAGGGAAGTTGATAGACAGAATGTTTATAATCACTTTCTTACACTTTTTGATGTGTGGCATGAATTCCAATATGGAGTATAATAGGAGAGGAAGAAAAAAGGGAACTATGAAAACAAGATATTCTCCAAATATAATTCTGAAAAATTACCACTGAATCACTGGGCTCTCAAAAGGCTTTATTAAGTAGTTGAATGAATGAAGGAATGAATGAATGAACAAATGCTTAAAACATGTTTTACTCAAGTTTTGTATAATAAAAGGGTCCTGGATTTAAGACTACAAATTTATATTTAAATTATCTTTACACAGTGGTGAAATTCCAAAAGTTTATAAGGAAATTACTGGAGCCTAAAACATGGACAGCAAGAATGAAATCTGTGAAGTATGAGGGGAGAGTTAAAACTTCTAGTCCTACCCATTAAAATAAGAATTAGTGGAGTGGAGACCACTGGCAGTTTCAGCCATTAAAATTACTATATTAGTGATAATTATTATATTAGTGATAATCCGAGGGTTGGTAGAGGCCTATAAGGATTGAATGAAAGGAACATCTATCCAGGAGAAAAGAAGGTGGTGTGACGAGGGACTCGATGAGCTAGGTGAAGGGAACTGCAGGTGCGTGGAGGGGAGAAGAGGAGTCACACATTCATGAGACTCCACATTTTCAGAATGGCCTGAGCACAGAAAGCGAGCAGGGCTGAAGAATGAAAGGTGAGGTTGGAAAAGTAAGCAGGTGAGGGACTTTGATTTTGGACCTCTTGAGTAACTAATGAAGAGTTTAAAACAGAGTCCAATGATGAGATGTATATTTAAAAATATTCCACTGGATTAATTTGAACATTGAAAAACATTTTCACTTTTTCCTTTCTCTAGAAAATTGTAAACTTTATTTATTTGTCACTCCATGTAACCTCAGGTAGCATTAAAATAACTGACTTTATTACCAAAACAAACAAATAAGACTTATCTTGGGAAGACATAATCTTGATGAAGACAAAAGAGCATATTAAAACAAACCAGGCAAAACAGTAAAAGATGATTTGTTCCTTTTTTACTATGATTCTGTCTAAAAACAAAGTAAATGAACACAATATCACAATGCATTTTGAAAATATAGTAAAGTTTTCAAGTAGGCTAAAGCTCCTAAAGAAAGTGTCATATTTCAAAGGATAAGCAAATAATTAGAGCATGAGAGAAAAAATGGATTAATAGAAGTTTTTAAAATGCATGCATTATCATCAAAAGTAGGTTACTTACAGATCTGGGATTTAATAAAACTCTGTCTTTTCTAATTAATTTTCAAAGCTCCTTTAAAATTATTTCACTCTTTTATCTCTTCTCATTATGTCTCTTGTTCATTAACACTATTGTGCTCTGTCTACTCCTGTAGAGAGAGAACATTAGGGCAAGAGAGAAGAAAAAATTTCTTCTTGTAGGATAGACCCAGGACTCTTAAAAACATTTCTATTATTTTGGGATCCCCTGACATTTCCTTGTAATTCATTGGTTGATTCATAGGAAGTTGTTGGGCATGATCCTTTCTCTCTGACAGCAGGGAAACCGAGTCAGGAAGGTAATTATGGATTCAATGTGTAGGCCCCAAGTCAACAATGGCAATGCCAGATTATCCTGGTTACCTAAAGACTCTCTTGCTTTTCTTTCACCATTTTTCAAGCTCTTTCCTGAATTAGTATGAGTAGCTATTATCCACTTATTAATTCAACTTGTACATATTGATTCTTAGCAAATCACTACCTTAAATGCTATTTTCTAACATTCTCCTAAATTTCATTTCTAATACCACAAAATGTTTATATTTTTCTTTTGTATTGATTATCAGAAAAAAATCATGAGCTGTAAATGGTACACAGAACCACAAAGAGTAGCCTGTAATGACTCTTTCTGTCAGAAATAAAGTTACATGTGAACTGAATCATAAAATCCATACCAAACAGATACAAAAACACTAGTCCTCAAGAACCATCAGGTTTCATCTAGACTTCTGTCTCTAAAGAGGGATTTGGGGTTGTTTTTTTTTTTAGAAAATATGGTTCTTAGCCATGAAAGAATAGAAAAAGAAGATTTCCAGCACTTTGGGGGGGGGGCGGTACCAGGGATCAAACTCATGTCCTCGAGGGGCAGGCAGCAGAACCACTGAACTAAGTCCCCGACTCCTAGGATTTCCAATAAGAATAGTTGTCAGTACCCATTCAACCTCTACAGAAATCAGTATGAAGTTACAAGGTGAGGAAACAACCCACTTGGCAGGTGTGTAACTGTCATGGAAACACATCAGCCTGACATAGTCCGAGGCATAAAGCAAATACGTCATATAACCAAACCCCTCTTTTAAAATTTTAGTTTATTAGTACGTGTGTGGGACATAATGTTTATGTTCCTTGTGGGAAGTCGGTATATGCACATAACACACCTCAATTCCTTTTTTCAACCTCCTTCCCCTTTGTTCCCTTCCCTCCACACATCTCTTGATCCTCTTCCTTTTTGTACATGTGTGCAGAACATAATGTTTACAATCCTTGTGTGCAGTTGGTGCATATATATAACACATCCTAATTCCTCTTTTTTTTATCTATTATGTCTTCCTCCCTCCACATCTTGATCCCTTTTCCCTTCGAGAACAATTTATTTCCCTACTTCCTATTATCTACCTTTTGTTTTACTCTCTATTTTTACTCTTGGTTTCTCATATAAAAGAAACCATGTGATATTTAAGTTTGTGTGTCTGATCTATTTCACTTAATATTATGGTCTCAAGGTGCATCCAATTTCCTACAAATGACTCAACTTTTTCTTTATAGCAGAGTAGTACTCTATTATGTGTAAAAACTACATTTTCTTTATCCATTCATCTATTTGTGGATATACGAGATTTAGTTCTTAGACCCCCCAAAATAAAAGACCCAATCAAAAAGTAGGCAAGGCAAAAAATAAAGTAGGTAAGCCAGAAGAATAGAACTGCACCAAAGAAGAAATACAAATGGCCAAGAAATACATGAAGAAATGATCAACATCACTGGCCATTAGGGAAATGCTATCTAAAACAACACTGATTTTCCACTATACCCCAGAAAGAATGGCCATCATCAAGAAATCAAATAATAACAAATTCTGGAGAGGACTTGAGGAAAAAAGGAATGCATCTGCACTCTTAGTGGGAATGTAAACTACTACAACTACTATGGAAATCAGTATGGAGATTCCTTTAAAAAACTGAATCAAGAAATTCCATTTGACCCAGATATTCCCTTTCTAGCTATCTTCCCCAAAGTGTTGAAGACATCATATTATAGTGATACACACAAACCTGTCTCTTTGATTCCTCATTAAATTGGAACCTTATTTGGTTTTTCAATAGTTTGCCCACAAGGAGGAAATACTTGGGTCACTTAATGTTAATAGCAAGTTCACTTGGCAGTCATAGTTTTCAATTTTAATTAATTAATTTTCTGATCTATATACCAGTCACATGATTGCATACTTAGCATTAATGAGTGTCTCCCAACAAAACCAACTTTGGAACATTGGCTTGAAATTCATGGTTTGGAATTCACTTTTTGGAATCATTCTTTGATCTCATTGAGTTCAACATGGTAAATATTATTTGGTGAGTATAGCAGTGGCCATATGTTGTGCTACCTTGCTCTTATTGTTTATCATACTTTACAAAACATACAGAGAAGTGAATTCCATGTTTATTGTGGCACCCTTCATAGCTAAAATACAGAATCAGTTTAGGGGCTCATCAGCAGATGAATGGATAAAGAAAATGTGCCTAATGGAGTATTCTTGAGCCACAAAGAATGGAATGCTGTCATGTACAGTAGCATGGATGAAAGCAGAAATATTGTGTTAAGTGAGTAAATTCAGATACATGTTCTCTCTCATATGTGGAAACAAACAAACAAAAAAAGTCAATCAGAAAGTGGAGGAAGGGGGCCAAGGATATACCTCAGTGGCACCCCACCTGCCTCAAAGTACAAGGACCTGAGTATGATCTCCAGTACCAAAAAAAAAAGAGAGAGAGTAGAGGAAGGATTGCTAGGGACTGGGAATGGTGTGGCCAGCTGGTGGAGGGGAAGATGTAGAAGAAAAGTTGATGGATGTGATTAATTCACAATATATGCACATGAACCCCATTGATTTTATAATTACTGTGATAGTAATAATTTTTAAAATAGATAAAAAAGAGAGATGCATTCAACTATCTGTGTTTTTCTTCACTGTTTATCTAGTGGGATAGTGTACACAACAGAAGATTACTTTACTGAGTGGAGTGGGGAAGGAGCTGAGTGACTTAAAGGAGCTGACTTCATAGGATTCATTCTATATTTCAAATAGCATTTTAAATAAAAATGTTTTTTATCTTCTCCCCTAAGCACATTTCAAAAGCTACTATCATTTATTCTTTTGTGTAAATAAAGATTTGAGAGACAGGGGAATAGGGGAAAGATAAGAGCCAAGATATATCATATAAAGGTTCAAATTCTCAATAAAGAATGTCATTGTATTGTATATATGAAATGTACCAATAAACTTAATGAATAAAAAAAATTTGAAAGAAACTTTTAATAATTAACAGGAAGGGCCAGGGATTTAGCTCAGTGGTTTCACAGCCTGCTGTGCAAGTGCAAGGACCCGAGTTCAATCCCTGGTACCAAAAAAATAAAAAATAAAAAATAAAAATAATTAACAGGATAATAGGCATCTTGATGAAGCAAAACAAGTCATTGCCAGAATTTAATTTTTTAAATTTTAAGCAATTTTGATATATATGTATATACATTAGTTTTATTTATAGCCTCAGAATGAGGAATGAGGTGACAGTTTTAATTTTCTTTTTTTTAAATTTTATTGGTACATTTTAGTTATACAATATAAAGACATTCATCCTTGGAAATTTGCATCTTTACATAATCTCTCTTGGTTCTTATTTTTTCCCCATTCCCCTACCCTTCCTTCAACCCCTCCATCACTCCCTATTTACAAAGACAATGTTTCCATTTTTTCATTTTCTCATATTAATTCCATTTCCTTCTTTCCTTTCCCCTACCCCTCCCATTTCCCCTTCCCCTTTGGACCTTTTCTTCCTATTTCACATTATCTATTATAACTTTTAGTCCTTATTTACACTTTCAGTTCTCACACTAGAGAAACTATTTGGTATTTACATGTGTGTCCTATATATTTCACTTAAGAAGATTGTCTCAAAGTCCATCCATTTTTAATGCCTCTAATTTCTCATTTTTTATGGCTGAATAGTAGTCCATTTTACAGAAAAAAACACATTTTCTTTATCCAGTCTCCAGTGGATGGGCAATAGGGCTGCTTCCAAGTTTTAGCTCTTACAAATTGTGCTGCTATGAACTTGGGTACACATATATCACTGTGGAATGATTCTTTGAATTCTTTGGGGAAGATATCCAGCAGAGGAATAGCTGGGTCAAATGGGACTTCCAGTCCTAGTTCTTTGAGATATCTCCATACTGATTTCCACAGTGGTTGCACCAGTCTACACTCCCATTAGCAGTGGAGTAGTGTTCCTCTTTCCCCACAGCCCCGCCAGCATTTCTTATTGGTTGATTTCATGATAGCAGCCATTCTTTCTGGGGTGAGGTGTAATCTCAGCAGAGTTTTCATTTGCATCTCTCGAATGACCAGTGATGTCGAACAGTTTTTCATAAATTTATTTGCTATATCTACTTCTCTGTCTGAGAAATGTCTGTTCATTTAAGATGCCCATTTTTGGATTGGGTCTTTAAATTTGGGAGGTCTGATTTTTTTTAAGTTCTTTATAGATTCTAGATAGTAGACCTTTGTCTGAGGAACAGCAGGTGAAAATTTTTTCCCACACTGGATTCTGTCTTCACATTGTTGGTGGTTTCTCTTGCTGTGCAGAAGCTTTTTGATAAGAAGAGATCCCACTTGTTGATTGTTTGTGCTAGTTCATGGGAAACTGAGGTTTTGTTCGTTAACTCTTTTCTTACACAATGTCTTCAAGAGTTCTGCCTAACCTCTGTTCCAACTGGTTCAGGGTTTCTATTTTAATATTTACATCTTTAATCCATTTCGATTTTATTTTAGTGCATGGTGAGAGGTATAGGTCTAGTTTTTTTCTTTGGCAGGTTAAAACCCAATTTTGCAGCACCATTTATTAAAGAGGCTATCTTTCCTCCAGTGGGGGTACTTGGCTTCTTTTTCAAAGATGAGGTAGCTGAGTGTGTCTGGAGTTATTTCTGCATCTTCTAATTTGTTCCATTGGTCCTCAGGTCTGTTCCTCTGCCAGTATCATGCTGTTTTTATCACAGTAGCTTTGTAGTATGGTTTCAAGTTGAGGGTTGTGACATCCCTTGGCATATCTCTGTTACCTAGAATTGCTTTTGATATTCTAAGTCTTTTCTTGTTCCAAATGAATTTTTGGATTGTTTTCTCAAGGTCCATGAAATATGCTACTGGGATTTCATTGAATCTATATAGCAATTTTGGAAGTACGGATTTTTTCACTATGTTTATTCTTCTTACCCAGGAGCAAGGGATGTCTTTCCATTTTCTGATATCATCTTCAATCTCTTTCTATAGAGTGCTATAGTTTTTAGAGAAGAGGTCTTTGATTTCTTTTGTTAGGATGATTCCTAGATATTTCGGTTTTTTGGATGCTATTGTGAAAGGAATTGTTTGCCCTATTTCTCTCTCAGTGAGTCTGTTGTTTGTGTAGAGGAAAGTTATTCATTTGTGTGTGTTGTCCTTGTATCCAGCTACTTTACTGAATTTGGTTATTAAGTCTAGAAGACTTTTGGTGGAGTTCTTGGGGTCTTCTATGCAGAGTATCACGTCATCTGCAAATAATGACAATTTGAATTCTTCATTTCCTATCTTTATTCTTTTTATTTCTTTCTCTTGTCTCATTGCCATGGCTAATGTTTCCAAAACTATATTGAACAGGAGTGGTGACAGTGGACATCCTTGTGTTGTTCCTGATTTTATTGTGAAGGATTTCAGTTTTGATCATTTAGTATGCTATTTGCTGTTGGTTTTATATAGGTGGCTTTTATCAGATTGAGGTAGAGACCATCTATTAAAATTTTTTGTAGGGTTTTTATCATAAATGCATGTTGGATTTTGTCAAATGCTTTTTCTGCATCTATTAAAATGATCATATGGTTTTTTTGTCCTTGGCTCTATTGATACAGTATATTACATTTATTGATTTGCATATGTTGAAACACCCCTGGGATGAATCCCACTTGGTCAGCATGTATGATCTTCTTGATTTTCTGCATACTATTTGCCAGTATCTCATTTAGGATGTTTTGCATCTATGTTCATTAGAAAGATTGGCCTATAGTTCTCTTTATTGGTTGGGTCATTCTCTGCTTTGGGGATCAAGGTGATGCTTGCTTCCGGGAATGAATTCAGGAGTATTGTTTCCCTTTCAATTTCTTTTTTATTATTATTATTAAATTCTTTTATTGATACATTATAGGTATACAACACATTTACTTTTCTCATTGGGAATTGTACCTTTACATAATGCATCTTGGTTCTTATTTTTTCCCCATTCCTAGCCCTCCCTTCCCTATTTACAAAGACTTTATTTCCATTTTGTCCATTTCTCAGCATTTTTCCTTTCCCTTCTTTCCTTTCCCCTGCCACTCCCACTACCCCTACCCCTTTGGACCATTTCTTCCTATTTTACATTTTTCATTACTCATTCTAATCATTGGTACATTTTAGGTATACAATATAATGACATTCATCATTGGAAATTTGCACCTTTACATAGTCTCTCTTGGTTCTTATTTTTCATCCTTGTGCAGCCCTCCCTTCAACCCCTCCAGTCCTCCCTATTTACTAAGATTTTGTTCCTATTTTTCCATTTTCTCGTATTAATCCCATTCCCTTCTATCCTTTCCCCTAGCCCTCCCACTTCCTTCCCCTTTGCCCCTTTTCTTCCTATTTCACATGACCTATTATACATTTAGTCCTTATTTACACTTTCAGTTTCTCACACCAGAGAAACTATTCAGTATTTACACATGTGTGTCCTATTTATTTCACTTAAGAGTATTGCCTCAATGTGCATCCACTTAGCTATAAATGTCTCTGATTTCTCATTTTTTATGCTTGAGTAGTACTCCATTTTATATAAAAACCATATTATCTTTATCCAGTCTCCAGTTGATGGACATTTGGGCTGTTTCCAAGTTTTAGCTATTACAAACTGTGCTGCTATGAAAATGGGTGCACATATATCACTGTGGTATGATTCTTTTAATTCTTTGGGGAAGATCCCCACCAGTGGAATAGCAGGGTCAAATGGGACTTCCAGTCCTAGTTCTTTGAGGTATCTTCATCCTTATTTCACAGTGCTTGCACCAGTCTACACTCCCAGCACCAGTGGAGCAGGGATCCTCTTTCCCCACAGCCCAGCCAGCATTTGTTATTGGTTGATTTCATGATAGCAGCCATTCTTTCTGGAGTGAAGTGGAATCTCAGAGTTGTTTTCATGTGCAGCTATCAAATGACCAGTGATGTTGAACATTTTTTCATGTATTTATTTGCCATGTCTACATCTTTGTCTGAGAAATGTCTGTTCATTTCAGATGCCCATTTTCAGACTGGATGTTTAAATTTGGAAGGTCTGATCTTTTTAAGTTCTTTATAGATTCGAGATAGTAGACCTTTGTCTGAGGAAGAGCAGGTGAAGATGTTTTCCCACATTGTGGGTTGTCTCTTCACACTGCTGGTGGTTTCTCTTGCTGTGCAGAAGCCTTTTAATAAGAAGAGATCCCACTTGTTGATTGTTTGTGCTAGTTTATGGGCAACTGAGGTTTGGTTCATAAAATCTTTTCCTACATCGATGTCTTCAAGGGTTCTACCTAACCTCTGTTCCAACTGGTTCAGAGTTTCTATTTTAATATTTAGATCTTTAATCCATTTTGATTTTAACTTAGTGCATAGCAAGAGATACAGAACTAGTTTTAATTTTTAGCAAGTTGAAGCCCAAGTTTTTAAGCACCATGTATTAAAGAGGCTATCTTTCCTCCAGTGAGGGTGTTTGGCTCCTTTATCGAAGATGAGGTGGCTGAGTGTGTCTGGCATTGTTTCTGCATCTTCTCATCTGTTCCACTGGTCCTCAAGTCTGTTTCTTTGCCAGTACCATGCTGTTTTTATCACAGCAGCTTTGGAGTAGAGTTGCAGGTTGGGGATTGTGATACCCCCAGCCTTGTCTCTGTTACCTAGAATTGCTTTTGCTATTCTGGGTCTCTTCTTGTTCCAAATGAATTTTTGGATTGTTTTCTCAAGGTCTGTGAAGTATGCTGCTGGGATCTCAATTGGAATTGCATTAAATCTATAGAGCAGTTTTGGAATCATGGCCATTTTCACTATATTAATCTTTCCTACCCAGGAGCAGGGGATGTCTGTCCATTTTCTGATATCATCTTCAATCTCTCTTTTCAGAGTGCTATAATTTTCAGAGAAGAGGTCTTTGATTTCTTTCGTTAGGATGATTCCCAGGTATTTCAGTTTTTTGGATGCTATTGTGAAAGGAATTATTTGCCCTATTTCTCTCTCAGTGAGTCTGTCATTAGTGTAGAGGAAAGCTATTGATCTTTGTGTGTTGACCTAGTAACCAGCTACTGACTGAATTTGGTTATTAAGTCTAGAAGAATTTTGGTGGAGTTCTTGGGGTGTTCTATATAGAGTATCATGTCGTCTGCAAATAATGACAATTTGACTTCTTCATTAACTCTCTTTATTTCTTTTATTTCTTTCTCTTGTCTAATTGCCATGGCTAATGTTTCCAGAACTATATTGAACAAGAGTGGTGACAGTGGACATCCTTGTCTTCTTCCTGATTTGAGTGTGAAGGATTTCAGGTTTTGACCATTTAGTATGATATTGGCTGTTGGTTTTTCATAGATGGCTTCTATCAGTTTGAGGTAGAGACCATCTATTCCAATTTTTTGTAGAGGTTTTATCATAAATGCATGTTGGATTTTGTCAAATGGTTTTTCTGCATCTATGGAGATAATCATATGATTTTTGTCCTTGGTTCTATTGATATAGTGTATTACATTGATTGATTTGCATATATTGAACCATCCCTGCATCCCTGGGATGAATCCCACTTGATCAGGGTGTATGATCTTCTTGATAATCTTCTGCATTCTGTTAGCCATTATCTTATTAAGGATTTTTGCATCTATGTTCATTAGTGAGATTGGCCTATAGTTCTCTTTTTCAGTTGGGTCTTTCTCTGCTTTGGGAAACAAGATGATGATTGGTTCCAGGAATGAATTTGGGAGTATTGCTTCCCTTTCAATTTCATTGAAGAGTTTAAACAGTAGTGGCAGCAGTTCCTCTCTAAATGTCTTGTAGAATTAATTCGGCAGTGAAGCCATCAGGGCCTGGGCATTTCTTAGTTGATAAGATTTTAATTACATTTTCAATTTCATTGTTTGACACTGGGTTGTTCAGAATTTTTAGGTCTTCTTCGTTCAACTTTGGTAATTCCTATGTATCTAGGAATCTGTCCATTTCTTCTGTGTTGTCCATCTTATTGGTGTATAGGTTCTGCAAGTAGGTATTGATGATCTTCTGGATTTCTGCTGGGTCTTTTGTAATTTCACCCTTTTCATTCCTAATTGCATGGATTTGGGCCTTTTCTTTCCTTTTTCTGACAACGTTGGCTAAGGGTTTGTCAATTTTATTGATTCTTTTGAAGAACCAACTCTTGCCTTCATTGATTTTTTGTGTTGTTGTCTTGGTCTCCATTGCATTGATTTCTGCCCAGATCTTTATAATTTCCTCCCTTGTATGAACTTTGGGGTTGTCCTGCTCTTCTTTTTCTAGAAGCTTGAGGTTCAGCATCAGGTTGTTTAATTGGGCTCGCTCTGTTTTCCTAATATGCATATTCACTGCTATGAATTTCCCTGTTAAGACTGCTTTCATTGTGTCCCATAGATTCCAATATGTTGTATTGTCATTGTCATTTAATTGAAGGAACTGTCTGATTTCTTCTTTAATTTCCTCTGTGACCCATTGGTTATTCAGAAGTGTGTTGTTCAGTTTCTACGTGTTTATGAAATTTTTTGAGTTTCTTTTGCTGTGGATCTCCAATTTCATTGCACTATGGTCTGATAATATACAGGGGATAACTTGAATTCCTTTGCACTTACTTAAACCTGTTCTGTGAACAAGTATGTGGTGTATTTTGGAGAATGACTTGTGTGCCGCTGACAAGAATGTGCATTCTGATTTTGTGGGGTGGAGCACTCTGTACACATCTTTTAAGTTCATTAGTTCCAGAGTTTGATTGAGTTTTCGTATTTCATTGCTTATTTTTTGTCTAATTGATGTATTTGTTACAGTGGGGCATTGAGGTCCCCCAGTATTATTATATTGGTGCTTATTTGATTTTTCATGTCGGTTAGGATTTGTTTTATATAGTTGGGCACACTAGTGTTTGGTGCATATATGTTTGTGATTTTCATCTTTTCCTCTTGGATTTTTCCCTTTACAGGGATGTAATGTCCTTCTTGTCTCTCTTAGTCAGTGTTGGTTTGAAATCTACTTGATCTGCAAAGACTATAGCTATTCCTGCTTTTTTTCAGGTTCCTGTCACGTGGAGTACTGTTTTCCACCCTTTAACTTTCAGTCTATGAGTTACTTTTTGAGTTAAGTGTGTTTCTTATATGCAGTATATTGTTACATCTTGCTTTTTTACCCATTCTGCCAGTCTATGTCTTTTGATTGTTGAGACCATTAACAGTGATGGTTATAACTGATACGTATTCAGTTATCTTTGTCATGACTTTTGTTTCTGTTGGAATCTCCCCCTTTATGTTTCATTCCTTGTTGTGCCTCATGGATTCATTCTTCTGGGCTTCCAGGGGTTGTGATTCGCATTGTCTTTTCCCAGGATATTGTCTAAAATTTTTTGGAGTGCTGGTTTAGTATTCATGAAATTCCTTTGGTACTCATTGTCATGAAAGTATCTTTTTTTCTCCTTTAATTTTGAATGATAGTTTTGCAGGGTAAATCAATCTGTGTTAGAGGCTGTTTTCCTTTAAGGCTGAAGTTCATCACTCCAAGCTCTTCTTGCCTTGAGGGTTTGCATTGAGAAGTCTGCTGTGATTCTGATGGGCTTTCCCTTGTATGTGATTTGTTTCTTTTCTCTATCTGCTTGTAGAATTTTGTTCTTCTGTTAGGTTTTTGGAATCTTAACTATTATATGCCTATGTAGATTTTCTTTGATCAATGCTAGTTGGAGTCCTATAAGCCTCACTTATCTGTATGTCAAGTTCTTTTCCCCTGCTTGGGAAGTTTTCTGCCATCATTCCTGTGAACTGTTTTTTTATGTCATCTGCACTCTCTCCTGGTTCTTCATTGACTCCAGTCAATCAGTCTTATGTTATTCTTCTTTGCATTGTCTAGCAGGTGCTGGATTGATTTCTCATGGTCCCTTAGAATTTTAAAGCAATTTTTCTTTTCCTATTCACTAATTGCAATCTTATCTTCTATATCTGAAATTCTGTCCTCTCATTGGTTCATTCTGCTGCATAGACTTTCGATGGAGTTTTTAATCTCTTGGAAATCTGTTTGCATGTGTTTTATGGATTCCATTTTTTCCTATTTTGGGATTCCATCGTGTTCCTCAGCTCCTCTTTTTTTTTTAATCTGTGTCCACTCTGCAGCTGTTAATCATGTCTTGCACTGTGGGTGCAATCTCTGCTGTTATCTGAGAAATTATTTCTGATTTCATTTTTTTTAGATCCTCTTTTGTTGCCAGTTGAGGGAGTCCAGGTTTCTAGTATCATATTGTTCCATCTCATTTCCCTTTGGGGTTGCTTTAGGTGATCTGGAAATCTGGGTTTTTTTTTTTTTAATTTATATATTAATTGGTATATTTTAGGTATACAATACATTTACATTTTTCATTGGGTGTTTGTACCAGAACATGATGTATCTTAGTTCTTATTTTTTCCCCATTACCTATGTGCCCTTCACCCCCACCGCCCTTCCCTATTTACATAGACTTTGTTTCCTTTTTTTTTTTCTCATAGTTTTTCCTTTCCTTTCCTCCCTTTCCCCTTCCCCTCACTCCACCCCTCCATCTTTGGACCTTTTCCTATTTCAAATTATCAATTACTTACTTTAATCATTTTCATCCTTATTTACACTTTGAGTTTCTCACACTAGAGATACTATTTGGTATTTACACATGTGTGTCCTATTTATTTCACTTAAGAGTATGACCTCAATATGTATCTATTTAGCTATAAATGACTCTAGTTTCTCATTCTTTATGGCTGAGCAGTACTCCATTTTATTAAAAAAACCCACATTTTCTTTATCCAGTTTCCAGTTGATGGGTACTTGGGCTGTTTCCAAATCTTAGCTATTGGAGTGCAGACTGGTGCAACCACTGTGGAAATCCGTATGGAGATACCTCAAAGAACTAGGACTACAGGTCCCATTTGACCCAGCTATTCCACTACTGGGGATCTTCCCCAAAGAATTTAAAGAATCATACCACAGCAATATAGGTGCACCTATGTTTATAGTGGAAATCTGGTTTTGAGACTGGTTTATGTGTCTTCTCATTTCAATGGGGGTGGGTTGGGGTGGGGTTGGTGTGGTGCTGGCACCTGTGCAGCTCACCTCAGCACTGGCAGCAGTGGTATGGTGGCCCAGAAGGTTCACTTCCTCTGTGCTGTGGATGGCTCTGCTCCTCAGCACTGGGGTGACGTGAGAATAATTTAAGTATATATTCTAATCTGATATACAATCTTGAAGGATGCCCTGCTAATATCTGAAAAACTTGAATTAGGTTCTGAAGCCAACTTCTTTTTTTTTCTTTTTTTGTATTTGGTAAATTTTAATTTCTTCCACATGGATGGCCACATAAGGGAAGTAACAACTTGCAAATTACTTCCAGGAAGGTTGAATTCTCATTTGACCGATGGTTGCTAAATTTTTTCACAAGTCAAAAACAAAAATCCAGGCACTTCAATGTCCCAGCAGAGGCCTTTATGAGCTTTAGACTATGGACTGTAATTCCCAAGATTAAGACTAAAATCTCATTTGTTAAGGTAAGTGGCATCCAGGATGCTGCTTTCTGCTCAGACCCTGACTCTCCCCAAACAGTTGCTGCACTGCCAGGAGCCTCTGTGGACAGACGCCCTAGGGGAAGTCAGTCAGAGGTGAGGCTGGCAAAATAAATGGGACTGCCTCTGTCAGGACACTCTTTGCTACCCTTTATGCTCCAAGAAGCACCTACTACTCTGAGTTATGCTGTATCAAAAACATCTTGCATCTTTAGGTTCTGGAATTAAACTTTAAACCTGTATTCAGTTCACGTCTAAGTTTCAAAAGTTGCACCAAATCTACTAAGTTTTTTTTAAATACTCTTCACTGCATGCTCTGTCTATATGCATGCATTTGGATAATAAATATTAAATATGGGAGGGACTCATGTAATCCACAAAATTAAAAATGAAACCAAAATGAACATTAAAAAGTACGTGGTAGCTGGAAAAATGAGTAAGGGCAAAAATAAATTTGAGATAACAATAGTGGCCCAATACCACTGATTTGAAATATCTATAAAAATCCTTATAAGTGGAGATTCAAGTAACAAACCATCTGCTCCAACTTGGTCAGACTTTGTGAGTCCTTGCCAGCTTCAGTCCAGGAGCTGGCACTCACACAGCTCCTTGTAGATCTGCTTGTGCATGCAAAGCATGTCTTCTTGCAACAACTGGAAAGACTGCTCCAAGGTGAGCCATTTACAGTACTGGAGCACAAAACTTCCACAGTCACTGTCATTTTTCTGTTGTGGAATACACTTCATAACAGCAGTCTGCCAACTCTGAAGAAATTCAGGTCTGTTTTCTGCTTAGCAAATACTTTCTTATATTCTCTACACAAAACTTAAAATCAATGCCTTGTGAATCATAAAATGAAATAATTCAATTAGAGAGTGTCACTGTAATGACAGACCAATGGACTTCCAGGTGAATAGGAATCAACAGAAGACTCTTTTTAAACAAATCCACCTTTTTAGTTCATCTCTTAACTCCATTATATCCTTTGGTTGCCAGCTGTCTATGAATAAAGCTGTTGAAGAAGTGAACTTTATCTGGGACTGCATCCATTATCAGCTTGCCATACATGTTAGTGACCTGGTCATTCAGCCAGTTGTAACCATCCAGCGTGGCCAGATCATCCATATCCAGCATGTGCTTATTGTAGAAGATGTGGAAGTTGCATTTTTGATGTCTGGCCTGATAGTTTGTTATTTCCCTATTAATAAATGGTTTTCTATTAGAAAAGTCTTCATTAAAGACATCTTTTAATCTTGCAAGGACATCTTTTTCACTGAGTGGGATCAAACTGCCATACTTTTTCATAACCTCATCTAGGAATACAGAAAGACAGATGGACAGCTGCCCATGATCCATGGGCCCCGCCTTCTGACTGTTCTTGCCACCTCACAAGGGACTCTCTAGCTTGATCTCACTGCACTCCAGAGGTGGTACTTAGAGGGGACTCTTACAGTACAGGTGGTGCAGCAGCTTGGAGCTGAGGCTATTCTGCTTGAGCACCCCCTCCTCCTCCATCTCAAGGTTCTCGGGCTCCCTAGTCTGATGGGAAACAGGCCCATCCATGCTGCTCCCAGCTTCCTTGGCTCCAGGCACAAGTAGCTCTACCTTACAGATAACCACAGCACCCGTGCCATTCTCCCGACTCAGCGTCACAGCATCTCTCTCAGTGTCTGAAGGGGACATGTTACTTAGACTATATTCTGACAAGGGGTGCTCAGCAGTCAGCTCTGCACACTACAACTGAGAGGAAGAAGGCATCTGGTCCCAGGCATTGCTGGCACCACCATTCCACTGGTCAGGGAATGCACCATCTACATGAGGCTCCTTGCCCATGCAAAGGCTCCCTTTAGCACAGCCAAGGGTTCTTTCCCTTTGCCAGCACATCGCTGTCCATATCTGGAATGTGTGGCTAATGCTGGCAAGGGGAGTTTCTAGGTGCTGGGGAAGGGAATGGGCTTCAACTGCCGCCTTTCACATTATCCCTAAGGGTCTCTTGATGGTTTCCAGTAACTTTCTGTACCCAGCTTCCCTGGGCTTCTCTTAGCTTACAGACTTTGCTTTTTGTTCTGAAGTGCTAGGATCTGAGAATCCTATACTGAAATCTCATCATGGGTAATTTCTCGTACATCATAAGAGGGGACACTTTTATTCTTCGAAGTTGGTTAAGTTGGACTTTTCTTGGAATCAGGAGTCCCCCTTTCCTGTGGCACTGCAGCCCTTGGTAGCAGCCATAACAAAAGCATTTTCTTTTATGGTTCCTCAAAGTGACCACAATCTTGGCACTCTCTCCTGGGCTCTGGCTCTCCTCACTGAACGTCATGGGAAAGTCATGTGGTGCTCTCCTGCGACCATTGGCCTGACCTAAAACACTGTTTGCTGGCAAGCCGGCAACTGCCTTCAAATCCGCAGGACTCATGGTCTGAGTTCTTCACTGAGGATGGCTACTTCTCTGCATGGACTTCTCAGGGGGCGGGGTCCCCTGTATCCCATTTCTCAGAAAAGGTGAAGTGAATTCCTTTCCTCCATGAGATCTGGATGTAGCTTGGCAAATAAGCAAAACTTCACTGCTGGAGCAAATCCAGTAGGATGGCCAGGAACACTGTGCAGCTGTGGGCAGGGCTGGCCTACTCCACAGTGACCTTCTCACTCAGCTTCCACAGGACTGGTCCCTGTGTGTACACCTGAGTCCCTCACTCCTGGCACCCACTCCACTGATGGCCTAGGCACCATGAGAGCCTGGACTGTGGCCTCGCCAAAGCAAGAGCTTTCAGGGGAAAGAGGCAGCAATGAGGAGGGGTTGGGCCTTCTCTTAGCAACCACGGCCCCAAAGTTCCTCCAGTACCAGAGGCAACTTCTGTGTGTCCTCACACCATAGCTAAGTCTCCATGGGGATCTTTATTACACAAGGGATGTTAGAAATAATTTTTAATTGATAAAATGAATGGTGTCTAAGATCTGTGCATTAGTTAGAAATATTGTTCAAGCATTTTCATCCTTGCTTAGGCCACATGTGTTATTGAACCAAGGATTTCAATTTAGTGCTAAGATCACTTCAGACTATTGCAGATCTCATTCAAAGATCCTGAACCTGAATTCTTTCTCCCTTTTTTTGTTGTCACATTTTGTTTTTTGTTTTGTTTTCTTTTTGGTATTGGGAGTTGAACCCAAGGACTTTGCACTGAACTATATTCTTGCCCCTTCCCCCCTTTTTTTGAGACAGAATCTCACTAAGTAGTTAAGTTGTATTGCTAGGGAACTAACTCAAAAGATTTCCTTTCTGGTATCTCCATTGCAGGCCTCAGAACTTATTTCTCAATTTTTCATTCCTTCAGAGACTTCCCTCTCAACTCCGAGGAGCAGGACTGTGAAAACATGTGTGTGTTTGTGTGTGCACATGTGTGTGTGTGTGTGTGTGTGTGTGTGTACTGTGTGTGGGGTAAGGATCAGTTTTCTTTCTCAGAGGCTCCATGCTCCCTTTATTGATAGATCTCAAATAATATTTCCTGACAAAGCACAGGGTGGATGCTGACTCACATTCTACTTGATTTTCTCTCTAAATGTACTCAAGAACTAGACATTTTCTCAGGAGAAAGAAATCAATCATCTAGAATATTGATGACCTCATTTTGAAAAACAATAAGGATTGAGGTGATTAGCTTGAGTCCAGAGTATGACTTGGGTCCTGGTGATGTTGTATCTTTGGTTGCACTTCAAAGGAAAAAGCAGGGGCTGGGGATTTTAGCTCAGTGGTTCTGCTGCCTGCCTCGCAAGTGCAAGGACCTGAGTTCGATCCCCGGTACCCCAAAAAAGGGAAAAAACAATTCTCAAGATGTGAAGGGCCCTAGGAAGTTTCCTTGAAATTTGTAGGCCATCTTTGAACTAGTGAGATTTTTAAACTAGTGTTTTCACTTCCATACCATTTTCAAGATTTTAACAAAGCAGGAGAAATCTTCTTGAGCTTACTTGATCAGAGTTGAAGAAAGAAAGAGAAATATGGGAAAAATAGAAGGACTAGGAAATTCATAGGCATTCATAAGGAAGACAGTACTTGAATAATATTCTATCTTCATTACCCTCAAAGCACTGAAGAGTCCCATCTTTGTTGCACTCTTTTAACTATCTTGGAAGCCGCCATGTACAACTGCTAAAAAAGAAAAAAGGTTTTCTTTGATTAAGCTTGTTTCTCAACTCAAGCTATACATAGAAGATCTTATATTTTTATGTTTATCAGTACAGTACCTTGTGTGTTTTCCTCCATTTATATATCTAAATGATAAGAAAACTTTCCATTTTTCTTATACTGGTTATTTTATATTAATATTTTAGGGCTGCTGTAATTAAGTATTACCAACTTGATGGATTAAGACAACAAAAATGTGTTTTCTCACGGTTCTAAAGAGTAGAAACCTGAAAGCCCAGTTTTAGTAGGATCACATTAGGGGACATTCTTTCCTTGCATCTTTCATCTCCTGGTAGCTCCAGGCATGCCTTGGCTTGTGGTAGCATAAGCCCAGTCTTCACTTCCATCACCACATCACTACATAGCATTCTCCCTGTGTGCGGTTCTCTCTCTGCCTATTTTCATCTCACTGATCATAGTAGATTAGGACCTACCCTAATGACTTCAACTAAAGTTAATTATATCTGCTAATGCTCTATTTCCAGAGAGGAACTCACATGCAAAAGTACTAAGGATTCAGAGTTGACATAATTCCACCCATAACCATAATGTTAAGTGAAATAAATATGACACACAGACTTAGATATCCTATCATTTCTCTTTTGTGAGAGGCCCAAAGTCCAAATAAAAAGCAAAATAAAAGATAGATAATAGGAAATAGGGAGGTAGATTTTTCTCAAGATGAAGGAAATCAAAAGATGGAGGGAAGGGGATGGAATAGAAGGGAAAGGAGATGAAAAAAGGGAATCAAGATGTGCTAGGTACAAGCACTATATCCCCACAAGTAATGTCAATTATGTACTATAAAGATGAATTAATTTTAAAAATAAAACAAGAAGAAAGCACAAATTGAGGCAAGAAGGACAACAGTTGTCAGGGCTCTAAATTTATTTGACAAGAAATTTGTCAACTGTTCCAGAACAACTTGGCCCCAGTATATGAGAATTGGTTGCAAGGAGCTGTGAGACCAAAAAAAGAGGTAGACAGATTCTGTATTGCACAGAGAGCAATTATTGAGGACTTGATCTTAGGTGGCAGCAGTACTAGTAGACCCCTGATTGGGATCCAAAGGAGGGGACTTATAAAATGAACAGAAGTGACTTTCATTCAAGTTAGTAGGTACTTTATCAAGCTAATATCAAGGACATTTGGCACATTTCTTGTGCTCACAGTGCAGGGTACTGGTGACAAAGCTCCACATAACACTCTACTGACTTTTTTTATAGAATGCTGAGAAACTGTGGGGAGAGCCAATAAGGGTTGCTCGGAGACAATCATGATGTTTACAACTCAAAATGGCTGCAGTTATGTCAGGCTGAATCCCTACACCAACCTATGATATTAATTGTAATGTATACCACCTGTAAAAACTGTATTACTGCTATTATTTTATTCCTTTCAAAGGACTAAGTTTCTGTTGTTTTGAGTACTACAACAAACCTATGAATTCTCATAAATAAGGGTGTTTAATATAATCATATCTCTTTTACTAATTCATAATTTAAGATTTTATACTTTTTATCAGGAGTTTCACTTTTTGGGTTTATAGCTCCCCCATAAAATGTCAATTCATATGCAGTTGATATAGTTGAAAGAAGGGATTGAGCCACAATTTACCACAATTGGGAAGATCCTGGAGACTTCAGTCAGCACTTTTCAGTGCAACATTATGTTACTCATGAGACTTTGTCCTAATTTGGAGACACTGAGCCCTCCCAGGACACTGCAGATCTTTGTAGGTGGAGAACACCATTCTCTTAGATGGAGTTACCCAAAAGTATTCCACAATGGAACTCCCAAGTTTGCAGCACTTGCCCTTCATGTTCAGGCCTGACACAATCACCCTCAGGTTACCAGCCAGCCTCAGGAAAGCTGTTGATTGCAGTGATGCATCCACCTAGAATCCTTCTCTCTCCCCTTCTTCCATGGGGATTTATACTAAGGGCAATCAAGTGACCAGAGCTGTTTTAAAATGCATTATATACTTTATTCAGTCTTCACAGGTAACTTTGCCTCTAAGGTTAAGGTTGCTTAAACTTGTCCACTGCTAAAAATACAATGAAAGTTTTGGGATGTGTGTCATAAGGGAACCTGAAAATCGAAGAGATTGCCAAGATAGAGGCCAAGTCCTCAATTGCATGTCTTCTGCTGCCCAACTGCTCCTTGTTTTCTCCTTGTTTTCACTCTTAAGGTCACATCCTAAGGCCATAAGTCATGCAATCCTTCACTTTTAGAACTCTAAATTCACTTCCATTTCTCCAAGAGATTCTTCTTTCCCAGATTTGACAGCTTTTCCATTTAAAATCCTGGAGGATTACTCCCCTTTCCATTGTAGATAAAGCCATTTTCTGCAACTGTCAGGTACAAAGGGCCTTATTACCTGTGATTGTAAACAGAAGAGTTAGTGACATTGTTCCTGTACCCGTCAGCAAGCTGTCTCAGTGACACAGATGCCCATTTCATTGATGCTCCTCCAGGTGAATACAGCTTCTTTCAGTAAACCCATGATGGGATCCTCTCCTTTAAGAAAGAGAAAAAGAAAATCATTAATTTTTAGCAGTACCCCATGTGACCAGGATAATAGTATTACCCATGTGGCAGGCTGTGTGAGGCCTCATAGCTCAATCACTCACAGCTGTTAGGTTTAGAAAATCAGAGATAGGTAGTCTACATGTCTCTTCCCACACAACCTCACTACCAGGCAGCTGAGCGCAAGTTTTGTACCCCTTCTTGTCCCTCACACACATATTTATTTGTAATATGACACCAAGAAAATCACATAGCCTGTTCCGTAAGCTTGGTAAAGTCTTGCTTCTTTGTGCCTTCAAGGACTCTGACAAAACCTGGCAAGACAAAGTCCCTTAATAATAATAATTTTAAAAATACAGCACTTGGGCAGGGGATTTAGCTCAGTGGTTTCACTGCTTGCTGTGCAAGAGCAAGGACCTGAGTTTGACCCCTGGTACCAAAAAAAACCCCACAGCACTCTTCTAACTACATTATCAGGTAATGCAGGTTGGTCTTAGCTGGCTTCTGTCAAATGAAGGACAAGACTGGAAAGTGTTATACACATAAGGCTCACTGAGATATGAAGCTGCTGGGCTGCATGATTCATTTCATGTACATTGTTCATACCTGTGGTCTTTTAAACATTTAGTGAACAGCCCTTATTTTCATAGCATGTATTGATTTTTAATACCGGTATTTACACAGCCTCTGGTGCCTATTTACATAGCAGCTTTTGACTTGCTTCCCTTGGTCACCAGGGAAGTACTGACAAATTATGATGCTTCAGATGCTAATTGACCAAGGACAAGTACATATTTATACCTAGAGCACCTAAAATAAAAAGAACAGCTCTAGTGCATAAATGGATAAAAGTTAACTAGCACACATTCTCACATGGCTTAAACTCAAGTTCTTTAAAGAAAAAGGCAATAGAAAGTCTTGTATCTACATTATATCCTTTTACATTAATTTGTTGATTTTATGAAATTTTCTTGCGTATATAATTTTTTTGAAATTTCACAGAAATTACTGAGGCAGACATCATCATCTCCATTTTTCACATGTGAAATTTGAAGTATGAACAATGAATAACGTCTTTCACAATTACTCTGCTAGTAAATAGCAGTATGGAGTTTAACCTTGTCTTTAGAATTTCAACCCTAGAACCCTTCATCAAAATTTAACATTTAGTGTAAGTCCATGAGCCAGAAGCAGACACAACTGCTGCAAAATTGTCAGAAATGTAGCATCTCACAAATGTTGATTCAAAATCTTTGTGAGTTGATTGCTCAGTAGAGTTTAAGGAGCACTGGACTACTTGCCACTTACTTATAAATAAAACTTTATTGGATCATAGGTACAGCAAAGTTTGAACTTTGGCAGTTGAGTTATTACTTGCAGGAGAGAATGTAATGCCCACCAATCATAAAGTGTTTTGTGTCTGGGCCTTTACAAAACACTTATTGATATCTGGTCTACAGTAGTGCTTCTCAAACTATATGTATTGAAGGGCCAGTTTTTTCTTTTTGTTTTTTTAAGTTTTGATTCCATATAAGCCAGTACTGTCATTTAAATATCATAAAATGAATTTATTATAAAATAAAAAGACATACAAAGATAAGTCTTGATTTTAAAAATATTATTTCCAACAGATAATAATCTGTTCAATTGGTAGAAAAGTTTACTGTCAATTTCTGTGCCTATCATGGATTAGGAACATGTTGCAGACCAGCATTGTCCGGTGCATGGCACTTGGAGTAGCTCCAGTTCAAACCTACTGCTTGCATTTTTCATGACAGTTCTCCTAAACTGGCTTTCCATGGCTTGTTTATTTACATAAAAATGAAGTCTTGAAATTATAAATGCTTCCAAAGTGGAGGATGCCATTGATTTTTGGAAAGATACTTTTTTAAGAAGTTCAGCTGATGTTTTATTTACCACTGTCACATAACAGCTGCTAGCTTCCACCTGCCTTGTTATTTCAGAAATGTATGCAGCCACTGCTGTTACTCTGCATTAAGTGGTACTTACCAACTTACTCTTGGACTCTTAATTTTAAATATAGCATCTATATTCACACAACGGAAGGGACTGAGCCCATAAAAGATATCACTGCATCCAGGGAGAAGTCACTGAATTCTGTCATCTAATTGACATTCAGATCAAATGTTAGACTCCAGGAAGGAAAAAAGATACAAGAACACACTTTCCAAACTCCCCTAGAAAAATTACCTGCAGTCTGGGGAAATGAAAAGCCTCCAACTCTACTTTATTAGTTGGTCTCATGTTGCTAGGCGACAAGCTCTCAATAGCTCTTGGCTTATAGCCATAGCCAGGCTTTTAAAAGGAGTCAGGCTTATCTTGTAAGTCCCTAAGAGTCCTCAACTCCGACTCCTTGTCTTCTCAGCCTGCTGTTCAGTTGCTGGCTGGAGACTCTGCATGTCTCTGGGATCTTAGCAAGGTCCACAACCTCCAACCCAATAGAGCTATGTCCTTCAGCAATCACAGGTGATGGGAAAAAAGCAAGCTGACTTCCACCCCTGTGTTTGCAGTCTGTAAGAAACTCTGTAGGCTACCAGACCACACTGAGGGCTGACCTAATGCTTTCATACCAAGCTTCAGGAATAGAAAATGTGCACATGAAATAGACTGAAAGTATATATACAACAGAGATAGAAAGCACATTGGATCACACAGTGGTACCCCCTGCCAGCACACAACTGTTTGCTACTTGTTACCCCTTAAGGGAATGAATAGAGCTGTCTGTCATTTTAAAGAATAAACTCCCTAAGACTAGGAAGTAGGGATTTTTATATTATTTGTGCAGCACACACTACCAAGCAGCCACATAAATAAAAGTTAAATATTACTAAACATCCCTTTTTAAGACATAAAAGAGCAGAATAAGATCAGCTGCTAAATTAAGTTTATAGTCAGTGAATCTCAATAGCATGTTCCACTCATCACCATATATAGGAATGGCCTGGATCCTTCCTTCAGCACACCACAGACTTCTGAATACATTGGCTCAAATGAGAAATCCAAGAGATAGAGGGAAGTGAAATCATACAATTTTCCTGATGGATGTGAATGTGGGAGCTAGGGGAAAGAAGTTGTGTTCCTTATCTCAGCAAAATGAATTGTGCATTGAGGGGTCGATGCATGTCAGACTGTTTATTTTTAATCGTGACAGTAGTAAGTGAAGCCATTGCACTTTAAAACAAAGAAATGGGGCTCAATGAAATTGAGCTCAGGCCTGGAACTAACTCTCTCTCTCTCTCCTGCCCTCCCCCCCTTTTCCATCTTTCCTGGGGAGATGGGGATGGAACCCATGACTTCACACATACTAGGCAAGTGCTCTACCTACATCCCCTGAGTTTAAAAGCTCAGCCTGGGAGTTTTTCAATGGCAGAAGCAGGATTTGAACTTCAATCTGATTTGGTACATTCTCTTCCTGTTCATGACAGCACCTCTATCAGTACCTCCTAGGTGGTGAATCCTTGTACTCAGGTAAACTCAGAGTCTCATGAAAGAGAATTAGAATTTTAAAACAAACAATAAAAGCTTCTTGAGTATTAATATGTGGGTCCAGAATAAAGAGCTTCAGTTGTTCTTTCAGCAGCCAGTGTGAAGATGGAGGTGGGATGGGGTGAAGGGAGGAAATAGTGAGGACTGAGTAACAATAGCAGCAGAAATTGGAATCTTTCTTTGAGGCTTTTTGTGCAGCATTTCTCAGGATCTTCATCTGGCATTTAAATGTTAAGCAGTTTAAAACAGTACCAACTAAGAATAGATTCAAGCCATGGTGTTTTCTAGTTATATTGTACTTGTACATCCCAGGAGAAACATTTCAAACTAAATTATTTGGTGAGCATTCAGGGTTCATCTATTGCTGCTGAGGACTAATGAGAGAATGAAAACAAAGTTTATTATTTTCTGTTAAGAATGGAGAGCTACAGACAGAGTGACTGAGAAATGTCTTTCTGAAGTAACTAATGTTTAAATATTTTGATTCATCAAGTAGGAAACAAATGTTTATGAAGTATGTGTTATGTATAAGAATCACTAGGGAGTGTGTGTGTGTGTGTGTGTGTGTGTGTGTGTGTATGTGGGGGGTTAACTTGAAATTTGACAGCACTCAAATCCTGACAGTAAATTCACATGGCATCAAAAATTTTAAATTACTGTAGAAATGACAGAAAATTAAGCAATCCAACATGGCAATAAAGAACTAAATTTCTTGGTAATATTCATAATGATCATCCCTTGATGCCTGGAATCTTTCTAATCAACCTTTAACTTTTTGAAGCCACTCCATCAAATAAAACTTCCTTTTGCCTCTATTTTACAATTCAGTTGTCACTTTATACCTCTTCTGTCTCTTGGGACATCTAACTCAGGATTTCCAAAGCATCCAATATGATCACATGCCTCATTACTTCACCTAACCATGACCTCTGAAATTGTCATTTATCTCAGGTCACAAAATCTGAAGGACACTTTTCATTGCCAATTCATCTTGACATTTCAGCATCTTTGCATCTTTTGTTTCAGTATCCTACTTGTCAGGTGAAGTACTCTTTGCTTCCCATTCTCATTCTCACTCGTTTGACATCGCCTTAGCCACTTTTGCTAGCTTCCCTTCCCTATTCAGTTTTCAATTGTGGGCATATGCAAGGGGCTTCTACCTTTCTGTTTGTACTTTTGGCCTCTCACCCACTCCTAATATTCTAATTTTAATTTTATTTTATTTATATACTAATCCCAAATCTGTATCTGCAGCCTATACTTTTCCCCTGAAATCCATGTGGAAATGTATTTCCTAATCAACATCTTTAAGTTCTCAAAGGTACCTCAAACTCAGTATATCCAAAGATGAATATGTAGTCTCTTTTCTAACCTTCCCCCACAATTAAAATGAAAAATTAAAATATACCAAAATGTATGGAGTGCAGCAATAATCGGAAGGAAATTTATAGATGTAAATTAAAAGTGAAAAAAGACCTCAAATCAATAATTTTATAATATGAAACTGAAAGGCTGTTAAATGAACCAAACTCTAGGTGAAAAAGGAAATAATAAAGATTAGAGCAGAGGCTAAATTAAATAGCAAATAGAAGAAAATTTGATATCCACATCCAAAAGAATGAAGCTCAATTCCTACCTCACATCATATATGAAAATTAACTGAAAGTGCGTCAGTGATCTAAAGATAAGAATCAAAAGTGTAAAACTTTTAGTAATAAATTTCTTTGACTTTGGATTTGGCAATGAATTCTTAGATATGATACTAAAGCAAAAGCACCAACGAAAAGGATAAATTGGATTTAATTAAAATTTAAGCTTTTGTGCATCAAATAACATTATCAAGAAACTGGAAAGACAAGACAACCTACCAGAGGAAAGAAAATAATTTCTCCCCCCAGTTATATATATATAATATATATATAATATATATAATATATAATATATATTATAATATATAATACATTATATATAATATATTATATATTATATATTATATATTATATATAGCATATATAATATAATATTATATTATATTATATATAGCATATATGCTATATATATTAAGCTTTTACTTTCTCCATTCTTTTAAAAAATTTTATTGTTACATTTTAGGTATACAATATAATGACATTCATCATTGGAAAAATATACCTTTACATAATATATATTGGTTCTTATTTTTTCCCCATTCCCCTGCCCTGCCTTATACTTTCTCCATTCTTATTAATATATGTTTTTGATACATAATAAATCCATTCCTCATGGGAATTGGTGCATATACATATGGTATCTTGAGCTTTTTTACTTCCCCTTCCTGCTCTTCACATTTCCCCTGTCCTCAGATCCCCTTCCCCTCTCCACACAGTCTATATGTATATCCAATAAAGTTCTAGTATCTAAAATACCTTCAAAATGTTTACAACTCAACAAAGACAACCCAATTAAAAATTGATGGCAGACTTGAGAAATTCCTTCAGAGACACAAAGTGGCCAACACACATATGAACTGTTCAACATCATTAGTCATTTAGTGCAAATCAAAACCACAATGAGATATCATTTCACATGCACCAGAATGGGTATAATAAAAAAGGAAGGAAGAAAGGAAGGAAGAAGAAAGAAAGAAAGAAAGAAAGAAAAGAAAGAAAGAAAGAAAGAAAGAAAGAAAGAAGAAAATAACAAGTGTTGAGGGAAAACATAGAAAACTTTTCACCCTCACACTTTAATGATAGGAATGGAAAACAATGCAGCAGTTGTGGAACATTGAAAGTTGCTTAAAAGGTTGAAGACCTTTTTGCTGTAACTCAGCAATTCCACTTTTATTTATATACCCACCAGAATTGAAAACAGGTACTCAAATTAATGCTTATACACATATGTTCATCAAATCACTATTTACAATAGCCAAAAGATAGCAGGAAACTAAATTTTCATCAACAGATAAATAGGTAAGCAAATTGTGGTGTGTATATGGAATGGAATACTCCAGTCATTAAGAGGAATGAAGCACTGATACATGCTAAAATATGAAGGATCCTTAAAAATATTATCCTAAGAAGCTAGAATAAAAGGTTATATATTGTCTGATTTTATTTGTACGAAATATCCTGAACAGGAAAATCCTTTAAGGCAGAAAGGAAATTGGTGACTTTTCATGAGGCATGGGTCTTCAATTTGAATAATCAAAATTTTTTTTAACTAGATGTAGGTGGTGATTCACAACATTGTGAATGCATGAAATAACACTGAATTTACACTGAAAGTGGTTAATTTTATGTCATGTGAATTACAGCAGCTTAATATTTTAACAATTCAAGGTACATAGGACCAGGAAGATATCAAAGACAACTCTCATAAATTTCTTTAAAAAGTAATAACCACTATTATGTCTTATGAGATACAATTTCTAATTTTTCACCATCCTTAAATAAATGCATGATTAAAGAAACTAATTTACATATTGTAATTTATAGTTATGTTTTTATTAGACATGATGACTTTTTACCACATTAAAATTTTATAGTCAACAGAACCAAGACTTTTTAGATATAATTTAAGATCATAGAAATTCTAGTATTTTAAGTTTCTTGGCATGTAATATATATCCCATTTGAGTTTAGGTTTCTTAGCACACCAGAGAAAAAGTAATTTTTCTTTTTTATATTCTTTTCCTAGTGTGAAAGAAAAAATAAAAAACAATGATTCAGGGAAAACAAATGTGATAGCCCATAAACTAAAATATTACACCCCTTATACATATTTCTCTGCTAATAGGGGCTATAAAACTACTCATATTGAGAAAATGTTTCATTGCACACAACAAAGCAAGTATATGTTTAGCACTTAGTGTACTATTTGGACAGTTTTAAGTGGAAATTTCTATAATGAATTTTCTTTAAATGTTCCTAATTTTAGTATGTTATCTAAGGTTCAACTGGGACCAGATGCAATAGATCCATTAGAACAATGCGCCTACAACCCTTAATATTATTTTGCTACTCCACATGTGCAGCCATGTGCCATTCTGTTGTCAGTGTAATATATTATTTATAACTTAATTATTTAAACTCCCAACAACAAGAAAGGTAAGATAGACAGTAACAATGAGTACAAGATGGAATGAATTAATAACTATGAATTCCCACATCTTATTTTAGTTTGGATGTATGCAAGTTCACCCTTATAAACTTCTAAGAACAACAGCATTTAACTTAGACATAATGAGAACAAAGTATACCCAGAAGAGTCAAAAATCTATCCTACGATAATCATCTTAAAGGAATTTGGCTAAATAGAAGATTTTCCATCCTTCTATTAATAATAAGTTTTAAGTTGCTCTTTGTCATCTTATCAAGTGTATTCAAATTCAGACAGCATATTAAAACAAACAAAAATTAATTTATAATATACTTTTATTGACTCGATTTTAAATTAGTCAAATTAAAATGATGACATTTAAAATATAAATATAATCTTTGTCTTAGAAACTTTAAATTAATAATATGTTCTCCCCCAAACCCTATCAGTGCTTTCCCAGATTGACTGAGCATAGTTATAAAAATGGGTCTCCCTCTCTCTATATATAAAGCAATGTTTAGGAGATCTAATTGTTTTTACAGACAAACTAAAGTAGAATATTTTTTATTCCTATTTTTATTTTATTATTTCTTTCTAATTCACTGTTAATTTCAGCCCAGATGATAACATTTCCAAAACTAACTTTACTTTTCTTTCTTGATATCTAACAATATCAAGGATCAATCAACCAACATGGTCAACAAGCTAAGCTAATAAACCACATACAAGCAAACAGATGCACATGTTTTCAATACCTTTACCAAGCCTACTTCCACTACTGTTTATATTTTTATGTCAAAGTGGGAACGGGGATATATGCAAACATTCTTATTTAGATATAGAAACTTCTTTAGATTCAGTAGTAGTATAGAAAAATAAGCAATATGGTGAAATCTTCAAAAATATTATTAGTATAGCCAAAACTGCTCCTTTGAAATTTTGTCATATTTATTTATTTCCTTTTTTCTTAACGTTTTCTTTATAGATAATATACAATTAAATGTAATTTCTAATTCTGAATAACACAATCTATTATTTTAAATTCACTATTGATGAGTTAAAACATCTATGTGGTCACTAAAAGCTTTCAAGTATATTATCTTTTAATCCACCCAATAATTCTATGTGGAAAATAGTATATTAATCATTATAATTCTTATTTTTAAAAAGAGATCATTGATGTTTGGCAAGTTTAAAGCATGTGTTTATGCTCACACAGATAAAAAATAGACTATAAGGGACTGGAAACCATGTTTTCTGGCTTTTAATCCTAGTCTCTATCAAACATACCACTTTAACTTTCTAATTAAAGCTGTTTATTATTATATTTCACATTAAAGTACAAATTGAAGTTCAAAACAGCCAGCAAATAACATTTGGCCTATTAGAATATAATGCAAGAGGGAAAAAATGTAAAACCAGTTATTATGTAGCCATGATTCATGGATCAATCCTTGAGTTTTACAACTAAGTAAGAATGTGTTGCTTTTAAAAAGATGAGAAAAGGATGGAAATCTTTCCTTGTAAGTTGGGTACAATTCATTAACTTTGTGAAACTAACTGCTAACATCAATATCTTCCAGCAGCAGAGGTTACCACCCTGCTGAGAAAAGCCATTTGTACTGCAGTATGTATTTTAATGGAAGTCACAACTTATTATAGTTTCGCATAACTTTTCATTCTCTTCATTTTCTTTATGGGTGTTCTCAAGTCAAGAGGACTTAAAAGGGAAATAAAAGAAAACAAAGTAAGATTGTAAAGTAACAGTTATTTTAAAATAGAATATTTTTAATCCTAACCCTTTAAGTCCGATGAGAAGATAATACCTGACTCAACTTTCCTTGCAGTTGGGGGATGTAGGGGACACTCAGAGGCAGCATGGAACAGGCGCCAAGCTAAGAACTAATCTTCATTCTGCACCCACATAGCCTCTGTGGTATTGCCTTTGGGACACACAAGAGGCCAAGTAAGGGAAGAATCAGGTCTGCACATTTCACATCAATTCACTTTCTACACTCAGGTTTTCAAAGCACTGAAAAGTAACAATTTTTCCTCTTTTTTAAAAAAATTCCATTACAATGATTTTGAAAGTGTAGATTGCAAAAGGTCCAATAAATATTTAATGTGGCACAGAGAAGAAATACTGTAACTAAAATAAAAAGAAACAACAAGAAAACTGTCCAGAATCAGTCACTTTCATGATGCTTCATGATAGAGAATAAAGTTATCCTTGCATGTTTATTTAAATACAGAAAAAACATAGTCATCCATTTCAAGGGTAAAAGGGCCCAGATCCAATGTCCAAGATACAGGTAATTAATTAAAAACAAGTTTCATTCCTGGCTCGGGGCGGGGAGAAGGATTTAAGTCAACCCTATGTAAATGTTGTGAGCTGTTTGCAGAAGGGAAATGTTCTATTCATCTTAATCCTTTTTAGCTGAAACACGGCATACTATAAATATTTGCTGAATATCAGTTATGTCAAAGGAAAATAGTTAAGTTTTGCCTATCTAGAAATAGCAAAATCTGAATTTACATTTGGCTGGAGTTGTAGATTGCAGTACAAAAATTAATAAATTTCCACACTTTCATAAGTAATGTTCAAAATATTTTGGTGAATCATACAGGGTATCATAGATAAGAAATCCAAACTTAGGAAGTCATTTGTTATCATATTAAAAATGAGAAACAAAAGGATCAGAAAGAAGAAAGAAATTTAGTTTGAAGGAATGGAGGAAAAGACAGATAAGAGGCACAGGAGAAAAATGAAAACAATATAAAAATCATGAAATACAAATAAAAATACATAGGAAAATAAAAAGTGATCATTAAGCAGGAATTGAATTAAGAATAGCATGGCTTACTTCAGTAATTAAACCAAGTTGTTGCTTTTTCTTTTCAGTAATGGTGCTTAATCCAGGGCTTTTGCACTGAGCTACATTCCCAGCTTGTTTTAAAATTTTTTATTGTGTGTCACTACATCCCTAAATTGCCCAAGTTTGGTTTATAATTGGAATCCTCTTGCCTCAGCTTCCCAGAGGAGAATGCTAGGCTTACAGGTGTGGCTGGCTTAAACTAAATTTTAAAATTGGTTTTATCTACAGAATGGGTTGCTGAAATGGTTGATGAAGTTTTATACATTCCTTCTCATAGCTTCACTTTTTTTTTTTCTTTTCTTTTTGGTACCAGGGATCCTGTGCTTGAGAGGCAGGTGGAGGCACCACTGAGCTAAATCCCCAGTCCCTGCTCACAACTTCGCTTGTGCAACTGTGTGGATAACTACCAAATCACAGAAGTCCGGCCACTGTCCTGAACATCACAACCAGGTTTTCAATTTTCCTTCACATGTGTTAACCAGAGAACCCCACAAATAGCTTTGTAAACTTAGTATTACTAAGGTTGAACACATTAGCTACTTCATCAGATTTCCATCATTCCTTTCTTAGTGATAGCATAATTATTATTTCATGGAGATGAGGTTAGACAGCCAAAGTCACCTGTATCTCCTTCTCTTTGCTCTTTCCAGCTTATTAGTTATGAACTCCTGCTGCTTCTGTCTCTACAAACTTTTCACTAGCTGCCTCACCTCTGCACCCTCACTGCTGCCATATGCATGTTATTCCTACCCTCATCCTTTGACATCAGGGCACACTCAGTCTCGAGACAGGACTCAACACCTTTACAAACTTACCTCGTCTACCCCATTCTTCAGTGTCAAAGACTTAATGTTTATTCCTTGCACATGCTCCACACACTCACATATAAATGCCTTTGCTTTTATCGTCCCCTCCTGAAATGTTCCTAAACCAAATTCCAACAATATTGAAGTTTCTGCTTATTCTAATAATGCAATGTATGCTTTCTCTTTCTTCAGTATTTTAATCTATTTTATTCTGTGTTTAATTAATAAAGTTTATGGTTATATTTTAGGTATACATAATGATCACATTCATCATTGGGAATTTGTACCTGTACCTGATATATCTTAATTCTTATTTTTTCCCCATTTCCCCTCTTTCCCTCAAATCCCTCCACCTCTCCATATTTACATAAGGTTTGTTTCCATTTTTCTTCTTTTCCCATTTTTTTCTTTCCCTTCTTTCTCCCATACCCCTCCCTAGTTCCCCCACCCATTTGAACACTTTTGTCCTATTTCACAATATCTGTTATACATTTTGGCCCTCATCTACACTTTCAGTTTCTCACACTAGAGAAACAATGTGGTATTTACACGTGTGTCCAACTTATTGAGCTTAAGAGTATGATCTCAAGGTGCATCCATTTAGCTATAAATATCTCAAGTTTATCTTGCTTTATGGCTGAGTACTACTCCATTGTATTTTTTTTAAACCCACATCTCTTTTTATCCATTCATCTGTTGATGGACATCTGGCCTGTTTCCAAGATTTAGCAATTACAAACTGTGCTGCTATAAATATGGGTGTGCCTATATCACTGTGGTATGATGTTTTTAATTCTTTTGGGAAGACACCCAGCAGAGGAATAGCTGGATCAAATGGAACCTCTAGTTTTAGTTTTTTGAGGAATCTCCATTTTACTCTTAAAGAATTTTTCACTCAGCTTTTTAAAATTAAAATTGCTCATTAATATACTTATTTATATTATTAAATGAAAGACCTTTAAGGGAAAATATGGTATATTTCTTGTTTAAATCTCCCTAAAGTGTTTTAGGAGTGTCTAACCCACAGCAGACATTCGAAAACCTAGTTATACTTAGCAACAAAATGATCAAAGTTGAGACAAAAGTGAAATGTGATTTCTAGTTGAAAAATTCATATTATTTGGCAAGAGCAAAACATTCTAACTGATCATAAAAATTAAAATTATTTGCATTAACATTTATTTTAAAATTTTAAAACCATATAAAACTTTCCAATCGAAGGATGTGAGATTTTACGTAAAAGCTGCCTCTCATCAATAATCATAATGGCTGATATTAACAGAGTGCTTATTATGTTCTCTGCACACACATTAAATTATTTGATCTACAAGACCACCTACTTAGCAAATAAGGAAACTAAGATATAGAGAAATTAATAGCTTTTTCAATGTCCTAAAAATCATAAAAGCACAAGAGTTGAGTAAAAGAAGAGTAATATCTAGGTGTAAAAATTAGTATCATATTTTATTGATTTTTTTCCACTGAATTTATTAAAGTAACTCATGTCACTGTGGTAAGAAACTTATTACTGAATTCCATTATCAGCTTTTGTTTTTTGCTTAATAGAATCTTGCTTTTTCAAAATGATAACTTCTAAATCACCTGCTACATTAAATGTGTATTTGCAGATGCTATTGAACAGATCATTTCAAAGAAAAGTAATTTTGAAAATTTTATAAAACATTTGGATAATACAGCTGCTCAAGGAAATGTTTGATCTTGAGAAGAAATTCCTATTCTTCTTTCTTGCACATCAAAATATTAGGACAGTTATTTTCTTTTTTAAAAAATTCTGTTATTGGTATATTTTAGGTGTACAATACATTTACATTTATCATTGGGTGCTTGTACATGCACATGATGTATCTTGGTTCTTATATTTTTCCCCATTACCTGTGCGCTCTTCAGCCCCCTCTACCCTTCCCTATTTACATAGATTTCATTTCCATTTTTTTTCTTTTCCCATAATTTTTTCTTTCCCTTCTTTCCTTTCCCCTTTCCCTCCCACCACCCCTAGACCTTTGGACCTTTTTTTCCTATTTCAAATGATCAATTATTCATTTTAATCATTTTAATCCTTATTTACACTTTCAGTTTCTCACACTAAGGACACTTATTTTCATTTCTACCACTGCTGCTTCAGAATAGACTCTTACTTCTTGAGTAAAAAGATACCAGGCATTTGAAATAAAATTAGAATATTGTTAAATGCTGTTTTAGCCTCATAAAAATGATCCTCACCACTAGCCCATATTCCTGTATAAGTTGTGTATTTGAATCAAAGCAAACATCTTTAACAGAATATTAGAAATGACATTTGTAACAAGACTCAGAGACTGTCAAATCTTCTGTTAGGAGATAATAGAGGCATAAATTGTGCCCAAGATTTTCAGCCATGAGTATTAGAAGGAAGCAATAGCAACATTATCCAGTCCTGAAATGCCATGGTTTTAGCATAATCTAATATTTAAACCCCTGGGGAGAAGAGAAGGGGATAGAACAACATATACTTGCACAAGATTGTGATCCCTGGCCAGGGATTTAGCTTAGTGGTTTCACCGCCTGCTGCGCAAGCACAAGGACCCGAGTGCGATCCCCGGTACCAAAAAAAGAAAAAAAAAGATTGTGATCCCTGACATGAGTCTCATCCAGTGTAAACACTGAGAACTAATCACAGACCAGAGACATGACTCTGTTACATAGAAGATCACATTGTAACATAACATCACTATGTCCAGATCCTGATTAATTCTGAGCTTTCTCTTTTTTATAAGTCCCATTCATTTCTCTCATTGCTCATGCTTTCACTAACAAAAATAGTTTCTTGGGTGAAAAGAGGATTTTTTCCAGTTTGAAATAGCTAAAATTATAATGACTACAAGAATTTGCATAGCCTTCACTTTGAATTATTATGGTACACCATAGGAACAGAATGAAGAATCAGCTAACCCAGGCATTCCCTTTGTGTGTACCACTGCCTCTTTGAGCAGGAGTTCAAGACCTTTATATACTCATATAGTCCTGATACCTATATACTGTTACATCCTTTATCAAGTTATTGTCCATATATAAAAACCCTATGAGAAAGAAAGCAACATTATTATAACTTTATTTTTAAAAGACTGAAGAATTGAGGCTTAAAACATAGTTCCTTAGGTCTCAAACCTACAACAGTGAGAAGATACAGAACAAAGTGGTCTGCTTGCCAAAGGGCTCCACTGTAATGAGTAAATGTCTGTACTCTTAAAAAAATAAATAAATAAAGTTATTGCCTGTAATTTAGAAATGAGGAAATCAAGAGTAGCCTGTCAGGGCCAAAAACAAATAGAGGAAAAGGATTGACAGTGAAGCTGAAACCAGGACATCTAGTGGCAAGTAAAAAGCACAGGGAGAATTACAATTTAAATAGTCAGGGTTTCGCAGAGGTGAGATTTTACTGACATCTTCACTTCATGGCCCATCTTTCCTCCATCTTTAGGCTAACTAGCTTTATTATCAATTGTGAGCTTTATTCAGCAGAAGAAGCATCAGAATTTCTGTCTCACCATGACATTGTTTCTGCAAGGCTGGAGGCCAAGAAATAAAAGCAAGCTAGTCTAGGAATTATTGTGAAGGTACAGTGATATTTGGAGGCTGAAAAGGGAATAAAAATGGGTTGATTCTGGAATATCCTGATGATAGTAATATATCTGGGCCAAATAAAAAAAATGTCATGAGAATTTGGGCCTGTAAAGAAGGTTAGTCGTGTGACTGAGTTCTACACAAACTTTGGAGTAAGGCTTCATATGGAATGGGTGCTACTGACCTGAGATCTTGAGTAAGGTGGGATTAAAGTCCAAATTTTTCTCCCAAGATGCTGCAGGGCCATAGTAAGAATAATCGTGGTAAAGGATTAAAATGGTGAACAGGCAAGGACCAAAAGGCTACCGAAGTGGTTCCCAATGACTATCAGATGCAATGGGAGTACACTTGAGACACACATATGGATAGAGAATTATCAGCAATTAATGGCACTGAACCAGTTAACGATGCTTAACAATGCTAAACTTCCTTAGTTTTTAGTAAAGATTAGTTCCACACCCAAAGAGAATATTGAGCTACTATTGAATAGGCACTGTTGTAGGAGAAGAGATAAGAGACATAATCAGAGAAAACCCAGTGAGAAAGACCTTGGCATCAAGGATGTAGTCTCCAATAAAGAAGATCTCATGGTGCTCACGGTCTTGTCATGATGGGAAAGGCTTTGAAATTTAACTGGGGAAAACATTTTCCTAGCAGAAGCTTTGAAAGGACCTAATTTCTTCCAGGGATTGGTAGGGTTTTCATCTTCTTGGACAGGGCTGGTCCCATGGAGAATGAAATGAGGTGTTTGAATTGACAGCTTATGATATCTACATCTGCATCCAGCTCCCTCTCTCCCTTCATCTGTGGCCTTGTACTTAGTGCCTCATGTCTGCCTCAGCATGGCCCTTCCAGATCCTGCAAGAGGACTGAGGGAAGGGACTTCTAGAATTCCTGAAGTGACCTTGCCCATGTTATTATCTAAATCATACTAGTCAGGCGAAGTTAGCCTTGATAAAAGCCTTGTCATCCCTTTGCAATTATCAGTAATTGGTGGTCATAAGTGTCGTGATTTGCATCTATGGGCTAGATGATATATAGCCAAATTCACTTGTAGTGGTAATTATTGCTTTTCATTAATTCATCAAGCATGTGGATCTTTAAAATGTTCCTGTCTGAGGAGGTCATCTCTTGTCACTCTCAGTTAGGCAGGCAATCCTAACTGGTTTATTTCACTTTCTCACAGTCAATCAGCAGAATCAACTTTAAGGTCAACCTTAATCCAACAGAGTGATAAGAGAGAATGGAGCAAAAAGGACTGGCTTTTATAAACTACTATTGTGTTTTTGATGAAAAATTAGTCTTACTAGTGGTTGCTGTAATTTTTGTGTTCTTTATCAAGGGATTTCATAAAGGTGTGAAAACAAAACATGTTACCTTAGTAAATCCTCTTATGTTTATGTGTCTTATCCCACATCTGTAAGGTCAATTGAGTATATATGTACAATGTGTGGTTATATATGATTATATACATATATGTGTATATATAGTTATATACTACGTGTGACAGGATAATTATTTAAAATTTCAAATGTTTCTTATCTCCTGAAAGAAATAATATTTAAGGAAAAGAATTGTCAGTTTTGAAGATGAGCATGAAAATGAAATTTGAAGAAACCAAAAGAAAGTCAAAGCTGGTGCAGACTTGTAATCTCAGTTACTCAGGCTTGGGCAAGAGGATCACAGGTTAGAAGGGAGATCAAGCAACTTAGTGACACTCTGTCTCAAAATAAAATATAAAAGAGCTGGAAATGTAACTCAGAGGTAGAGCACCCCTGGGTTCAATCCACAGTACCTCAAAAAATAAAAGAAAGAGGAAAGGAAAAGAAAGAGAGAGAGAGAGAGAGAGAGAGAGAGAGAGAGAGAGAGAGAGAGAGAGAGAGAGAGAGAGAGAGAGAGAGAGAGAGAGAGAGAAAGAAAGAAAGAAAGAAAGAAAGAAAGAAAGAAAGAAAGAAAGAAAGAAAGAAAGAAAGAAAGAAAGAAAGAAAGAAAGAAAGAAAGAAAAAGAAAGTCAAATTTCACTTCACAAATAGAGCCACATGCTATGAAAGAAAATGTGGAGGGAAGTCTTAGGAAAGGGAAAAGGTGGAGTGAATATGGCTAGGGAAATTGAAAATGAAAACTAATGTGACTGACATCAAAACAGAGTGCTGGGGAAAGACAAGAGGCTTTGCAGAAATACCCCTTGGATATAACGCCTTTACCCCACCCGGAAGCCACTAATTAAGTATTTTTTCCTATAGTCAGTAGCCTTTCCCTTATTTGTGAGGAATATATGCAAAAATTCAGTAGATGTCTGAAACCAGGGATAATAACAAATGCTATATATTGTACTATGGTTTTGAAAAATATATACATACCTATAATAAAGCTTAATTTACAAATTAAGCACCATGTAAGATTAACCACATTGACTTTCCACAAATCTTATCAATCTTAGCAAATGATTTTTGTTGTTGTTGTTCCTTAAAGTTGAGAACTTTTACTTTTAAAAAAATTTTTTATTTTTGAGAACTTTTACTTTTAAAGAAAGCACTTTATGGTTTCTCTTTGGCATATCCAAATTAAGAACAGTACTACTTTTGCCCTATGGAGCCATTATTAGGTAAAATAAGTGTTATTTCAACACAAGCACTTCAGTACCACAACAGTTGATCTGATAACTGAGATGGCTATTAAAGGCCCAATGGGTGGACTGAATATACAATAAATAAACTGGAAAAAGGAGTGATTCATGTCCTGGTCAAGATAGAGCGAGATAGCTGGAGATTTCATCATGCTAGTCAAAAGTATGCACAATTTAAAACTTATGAATTATTATTAGAATTTTCTATGTAATATTTTCAGATCATGATTAGGTAATTTAAACCAGGGAAAGTGGAACCACAGATAAGGAGGCCTACTGAATACAAAACTCTCTATAAAAAAGTGCTAACAAATGAACCTTTAAGACAGATGTTTAAGGAAAACTGACACTGATATAAATGCATACCTTTCACTAAAAGAGAATTGGATTATACAGTGCTAATATTTATTGAGCACTTATTATGTGTCAGGCACTCTGATTTTAGCATCTTTCTAAGTTAAATTACATAAGCTCTATTTTAAATATGAGGAATTGGGGACAACAAATGTTAACTAGTATACCCGGTAGGACAAAGCTACTAAGTAAGGAAGCCAAGATTCGAATACAGGTCTATTTCACTCCAGAACTGATGTTATGAAGCACCATACTACATTATTTTTCTCTGAAGTAACCTCTTGTCATCGAGTTTCTGACTCTACTTACCCGAATTATATAAATTTCTGGATAAGTGAAAAATCTTACTCATTTGAACTTTGGTCAAATTTTCTTAGAAGAGAGTGAAAGGCAATCTTGCTACTATGTCAAGACACCTATAAAATCTCTGGATTTCTTTATGAGAAATTGGAAAAATTATTTGTTTAGTGCCTATTATCCTGTTATGTAAAGACTGTATTCAAACAAATTCTTCCTTCAACACATTCAAAAGTAGATTCCAAATTATAATTTAGTCTTTAGATATGTATAGTTGAGAATATATAGGTGAATATCATAAAAAGTGCTGTTAAATATCTCAGTGCTCCAGCACCACCCCAGCATCTTCCCTTGAAAGGCCAGGCCTGCCCCCATTGCTCCAGCAACATCACAGGACCTATCTGGATCTGCACTGTAGAAGGCACCTGAGCCCATAAAGGCCATTGTCATGAGCTCCAGAAGATAGAGCAGAAGTGAACAACAGAGAGAAGGCCTCTCTGAGGCTCCTCAATGATAATTGAAGCCCACTATGAAAGTGAAGAAAATCTCTGCAATAAAGGCACACTGGACCACCATGGTTGGTAAGTTGGTGGGACCAACACCTCCTATCAGAACCAAGACTTACTTTGGGGGAAGGGCAGCTGAACTTTGCAGAGTTCAATCCTGCAGGAGGTCAGGGAACTCAGCTAGGGCCTTGCAGCCAGAAATCAGCCTGAATCTCAGTGGACTATGGCTGGCTTGCTAAGCCTAATCAACTTAGATCTGCACACTGCTGCCCACGTTGTCTATTGTGGCAGCAGAAATATACACTGGAGATCCATTTTTAAAATTTATATTTTTTTCTTCCTTTTTCTCTTTATTTTCTTTTTCTCTTTCTCTCTCCCTTCTTGTTCTTCATTTCTCTCCCTTTTCTCCTGTTCCTGTCCTATTTCATATTTTTTTCTCTCTTTTCTTCTCTCAATTGTCATTATTTTTATAGGAAAGTGAATACAGTTTCTAGCTTCCCTATTGCTGTTACTTTGTTCTATTCTTGTCTTTGTTCCTTCCTCTGTCTTTTTCTCTTGTCCTGAACAGTTTTCCAAAGTTTGCATGATCTTCCTTTGTCCTCTAGGCTCACTTCTAACCTTTCCCTCTCCTTCTAGCTCTCTATCCTTCCCTCCCCAATTCCTTCTAAATCCTCACCCCAAAGGGTAAATTTGCTATATTGAATGGTTTATTTACTACAAATATATTTTAGGCTGGTCCTTGATTTTGATCTACTTCATGCAGTTAAAAATGACAGATTAATAGCTACCACAAATTGGCATTTCTAAGCTGTGTTTGATGTTATTGTTGATGTTGATTGTATCACCTGGTCTAAGGTGTCATGATTGATCTAATGGCTTGTCCTTCCTGGTATACTGATAATGAGATTGCTTAAGAGTCATTAGTGACTCAAAACCTAAAGACCAGCTATACCTGGATGGCACTACTGAGAAGCAATCATTCAGTAAAGGTTCTAAGTACAAGCAATAAAGATACTCACAATAAGCAATACTGAAGTATCAACCCAGGAATTAAACTAAAAACACCACCAACAACAAAAATAGAAATGAGCAGACACCTAAACAAGGTGCAAACCCAAACTTCCAAAGGCAAATTCTAGGGGAAACAAGGTGGAAAAATCTGATAATCAACCACCTGGACACCCTGAACTGATGGCACAGGAAGTAACAAAACAGATGAATGAGGTTCTAGAAAACTTCAAAACAGAAATAATTTCCCAGATAACTACAGAGATGGTAAGCAGAATGAAAGACATGATTAGAGATTCTAGAAGAGAAACACATTAAAAAGAAAATAGATGAGCTCAGCATCATGATGGAAGCCATGAATGCCCAGCATAGGAAAGAAATGGAATCCATGAAACAGATTCAAACAGATATCCAGGAGATTAAAAACTCCATTGAAAGTATTTGCAGCAGAATGAGCCAATGTGAGGACAGAATATCAGATATAAAAGACAGTATTACTGTTAGAGATCATCAAAAGAGAGATTTCTTAAAAATAGTAAGGGACCATGAGAAATCGAACCAGCACCTGCTAGATTATGCAAAAAAGAATAACATAAGACTGATAGGAGTTCATGAAAAAGCAGGAGAAAGTACAAATGATACAAAAGTTCTTTGATGTATCTCCATACTGATTTCCACAGTGGTTGCACCAGTCTACACTCACACCAGCAGTGGAGCAGTGTTCCTCTTTCCCCACAGCCCTGCCAGGATTTGTTATTGATTGATTTCATGAAAGCAGCCATTCTTTCTGGGCTGGGGTGGAATATATATATATAATTATTATTTTATATATCCCAGGCTATTGTATTCATTCCTGCTTACACCTTTGATTCCCATATGGCTTGTTTCCTTTCTACCCTAAGTAAATTTTTAGAATTTTTCTCGAAGTTATTCTTTTTTCTTTGTTGACATTTTGGACAGTATTTTTGCCCAGTTATGTTATGGTTTGACTTAAAATGTCCTCCAAAAAGTTCATGTGTTGGTGCGTTCTGAAAAGGGATTGGATCGTGAGGTCTCTAACTTCATCAGTGGATTAATCTTTTCATAGATTCATAATTTTGTGGCATTACTGGGAGATGAGAGAAATTTTGGAGGTTGGACCTAACTGGATGGAACAGGTCAGTCTGCCTTGCTTTTAGACATTTCCTCTCTGCCTCTCTTGCTCTTTCTCTGCTTGCCAGGGCTATGAGATGAGTAGTTTTGCTTCATGACCCTATCCACCATTATGTTTTGCCTTGCAAATGCCCACAAACAATAGAACCAGCTGATGGTTGACAGAAATTTCTGTAACCATGAGCCAAAACAAACCTTTCCTCATGACATCTGATTTCCTCAGGTATTTTGTCACAAAGACAAAAAGCTAACAACAAAATATGGAACTCAAAATTGTAAATTATTTTCTTTCAGCACAGTGATGAGGTATTTTGTTTTCTTTTGGTTTTCTTTATTGGGAGTGGTATTGTAGATTAATTCTGCAATTCCTTGCCATCTTGTTAATGTTTTCATACTATTACAGTTTTTAAAAAATTCTTTTAGTCATTTTTGTAGATACCATGGAAAGATTTGTCTTATCTAGAAAATCATCACTGAAAATAGTAATTTAAATCTTTAAGATTTTATATTATTTATGTACCATTTCAATATTTACATGGAATTATTTATTATTTACATACATTAAAATTACCTGTAGTATACTGTTAATAGATGAGATCTACTATATATTACATAAATATTTTAATATATTTCTTAATCTAGTTCTTTTCTTTATAATTTCCTCTTAAAAATAATAAATACAGAATGTTTTCTAAATGAACCTCTTAGTACATGTTTATTTCTTTTGGATAGATTTTTAAAACTTGGCTATGCCAAAGCAGCTGCACCATTTTAAGACTTTTGGTATATACTATCAAAGTGCTCTAGTTTTCTGTTCTCAACATTATGCATATTTCTTCACATTTTCTACAATACTGAATTTTTACAAGTGTGCTATAACTCCAGGACTGTTAATAATTTTAACAGTTATAGGATTGGGGGGTATTTTTTTTGAGGCAAGGTCTTGCTAAGTAATTCAGGTTGGTCCTGAACTCACTATATACCCTAGGCTGGCCTCAAACTTACAGTAATCATCCTGCCTCAGCCTCCCAAGTGCTAGGATTGTTGGCATGAATCACAGTGCCTGAAAACAGTTTAGATCTCTCACAGGAAAGGAAAATACCTCCTAGAGGAAATAACGAATTTTTAAAGTGGAAATGTATGTAAGAGTTTGCTTTAGATCCCATTGTAAATTTGCAAATTCCATGATTTTGCCCACTATTTGATTATACCAGAATATTTTTTGTATAGAATAATACTTGCTATAGTAATGAAAAACAGAATATATCTTCTATTTTAGCAACTTAATATAAATGAAACACAACTTTCATTTTTAAATAAAGATTACAATACCATATTTGAAACTGCAAATGTGATTCACATGAGAGAATGAGTTAAACAGCAAATACTAGATAATTATTTCTCATGAGTAATGAGTGTGACTTAAAGTTCTCATATTACTTATTTTCAACTCAAGTAAGGACAATTAGACCACAAGAGTCATTTCTTCATCCGAGTCACTTGATTTGCCTTTTAGTTCCAATTGCCCTAAAACTTTGTCTATAGTTAAATTCTGAGTTTTCTTCTTGTGCTTCTTAGCATCTGCATCATTCGCACGAAGTTTTCTCATTTTAATGTTTGGCAATTTCTTCAAATCCAAACCCCATTCACTAAAGGTATTCAGACTACTTGCATGTAAAATGTCTGTAATCAAGGCCATTTTCACTATATTAATCCTTCCTACCCAGGAGCAGGGGATGTCTGTCCATTTTCCGATATCATCTTCAATCTCTCTTTTCAAAGTGCCATAGTTTTCAGAGAAAAGGTCCTTGATTTCTTTCATTAGGATGATTCCTAGGTATTTCAGTTTTTTGGATACTATTGTGAAAGGAATTATTTGCCCTATTTCTCTCTCAGTGAGTCTGTCATTGGTGTAGAGGAAAGCTATTGATCTTTGTGTGTTGACCTTGTAACCAGCTACTTGACTGAATTTGGTTATTAAGTCTAGAAGACTTTTGGTGGAGCTCTTGGAGTCTACTATACAGAGTGTCATGTCATCTGCAAATAATGACAATTTGACTTCTTCATTACCTATCTTTATTCCTTTTATTTCTTTCTCTTGTCTAATTGCCATGGTTAATGTTTCCAGAACTATATTGAACAAGAGTGGTGATAGTGGACATCCTTGTCTTCTTCCTGATTTGAGTGTGAAGGATTTCAGGTTTTGACCATTTAGTATGATATTGGCTGTTGGCTTTTCATAGATGTCTTCTATCAGTTTGAGGTAGAGACCATCTATTCCAATTTTTTGTAGGATTTTTAACATAAATGCATGTTGGATTTTGTCAAATGGTTTTTCTGCGTCTATGGAGATAATCATATGGTTTTTGTCCTTGGCTCTATTGATACAGTGTATTACATTGATTGATTTGCATATATTGAACCATCCCTGCATCCCTGGGATGAATCCCACTTGATCAGGGTGTATGATCTTCTTGATGATCTTCTGCATTCTGTTTGCCATTATCTTGTTAAGGATTTTTGCATCTATGTTCATTAGTGAGATTGGCCTATAGTTCTCTTTTTCAGTTGGGTCTTTCTCTGCTTTGGGAAACAAGGTGATGCTTGCTTCCAGAAATGAATTTGGGAGTATTGCTTCCCTTTCAATTTCATTGAACAGTTTAAACAGTAGTGGCAGCAGTTCCTCTCTAAATGTCTTGTAGAATTAATTCAGCAGTGAAGCCATCAGGGCCTAGGCTTTTCTTAGTTGATAAGTTTTTCATTACATTTACAATTTCATTGGTTGATATTGGGTTGTTCAGAATTTTTAGATCTTCTTCGTTCAACTTTGGTAATTCCTATGTATCTAGGAATCTGTCCATTTCTTCTGTGTTGTCCATCTTATTGGCGTATAGGTTCTGCAAGTAGGTATTGATGATCTTCTGGATTTCTGCTGGGTCTTTTGTAATTTCACCCTTTTCATTCCTAATTGCATGGATTTGGGTGTTTTCTTTCCTTTTTCTGACAAGTTTGGCTAAGGGTTTGTCAATTTTGTTGATTCTTTCGAAGAACCAACTCTTGGCTTCATTGATTTTCTGTGTCATTCTCTTAGTCTCCATTGCATTGATTTCTCCTCTGATCTTTATAATTTCCTCCCTTGTATGAGCTTTGGGGTTGTCCTGCTCTTCTTTTTCTAGAAGTTTGAGGTTCAATAACAAATGCTGGTGGGGCTGTGGGGAAAGAGGAACCCTGCTCCACTTCTGGTGGGAGTGTAGACTGGTGCAACCACTGTGGAAATCAGTATGGAGATACCTCAAAGAACTAGGACTGGAAGTCCCATTTGACCCTGCTATTCCACTGCTGGGGATCTTCCCCAAAGAATTAAAAGAATCATACCACAGTGATATATGTGCACCCATGTTCATAGCAGCACAGTTTGTAAGAGCTAAAACTTGGAAACAGCCCAAATGTCCATCAACTGGAGACTGGATAAAGAAAATGTGGTTTTTTTATAAAATGGAGTACTGCTCAGCCATAAAAAATGAGAAATTAGAGACATTTATAGCTAAGTGGATGCACATTGAGGTGATACTCTTAAGTGAAATAAATAGGACACACATGAATAAATTCCAAATAGTTTCTCTGGTGTGAGAAACTGAAAGTGTAAATAAGGACTAAATGTATAATAGGTAATGTGAAATAGGAAGAAAAGGGACAAAGGGGAAGGAAGTGGGAGGGCTAGGGGAAAGGATAGAAGGGAATGGGATTAGTATGGGCAAATGGTATAATAGGAACAAAATCTTTGTAAATAGGGAGTACTGGAGGGGTTGAAGGGAGGGCTGGGCAAGGGTGAAAAATAAGAACCAAGAGAGACTCTGTAAAGGTGCAAATTTCCAATGATGAATGTCATTATATGGTATACCTAAAATGTACCAATGATTAGAATGAGTAATCGATAATGTAAAATAGGAAGAAAAGGTCCAAAGGGGTAAGGGTAGTGGGAGGGGCAGGGGAAAGGAAAGATGGGAAAGAAAAAATGCTGAGAAATGGAAAAAATGGAAATAAATTCTTTGTAAATAGGGAAGGGTGGAGGGTGTGAAGGGAGGGCTAGGAATGGGGAGAAAATAAGAACCAAGATGCATTATGTAAAGGTACAATCCCCAATGAGAAATGTAATTGTGTTGTATACCTACAATGTACCAATAAAAGAATTTAATATAAAAAAAAAATGTCTGGAATCTCAAGGCCATAGCCAGAGGCTGGATAACGTAAAGAAAAGAAGTTTATTTAGCTCATGGTTTTGGAGGCTGAATGTCTAGACAGCACAGCGCCGGCTCTGGTGAGGCCTCCTCTTGCTGCTACATGTCATGGTGCATGGTTATCGCAGTGGTGGGAGGGCACAAGAGAGGAAAAGATCACATGGCAAGACAGGAAGCCAGAAAATGGAAGGGTCCGATAATGACATCCCACCAGGCCCTGTCTCTTAAAGGCCCAAGAGAATTAAATGATTTCAGGCTAGCTCCATTTGATTATTATATTATTTTCTGCTTTCTCATTGTGAAAAGTGATAGGTTTTATTCAGACCTAAAGGTTAGAGAACTAATGATTATAATTCTTACTTCTGAGATACATTACTTAAATTAGTATATTAAACATATTTCAAGTACCATGACAAGCATGAATATTCTAGAATTTTGCTCTTCAAATAATTTACTAAATGCTAATATATGTTAGTCTGTCTTTTAAAGGATACAAGTATAAGGTTTCAAGAAAAGGAAAAAATGCTGTGTGAGATTAACTAGGTATCAACTAAATTAATAACAACTTATACAAAGTGTTACAACTTTTATACTTCTGAAAAATAAAAATAAAGTTTATTTATATAACTTCTTAAAGTTCCAATTATTTAATTTTCAATAACTATGCTTCAATAATGTTTGTTAAAATGTGATTTATTAAACTCCTATTTTAAAAAATAATAATACTTGAAAAAATGGAAAATTAAACTGAGATTAGAAAAACACAAAGTTTTTGTTTTAATAGTGTATGTTAAAATGGAAATAAAATATTTTCTCAAAGAGATTTTACAGATTCTCTTTGTATTTTTTTGTTCATCTCCTTAAAGAGAAATCATTATAATAATAGTTACTACAATTTATAAAGTACCTACTGTGTGGTGGGTATTTGTTTTTTTGTTTTGTTTTGTATCACTTTTTCAGTAACTTCTTCCTTATATGATCTATGTGATTGCAAACATCAATTCAAACATTACCTGGGTGATTTGAAAATATAATCAATCAAATATACATTTTGTGGCAATACTGATTAGAATCCTTTTTTTCTTGTCATTAGTACCTTGATATGCCTAGATTACATTCAAACACTCTTAGCAAAAAAGGACTCACTCTTTCCAACTATCTAGTTTTCTATATCATTTCTTCCCTCTTTGCCAGAGCCTTTCACAAGCTATGATCTTAGCGCATTTCATTTCTACTACTAGCACATCCCTTCTGGAGAAATGCATTCCTCCTGGCACTTTCATTAAATATTTTATTAATCTCTGCTATAGAATTTATTTAACTCTTACTGGGATTGACATTTCACCCCTTCTAAGTCACTAAAGTTAGGACTTTCTTTTTCTTTCCTTCCTTCCTTTTCCTTCCTTCCTTCCTTCCTTCTTTCTCTCTCTCTCTCTGTCTCTCTCTTTCTTTCTCTCCTTCTTTCTCTCTTTCTTGGTGTTATTGAAGATGGAACCCAGAGCCTTCCCACTGAGCTATGTCCCCAGCCTTTTTGTTTTTGAGACTATATTTTTTCCTATCTCACTGTCTCCCCCTAGCAATAATTAGTGTGGTGCATTCCACACATTAAGAGTTTAATACATTTTTTTCTTAAATTCTTTTATTGGTACATTTTAGGTATACAATACATTTATGATTACCTTTGGGTGCTTGTACCAGTACATGATATATCTTAGTTCTTATTTTTTCCCCATTACCTGTGCGCCCTTCACCCCTAAACCCTTCCCTATTTCCATACTTCATTTCCATTTTTTTTTCTTTTCTCATAATACATTTTTAATTATATTGAATTTGGTAGTTTGGAAACATTAAATATATTGTCTATAAATCAATGTGTCATAAAATATTTCAGTGGAACCACAAAACAAAAACTAAGATCCCAAAGTGTTAAAATACTCTCTAAGCTCAATATCCAGTTAATAGTAGAAATAAATCTAAAATCCAAGCTTCCTAATGCTTAGTACAATATTCTTTTCCTTAACCAAAGTTTTTAAAGTGAAGTTTATTCAACTATTAATTTATAGTTTACCATTTTAAGTTTATTTTCAAGTATTTAAAATTTGGAGAGACTCAATGTAATCGCTATATTTTGTTACTATGGTGACTTAACATTCTACATTCAAGTATTTTTATATTCTTTTTCCTTGTTCTCTTATACAAAAATAAGTTTCTGAAGATTGCATTTTCTTAAACATATTGTGTTGTATTTCCTTCCTCGAAAGTATAAACTGAACATCTAAGTATGTTAATATTATAAGAAGTGAATCAAATGAAGTGGATCATTGTCTCCAGTCTGAATTTCTTTGTTATACACAGAATGTTTTCATGGATGTAAGATATTTATCATATAACAAGTTAAGAATTGAGTTAATTTATATTTATATAAAACTTGGCAGTAGAGAAAGAATTTAGTGCAAGGAATTAAATAGGTGGCTGAATAAATGTTGGCTGAATATGAGCCGTTTGTAAGATACTTTTACCTCACTGAATCTCATATCAATTCCAAAAGTAGGAACATACATATGTGCTTTACAAATGTTTTACAGATGGGTTTATGTATGCCAGAGCTGAGGTGTTAATTCAATTTATCTTATCAAGAAGTTTTCTTTCTCCCTCTCTTTAGTAATGTTTTGATGTGAATACTTCATAAATCACTGTTTACATCACATTTCCACGTTACAATATTTATTGTATAGAGTTGTAGGGATTGTGTTTAACCATTCATTAATTGTGACAAAAAAACACATGGGACATTCTAACAGGTTATTGGGAGACTTTAAAAGAACGTTGTGCAAGGATATGGACAGGGTGAAGAGGAGCCAACAGGTGGTGACTATGGACTCAGGGAGCAAGCATAGTGGGTGGGGAGCAATTGTCATCTCTTTCTTGAAGAGCAAAAATGGGCAAGATGGTGATTTAGTACTCTTGGTCACCACCACAAACCAAGCAAAGAAAACTCTTGAATCTGGATCACCTTAAGAGAAGTAGTGAATTTAATTTCTCCTTAGGCAGCAAGATTAGAGGTATATCTTCTCTTTTTAAAAAACAAAAGTGAATTCAAGAAAGACAGTACGGTAGTGGGGGCTTTACTGGAACAATCTGTACTCCTCCCATTTACTCAGATGGAAATTGCCAGGAATGTATCCAAGTGTGAGTTATCAGACCAATATTTTGAATTAGAAGATAGGAACAAGAGAATATAAGATGTACCCTAGAGTCAGAACCTGAGTGGAAATCTAAAAATTCATTCATATATATTAGGAAGGAGAGCCAGCTTTGGAATGAAGATATTACCATCTGCATCTTTTCACATTTCTCTTCCCAAGCTCTAATGAAAGGGGGAGAACAGAATTAAAAATTGAAAGAAATGAAAAAACTATAGGATATATTTTTGGTACCCACTCTTGCTGGATTTATCTATTCTTCCTGTCATAATTATGGTGGTGATTCCCTAAATTTCCAACTTATTTCTTCACTCTTCATCCTTGCTCATCACTCATGTCAGAGGGCATGTCCCTTTGCAGTCTGTGACATCTGTAATGCAAACAACTCTTAAACCTGGCCAAACATCCCCAATTCTTCTCTCACACCTTAAAATATCCATAGTCAGCCAGGGCCCACATGCTGCCGCCCATGCCCTACCTCATGTACTTGAACTTTCTTTGTCCTCCTAGGAACCTCGTAACAGCCAGCCAGCCCCCAGCTATGGGCTGTCTACAGCCTCTGAGTCTGTCATTTTGTGATGTACACCTCTGGCAGAATTATCTTTTTCAAACAGTGCTTTCATCAAATTGGTCTAGTAGAATCACTTTCTCTTGCATATATCATTTTATTTAAAATGCTGAGTCTAGCATCTAAGGCCCTTTATCAACTAGGGTCCACAATCCTCATATTTTCTTACCAAATGTATCATTACTCTTCAATATATCCCTATTCTACTCAAAGCAAGGAAACCATTCCCTCCCACATAAAACTTAATCATCCCCTTTAAGTGCCATTTTTTTTCTCAAAACCTCAAATTCCCTCCTTTGTCATTTTCACTGGCCATGCTTATTACTTCTATCTTTGGCTCTACAGCTACAGGAATGTCTGCTTCCAGACAAGAAAATTTCCTCTCCTCATATAACCTTTCTTTTATTTCTTTGAGACACTAATGCTTAGCAGTCATCAAAGTTAACTTTTACATATTACTGGAAATCTCATATCATTAATCAAATAAATTGTGAACCAAACTGTAAACAAACTGTGTAACTTTAGATAAATGAATGAACCCTTAAAATGCCTAATTTATTCATATATTCAGCAAACATTTATTAAGTATCTTCCACATACTGGGTACTATGCCAGTAACTAGGAATAGAAAAAGATATTTTAAAACAATCCACAAATAAAAAATACTCTGTACTTTGAAAGGTTTCTCTTAAAAATTTTCTCATTCCTAAACTGACAAGTCATTTTTTGAAGTTTGCTTATCATTGGGTCACTTAAATTCTAATGCTTTATATCTAGCAAGGATTATTTAGTACAGTAGTAGAAAGAATTTGCTAATTGAACAAACATTTATTGAGTACCTACTAAGTCCTCGATGCATGAATGACTGAGCTCAGTAACGAGAGAAATTTAAAAAATCTTACTATATCCACTGTAAGAGAAAATACATTTGATTTTATTAAAAAATGTTGACAAGGTATATAAAGACATGGGATATTTGCTTTCAGAAGACCTAAAAATCACTCTCCATATTTAGTAATGTGCCTAATTAAAGCCCCACACACCACCCTTGTAATAATATCAAAGATCTAAGTATCAACTGTTTTATTCTTAAAGGCAGACCAAAACATTTCCCCTCTCCATTACCATATTGGAAGGTTCTCCCAAAACATGTGTGGGTTTTTTTTTAATGTTCTAGAAGAAAATATATTAACCAAAAGCGAGAATATAATATTTGTTTTATGCAGTGGAACTGTTTACATAATTAAAATTCCAATTAATTATTATGGAAAGAAACCTTCCGGGACTTCAAATATTCTTAAAAATTAAAATATCACAATTCCCCAGTGCATCATATTACAAAGTAATTGCCCTGTAAATTTCTGAACTCTTCTCAATCATTTCATGGTACAGGTCTGCCAGTTTCCCTAACAGTATTTCCTTTGCTTGCTTTACCATGTGGTCTCCAGGCAGCAGAGAATGTGGATACCCAGAGAAGTATGAGTTCCACAACCACCCAAAAGGCTGCAGCAGTGCATTCAAGTGTTTTGACTAGAATGGCTCCAAGCTGCTGCTTCTTTCTGGAGAAATTCATTTCTCTTCTATAATGTATATGATGAACAAGGTTTTATTTTTATCTCTTAACAGCTATTTTTAAAAAGACTGAACAATAGCACTTTTACAGTAAAAACTGTTAGAGGTCTCCTATCAGAGCACTTCTTCTCATTAATGACCTTGAATCTGAAATGGGTCTAAGTCAAACACTCAGATATGATGAGCAAACTTTGAAGATCTTTTGTAAACTACATATTCACACGACATTATATTTTTGAGCAGTCAGGAGTCCAACTGCCTGTTTGAAATCACAGACAGACCACAAAATCAGAATCTGATCCAAGTTTTGCTGGATCTGGAACCCACGCAGTACTGGGAGACCCTCAACAAAAAGGTTTAAAAATAAGTTTTAAAAGTGACATTTGTTGGGTCAGGGATTTAGCTCAGTGGTGCTCCGCCTGCCTCACAAGCGCAAGGTCCTGAGTTCAATTCCAGTACCAGAAAAAAACTAACTAAATAAATTAAATAAAGTGATATTTAGAATGAGAAAATAAGTTATCACAAATTGTTATAGATTCAGTCCTTTTCTTGAGAGATCTGTTAGGCTATTTGCCAGAAATACTAATGGAGAAATGTTTCCTTATGGCACCCTGGCTTTTCTCTTCCACCTGAAACTCACAATAATTCCAAGAAATTCAGAGTCACCAGCTGAGGCACCTTGAATCATCAATTCATAAAGGATATGTCTGGAAAATTTACTTCTGTATGATCAAAGCAGAAATGAATAAATAAAACCTTAATATTCACATAGATGCTTGCTTTTAGTTTCCTTCTATTAAGCTTCTGACCTCATGGATTTCCTGTGATGTGATCATCATCTGTACTAAATAAGCCAATCTGTAGGATGCAGTACACGGTTCCCAGGGGCTATTCAATTCCCGTCTCTGTCATGCTGCCACTGCTCCCTCTTGTGCCCTTTGCACAAAGGAGACTCACATAACAGGTATAATATGGGTCCCCCAGATTCTGTGTATTCTAGACTAACATCAAAGTGTTTCAACTTTTCACATGAATTCTTTACTTATTTTAGATTTTCCACGTCCACGTGACAGGCAGGGCCATGTTCCCACAGGTCAGGCAAGCTGATTTAGCTGAGTTGTGGACAGCACCTCCTGGTCTCAGGACTCCTACTGGTGTAGCAACTGAGCAGATATCATGGTCTACTGGGGATCTGCTGAAGCCAAAAAGACTCACTTTCAAAAGACAGTCTACACACTAAAATAAAACCAAGTAAAATTTCTTTACATCTTTTATCTAGAGAATCATGTCATCTTGTCAAACAACCTGGGCTTTCTTTCTTTAGTATTTATTATTTTATAAAATGTTTTAGACCAAAAGTTTCTATTCTGATTATAAATACCACAGTTAAATACATTATTCATTGGGAGGTTTTGCATTCTCAAGGTACTTCAAATAGTAATCGAGGTTACTATTTGGAATTATGTTATAAGAATAATGAAAATAAATTTTGTTTTGGTTTTTTGTTTTTTGGTTTTTTGGGTTTTTTTGGTACCAGGGATTGAGCTCGGGTCCTTGGGCTTGCACAGCAGGTGGTGAAACCACGGAGCTAAATCCCTGGCCCATGTGAAAATAAATTGTGCTTTGATATCCCATGTTCAGTTCTGAGGAACAATATTTGGAACAGAACATGAAATTGGAAGTTCGGCCTCCATGCATCTATTTGTAGCACCTGAAAGAGTATTTTTGGCAGTTCACTTTAGGCAACTCTTTCAAAACTCATTAAGGCACCTCTGAGTATTTTGATTATGGTTTATTTAAAAAGTTGTTTGAGTTGCTTGCTCTTTTGAGTAAAATCTTGGTTTCCCTGAAGTTTAAGAATTCTAAAGCAAATTTAGAAATTCTTCCAGCTGTTTTTGTTAGAGACCAGGCTTTAAGGCTTGAAGCACTGTTAAGAAAATGATTAAAATTTTTTGCATATGTAAATATATTGCTAACCATTTACCAGCAAAAGATGTCTGAAAACAATCCTCCCAAGAGAACAGTGCATACATCAGCAGATACATTCTTGTATGGTTTCCAATAGGTCAATCCAATTCTAGTGTCTGATATATACATAGTTTTAAAATGTATCTGTTATTAATATTTACTTTGTACCACTTTTTGAATAACCTCCCTAAATATAAAACAATGTCCTTAGTAGTATATATTATACACAAATAGCTAATACCTTCTAAGCATATATTATTATAGAATAACTTTGGCTAGTTTTTCCAAGGTGAGCATTTGGGAATTCTAGTTTATTAATTTATAGATGTTGAAGGCACATTACTTTTTTTTTTTTTTTGGTATCTGGCATTGAACTCAGAACGTTGCACTTGGGAGGCACACCACTGAGCTAAATCCCCAGAAGGAAGGCACATTACTGCACTGAGAAATTTAAAGAATTGATGTTTTAAAGCAAATGATCATTAGGAGCTACCTTTTAGCCTCTTGCTATTCAAAATAAGCCCAGCATTGGCACTGTTGACAACATCTGTGGGTTTTCTAGAAACTGGAATTTTCAGCCTCATTCTGTACCTAATGGATAGAAATCTGCACTTAGGTGCTTCATATTCACTTTAAGGTTTCAGAAGCTTGTACATCTAAGTTCTTTGACTCCTATGAAATTCTGATTAATCTTTCAAAATTTACTATCTTGTCTGGGAAGATATTATCCCCCTTCCAACTGGATAACAACTCATCCTGTGAGCATCTCTGTCTTAGTACCCACCACACTGGAAAAACTGTTCATTCCTGATTTTCTCTGTAGAATATAAACTAATTATGGGTGGAAAACAATTTGTACATGATTTATGTCTACTTGGTGTAACACTGTGACTATATATGAAAAATATTAAATCATTGGCTGATTAATAAATAAAATAATCATTATAGCTATCTAATTTTCTAGGCAAGGAACACAGGTAAATGAATAGTTGCCTATTGTGTTCAGGTGAGAATTCAAATTTTGTTATAAAGAAAACTGACTTATAATTTTTCTTTTTTACCCCAAAATTTTGCAAGTTGTCTAATTGTAAATATAATACCATGATGAATCATTTTTAATGGGCCTTATAATTATAAATATAAATTCTAAGAAGGGATATTTCTAATAAACCCTTTATATTATATCTGTGTTTACAGATTTTAACCATTCTTGCAAGATATAAGACCTTTATGTTAAAATGTATTTTTGTTTAATTTTAGTAGTTTGATATTATAAAGTGTGTTTCTAAAAACTTTATTTTGAAAAATCTTATTCAAAAATTGTCACCAGTCACAGATGTATATAAGTGTGTGTGGGGGGGGGGTGATGAAGCTAAATGAATTTTTACCACATTATAAAAGAGCAGAATCACAAGAGAGTTTTAGTAGCCTCTCAGAAGGGAACTGACAACAATGTTTGAGTATTTGTAAGAGTTTGGAATGTGATTAAGATAGGTATTCAGTGTAGGAGATTGATAAGAATTAGTACAGATCATTTTAATTTATTACTGATAGACACAGTAAGATGAGGACTCTGAGGCATGAATTTCAAAGAGTTTAAGGAAACAATTATTGAATGTTATTTGTTGCACAGTTGAACAGTTCAATGGTTATTTAAATTGATTTTTCTAGCAAGCCTTTAAAACCAATCATATTATTTGCATCTTTCACTTTTCTAGATCAGAATTTCCTAGAATAATAAATTAATAATAATGAAAAGTGATAGTCATCTTAAGAGACAGTTAAATAATAAAATCATGTCTATACCATGAACACTATAGGTATAGATGATTGCTGTCTTACTATGGTCATTCTTCAGCCTGGACTATGAAAGTATCCATCTAGGGGTATGATCTGTAAGCTGTCACCACTCTTTGAGATGTTAAGACAATTTAAGGTTACCAAAGATGATAGTTTCCACTTGTACAAGTGTCATATTTTTCTGTTCTTTTGGTTGTATAGTCATTTGTTAGATCATTTAGTGGGTCGACGTTTGCTCAGCAGTATTCAAAATGCTAGCAATTATACATGGGAACACTACAACCTAGACAAACACTAAGGGAGCAATTATGACTAGAACTTGTAGTTCATTTCTCAGCTAACAGAAACCAATTGAACTGAGAATAGATTTCATCCACAAACCAGAGCACCTGTACTATCACATTTATTAGCCAAACTGACAATTTGATGGTTTATTCTCTTCCAAAATCTTTGTAGTAATACAGCACTGAAGTTACCAAAAGATCTGAAGAATTGTAATCTCATCATTCCTCTCCTGGAAGGGCATATGCTCCTGTCTTAGGATGCTAGTGTTTTGTTTTTTTTTAATTCTTTTATTGGTACATTTTAGGTATACAGTACATTTACATTTCTCATTGGGAACTTGTACCTTTACATGATGCATCTTGGTTTTTATTTTTTCCCCATTCCTAGCCCTCCCTTCACCCCCTCCACCCTTCCCTATTTACAAAGAATTCATTTCCATTTTTTCCATTTCTCCTAATTTTTCCTTTCCCTTCTTTCCTTTCCCCTGCCCCTCCCACTTCCCCTACCCTTTTTGACCTTTTCCTAATATTTCACATTATTAATTATTCATTTTAATCATTGGTACATTTTAGGTATACAATATGATGACATTCATTGTTGGAAATTTGCACCTTTGCATAATCTCTCTTGGTTCTTATTTTTTCCCCTTCCTCTTCCCTCCTACAACCCCTCCATCTCTCACTATTTACAAAGACTTTGTTTCCATTTTTCCATTTTCTCATATTAATTCCATTCCCTTCTATCCTTTCCCCTAGCCCTCCCACTTCCTTCCCCTTTGCCCCTTTTCCTCCTATTTCACATTACCATTTTAGTCCTTATTTACACGTTCAGTTTGTCACACCAGAGAAACATTCGGTATTTATACATGTGTGTCCTATTTATTTTACATAAGAGTATCGCCTCAATGTGCATCCACTTAGCTACAAATGTCTCTGATTTCTCATTTTTTACGGCTCAGTAGTACTCCCTTTCATTAAAAACCCCACATTTTCTTTATCCATTCCCCAGATGATGAGCATTTGGGCTGTTTCCAAATTTTAGCTATTACAAATTATGCTGCTATGAACATGGGTGTGCATATATCACTGTGGTATGATTCTTTTAATTCTTTGGGGAAGATCCCCAGCAGGGGAATAGCAGGGTCAAATGGGACTTCCAGTCCTAGTTCTTTGAGGTATCTCCGTACTGATTTCCACAGTGCTTGCACCAGTCTACACTCCCACCAGCAGTGGAGCAGGGTTCCTCTTTCCCCACAGCCCTGCCAGCATTTGTTATTGGTTGATTTCATGATAGCAGCCATTCTTTCTGGAGTGAAGTGGAATCTCAGCATTGTTTTCATGTGCAGCTATCAAATGACCAGTGATGTTGAACATTTTTTCATGTATTTATTTGCCATGTCTACTTCTTTGTCTGAGAAATGTCTGTTCATTTCAGATGCCCATTTTCAGATTGGGTCTTTAAATTTGGGAGGTCTGATTTTTTTCAGTTCTTTATAGATTCTAGATAGTAGACCTTTGTCTGAGGAAGAGCAGGTGAAGATTTTTCCTACATTGTGGGCTGTCTCTTCACACTGCTGGTGGTTTCTCTTGCTGTGCAGAAGCCTTTTAATAAGAAGAAATCCCACTTGTTGATTGTGCTAGTTCACGGGCAACTGAGGTTTTGTTCATAAAATCTTTTCCTACACTGATGTCTTCAAGGGTTCTACCTAACCTCTGTTCCAACTGGTTCAGAGCTTCTATTTTAATATTTAGATCTTTAATCCATTTTGATTTTAGTTTAGTGCATGGTGAGAGATACAGGTCTGGTTTTAATCTTTGGCAAGTTGAAGCCCAATTTTTCCAGCACCATTTATTAAAGAGGCTATCTTTCCTCCAGTGAGGGTATTTGGCACCTTTATCGAAGATGAGGTTGCTGAATGTGTCTGGAGTTGTTTCTGTATCTTCTAATCTGTTCCACTGCTCCTCGGGTCTCTTCCTTTGCCAGTACCATACTGTTTTTATCACAGTAGCTTTGTAGTAGAGTTTCAATTTGGGGATTGTGATACCCCCTGCCATGTCTCTGTTACCTAGAATTGCTTTTGCTATTCTGGATCTCTTCTTGTTCCAAATGAATTTTTGGAGTAGTGTTTTCTCAAGGTCTGTGAAGTATGCTGCTGGGATCTCAATTGGAATTACATTGAATATAAATAGCAGTTTCAGAAGTATGGCCATTTTCACTATATTGATCCATCCTACCCAGAAGCAGAGGATGTCTGTCCATTTTCTGATATCATCTTCAATCTCTCTTTTCAGAGTGCCATAGTTTTCAGAGAAGAGGTCTTTGATTTCTTTCTTTAGGTTGATTCCCAGGTATTTCAGTTTTTTGGATGCTATTGTGAAAGGAATTGTTTGCCTTATTTCTCTCTCAGTGAGTCTGTTGTTCCTGTACAGGAAAGCTATTGATTATTGTGTGTTGACCTTGTATCCAGCTACTTGACTGAATTTGGTTATTAAGTCTAGAAGACTTTTGGTGGTATTCTTAGGGTCTTCTATGTAGAGTATCATGTCATCTGCTAATAATGACAATTTGACTTCTTCATTACCTATCTTTATTCCTTTTCTATCTCTTGTCTATATGCTGTGGCTAATGTTTCCAAAACTATATTGAAGAAGAGTGGTGATAGTGGACGTCCTTGTCTTGATCATGATTTGAGTGTGAAGGATTTCAGTTTTTGACCAATTGGTATGATATTGGCTGTTGGTTTTTCATAGATGGCTTTTATCAGTTTGAGGTAGAGACTATCTATTCTAATTTTTTGTAGAATTTTTATCATAAATGCATGTTGGATTTTGTCAAATGGGTTTTCTGCATCTATGAAGATAATCATATGGTTTTTGTCCTTGGCTCTATTGATACAGGGTATTACATTGATTGATTTGCATTTGTTGAACCATCCTTGCATCCCTGGGATGAATCCCACTTGATCAGGGTGTATGATCTTCTTGATGATTTTCTTCATTCCATTTGCCACTATCTTATTAAGGTTTTTTGCATCTATGTTCATTGGGGCGATTGGCCTATAGGTCTCTTTTTCAGTTGGGTCTTTCTCTGCTTTGGGTATCAAGGTGATTCTTGCTTTCAGGAATGAATTTGGGAGTATTGCTTCCCTTTCAATTTCATTGAAGAGTTTCAAGAGTAATGGCAGTAGTTCCTCTCTAAATGTCTTGTAGAATTCAGCAGTGAAGCCATCAGGACCTGGGCCTTTCTTAGTTGATAAGTTTTTAATCACATTTTCAATTGCATTGAATGATATTGGGTTGTTTAGAATTTTTAGGTCTTCTTCATTCAACTTCTGTAATTCATAGGAATCTGTCCATTTCTTCTGGGTTTCCAACTTATTGGCATATAGATTCTGGAAGTAGGTATTGATGATCCTGTGGATTTCTGCTGGGTCTTTTGTAATTTCAACCTTTTCATTCCTAATTACATGGTTTTGGGCCTTTTCTTTCCTTTTTTTGATAAAGTTGGCTACGGGTTTGTCAATTTTGTTTATTCTTTCAAAGAACCAAATCTTGGCTTCATGAATTTTTTTGTATTGTTCTCTTGGTCTCCATTGCATTGATTTATGCTCTGATTTTTATAATTTCCTCCCTTCTATGAGCTTTGGGTTTGTCCTGCTCTTCTTTTTCTAGAAGCTTGAGGTTCAGCATCAGGTTGTTTAATTGGGTTTGTTCTGTTTTCCTAATATGTTTATTCATTGCTATGAATTTCCCTGTTAAGACTGCTTTCATTGTGTCCTATAGATTCCAATATGTTGTATTGTCTTGTCATTTAATAGAAGGAACTGTCTGATTTCTTCTTTAATTTCCTCTGTGACCTATCAGCTATTCAGAAGTGTATTGTTCAATTTCCACCTGTTTATGAAATTTTCCCAGTTTCTTTTGCTATGAATCTCGAATTTCATCACACTGTGGTCTGATAATATACAGGGATAATTTCAATTCCTTTGCACTTACTTAAACATGTTCTATGTGTGAGTATGTGGTCTATTTTGGAGAACAACCTGTGTGCAGCTGAGAAGAATGTGTATTCTGATTTTGTGGTGTGGAACACTCTGTAAACATCTGTTAAGTTCATTTGTTCAAGAGTTCGATTGAGTTCTAGTATTTTGTTACTTATTTTTTATCTAATTGATCTATCTATTTGTGACAGTGGGGTATTGAGGTACCTGACTACAATTGTATTAGTGCATATATGACTTTTCATGTCTTTTAGTATTTGTTTTATATAGTTGGGCACACTAGTGTTTGGTGCATAGATATTTATGATTGTCATCTCTTCCTGTTGGATTGTTCCTTTTACAAGGTTGTAGTATCCTTCTTTGTCTCTCTTAATCAGTGTTGGTTTGAAATCCACTTGATATGCTAAGAGGATAGCTACTCCTGCTCTTCTTCGGGTTCCTGTCACATGCAGTATTGTTTTCCACCCTTTAACTTTCAGTCTATGAGTTTCTTTTTTAATTAAGTGTGTTTCTTGTATGCAGCATATTGTTGGATTTTGCTTCTTGACTCATTCTGCTAGTCTATTTCTTTTGATTAGTGAATTGAGACCATTAACATTGATGGTTATAACTGATATGTATTGACTTATCATTGTCATGACTTTTTCTTTTTGTTTCATTCTCCCCCTTTACATTTAATTTCTTGTCGCACCCGATGGGTTCATTCTGCTGTGCTTCCTGGTGCTTTTTATCCTCATTTCCTGTTCCTAGGATATTGTCTAAAATTTTTTGGAGTGCTACTTTGGTATTCATGAAATTCCTGAGGTGCTCTTTGTTATGAAAGTATCTTATGTCTCCATCCATTTTGAAAGATAGTTTTGCAGGGTACATCAATCTAGGTTGGAGGCTGTTTTCCTTTAGGGCTTCAAATATGTCACTCCAGCTCTTCTTGCCTTGACAGTTTGTGTTGAGAAGTCTGCTGTGATTCTGATGGGCTTTCCTTTGTATGTGATTTGTTTCTTTTCTCTAACTCCTTGTAGAAATTTTTTCTTCTGTTGAGTTTCTGGAATCTTAACAATTATATGCCTATGTGTAGATTTTGTTTTGATGAAGACTATTTGGCATCCTATATGCCTCACTTATCTGTATGTTAAGTTCTTTTCCCCTGCTCGGGAAGTTTTCTGCCATCACTACTGTGAACAGTTTTTTTATGTCACATGCACTCTCTCCTGTTTCTTCTTTGACTCCAATCAGTCTTATGTTAGTCTTCTTTGCATTGTCTAGCAGCTGCTGGATTGTTTTCTCATGGTCCTTTACAATTTTGGAGCAATTTTTCTTTTCCTGGTCACTAATTGCAATCTTATCTTCTGTATCTGAAATTCTGTCCTCACATTGGCTCATTCTGCTGTGTAGACTTTCAGTGGAGTTTTTGATCTCCTGAAAATCTATTTGGATCTCTTGTATGGATTCCATTTGTTTCCTATGTTGGGATTCCATCATGTTCCTGAGCTCCTCTCTAGATTTATTAATCATGTCTTGCACTACAAGTGCAATCTCTGCTGTTATCTGAGAAATTATCTCTGATTTCATTTTTTCCAGATCCTCTTTTGTTGCCAGTTCAGTGGGTCCAGGTTGTTGAGTATCAGAGTGTTCCATCTCATTTCCCTTTGGGGTTGCTGTAGGTGATCTGGAAGTCTGGTTTTGAGACTTGTTTATGTGTTTTCTCATTTTGACCTGGGGGGTTGCTTTTGGCACCTGCACTGCTCACCTCCTCTGAGCTGGGATAGGTGGTACAGCAGCTCAGAAGCCCCTTCCTCTGGCCTGGGAGTGGAGGGAAGGAGAGTGGCCCTGAAGCCCCTTCCTCTGGGCTGGTAGTGGCAGTATGTATGGCAGTCCAGAAGCCCCTTCCTTTGCCCCTGGTGTGGCGGTATGGGCAGTGGCCCAGAAGCCCCTACCTCTGGGCTGGTAGTGGCAGGATGGACAGCAGCCTGGAAGCCCCTTCCTCTACACCAGGAGTGGTGGGATGGCAACTCAGAAGCCCCTCCCCGTAGGCTGGCAGGATGCTAGTGTTATAGCTAAAGAAGCTGTAGTCTAGAGAAGCACCAGTCCAATTTCATTAACTTCTCTACTAGCACTTCTGTTAGGGGAATTCTCTGCTCTTTTCCTAGTCTACTAAACATAGCATGTAGGATTATTCTTGTTTTCTAGGCCTATATTAAAATATATGGTGACTTTTTTCTGTAAAGAAAAACTGATGGGTGAAAATGAACTCTGAGTTATGTAGAGAATATAAGAATCAGGTTACCAACAATAATAAGTCCCTGACCAGTTTATAGGTAGAAGCCACTAGTCTATTACATACAAATTCATACCAGTCATTGCCAAGTCAGTGTTTTAGTATTGGCCAATCTGGACCCAAGAGATTATCAAAGTTTTACAATATTTTGATACTAATTGTTAAAAGAGATCTAATACCAGGCAATGAAGTTCGCAGTGTGGAAACTAAAATATATGGTAGAATATATTGCAGAATTTGGGCAAAAGAATAGTAATTTGTTTATTTGGAAGACTTGTAAAAGGTTGTTAATGACCAAGAACATACCATCTGTATTCTAGTCTGCTTCTAAGACCTATTCAGTTTCAAAAGCTATCTTCAAATATAGGTTCCACTTGTTATTTCAATGGAGACAGGAATTTCTTTTTTCTAAGTACAAGGTGATATGGAGTTTTAGATTTCTTGCTGTTGAAACTGTTGTAGTATTCCTTCTTCCTCCTCCTCTTCTCCTCTTCCTCCTCCTCTTCCTCCTCTTCCTCTTCCTCTTCTTCCGCCTCCTCTTTCTCCTGCCTGAAGTCCTGCTTGCAGGACTAGGTTAAGAGTCCTTTCATTTTCATAAGTAAGATTTTGGGATAGCCTCCAAAAGACCTTTTCTAACATCCCTTTAAATCGTTCAGGTTTTCTATGAAATGCAGGGTAGTTTAGGTCATCTTAAAGATTTTCCCATTTTTTTCCCATCCAACATTTTACATATGAAACTCCTATTATTATTCAATCTAACTGGTATAGATCTGGGGCCACTATGATATACATTCCAATGCAATTTCTAAATTTTTCTATAAATTTGTCTATCCTTTATTTTTTTTAAAAATCTGATAATGACTCTCAAATCAAAGGGTGACTAGGGCTTAAAATTAACCTCAAAATTTTTTCTTTTTTTAATCAATTTTATTGGTACATTTTAGATACACATAATTGTCACACTATCATAGGAAATTTGTACCTATACATAATATATCTTGATGCTTCCTTTTTTCCCATTCCTCTCCCCTCCTTTCAACCCTTCTCCCCCTCGTTTACAAAAGCTTTGTTTACATTTTTTCCATTTTTTCCTTTTTTTCTCTTCCCTTCCTCCCTTCTCCTTCCTCACTCCCTAGTTCCCTTTCCCATTTGGTTATTTTCTTCTTATTTCACAATATCTATTGTACATTTTGGTCTTTATTTACACTTTCTATTTCTCATACCAGAGAAACCATGTAATATTTGAACATATGAGCTGAGCACATCAGTCCAATATTGATAGTTCCCAACTTAGAGTTTTTTGTTTTGTTTTCTTTTTATCCTCTCATAGTCTGAGAAAAAAAATACCTGGCAGGCCATAGAGGAGGGAAAGCATCTTTGTGATCACTCACTCCTGTGTGTGGCATGGACATTTGCTGCCTGGCTGCAACATCTTCTGTTTGGAGGAAGTTGGGAGAGGTGAGGTCCTCTATACCCTAGGTCTGTCCTCTATGGCTTGATTTTGCCACACTATTGCGATCCAGCAGCCTTTTGAGAACTTCCTGGAAAGGCAGTTCTGTGCTGTGTGCAAGTGGCAGCCCTATGGATTGCTTCCCTTTTTATAAAGTCCTATGCTCATATTTTGTTTGGTCTACAAGTCCTATTTCAGGTTGATTTTGGTATCAGGATGCATATGCCCTTCTTTTTTTAAGAGTAGGAAAAATTTATTGATAGAAAGATAGCTTCTGTTTAAGACAGAAGGGGGACTGGAAAGTAGGTTGTCCATGTATATCCCTTTCTTTCTTTCTTTCTTTCTTTCTTTCTTTCTTTCTTTCTTTCTTTCTTTCTTTCCTTCTATTACCTGCATTTTCAGTTGATTTTTCTCTGCATAACTCCAACGTGGCTTCTCCTCTGTTCAGCCATGTTTAATTCAACCAAAAATTTTTTCTATTTTGAGAGAGATTTAACTTAACTGACCAGGAGGGAAATAATGAAAGTCAGGGGGAGAGAAAAGATGAGAAAGAAACTTAGGAACATAGAATGACAGGAGAAAAGCAGGAAGACAAAGACCTTGAGGCCTGAGTTATGATTTTGAGGGAACTAAGAGACAGATCGTTCTAAATTTTTGCAGTTCTCTTTAACCTTGACCAATCTCTTGAGGAAATAAATTTGAAATCTAAATTTCTTCTGAATGGAAGTACTTGGAATAAGCAGTAAACTTATTTGAAACTTTTATCTTCCTGGGAGAGTTTTCTGAAATAATAAATTTGCATTGGATAAAAACAATCAAATAGTAAAATTATATTACTGAAGAAAGCTGAATAATAAAACTGTGTTTGGGTAGATGATAAGTTCTGTGAAAGTTCTCGTTGCATCTTTCACCCACAGATGAATCTGTTTTTTGGAGTCTCTAAAATCACTTAAGAATGTTAGGACATCTTACCCATCAGTAACTCATGGTGTTCATAGGAACCCCCAAAGATAATTATTTCTTTACTGCAACTCTGCTATTATCTCTTCCCTGAGTGTTCTCCTTCCATTCTTACTCTCTTCCAGGCCATTCTCCACACAGCACCAAGAGTGAAATTTTGAAAATGCAATCAAAATACTTCATTGTCTTCCTATCTCTGTTACACGAAGAGGCAAATCCTTACCAAGGCTTACAAAGCCACAGGTATTGCCCTTGAACTGAGCCTGGAAGATGAGCTTTAGAAGAGTGTCAGATCCCCAAAGCTGCACTACCAGTCTCCCACACCATAGCTGGAGCCCACAGCTCACTATGGGAGATGTATGATCCAAAGTTCCAGAATACTCTGGCCAGCACTCTGAAAGCCTGCTTCTAGGCTATCATCTTCCATGTGGGCCAAATCTCCAGGTGCAGTCCTTGCTAGAGCCAACCAGACAGCTTACAACCAAGAGGTAGCCTGAGGTAGCTGTTTGCTGGGATAAGAATGAAACTTTACTGTGGTGGTCTGTGATGTTCTTATATATGTATAACCTTTCAAGTTATAAGATGAAGCTAGAGGCAAAAAGAAAAGGAAGACCAAGGGCCAACTGAGGAGCTAGAAGCTTAGATCATTTTTTCTAAATTGTGTTATAACTTTGCAAATATTATGACTTACAATTGTTTTATCACAGTTTTCTATCACTATCATGTTTTATATTTCATCCATTATCTTGCCCTCTTTCATAACAAAAACATCCTTAAACCAAGCCCTGACTTGCTTCAGAAGTGCAGAAAGTTCTTTTATTTGCTGTAGTGTATGGAGTACTAAAGTATGTGCCTTTAGGATTTGTTTTTCAACTCGAGCTAAGTTTAGACTTGTACTAGGCATTTCAAAGTAGAAATCAGCCTTTTTTCTTGCAACAACTGGCACATTGATTGTTTCTCATCTGAACTGTGACTCATCATTAACTGGGAAATAGAAACAGTTGCTCAGGAATTCTGGGAAAATAATTCAAAGGACTCATCCTTACCCATCTTGAAATTTCTGTCACAAAATACAATCATCATAAACACAATATGTTTGCAACAAAAAAGTATAAGCGTAGTACCCATGGAGATGAGTTCCAGGGTGAATTTAATGTACTGATCTTTCACAATATCTATAGCTTCTGCCCCATCCACTTAGCTTTAAATGTACAAAAATCTCTTTTGAGTGAGCAAGCCATAATATGAACAGAAATTATAACATGACATTTCTCCTTTCTACCTGTTCTTACCCTACCAGTAAGTTAGAAAAGCAAGAACCATATCTGTCTTGTTTACCCTATACCTAGCACTCAATAAATATTCCTCACTTGAAGGAACAAAACATAAGAAAGAACAAAAGTCTTTGCTAGCAGATCTCATCAATAAAAAGTACACCATAATTAAAATATGGAAAAAATTTTTTCTGGTATCCACACATGAATTGAGAAAAGCAACACAGTACCTGCTGCCACGTTTACATGGACTCAAGCAGCGCAGATCTCTCGTGCAAACTCTGTCATGGCTTTTCCTCTAACTCATGGAGCCTCTGACAGGAGAATCATAAAACCTGTGAGTTCATAAACCAATCAAGTTCTGCTAAGGTTTCCTAGCTATAAAAAGATAGTAAGCATTTTTCTTTTGCAGGGGGGAAGTCTAGTACCTTCTTGCTTCATAGAGTAATTGATTTCTAAATAGCTAGTTTCAAGTACTATCTGACATGAATATTTTATATATGCATATTAAAACAAATGAGTCTGGAGTTTATTTTGCAAACTTCATCATTGTCCAGAGTAGCCTGAGATTTTTGTCCCTTTAGTTCTCAGTTATCTATTGGCATTGGTCAGAATTTCCTCAGCGTGAGACCTTCAGAGCACTAGTCCAAGCTGATGGTCTATTGAGCATAGAGGGAATAAAGGAATGTTAGAAAACAGCTATCCACCTCAGCATATTTAGGATTCTGAAAAGTCTTGCAATTAAAAGAAGTTTCATTTTTGAAGACCTGGACTTTCAACTCACATTTATTTAATATACAAATTTCTTTTAGATCAAATCATGCATGTACCTATCTGAGGACACCTTTAAGGAAACTCTGGCAGATTGCTACATGTAATTCCACATGTTCAAACACTCCTGTTATATCTCATGACAGATAGGTCATGTTTCTGATTTCTTTATGAAAAATACTGCTTTAAGAATTATTTAATAATGCTTGGAATTTTTTTGTCATGTATCTTGAACTTGGAAACTTACAGTACTCTAGTTGTGTGTTACAAATGCTAAATACTTGGAGACACACTGTGACATTATAGTTTACTATAATCCCAAACACACCAAAATACATCAAGTCAAGGACAAGAATTCCTGGGAATTTCCAGGGAAACCCAGGAAAATGCAAATGTGTTTCACTTCCTCCTCAAGACAAATGATGTCAATATCCAATCAGAGTGTTAGGAGCGAACAGAAAATGTCTAGGAGGCTATGGGCTGTACATTGAAAGACAACCAACAGTGGTCTTTATCAACTGCTACCAGCAAATGAATCTATATTTCAGTCTCCTCAGGAAAATCACTCTATAAACCAGTTTATGATTTTCTTTTCTGATCTTCATTGCAGCTGGTGATTGCCGAAAACGATGATCTCAGAGTCGGTTGTCTCTGCCAGAGAGCTTGCACACAAGAGAGATGCCTTTGTGAAGCCAGCCATGGAAACCTGCATAAAATTGGCCTTCTTTCCTTAATAGAATCACATGAACAAAGATGAGTTTGTTGCTGACTCAGAGCTGAAAGCTTTGTTTTGTAAAGCTCTCTGAATGTATTGCACTCTGCCAAAGGAGAAGAGCTCCTTCTTTAAGAGAGAAAAAAAAAAAAAAAGAGGAAGAACAGTAAGCGGAAATCAGACAACAAATCAAAGTGCACACCCTTCGGGTGGATATTTGTGGGTAAAGTGTCCTGAGACTTTTTTTTCTCTTTTGGTGAATACTGGTCACATTTCGCAAGCTGAATAAAAATGAAAGGGAAAAAGAACTTTAATTAATGGGATGTCTTTTGATTTGCAGAGTAAAACTGCCACAGCAGATGTACCAGCAAAGAGGATTAGATTGTCCCTTCTATGAGGCACTGAAATTTTCTTTTTCCCCTGTAGTAACCCCATTGAAGAGAGGCTGTCTTTAGTGTCTAAGATTCAGCACAGCAAAGGAACTGTTGTATTGAACACAATGGGCCACTCTCACAAGACCAGACAGAAGATGTGAGGGGAGAACTAATATCCCATTAAATCTGGGCAAGACGATTTCAATTCTACTATTTTTAAAATGCCAAATGAAAAGAGAAATGTGATGCATTTCAAAGTTGATAAATTATGCATTAAAGCAAATCTGAAGACATTCATAAATAATGCGCATCATTTTGAAAACACAAATTGAGTCAAAAAGGAATCTCAACTAATTTTCCTTTGTTATATTTTAATCAGTCCAGGGTGTTTTGTTTTGTTTTGGTTTTTGATTTTTGGTTTTGATTATTGTTGAGATCTTCCTTTAAAAACTTTTATGTGAACAAATAAGCCTACTTCCTTTTGAAGGGAAGAACTGCTGAACGTTAACTCTTAATTGCTGTCTCAAAGTCCAGAATGATTTCTAAATCATCTATATAGCAATGTTGTGCTTAAGGGAAGGAAGGGATAATGCATTATTGCTACTGTCCTTGATATGATTGTGAAAGGAAAAAGAGAATCAGAGGACTGCATTTCTTCTTAATGTCTAGTTCCAGGTCATTTTGAATTACAGCAGTTCTGGGAAAAAGGGACAGAGAGCTACTCAGCTGGAGTCTGATTCTAGGGAAAATAGTTGTGATTCTCTGTTTAACTCAGGTTGTGGAAAACTCTGAATGCTGGCACCACCACAGGCTCACTCATTCAAGGGAGGGGTGAGGTCAACATGTTGTGGAAGTGAATGAAATAATTCTCTCTCTCCCCCTGCCCCCTTCCCATCCTTCCCTCTGTGCCATAGCATCTCAGTGATGAGTTGCAAACTGTCCTGGGGCAGGGACAAGTGTTTATGCAAATGTTTCCTCTCTATTGGGCTAACTCTGGGCTCAATCTACCTCCTTTTCTGCTATGAGGTTTTATCTTCTGACAGCAAATAAAGATGCAACTCACATGTAGGAATTCATGCATATGAGCTTAGGGGTTTTTTTCCTCCTCTTTTAATAGCAAAACTGCACACTTTATGACAAAAGGAATACTATGTGAAAAATGTCATTTACTTTATAGTTGTCTAAGTGATTTCTTTCAAGTAGTATCTGTTACATGGGTACTGGTGCATGTTGCTTAAATAGCCAATTAGGTGTGACCTACCTATGTTGCCGCTATTCTGAAGATTAGCCTAAGAGATTTGCTATCCCTCTTATTCTGATAGGTAGAAAATGTTCTCAGAAAAAATTGTCATGTCCTGGGTAACCATGCAGCACTTTGTTGACTTTCCTGTTTCCTGATCTAGACCAGTACTGTTATCAGAGTGGAGCATTGCCTCTCAAGCTCAGTGTAATCATGTCCATTAGCTCTATGTGCACATAAAGCATACACAACCATAAGACACAAGAAGGGGCCCTGCACACATAACCCACCAGGGAGTGGCTCTGCAGGAGATCTTTGCAAGGCAATATCTAGGCCAACTAATTTTTAAATGAAATCCAGACACATGGACAATGGCTCAGGCACGTACCAATCTATACATACCTGCTAATAAAATCCTAATGTCTTGGAAAGTAACATTGATCCATTTGTTTGTACAGGGTAACACAGAAACTTTGTAGACAAAGAAAAAATCCTAATGTTAAGAAACATGTGGAGAAAATTAGATAAACCGTGGTGTTCCTCTTAGTTTCATCCTCATTAGATCCATAAAACAGCTGTAAATTTTCCTTTTCTGTCATGTAATTAAAGCCTCTTATTACCCTAAATCTTCTCACTTCCATGTTAAACCATTCTAGTTCCTCTGACCTTTTCTCAAAGTTCCTACCTTACAGCCCTCTTAATCCCCTTGTACATATATAAACACTAGATCCTCCCTCCAAATCCTTTGTTTTTCCATGTCTTGCCATCCTTTCTAGGAGCATGCTTCCTAAATGCAACTGTCTTTCTCTTCCAGGTACCAAGATCTCTTATTCATACCTTCCTCCAGGTGAGCAAATTAGTAGTTACTGTAAAATTACCGACTGTGCCGTGGAAGATGTTGTTGCATGAAATAGTCTTGAAATAAGTATCTTGTGTCCAGGAAACATATAATCAATTGCAATAGATATGCACAGAGGGCAGAATGAGAGGTGTATTGGTTGGGACAAATGCTGTTACAGTAGCAAAATTGTATGGGTGTTTTTATCAGATAAGGACAATGGGATAGAGGTCAAGCAACATTGTTTATGAGAGGTGGCATTTGAGCCCAGATTAAAAAGGGAGTGAGACACTAGTCAGGTAAAGAGTGATCCCAAAGGGAAGGCATGGTGGACAAAGTCAGCCCCGTAACAGTTCAAGGTACCATGCAACACTTTTTGTGCAGTCACAGTTGTTCAGCAGAATGACTGGTGGTGGCTGACACCTGCACAAGACCTTGCCCTGAAATGAGCCTGTGACCTTCGCATCCCACCCATGGTGAAGTCTACATCAATACTGCAGGCCGGAAATGTGATTATACTGATGTTCTTTTTGACCTACCTTCTTTCTCCATGTTTAGAAAGAGTTTTGGTCAGTGAATTTGTTCAGAAAGATGAGCTAAATATTCAAGAATATAAGGCGGTACAGTGTGAATAGGGTACAGCTGTTGAGAAATTGGACATAGTGGTTAAAAATCACACGTATCTCTCTACTTCTCATTCATCCTATCCTTTGGCCAACTTTCATCCCTAATGTGTAGTAGGATAGTGTGATTGAACCATATTTTTCATGATTCATCTCTTTTTTTTGGTACATACTATTTCCTATATCTTGACAGTCTTCCTGCCTCTTCAACAGATTTCTGCTTTGTTTGCTTGTTTTGCTTTTGCTTTGACCTGCTGAACTCCTTATGATCCAGCTGCAAATCATATATTCTCTCTGGTGTCTGTCTCAAACCACAAGATTCTCTAAGTGGTTTTTTTTATATATATAAGTTTATCTGTTTTTTAGGTGTCTTTAAATGCTCATTCTACTTTAAGAAAACTGTAATTAGTGAGAAGCATGCATAGTGCCTTGAAAGACATAGAACTCAGACTTCTTATCAGTAGATCTGTACTCCAGGAAAAGCATAAAACAGGGAAACTAACCAACAAATATACATTTGAATGAATTATGCTAAGGTCATATATGTAAACTTTTCATGTTCTACTTAAAAATAAACTTTATTGGATCACCAATCTCCTATCAGTCCTACTGTAATGTTTAAATGGCTTTCTGTTATTTCTCCATTATAGTGCTCATGATGAGGAGTAGCCATTATTTAGGCATCTGACTCTTGATCTGAAGAAAGGGGCTGTCTTATTCATTTTTATAATTTCCATACCCAGTAGATTAACCAAAATATCTTGTTTCATAATTTCTTAATAAGTGCCCCTTATCAATATTATCCCAATTGATTTTCATACCAAGAGATGAAGTAAATAATATCAATATCATATTCATTTTATAGGTGAGAAAACCAAATCTCATGGAAGTGGAGAAACATGCCCAGTGCCAAGAGTTTTACAGGAAAAGAATTGATTTTTGTACTTTCCTTAGATTATATGGCACCAGTAAACGTAATGAAGGGAGCTTGATTTGGCAGTTTTTCAAGGGAAGCTGGATCTTGCCTCTGACAGAAAATGAAACTTTATTCAACAGCTTATATAGAATTACTTTTCTTCCTCTGCTCATTCAGGGTAATTAGATACACATCTACTTTCTAAAGGGTATTGGGTATTTTTGTATTCTCTTCTCCATATCCAAGATTGATCTGATATTACTCATGAACATCTCAGGATGAATAGTTTTAGAATTAAGATCTAATAAGGCAAAAACTACCCTTGGTTTACTTTCAAGAGTTCCTGGGAATTTAGAAACATATGTGTCTTCAATGTTTCTGGTTCTAATCATCATCGTGTAGGATTTAAAGAGTAATAGCATGAAGAGATATTTTTAGCCTGCATTTGAAGCCTAATAATGACTTTTCTACCTTTTTTCTCTAATAAGAATAAAGATTTCCTAGCACTTTCCAAACTCAAGTACTCTACATACAATGGGTTATTTAATTTTCATTATAAACTCACACTTTTCATTCACCTGTCAGGTACTTGTAACTTGCCTGATTGAAGAGCAATGTGATGAATTATTTAATGAGTAACTAACCCTTGCTAATGTGTTAGTTAGCTAATTTGTAACCTTAGTGTTTAGAGAAAAGAAACCCTCTTTATTTATTTAGAAGATGTGTCTCTCTAGAAGGTATCTATGGCAGGTATTTCAGATCAAATTAATGTGCATAAAATTTGTATTCAGACTAGCTGTTTGAAGGTCTGTACATAATACAAATAGCTAACCCATCTGTCTCCATACAGAACCAATGCTGCTGAAAATATGCTACCATGGTAGAGCACTTTGGTAACCTTGGTAATGACATGTGAACACTCTGCCCAAAGGCTCTCTATGACTCATCAGGAAGTGCCATTCAAGAAATTTTATTTAGGAAAGCAGCCAAATACTTCAGCCCAAATACTGCACATCCTTTTCTCTGTCAATAGAGGTGGAACTCAATTTGGAAAACACTTGCCTCTAAGTATTATGTAACTGGATATAACTGCTCTTTATAAATGGTAGTATAAGCCTCAGCAACTTGGAGTAACTGTGGAGTTTGACGTGGAAACTCAAACCAACCCTCTTTAAGTTTCATCTGACCCCATTTGAAGCAAGAAGAAGAGGGAGAATCTTTCAAATAAATATTATAACCTCTGTCCCAAAGATGTAATGAAGAAATAGTCTTAAAAATACATCTGAAGAGAGAGAAGCTCAGCCAGTCCCAGGACCTGGAAGGAAGCTCCATGCCTCCATCCCAGGCCCCTAGGGCAGAGAAGCTCAGCCAGTCTCAGAACCCAGAAGGAAGCTCCAAGGCCCCCCTCCCAAGCTACTAGGGCAGAGAAGCTGAGCCCCGTGGGCACCAGAAGCACTCCCTCCTATGGGAATGAAAAGACATGTAAACAAGTCTCAAAAACAGACTTCTGGATCACCTACAGCAACCCCACAGGGAAACGAGATGGAACAATCTGATACTCAATCACCTGGACCCTCTGAACTGGCAACAAAAGAGGATCTGGAAAAAATGAAATCAGAAATAATTACTCAGATAACAGCAAAGATTTTGCTCATGGTGCAAGACATGATTAATAAATCTAGAGAGGACACAGATAAAAAAATAGAGGATCTGAGGAACATGATGGAATCCCAACATAAGAAACAAATGGAATTCATAAAACATTTCCAAGAGATTAAAAACTCCATCGAAAGTCTGCCCAGCAGAATGAACCAATGTGAGGATAGAATTTCAGATATAGAAGATAAGATTGCAATTAGTGACCAGGAAAAGAAAAATTGCTTTAAAATGATAAGGGAACAGAAGAAATCAATCCAGCAGCTGCTAGATGTTGCAAAGAAGAATAACATGAGACTGATTGGAGTCAATGAAGAAAGAGGAGAGAGTGCAGATGACATAAAAAAACTGTTCACAGAAGTGATGGCAAAAAACTTCCCAAGGAGGGGAAAAGAATTTGACACACAGATAAGTGAGGCATATAGGACTCCAAATATCCTTGATCAAAAAAAAAATCTACACATAGGCATATAATTGTTAAGATTTCAGAAACTCAACAGAAGAACAAAGTTCTACAAGCAGTTAGAGAAAAGAAACAAATCACATACAAAGGAAAGCCCATCAGAATCACAGCAGATTTCTCAACATAAACCATCAAAACAAGAAGAGCTTGAAGTGACATATTCCAAGCCCTAAAAGAAAATAGCTTCCAACCCAGATTGATGTATCCTGCAAAATTATCTTTCCAAATTGATGGAGAAATAAGATACTTTCGTGACAAAGAGTACCTTAGGAACTTCATGAATACCAAACCAACACTCCAAAGAATTTTACACAATATCCTAGGAACAGACATTGAGGATCACAACCCCAGGAAGCAAAGAAGAATGAACCCATCTGGCATGACAAGAAATTAAATGGAAAGGGGGAGAATCCAACAAAAAGAAAAAGTCATGACAAGGCTTTTAACTTTGAACTTCATCTCCCTAATGATTGTATAATTCAATCTTGTTATTGTACTGATTAGTATTTTTCTGACTCTAGAGTTGCACACCATTCCTTGTGCTATACTGGCTATTTATCATCTTCTTATGTCTACATTTTAATTGGGTTGTCTATTAATGAGCTCTAAGAATTCTTTATATATTCTGGTCATAGGTTATATGTATTGTAAATATGGTCTATTTAAGACAAATTTTCATTTTAATGATGTCATTTAAAGTTCTAAATTTTGATGGAATCCCATTTATCAATTTTTTTCTTTTATACATCATGTCTTTTGTATCCTAGGTAGTTCTTGCCTACCCTGAACTCATAAATATTTTCCCTTATAATTTCTTCTTAAAGTTTTATACTTTTAGGCTTTCTTATTTAGGTTCATAGATCCCTTCAAGTTATTTTCATGTATGGAAAAAAAAGGGTTGAGGTTAATTTTTTATATATGGATACCAGGTGTTCTAGTGCCGTTTGCTGAAAACACTAACTCTTCCTCAGCTCTTGAATTGAGTTTATATTCTATAAAATGCTAATGTTAAATAATCTTTCAAAACTCAGTGGACCATATATGTGTGGTTCTATTTCTAGATTCTCTGTTTTATTCCAATGATCTATATGTCTTTCCTTACACCAACAATGCCTTGATTACTGTAGCTTTAGAAGTCTTAAAATTAGGTACTAAACGTCTTACAAACTGGTTTTGTTTTTGTTTTTGTTTTTAACTTTTCTAGGTCCTTTGTACTCCTACATAACTTTTAAATTTCAATATCCAATTCTTCATTTATAGCAAGTATACACAAACCTGAATTTTTATATATACCTTGTGTTTTCTAATCCTGCTAAATTCAAGTACAAGTTCTAGGGGCTCCTAGAGATTTCTTAGTATTTTCTGTGTAGATGATCATTTCATCTATATGTAAAGATTTTGCTTCTGCCATGCCAATCCTATCCTAGTTATGTCATTTTATTGCCAGACTATTTTGGTGGGGCCTAGGTTTCAAAGTTTAATGGACAGATAAAGAGTAAGCATATCTACCCTTGTTCCCCACCTTAAGGAGAAAGCATTGTATCTTCTCCATTTATATAAGGCATTCTCGCTGGAAATATGGAGTACATGTCTTTAGTCTGTTGAGAAGTTTCTGTTCTACTTCTAGTCTCCTGATCGCTTTTACCATGAATAGCTGTAGAATTTAGTCCAACACTTTTTCTCCAACTAGTGAAGAAAAAAAAAATACATCTGAGGAAAAGGGCACAGTTCATAGATTTAAAAGCGCTGGATCTTGAAATCATACATGCATGTTCTGTAGAATCAGTACTTTTTGGAGTTGAGTTACTTGTGGAATGGACAGGCCACAAATGACACAGAGTAGTGACCAAATTTTGAAAAGAAACAGATGGTAGGAAAAGGATTCAGACAGTAAAAAGTTGAGGGCATGATACTTTAAAGAGAGTGGCCAGGGAAGTCTTCAAAGAGATGACATGTTGACAAGAACGGTCTAGGATAAAGCGAGAGTGAGTCTTCCTGAGCACGTGCTACAAAAGTGGTGCTTCTGTAACATCATTAAGACCACAGTGGCAAGGCATGAGAGGGACCAGAGTAAAATGCATAATAGGAGGAACAATGGTCATATTGACAAAGACAGCAAGCAGGAGGTATTGGTATGTGATGGCAACTCCCTAAGCTCTCACACCCTGCCTCTCTCCCTGCACTGGGTCACAGCTTGTGCTTGGATCTAGATGCAATGTATATGTCATTCTGATCCATGACATCAGGTGTGCAAATGCTTTCCCAAAGAGCTGATCCCTCTTTCACCAGCCCCAGACTTTGGAACTCCTAAATAGTAAAAAGAGGGCATCAGTTTTACTCTCTGTTTGTGTAGGTGAGGCAGTCATGAACTTTGCGCACCTGTCATATCTGCCTAAGGCTGTTCCAATGGGATTCCATTTAATGGAACCAAGCAAAAGTTAGTTAATGTTGTTGCTCTTTTCTGCTTTGGTGGTTCAGCCATTATTCATTTTATGCTAAGCCCTTGAATGTGTATTCTCCAAGGCAGAGTTACAAGCACTGCTCTAATGTCATGGGGTTTATGTTTGCAGATACTTTTTCCATGGTGTAACCTCAACTTGAGAGACATTATGTATTCTATCAGGGAATACTGTTTTATTAGCATCTAAAATAAGAGATGCTTTTGATAGGGACATTCATATGGACATTGTTACTAAGCATATTTTCCTGAAATTGCAATCTTTTGTAAAGCATCTGGGAGTGGATTTAGGTGAGTGATCAGTGAATGATTTTATCAGAATGATTTCAGACACTGTCTTTCAGAAAATCTCAAAGAAAGATAGTTTATTTCCTTGTGTAGAGTTTCAAGATTCATTTTTTGAAATATATAGGTTTGTTTCTCTGCAATTTTCAGTTTACCAAAGTCAGATGCAGCAATTCATCACCTTTCATAAATGTACATCTTTACTAGACTTAAACTTTGAAGCTAGGAGTGAGCGTTCCCCCTCATAAAACACATTTTTCATCTGCTTATTCAATAATGATTAGCATATCTGTGACTAATTTTAATGTTTTTATTATTATAGCATGATGTCTTTTTCCCCAGCTTTACTGGGGGATAACTGACAAAATTTGTATGTGTGTGTATTGTGTGTGGTGTACAACATGTTTTGGTACTATATGTGAATATTGTAAAATGAGTACCACAATCAACTTCATTAACATATTTGTCAGTTCACATAGTTATAACTCCTTCTATGGTGAGAATATCTAATATCTGTTCTTTTAGCAATTTCTGTGTGTGTAATAAATTATTATTCACCATAGTCATCATGCTGTACAATAGATTTCCAAAATTTATTCATTCTGTCTAACTGAAACTTTGTACCCTTTGGCCAGTATCTCTCCATTCCCTGCCTTTCCCTCTGCCTCAGCTTCTAGCAAGTGCCATTCTACTCTTTTTTTCTATGCGTTTGTTTCTGTAAATTCCACATAGAAGTGAGGTAGGCAGTATCTATCCTTCTGTGCCTGGTTTATTTCACTTACCATAATGACCTCCAGGTCACCAATGTTGCCACAAATAAGAATTCATTTTTAGAGTGTTTCATTTTACATATATACCACATTTTATATATCCATTTATCTGTTGATAAATACAGGTTGGTTGTGAAGAGATAATAATGTTGTGATGAACATGAAAATGCAGACTCCTTTTCAATATACTGGTTCTGTTCCCTCTGCATAGACCATGGTCTGAATATGTCCTCCAAATTTCCTATGTTAAAACTTAGTTGTCAGTGTGATAGTATTAAGTTGTGGAATCTTTAGGAGATATGATCATAAGAGTGGAGGCTTTATAAATGGATTAACAACCTCATCAGAGGAGTGTAAGGGAGCTGCCTCCTTCTCTTTTGCCATCCTACTCTCTGTCATGTGGGGACACAGCATTTACACTTCTTTCCTATAACAACACAGCAAGAAGGCCCTCACTAGGCACTAAATGCTGTTGTCTAGATCTTGGATGTCTTAACTTCCAGAAGAGTGAGAAATAAATTTCTATTTAGAAATTACTCAAATTCTATTTAGAAATAAATTTCTATTTATAAATTACTGTATTATTTTTGTTATAGCAGCATTAACGGCTAAAACAATATATTAGTCACTTTCCTTCTACTGGGACAAAATACCTGATACCTGTAAATTAAAGGCAGAGAGGTTTATTTTGGCTCATGGTTTTAAAAGGTTCAGTCCACAGCTAATTGGCAACAAGGCAAAAACTGCATGGTAGAAGGCTTTGGTAAAGGAAAGTCACTCAATGCATGGCAGCCAGAGAGCAAAGAGAGAAGGGAGGAACTGGGGACAAGAGTACAATGTTCCAGGTCATTCTTCTAATGACCCAACCCTTTAACTAGACCCCACTTCTTAACAACACATGAGCCAATTACTTTCCAAAGCTCTACCTCTGAACACATGTGACTTTTGAGGGATATTGTAAATCTAAACCATAACAAATAGGATATATACCCAGTGGATTGCTAGGTCTTATGACAGCTCTTTTTTAACCTTTTGAGAAACTTCTACCATTCCATAATAGGTATACTAATTTACATTCCCACCAATAGTATTCATGGCCTCCTTTCACTCTACATCTGTATCAACATTTATGTTTTGATTTTTTGATAATGGCCATTCTATCGGGTGTGAGGTGATATTTCATTGCTGATTTAATTTACCTTTTCCTATTGATGGGTCATGTTGAACATTATTTTTATATACTTTACCTTTTGATCATTTGAAGTCTTCTTTTTGGAAATACTTATTCAGGTAATTTCCCCACTTTTTAATCAGGTTATTTGTTTTCTTGCTATTGAGTTCCTTATATATTTTGGTTTTTATTAACTTCCTATGAAATATGTGGTTTGTAAATATTTTCTCCATTTGGTAAGCTGGTAGGTGGTTTCTTTTGCTGTACAGAAGCTAAGCTCAGTGCAGTCTCATATGTTTATTTTGCTGTGGTTGTCTATGCTTTTGGGTTCATATCCAAAATAAATCATCACACAACATTAATGATAAAAAGGTTTTTTTTCTTATGTTTTCCTCTAGTTTTATAATAGTTTCAGATTTTATATGTATGTCCTCAATACATTGTGAGTTGCTTTTTGTATATAGTGTGAGAGTGGGTTTAATTTCATTTTTTTGCAGATGGATATTTAGTTTTCCCAATACAAGTAACTGAATATACTATCTTTTTCCCCACTGGCTACTCCTAGCAACAATGTTGAACATTAGTTGCCTGTAAATGCCTGGGCTACTTCTAGGCTCCCTCTTGTATTACATTGTTAAGTCTGTTTTTATTCAATAGCATGAAGTTTTGATTGCAATAGCTTATAATATGTTTTGAAATCAGGTCATTTGATGGCCTCCACTTTGTTCTTTTTGTTCAAGGTCACTGTAGCTACTTGGGATCTTCTGTGGTTCCATATAAATTATCAAATTATTTTCTGTTTGTGTGAAAAATGTCACTGGAATTTGGAATGAGATCACACTGAATTTAAGGATTAGTTTTGATAATACTAATTCTTCCAATCTATTATCAAAGGATATGTCTCTATTTATTTATATCTTCTTCACTTTGTTTCATGAATGTTTCATAGTTTCCAGTGTATGATAGTTCACCCTTCTTGGTTAAATTTATTTATATTTCTTTTATTTATTATTCAATATTTTATTTTTGTAGCTATTCTAAGTGGGAGATTTCTTAATTTATTTTTAGATACTTCATTTTTAGTGTACAAGAAAGCTACAGGTTTTTTATGTTAATGTTGTTTTGTACCACTTTATTGAAGTGTCATATTGGTTCTAACAATTTTTGTGAAAGTTTTTAGAGTTTTCAGTATGTAAGATCATGTCTGCTGCAAATACACCATTTCATTTCTTTCTTTTTTTTTTTTTTTGGTACCGGGGATCGAACTCAGATCCTTCTGTTTGCAAGGCAGGTGGCGGAACCACTGAGCTAAATCCCCGGCCCCGACCATTTCATTTCTTGTTTTTGCCTTGATACCTATTTCTCCTCTTGTCTAATTACTCTAAGACTTCAGTACCATGTTAAATGGAAGAGGCAAGTGTTGACATCCTTGTTCCTGATCTTAGAAGAGAAGATTTCAAATTTTCACTGATGAGAACAATGTTAAGCTCTTTATATATGGACTTTATGTTGAAGTACTTTCTTTCCATATGAAATTTATGGAGTTTTTTATACATGAATGTTGAATGTTGTAAAATACATTTTATGTACATGTTGATATGATCATATAGATTTTTCTTCATTCTGTTATTTGATTTGTATATGTTATACCTAACCCTTGCACATTGGTAATAAATCCCCTTTAATCATAGCGTATAATCTTTTAAATGTGATATTGTGTTCATTTTGCTAACATTTTGTTGAGGATTTATGCATGTACTTTCATCAAACATATTGGCTTAAAATTTCTTTTCTTTGAGTGTCTTTAAATCAGATAAAGACACTCAAAGAAAAGCAAGCTATAATTACATAATCCTGGCTTCATAAAATAATTTTGGAAGTGCTTCTCCTCTTCAATTTTTGCAAGTTTAGGAAGCTTTGGCATTAAATTTTCTTTAAATGTTCAGTAGGTTTTTATCAGAGAAGTGAGACATTTCTGGGCCTTTCTTTATTGGGAGGTGTGACAATTATATTGGATAGTCAATTTGATTGGTTTAACAGCTGCCTAGGGGATTAATAAAGCACACTTCTGCGTGTGTCTAGGGGGTCATGAACGCATGACCTTGGGTACTATATCTAGTCCCTGGCTCCTTCCTCTTCAGCCCTGTTCCTTTGTTCTTCTTCCCCACCACTATAATCTAAGCAGTTTTGCTCTTCCATGACCTTCTACCATGATGATATTGCCTTGGTCCCAGCAAACCATGGACTAAATCCTCCAAAATTGTGAGCCAAATAAACCCCTCTTCCTTAAATTGCAGGTGTCAGGTATTTTGTTGCAGCAAAGGAAAAATTAATAGCACAGGAAGTTTTTTTGTTTTGACTGAGTTCCTTATTCATTGTTTATCTTTTCAAACTGTTCTTTGCAGTTCTGGGGATTGAACCTAGGACTTTCTACACGCTAGGCAACTATTCTACACTGAGCTATATACCCAGCCTTCTGTTCAAACATACTATTTCTTCAGGATTCATTCTTGGTAAGTTGTATGTTTATCCATCTCTTCTAGATTATTCAATTTTGTGGCATACAGCTGTTCAAATATCTCTTATGATCTTTTGTATTTCTGTGGTAGCGATAACATCTTTCATTTCTGCTTTTATTCAAGTTCTCTCTTTGTTCTTAATCTAAAGGCTTGTCAATTTTGCTTACCTTTTTTAAAAAATCAACTCAGTTTCATTGATCTCATATTTATTTAATCTTTATTTTATTTACTTCTGCTCTGGCCTTCATTTTTTCCTTTCTTATTCTAATTTTGGCTTATTTTTTTTATGTCCTTGAGGTGTAAAGTTCTGTTGATCTGTGGGAATAAGTCTTTCTTTTTCCTTTATTCTGTTAATTATCTCTATGAACTACCCTCTTAGAACAATTTTTTCTGAATCCCATAAGTCTCAGTATGTTATATTTCCATCTTTATCGGTTTCAAGATATTTTTGATTTCTCTTTTGATCTCTTCATTGATCTATATGTTGTTCAGAACTGTGCTGTTTAATTTTCACATATTTATGAATTTTCTATATTTCTCTTGATAGTAATTTCTCATCATTATGACCACAAACAATATTTGATAGTTTCAATCCTCTTAAATTTAAGAGTTATTTTGTGACCTACTATATGATCTATCTTACAGAATGCTCCATGTGCACTGAAGAAGAATGTTTTTTCCTGCTGCTATTGGATGTAGTGCTCTGTATATATCGTTAGGTCATTTTGTTTATAATGTTACTCTTGTCTTCTGTTGATTTTTTATTTTCTGTCTGAATGATATATTTACTATAGAAACTGGGATATTGAAGTCTCCTAATATTACTGTATTGTTATCTGTATCTGTCCTTAGTTTTAATATTCATTTTAAATATTTAATTTTAATATGTTAATATTCATTTTGCACATTTGTTTTATATATTTAAGTGCTTAAATGTTGGATGTACATAAATTTGCAATTGTTATATTATCCCAATGAAATTATCCCTTTTTCACTCTAAAACAGGTATGTCAAACCTGTCTCATAAGTCATAGGCAGCCCAGCACAGCTAATGATGTGGGCCCACAAAATCATAAATTTTTACCATTATTATGTTTGTGATTATGTGATTTTTAACAATATTTGGAACAGAAAATCAAGATCATGTATTGAATAGGAACACAGCTCCAGAGCTAAAGGGTCAAGGAGAAAGTAGATCTTGTAATTGTTGCAGAGATATTGAGAATGTTATCTCTGAGGCATAATGGGCATTTGAGATAATTTTAAATTTTAAAGGACAAAATGATTTCTATAAAGCAAAAAGGCTGTCCATACTCAGTGTGCACCATCTGTGTTTCACAAATATTTGGACATTTTATAGCAATGATTCAATCTTTTGCTCATGATTTCTATAATTAAACATTTAACAGTTGGCTGGTTTCACTTTTTTTTTTAACTGGAGGCTGATTCTTTTTAAAAATAAAACTTTCACATTATCCATGTATATAAAACACATAAAAGTAGAGCTTTTATATTTGGGATCAAAGCAGTGATTAAATCTCTCTCTTTCCCCTACCAACTCCTCAAAGAAAGAACTTGAGGCACCTTCTCAGTATCTTAGCATTCCTTGCAATACAGTTTGAGAATCACTGGAATAGTCTCCAATTTCTGGAGTATCATTTACAGACTACAGTAATTTGATTCTTTTTCATCCTCATTTTGAATTGTAGCTAGGAACATATAAAAAAAATGACTAATCTTTCTCCTTACTTCCAACAGTAGAGTCCAACCAACAAAAGTAACCATGTATAGTTATAAAAGTTTCATTATTATTTAAAATAAGAAACAACAAAATACAAGCTACCCAAATCTTCCCAGGAAACATTGCCACTTCTTAAGTGTGCAATGTACTCTAGACAGATTTCAAGTGCTTTGTTCTCTCTATGTAATAACAACTTTCATTAGTGCAGCAGGTCAGGCAGGACCATTACTCTTCACAAAATATGTTCTAAAGTATTCACCCAAAAACAGATTCCAAGATTGTAGTGTACCCTACCTAGAAATTTTGCCATAGATTTCTTTCTATAGAAAGAAGTAATTCTTAAAGGTTGCAATGTTAAGACTAGACATTATTTTTCTTTGCATTCCTCCCAAGAGTCTCAAAAGCCATAGAAAAATGCCCAGGTCATCTTCTGAGCCATCTTTTCCCCTAAACTTTTTATTCACTGTAGAACATCTTCTTTATTCATTTTCAAATACCTTCATTTGTCAAACATCATCACAGTTTATTGAGATCCCTGATAGTCCAAAGTTTTCCCCTCAAACACATAAAACTCATATTTAGTTTGAACTTCCTTTGCTATTTATGCCACTTACTGACCAACAAAAGTGTTACATAAGTATATGATGCATCTTTATATTTTGTTTGTTGCATAAGTCGTCAAAGTAGTGTGCGTGTGTGTGTGTGTGTGTGTCTGAGTGTGTGTATTGTTTATGGAAGGAATGAATAAATGATGCCAACTTTATTTTGGCACCTTTTTGTCTAGAATCCTGATCAAGAAGTGCTACTGAGCTCTGTAAAAATTATAGTAAGGTAAACACAGCTTGTCTGCCAAATGAACTATAAACTCCTTGAAGATAGAAATTATGTATGTGCTTAGGTTTGCTGAGAGTATGTTGAATGCGACCTCTTGATAATACTTTTGTAATTGAATCAAATCAAGTTAGAGGGTTAAATTAAACCATAGTGCAGGTACTACATTTTTCTTGTAAGAGCCCTTCTGTAATTCACTAAGTCTGGTCCTGACATCTGGCTTACTGTATGATCTTATAATTGAATAACAAAAATGACACAGAAAGACACCACCTTTTACATACATTTGTACTTTTTTGATGGACTACCCTAAGAACTTAAAGAACTAAGTTGGGGACATTTGGAGTGGAGATTTAGAATGGAACCAGGAAAGAAATTGAAAATCTAAATGTCTTAAGTGAGTTTATGCCTGAAAAGAGTAAATTATCTCTGTGGTTTTCTTGCTTCAAAATACCGTAATTGCCCAGGTTTTACAGGATTTTTGAAAATAAATTTTATTGCAATGCATATAATTCTACTGAACACATATGGAAATATATTTTCTTAAAAATGGAAATGCTAGTTAAAGTGTATCACTAGCTCGTATTAAATTTCCTGGTTGAAAAGTGAGAATTTTATTTTAAGCCAGATCGAAGGGATTAGAAAGTAGGTAATTTTGGAAAAAGATGTTAATGAAGATTTTCTATGTATCTCTTTCAAAGGTTTTCTAAGTCTAAAAAATGACCAGAATTTACAAGAATTTGATCACTCAGTGATTCAGTTAATAAACTCACAGTACTTGCAAAAAATCTTCTCTGTGCCAGATGGACTATGAAGCATTCACCACAATGGCCACAATATTTTTTTCTGCATCACCTTCCCTTTTTTTTTTTTTTTTTTTTTTGGTACCAGGGATCAAACTCAGGTCCTTGCGCTTGTGCAGCAGGCGGCAAAACCACTCAGCTAAATCCCAAGCCCCCCCTTCCCTTTTTTATTGCACCAAAATACATGTAGTTATGTGGAAGTCCATGACTGGACTCAAAACTCAAAGTGATGTATTTCAACAGTACTTTATGCAAATGGTGTGTGTCCTTTTAAATTAAGTATAAAACCTGACACACATTTATAACATATATAGAGCAGCTAGAAAACCTTAAATTATTTTGAAGGACACATAACATACAGCTTGGAAAAATGAACTCTGCCTCAAAATTTACAAATTAAAGCATATTTGTATTTTATTTATCTACTGCTCTGTAATTGTACAGAATAACTTTCTAGTTACAACTTAAATTTGTTATTATACTACCTCTTTACACTTCATTATAATTTCTTGTGTTCAAAGGGTTTATTTAGTAGTTCTCACTGTCATTAAAGTAGTGTGTATGTGCTATAACCATTACAAAGTCCTGAATGTTGTGGTGTTCAAGATTTCATGTACATTAATAATACATAAACAAGCAACAAGCAAAACAGTGTGATAAATGTTGTTGAAACTAAATGAAGAAATTGTCAAGAAAAGTGATTTATCAATGCCACAAATCATCAAAAAAATTATATGTACCATGAGCAAGTAGGCTTCATCCTAGGGATGCAAGGGTGGTTCAACACATGAGAATCAATACATGTAATTCATTAGATAAACAAAAGCAAGGACAAAAATCACATCATCATCTTAATATATGCAGAAAAAAAGCTTTGACAAAATTCAACATCCATTCAAGATACAAAAAAAACCCTGAAGAAAATAGGCTTAGAAGGTCTTTATCTAAACATGATAAAAGGCACTTATGATCAACTGCCAACATCATATTAAATGGGGAAAAGGTGAAAGCCTTCCATCTAAACTCAAGAACAAGACAAGGATATCTGTTATCACCACTCCTCTTAAACATAGTCCTCTAAACATCAGCTGGAGCAATCAGGCAAGAGAAAGAAATAAAAAGGATACATATAGGAAAACATACCTATATTATATAGGGATATAGGAAAATATAGGGTTACATACAGTCAAAATATCATTATTTGGAAATGACATGATCCTTTAATTACAAGACCCCAAAAAATCCACCAAAAGACTCCCAGAATTGATAACTAAATTCAGCAATATAGCAAGATACAAAATAAATACACAAAAGTCAGTAGCATTCCTATACACTAATAATGAACTCATTGAAAAAGCAATCATGAAAACAATACCATTGACAGTAGCATTAAAAAATTAAATACTTAGGAATTAACCAAGGAAATGAAAGACCTCAACAATGAATATTACATCAGAATGAAAAGAAAATAAAAGAGGACATCAGAAAGTGGAAAAATATTTCCTGTTCTAGATAAGCAGAACCAACATAATCAAAATGGCTATACTTCCAAAACTGATATACAGATTTAATGTAATCCCAATTAAGATACCAGCATCATTCTCACAGATTCAGAAGAAACTATCCCAAAATTTACATGGACTCAACAGAGACCTAGAGTACTAAAAGCAGTCATGGGTAACAAAAGCAGAGCAGATGGCATCCTTGAAGATAGTGAAACACAATGTAACAATGATTGTTATTCTCTTATTATTTGGTCATGAAATTTTGTTTTATTTCTTCATAAAACAGAAAAGTGAGTTTTCAATTTCACATATTTGTTATTAAATATGCTGATTTGTATTGAATCATCTAAAGGCATGGTTCAGACTGGTGATTTCATAACACTTTGATAATCCTTCATTTGTTGAAACAAATATAGTAAGTCATTTATAAAGGAATACTAATTTTACCAAGTATAGCACCAGCCTTTTTGTTGATATTTGTAACATTTATATCTCATTACTACCACTTACTTGTTATGGGAACATGACCAACTTAGTCACATTGATGTGAATAAGCATCAATTGCCTCATCTCAAAAATGTGAGCAATATTACCTGCTCACCTTAGCTCACAGCCTCACATTAAATATTGTATGTGTATATCCTATTAATATATTGTTTACTTATAAATCAAAGTAAATCAAATATTAAACAGCATTTAAAGAAAATGTGACTAAAATCACCAAACATGTGAATGGAGTGACAACACTTTACACATAGGCAGGAGCCTAAATATGAAATTGAATACCACATGACTAGACTTTCAATTGATTGGATGACATCTGGAATATTAAATAAAACTAAAATGTTGGTTGTTTGCTATCTCACCTACTTGAGAAGTAGCACCATGGAGACAGTTTTGTCAACATTCACCTTAAAATATAAAAAAGAGCTACCTCTTTAGGAAATGACTTTGAATTGCTTACCATGCCATTATGTAAAAACATCTAAATATTCATTTTATAATTTGAATGCTTTCTTTGGTTATTTTTAAATATCGTTATCACTGCATTTTTCCTTGGTGTATTTATGTTGTTGAGGTTTTTAAGAAGAGAAACATTATTTTGCTTTCAAAATCTAAAACACAGGAAAAAACTAATGCCAGCCAGGATTTTATATATCTATATCTGTGCAGTCACTATTGCCTAGCAACACAGTGACCCCCTCTTATAAAGAAGTGGCAAAAAATTTTATATGTATAATTTTTTTCTAAGATGACTACAGTTCAATGAACTACCTTATAGTTTCCAAACACCAAATATCACTTCTGGTATTAATAGTGCAGGATATGATTTACTAATATTTTATAAAAACCATCAGGAGGAAATAGTGCATTAAATATATACTATAATAAAATTCTTTGAGAGAAGGAAAGAAGCTTAAATCCTAAAATTCAATAATGGGATGTTTAACTGTTAATGTCATTAATAAAAATCACTAAGGAGAAACAGAGACTAGAGAAAGAATAAACTTGTTAGAAAAGAGTGCAAAATAGCTAAAATGTTCAGGACAAGTTCTGGACTTTATCCTAAATATCAGAAAATTGATAAAATGTGTTCTATCAATGAAAATATACAATATTAGCATCATATATTTGAATGAAAATTCACTTGAAATCATCATCTCTGCCATAAAATTCTGATAAAAACAATATCACATCCTTGATGTCTCAAGATAATCTTGATGTTACAAGATATTGTAACTTATTTTAATAAATAGGCTCATTATAAACAGCAATTTTTACTGCACTATATAGTGAAAGTTATCTTTATCTAAGTTTTCTTATTTTTCAAACCCTGAATTGGAGAGCTTATACGTGAAGCCAATACCTGAATTATAGGTTATTTTTCTAAATTGGCTTCTGAGTCAGTTGATTCAAATTGTAAGTACATTTTCTGTTGATAAAAGTTATAGACTTCTGCTTCCACCCAAGATGGAGTAACAGGGACAAGAGTTATCCTTCCACATGGAGCAACAAAACCCAACTTGTTACATAAAACGATGTTTTGCAGGACACTGACATTAGGCCAAAACGACAATGATCCCTGAGAGATGAAAAACAATGAAGTAAGCTTTAAGGCTGAATAGAGTTTCCTGTAGTGTATGAAGGAGAAACCAGGCAGTAACTGGCAGATCCCTGAGGCGAAAAACATCAATCTGAAATTCTGGGGACAAGGATATCTTCAAGACCTCAGGAAAGTGTATCATAGAGGAGGGAGCTTCCAATACAGAGGGTGTCACAGTATCTGAAGCACTATACAGCTTCCCCTTCTGGTATTTACTTGTATACTTGAAATATTTGTGTTGATCACTCAAGAAACTACATGAAGCTTGGGAAAGAATCACTCAATTCTTAAAGGTAAAAATGTCTGAAGTTCATACAATACAAGAGTAGTTACCACCAACCAAAGTGAAGAGCCTTAAGAACTGAGGGACATTGGTAGAGCACATGTTTTTACCTCGTTAGTGAGAAATGACCAGCCCAGGAACAAGCAGGGCTGTCTGTAACAAAATTTAAAACTAACACCTCAAAGAATCAAACACTTTCTAAAGAAATATAGTTACATCCTAGAAAAAAACCAGAAGAATATTTATTCAAACTACACCAAGGCAGATTGCAATAAAGTGATTTAAAATGAGTGAAAATCAACCAGAGGGAGAAAATGAAATATTATATAGCAGGAACAAAGGTTATCACAGTTTCTCATGATAGAAGTGAGATGCAGGACCAACATCCTTATTGTACAAAAAGTATACTGAAAGAAACAAAATTAACCTAAAAATATTTTCCAAAGACAAGGGCAAAAAAATAAAGATTTTCAGACACAGAAAGAGTGAGAGTTCATGATAAGCACATTTGCTCTATATGACATATTTTGAAAAGATCTTTATGCAGAACAAGATGAAATTCAAGTCATACTTGTATGACTGTTTTCTCACCAAAATGAAAGTAAATTCTAAATCAATAGCAGAGAGATATCTGGGAAACCTCCAAATAATTGGAAATTACATTACTCATTAATAAATGACACATTGATCAAAAAATAAATGAAATTAGAAATTCTGAGCAGATTAAAATAAAAACACAACATATAAAAAACTATGAGCTATCTTTAACAAAGTACTTAGAGGAAAATTGATAGTACTAAGTGCCTCTATTAGAAAAAGAATGACTCTAGCTTCCAATTAAAAAAAAAACTAGAAATGAACAATAAAACAGAGTAAATGGGAGGAAAAATAATAAAAATCAATGTGCAAATCAATGAAATTTGGAACAGAAAAACAATAGAGAAAAATCTATAAAATCAAAAGCTGATTCTTTCAAAAAGTCATTAAGGTTGATAAAGCCTCTGGTGAGAAATATAGGGAAAGAGAGAGAGAGAATGCAAATCACCAGCCTTAGGAATAAGAAAAGTAATTCACTACATATTTGAAAGATATGAAAAGGACAGAAAAGGAAGTTTATGGACAAATTCATGCCAATAATTTCAACAACTTAGATGAAATGGGAAAATAACTTGAAAAATGCAAACTATTGAAGAATTCAAAAGTGAGCTCAGCAGAAAAGTTAATTTCACAGAAATTGAGAGTTCCATAGTGATAGCTAGATGCTAAGAAGGGGAAGGAGAAGGGCATAAGGAGAATTTGGATAGCTGGCATCAAAATATGGTTAGATAGGAAAAATAAGTAGTGGGTTCTGTGGCACAGTGTGTGATTGAAGTTTACAATAATTTATTTTATATTTTATAGAAGAGAAGAGTTCCAAAATTCCCAACACAAAGAAATGATAAATGTTTAAGGAGATAGAAATGCTAGTTACACTCATTTGATCAATGCACATTGTATACACATATTGAAATATCACACTGTATCCCATAGATATAAAATAATTATGACAATGGCAAACAAAAAGGGTAGTTTAGATACCCTACATCTGTTTAAAACTTTTGCTTATATTTAAAACCTTCCTACGAAGTAAACTTCAGGATCAGATGATTTCACCGGCGAATTTTTCCACGCACTGAAGAAAGAATTAACATTCTACCCAAATTAACATTCTTTCAGAAAACTCAAAGAAATGAATACTTCTGAATTTTTGTGATATATCCTTCAAGGGATATCAAACTCAGGAATAACATAAGAAAAATGGAAATTACAAACAAATATCCCACATGAGCATAGATGCAAAACCCCTATCCAAATAGGAGCAAAACAAAGATAACAAAATATAAGAAGAAATATAAGAATGTAAGAAATATAAGAAGAATACATCATAACCAAACGAGTTTATCTCAGGAGTGCAAGCTTGACTTAATGTTTGAAAATCTACCATTTTTATTCCCTATATCAACAACAAAAATTAAAAATAATATCATAGCAACCGAATTTTTAATATAAACTTCATTCCTGATTTTTGAAGGAAAATAAAGCACAACTTTTATTAAAGTTGGAGTAAAAGGCATGGCTATGAAATCTGTGCTTTGTCATCTTGATTGGATTAAGAAACACCCAGGGGCTAGTGAAGTATACTTCTGAATGGATCATAGAGGCACGACCTTTGGTTCTATATACAGTCCTTTGCCCCTCATCCCAATTCCTGTCTGGTATTGTTCCCTTGCTGTGCTTCGCACTCACCATGAACTAATTATTTTGTTTCATGAAGCTCCTTTGCTATGTTTCTGCCTCAGAGCCATCCATTCATGGACTAAATCCCCCCAAACCATGAACCAAATGAAACCGCTCTTTAAGTTGTAAGTGTAAGGTATTATATGTCCGTGATGGAAAAGCTGACTAATATGGAAGACTGTTTAGTCTGTTTCCAGGATAGCTCACAAATCTACTTAGTCCTTGGACAAATTATTATGGCTATGCAATTATAAAGAAGTGGAGGCCACACTGTTGGAAAATCTATAATCTGGCATTTCAGTTACACATATGCTTTCAAAATCAGTCTTGGGAAAAGACTAGCTGCTTTCCCTGGGCTTGACTATGAAACTGGGTCACACTAAAGTGTAAATAATTTGTACTAACTCAGTCTTGACTCCAAAACATGTTGATGAGAAGACATCATGAAGTGTCCACAACACAGATGGGACAGGCATTATTTTCTGACTGGTGGGTGACCTTATTGACAATCTTCTGCTATGAGCAGGTGATTTAATACTGTTCAAAGAAGGAATTTAAAAGTTTCATTGCCAAAGAGGCAAATAGTCCTCAGGAATGGAAACTACATATCATTTCACATCTCTCTTCATTTTTTCTTCCATGATTGTTGAATTCCTTCTCTGTGAGAGTACTGTGGTTGTAAGGGTACAAAGACAAGCTTAGCATACTTTAAATAAATTAAAGGCTTAACAGATAAATATAATCCCACATATAGGCTGTAAACATTATTGATGCAGTGGTTAGAATATTATAAAATAATTATACAAACAGAAGACAAATGGAAATAGCATGTAACATAATTCTGTTGATATAAGTGTGCCTGTATAATATATATATACATATATGTCTAGAAAATGTAATGAGTAATTACTTGGGGTTGGAGCTGAAGGAACAGGAATGAAGTATGGAGGGACTAGTTTGGGACACAAAGAAATTTTGCGGGTTAATATGTGCATTATCGTGATCCTGGTGACAATTTTATGTTTATATACATAGATCAGAGCTTATTAAAATATGTACTTTAGATATGTGGAATTTATTGTGAGTCAGTTAAACTTTAATAAAGCTGTTCAAAATATACTGTAGAACTTCCTCCACATAGGAAGAGATGGTCATCTTTTTTATGCAGAGAATGAGATGCTATAAAAGAGGTTCCCTAAATGGATATTGTCAGTCTCAGCTGAATTAGAGAGCACATTCAAATTATACATTTAAGAGATTAAGAAAAGGAATGCATGTAAGAATGCAAGGAAAATTATGAAAAAATATAAAGGGTTGTGCAATGTCCCATGGCTAGTCACTCAGGAAATACTCATTATACTCAAAGTGGAAATAGAGAGAAATGGTTGCTAGAATCTGAGCAGGGGCAATGCAAAGAGGGACACCTGGGAAAGAGCTGAAACCTGTGAGAAACATCCAATCTTCATGGGCCTTCCTTGTAAGGAGCAGAGTCAAAATACCCTATCTGTGCTATCCTCCCTCCTTCTCATTCCCTACTGCTTCTTTCCATTGGCTAAAACCCAAGGAATAGGGAGGTATCTTTCCATATATCTTCCTTAATCTGAGAGCAGCACAGAAAATGAATCTGCAAGATAAATAGATACTATTCAGTTTATCCTCATTGTAGTCTGCTATCTTCTTCTTGGTCCAGGATCAAAGAAGCCAGAATTTGATAGAACTAACACAAAGTCATGCTTTCCTCTGTGAAACAATGCTTATGTTGCATTCTTTTTTTTTTTTTTTTTGGTACCAGGGATCAAACTCAGGTCCTTGCACTTGTGAGGCAGGTGCCAGAACCACTGAGCTAAAACCCCAGCCCTTATGTTGTATTCTTAATTCACAATATGACAGTTTTCCTTCTAACTGGACAATCTTAGTTCCTAAAATGTGGTAAGAATTTTTAGATGGTTGAAAAACTATCAAAATAAGAGCAATATTGTGTGACATAAATTTTCATAAAATTCAAATTTGGTGTCTATAAGTCAAGTTTTATTGAAATTAGGCATATTCATCTTTGTAGGTGTGGTCTATGACTACTTTTGCACACCAGTAGTAGACTTGAGTAGTCATCCACAACACTTAAAATTTGTACTTTAGTCTCTGACCAAAACAGTTTGCTAATCCCTATTCTGTGCTAAATAAAGAAGCTGGAGATTTGGAGAGGTGGGGATACATTTACTGGAGGCCAGACCCTGGATCCATCACTATTTGAATGTGTCACCTGGATATGTTAATCCATTTCTACAAGCCCTGTTTTCTTTCTTTCTTTTTTTTTTTTAAATGATAATAGAGGCAATCCACTTTCCAGTCCCCCTTCTGTCTCTTAGACAGAAGCTATCTTTCTCTCAACAAATTTTTCCTACTCTTAAAACAAACAAACAAAAAGATAATAATAATATCTACTACACAGAGTCCCTGATGAAGACTAAGTCACAGAAGAGAAGTAGTAGCTACCATAAGACTAACCCTCATAGAAATTTATTTCGGCCCCTAAAAGAATAAAAAGGGAAAATGTCATGCAACATTAAGCAATACCAATCTTTCTCTCTTTTTCTTTATACACTTTCTCACTATGCCATTTACTAAATATATGTATATGTTCTCTCCACTCTGACTTGTGTTTGAAGAGATAGAGTTCCCTCTAATCTATGGCCTATCATTTGCTTAAAAACATTAGATTCCACCATCTTCCAATCTGCTTAATTATTTTTTAAACATTTAGGTTACTTACAAATCACTTGTGTTATTTTAAATTACTTTTACAGACACAAGTCTCTCTCTCTCTCTCTCTCTTTCTCTCCCTCCCTTCTTCTCTCTTTCCCTCATTCCTTACCTTTCTATTATTTCTTAAATCTCTATCTTCATGAACTCTTCTCCTATTAGCATCATTTTTCTTAAATAAATAAAGTTTCAATTATCCTAATATCCTTTCTGGATACTTCCAACCTCTTTTATTTTCATTATCAAACTCTTGACATGTGTAGTCAATAGCACATGTGGAGCTATTTGAGATGCATCATTTCTATATCTGTAATATTTCTGACTTCCCATCTATTTCTTCAATCTCTGTTTCCTTTCACTTCTTTCATCTTTTGATCACATGTAGAACATCCTGTCCTCCATATAGTGCCACAGAGTCTCCCATGTTCAGTGAACTCATCCAGCCCTAGTAAGAACCATCAGCAAGGAAGCTCTTAGTGGGGGGTTAGCATGCTTTTACTATAATGCCATGAAATTTCATTCAGTATTTCTAGAAAGGAATCCCATGCCTGGAATTTGATGGAGTCAAGAAATAATCCCCACATTTCCCTCCTTGAGAAAACACATGTGACCTAGACAGAAAGAATGCAAATAGGAAAAAAGGAGGAATCTTTATTAGTAAAAAGACTTGTTGCAGAGAATGAAACTTATTTCAGTACCCAAACTGATTTACAATGATGAACTGCTGAGCTAGGCAGATTTACAGAAGGACAGGCATTGCTGAAAAACATCAGAATGGAAAAGAACTCTTTCTGAAACCTACTGAGTCCTCTCCTAGGAAGAAAATCTCTCTTGCCAATTATAACCATCCAAAGAACTAGCTGACAATGTGGAATGGCAGCAGTGTGGAATAAAACTAATGATGTTAGAACTTATTAACAGTGAGGACTGGAAATGCAGAATTCTGCCTAAATATGAGAAATGTATTTCAAAAGTATAGGGAAGAAATATTTTGTAGAAACATGTCATAAACTGATGCATCTTCTGATAATATGGAGTCATCACTTAAATGCTTGAAAACTTATAGAGTGGGACAATTAAAGAAACTTTCTAAAAAGACAAAGAAAAACCATGGAATGTGGGGTGCATGACCAAAGGCTAAGCCAAAAGATTAGTGTGAACTATGAGAATACTGTTAGGAAGACTAACATCCTTACTAACTGAGTAAAATGAAGCTGGAAAATGCGAAAAGTAACAAAAATAACTTTAAAGATATGCTCAAAATATGAAGAAAGAACAAATCTCAGAGATGTGAGGTTCACCAATAACAAAGAAAAGGCAACTGACTCCACATTACTCTTATACAGTCCTTTTGTCTCCTCATGACACAATTTCCTGCTTCCTCAGCAAATGAAAAGGTGTTGAATACCAAGGCTTTACCTGACTTAACGTTTTTTTCTGATATTCATAATGGAGAATGATAGTCAAGTTACAAAGGTGGGTGTCCTATAAATATTAAAGGGCTTTAACTGTAATCCTAGAATACTAAAAAAGCTAGGCTGAATTAATAAATGGAGCAGCTACTAAAAGCACATAAAAAGTACATCATACTAATTTCATTTCTGCCAATGAGTTGATGGATGAGCATCCTGGACATGAATTTCTTGATTTCAGTGAATTCTCCAATGATATAATTTTGGATAAAGCAATTAGAGAATGAAAAGGAAAATGTTAATGAAATTAAAGTTGATTAATTGGAACAGTATATTTATCATTGTAGCTGTATGATCATGTAAATATTACTAAATTTCTCTGAACCTGTTTTCTAATTGGTTAAAAAAGAATAAAATTTTGGGCTAACTTTCAGCTGATTTTCTACTCTAAAATTTAGATCCTAAGGTTCTAATAATTTGATGTCAACATACATGGATGGAGACTAGTAAATTGCAAAAAGATTCTCTTGGTTTTGCACTATTCAAAGTTTTTATCAGAGGAGTGGATGAAGGTGTTAAAGGCCTGATTGTGGAGCTTGCAGATAACACATATCTGACTGGTCATCTAAAATGTCATGGTAAAGAATAATGATCTGAAGAAAGTTTAAGAAATTGAAGCTTAAAGACTACTTTTGTGAAAAATAGAGAGTTGAGGATATCTAGTTTAGTAGCAGTGTATGTGTGTGAAAAAGCACTGATGATCCCAAGTTTAGTATTGACCAATAATGTAATATCATAATAGGAATGAGGAGAGTGAGAATATGTATCAAGAGTCTTGAAAAAGTCATACATTTTGATCACAAATTTCCACATTTAATATTTCATTCTAAGAAGATAATGAAGAATATGTTCCTATGTAATACATATAAAAATTAATTTGTGAGTTATGTATTAAGATGTAGAATTTTTAAAAGAACATAGATACTCAATAATAAGGAGAGGACAGGATTGAATAAATTATGACTACGATACAATAGATTCTAGTAAGACAAAATTATGTGTGTATCTCCATATGAAAAGATAGTAATGATGTACAATTGAAAAAAAGGGATTTTTTTTTTTTTTTTTTGTACCAGGGATTGAACTCGGGACCTTGCACTTGAGAGGCAGGCAGCAGAACCACTGAGCTAAATCCCCAGCCCTGCCACAGGGATTTTTTCTTTTTACCCATTAACTTTATTGGTACATTTTAGGTAGACAATAGTTACATCCATCATTGGGATCTTGTACCATTACATGAGTATCTTGGTTCTTATTTTTTTTCCCCCTTCCCTTGCCCTCCCTTCACCCCCTCCACCCTTCCCTATTTGCAAAGACCTTGTTTACATTTTTTTCCTCTTCTCATATTTTTTCCATTCCCTTTTTTCCCTTCCCCTACCCCTCCTATTCCCCTGATTTTTTAGACCTTTTCTTCCTGTTACACAATATCAGTTATACATTTTTTAAATTACAGTATTAAGATTTAGAAGACATTACCACAGATTTTACAGAATTTAAAAGGGTACAGAAAGCATAGTACAAAAATCTTTTTTGAAATAAATTTGACAACTTCTAAAAAGTAACTTAGAAGACAAATTAATGAAACTAACTCTGGAGGAAATATAAAATTTGAATAGCACCTATTAAAGAAAGTATACTCCTAGCTTGAAAAACTACCTATAAGAAAACAGCAGGCTCATAAACATTTTAACTGATAAATTATATCAAACAATTAAAACAGAAAAAAAAGGAACACTTGTCCCCTCATTTTAGGAAAACAACACTGTGCTAATCCTAAAACTGGATAAAGATAATAGAAGAAAAAAGTATGAACCTAGATAGAAATTTGTTTAACAAAACAAACTCTTAGAAGTCAGATCTGGCAGTATGTAGAAAGTGATTTTGTTATAGGGATGGCAGTGTTGGTTCAGCACTGGAAGATCCAACCCTAAAAGTCATCATTTTAACAGAGAAAAGGAAAAAGCCATATGATCCTGTTACTAGTTGGAGAAAAGAGTATTGGACTAAATTCTACAGCTGTTCATGGTAAAAACTATCAGGAGACTAGAAGTAGAACAGAACCTTCTCAACAGATCAAAGACATGTACTCCATACTTCCAACAAAACCTCCTTCTATGAATGGAGATGATACAATGCTTTCTCCCTAAAGTGGGGAACAAGGGCATATATGCCTACTCTTCATCTGTCCATTAGACTTTGAAACATAGATCTAAACCAAAATAGTCGGGCAAGAAAATGATACAACTAGGATAGGATTGGCATGGCAGAAGCAAAATCTTTACATGTAGATGAAATGATCATCTACGGAGAAAATACTAAGAAATCTCTAGGAGCCCCTAGAACTTGTACTTGAATTTAGCAGGATTAGAAAACACAAGGTATATATAAAAATTCAGGTTTGTGTATACTTGCTATAAATGAAGAACTGGATATTGAAATTTCAAAGTTATGTAGGAGTACAAAGGACCCAGAAAAGCCAAAAACAAAAACAAAAACAGTGCTGGAAGACATTTAGGACCCATTTTTAAGACTTCTTCTAAAGCTGCAGTAATCGAGGCAGTGTTGGTGTAAGGAAAGACATATAGATCATTTGAGAAAAACAGAGAATCTAGAAATAGAACCACACATATATGGTCCACTGAGTTTTGAAAGATTATTTAACATTAGCATTTTATAGAATATAAACTCAATTCAAGAGCCAAGGAAGAGATAGTGTTTTCAGGAAACAACACTAGAACGCCTGGTATCCATATATAAAAAATTAACCTCAACCCTTTTTGTCCATACATGAAAATAACTTGAAGGGATCTATGAACCTAAATAAGAAAGCCTAAAAGTATAAAACTTTAAGAAGAGATTATAAGGGAAAATATTTATGAATTCAGGGTAGGCAAGAACTACCTAGGGTACAAAAAACATGATGTATAAAAGAAAAAAAACTGATGAGATTCCATCAAAATTTAGAACTTTAAATGACATCATTAAAATGAAAAGTAGTCCTTAAACAGACCATATTTACAATGCATATAACCTATGACCAAAATATATAAAGAATTCTTAGAGCTCATTAATAGACAACCCAATTAAAATGTAGACATAAGAAGATGATAAATAGCCAGTATAGCACAAGGAATGGTGTGCAAATCTAGAATCAGAAAAATACTAATCAGTACAATAATAAGACTGAATTATACACTCATTAGGGAGATGAAGTCAAAAGTTTTAAAAGCCTTGTCATGACTTTTTCTTTTTGTTGGATTCTCCCCCTTTGCGTTTAATGTGTCACGCCCAATGGATTCATTCTGCTGGGTTTCCTGGGGTTGGGATCCTCATTGTCTTTTCCTAGGGTATTGTCTAAAAGTTTTTGGAGTGCTGGTTTGGTATTCATGACGTTCCTGAGGTGCTCTTTATGATGAAAGCATCTTACTTCTCCATCAATTTTGAAAGATAGTTTTGCAGGGTACATCAATCTGGGTTGGAGGCTGTTTTCCTTTAGGGCTTGAAATACATCACTCCAAGCTCTTCTTGCCTTCAGGGTTTGCATTGAGAAGTCTGCTGTGATTTTGATGGGCTTTCCTTTGTATGTGATTTGTTTCTTTTCTCTCACTGCTTGTAGAATTTTATTCTTCTGTTGGATTTCTGGAATCCTAACTATTATATGCCTATGTGTAGATTTTTTTTGATTAAGGCTATTTGGAGTCCTATATGCCTCACTTATCTGTATGTCAAGTTCTTTTCCCCTCCTTGGGAAGTTTTCTGCCATCACTTCTGTGAAGTTTTTTTATGTCATCTGCACTCTCTCCTATTTCTTCATTGACTCCAATCAATCTTATGTTATTCTTCTTTGCATCATCTAGCAGCTGCTGAATTGATTTCTCATGTTCCCTTACAATTTTAAAGCAATTTTTCTTTTCCTGGTCACTAATTGCAATCTTATCTTCTATATCTGAAATTCTATCATCACATTGATTCATTCTGCTGTGCAGACTTTTGATGGAGTTTTTAATCTCTTGGCAATCTGTTTGTATCGGTTTTATGGATTCCATTTGTTTCCTATGTTGGGATTCCATCATGTTCCTCAGATCCTCTAGTTTTTAATCTGTGTCCTCTCTAGATTTATTAACCATGTCTTGCACCATGAGCAAAATCTTTGCTGTTATCTGAGTAATTATTTCTGATTTCATTTTTCCCAGATCCTCTTTTGTTGCCAGTTCAGAGAGTCCAGGTGGTTGAGTATCAAAGTGTTCCCTCTCGTTTCCCTGTGGGGTTGCTGTAGGTGATCTGGAAGTCTGTTTTTGAGGCTTATATGTCTTCTCATTTCCACAGGGGCGGGGGGGGTTGCTTCTGGCACCCACGTAGCTCATCTTCTGTGCCCTAGGAGCTTGGGATGGCAGCATGGGAGCTTCCTTCTGGGTGCTGGGACTGGCTGAGCTTCACTGCCCTAGGAGCCTGCCACAGGGATTTTTAAAAGACAAAGTATTTAGTATAAACTCTTTGCTTCAAAACTAAAAATGCATCTGAAACAGGTTATCCCAGAATTCCACTGGATATCTTTCTGGGTAAAAAAAAAAATGCACCAGTTATTTTTTCCATAGCATGTCATGGGACAACCACAAGTTGTAGTAGATCTGTATTGGATTTGAGCAATCCAATATTCATTTTCATTCTTTAACAAAAATGATCCAATTCCCCCTAAGGCCAACTCCATCCACACCTTTTAGGGTTGACGTGTTATCCTTGCCTGAGTCAATTGCTACCTTTCATTCCTCACCATAATGATGGGTTCAGAACTATTCACAGGACTGATTTGAACATAATGTTAACTTTCATATTGAGCCTAAGAAAGAGTCCCTCTTTCTCTCTAATTTTGGAATCTAAATTTAAATGCTGATGGAACCTATACAAGCAGCCATCTTTCTTCTAGTGTAACAGACTGTGCTCGAAAGTGGAAGCAAGAGAAAGGAATTAGAGCTTAGATTTGTAGAGAGAATCCATATCCTAAAACTGTCATTTGAATCTCTATGTATAGCTCTACCTGGAACCAGTTTATTTCATATCCTAAAAATTTCAACTTTCTTTTTGAGCTTTATTGTGATATAAGTAAGGAATAAAAACTGTTTGTATTCAAGTAATTTAAAAAGTTGTTCAACATTAATAATCAAAGCTACTATGAGATTTTTTTTTTGCTAAGATTGCTATTATCAAAAAAGTCAGAAGACAAATGTTGGCAAGAATGCAAACAAAAGGCAACCCTTGTGCCCTGTCAGTGGGCATGTAAGTTAACATAGTCATTGTGGAAAATAGTACACAGGTTTCTGGTTTCTAAAATAATTAAAATATACAGTGACTACTATATAATCTAGCCATCTTATTTCTGGTTATATGCAAAAAGAAATGAAATTATATGTTGTAGATTCTCCTTTACAGGTGAAGTAGAAATCACAAGGTGGCCCCCAAAGCTCAGGCCTCTAGTAGCTGTTGTGGAGGTCAGGACTAGAGGAAAATGCAATGGAAAGGTAAAGCAACAAAGTGACCTGAGGAAAACTTCAATATCAGTGTCTCCTGGAAAGGTGATTTGATTTCACCCTGATATTAACTAGAGCTAATAAATGGAGTCATGTATCAGTCACTTGAAGTACCCTGTGTGATGCCAATGAATGTGAATAGTTTTCCCTGTAGAAATTCAACTTGATCTGTTGCAGCCATTTGAGTCATCACTACCATGACTGTCCCTGAGTGACCTTGACCTGTTTCTTCACATAATTCCCCAGCAAAATCATTCAAATGGTAGGTAGAGCTTTACAGGTGGACCCTGGTACCACCAGCTCCAGGAATGAAACTGACATCTTTGATGTTAACTTGAGCCAAACCAAGTACCTTCCAGCTTGAATAAGATGTTTTTGTCCTGGTCACTAGATAAGCTCTTCCTTTTGACCCAGCTCAGTGATCCCCAGTCATTTTGCTAGTCTTAATCATACTTCTGTCCCTAATCACCCACAACAAAGATTGTATTTGGTATAATCCTAGATCTGTCTGCTTGATTCTTTGTCCCTCAACTCCTTCCTTGAAGAATGTTCAGTTCTTTTATGCTGGATTTTCCCATAACAAATTCTCTCATGACTTTGGCATCACTTTATGACTCTAATAACCATACTGGTAGCTTAGGCTATAAAGAGGAATTCACCGAAAGCTCTGAAGAGAAGTGGCAATGGTGTCAACCCTGATGATGACAAAGTAACTTCCAACTTAGTTTCAGGTGGTTTTCCTAGTGCAGAAAAATGACATCAACGCATGAGGAAACAGTATCTGATAAGCTATGACATCTAAGCAGCAGGCCAGTGTACACAGTGGCAGCTGCCTGAACCTGAGCAGAAGGCCAAGGTCTTAAACCTGGGGCAAAGTAACGGGAAAAGAACAAGTAGTAGTTGATGGACTGACAAAAGGCAATAGTAAGCACCACCCAGGAATGCAGATATCCTAGGAAAAGATAGAAATCCCCATCCAGCAGTCATGCCACTGCTGGGCAGAGAAGCTAAAGAGATACGTGAGTTAAACGACAAAGTGATCATTTTATATCTAACACTGGAATTTGGATATGTGAAATTCTATATTATTCTTTTAAAAAATATTTCTTTTTCCTAATTTTTCTATAACTAACATAAATTATTTGTATAAATTTATATTTTTCATAAAATACCAAAATAGGCCTCTATTTTAACCAGAATTAATAGAAATATAATGTTCTGGCCCAAGAATTATACTACTGAAAATAATAACCACACTATTCTGATGATCCATTCATTTCTGACAATTCTAAAGTCACACTTTAAGGTCAATGTTGATAAATTAATGGGAGTAGAAAGTAGTTAAAGTACTGAAATATAGAGGCTAGAATGAAATTTCTGAGTGGAGAGAATGCCTAGTATAACATAACTGCTTACTTAATGCCTGGGAGTGATCAGTAATTAAACAATATCTCCCCAGTTACATTATAAACTTCTTATGAGAGGAAATTGTAAAAGATACCTGCATTCATCCCTCAGAACCTGCTCCCATAGAGTGATGTCTCAGTAGATATTTAGTGGTTGATTGTTACTTCATTCATAGAGCTACCACAGATCTAGACAGAGAGCTAGAAGCAGAGTCCAGAGCTAGAAAGCATACAAAGAGCCCTCTTTTGCCTCTCTGTCCTCCTGGCTCACTCTTTATCCTTACACTGGTCCCAGGCACTGAAGAACTTTTTCACCTTCTAATCTCCAGTGACCTTCACCTCTAAGCCATGTGACTCACCCTCTGCTCTCTTAGTTGGCAGTCCCTGTCATGCAGGCACTGCTCCACTAGGAAGATTGCAAACTCAGAAATTTGCTAAGCAAATCATACATCAATGACTAAACTAACATGATTAAGCCTAAATTCATCATCTTATCATTTAAATTTGTTCATTGCTTTTTTCTCCAATATCTGGTTACTATGCTATCCCTGAACCGCTAATATTTAAAAATTTCAAGTCATCCCTCTCCCAGACACGAATGATCAGTTTAAAAAAGAATCTTATTTTTCCCATTACTTCAGCTTTTCTAGTGAGACTGTATTATTTCTGTTCAAAGCTCTACCACAGCACATTATATTTTATTATCTACTTTCTACATTTTAACAACAGCATGCTAAGTCAACTCTTTACATCCCTCTTTTCACCCCAGTGAATCCTTTAACTTTACTCTCAGATTAATCTTCTTAATGCCTTACTCTGATTATGGAACCTACTGACCAAAAAGCTTGCCTGATACCTTTAGAACCAAATAAAATCTAAGCCCTTTGGTTCATTACACAAAGCTTTTAACAAATTGATCCTAGTTCTATTTTTACTAGCATAATTTCTAAAAACTTCCATAAAGCAGCCATCTGTTTCAAACAGTTTGTTTGACTCAATGTCATCTATCCTTTTTGGCCCTCAACTTCTCCATTGTTCCTCTATCTTGGAGTCCTAATTCAAACACCACCCCTGCTCAGCAGCCTGCTCTGATCTTCTGCCCCCTGAGTAAAACACTAAATTTCTCCCTCTCCAAACATCTATTTCACTTTCTTTCTCTCATATTATTCTTATCCATTCCTAATATTTTCATGATGTAGAAATTTAGCTGATTTTTCAAAATAAAGTATACACAGTGTAATGAGAACTTATATATAATGTGTCAGTAATTGATTGATCATAAAACATTGATTGAACATCAAATATGTGTTACATAACGGAGATACAGTAATGAACATGAAAGATCTGTCCTCATCCTCAGGGTTGAATTTTGCATATACTATATAAATAAATAACAAGTAGCTCATTAATGAAAAAATTGATATATACAGAAATATGTAGAAGGCCATATAAATTCAAGAAGATAGACATAAAGATAATACTGTTTTATTACCTAAAATATTCTTCCAACATGGAGGTGTATGCAGTCTGGTTTAAAAGTATTTGGTTATTCAGTAGAAACTATTTTCTTTGATTTATAGCACGGTCTGGCTATTCTGAGTGAAGGCAATGGTATCTGAGATACAACATAGAAAACTAAATTTCTACTTCTTTTTTTTTGTTAAATTCTTTTATTGGTACATTTTAGGTATACAACACAATTACATTTCTCATTGGGAATTGTACCTTTACATAATGCATCTTGGTTCTTATTTTTTTCCCCATTCCTAGCCCTCTCTTCACCCCCTCCACCCTTCCCTATTTACAAAGATTTATTTCCATTTTTTCCATTTCTCAGCATTTTTCCTTTCCCTTCTTTCCTTTCCCCTCCCCTCCCACTACCCCTACCCCTTTGGACCTTTTCTTCCTATTTTGCATTATCAATTATTCATTGTAATCATTGGTACATTTTAGGTATACAATATAATGACATTCATCATTGGAAATTTGTGCCTTTACATAATCTCTCTTGGTTCTTATTCTTCACCCTTGCCCAGCCTGCCCTTCAACCCCTCCAGCCCTCCCTATTTACAAAGATTTTGTTCCTATTCTTCCATTTTCTCATATTAATCTCATTCCCTTCTATCCTTTCACAAACTGTGCTGCTATGAACATGGGTGCATATATAACACTGTGGTATGATTCTTTTAATTCTTTGGGGAAGATCCCCAGCAGTGGAATAGCTGGGTCAAATGGGACTTCCAGTCCTAGTTCTTTGAGGTATCTCCATACTGATTTCCACAGTGGTTGCACCAGTCTACACTCCCACAAGCAGTGGAGCAGGGTTCCTCTTTCCCCACAGCCACACCAGCATTTGTTATTGGTTGATTTCATGATAGCAGCCATTCTTTCTGTAGTGAGGTGGAATCTCAGCGTTGTTTTCATTTACAGCTATCAAATGACCAGTGATGTTGAATATTTTTTTCATGTATTTATGTGCTATTTCTACTTCTTTGACTGAGAAATATCTGTTCATTTCAGATGCCCATTTTCAGATTGGGTCTTTAAATTTGGGAGGTCTCATCTTTTTCAGTTCTTTATAGATTCGAGATAGACCTTTGTCTGAGGAAGAGCAGGTGAAAATTTTTTCCCACATTGTGGGTTGTCTCTTCACACTGTTGGTGGTTCTCTTGCTGTGCAGAAGCCTTTTAATAAGAAGAGATTCCACTTGTTGCTTGTTTGTGCTAGTTCACAGGCAACTGAGGTTTTGTTCATAAAATCTTTTCCTACACCGATGTCTTCAAGAGTTCTACCTAACCTCTATTCCAACTGGTTCAGAGCTTATATTTTAATATTTAGATCTTTAATCCATTTTGATTTTAGTTTAGTGCATGGTGAGAGATACAGGTCTAGTTTTAATCTTTGGCAAGTTGAAGCCCAATTTTTCCAGCACCATTTATTAAGAGGCTATCTTTCCTCCAGTGAGGGTATTTGGCACCTTTATCGAAGATGAGATTGCTGAATGTGTCTGGAGTTGTTTCTGTATCTTCTAATCTGTTCCACTGCTCCTCGGGTCTGTTCCTTTGCCAGTACCATACTGTTTTTATCACAGTAGCTTTGTAGTAGAGTTTCAAGTTGGGGATTGTGATACCCCTTGCCATGTCTCTGTTACCTAGAATTGCTTTTGCTATTCTGGATCTCTTCTTGTTCCAAATGAATTTTTGGATTGATTTCTCAAGGTCTGTGAAGTATGCTGCTGGGATCTCAATTGGAATTACATTGAATATAAATAGCAGTTTCAGAAGTATGGCCATTTTCACTATATTGATCCATCCAACCCAGGAGCAGAGGAAGTCTATCCATTTTCTGATATCATCTTCAATCTCTCTTTTCAGAGTGCCATAGTTTTCAGAGGAGAGGTCTTTGATTTCTTTCTTTAGGTTAATTCCTAGGTATTTCAGTTTTTTGGATGCTATTGTGAAAGGAATTGTTTGCTCTATTTCTCTCTCAATGAGTCTGTCATTTGTGTAGAGGAAAGCTACTGATCTCTGTGTGTTGACCTTGTAACCATCTACTTGACTGAGTTTGGTTATTAAGTCTAGAAGACTTTTGGTGGAGTTCTTGGGGTCTTCTATATAGAGTATCATGTCATCTGCAAATAATGACAATTTGACTTCTTCATTTCCTATCTTTATTCCTTTTCTATCTCTTGTCTATATGCTGTGGCTAATGTTTCCAAAACTATACTGAACAAGAGTGGTGATAGTGGACATCCTTGTCTTGATCATGATTTTAGTGTGAAGGATTTCAGTTTTTGACCAATTAGTATGATATTGGCTGTTGGTTTTTCATAGATGGCTTTTATCAGTTTGAGGTAGAGACTATCTAAATTTTTTAGAATTTTTATGATAAATACATGTTGGATTTTGTCAAATGCTTTTTCTGCATCTATGGAGATAATCATATGGTTTTTGTCCTTGGGTCTATTGATATATTGTATTACATTGATTGATTTACATATGTTGAACCATCCCTGCATCCCTGGGATGAAACCCACTTGATCAGGGTGTATGACCTTCTTGATGATTTTTTGCATTTCATTTGCCAGTATCTTATTAAGGATTTTTGCATCTATGTTCATTAGTGACATTGGCCTATAGTTCTCCTTTTCGATTGGGTCTTTCTCTGCTTTGGGGATCAAGGTGATGCTTGCTTCCAGGAATGAATTTGGGAAGATTGCTTCCCTTTCAATTTCATTGAACAGTTTAAACAGTAGTGGCAGTAGTTCCTTTCTAAATATCTTGTAGAATTCAGCAGTGAAGCCATCAGGGCCTGGGCTTTTCTTAGTTGATAAGTTTTTAATTATGTTTTCAATTTCATTGGTTGATATTGCTTTGTTCAGAATTTTTAGGTCTTCTTTGTTCAACTTTGGTAATTCGTATGTATCTAGGAATCTGTCCATTTCTTCTGTGTTGTCCATCTGATTGGCGTATAGGTTTTGCAAGTAGGTATTGATGATCCTCTGGATTTCTGCTGGGTCTGTTGTAATTTCATCCTTTTCATTCCTAATTGCATGGTTTTGGACCTTTTCTTTCCTTTTTCTGGCAAGATTGGCTAAGGGTTTGTCAATTTTGTTGATTCTTTTGAAGAACCAACTCTTGGCTTCATTGATTTTTTGTGTCGGTCTCTTAGTCTCCATTGCACTGATTTCTGCTCTGATCTTTATAATTTCCTCCCTTGTATGAGCTCTGGGGTTGTCCTGCTCTTCCTTTTCTAGAAGCTTGAGGTTCAGAATCAGGTTGTTTAATTGGGCTCTTTCTGTTTTCCTAATATGCGTTTTCAGTGCTATGAATTTCCCTCATAAGACTGCCTTCATTGTGTCCCATAGATTCCGATATGGTGTATTGTCATTGTCATTTAATTAAGGAACTGTCTGATTTCTTCTTTCATTTCCTCTGTGACCCATTGGTTATTCAGAAGTGTGTTGTTCAATTTCCATGTGTTTATGAAATTTTTTGAGTTTCTTTTGCTATGGATCTCCAATTTCATCACACTATGGTCTGATAAAATACAGGGGATAACTTCAGTTCCTTTGCACTTACTTAAACATGTTCTATGTGTAAGTATGTGGTCTATTTTGGAAAATGACCCATGTGCAGCTGAGAAGAATGTGTATTCTGATTTTGTGGGGTGGAAGACTTTGTAAACATCTGTTAAGTTCATTTGTTTAAGAGTTCGATTGAGTTCTAGGATTTCATTACTTATTTTTAGTCTAGTTCATCTATCTATTTGTGACAGTGGGGTTTTGAGTTCCCCCACTACAATTGTATTAGTGCATGTATGACTTTTCATGTCTGTTAGTATTTGTTTTATATAGTTGGGTGCACTACTGTTTGGTGCACAGATATTTATGATTGTCATCTCTTCCTCTTGGATTCTTCCCTTTACAAGGATGTAGTGTCCTTCTTCATCTCTCTTAATCAGTGTTGGTTTGAAATCTACTTGATCTGCAAAGAGGATAGCTACTCCTGCTTTTTTGGGGGTTCCCGTCACATGGAATATTGTTTTCCACCCTTTCACTTTCAGTCTATGAGATTCTTTTTGAATTAAGTGTGTTTCTCATATGCAGAATATTGTTGGATTTTGCTTCTTGACCCATTCTGCCAGTCTATTTCTTTTGACTGGTGAATTGAGACCATTAACATTGATGGTTAGAACTGAAAGATATTGACTTGTCATTGCCATGACTTTTTCTTTCTGTTGGATTCTCCCCCTTTCCATTTAATTTCTTGTCATGCCAGATGGGTTCATTCTTCTTTGCTTCCTGGGGTTGTGATCCTCAATGTCTGTTCCTAGGATATTGTGTAAAATTCTTTGGAGTGTTGGTTTGGTATTCATGAAGTTCCTAAGGTACTCTTTGTCATGAAAGTATCTTATTTCTCCATCAATTTGGAAAGATAATTTTGCAGGATACATCAATCTGGGTTGGAAGCTGTTTTCTTTTAGGGCTTGGAATATGTCACTTGAAGCTCTTCTTTTCTTGATGGTTTGTGTTGAGAAGTCTGCTGTGATTCTGATGGGCTTTCCTTTGTATGTGATTTGTTTCTTTTCTCTAACTGCTTGTGGAACTTTGTTCTTTTGTTGAGTTTCTGGAATCTTAACAATTATATGCCTATGTGTAGATTTTTTTTGATCAAGGCTATTTGGAGTCCTATATGCCTCACTTATCTGTATGTCAAGCTCTTTTCCCCTGCTTGGGAAGTTTTCTGACATTACTTCTGTGAAGAGTTTTTTTTATGTCATCTGTACTCTTTCTTGTTTCTTCATTGAGTCCAATCAGTCTTATGTTATTCTTCTTTGCATCATCCAGCAGCTGCTGGATTGATTTCTCATGTTCCCTTATAATTTTGAAGCAATTTTTCTTTTCCTGGTCATTAATTGCAATCTTATCTTCTGTATCTGAAATTCTGTCCTCACATTGGCTCATTCTGCTGTGTAGACTTTCAGTGGAGTTTTTCATCTCCTGAAAATCTATTTGAATCTGTTTAATGGATTCCATTTGTTTCCTATGTTGGGATTCCATCATGTTCCTGAGCTCCTCTTTAGATTTATTAATCATGTCTTGCACTAGGGGCACAATTTCTCCTGTTATCTAAGAAATTATTTCTGATTTCATTTTTTCCAGACCACCTTTTGTTGCCAGTTCAGTGGATCCAGGTGGTTGAGTATCAGAGGGTTCTATCTCATTTCCCTTGGGGTTGCTGCAGGTGATCTGGAAGTCTGGTTTTGAGACTTATTTACTGTTTTCTCATTTTGACTGGGGTGGGGGGTTGTTGGCGCCTTCACTGATTACCTCCTCTGAGCTGGGAGAGGTGGGACAGAGGCCAGGAGCAGCAGTAGGGATGGTGGCCCCAAATCCCCTTCCTGTGCTCTGGGAGCAGCAGGAGGGATGGTGGCCAGGAAGCCCCTTCCTCTGGTCCAAGAGCAGTGGGACAGCAGCTCAGAAGCCCCTACCTCTAGGCTGGGATTGCCAGGAGGGATTGTGGCCCGGAAGCCCCTTCCTCAGGGACAGAAGGTGGCCCAAAAGCCCTTTCCTCTGGGCTGGGAGTAGCAGGAGGGATGGTGGCCAAGAAGCCCCTTCCTGTGGACCAGGAGCAGTGGGACAGGTGGCTCAGAAGCCTCTACCTCTGGTCCGGGAGCGGTGGGACTCAGTACAGTCGTCAGGTGGTCTGGTGTCCTCTGTGTTTTTGTAGTGCGGAAGCAGGTGGCTGTACAGAGGAGCGGGGTGGGGGTGGGGGGGTTGTCCAGTGGATTTTTGAAGGGGCGTGGACTAATTTGGCATGTTCCGTGCAACTTGTGACCTCGGTAGGGCGTGAGCAGACCTACCTGTCTGCAGCAGGCTTAAATTTCTACTTCTAAGCAATCATAACTGTCTAGCTAAAAACCTAAGCAGAAATATTGACTTTTTCTTTCTTGTTATTTTATTCTACAGCAGCTATTTTTATCAGTTCACAGTGCCATCAATCATGGCTAATAATCTCCAAAATTAAGAAGAGCAAAAACATAAAAAGGCAAGTGATTCATTACTAAGACTGGTGCCAGCTTTGGGGAAAAGCCCTGTCTAATTGGGAGCTAGCAGTCACAACAGCACATTATTCCCACAGGAATTATGACTTGAAGTTTCTGAATGGCCTTGCCACCAGTCTCAGCTGGCAACCTATCGTGCATGCACAGGCATGTACTAAATTCTTTGAATATATTTTTCCAGAGTGTTTCCATGTTCCTCAGAAAGCCAAGTTAGATTTTCAGTTTTGTTCTCTTCTACTGAATTAATGCTCCAATCTACAAGATTATAAAATTCTCTCTTATGCTCTTAGACAAGAGCTTTCTTTCTCAAACACAAGGCACAATATTTATTTAAGTATCTCTGATGGTCAGTACATGAGTAATGAGTGTGACAAACAATTAATGGTCATATAAACGGAAGCAAGAAAGCCACTACCACAGTCACTGTCATCATGTAGTATGTGGATGAAGGAAGGCCACAAGGACAAATGGCAGCATTCCTGGTAGAGACTGCCCCAGTGGGAATAAGATCAGTTGGTGGAATTACACATACAAAGATTACCAGAACTAGTTATTCTGCAACCTTGAGCTGAAAGGAAAATGCAGTGGACTAATAAAAGCCATCTTTGTTTTGTCCTATAATTAAATGTTGTTGACATATCCTTAAGGTCTGTGAAGGGCGCTCAAGGCATGTAAGGAATTCTCCACAGTGAGCCATGAGTGTTGCCCCTGCAACAAAGGATACAGAAGGGAGCAGGAAAATAAAATACACTTTTCCCTGTATTTTCCCCTTTCTTATGGGGAAAAAGAAGAATTTTTGTGGCAAGCATATTGGAGACATTGTGGAAGAGCAGTTTCTCTTCACATAAAGGTTACCTCTGTGAAGCTGCCAAGGTCAGTGCCCTGGTGGGTTGTCTGCCAAGTAAGTGCCAGTTGTGGGATCTATGCTGTGGCAGGCATGGAGGCAGGCTTCATTCTCCCACCCTTCTTCTGAATCACCGTTCTTTGCTCCTTTGTATTAGAGTTGTCATTTTTCCCACTCTGTACCCTCCCTTCTCTTTGGTGGGATCTCTTTCCTTACATATGAGCTGAATGTTCCGTTGTTTGCCAGGAAGCCAGACTCGCTGAATGCTGATTTCATGGAAGTCACACAAGAGAGGCAAACAGTGATTTTCCAAGTAATCTACATAAAAAGTGACCTTACAAAGCATAAAGTGCCTAACTTGGCCCATGGGGCACTTATGTCTTTTAGAGGAGGAGGGGTAAATAATATGCATGCATATTCTGTGGCATATGAGTGTGGGCTTGTATGAACATATATGAACTTGAATTGATACATATACCACATGTATGTATCATACAATATACTTTATATACACAAGAGTATACAAATATCTTCACCTTAATATGTGTGCATATCCACATACACATATCTGTTTTTGTTTCCTTTTTTGTTGGGCATTTTAAATTTCTTTTTTTTCTCATGCTTTATTATTTCTATTTTTAAATGAACTATAGGAAAAATGCAAACTAGTTGTTGCATTTCTTTTACCTCTTCTCTGGTATATCAGACCAAGTGATATTCACTCTCAAGGGTCTTTGTCAATGGAAGAGTACATTTTATTTCTGTTAATAAAACACGTTATTCAAAAAGAAGAGGTAAATGTGCATTGAAAGATACTTTCCTTGTATACAAGCTATTCTAATAGTCATTTAGATATATTACTTTCTGTAGCCCTCAAAAGTAAAGAAAAAAAACTTGGCATATGTGATATCCAACTGTGACTCTTTCCACTTCATTCAAGTTGTATTAATGTTGAGAATTTATAGGAATTAAAGGGAGATTAGGTAATCGCTTGCTGCAGAATTTTGTCCTTTTTTTTTTTTTTTACTCTAAACAGATTCATAAGCTGAGCAGTCTCTCATCTGTAGGTCCTTCATCATTAAGGTGCTCACGACTTGGTGAAGCATAGGGCACCCATTGCTTGCTGGTTGTTTTTTTAGGGAGAAAGAAGGATTACATGAATATATAATAAATAATACAGTGTCCACAGGTACCATTCTTCAAAACTCTGGATGACAAAAAGATTACTCATTATTAAAACCATCCTTTTTATATTTTAATATAATCATCCACATTGTGCTAACTCATAAACTCTAATTTGTCTCTCCCTGTCATCACACATCTTAACAAAAAAGGAACAAAATAAAACCATGAAAAACTGTTTTAATATGTTATATGCTTTCATACTTTTGAAAATCCTCCAAAATCAAAGAGTGAGTTAATTTTACAAAAAAAGAGAGATATATTTATTTCTCTTATATATATTTTTTTCTCTTAATATATTTATTTTCTTAAAAATTCAATAGCCAGTTGACAATAAATTATAAATTGTGACTAGGACAAATATTAAGAAATGAAATACCTATGTTAGTAATTTATAGTAATTATATAGCATAGTATATTAGTATGTTATACTATTAGTATAATATTAGTATATTATTAGTATAATATAGTATATAATATAATATATTAGTAATGTAACTGTAGCCATTTGTTGTATGCTATTACTCATTTTTCATTAATGAAACCAGTAGAAGTCGTCAACATTTTAAATCTGATAGGAAGTTAGATAACTCAATGGGAATCTGCAATGGGAAATAAAGATGCAGTGTAAGTCTGTGTTCAGTTCAGCCCAGAAATACAAACAGCTAGGAATCATTTGACACTCTGTTAGCAATCTTGGCAAAGATTTGCAAGATTGAATGGAGATGAATTCTTAATGACTTCCTAACGTTTAGGTGGGGGCTCTTGCCAGAAGGAGATTGAGATGCAGAATTACAATCACAGAATAAGAAAACTGAGTACTTTGAGGCTTCTCCCTGTCAGGATGAAAATATAAGAAGTCAATTCTCAGCCGACTTGAGATTCTGCCATTAGATTTAATGAAAGCAAAGAAGTTGCAGTAGAAATTCTTCAATATAAATTTAACACATTAGTTTTCTTTGAACAAAGAGCACTCTGGTTGGGTATCATCTGAGACTCCTTTTTAGGTTTAAAGACAGCTGTGCTGCTTCCCTTAGTTGCCTCTGTATATAAATGTTCCTTTGGATACTTTTTAGTGGGAAAATCATATTGATATTTGATGATATTTGGTCCTAATGTTATGAATCCCTAGGTGGTCACATTTTAAAAATTTTAAAACATGAAATACCATGTGCTAGATTAAGTATTCTTTTCTCACCTTGTATATTTTGGAACTTTTATTTACATTGTTTATTTTTATTAATAGTATATGTTAATGGTGTTCAGTATATTTCCATACATGCATAAAGTATGCACTGATCAAATCCAAGCACATTTTTTACAAACTCTCCACACACACCCTTCCCAGACTCTATTAGTCACTACTCTACATTCAATTTGGAGTATTTTTGCTTCCTCCTATGAAAGAACATGTAGTACTTGTCTTTCTATAGCTGGCTCATTTCATTTAACATATTATCCTCCAGTTTCATCCATTTTGCTGTAATTGATGTCAGGATATCACTCTTTATACATGAAAAATATTCTACTGTATATAGGCACCACATTTTCTTTATCCATTCATCTACAGATAGACACCTAGCATGGTTCCATATCTTAGCTATTGTGAATAGTGCCTCAGTAAGCATGAGTTTGCAGATATCTCTCTGGTACTTGATTCCACATTTCCTTTGGATATATACTCATAAGTAGGATAGCTGGGGCATGTGTTAGCTTTATTTTTAGTTTTTGAGGAATCTCCACAATGCTCTCCTTAATGTCTGTACCAATGTACATTCCTATAAGCAGTGTATAAGGGTTACTTTTTCTCCACATCCTCACCAAGATTTATTTCAGATTTTTTTTGGTTTGTTTGGTTTGGTTTTTATTATAGGCTTTTTAAAATGGGATCAAATAGCATCTTATCTTAGTTTTGGTTTGTGTTTCTCTAATGGATAATGATACTGAGTGATTTTTTTATGTATTTGGTGCCCCCTTTATATTTCTTTTTCTTTTTTTCTTTTTGAGCAGTGTCTATTAGGTTCATTCACCCAAATTTTATATGTTTCTCTAAAGTGTAATGAGCTCATTATATTATGGGATATTAACTCTCTGTTAAACGAGTAGTTCATAAATGTTTTCTCCCAGTTTGTAGATTGTCTCTTCACTCTGTTGATTGTATCTGTTCATGTAGAGAATATTTTAATGTGAGGTAACCCATTTATCAATTCTTTTTCTTTTTCTTTCTTGTTCTTTTGAGATCTTATGCAGAAAATCGTTGTCTGTACCAATGTCTTGCAGTGTTTATCAGAATTTTCTTCCAGTCATTTCAGATTTTCCAGTCTTATATTTAGGTGTTTAATCCATTTTGAGTTGATTTTTGTACAAGGTGAGAAATAGGAGTCAAGTTTCAATCTTTTGCAGGCATCCCAGTACCATTTATTGAAGAGTCTGGACTTTCTCCAATGTATGGATTTGGCTGTTTTGTCAAGAATCAATTGGCTAAAGATGTGTGGTTTTATATGTGGTATTTCTATTCTGTTCTGTTTATCTATGTGTATTTATGCCAATACCATGCTGATTTGATTACTATAGCTCAATAACAGGTCTTAAGTCTTGCAGTGCCTGCAGTTTTATTCTTTTCGAAAAATTTTGTTACAGGGTTTCTATTTCAATCACTTAAAAAATCCTTTTTTAGCTCCTAGGGCAGAGAAGGTGAGCCAATCCCAGCACCAAGGAAGAGGCTCCCCTGCCACCACTCCATGCTCCTAGGGCACAGAAGGTGAGCTGCGCAGGTGCCAGAAGCACCCCTTGGCCCCGTGAAAATGAGAAGACATGTAAACAAGCCACAAAAACAGACTTCCAGATCACCTACAGCAACCTCAAAGGAAAACGAGATGGAACAAATGATACTCAACCACCTGGACTCCCTGAACTGGCAACAAAAGGGGATCTGGGAAAAATGAAATCAGAAATAATTTCTCACATAACAGCAAAGGTTGGGCCCATAGTGCAAGACATGATTAATAAATCTAGAGAGGACACAGATAAAAAAAAAAATAGAGGATCTGAGGAACATGATGGAATCCCAACATAGAAAACAAATGGAATCCATAAAACAGATGCAAACAGATTTCCAGATTAAAAATTCCATTGACAGTCGGCACAGCAGAATGCACCAATATGAGGACAGAATTTCAGATATACAAAATAAGATTGCAATTAGTGACCAGGAAAATAAAAATTGCTTCAAAATTGTAAGGGAACATGAGAAATCAATCCAGCAGCTGCTAGATGATGCAAAGAAGAATAACATAAGACTGATTGGAGTCAATGAAGAAACAGGAGAGAGTGCAGATGACATAAAAAAACAGTTCACAGAAGTTATGGCAGAAAACTTCCCAAGCAGGGGAAAAGAACTTGACATACAGATAAGTAAGGCATATAGGACTCCAAATAGCCTTCATCAAAACAAAATCTACACATAGGTATATAATAGTTAGGATTCCAGAAACCGAACAGAAGAATAAAATTCTACAAGCAGTGAGAGAAAAGAAACAAATCACATACAAAGGAAAGCCCATCAAAATCACAGCAGACTTCTCAAGGCAAACCCTCAAGGCAAGAAGAGCTTAGAGTGACGTATTTCAATCCCTGAAGGAAAACAGCCTCCAACCCAGAATGATGTACCCTGCAAAACTATCTTTCAAAATTGATGGAGCTATAAGATGCTTTCATGATAAAGAGCACCTCAGGAACATCATGAATACAAAACCAGCACTCCAAAAACTTTTAGACAATACCCTAGGAAAAGACAATGAGGATCCCAACCCCAGGAAACCCAGCAGAATGAATCCACTGGGGGTGACAAATTAAACGCAAAGGGGGAGAATCCAACAAAAAGAAAAAGTCATGACAAGGCTTTTAAAACTTTGAACTTCATCTCCCTAATTAATGTATAATTCAATCTTATTATTGTACTAATTAGTATTTTTCTGATTCTAGAGTTGCACACCTTTCCTTGTGCTATACTGGGTATTTATCATCTTCTTGTGTCTACATTTTAATTGGGTTGTCTATTAATGAGCTGTAAGAGTTCTTTATATATTTTGGTCATAGGTTATATGCATTGTAAATATGGTCTGTTTAAGGACTACTTTTCATTTTAAGGATGTCATTTAAAGTTCTAAATTTTGATGGAATCTCATTTTTAAATTTTTTTCCTTTATACATCACGTTTTTTGTATGCTAGGAAATTCTTACCTACCCTGAATTCATAAACATTTTCCCTTATAATTTCTTCTTAAAGTTTTATAGTTTTAGTCTTTCATATTTAGATTCATAGATCCTTTCAAGTTATTTTTATGTATGGAAATAAAGGGTTGAGGTTGATTTTTTATATATGGATACCAGGTGTTTTTTGCCATTTGCTGGAAACACTGTCTTTTCCTTGGCTCTTGAATTGAGTTTATATTGTACAAAATATTAATGTTAAATAATCTTTCAAAACTCAGTGGACCATATATGTGTGGTTCTATTTCTAGATTCTCTGTTTTATTCCAATGATCTATATGTCTTTCCTTACACCAACACTGCCTTGATTACTGTAGTTTTAGAAGAAGTCTTAAAATTAGGTACTAAATGTCTTCCAATACTGTTTTTTTTTCTCTTTTTCTTTTTACTTTTCTAGGTCCTTTGTACTCCTACATAACTTTTGAATTTCAATATCCAATTCTTCATTTATAGCAAGTATACATAGACCTGAATTTTTATATTTACCTTGTGTTTTCTAATCCTGTTAAATTCAAATACAAGTTCTAGGGGATCCTAGAGATTTCTTAGTGTTTTCTCTGTAGATGATCATTTCATCTACATACAAAGATTTTGCTTCTACCTTGCCAATCCTATCCTAATTGTGTCATTTTATTGCCAGACTATTTTGGTTTGGGCCTAGGTTTCAAAGTTTAATGGACAGATAAAGAGTAAGCATATCTGCCCTTGTTCCCCACCTTAAGGAGGAGGCATTGTATCTTCTCCATTCATACAAGGCATTTACACTGAAAGTATGGAGTACATGTCTTCAATCTGTTCAAAGGTCCTGTTCTACTTCTAGTCTCCTGATAGCTTTTACCATGAACAGCTGTGGAATTTAGTCCAATACATTGTCTCCAGCTAGTGACAGGATCATATGGCTTTTTCCTTTCCTCTGTTAAAATGATGACTTTTGGGGGTGGATCTTCCAATGCTGAACCAACACTGCCATCCCTATAATAAAACCACTTTCTACATACTGCCAGATCTGAAAAAATAAATAAATAAATAAATAAATAATTAATTATTTTTTAGAATTGCCAACTATCTACTCATAATAGACATTTGCTCCTTTTTCCATTGCAAAATTTAATATTTTAGTGTTATTTAAATTATTTATCTGGTAATTACAATACCTGTTTTAACTGTGTCCTGTTCCAATGATTATTTTGTCCCACCTTTTGGTATGCTTTGTAATTAATTTTGGCTTTGTTTTGTTCTTAAGAGTTTGCAGTTTATGTTTATGCCAATTTCTGTCAAATAAAAACATTATAGTGTGTCCTCATTCACCTTGTTCACTAGATCTGGTACCCCATGCCTTCTGGCTTCTCCCCAAAGTCAAAATGATTATGAAAGATAAATGTGTTGAACTGATTCAGCACATCAAGGCAGCCACAACACTGCAACTAAAAACATAAAACAGGGAATTTAGAACTGCTCCAGAAGGTGGCAAGAACAGTGAAATAAGTGTATTTGAAGTGGGGGGGGGTGTTTATTTAAAATACAATATTCAAGACCACAACATTATCTAAATCTTAAACCTATTACTGCCTCATCTCATATATACTTTTATTTTTGGCTTCTATGATTTAAATTGGAGGAGTACAAGGCTCTTCTGTTGGTTTGTAGCCTATACCACCAAATACTTGGTGAATTAAGTACATTTTCAAGTGATGTTTTGCTTTCTCACTGAAAAACCTATATATTTCCTCATGAATTTTATTGACTCCAACATTGAAATGGCATTGCCCTTTTCTGTCTCTTACAACATTTATTCCTCTAATTGTCATTATAAGATACTAGCACCAATTTATAATGATATTAGCCTAGGAAAAATTCTTCTGTTTTCATAAGGGCTGATTTTGATCAATGATTACATTTTCTGTATTCATAAGTAAAAACTTAATTACCAGATTATGGTGAATTCTAATAAGTATGTAGTATTTTTTTTAGTTAAGAGCTTTCCATACTTATTTAATGTATATCCTAGCTTCCTAGCTTTGTAAATAAGCATTGCTTTATTCATTTTACAGATGAGAATACTGAGCCCCAATGTGATAAATTAGTCCATATCCACACAGCCTGTGACAAAAGAAAGTGTACCTGACTCCAAAGTAGCTTCTTTAACCATGTAAGTGCCTTGCCTTTCAGTGCATGAATTATGTACATGAAAGCCAGATGACACATATGTTCTAAATTTGTGAAACATTTCATCTTCCTAGTGAAAAGTGTGAAGAAGAAAAGAAAGGCGTGATTAGTCACTCTTCAATATAAAAAATGCTGAATTGTACTATGTGTGCTGCTTTTCCCAAACACAGAACAAGAAACTTGACAGAAATATGTTGCTCAGATAAACTTGGGTTTTTAACAGAATAACAAACCTACACACCAAGAGAATGCAATTCAGTTTAAAAGCATAGAATTACAGACAAGTTACCAACTTAAAATTTTATTTTCCTTATTTTCAAGGACTTTATAAAGTATGTACTTGTGTCTATAAGCTTCTCAAATATTTATGTTTGATCAACAAAGTCTAATGCACAGATTTCATATTTGCCTTCTAATATGCCCTTTATATATTGTTTTTCCTTTGATAATTCCTACTCAAATTGACTTTAATATACATGAAATTTTCCTTTTAGCCATCTGTTGCCATATATAATCAGGGATGTTAAATGGAAAACACTAGAATGGAATTTCATTGGAAGTAGTAGGGACTATTTTGATAGTTCTTTGAATAATTTGCTCTTTTGAACAAATATGTCTATGTTATAAAATAACAGCTGGTCAGTGCATGACACAATAAAATAATGACATTTTACATCTAAACTACCAGATTGCATTTGAGATAATGAAACAAGGCAGTGAAGCTTACTAATTATTTTTTAATATCAGAAAAAAATAACATCATTTGTAAAGATTATATTAGATGTGATTTTAAAATAAGTTAAAATTGACATATATTCTAATGCAGTGCCTATTAATCTAAACCAAAGAGTAAGTTGTTTCTGGATTCTAAGCAGTCACATCTCTTCAGTTTGTAAATTTTAAGTTTCTCTAATATATACTCATTAAAATGGAAACAACTATAAAATACTATCTACAAATATTTAACTTAATGCCTACACAGATGAGTGACTAGAGCAAATCACATAAACAACAGAAAAAATAGTGTAAACTCAATATATGGAAAAAAACTTCCTGTGTTACTCACCTTTTCGTTGCTCAACCAAATACCTGAGAAAAACAACTTAAACATTTATTTTGGCTCATGGTTTTAGAGATTTCAGTCCCTGGTAAGCTAGCTTCATTGTTTTAAGCCTGTAGGGAGGCTGAAGCTTTATGGCCAAAGGACATGGCAGAGGCAGGCTGCTCACCTAATGGCAGGCAGAAGGCAGAGAAAAAGGGAAAGACCCAGGGAGGAAGGTGATGGGAACCAGATATAGTCCCCAAAATCAAGCCCCCAGTGTTCACTCCCTTCAATCAGATCTCACATCCTGTTTCCATCACTTCACAATAATTCCACCACATTATGTTCTCATCAGTGAATTCATCCAACTCTAACTCCTCATGATCCAATCATTTCTAAAAAAGCCTATCTCTACACACATGAGAATTTGACGGACATTTTGTTTCTAAAACAAAACAATTATGTTAAATAGAGTTAGACTATAGAAAATCAACTCAAGAATATAAGTAATTAAGCATTATAATCACCTTCAAATATTTTTTCCTTCAGTCCTACAACAAAGAACTGTTGATTCTTAAGGCCTCACACAAATATAATTTTTATAATCTAGCATATAAAATGATTATTTCAAGTTAATAATAAATTAAAATCTTACCCAATTTCTCACATTCTGAGTTATTTTAGTATTTTTTTACTCTTTTTTTAGAGTGCCCTCTCTAGAAACCTGACCTAGTCTCCGTAAAACTAACATAAAATGCCCTGGGCTTTCAGCTCTGTGGAGTGGAAGTAACAAAGCAAACTCAGTTTTCTGCATTACTCATTGTCCAATCTTTATTGCTATACTCTTTTCTCAGACATAGTGGATTCATAAAAGGTCTGTACTTTAATATTTACATTTAGGGTTTGAGGGTGGGCAAGGACAGCATGTCACCAGTGGCAATGATACATAGGCAAATGGAAGCTCTGTTCACCAGGATGACCACATACTGGGAATAATTAGCATGGGAATGGTTTCCACCCAAAAGATACAAAAACTTTCTATCCAGGGGAAAAAAATTAAAGTTCAAAATGAACTTAAAGTGTGATAACTTTCATTTGTATTTCTTGTTCTGTGATATAGATTTTCATGTTTATTGTTCTATCAAATTGTTAGTCAACTTTCTGTTACTGTAAAAATAAGATAAATCAATTTAAGAAGAGGAAATTTTTTTTTATACATTAAGTTTATTGGTACATTTTAGGTATACAATATAATGATATTCATCATTGGGAAATTGTACCTTTACATGATATATCTTGATTCTTATTTTTTTCCCCATTCCCTTGCCCTCCCTTCAACCCCTCTACCCCTCCCTATTTACAAAGACTTTGTTTCTGTTTTTCCCTTTTGTCATATTTATTCCTTTCCCTTCTTTCCTTTCCACTACCCCTCTTATTTCCCCTTCCCCTTTGGACTTTTTCTCCCTATTTCACATTGACTATTATGCCTTTTGATCCTTATTTACACTTTCAGTTACACCAGAGAAACTATTTGATATTTACACATATATGTCCTATTTAGAAGAGGAATGTTTTGATTTGGCTCACAGGTTTAGAGGTTTAAATCTATGAGTGGGACTGTACCATTGTTTTGGGGCCTGCAGTGAGGCAGGATATGATGATGGAGAGCACATAGCAGAGCAAAAGTGTTCATTCATAGGAGTCAGAAAACAAAGAGAGGCGGACAAAGGGATCAAAGTGCCGCAGTTGGTTCTGAAGGGTCAACTAACTGTCTTGCACTGGGCTGGAGCTCCCCAAGTTTCCACCACCTTGCAATACTACCATGGGCTGAGGACTAAGCCTTCATTGCCTTTGCAGGGCACTGTCCAAACCATAGCACAAGCTTTTGGTCTTAATGGTTTTTTATTAAGCGTCCATTTTGTGATGGCAGGGAAAAGAGTTGAGAAGAAGCCTTTAATCTGTCATGTGAATCACCAATATTCTTTTCCATGTTATCATTTATCATTTGTCTTTTTACCTTGCTAGCACATTGTTTTCACATGTAAAAAATTGTTATGCTTTACTTTCATAGCCTTTTTTTTTTTTTTTTTTGGCTTTGTGTTGTATTTGGAATGACCATCTTCAGGCTGCTATTATTTTTAAATTCCCATCCTTTATAAGGAATGTTAATATTTTTATTTTTTAAAATTTAAATTCATCCACTTAAAATTTATTCTAATGTAAGTAGGCACTCAAGCTTATTTCAGGTGGCTTTCTTGTCACAACATCTTTGGAACAAAAATTCACCTTTTTCATCCATCCAGATGTCATATTTATCATACATTAACTTTCTCTTTGAAATTGGAAATTACATTTTTCCTTTTTGTTCTCTTGGTCTCTCTACCTATTCATCTGTCCTCCTTTGATTTTAGCTAGCTATACTATCTTAATATCGCTCTTAGTTTTGTATTTTTGCTAATAAATCTGTTTTTACTACTTGAATTTGTGGATATACTTTTCTTTCTTCTAATAAAAATATGATAAATAGTCCATTTATAGCACCTCTCTTTTTTTTCTCATTTGCTTTTTAGGTTTCTTCCCTTTTTGTTGCTGTTATATCATGTCCTTCTGTGGCTTCTAATTTTTCTTTTAATTATGTTATGTTTATCAACACTGGCTGCCCATTAATGTCATGTGGGAGAGTTTGAACAATATCACTGATGGGACCAGCCTAGAACTATTAAAGATCTGTGAGCATGAGTGTGGGTCATAGGCTTAATATAAGAGCTTCACAGGAGGTTAAAATACGCAGCCCAATTTGCGAATCACTGATTCCCATAATGATTTTATTTTACTGTTTTAATTCATTCTGCCAATTCCGGTTCCACTAACTAATGCCTTCCCCATTCTTTCATCTCCTCCACAAAGAAGCAAATGCATTGGTAAGTTATCTCTTTTTAAATGATTTCTATATTTCATGATAATAATTTTCTAATGTTCATTGCAGTATTTTCATGATGAGTTTTCCTTTGTAATTTTTCCCTAATTCCCTTCCTTTCATTTTCTTGCAGTATTTCTGATTAAATCCTATACTGATTCTTAATTTATTCCATTTTTTCAGGAGATGTGTTTTTTCCAGGAGAGAGAATTTCACTGAGACAAAGCATCATGGACAAACAACTTGTGCAGTACACAACATTCTTTTTGCAAAACAGTCTTGTGCTTGGTTTAATGTTCTGCTGTTACTATCTTAACATTTTAATAAACTTCAACCACAAGACCCCACATTTATATTTTGTCCCAGGCCCTGCAAATTACATAATCAACTCAGCATTGAGGGAAGGCAAGGGGAAGTGTAAGTTTTCAGAAATTCAAACCCAAAGGAAGAAAGGCACTGTAGGATGTTTATAAAACTCCCTTTCCAACTGTTACTAGAGATATAGTTCTACTTTCCTAGAAATCTGGCTTCTTCATGGTGTGGTTCCTGGTTTAGCCTTGTCGCATTTATTCTCGGAAGGAAATCAGATCAAAAGAAGGTCATGAAAACAGTTTGTAAGGTACATTTCATTCGCTGCAGCCCAGGGATTTAGGACAGGCATGTCCTTCACTGTTTTCTCAGGCGGGCAAATGAGAGGTGCTCTTTGCTTGTACTCATGTTTTGACTCTATTGCTTTGTCACAACTTTTGGGATTTAGGAATGTGTTGCTGTTGAACTTTGGAAGAAAAGAGAAAGAAAGAAAGGAAGAAAGGAAGAAAGAAAGAGGGGGGGAGGGAAAGGAAGGAAGGAAGAAAGGAAGGAAAGAAGGAAGGAAGAAAGAAGGAAGGAAGGAAAGAAAGAAAGAAAGAGAGAAAGAAAGAAAGAAAGAAAAAGAAAGGAGAGAAAGAAAAAGAAAGAAAGAAATTTGTAGGTTTAGTTTTTCATTTCTTTCTCATTTTTTTAAATAGCTTATAAGAGAAAGGAAAGAGAAATTGCTGAATTTACATTTACATAGCTTTAAAAGTATATTCAGCTTTCTGTATCTTTATGTTTTATGTGTAAATTCTGTAGGCAACATATAACCCAACAGTGTGTACATAATAACTGGGGTAGGGAATAAAGGAGAATTTAATCTGCTTACATTTGTCAATAATATATTTATTGGTATGTTTAATTTTAATCTCTTCTTGTCTTCTAGAGTAATTTTTAAATTATAAGTTTCCTCCCATACTGACTTGGATGTCATATGTACAATATTAATTTTATTATTAATGAATATTCTAAAAATAGCATGCACATTTTATTTAACATGGTCAAACTTAATGCCTACCTTCTTTTTTTAACATACACTTAATATCCTGGGCTTTCACTTAATAACTTTTTCCCAACACACTAGTTTTATCTAGTTCTTTACTAACCTAACAAATTAGAAATGATTATGGTTGATAACTTGATTCTAACCCACATGGTTTTCAATTTCTTAGCTTTTCATTCCTGTTTGCATCTCAGACTTTGTTTAGTCTAATATAGATGTATTTTTCTCTTTTTTTGTATATTTTACCTGGAAAGTGTGTACTTGTAACAAACTCTGCTTTTCCTTGCTTGAAAATATCTGTCCCAGTTTTGAGAATTTGCTGAGTAAATGATTGTAGATTGGTAACTCTTTTCTCTAAATGCTTATTAAGACCATATTATGTTATACTCTGGCCTTTATTGTTACTTTTGAAAGACCTGCCATGATTCTGACACTACTTTACAGATGAGCTGTCTTTCCTCTCAGTTGTTCTAATGTCTTCAATGTATCTCTGGAATTTTTCAGTCTGCTAAACATGTCTAGAGATGAATTTGTTGTTTATCTTTATGTGATTTAGGATGCATTGCAAATCTAAGAATGCCTGTCTCGCCTCAATGTTAGGAATTCTCAGCCATTGGCTATTGTCTTTTCAAACATTTTTTCTTCCCATCCTTTTATTTCTGCTCTTCTGAAACTCAAATTAGATACACACTACTTGTTCTAATTATAGCCTCCAGGAATCATTTTTTCCTTTCTTTTTCTTTGTGTCTCTTTGCTTCATTTTAAACATCTCTTTAGAATCTTATTTTGCAGTCTGAATGTTCTGGTTTGCTTTTCCGATTTACATTATTATTTTAAATCTTATTAATTATTTTGTGGGTTCGTGTTCTTGAGCTTTTCATTTCTAACTTTTCATTTCATTGTCTTAAGCTATTTTGGATCATTGCAATATCTAGGTGATTGAGGGTCTAATTTTGTGGTTGTTTTTCTACTCATTCTTACTCCTGGTAATTCATTTTTTCTTGTGGTTTGACATGTTGTATTGTTAGATCATTTTTCTTTCTGACCTGCATCCATGAAAATTGTGTTGGATGATGAGGCTACACTATTTCAACGAAAAATTATTAACCTGTCTTTTTCTGTTTTTCTTTTTTTTTTTTTTTTGGTACTGGAGATTGAACTCGGAACCTTAAGCTTGTGAGACAGGCTGAGGAACCAGTGAGCTAAATCCCGGGCCCACCCTGTCTTTTTCTTAACCCGTATCTCATATACTCCATCCCTTTTTCTCTGTTATATTCTCAGTAATGTCCTTAGAAATTCCTTAGTAACTTATATTTTCCAGTTTAGTAACTTTTTTTACCTACTTGATCTCTCTGAGACACCTATTTTAAATGACTATTAGTTTTCATTTATAGAAATATATCAATTATTATTCAAATACTTTTGTTCTCTTCCTTCACTGCCCATTTTGCTTTTATCATTTTTAATCCTTTTATTTTTTACTTCATTGCAGGAAATATTAGGACAAATTTATTATACATATAATTTATATATAATGTTATATATTAATGTTTTACATAATACATATTATATATTTACATATTTATATATCTATATACATAAATCCACAAATGAGAAGAATTATTACTGCATTTTTAGTGTAATGAATTCTACTGTGTAACTACTTACTGCAGTAAACAGTCACACCCATCTGGACTTGAAAAACATTCTGAGGGTTTGTATCTCTTCATAAAATGGACTACACCATCTTCTTCAGCATACTAGCGTCTCCAAAAGGAACAGTTTTCAGAAGTTTCATAAACCTAATGTCATAAACTAAAGTTTTAGCAGCTCTGAAATGTTAGCCAGGTAACACTCAAAAAATGTTATCTGCATTTCTCAGCCAGTTTCTCATTGTGGGAGAGTCAGATAGTTCCTACTTCATTGACCAAGGTGGGTATCATATAGTACTGCACTCAGGCTCGGGTACAGCTTCATTTTTTTTTATTCTTTTATTGGTACATTTTAGGCATACAATACGTTTACATTTATCATTTGGGTGCTTGTACCTATACATGATGTATCTTGGTTCTTATTTTTTCCCCCATTACCTGTGTGCCCTTCACCCCCACCACCCTTCCCCACTTACATAGACTTTGATTTTGTTTTCTTTTCTCATAATTTTTCCTTTCCCTTCTTCCCTTTCCCCTTTCCCTCCTACCACCCCTACACCTCTTGACCTTTTCCTATTTCAAATTATCAATTATTTGTTTTAATCATTTTAATCCTGATTTACACTTTCAGTTTCTCACACTAGAGAAACTATTCCGTATTTACACATGTGTGCCCTATTTATTTCACTCAAGAGTATGGCCTCAATATGCATCCATTTAGCTACAAATGTCTCTAGTTTCTTGTTCTTTATGGCTGAGTAGTGCTTCATTTTATAAAAAAGCCACATCTTCTTTATCCAGTTTCCAGTTGATGGGCACTTGGGCTGTTTCCAAGCTTTAGCTATTACAAAATGGCCATACTTCCAAAACTACTATATAGATTTAATGCAATTGAGATTGAAATTTCGACAGTATACTTCACGGACTAGAGAAAACAATCCAAAAATTCATTTGGAATCAGAAGAGACCTACTACAGCTTCATTTTTGCCCTAGTGTCTCGTGATGCCTATTAAACCGCTCCAGATACTAAGTGCATGCCCCTAGCTATCTTTGCAGATAGGAACTCTTATTTAGTGCATATCTCTACATGTTGATGCAAATATGGAAAATATTTCTTTCTTTGTCCAACTGATAAAAATAGTTATTCCTCTTTGTAAACTACTTCAAAATTGTATGTACAAGTTCTAGAAACTTGGATCATATTTGAAATTATAAAATTGGGGCAGTTTCTATAATAGGTCTTTTTTATATGTTTGCATGCCTAAGGATTTTGAATTTTTTGTCCATCACTCCTTATTACAGAGGCTTGTTGAATGGCTTCCATTACATTTTTATTGATATCACTGGTAATTAAATATTTGGGCATGGTATATGTATTCTTTTATTGATGTCAGCTATTTTAAAATCCCTGTCTCTATTTTAATTTGCAATTCCCATGAATTCTGTCAACCAATATTAATCTCTTATTTTACCCTTTAAGATTGTTTTTCATAATCAATGATATTGCTTCCCTGCCAGAACAGATGAAGCCTGAATTCCTGCCCTGTTAAATCTAAACTGCCACAGATTTTCAGTGTCCACTAATGTAATCTTTAATCACACATGGTTACTTAAATTTAAATATCAGTGAATTAAACTTAAAATTCATCTTCTCAGATATGCTAACTACATTTCAAGTGCTCAAAAGCAATGTGTAGCAGGTAGCTACCATATGAGACAGTGTAACTATGGAATACTTTTATCACTGAAGAGAGTTCAATGAGATAGGGTTGCTTTAAACAACCAATTTGATCAAGGTCTTCAACTGTAACTCCCACAGCGAAAGAAAAATCTTTGTGAACAGCACTACGAAAGGCTTTTTCTGTTAGAACACCACACCCAGGTTCTCTTCTATTCATATACATAAATCCAACAATTTCATTGGTTGTGTATGAAGGAAATTCACGAGGCAACCTAAAATTTGTATCTCTTACATTTATAGCTACTACAATAAAATCAGACTTCATGGTAAATTCTAATGAATCAAATGTGATCATATAAATTGCTAATATTTTTCTTGTCTAAAATAGTGCTGATCTACTGAGTTTAAAAGATATCAATCTTATATTCCTAAGTGAAATCATAGTTCAAACATCATATAAAAATATGATGTTTGTATGATTTTTTAGTCAAAATAACACTTCTACAAACATTGCTAAAATATTCACATAGAATGATCTCTAATAATTTCTTCCCTAGTTGCTCCTCAGTACCCAATATTATCTTGTTAATAGCTTTATCTCTGGAAATTTTAACATGTTTTAAGTTAAAACTAAGTAATGTTTCCAATGTCAAAATATTTCATTATCTTTTATAGAATAAAAAGTACCTAAATTACGTATATACTTGACACCAACAATTTCTTTTACTCATTTCAATATGCCCTGGATCTTTTGTTGAGTGGACTTCACTTGTGCTATGACAGTATAGCAGGAGGGCTACTGTAACAAAATTTTGCAGACATTTCCAAGACAATCTTCTGACATTTTTAGTGCTTCAGCATTCAACAAGTTAAAAGTATGAGAAGATTTTTTGAGTATATATTATGTTACCACGTTCTGTATTCTTAACTGTACTGCCCCAGTGATATTCATTCCAACAATTATCTCGTATCCAAAGGAATATGGAAACTTTATTGTTTACTAGGACCTCAGGTTTATTAACATTGCAAAACAGTACAAAGGAATGGTGTATCTTAGAACTAGTCCAGTAGAAAGAGATGTTTTAATCAAACCATCTATTATTCACTTGTATCATTTCTTTATCAGAAAAATCAACTTCTCTTCTGAGTATGTGGGAATTCCACCTGCTGCAGCAGCAGCTGTCTATTGTCACCGATCACTGTGATTATCTCTCCAATGTTATCTGACTGTACTACAATAGAGCCATCCACAAAACTGATCAGTTGCACTTAGCTGTCTTGCATTGACTCTAAACTTTTAGATCTTGATTTTCAAGATTACAAAATGATCATATTATGACATCATCTAATATTTTATATATTTCTCTAATATTTAAATGTTAGTAAGCCAAGAACCAAATGTCTTATTTTATACACATGACTAGCCATTTTACCAGTACTATTTCACTAAACAACCCATTTTTTAAAGCCACAGATTAGGAATGCTATCATCAACAAGTATTGAATTTTCATATATTGAGTATTTCTAGACATCTATTTTTCCATATTTATGTTAGAATTCAACTTGTTTAGTTGTAAAAATGTTCTTCTATTTATAGTTATCACAATAACTTATGATCATCTGAGGACCTGAGACACATTTACAATGTTGTTTTTAACTTTATCCTCAAATGATGTTTACCCTTTCACTTATTCAAGTACTTTTTCGGACACTCAAACTCAAATCTCCAAAATGGAAGTGATTACTTCTTTGTCACCACTGCCCACCCTGTTTGCACAACTTTACAGTTGGGGAAAGTAAAGTAGTAAGAAACATACCAGAATTGTTGGACATAAAATTAACAGTGTATATTATAATACTAAATCCCTCATTCTATTTGCATCACCAAACTGTAATTTTTTATTATGGAAATCTTTTGAAGAAAATACCCTACATTTTCTTTTTTGGTACTCAACTAATGACATTATCAATATGAAATTTCAATTTCTACAAAATGACTTTTTAATCTTCAATTTTAGTTCATTTAGATAATAAGATCACATTTTGTGCAGAAACCTGTTGCGCATTTATTTGATACTTTAGCCATGTTGGGGGAGGCATCTTAGGATTGAACCCAAGATCTCACACATTCTAGGAAAATTCTCTACCACTGAGCTACATCTTTGGATCTAATTTTTCTTAATAATTATTACTTTAAAATCATGGACAATAGTAGGAACCCCCCCCCCTTTAGTATCCTGCCCCATGTCCAAACTGCTTCAACAGTTCTTATGCTTTCTTACTTTTTTGCCATACTCCTAAATCTCTAAAACTTCAAGCCAAAATAAATCATTCTCCTTTAAGTTGATTTTCTCAGGTATTTTGTCACAGAGATGGTAAGCTAACATACACAGCAATAGTAATTAATATAGATGGCAATCTATTTTTACTGAGGATTTCAGAATTTGTTCCCTTCATTATTTCCCAGCATGTATCCATACACTCACAAGCCCTATCTCTGCTCCTTATTCTCATCTTCCTTAGTCTGATATTTGTCTTTTAATAATAAAAATTTCACACTTGAATGAATTTTGTGTTTAACGGTACACAATGTGGTAAATTTGGCTGAATTATTGCATAATGACTTGTTTTCTCAGTTTGTGAGACATTGTATATGCTGATAAAGGTGTAAAGAATTTACAAATTGCACTTATTGCTCAATCCACAGCAAGTTATCACCATATTTGGCGTTTTCTCAAATGCAATGCAAATCAGTATATCATAATTGACACAAGCCAGAAAATGTACATTTAGTATAAGTTATATTGTTTTCTTCATCCTAGTTTAGGTTTTACATAATTAAAGCCTCAATTTTAAAAATCCAAAAATAAACTGAGAATTAAACTGTAGGAAAAATTAACTTTGGATATAATAAATTTCGGCTCATCAAATATTGCATCTGTTCATCACATTATCTAAAAATAAAGCATTACATGATAAAACCATTATACTCAATGATATTTAGAAGTATATTACATTTTTCAGAAAAAGTAGGTAAGTGAATTGAAGAAATATGGCTTGTTATTTTTCACATGAGAATGCCCATTTTCAACAGATAAAGTAGAGAAAAATTTAACAATAAATTTTTGTAAAGATCCAAATTAAGACAGAGTTCAATACATTGGGAATTTCTCAGACAAATATTAACAAAATAACAGCTACTTTACAAAAATATGATCTTACAATATGGGATTTCTTACCATAATCTGTATGAAATATAGTGACACATAACAAAAATTTTAGATAATATCACTACTTATCCCTTGAACATATACAAAGAAATTGCAAAATGTTTCCTTTATTTTTTTTCTTAAATTCTTTTATTGGTACATTTTAGGTATACAATGCATTTACATTTATCTTTGGGTGCTTGTACCTGTACATGATGTATCTAGGTTCTTATTTTTTCCCCATTACCTGTGTGCCCTTCACCCCTAAACCCTTCCCTATTTACATAGTTCATTTCCATTTTTTTTCTTTTCTCATAATTTTTCCTTTCCATTCTTTCCTTTCCCTTCCCCTCCCACCACCCCTACCCCTTTGGGCCTTTTCCAATTTCAAAGTATCATTTATTAGTTATTAATCCTTTTAGTCCTTATTTACACTCACAGTTTCTCGCACTAGGAAAACTATTTGGTATTTACACATGTGTGTCTTATTTATTTCACTTAAGAGTATGGCCTCAATATGCTTCCATTTAGCTATAAATGACTCTAGTTTCTCATTCTTTATGGCTGAGTAGTACTCCATTTTATAAGAAAACCACATCTTCTTTATCCATTTTCCAGTTGATGGGCACTTGGCCTGGTTCCAAGCTTTAGCTATTACAAATTGTGCTGCAAAAAACATGGGTACACATATATCTCTGTGGTATGATTCTTTTAATTCTTTGGGGAAAATATCCAGCAGGGGAGTAGCTGGGTGAAATGGGACCTCTAGCCCTAGTTCTTTGAGGTAACTCCACACTAATTTCCATAGTGGTTGCACCAGTCTGCACACCCACCAACAATGGAGAAGGGTTCCTTTCTCCCCACACCCCTGCCAGCATTTGTTATTGGTTGATTTCTTGATAGCGGCCATTCTTTCTGGGGTGAGGTGAAATCTCAGTGTTGTTTTCATCTGCATCTCGTGAATGACCAGTGATGTTGAACATTTTTTCACATGTATATTTGCTGCTTTTACTTCTTTGTCTGAGAAATGTCTGTTCATTTCAGATGCCCATTTTTGAATTGGGTCTTTGAATTTGGAGGGTCTGATTTTTTTCAGTTCTTTATAGATTCTAGATAGTAGCCCTTTGTCTGAGTTACAGCTGTTAAAAAATTTTTCCCACATTGTAGGTTGTCTCTTAGCTCTGTTGGTGGTTTCTCTTGCAGTGCAGAAGCTTTTCAATAAGATGAAAACCCAGTTGTTGATTCATTCTGCTAGTTCCCATGCTGCTGAGGTTTTGTTCATAAAGTCTTTTCCTATGCCAATATCTTCAAGAGTTCTACCTAACTTATCTTCCAGCAAGTTTAGTGTTTCTGTCTTAATATTTAGATCTTTAATCCGCTTAGATCTCAGTTTAGTGCATGGTGATAGACATGGGTCTAGTTTTAATCTCTGACAGGTTGAAATCCAGTTTTTCCAACACCATTTATTAAATAGACTGTCTTTCCTCCAATGAGGGTGGTTGGCTCCTTTGTCAAAGATGAGGTGGTTGAGTATGTCTGAAGGTGTTGTTGCATCTTCTAATCTATTCCACTGATCCTCGGGTCTGTTTCTTTGCCAGTACTGTGCTGTTTTTATCACAGTAGATTTGTAGTATAGTTTCAAGTTGGGTATTGTGATACCCTCAGCCATGTCTCTGTTGCCCAGAATTGCTTTTGTTATTCTAGGTCTCTTCTGGTTCCAAATGAATTTTTGGATTGTTTTCTGTAGTTCGGTGAAATATATTGTTGGAATTTCAATCGGCATTGCATTAAATCTATATAGCAGTTTTGGAAGTATGGCCATTTTCACTATATTGATTCTTCCTACCAAGTAACAAGGGATGTCTTTCCATTTTCTTATATCCTCCTCGATCTCCTATTTCAGAGTGCTGCAGTTTTCAGTGTAGAGGTCTTTTGCTTCCTTTGTTAGATTGATTCCTAGATATTTCATTTTTTTGGATGCTCTTGTAAAAGGAATTGTTTCTCTAATTTCTCTCTCAATGAGTCTGCTATTTGTGTATAAGAAGGGTATTGTTTTTTGAGTGTTGACCTTATATCCAGCTACTCTACTGAATCTGTCAATTAAATCCAGAAATCTTTTGGTAGAGTTTTTTGGGTCTTCTATGTAAAGTATCATATCATCAGCAAATAATGATAGTTTCACTTCTTCCTTTCCTATATTTATTCCTTTTATTTCTTTCTCTTTTCTAATTGCTGTGGCTAATGTTTCCAGAACTATATTGAACAGAAGTGGTGGTAGTGGGCATCCTTGTCTTGTTCCTGATTTTTAGCATGAAAGTTTTCAGTTTTTGACTGTTTAGTATGATGTTGGTTGTTGGTTTTTCACAGATAGCCTTAATCAGGTTGAGATAAAGACCTTCTATTCCAATTTTCTGCAGCGTTTTTATCATGAATGGGTGTTGGATTTTGTCGAATGCCTTTTCTGCATCTATTGAGATGATCATATGGTTTTTGTCTTTGACTCTGTTAATATAGGGTATTACATTTATTGATATATGTTGAACCATCCTTGCATCCCTGCGATAAATCCGACTTGGTCAGGGTGTATGGTATGCTTAATGACCCTCTGTATTCTGTTTGCCAGTATCTTGTTGAGGATTTTTGCATCTATGTTCATTAGGGAGATTGGCCTGTAGTTCTCTTTTTGGGTTGGGTCTTTCCCTGGTTTTGGAATCAAAGTAACACTTGCTTCCAGGAATGAGTTTGGAAGCCTTGCTTCTCTTTCAATTTCCTTGATGAGTTTAAAGAGTAATGGCATTAGTTCTTCTTTAAATGACTTGTAGAATTCAGCAGTGAAGCCACCCGGACCTGGGCTTTTCTTTGTTGGTAAATTTTTTATTATATTTTCAATTTTACTCATTGTAATTGGGGTGTTTAGAATTTCTATATCTTCTTCATTTAACTTTGGCAATTCGCATGTACCGAGAAATCTGTCCATTTCTTCTGTGTTTTCCATTTTATTAGAGTACAGGTTCTCAAAGTAGGTGATCCTCTGGATTTCTGCTGGGTCTGTTGTGACTTCCCCTTTTTCATTCTTAATTGCATGGATTTGAGTCTTTTCTTTCCTTTTTTTTATAAGGTTGGCTAAAGGTTTATCAATTTTATTTATTCTTTCAAAAAACCAACTCTTTGATTCATTAATTTTTTGTATCATTCTCCTAGTCTCCATTGCATTGATTTCTGCTCTGATATTTATAATTTCTCTCTTGTGCAGGCTTTGGGTTTGTTATTCTCTTCTTTCTCTAGGAGTTCTGCATTAGACTTTTTATCTGAGTTCTCTCTGTTTTCCTAATATGGGCATTCACTGCTATGAATTTCCCATGTAGAACTGCTTTCATTGTGTCCCATAGATTCCTAAATGTTGTACTGGCATCATCATTTACTTGTAGAAACTGTCTAATTTCTTCTTTAATTTCCTCTGTGACCCATTGGTTATTCAGGAGGGTGTTATTCAATTTCCAGGTGTTTGTGGGACTTTTGCAGTTTCTCATGTTATTGATTTCCAATTTTATTGCACTATGATCTGATAATATACAGGGGGTAATTTCAGTTCTTTTACATTGACTTAGACATGTCCTATGAGCTAGCATGTGGTCTATTTCGGAGAATGACCAGTGTGCAGCTGAAAAGAATGTGTATTCTGATTTTGTGTGGTGGAACACTCTGTAAATATCTATTAAGTCCATTTGTTCAATAACTTGGTTCAGTTCTAGAATGTCATTGTTAATTTTTTTGTCTAGATGACCTGTCTATTTGTGATAGTGGGGTACTGAGGTCCCCCACTACAACTGTATTAGTGCTTATTTGGTTTTTCATGTCCATTAATATTTCTATTGTATAGTTGGGGACATTCGTATTTGGTGCACATGTATTTAGGATTGTCATCTCTTCCTCTTGGATTCTTCCCTTCACAAGGATGTAATGACCATTTTTGTCTCTCTTAATTAGTTTTGGTTTGAAATCTACTTTGTCTGCAAATAAGATTGCCTCCCCTGCCTTTTTCTGGGTTCCTGTTGTGTGGAGAGCCGTTTTCCATCCTATTACTTTCAGTCTATGAATTTCTTTTTGAGTTAGATGTGTTTCTTATATACAGTATATTGCTGGGTTTTGCTTCTTAATCCATTCTGTCAGTCTACTTCTTTTGATTGGCGTATTGAGGCCATTAACATTGATAATTATAATTGAGAGATACTGACTCATTCTTGTCATGATGTTTTACTGTTGTTGGTTCTTATTTCTTTTTCCCACTTTCCCTTTAGTTTCTCATCTTGCCTGGTGGCTTCCCTCTGTTGAACCTCATGGAGTTGTGACCTTAGTTGTCTTTTTCTAGGATATTGCTTAGAACTGTTTGGAGTGCTGGTTTGGTGTTCATGAAATTTCTCAAGTGTTCTTTGTCACGAAAGTATCTAATTTCCCCATTAATTTTGAAAGATAATTTTGCAGGATACAACAGTCTAGGTTGGAAGTTATTATTTATTTATTTTTTTTTTTGGTACCGGGGATCGAACTCTGGTCATTGCGCTTGTGCAACAGGTGATGAAACCACTGAGCTATGGAAGTTATTTTCTTTTAGGACTTGAAATACTTCACTCCAGGCTCTCCTTGATTTGAGGGTTTGTGTTGAGAAGTCTGATGTGATTCTGATGGGCTTTCCTTTATAGGTGATTTGTTTCTATTTTCTAACTGCCTGTAGGATTTTGTTCTTCTGTTGGGTTTCTGGGATCTTGACTATTATGTCTAGGTGCAGATTTTTTTGATCATGGCTGGGTGGAGTTCTATATGCCTCGCTTATCTGTATGTCCAATTCTCCTCTGTCTGGGAAGTTTTCTACTATTACTTCTGTGAACAGTTTTTTTATGTCAATTGTACTTTCTCCTGGTTTTTCATGGACTCCTATCAGTCTCATGTTATTCTTCTTTTCATCATCTAGCAGCTGTTGAATTGATTTCTCATGGTCCCTTACTATTTTTAAGAAATCTCTGTTTTCATGGTCCTTCACCACAATCTTGTGTTCTATATCTGATATTCTACCTTCAGATTCTCTTAATCTGCTCTGCATGCTTTCAATGGAGTTTTTAATCTCCTGAATATCTGTTTAAAACTGGATTCCATTTCTTTCTTATGCTGGGCATTCCTGGCTTCCAGCATGTTTCTGAGCTCATCTATTTTTTTTTATCTGTTTCTGTTCTAGAGCCTCTAATCATGTCTTTCACTTTGCTCACCATCTCTGTAGTTATCTGGGAGATTACTTCTGCTTTGAATTTTTCTAGAGCCTCATTCATCTGTTTTGTTACTTCCTGTGCTATCAGTTCAGGGTGTCCAGGTGGTTGATTATCAGACTTTGTACCTCATTTCCCCTAGAAATTGCCTTTTGTGGGGTGGAAGTCTGGGTTTGTGACTTGCTTAAATGCCTTCTCATTTTTGTTTTTGGTACTGTCCCTGGTTTAGTTCCTGGGTTGGTATTATGAAGTTTTTTATTGTAAGTATCTTTGTTGATCTATTTAAAACCCTTATGGAATGATTGCTTCTCAGAGGTGTCTACCAGATATAGCTGGTCTTTAGATTTTGAGTCTCTAATGACTCTGAGGCTATCTCATTTTCATTATACCAGGAAGAAAACTGTTTAGATCAATCACGACACCTTAGCCCAAGTCATACAATCAGCAACATGATAGCACCAAATACCTCTTAAAGAATGACAATTTGTGGTAGCTATTTATCTATCACCTTTAAAAAATAAAGGGCCTCCTTCAAGGTGTGTCTCTGCTGTCACAATAGACAATGTGGGCAGCAGTGTGCAGTTATAAGTCAATGAGTCTCAGTAAGTTAGTCCCAGACCTGTGAGATTCAGGCAGATTTCTGGTTGCAAGTCCCAAGTTGAGCTCCCTGTCCTCCTGCAGGGTTGCACTCTGCAAGTTTCTACTGCAGGTTTCAGTTGCTTTTCCCCTGAAGAAAGTCCAGTTTCTAATGGGAGGTGATAATCCCTCCAATTTACCAATCACGGTGGGCTGGTGTGACTTTATTGCAGAGATTCCCTTCACTTTTCCAGTGGGCTTGTTTTCATCTGGGAGCCTGAGACAGACACTCTCTCTGTTGTTCATTTCTGAAGCTCAGGACAATGGCTTTTGTCCCCCTGTGCCTCTGTAGTGTGTAACCAAGTGGCTGCACAGCCAAAAGACCAGAGACCAGGGTGAGGGGGGTATTGTTGGAGGCGCCCCATGAGGCCAAGTCATCAGCTGGTGGGCCTGCCTGGGGGGTGTCCTCCTCACCCTGTCCTGGTGGCTGGTGGAAAGATGGTGGAGCAAGCCCCAAAATGTTTCCTTTGTATCTTGCCTAAGAATAATACATATTACAAAGATTTTTGGAAATAAGAAGATAGACTTTGTGGAGATGGGAAGGGGGTCTGGGAAAAGAGGGAAATAGAAGAGAAAAGAGGGAAAAGGAAAAAAAAAGGATCAAGTTGCGACATGTATAGAAACCAGTGCCTCATGATAAGTGTATTTATTATGTATCATCACAAACATATAGTAATAAATAATTTTAAATGGACTACTCTTCATTAATAAGGTTGAGTGAAGCCTGCAGGATTACTACAAATTTTTGCTAAATTTCTTATATGATGAAAAGCACAGTAGATAATCATTTCATTTTATGTGATTTCTAGATAATTATCATAAAATTTGAATTTATATAGTGTTACTCTGTGTTACTGTAATCTAGCTTATTTTCTTAAAATAAAAATGGGGTAACATTCAATTCTTTGATTAGATGTGAATCAGAGACTATTCTTAAGTACAACTAACATCGTGTCACTTAATACTCATAAGAATCTTGTAAAGTCAATATTGTATCTTCATTTTACCACAGATGCAACCAAGGTTTAGATGAACTGCTCCAGCTCATAGTAAACAAATAACATAGCTGGAATCCAAATAACATAGATGGAACTCTGTGTCCTGAAGCTCACAAAAGCTTTAGCTGTAATAGCCTTGTGAGTGCTCTTGAATAAAAATCATTAACTGACTGACTGATGTTACTCTGCCAGACTTCATTCTTCTCTTCTGCTGGGGTGCAAATGGGCCAGCTCCAGCCAAAAGCAACCCTGGCTCCAGTATGTTGTTTTCTTCATTGGCTTCCTATAAAATTTAGGCACCATAATTTCAAACAAAGATTGATCCATCACCTTGCTAAGGAAACAGAATAAATGATCAATCTGTGGCACTACAGTGTAATTCTTTCTTATTTTATTTTGCCATGGTTTTAATGACTTCCTGAAATTTCAGCTCTTCCCAATTTAAACTTTTGCAGAAAAATTATATAGAAAAATAATGATAACATGCATGTGCAAGATATGTAAGACAAGAAAACTCTTCTGCCAACATCACACTTGTAGCAAGCTTGCAAGATAGGAAGTAGTGGTGAAAATTAAGCACCAGGCACAGAAACAATGGAATTGTCTTTGGATAATTTTGTCATTGAGGAAAATCTAATAGTATCATCCTGTCTAGAAAAAAAATAGAATTGAAAAATAAGAGAATCTGTCCTGCAAAAATTAATAAAGAAACAAGTTTATTTTCCACAATATAAAGAAATACACTCATATTTGAATTCACTTCCAAATGATGTAAAAGGATAATGACAATGAATAAAAATGATTATTGGTAGATTATTGATAGATATAGATGCAATCTTAAGGCAAATGCCTTAAAATCAAAGAATATTAAAAAAGAAAATGATGTTACAGAATTGTAAATCATTGATTATGATGCCATTTAACCTTGTCTACTGAGAATTTATAATGTGTGCATGTGCGCTCAAGGATTTAGAGCTAGTATTAAAATATTTTAAACCATTACATATTAAAAAGGCAAGAAAAAATTGAACTCCTTCAACATGTAATAGTTGTGATCTATTTGATTGATGCTCTTATAGAAATATTTTTCTACAAGTTGTAATTTAATATTTCCATTCTTCATCATATAATCTATGTTATGAAATATTATATTTATGAGGATATATGCATTCTTAGCTTTGAATAATTATCATCGAAGCATAAACTTGTTGGAGCACAAAAGAAAAATCTACTTGTACTTTTATGTTTGAGGACAAAGACAAAGACAACCAAAAAGCAAAGGTGAAAGAATTATAGACAAAACAACTATGATCAAGTACAAAACAGCTATGATCAAGTACAATATTTAATCCCTCAGAACAACTTTATAATTTAACATGGAGAAAAACAGACTTTTCTTGGGAAGAAATACTAACCAGTTCATAATAAAATATGATATTGGATAGAATTTTGCCTCTTATCTAAGAAGTTTATCTAAAGCCTAATAACAAAAACTAAATATTTTGTTCTAAGGAGACTCACCTCAAAACTAAATTTGTCCCTTAACATTTTCTAAGGGACTATAGAACCAGCTATGGGACCACCAGCTGGGGAGAGGTGAAGAATCTCAATTCTCTGGAGAGTGCAATGTTCATGTTGGGAAGAATATGAAAATGATTAGATCACAGGCACTAATCTCATCAGTGAATTAATTGATGAGTTCATTGGCTGAATGGGCAGTGAATAGGTGGGGCCTCACTGGAGAGGTAGGTCACAGTTGGTGTGCTTTTGGACATTCTCTCTCTTCTTTCTTGTTGCCATTATCTGAGGAGCTTTTCTCCATCATGTCCTTTCTCTATGATGATTGTGTGTGGAGGTGTGGACCGAAACCTCTGAGGCTATGAGCCAAAATATACCTTTCCTTCTTTAAGTTGAGTATTATATGTATTTTATCCTAGCAACAGAAAGGAGACTAATACAGTCCCTTGACAGACAAATGGATAAACAATGACTTGGGACTGAAAGTATAACTCAGTGATAAAGCACTTGCTAGCCTGCATAAGGCACTGGATTCAATCCCTAGGACCATACTAAAAACAAATTGCATACATACAGTGGAACACTATTCAGTCTTTAAAAATGGATATTCTGTAATAAGTGACATGGATGAATCTTGAGGACATTATGGCAAGGGAAATAAGCTAGTCATAATGAAATACTGCTTGATTTCACTTATAGAAAATATCTGAAATACTCAACTTAATAGAGTCAAAAAGTAAAATTGCACTTACCAAGGGACAAAAGAAGAGAGAAATATGCCATTAATATTAAATGACCGTAAAGTTTCAGATTAGCAAAATAAATAAGTCCTAGAGATCTACTATATGACATCATGCCTATAGTCAATGGTACTTTTTTGTACACTTAAAAGTTAATTGGCTAGATCTGATGTTAAGTGCTCTTAACACAATAAAATTAAATTAAATAGACTACAACAGATTGACTTAAAAAATCTATTAAGAGGAAATTAGAAGCCAGGTGTAGTAGTTATAGCCAAGCAATAATCCCAACACTGAGGGAGGATGAGGCAGGAGGATGGCAAGTTCAAATCCCACCTGAGTAACTTAGCAAGACCTTGTCTCCAAATTTTAAAAAAATAAAAAAGAGAAGAGGAGAAGGAAGAAGAGTAAAAGGAGTAGGAAAAGTTACAGTTAGAGAAAAAGGAGGAGGAGGACAAGGAGAGGGAGTAGAGAAGGAAAAGGAGAAGAAACCTAGCTCCTTTTCCTTAGCCCATGCATTCATATTATTATCTGCTACCTAACCTGGTAGAAATGGAAGATTTTTACTTCCTGGATGGTAAAATAGATGATAAAATGCAACACTCATAGAATAAGAATAGAATAAAAAATTTAAAGTACATGTAGAGAACAAAAAGAGCCATTAAAAATATGGTAATACAAACAATAATTTCAATAGATATACTCCAAGAGAGTTAAGAAAAGTCTCCTGGGAAACAAAGAAAAAAGTAATAAAGAGATAACAGAGAAAAAAACCTCGAGGGTCACTCTTGGAGGCCCAATATTCAAATAATGAGAACTCAGAGGAATGAAAAGAAATGAGTGGGAGAAATCATCAAAGAAGAAATTCAGAAATGTTTCACAAACTGAAGAGCAACTATACAAATTGTAAGATCTTACTGACCTACCAGGAGGAACAAAACAAGCACAGGGGATAGAGAATCTGAATGGTTTTGGAAGTCTTATTAACATCGTTAACAGTCAGAAGAAAATAGAGCAATGCCTTCAAAATTGTTTCCAATTTAGAATTCAACATCCAGTCAAAATCTATTCAAGACAGCAGGGGGATATTTTGAATAGAGAAAACTCGAAAAAGTGAAGGTAGCCTGGCATGGTAGCATATGCCTGTAATCCTAGCACTCTAGGAGACTCAAGAAAGAAGACTGCAAATGCAATTGCGTCCTGGGCAATTTAGCTACCCTGTCTCAAAATAAAAAGGAGAAAAAGTCTAGGAAAGTTTAAAAAAAAAAAAAGCAAAGGTTTGATGGAGCTAGCTTTAGGAAATAATCAGTTTCTTTGCTTTTTTTTGCTTTTTCTCAGCTTCTAAGCGACATCCACGTTTTTTGGCTGGTGACCCCTTTTCCCTGATTTTCAAAGCCAACAACAGCTAGTTGAGTTTCACACCACATGAATCTCACTTACTCTTCCACTTCTATCATTTTTAAGGGTCCTGTGATTACCTGAACCTGCTCAGGTAATCCAGGACAACCTGCCTAATTTAAAGTCAGAAAATTAGCAACCTTAATTATATTTGTAATCTGAACTTTTGTCACATAATATAACAAATTCACCAACTCAAGAGATTAGAATGTGGAAATCTTTGTGGACCATTTTCCCACTCAAGATACCTAGATATAGGATGTACAGCTTAAAAGGTAGCTAGAGTCCAGTTATCTTTCTAGAACGTCACCCAGGAGAGGTTCTCACTGGTTAGCTATGGTTAGTGCCACAGTTTCTGGTGTAAACCAAAGGTCATAGGCTTTCAGGGGGAAAGATAGAGATGACTCTGGATCATGTGTATCACAAAACTAGAGTGGAGAAGCTCTAAAGAACACACATATTCACCCAACCCTCAAGAGTTTGACTTTGAATACCTCCAAAAGGCACAGCCAGCCAATCAGTGATGTTCAGAGAATGAGGCAAAAATACAGAGGGTCTTGACATCACACAAATAAGTGAGGGGATATTTGTTACCTCCCCCCGATCTCTCTGCTCTGTTCCCAGCAGAAGAGAGCCAGGGCTCTTACAAAATGGAAATCTTGTGAGAAGAATATACTATCAAAGCTCCTGTGTCTATCTTTAGGGTTGGAGAGTGGGCATGGGATGAAAAGTTTTAATTCACATGATACTGAAGCTGTAAACTTGATTGGGCTAAGTTTTAATGGATGAAATTGCCTGGAAAATTTGCTGAGTCTGACCAAGATGCAACAAGGAGTGAGAACACACACGTGTACAGCATATTAAAGATACTTAGTGGGAAAAAAAAAGCTCTCTCATATTTTACCTCTCTAAATGCTATAAATGTATATTCTTTGATAACTTGTTACAAGTACATAAAAATCCAGAATGCCTAGATTATATTAGTTCCAGATATGAGTAAAAGGAACATGATAGCCCTCTGCTGAGCTGAAGGACCATGTTCTTTCCTCATTAGTTCTTGTTTCCAGAACAGGTCTTTTAAAAGCTATATTCTGACTGTAGGAAGAAGGAAAAGTTGTTCAAGTTAAAAGTGGTAAAATTTTTTATTGGGTTCTTTTTTCATTTTCTAAGCAGTGACACAATGATGAGTGCTGTTATAAATACAGGCAGATGGGAGTTCACGTCTTCATGATCTTCAAGTATATAACTGCATTCTACGTTTTTCTTTTCACAGGCAAAAAAGGGAAAATAATCAGAGAAGTGCTTTGCTTTTGTGAAATATGCTATTTGTTTTGCTGTCATTTTCATTCCTTTTACCCTTATTCCACTCTCTTCATCCTCCTGCGACATCATGAAGAGCATCCCAAAGAGTGATGGAGGATGTGGGTTAACATTTTGTGAACTGTTTCAGCTCTGACAGTGATCGATTTACATGTTTCTCCCTGAAGCAACTTAGAATAACTTTTTAATTTGAAACCCAAGAAAATATAGCAAAATAATCATCTAACCATTGTGCTATCATAAAACAGCAGACTCTACTATTTTAGGTTTTTTCATGCCATTGTAATTTGCTTTCTCTCACTTTCCCATTTCTCCTCTTTAAAAGATACCTTTATTGCTCTATTGCTACTTGTATTTGTTTCTCCTCTCCTTCCAGACGTACTAGAAAGCCAGCATTCTCTTTCCCAGAAATGTATAAACACATACTGAGAAGGAGATACCAAAAGTTCAGATTGTTGGCCAACCACAACTATTGTTGTGGATTGTTGATCAACCACAACAAGGCAGCTACTCTAGAGAGTCAGAATTACTTAAATCCACTACAGGCTTTGAGTGCACAATAAATAAATGTGAATCCAATTTTCTAATTATTACTGTGAAAACCAAGTCAATCCTGAACAACACACTCATTTTCCCATTTTTTTGTTAATTTGACCTTTTTCTGAGGCACACTTTCATATTATTGAAGATGTGTAATTGATTTCAACTTTTAATTTTCCAAATAGGTAAGCATTAATGTTAAAAACAAAACAAAACAAAAAACGCTTCATTGGAATGTAAAGCTAGTGGGAAACGTGTCAATTCAGTTTGAACTGCAGGTACTCACTAGATGATATGGTGAGAAGTGAGTACTGCAGCTTAGAAAAGATGAATTCTTGGGCTGGGGATTTAGCTCAGTGCTTCCACTCCCTGCCTGGCAAGTGCAAGATCCTGAGTTCAATACCCAGTATCCCTTCCCCCCAAAAAGATGAATTCCTATATCTGACTAAATTACAGATGTCTTTATGAACAGATATTACTCTCTAGGATCAAAGAAATTCAAGTTCAATAATCCAATACCACCACTACTGCTTCTTTGGCTTTGTTAAACACTTTGAGCCTTTCAAGAGCATCTGCGAAATGAGGAAATGATGTATCTCATTTGTGCAATTTGCTATTGGTTGGCAAAAACATGCAAAAATATTTGGGAGGTCTGATTTCTTTTAAGTTCTTTATAGATTCCAGATAATAGACCTTTGTCTGAGGAACAGTGGGTGAAAATTTTTTCCCACATTGTGTGTTGCTTTTTCACACTGTTGATGGTTTCTCTTGCTGTGCAGAAGCTTTTTAATAAGAAGAGATCCCACTTGATGATTGTTTGTGCTAGTTCACGGGCAACTGAGGTTTTGTTCATAAAATCTTTTCCTACACCAATGTCTTCAAGAGTTCTACCTAACCTCTGCTCCAGCAGGTTCAGCGTTTCTATTTTAATATTTAGATCTTTAATCCATTTCAATTTTAGTTTAGTCCATGGTCAGAGATATAGGTCTAGTTTTAATCTTTGCAAGTTGAAACCCAATTTTTCCAGCACCATTTATTAAAGAGGCTATCTTTCCTCCAGTGAGGGTGTTTGGCTCCTTTGTCGAAGATGAGATGGCTGAGTGTGTCTGGAGTTGCTTCTGCATCTTCTAATCTGTTTCACTGGTCCTCAGGTCCATTTCTTTGCCAGTATCATACTGTTTTTATCATGGTGGCTTTGTAGTATAGTTTCAACTTGGGGGTTGTGATACCCCCTCCCATGTCTCTGTGTCTCAGGCTTAGATATTTATTTTTAACAGTTTGACTTATTTTGTCTATGATTTTAAAATTTTTGTTTCAGCATACTTTATGGGGTTTTTAAGCTGTTCTTCTTTTCTTCTTTTGCCACCTATGGGTCTTATGGATCCCTTGTTTTTTTATATTTTATCTTTCTTTTTATTAATTTCTCTATATTATTTTTAACCTGTTTCTACTTTTATTTTCAATCTTAATAAGCTTTAAGACTTCCCCACTTAAAAAATGTTATATCATGTATCTGTTTAAATTATTTTTTTGTTTTTGTTTACTATAGCTCTAACACTTTATTATTTTAATATAAAGGTCTTAAAGTCTTTTTCTTGTAATATTTTAGTGCATTGGTATTATCTACCACTTTGTATCTCTTATTCCTTAGATCTTACCCTTGCTATCTATCAAGTTCTGACTCTACCTTCAATAGTTCTAATTTCATTCTAACAGACTATTTAAAAAGATATGTCCAGCTGCTGGGACAAGTAGAATTCATCTACGGATGAAGATTTGTTTGTATGTAAAACACTTTAAGGGTCTTTTTGTTTAAAAACAGCTATGGAGTATGGAAAGGAGAGTTTGATACTACACCCTAATTAGTAATTAATGGTAGTAAATTAGTGTTGAATTGAACTGTAATTAAGATATTCTCCAATTTTGAGGCTCCTTGTGGCCAGAGATTATTTGCCCCCCGTGTGCATTCAAGTCTAGCACAAACAAAAGATCAGTAGAATGACTGAATTGCAAGAATGAATGGTGTTAGGCTGGAAGCTAAGGGGGTAAGCATCAAGTTGAACAACCTCCTTGTAAAACTATATGGAACATTCTGTAGTAACTAATAAGTCTTTGGTGAATTTTACACCCTCTACAGTCTATCTATGATATGAGTTTCTGTAGTCATGTGGGAAGGAATTCCAGGATATTTTGTTTGAATTTTAAAGGAAGTGTTGTCCCATGAAACGGAAACCCTTAAACTCACTTGGATTTCATGCATCTGTCTTTTCGTTTCCTCTCAAATCCCTAGTGTCAGCCATAAAACAGGGCTCTGGAGCCAACCTATACCACCCAACCATCCTTGGGGGAGCCGTGTCTCTTTCTGCTCCATGCCCCTATGCCAATTTCCCAAATTATTTCAGGGATTATGTTCCAAAATATCTCTATTTGGATAACTGAATAGAAACACAAGCCAGAAATCCTTCTCAGATGAATAATGATCTTATCTGGGTAGACAGCACATTTAAATTTCTGGAAGGGTGCTTAAATTCTCATGTTACACATTGTTTTTGCTATGATATTTGACATTGGGTCAGCTTTGTAAAATGTACTGTACTAGGAAAGCAAAGCAAAAGATTCAACCATTCAAAGTGCCTGGTTTGAGCTTGGCAAGGAATTAATGTTGAATCTCCTAAGAGTCCTAAAGCAGTGGAGATACAGATTACTCCTTAAGCATGTGGAATATGGTACCTCATTATCTAGGTTTGTGCTTAAGACTGTCATTTACAATCTATGGGAATATTGCACACATCATTCTGCCTCTGTTTCCACTGAGTTTACCTGTGAAAGATTTCTATGTTGATTCAGTGATTATAAAGGATGCCCTTACATTTTACACCTGACAAGTGGTACATAAGTGTGACTGTAATCACTATGATAGAAGGGGATGAAGTAGAATGCCAGTAATTCATTTTCTAAAACTTTGGCTTATACCAGCTTTTTGATTATATATTCTCTTTTTGAGTTATGCCCTTTCTTATAAGAGTAATGAGAGAAGCCTCCATGCCTGCAGGCCTCTCTAGGTTCAGTTGCTATTTTTAGGAACAGGAGGAATTATTTAGAAATAATGTAGGAAAAGGGTGTGCTTAGGGAAAATAGCCACTGTTGAATGTTGCCATTTTACAAAAACCAGAAATAGAAGCGTTTTTTGTGTGTGGAGAGACAGAGGCATGGAGTCAGATACAGATATTTTAACTCCCCAAATTTAGAGTAACTGAAGGCCAAATATTGCTGCTGGAAACTTCAAGAAAAGCTTAAGTCTTTGAGTAGGTCTGGTTGTTTTATCCTGAAATGGAATCAAGAGAAGAAAAAGTAATTGTGAAGGAAAAGAAAAGAATCATAAGTGCCCAGGAACATATCAGAGGTGTTATAGGCCTGCTAGCTTATGCTGTCAGATAAAGAACTGCAGACTCAGAAACACAAAGTCAATTCAAAGTCAAACCCAATGGGCTATGAGCAGTCTAAGTCTGTCATCAGAAAAACAAAACAATAAAAGCGGGACAAAGGATATTTCTGTAGTCTGAGGTTGTAAGTTTCCAGGAACGGAAAGAAAGATCAAAGAAGCTGGCTGGAACCTTCTTACAAGCAGGTTGTAAGGTTACAAGAAAAGTACCTGGTAGTAATGTCTCAGAAGCTGCGCTTCTTGGATATATTAGTTCATGTCTTCAAATACTTATTAAGTACTGAACATAAGCCAGGTACAATAATTATATAAAGAGACAATGATAGAAATAAAATTGAATTTAGGAGTAAGCTGTCGATTTGGTGACTGGATAGATAGAAATGATGGAAGGAAACAGGCAAAGGAGACCCTTCCAATTATGTAGACTGCAGAAAGCATAGGTTTTGGAAGAACGATGAGATTTTGGTGTTAGGTACACTGAATATGCAAACCCATTAGAATGTAAAATTTTTACTTTTTCAAGACCACTATTTATGGGATGAGGAAAGCAGACACATAATTTTAGTGATTTGAAAAGATATTGGGAAGTGAAGAAGTGAAGATAATGATTATAGTTTATTTTTTCAATTAGAAAAACCTGTTAGAATAAAAGACACATTGCCATCAGTCCTCCTCAAAATACTCCTCTTGCTTCAAACACACTTTATTCCATTGTTCTTGCCACTTTCTGAGGCAGTTCTGGAGATACTCTTTTATTAGTGTTTTTATGAGATGTGCTTTAAAAAATATGGTGAATGCTGCTATGGAGTTAATAGTCAATGAGAAATCAAGCTTGTGAGATTATTCTGATGTGTCCTCATCCACCTTTTCCACTAAATATGGCATCAAGTGACTTCTGGCTCTTCCACAAATTCAAAGTGACCATGAAAGGAAAATGTTTTGAATCAAGTTGAGACACTGAGGAAGCCATGACAGCACATACAAATACATAAAAAAGAACTTCCAAGCTGCTTTAGAAAGTGTCAAGGATGGTGGAATAAGTGTGTTCATAGACAGAGGGAGTGTTTTGAGAGGGCTTAATGGCAATTTTTTGTTTTTGTTTTTGCTTTTAGTACTGGGGATCGAATTCGGGTCCTTGTGCTTGCAAGGCAGGCAGTGGAACCACTGAGCTAAATCCCCAGCCCAAATTAAATTCAAGTAACAGTTTTGTTTTTCTTTTTTTGGTACCGGGGATCGATCTCGGGTCCTTGAGCTTGCGCAGCAGGCGGTGAAACCACTGAGCTAAATCCCTGGCAATATGTCTTTTACTGCAATAAATCTTTTAAAACTAAAACAGAATACCATATTTTTTTGCACCTTGGATACATTTTATTTCTAGTTCAAATGAAGACACAGATAGCAAGCAAACATTGGTGTTTAAATTAATCTTTCGGGAAGAATGTTATTCTTACATCATGCTTCATGTTAGACATGGTGGTATAGGGAGAAAGGAGGAAGATACGTAGACAATCACTGGCATATGATAAATACAATGTAAAAAAAGAACAACTACTCTACTCTAAAAGGAAAAAACCACTTCTCTTAGTACAACATTTATGCTAATACAACCAACAATTAATGCAAAATACTGATCGCTTACATGAGCTCCTCAAATAAAAGTTCCTATTATAACAGCCAATTATTTCTTTTTGAATAACACTTTCAGTTCTTTAGAAATAATCACTAGGGCAGGTTCCTATTTACTGGTGTGTAATCCGTATTAGGTATTTATTTTAGAAAGATTACACTTTAAACTGAGCATGAATTACATATGGGAAGAGAGTGGCAGGATACTCTGTAAGAAAGCAGATATAACGTTCTATCCCAGAAAGACAAACCAGAAACAAAGAGAATAGGTGATGGATACAAAGTAGCTATATCTGAGGACAAGCTGTTTCAAAATCATAAGCACCTTTGCAAAGGAAAAAACAAGGATATAGCATGTTACTTTTTATTTAATTAATGTATTTGTGATACATAATAATTACATTCATTTTTAGAAATTGGCACACCACACATACGTATTGTCTTTTAATCGTTTTATACCCTTTCTTCTCCCTCCCTTTGTTATCCCCTTTCCCTGCTCTCCTCTTTCCTATCCCCAGGAAGTCTGTCTTCATGTTTCCTACCATCCCTCCTTTCTTATATTTTTTGCTTTCTCATATAAAAGAAACCATGTGATAATTAACTTTCTACATCGTGCTTCCTTTACTTAAGATTATGGTCTCAAATCCATCTGTTTTCTCCCAAGTCACTCGAATTTGTCCTTCTTTATGGCTCAGTCATACTCCATTGTATAAATATACCACATTTTCTTTATTCATTCATCTGTTGTTGGGCATATAGACTACTTCCTCAGTTTAGCTATCGTGAATTGGGCTGCTATAAAGATTGGTAGGCATGTATCTACGTAGCATGATGTCTTTAACTCTTTAGTGGAAATACCTAGGAGAGGTATAGCTGGGTGAAATAGAATCTCTACTTTTAGTTTTCTGAGGAATCTCTGTATCTCTTTCCATAGAGGCTGTATTAGTTTACATTTCTACCAACAGTGTAAAAGGATTCCTTTCTCCCTACATCCTCATCACCATCTGTTGTTTATGTTTTTAATTTTTATTTTATTAGTGAATGTTTGCAGTACATAATGATTGCATTCATCATGGGGAGTTGGTACATATACATAACATGTCCTAATTCTTTCTTCATCTCCATTTTTCCTCCCCTTCCTCCCTCTCTTCATCTTTTGCATTTTTGATGATAACCATTGTTCTTGAATTAAAATTGAATCTCAGAGTTGTTTTGATTTGCATTTTCCTAATGGCTAAAGATGCAAGATATTCTTTTAATGTTCCTTTTGGCCATTTTTTGCCTCTTCTTTTGAAAATTATCTATTCATTTTATTTGCTCATTTTTATTGGGTTATTTGTTTAGAAGGTCTAATTTTTTAAGCTCTTATGTATTCTAGGTATTACTCCTCTACCAGAAGAGTAACTGGCAGACATTTTCCCCCATTGTCTAGTTTGTTTCTTCACTTAGTTGATTGTTTTCTTTGCTGTGCAGAAGCTTTTTCATTTAGTATGATCCTGTTGGTTGATTCTTGTTATTTTTTTTTTTAGCAAAAATTAATTGCAATTGGAATTCTGTTCAGGAAATCATTGCTTCTGCCTGTGTCTTCAAGGCTTTCCCCTATTTTATCTGACCACAGACTTAGTGGTTCTGTTTTTATATCTAAAAACATATCCATTTTGATTTGATTTTAGCTCAGGGTGAGAGATACGGATCTAGTTTCATTCTTCTGCATGTGAATAACCAGTTTTTCAAACACCATTTGTTAAAGATGTGATCTTTTCTCCAGCATATGTTTTCAGCCCTGTTGTCAAAGATCAGATGACTAAAAGTACATAGGATCATTTCTACATCTTTCATTCCATCGGTCTTTGAATCTGTTTTTGTGCCAGTACTATGCTGATTTTGTTACTATAGCTTTGCCGTATAGTATGAAATCTAGGGTTGTGATACCTCCTACTTTGCTGTTTTTGCTCAGGATCTCTTTGGTTCTTCTTGGTCTTTTCTAGTTCCATACATGTTTTAGGATTGTTTTTTTCTAGTTCTTTGAAGAATCTTGGTAGTTTAATAAGAATTGCATTAGGTTGCTTTTGTTAATATGGTCATTTTGGTGATATTAATTCTGCCTATCCAGGAATAGGGGATGTCTTTCCATTTTCTAAGGTTCTCTTCAATGTTTTTCTTCAGAATTCTATGGTTTTTGTTGTGGAGGTCTTTCACTTCCTTGGTTAAGTTAATTCTTGAGTATGTGAATTCTTTTGAAGCTATTGTTGATAGAATTAGGTCCTTTGTTTTGTTTTGGTTTTGGAGTCAGGGTCTTGCTATATATCCCAGGTTGGCCTCAAACTCATGGCAATTATCCTTCCTCAACCACCCAAGTACTAGAATTACAAGCATGTACCACCATGCCTGGCTTGAATCTAATTGTTATTGTTTGCCTGATTTGTTTCTCAATGAGTTCATTATTGGTATACAAAAACAGTATTAATTTTTGTATTTAGCCTTTTTGCTGCATCTGTTTATTAGCACTAAGAGTCTTCTGATGGAAGTTTTTGGATGTAAAGAGTCATATCATCTGCATATAAAGTTAGTTTGATTTCTTTCTTATTTGTATTTCTCTTTCTTTTTTCCTTCCTTCTTTCCTTCCTTCCTTCCTTCCTTCCTTCCTTCCTTCCTTCCTTCTGCCCTGATTACTCTGGCTAACATTTTGATACTATATTGAAGAGAAGTGGTGAGAAAGGACATTCTTGTTTCATTCTTGATTTTAGAGGGAATTTTTTCAGTATTTTTTCCCCATTCAATATAATGTTGACTGTGGATTTGTCATAATGGCTTTATCAATTTGAGGTAAAGTCCTTGTATACCTATTTTTGTCAGGTTTTAATCATGAAAGATGTTGGATTTTGTTCAAGGACTTTTCTAGCATGGCTTGTTCTTAAATAACCCAAAATGATTCCTTTTGGAAGAAAACTATTTATTTATTTATTCATTAATTTTTATTAAATTTTATTTGTACATGTTGGCAATACATAATGATTACATTCCTTTTGAGGAGCTGGTACATGTACATAATACAGCTTAATTCTCTTTTCATGTCCTTCTCCCTGCCCTCCAAAAATGCAGGATGTGGAGCAACAGGAATTTTCCTTCAGTGTTGGAAGGAAAGCAAAACGGTACACCATTTTAGAAGATGGACTAGCAGTCTCTTACAAAACTAAACACACTCATCAGACAATCCAGGAGTCACTTTCTGGGTATTTACCCAAATGAGTTGAAGATTGGTAACCACACAAAAATCTGCATACACTTCAGTCAGAATTGCTAATATTAGGAGCAACCAAGATGTCCTTCAGGGAGCATGGACAAACCGTTGTACTTTCACACTATGGAGTATTATTTAGTGTTAAAAAGAAATGAATTATCAAGCCATGAAAAGACATGAAGGAAACTTAACTACATATTACCAAAAGAAAGAAGACAATCTGAACAGGGGACATATTGTGTATTGCCCAAATGTGTGACGTTTTTATAAAGGTAAAATTGTGAGGACTTTAGAAAATGGGTGCTTCCCAGAGGTTAGCAGGGATGGAGACACAAACAGGCAAAGCACAGAGGGCTTTGGGGATTGGTGAAATGTTTAGTGAAATCATCATAGGGAGTCATGTCATTATACTCCAGTCAAAACTCATATAGTGCACAATACCGAGAAAACTTGAACTATGGATTTTTGGGTAATTATGATGTGTCCTTGGAGGTTCTTTAATTGTGACAAATACACCATTCTGACAGGGATGTTGATAATGGAGGAGGCTGTGTCCCTATGGAGACAGAAGATAAACGGGGACTCTGTACTTTCCATTCAATTTTGCTGTGAACCTAAAACTGTCTCCCTGCAATAATCAATTAAAAAATAAAAATCAATTTAAAACACATTAGCTAATCAAATAAAAAGTTTAGTTCAAGATAAAAAGAGGCTCAAAAAGATTCTTAATATTATTTTTAGTTTTTGTATATTATGAAAAATAAAAACAAAATTTCAAAATCAAGTAAGTATAATAATAGTTATTACAGTGTATCATTATCTCCAACGTAGTTACAAGTCATAAGCCAAAAGGATTCTACAAAAAAGAAACAAATAGATAATAACTAATCTTTCCTTTCAATGAACTAAGATAAACTTTTAGTATAAATGAGAAACAAATTAGCATATATATTGAAATATTTTAAAACAATTAATTTGTAATTTGGGGAAGTATTTGAACTTCTCCTTTTGTCCTACTTATCTATTTTGTTCTTTATTTGTTTTCTTTTTTCATATAAGAGAAACTATGGGATATTTGAGCTTGTGTGTCTGACTTATTTCATTTAGCATTATGTTCTCAAGTTGCATCCATTTTCCTACAAATGGCAAGATCTATAACATAGTGATTTTTAACTCTTCTGGGAAGATACTTAGAAGGGGAATAGTTGTGTCAAATAGAGTTTCTATTTTTAGTTTTTTGTGGAATCCTCACACTGTTTTCCGTAGTGTTTGTGCTAGTTTACATGACCACCAACAATGTGGTGGAAATTTTTTTTACCTGAATACTCACCAGTATTTATTAACAGATTTTTTTATGATAACCATTCTTTCTGGAGAAAGATGATGTCTCACTGTAGTTTTTAATTTGCATTTATCTGATGACCAGTGATGATGAGTAGTTTTTCATGCATTTATTGGCCATTTGTATTTCTTCTGAGAAGTGTATATTCATTTTGGTTGCCCATTTTTTGGTTGGGTCTTTTATTTGGGAGTTCTAATTTTTTCAGTCTTGTATACTAGTTCATGTTTGCAGTACATGTCAGTTACAGTCATCTGCAGTGGGTACATGTACATAATACAACTTGTTTCTTTTTTTATCCTCTTCCTCTTCCCTTCTCCTTCCTCTCTCTTCCTCTAATTCCCTTTCCCCATTTTCATTCTGGTTGATATTATTAATCTTAGCTCCTGTTTATGGTATACAGTGTTTACATTCCTTGAAGTTATTAGGCTCTTGTACATGACACATCTTCATTGTACTCATTTTGCTCCCCCCTCACCCTTTGATCTTGATCACTTGGACTCCTTCTCATTTGCAAAAGATCTATCTCCTTGTCTCCTTCTATTCATCCTTTATATCTTCTTGATACTAGTCATCTGTCCCAGGAATACCTGGCAAAAATTTTTTTCTCATTCTGTAGATTGCCTCTTCCCTCTGTTGGTTATTACCTTTCCTATGCAGAAGCTAATCTGATTTAATCCCATTTGTTGATTCTTGGTATTATTTCTTGTGCCATTGGGCTTCTGTTTATAATGTCTTTGCCTAACTATGCCTGTGTCTTCAAGAGCTGCATCTATTTTATCTTCCCATAGATTGTTTCTATTATAACATTTAGGTATTTGATCTATTTTGATTTCAGTTTAGTACATGGTGAGATATATGGGTCTAGATTCAATCTTCTGCATGTCAATACCAATTTTCCCAGCATCATTTATTAAAGAGGTTATCTTTCATGTAGTATTTGGTTTTGGCTCCTCAAAGATCAAATAGCTGTATGTGCCTGGAGTTGTTTTGCTTCTTCTATTCTGCTCCATAGATGCACATGCCCATTCTTGTGCCAGTACTATGCTGTTTTAATCACTTATTAACTTTAAAAATATACAAAAAGAGACATATGCACAAGAGAAGGAAACTTTTCAAATCAAGACAGCATCATAATAAATCAAATACTGTACTTAAGAAACTAGCTATAATGTGAATGCTTGCGTTCCCCCAAAGATTCATACGTTGGAACCTAATCTTTAGTGTGGTAGTTTTGAAGGTGGTATCTTTGAGAGGCTATTAGGTCAAGAAAACGAATCCTTCATGAACGGAATTAATGTTATAAATGAGGCAACAGAGAGTTGTCTTGCTCTTTGACCATGTGAAGTTATAGCAAGAAGAAAGCCTTTAAGAACTGAGAATTGTGCCCACAATGAAGTCCAGATCTATTGCCTACACTTTGACTTCCCTGACTCTAGAGCTGTAAAAATAGATTTCTGTTACTATAAGCCAGTCTATCGTGTTTTGTGATAGCAATGTATGAAGACAAATTTAGGCTCTTTGGTTGTTTGCTTTCTTTTTAAGAGAGAAAAAGCTGAAATTTAAATAGCATTCATCCACAAATATTTTTCAGAGTTTACAGTCATTTTTTCTAACCACTGTTTTAAATTTAAAATAAGCAAAATGCAGAAAGAAGATTGCTCTATAAATGCCATGAGAAAGAATTATTCTGAATCTTATACTATACCAAATTTTTTTCACACAGAAAAATGATCCCTACCTTTCTGTGTTCTTTAATACAATTTTTAACTGAATTATATACTACGAATATATGTTCCAATTATTTTATAGTGAATCCTGACAAGATACAAAAAGCTTCAGTATGTAACATGCTGCGGTTTTCTTCTTTGCCTCCTTCAGATGGACTTGGGGTGCCACATCACCCAACACTGAAAAGAGCAGTAAGAAGCCATCTAGATAAATTCCTAAGAGTCATTAGAAACAAAGATGCAAAACTCAGGAAGGAATAAATTTAGTTGCAGGTAGAAACTAACTAGGAAGATGAATGGAAATAAAAGATCTGACTATGTTGCAGAAAGTAAAATCACTCTTTTGTCTTTTCTAAGAATTCACTAAATTGCAAGAATACTAAGTAGATACATTGGGTCAGTCAGAAGATGTGCACAAAATGTGTACAGTGCAAAACACAAGCTAACTCTGTCCTCACGATCTAAAATATGTAGTTTCATGGAAAATGAGATGCGCTTCTGACAACTTGTAATCACAAAAATTGTATTTACTTTTAAAGAAATGACTATTACTGTAATAGACAGTAAACATTTAATTAATTCAATTTACTTTTGCACCCATATTTTTCAATGACAGCGGATAAAAGGAAGCAATAATTTCTTTTTTTTTTTTTTTTTTTTTGGTACCGAGGATCAAACTCGGGTCCTTGCACTTGCACAGCAGGTGGTGAAACCACTGAGCTAAATCCCCGTCCCAGGAAGCAATAATTTCTGAAAGCCAAAGAACAATTTATTCTTGTCATAGCACAAGAGGCATATTATATTTCTCCTTTAATTGTATACTTAACTCAGTAACTATACAATATTCTGTAGTCTCACAGCACTTCCACTGAAATTTAAGAGTCAAAATAAAAATTGCTCTTCCAACAATTCACAGTGACTTGCATTCATGTTAGAGATATTTTGGAAATAATTTGTGGAGTAAAGAATCTTGTGAGAGCTGGGGATTTAGCTCTGTGGTTCCAGCACCTGCCTGACAAGCGCAAAGTTCCGAGTTAGTTCCCCGGTACCAAAAAAAAAAAAAAAAAATCTTGTGAGAAATCACAGACATTTCATAATTACAAATAAATATGCCTGATATCAAACAATTCCCAGACACACCAGGCTAGAATCGCCAGACTTACAAATAAAAATACAGGACATCCACCTAGATTTGAATTTCAGATAAACAACTACTTTTTAAAAAATATATGTATACTGTAAATTGTGCGTGGAATGCAATAAAAAATTTTGTACTAAAATTATGCATTACACTAAAATTATTCATTACACTAAAATTATTTACCAAGTTTATTAATTAACTTTAGTATATCATAGTGCACTAAAACTTATTCTGTATTATAAAATTATTCATTGTTTATTTGCTATTCAGATTTAACTGTCCATCCTCTATTGGTTGTATGCAGAGATATTTTCTAGTCCCTTTATGATAGGGATAGTGTAATTCATGCCGAAGTAGAACATGATACACTGTAAACACGCAACAGAAATTATTGAATGAGCAAATGACTATAAAGAATAAAATTTAAACAATCTCAGTTGGTTCTATCAAAATTCTGAATTTTGAAATTTTTGTCAAATTCTCAATAAAGTAGTCATTATCAAACTCCAGAAATATTCCTTACCCTGTAGGTCTAATCGATATAATCACTTCTCTTTTTGTTTAACCTTTTCATAGTAAAGGGTAGATTATACATCCTAACTGTGGTAGTATTCCCAGAGCTTTGGCTTATACATGAGTTTTAATTTACAAAATGTTTCAGCGTGGTATATGGATGAAAAGCAAATGGGTAATTACCAAAGATAAGTTAATCCTTTAGATAGTTTCTCTCCTCTCTGTCTCTCTGTTTCTCTTTGTCTCTCTGTCTCTCTCTCAATCTCTCTGTCTCCACTTCTCTCTGCCTTTATCTTTCCGTCTCTCTATCTCTCTCTGTCTCTATCTCCAACTCTTTGTCTCTGTCTCTCTGTCTCTTTCCATCTCTCTGTCTCTCTCTCTGTTCCTCTCTCTCTCTCTCTACACACACACACACACACACACACACACACTCAGACTCTACATGAAGACACGGTTTCTTGAGTTTATAACTTTGGATAACAATGGCTACTGTATGCAGTACTGATCAGGGAACACATCTCAGAAATGACCATTAGCAGTAAAATTGTGAAATGTGACATACAGTACAGTTTTGGTGTTCATGCCCTTCTTGCGACTCTCTTCTCCCATACCTGGACTCTTTCCATGACCTAATATCCAAGACTTCAACCTGCCACTCTATAACTGCTCCTCAGGATTATCAGATCAATACTAGTTGATCCTCGAAGTGAGTCTTCCATAGCTACCACTGGGTCTGACAGAAGTGGCTGGCATCCTGCTCCTCATACAAATATCAGTAATAATGTACTACTTCCTCAAGGTCGTATTTGCACTTTTCCAGATAAATGACAATAATCCTATGAGAACAGAACTAGCAGATGCCATAGATTCACAGTCACCTGCTCTTTTTCACTAGGGAAATTTTATTTCAATAGTGCCTTTGGTTATGTAACTCTAAACAATACCTAGTAATGAGACTTTCTGGGCCAACTAGGAAAAGAAGGAAGGTAATCGTTGGCATTGCTGGATTATTCTCATAGGCCATTGGAGTACACTTGATAACTGAGAACTCCTGAATCACCATCTATTTCCCTGACCAAACAAAGCTTCTAAAAAGTTGAAGTTCTTTGGAATTTCTTTGTGTGTGTGTGTGGTTTTTGTACTGGAGATCGAACTCGGGACCTTGCACTTGCAAGGCAGGTGGAGGAACCACTGAGCTAAATCCCTGGCTCTTTGGATTTTCTTTCATGGTTCTCTTACTATTACCATCCTAGTTAAGCAGCATAGTATTTCAGGGACAAGCTGCTCCACTAGGAAAACAGTGTTCACCATAATATGAATCCTCTCAAATTTAATTTGCACTGCTTTTTAAATTACAAAAGGCATCTGTTTCTTTCATCCTTCCCTCCAGCCCTGTTGACATTTTTTTTCTGCTAATTCTATCTAGGAAACCTTCCCTGCCTACTTCAGTCCACAGTCAATAAACTCCATGCATTTCTAGTTTGTATATGCATTTCTTGTCATGCTAGAAAAAGTGGCTGAAAATTTTCTTCTTATGCAGAAACTAATATGATTAAACATCAATGCCCATTCCAATTCTTGTAAAAGTTGCATCACTTCTATTTTTCCACAGGAAAAAATAAGATCAAGGGTCAACTTTTTAATATTGATATGTGTTCCTGAATAAACACTCTAGTTTTAAGACCTGCTATTACATAGCTATGTTAATTTCCAAACCATAGCAAGCTGCATCATTAGCTCTGCACATTTAGCCAAGTGTTCAGAGGCTTTGGGAGTTCGTGAGAGCTGGTAGTAACAGCTGAAATACACTCAGAACACAATTTTGTATGCAGTAAGTATTCTTTAAACTTTGTGAAGCTAGAATACTATTTTTGAGACAAGAACAGAACACAGGAGAACATGCTGTACCTATACCTACATCAAACTATTACCAAGAATACAGGGGACAATTCCAGAACTTGTTTTTTTCTGTGCCTTAGACTGGACTCCTAAAAGGCTCCAAATGGGGTCTCTTGTAAGTGGGAACTGTACTAATAGCTAAAGGATGTCACATACATGGAAATCTCATGACTTTTCACAATTGGATGCATTCAAACCTTTGGAGGATACCACCAGTTGCTTTATTACCATTGCCTTTGAACTTCAAATGAATCCAGCAAACGTTTAGGAAACTCGTACTGAATACATTTTTCCTCACTGCTGCGGTTATAATACTAAAGGCAAACTGCCCAACATCCAGGAGCTCACAGTCTGCTTACAAACACAACACCACCGCAGAAATAAGTACGTACAGGGTGGCATTTCCAGCTCTGAGGCAGCGGGAGGCACACATTATATTTCTTTTGTGTATCCTTCAATTGAGCAATTAAAAATTTTTCCCATAGGAGCCTGTGCAAGGGGGCCATGGGTAGCTGTGTCCCCGAAAGACCACTGTGCTGTTGAAAGCTCACGGAGCAGCTGTACACAGCAGGACAGTTCTTTGGGGGTCTCTGGAAGAGGCAGTGTCAGACTGGTCACAGTAAGACTGGAGATTATTCGCATTCAACAACCCTAGGGGCATTTGGGTCTCGAAATACTTTAGTTATTTGGAAAACAGAAAGAAGGGAGGGGGGAGAGCCCGTTTACCCAGGTCGCCCCAGCACTTTCTGATTGGACCCACTTATTATCTGGAGAGAATACAACCATAACATGAAAAACATTTCCAGCAGTGAAGCCCAGAGCTCAGCCTCTGGCCCTGTGGGACAATGGGGGTCTGGCCCCCCTTCTCTTTCAAAGGGATGGAAGGGTCTTAATGAAGAGACGTTTTCTCCGAGGAGATTCTGAACCCAGCGCGTTCCACTCGCTCCAGGGGGGCGAATCCCTCCCCGCCAAGGCGTCAGGGGGAGGGGGTCGGAAGGGAGCCGAGCTGCTGCCCTGGGATCCTGACTCCAGCCGCGGCCGCGCCCCCGTACCCCGCGCGCCACCCCGGGTGCGCCCGCCGCTCGCTCCCAGGGCCGGCCCCGCGCCCCCGCCCCCGCCGGCGCCGCGCTCCCTCGGCCGGAGCGCGCACAGCACCCAGCGCGGCGGCTCGGAGCGCAGAACGCGCCGCGCAGCCCGGAGGGACTCCTGCGCACGGCGAAGGCGACGGCGACAGGCGCCTCAGCTTGCTGGAGTCCCCGCGCCTCCACGCCACCCTCTCTCTCTCTCTCTCTCTCTCTCTCTCTCTCTCTCTCTCTCTCTCTCTCTCTCTCTCTCTCTCTCTCTCTCTCTCAGTCCCCCCCCCCGGAGGATTAAAGGAGCCCCTTGCCTCCGCGCCCCGTCCTCCCCACCAGACCCGAGGAGCGCGCGCCGAGGACCCGGGACCACCTGGCGATGCTCGCGCTCCAGCGCTTCCTCGCTTGCTTCCCGCTCCTGTGCGTTTGCCGCCTGGGTGAGTGTGGAAACCTCGCCGGGGGTTCCTCCCTGGGAGCGCGGGGCGCGACCTGGGGAGATTTAAGAATATTCGCCGCCGCCTTCTAGACCCAGGAGCAAAAAGGGACTGGCACCTCCGATCCCACGATGTCGGCCACGGAGGTCAGCAGCGGGGGAGACGCGCCCCTCCCCGGCTCCCGCCTGGGCCCGGCCACTTCCCTGTGCCCTGGGAGAGGAGCCTGGACCCTGCCGGGAGGAGGCTGCACTGGTGCCGCCCCTGCCCCTGCCGCTCTCCTCTTTGCAAAGTGTAGAAATAGTCTTTTAGAGATACTTAAGATAAATAAACGACCATAAATACAACCGTGGTGGCCGGCTGTGTAAGGCACCGCGTTTTTGCGGTTCGTCTTCACGCTGAGGGTATTATGGACTTAAATGGAAAAGACACGTGTGTGATGTGAATTACACACGACACACACAAACACAACTCCAAGGTAGTGCTAAGAGGAACAAGCACCAACCTGACTTTTCAGTGTATTTAGCACTTTCACTTTAGTCACATTTAAGTCTGGGCAGTCACTTAAAAAAAAAACCAAAAACTTTCAATCAAAATCTCTAGCAACATTCTGCCCCTGCTGCCAAAGTCAGAGGAGAGGTGTAGGAAGGCGTGTTTGCTCATGGACTCAGCTCTCATCAGTTACCTTCCGGGTTATGTGTTTTAAACAGGCCTTCCATCCTGAAATGGGCAGTTTGAATATTTACCTGGGATGCAGATTTAGGATTTCCAGCCATTTACCATAAGAATTGTAAGATTAGATTTTTGAATTTTGTGAAACATATCTCTTTCGTGGGGATTTTCAACCTCGATGGAATGTAGTATATGATCTGGCAATATTAACCTGAAAATGAGAAAATGTGCCTTAGTTTGTGAGGACACACAGTTAACTCTTTTGAGTCAGAGAATGCTTTTTAAAATTTAGATTGTGTATAATGAAGATATTCAACTTACATTTTCATCCAACGAATAGTGTTGCGATTGACAGTGATCTTTGCAAGCAAAAATCATTTTAAAGTTCTAACTAATGAGAATTATATTGCAAAGAAGATGCTAATTGCCCAGTAGCCCACTACAATCATTGGCATGTTAGATTCCAGAAGCTTTATGAAGTTGTTCAAGGCTAATGTAAGGACATGTAAGATTTACAGGGGACTCTGGTCCTGCTTTACTCTCAAACCTTACAGTTGATTTTGGAGAAGGGAAGACATTTTTTTAAAAAAGTGTTGTCATTAAGTATACACCTGTTGAATTTACATGTCTGCATTTCTGTTATAAATTTCTTCTAACAACAAACCCAGATCATCTATATATCTGAATTCAGTAACTTTCACTGCATTATGGAAACAAACCAGAGTACCTCATCAAAACCACATGCCCAGAGTATACTGTGAATTTTTAAAAAGTCGAGATGAAATTCACATGCTGTACAATTCATTGTTTTAAAGTCTATAGCTTAGTGATGTTTAGTATATGCATGAAGTTGTGGAACCATCACTAATATCTAATTCCAGAGCATTTTAATCATCCCAAAAAGGAACTCCATGATTGTTAGCCATTATTTCTATACTTTGAGACACCAACTCTTGGTAACCAGTACTCTACATTCCATCTACATAGATTTGCCTATTCTGGACATCTCACATAAATAGAATAATACAACATGAAGCCTTTCTGTCTGGCTTCATTTAGGGTAATATTTTCAAGGAACATCCACGTTATGTCTCAGTACATCTTTTATTTTTATGACTAAGTAATATCCTATTACATTAATAGACCATATTTGCAAAGTGTTTTTTTTTATTACCAGAGCATTATTTTTAGACTGGTTTTGGTTGCACAGATTTCAGCTTATTGGGCATTTTAATAAAATCTTTGATGATGTGTAATTTAAGGGTAAGAACTAAATTCATTGTTTAAGACTATCTCAAGTTTTTATAATGACACTAAATAGAAATGTGTATTAGAATTACAAAAATGTTTTTTGAGACAAGAAGATGACTAATTTTGCATCAGTCTTCATTTTAACAATATTAGCTTTTCAGACTGTTGCCAGCAGGCTGACCTAGAGGCATTGGCAACTTCAAGTGGGATAAATAGCTTGATCTTGGGGTAGTATGTTTTGGGAAAACGAGATACATTATCTACAAATGAAAAATTCAGCCTTCACTTCAATTATTTTCCCTTCTGCACCTACTTTAGTGTTTGTGATGTATTTATTCCTTGTTGTCAGTATCTCTGGAGCCATCAGGTAGCCTAGAACATGTATTAGGCGTCAGTACAGGTCTGAGCACAGACTGGGCCTTGCTGTGCAAGCTCAGATTGGACCTGTTATGTATTTGGAGCCCTGGGATGCCATTTTGACCATTATGCAGGAACAACTTGTTTACCAAAGTGTTCATTGCAGGCAGTTAAGAAAGTCTTCATGATCAGGACAGTATCACTTTCTGCATCCCAAATGACCTGATGGTTTGAACTGGGTAAATAGAACAATTGCTTCTTTCAAACAACTCTCCAAGCACAAAAATTTTCATTAGTCTATGGATTGAAACAGATCCTTTCTTAGTGCCCTTAAACAGGTGTCTCTTATGGGAAAAAGTGTGGTGGCTTTCCTGTAAGGAGGTTGAACGGTGAGTCATAAAGGACAGCAAGGTGTTGTAAGAGCTTTTAAGGAATCATTTCTTTCCACTAATGAGAACTGAGGATCTTTGAATGAGATGACTTACAGTGTTGCAATGTACACTAAATTCAAATGTTGTTATTAAATGTGTAAGAATTAGATCCTGAACTTTTTTAGTCATGCCTCAGTGCTTTAGGAGCTACATTAAATACAATACTTAATGCCCCTAGGAGAATTAATTATTATTAATTCATTCATTCTGGGTATGGAGTCAGTGAAATTCAGTATGTTGTAACTCTCAACTTAGTTGATTTATCCTCAGAAAACATTTTGTAACCACAAATATAAAATATTCTTGCCCCCCAAATAACTAGTCTCCATTCAGAAAATTTACTTTTGATCAGCAAATACCAATTTTCTTTCTTTCATGTCTTTCTCCTCTTTATATAGACTGTGGTTTTTTCCACTCAGGGAAATTTGCCAGAATAAATCATTTCATTGATGAATTCATTTCTGCTCTTGTGACTGCACTAGAGATTAAGGGTCATGCTTAAAATTTTATGTTGTGGGAATTTTGCTTCTGGCAAAAATCCAGGTTTATCTGGAAGTATGAGCTGTACTTTCCCCATTCCCCTTACTCTAAAAGGTTTTGAGTTATGTCCAACCTGAGACCTTTGCTCAACTCCTCACTTTCCACCTTCTCAGTCTGTAGCAGGGAAATGGAGCCCTCTCAGTCAGGACCAGAGGACCTCAGAGGAAGGGCTAGATTGAGAAGCTAAGCTTGTGTTTTATTTCCAGTTACCATCCATGCGGGTGTTTACCTGGTGTGGTCCTGATGTTGAACACTTCATTCATTCTCTCATTTCGTTTTCCTCAGAACTCTTTGAGTCAGAGGTTTTCATTTTAAACTTTCTATAGATGACCAAACACAAGGACACAGATGATTTATCTAGCATCCCACAGCCTGTGTCAGTCTGTATATTCTGTTTGACTCCAGAGTCTGAGGCTTTTTCTCTTTCCAAGTCCAGAAGATCAGTTTCTTTTGTGGAATTAACTAACTTGCTTACATGGGATGGGGCATAGGAGGGGACATTGCATTTCACAGTCCTGCTTGCTTTCTTGTGGACCCCTCTTCGTGACTTTCCCCATGTATTTTCATAATATTTTTTCCTTTTCAAAATTTAAGGCATAATTTGACTTTACTTTTAGTGTACCATCCTGAAATTTTTGACAAATGTACATGTTCATGTAATGACCTCATGATCTGATCCAGGTATAAAACAGTTCCATCCATGCTACTTTATTCATTCATTATGTGTTTCCCAAGTACTGACATCTGCTAGGCACCATGATAGGCACTAATAAGTCCAAAGTACATAATCGGACAGAGTCCTAACACTAATGATGACCACAGTACAGCTAATCTAATTCAACTCGCACGCTGAAAACCTTCTTGAAATATCACTTTCAAGATAATTTCTTCATTAACAGCTGTTGAGAATACCATCTTTTCCAAATATCTCTTAGTGTGTTAAATGTGTTAAACTCTCAAATATTTAAAAATTCTTCCCACTCTACCGAGAACGCCAATAGTAAATCACAGCCAGTTTAAATAAGAAATTATACATGTGAAATCATATATATATATATATATATTTCACTTGTAATTTAACTTTATTGTAACTTAACTTAACTTTAAATGTCTTACTGGAAGTAACCCCTACCTGGAACTTCAGGTTATTAAAAGAAACCAATTATAATCTGTATTTGTATACTATACCATATTAAACATTAAGAGCAAATTTATTGTGTTGCACAATCCTAAAATAGTTATATTTTACAACTATATTGTCCTATCCCATACTTAAAAATATATTAACTTAAAAATATATTACAATAAAATTCTTCACTTCTTTTTCACACTAGCCACAATTGAAGTGTTCATCCAGTTCCAACCGGCTGTAGTAGGTACCACAAGGAGCAGTGTAGATATTGAGCATTTCAATCATTCAGGAAGTTTGGTGAGTAGTGTTATTTTAGGAAAACAGTAACAAAAAATAGCAGACATAGTAATGATTAATAGTATTCATGAGAAGTCAACTCAACTAGAAAAGTTTTTGGAGTTGTAAAAATTATTTGAAGTGTAGATGCACTGTAGTTATTTTTGGTCTGTGTTAGGTCCATCATACAAACATCACAGACACGTTGTGGTTGCCAGTGGTAGATCAGCCGTAGGCGCAGTAATTTTATCTTCATTTTGTGACCTATAAAGATAAGGGTTGAACAACTGGTGATTTGGGAGCGAGTAGTCTGTTCCCCTAGCACCTGTTCATAATTTGTTCTGGCACCCACGATATTGTTTTGCAGTTTATCTTTCTCTCCCACTGCACCAGCTCTTTGAGGGCAAAGACTATTTCATTAATCCTAGGCTTTGTAGACTTAGCACCCAGGGTAGATATTTAATAAATCTCCATTTAAAATTTTTTTGTTCTGATCATTTATTTTGCTGTCTTTATGATTTTAAAAATATTCTTATTAGTACATGTTTGCAGTACATAATGATTACATTCCTTGGGGGAGCTTGTACATATACATAACTAATCTTAATTTTTTTCATTTCCTACCCCTCTCTTCCCTCCCCGCTTCCTTCATCTCTTGATCTCCTTACTATTTGAGAAAAATCGATCTCCCGATTTTCTATTATCTTTTATTTTGCTTTTTATTTATATTTTGGGTTTCTCATATAAGAAAAACCATACAGTATTTAATCCTGTGTGTCTAATTTATTTCACTTAACATTAAATTCTCAAGGTGCATTGATTTTCCTACAAATGATTCAAGTTTATCATTCTTTAAGGCAGAGTAGTACTCTATCATATGTAACTACCACCTTTTCTTTACTCATTCACCTGTTGATGGACATATAAGCTGCTTCCAAGATTTAATGATTACAAGTTGAGCTGTTATAAACATGGGTGTGGGTATATCACTGTAATATGATGTCCTATAACTCTTCTGGGAAGATACCTGGAAGGAAAACCTAGGTCAAATGGAATTTCTAGTTGCAGTTTTTTGAAGAATCTCCATATTTATTTCCATAGTTATTGTACTAGTTTATATATTTCCACCACTAATGTAGAAGGGTTCCTTTTTTCCAGAACCTCACTGACATTTGCTATTATTTGATTTGATGATAGCCATTCTTTCTGGGGTAATATGGAATCTCTGTGTTGTTTAATTTTCATTTCTCTAAGGGCCAGAGATGCTGACCATTTTTTCATGTATTTATTGGCCACTTCTTCTAAAAAGTATCTGTACATTTCAGTTGCCCATTTTTTGATTGGGTATTTTATTGTGAGGGCTCTAATTTTTAAAAATTATTTGTATATTCTAGATATTAGTCCTCTGAGGAATTGCTGGCAGATTTAATTGTCTCTTCACTCTGTTGGTTGTTTCTTTTGCTGTGCAGAAGCTTTTTAACTTGATACGATCCCATTTGTTGATTCGTGGTACTATTTCCTTAAAGCTAGAGGCTCAGAGAGATTGAGTCACAAACCTTCTTACACAGCATTAGCTTTTTTGCTGTTGAGATCAGCTAATTTCCATAGATATCTCCTTCTTTTAATTCTGATTCTGATTTTTGATTCTGATTTTTCATTCTGATCCCAAATCAAGATTTTGGTCCACATTTACCGTGACCTGTTAATGTTTAATGCTATGTCTGGCAGCACAAATTCATTTTCATTGATATAAGCATTGCTCGGGTCCAGACACTCTCTATACATAAAGACATGCTCATGACTGATGCTGTTTGTGTACTTCCTGGAGCAGCCTTGAGTGAGGATTTAACTGTGGATGTGTTGGCATCTGTGCATCTTGGGTGGATCTCAAAAGGTCAGGGTGTGAAGTCAGTGAATGTCTTTCTGACTGTGAGTTTCTCACATGTTGAAAATGGGAGAGTAGTGTAATGAAGGGTGATCAGCAATGAGAAATAAAGCATCTTAAACCCCCAAAGACTGATTTTTTTTTTTTGGTCAGCTGAAAGCTGTAGTACTAGATAGACCCTCTCTTGTTGAGCAGACCATGAGTGGCACAAGACAGTTTTGAAAACCAGACCAAAGACGGGAAGCACAGTTGTATCATGTGGCTGTGTGTACTTCTACAGTTTTTTGTAGTTTTATCATTAATACTGGGATGATGTGGTAGCATCTCACTTAGCCCTGCACATAGCAGATGCTCTGAAGATAATGAAATTGGGTTGAATTCAAATGAAACTGCACATGGGAGAAATCGGAAATCTTCATAGGAGTTAAAAGCAGAGAAAAAGGGAGATTTGTTGTTTTATAGCATCTTTGCTTGATTTCCTCTCATTAACCAACCAATTTTTCCTCTTTTTTTATTTATTTATTTATTTTTTGGAAATGGAGTTGGTTACTATTTTCTCTTTGTCTTTACTTCCTTAAAGGTGAATTTAAAATAGTCAAATCAACTTAGGTTTCCTCAGTGTCTTGACGAAGAAGAGTTTGGTAGGGAGAAAGTTGATTCTATTTGATGACATTAGTAAAAATATTTGTGCTGTAGTAATGTAATTTTGAGGAATAATTTTTAAAGGCTGGGTTAACAAATATTTCTGCTAAAAATTCTAATCTGTTAAAATATGACTGTCTTCTTTTTCCTGCTGATATTTGCCCACGGATATTAAAGTAAACTCAATTATTCAGGCCCTTGCATAGTGTAAACTTTTTAGTCTAATTCAATAAGGAATTACGTACACATTAGCAAGAGATAAATTTTTGCGCATCTCCTTGTAAATACAGTTCTCATACATTTTGGAAAAGTAATTTATTAATTAGAAGGCAAGAGAGATTTTCCATTAAATATTTATAGTAATGATCAAAGTATAGATACCTTTCACTTTTGGAGAACCATTTTATCCTTCTCTCTTTGCTTTCCCCTTTAGTACTTAGTCCATACTTTTTCTAATTTTACATTGCACTGTCGCTAACTGCCCTACTTATTTCGTGAATCCTAAAGCTCTAACATATTTACTTAAGATGAAACTTGATATTAGCCCTTCTCTTTGAACTGATTAACTCAGTTAATATAGGAAATGGGGCTTTTTATAAATGATCTCTTTAAGTAGAGATTATGGTCACAGAGTCCTGGTCACATGCTTAGAAAATGTTGAGTAGATATAAGGAATATTCCATATTTTATCATGGTTTTCGATCATATTTGATTAAAAATAACTTTTATAATGAAAATTTCACTCACTTGCATTTTGACACATTTTCTTAAATAGGATACATAAAGTATTAACTGCTGTAATGTTGTGCAAAGTCAAAGTCTGCCTACAGAACAGGATATCATCAGGAGACATATTGGATAGCACTGTCATGTTTCTTGTAGTGCACAAAAAGGTTGACACCCAGTTACCTAGATCAGGGCTTCTCTATCCTGGCCATATGATGGTCTTAGCTGGTGTTATGGACTGAATGTGTGTTTCCTATCAGAAGTCATATGTTGAATCTCTAAATGTGGTATATTTATAGATGAGGTGTTTGGGGGGTAAAGGAAGCACGAGGGTGGGGCTGTCATGAATGAGATTACTACCCTTAAAAGAAGAAGAAGAGACCACAGCTCTCTATCTTTTTATACTATGCAACAAGGAGGCACAAGGAGGCAACCATTTGCAGGCTAGGAAGAGAGCCATCATGAGGAATCAAATCTGCCAGCCTTTTCGCATGGACTTTCCAGCCTCAAGGACTTTGAGAGACAAATGTCCATTGTCTTAGCCACCCAGCATGTGGTATCTTGTTATAGCCCTCAAGCTAACTAATGCACTTGAGTAATTTCTAAAGCTGATGACTGGGTATCAAATTCAGTGTATCATCATGTGTGACTGCTGAGATCAGACTTGGGTAATTTCTTAAAATTCCCCAGGCAATTATAGAATATAGCCGACGTTTAAAAACCACAGATTTAGGTCAACCTCATGGTGCTACTAACCATAGTTCATCTTTCTTAAGGTAGAGATATTAGCAGGTTTCGTGCTATCCCCAAACAAACCCACTGCCACAGAATGAAGGGCCTGGAAAACTTCCCATCCCTCTTTCCTCTTCTTAAGGCAGTTTTAGTTTTAGAGTAACCCTGGAAGAAGGAATATGGGCTACCGTGGTTGACCTTATTCATAGTCTGCAACCTAGACTTCAGGAGGCCAAACAGTGCTGGATCTGGTCCAGAGATTCAAGTCTATCAGTAGGTGAGAGGGCAAATGAACCAGACTCGGAGATGAGGGGAGGATCTCAATTACCATAGGACACAGCACATAATACCTTTCATTTTGCCAACAACACATATTCTTGCTATTACTTCTTACTTGTTTTCTTTCTTCATACATAATTTGTTAGAGCAATTGTTTTCTATTATGAAATAGATGTAAGATTTAGCTATGTATTTTTTCAATTCAGCAATTTATTTTGTGAGTTGTTCTAAGGTAAAAGTTTTATTATTCATCAGTTCCAGGCTACTTTGGTTTTACTATATTTGAAAGCCACTAATAACTCCATTTAGAAGATAACAACGACCTTTTCCAGATGGTCCAAATTGCTTAATAGTCAACAGTGGTAACATGAGAACAAATCAATTCACTGACTCTTTATTGAACATCTTCCTTGTGATAAATATTCACCTAGAGAAACTGTTCCTCTATTGATCTGCTAAACCTTCACAACTTAAAAAGAACCATACATGAGTGGCCCTCATGTATGACAAAGTTTGCAGACAATGAGAGTATGAGTTGTGTGGAGACATATTTAGTCTTAAATTCACCTCTGGCAGATTTCTAGGAAGAGACAGAGCTGAATGTGGACCTTCATTGAGGACAGATAGGACTTCAGTATTGTTGTGGAGATGAAGGGCATCAGGGGGGAAAAAAACAATTCTACATTTATGGAAGCAGAATCAGGTTGTGGTGTTTGGAAGGAGGGGAAAGTTTAGTAGTAGTAGAAAGTCCCAAATCATAGGTTTGATTTCCAACAGCTAATTGAAGGGTTTGGAATTTAAAATGTATTCATTACAAGTGGAGAACTATTGAAGGGCTTTGTGCAGTAGAATGACTTGAGCAAATATATTTTAGGAGTATACGTGATATATCACAGTGTAGGGTAGAGTGAAGGAGGGTAAGGGAATCAGAAAGCTTGGTTGAAAGGCTGTTAGACTGTGGCAATCACAGTGGAAATATCCTCAATTATGTGGAATACAATATTACCAAACCATCTTATTTATATACTACTTTAACACTTAAGGTGCATTTTGAAATACTTGATATAAACATAACTGATATAATTGACATGACATGAGGAATGAGGCAAGAGTGGCCATCAAGGGGATGTTTTCCCTGGGAGGAAAAACATCCAGGAAGGAAAAATGAAGTTTGGAAATGCATACAATTCTATACAAGCTGATAACTTGGAAGAAAAGAGAGAGAGAGGATGGTAACTTGAAGCCTACTTATTTATTGAATGGAAAAGCTCTAAAACATAGGCCTTGAAGCTAGACATTTCCTCTGAACTGATTAACTCAGCTTCTTGAGTAGCAATAAAGAAGTGGTGCTGCTTAACATGGACTACTTTAGTATAGATCATAGTCACAACTTAACCAAAGAAAATGAACTCTTCAAAAAAAGAAAAAAGGATAGAAAAAGTTGCATATGTAGGTAGTATCAGGCTAATGTTGTCAAGTGCCTATCTCAAAACTATTTCGTTCATTCACCGTTAAAATCCTTATGTCTGTGCTTTACAGTAAGCATATGTACCATTGTGGCATTTCAGCCAGCAGTCTGTCAATTCAAAGGCTTTCTTAATATCCACAAGGGCAGATTGCTAAAAGACTACCATATTCCTGTCTCATCAACCAGTATCCTTGTAAATTGTTTACAACTTGTGTTTCATATAAATACAGTGCCATGGAAAATAATCCATAGAATAACTGGCTTCCCAGATTTTGCTTCTAAATTAATTTTAGCTATATTTCTTTTTAATTAATGAATAATACAATAGGATTTGTTATCTATTGTACATTTCTTGGGATACATTCAGGGTATAGCAGGTGGTAAATTAATGAATCATTTAGTAAAGAGAGGGGGAAAGTAGCAAGTGTCAAAGACAAATATAAGTATATTTTTCTTTATATAAGGAAAAATATAAATATGTTATATAAAAGTTAAATGTAAGAATTTTATCTAATTAAAGAATGACTGAACAGATTATTCACTAGACATGTTTGGTTCCAGGAAAGTCCCTTCAATGGTTTTCTGAATGAAGAAATGATATGTAATGTTTATTTATATAAATAAATTTGCATAAGTATATTATGAATAAATATATATAATACATGTATATATACATAGAGATGTGTGCATAGATAATGTGTATATATGTGTGTTCACATGTGTATATATGTACATATTTTGTTCTGCTGCTCAAAACTGATATTGCTTTATTTTGAACATTAGGTTTATACTCTTTGAGAAAATTATTAAGTATAGTTGTAGCACATACTTGTATATTTTAAGCATTTTTTTTTTGCTTCTAATATAAAGAAAAGACAAAAAGAATGTCTGCTCCTCGAGACGGGAATACAGTGTTTTCCAAGGGAATGACAATGAAACTGAGTTCTGCAGCTATTCATTGAATAGTTACTGTGCGCTCAACCCTGTGTTTGTCTTTACTAAGTACTTTTTACCTTTGAGGAGTTCATCTGGTTACAGGTATAAAATATTCCCTGATATGAGCATACCAAAATAGAGAACAATAAAATAAACGCTAGTCTATTTTGATCTGATGGTATGCCTGTGAAAAGTCAGAATAATGAGAGACAAAGATGTGAATTCATTTAAAAAGAAAAGTCTATGAACATCTGAGCAGCACTTTTTCCTTTCGACCATGAACATTTGCTATTTCATTTCATGATGTGACCATTTTCTCTGTCCCTCCCTCCTCTTCTGCTGTACTCAAACAAAAAGATAAGCCTATATTCCTTGCTTCAGATTATTTAATTATTTTGGTGCAAGTCTGGTGTGGAGGCACATGCCTAAAATCCCAGTTGCTCCGGAAGCTGAGGAAGGATGATCCTGTGATCAAAGCCAGCCTGGGAAACTCAGTGAGATCTTGTCTCAAAATAATATAAAAGGGTTGAGTATGTAGCTCTGTGGTAGAGCCTCCATGCATGAGGCTCTGGATTCCATTTGCAGTACTAAAGGAAAGGGAGAGAAAAGCAGATTGAATACAGGGGATGGTTTTCTTGGGCTTTGAATTGCTACTGTGAAGTACATTTATTCTTAATATTCCACCCCATCATATTCAAATAAGTGTATAACTCAGAAAATTTATAAACAAAATATGTAGGACAAAACATTCTCCTTATATATTCTGTTCAATACCCTATGAAAATGTCACATAATTTCTACCACTAAGCCTGGCCCAACTTGGGGTTTAATTTTTGGCAGTGGCAACTGCTATTCTGTCACAAAGGTAACATTTGGTGCTAAAATTTCAAAGAATGATTTAGTGTGCATATGATTCTTCACTGCTCTCAAAAGTGTTGAACATAGATGGCAACACAATCTGCAAACTGGATTCCTGGGAAGGAAGCAGAAAGAGTGAAATCATTTTTAGTTAGCCAAGGATGCCTAGGGCACCCTACCCTGGAATCTTTTAGGATACAGCACAATCTGAGCACCATGCATCCCACAAGAAAGTATCCAGTGGCACTTCTCTCTTCCCTGTGATTCCAACATACTTTCTCCCTAATTTTCAGTACTTTGGAACTATTCAGCATCACTGGCACAATTAGTCAAGAAAAATAAGATGCTTCTCTGTTACTCAATAAATTATTTAAAAATGTATACCAAACCCCACACCCATAGTAAAATGCCCATAAGAAAGTCTTCCATTCCCAATTTGGAGAGAGCTTTTCATGGCATCCTCTTTTACTTCTTCACATTATAAAATCCTACAGCATCTGCTAGTTTGAAAAATCTTTTAGTTTTTACGAATGTGACAAGAGATTAAGTTATACTAGACTCTAAGGCATTCAAGCAAGCATGGATAAAATATTCAGCCAAACATTCTCTCTGCTAATTATAAAGACACATAAACCCCTTTCCTGTGAACAGATTGGGTCTTCTGCTGACAAAATATGGTTCTGTGCCAAATTTTCACTTGTAAATATGTGAGGAATGCTGGCTTCTTATGTGTCTTTTAGGCTACTGTACACAGTCTCCTGGAGATTTGTTGGGGTGATTGCACTGCTGGAGAAAAATCACTGAAAATAGGCCATCAAGAAGAGCTTGATATGGGATTTTTGTGTGGAAGTAATTATCCTTGATTATTGCATTGTGATATATTGTGCTAGGATTTCAATGAGAAAATATTAATATGTGTACATATAACCTTACTTAGGATTTGTAGACTGACATTTTGTTTCCATTAATTTAACCCTCACAAGGTCTTATGTACTCAATAATAAAGAATAAAAATAGGATGTTTTTGCATAGTATAAATGTTCATGTTCATTCACCTGAAAGTCTCAGATAGCTGGAAAATTATACTTTATTAAATATATATATATGTATATACACACACACACACTCAGCCATGAAAATAGCAAGAAATCCATCAGCTATTAACCCAAGAAATCATCACCAGCCTGCTAACTTGTCAAATGTGAACAGTTCAATAAACATCCAGTAGTTATTAGTTGACATAAATTATTGCTTTTCCAAAGCCAGTGTTAAAAGACTATTTTTGCAAGTTTATAGCAGTGCATGTTGGAGGGGCTTAAAGGATTTGTGTTCTGGGACGAGGACTTTCCTTTTACGTAGCATTTCTGTAATTCTCAGAAAGACAGTCTTCTGCAACAGACTTCTGTAACAAAAAAAATAGCACTGTGAAAAACAACAGTTTCCAATTGTGCAAATGTTTGAGAAAATGTTTACTAAAATCTTATTTATATTACTTACCATTGGGAAGGAGATGTAGGTTGATGTGACTTTTGATGTCATTTACCAGATCATTCAAGGAGTTTTGAACTCAGCTGCCTGCCCAGCTTTCCTTGAACCTTTACAAATTCCTTTACTCATTCCTTTTGGCTCAAATTTTTCACCTTTCTATGGGAGCTTTAGGACTCAGGCATTCCCAGTCATCCTTGCCTAACATATCATTATTCCTTCATCTATCACCATCTGACTGCTGGCCCAGAAGTCACATTGGATTTCAGTTGTTTCTGTAGTTTGCTCTCTGTGCGGAAGGGAGTTTGTTCTCCTAAATACATAGAGCCGAGCCACTTGGTTGTAAAGACCTCTTGCTCATGTAGTAGTTGCTCAGCAAATACTTGTGGCATAAATGAGTCAAAATTCTTCCAAAGCAATCCCTTGTAAGAGAAAATATTACAGGATATAGGCAGTTAAATGTTGCCACCACCTCTACTTATTCAACACACTCTTGAACAGACTAAGACACTTAGGATTACGTTTCCAGGATTTGGAATTAGAATTCAGTTCACCCTCAAATTCACTCAATCCCTCTTATTTTTAAAAAGGTAAAGGAAAAGTGGGTCAATCAAATCACATTCTCATTTGAACAGGTCCAAGAGTCTATATAGATTTTGAATCGAATTGGCACATAATAATGGACAACTTCCTAAGGGCTTTTACTATGGCATTCAGAATTCTAAGAAAGAAAATTAAGTGATTGGAATAGAGCACAATAGTGAATACAGAAGAAGGGAAGAAAGATGACTGTGGCCAGAAACATGAGAGAAAGAGTACTATAAGTTTCTTTATTCTATGTCTCGGTGGGAGAATCCACTTTTGGCCTGCACAGCGGATGCACCATTTCTTTGGGTAAGTTTTCCCTATGTTTCCTGTCAAGCTAGGGTTTTAATGAAACAAAACGATACCGGATCCCTCTTGCTAACACCTCCTCATCCCTCCAGCACCCCAGCCAGTGCCAGCCAAGAGCATTTCTCTCAGCTCCTTTCATCCTTTTTTACCAAAAACAAGATCTGAGATATGTGAGATCCTGTTTGATTCAGGCTTGGAGAAAGCACTGTGTATTTCTCAGCCGTGGGGTACCTGTTGTGTCAATAGCTGTATTGTGGATACTTTATCATGAGCCTAATGCTTTCAAAGTTTTGAGCAGCCTAAGAGATTTGTAGAGTAAAAACTTATTTTCCTTCCAAAAGAAAAGTGGTATTCCTGATAATTCAATGTCTTAAAAAATGTAAAAATATCAGAGTTATGCCTTGCTCTGTTTGAGAGGTGATGGGATACATTCTAAAACCATACATTTTTGTGTCAAGAATCAGTTTCTCCTCTTTGGGCTCCCAGTGTTGCTTAGAGCCTAGTGGGAGAGTCCCCAAAAAGACATGCAGAGATTATGAAAAAATAGATGGCTACAAATAAAAGTCTATGAAGATGGGGTGATTGTTCAGTAGAATACTATAGAGGTTAGTTTTCTGTTCAGTAAAAGTAGCTTAAGTAGTTATTAAGCTAATAAAGAAATAGAAATTGCATAGACTTATGTAAACATCACAAAAATATAATTTAAAAACTCCATCATTTGTACTAAAAAAGTCATTTTCAACTCAGTGCAAATGGGACTAATATTGAGTTATAGGTGAATTAAGAAATTATTTTAAAATGTTTGTTTTAAAGAGCCCAGATAAAATGTAATCATTATAATTTAAGAAATATAAATTAACAGCACATCCAAGAGAAAAAGTGCAACAATTCAGATGTTAGCTGAAAAACAGATTGTGTATTGAAGCAGTGATGCTTTATAGACTATTAACTAGGTAATTAAAATTTAAAAACTATTATTCCATTATTGAATACTTAGAAGCAGGAATATTTGATCTAATGAATAATTGGCAAATTGCCATAAACAATAATTAATATTCTTGTGGGACTTAATTTGGGAAAATCAGATTTTAGGACACAATTACTAGGGGAATGAAATAAATTATTGAGATTTTAAAATCATGAGCACCAAAAGAAACTGGGTAGGATTAATGTCAGTTTTTAAGGGATGAATGCTTTCATCCTGATTTGGAAAGGTTTTAATTTTTTAAGTATTTAAAATAAAGCCTGAGTCAAACATTTAGTATGAGAAGCCATGTAGAAATTTTGCTGTTTTAATTATGGTCCTTTGGAGGCAATTATTAGTCATAAGGTTCTATGTAGTCTGTGTTTTTGGAAAATATTTTTCATAGCTTCAGAAGTGTTTGATAATATATTATCTTCTATGCAAAAGCAGAAGGAGCAGTAAAACATCATAGAATGTAGACACAGATACCATGAATTACTTTGTATTTCTTGCTATTCTGAAGCAAGTTTGTGTGAATGCTTACAACTAACAGTCACTTCTTTAGTTATGGAATTCTTTTTTGTTGTTGTTTGCTTGCATTATAATTACTCATAATACATTGATGTTTTCTTTCAAACTATTAGCTTAACATATAATATTAATTATTAATAAGTAAATGTGGCTTAAAGAATGGATATTACTTAACATGCTGTCATTTCCACCTCTAAAAAACATATTGGTCTCTTGACTTCTGCTGCATTTCTGGCCTGTCATTTATTGCTATATTTCGGAAAGAATTTTCTGTACTCATCATCTCTTTCTGCTCTCCTGCCATTTGATTTTGAACCCCCTGTAGACAGAATTTTGCTTCTGGAACTGCCCTTAACAATCTCAGCAGTGTCCTCAACATCGTTATACCCAACAGTCAGTGTTTTCATTTTAATGGACATACAAGCAGCTTTTGACGGTTATTGTTTTGTTATTCTGGAGACACTTTGTTCCCTTGACTTCCAAAATACCACATTTGCCTGCTTTTTCTGCTCTTTCATAGCCACTTGTCTCATTGCTTCACTCTTTTGCTAGTTACTTCTCATCACCCCAACTTGCAAATGTTGCAGTTATCCAAACTCATTTCTTGTTCTGTGCCATAGTTTGAATCTTAACTTTCCTCCAAAGGTCTTACTGGGAGTTGGTAGAACCTTTAAGAGGTAAGGCCTAATGGGAAGGAGTTAGGTCATTGTGGAGGTGCACCCCTACAAGGGGTATTGGAGCTCCAGCCCCTTCTTCTTCCTTTCTTTTGCTTTCTAAGAGCCATATGGTGGTGCATCATACGCTGCAGTACACATTCTCCACCATGATATACTGCCTGGCCATAGGTCCAAAGCAATGGGACCAATGGATCATGGACTGAAAACTCCAAAACTATGAACCAAAATAAACCTTTTTACTTTTTAAGTTCATCATCTCAGTTGTTACAATAATGGAGAGCTGACTAACAGGCTGCTTCTGTTTTCTGTCTGCACAACTAGCAAGACTCTCTCATCCTTATATTTTCTACATCAGTGACTCCAAATTGATACCTCTGTACCATAACTTTTAAACTGAACTCCAAAGTCATATCCATTTGTAGTTTAAGTATTTAGTACACTTCAACTTGATCTTCTGATCTTTTTCTCAGTCTGACTTCTAACTTTCACTGTTGTCTTTATCTCAGTAAATGTCAACTTAGCTCAGCTAAAAACTTCAGGATCACTTATAATTCTTCCTCCTCTCTTATGGCCTGTATTTAATCTATCAGCATTTCTTGGTACCTCCTGGATAATCTTTTCTTTGTGCAGGCCTCCATCATCTCTTCCTTGCATTATTGCACTGGTCTCCTTGCTTTGCTGTACAAATTACTCAAGATGATTTTGTTTCAATATAAGTCAGGTCATGTCAGGATTCAATTTCTTGTTTCTATCAAAGTAAAAGCCACCAGCTCTACAGGTTTCATACAGCTCTGACTGATGTGGAGTTTTGATTGCTTCTCCAATTGCCTCCCTTGCTGCTTTCCCCTTTCCTCCCTTCCATCCTCCCTCACCTCCTGGGCAATCCCAAGTCCCCCAGAAACCTCCTCCCCAGAGATTTTATTTTTGCTGTTCCCTCTGCTTGAAATGCCCTTCTGTTATAATCTTTTATGACCCACTTGCTCATCACCATTAGCTTGTGTTCCAGGTCACTTTTTCATTGGGGACTCTTCTCTGGGCACCCTGTAGTATATTTATGACTCCCTGGCTTCCCGAAGTGCTCTTGATCTCCTCCTCTTTATTTTTATTAGTACATGTTTGCATTACATAATGTTTGTCTTCTTTGTATGGAGCTGGAATGTGTACATAGCACATCTTAATTCCTTTTTTCATCTTTTCCCCTTCTTCCCTCCCCCTCCTCCCATCTCTTGATCCCCTTCCCATGTGAGATAGATCTGTCTCACTACTCCCTAATTATCTTCTGTTTGTACTTTGGGTTTCTCATATATGGGAAACCATGTGATATGTCACTTATATATTTTTCTAAAGTATTGTATTTTCTAGCTCATTCCACTATAAATTCAACCTTGTGAGACTTTGTGTAATTGTGTATAGCATACCCCAATTTCCCTGCACAGTGGCTGGTAAATAATAGGTGTTGAGTAAATATTTGTTGAATGAATAAGTAAATTAAACAGAATAAAGAAATAAAAGAACTTTCCAAATATCCAAAGTACTTGAAAATCCAGACCTATTTGAGCACCAACATGAGGTCACAGATGCAAAAATTCACACCAAAAAACTTTGTTTCACTGTTTCATTGGCAAAATTGTTAAAATAGTGTATAAAATTACCTGCAGACTGTGTGATTAAGACATAAAAAGTCCTTTTTTCCCCTTCTTTTTTTAAAATTAATTTTATTGGTACATTTTAGGTGTACAGCATAATGATATTCATTTTGGAAATTTGCACATTTAAATAATCTCTCTTGGTTCTTATTCTTTCCCCATTCCCCTGGCCTCTCTTAAACCCCTCCATCCCTCCCTATTTACAATGACTTTGTTTCCATTTTTTCATTTTCCCATATTAATTCCATTCTCTTCTTTCCTTTAACCTACCCCTCCCACTTCCCCTTTCCCTTTGCCCCATTTCTTCCTATTTCACATTAACTATTATGCCTTTTAGTCCTTATTTACATGTTCAGTTTCTCACACTAGAGAAACTATTTGGTACTTACAAATGTGTGTCCTATTTCACTTCAGAGTATTGCCTCAATGTGCATCCATATCACCTCAAAGTGCATCCATTTAGCTATAAATGTCTCTAATTTCTCATTCTTTATGGGTGAGTAGTACTCCATTTTATTTTTTTTAAAAGCACATTTTCTTTATCCAGTCTCCAGTTGATGGTCAATTAGGGTGCTTCCAAGTTTTAGCTATAACAAATTGTGCTGCTATGAACATGAGTACACCTATATCACTGTGGTATGATTCTTTTAATTCTTTGGGGAAGATACTCAGCAGGGGAATAGCTGGGCCAAATGTGACTTCCAGTCCTAGTTCTTTGAGGTATGTCCATATTAATTTCCACAGTGGTTGCACCAGTCTACACTCACACCAGCAGTGGAGCAGTGTTCCTCTTTCCCAACAGCACTGCCAGCATTTGTTATTGGTTGATTTCATGACAGCAGCCATTCTTTCTGGGGTGAGGTGGAATCTCAGCGTAGTTTTCATTTGCATTTCTCAAATGACCAGTGATGCTGAAAATTTTTTCATATATTTGCTTACTATTTCTATTTTGTCTGAGAAATGTGTGTTGATTTCAGATGCCCATTTTTGGATTGGGTCTTTAAATTTGGGAGGTCTGATTTTTTTTCAATTCTTTATAGATTCTAGATAATAGACCTTTGTCTGAGGAACAGTGGGTGAAAATTATTTCCCACATTGTGGGTTGTCTCTTCACACTGTTGGTGGTTTCTCTTGCTGTGCAGAAGCTTTTTAATAAGAAGAGATCCCACTTGTAGTTTGTTTGTGCTAGTTCGCGGGCAACTGAGGTTTTGTTCAAAAAATCTTTTCCTACACTCATGTCTTCAAGAGTTCTACCTAACCTCTGTTCCAGCTGGTTCAGATTTTCTGTTTTAATATTTAGATCTTTAAAACATTTTTATTTTAGTTTAGTGCATGGTGAGAGATATAGGTCTATTTTTTATCTTTGGCAAGCCAAAATCCAATTTTTCCATCACCATTTATTAAAGAGGCTATCTTTCATCCACTGAGGCTATTTGACTCCTTTGTCAAAGATGAGGTGGCTGAGTGTGTCTGGAGTTGTTTCTCCATCTTCTAATTTGTTCCACTGATATTAAGGTCTGTTTCCTTGCCAGTACCATGCTGTTTTATCACGGTGGCTTTGTAGTATAGTTTTAAGTTGGGGGTTGTGATACCCCCTGCCATATCTCTGTTGCTTTTGCAATTCTAGGTCTCTTCTTCTTCCAAATGAATTTTTGGATTGTTTGTTCAAGGTCCATGAAGTATGCTGCTGGGATCTCAATTGGGATTGCATTGAATCTATGTACCAGTTTTGGAAGTACAGCCATTTTCACAATGTTGGTTTTTCTTACCCAGGAGCAAGGGATGTCTTTCATTTTCTGATATCATCTTCAATCTCTCTTTTCAGAGTGCTAAAGTTTGCAGAGAAGAGGTCTTTGACTTCTTTTGTTAGGTTGATTCCTAGGTATTTCAACTTTTTGGATGCTGTTGTGGAAGGAATTCTTTGCCCTATTTCTCTCTCAGTGAGTCTGTTGTTCATGTAGAGGAAAGCTATTGATTTTTGTGTGTTAACCTTGTATCCAGCTACTTTACTAAATTTGGTTATTAAGTCTAGAAGACTTTTGGTGGAGTTCTTGGTGTCTTCTATATAGAGTATCATGTCATCTGCAAATAATGACAGTTTGACTTCTTCATTTCTTATCTTTATTCCTTTTATTTCTTTCTCTTGTCTGATTGCTATGGCTAATTTTCCAAAACTATATTGAACAAGAGTGGTGATAGTGGACATCCTTGTCTTGTTCCTGATTTTAGTGTGAAGAATTTCAGTTTTTGACCTTTTAGTAGGATACTGGCTGTTGGTTTTTCATAGATGGCTTTTATTTGATTGAGGTAGAGACTGTCTATTCCAATTTTTTGTAGGGTTTTTATCATAAGTGCATGTTGGATTTTGTCAAATGCTTTTTCTGCATCTACTGAGATGATCATATGGTTTTTGTCCTTGGCTCTATTGATATAATGTGTTACATTGATTGATTTGCATATGTTGAACCATCCCTGCATCCCTGAGATGAATCCCACTTGGTCAGGGTGTATGCTCTTCTTGATGATCTTCTGCATACCATTTGCCAGTATCTTATTAAGGATTTTTGCATCTGTGTTCACCAATGAGATTAGCCTATAGTTCTCTTTTTCAGTTGGGTCTTTCTCTGCTTTGGGGATCAAGGTGATGCTTGCTTCCAGGAATGAATTTGGGAGTATTGCTTCCCTTTCAATTTTACTGAAGAGTTTAAGCAGTAGTGGCAGTAGTTCCTCTCTAAGTGTCTTGTAGAATTCAGCAGTGAAGCCATCAGGACCTGGGCTTTTCTTAATTGGTAAGTGTTTAATTATGTTTTCAGTTTCATTGATTGATATTGGGTTGTTTAGAATTTTTAGGTCTTCTTCGTTCAACTTTGGTAAATCGTATTTATCTAGGAACCTGTCCATTTCTTCTGTGTTTTCCATTTTATTGGTGTATAGGTTCTGAAAGTACCTCTGGATGATCCTCTGGATTTCTGCTGGGTCCATTGTGATTTCACCCTTTTCATGCCTAATTGCATGGATTTGAGCCTTTTCTTTCCTTTTTCTGATACGGTTGGCTTAGGGTTTGTCAATTTTGCTGATTCTTTCAAAGAACCAAATCTTGGCTTCATTGATTTTTATATCATTCTCTTAGTCTCCATTGCATTGATTTCTGCTCTGATCTTTATAATTTCCTCCCTTGTATGAGCTTTGGGGTTGTCCTGCACTTCTTTATCTAGAAGCTTGAGGTTCAGCATCAGGTTGTTTAATTGGGCTCACTCTATTTTCCTAATATGAGTATTCACTGCTATGAATTTCCCTCATAAGACTGCTTTCATTGTGTCCCATAGATTCCGATATGTTGTATTGTCATTGTCGTTTAATTGTAGGAACTGTCTGATTTCTTCTGTAATTTACTCTGTGACCCATTGGTTATTCAGCAGTGTGTTGTTCAATTTACATGTGTTTATGAAATTGTTGTTGTTTCTTTTGCTATTGATCTCAAATTTCATTGCTCTATGGTCTGATAATATACAAGGGATAACATTAATTCCTTTGCACTTACTTAAACATGTTTTATGACCAAGTATCTGGTCTATTTTGGAGAAGGATTCATGTGCACCTGAAAAGTATGTTTATTCTGATTTTGTGGGGTGGAACACTGTGGAAACATCTGCTAAGTTCATTGTTCCCGACTTTGATTGAGTTCTACTATTCTGTTGCTGACTTTTTGTCTAGTTTTTCTATCTCTTTGTGACAGTAGGGTATTGGCGTCCCCCACTACTCTTGTATTAGTGCTTAATTGATTTTTCATGTCCTTTAGTATTTGTTTTATATAGTTGGGTGCAGTAGTGTTTGGTGCATATATGTTTATGATTGTGATATCTTCCTCTTGTATTGTTCCCTTTACAAGGATGTAGTGTCCTTGTTTGTCTCTCTTAATGAGTGTGGGTTTGAAATCTTCTTGGTCTGTAAAGAAGATAGCTACTTCTGCTTTTATTTGGGTTCCTGTTGCATGAAGTATTGTTTTCCACCCTTTAACTTTCAGTCTGTGAATTTCATTTTGAATTAAGTGTGTTTCCTGTATGCAGCATATTGTTGGGTCTTGCTTCATGACCTATTCTGCCAGTCTATTTCTTTTGATTGTTGAATTGAGACCATTAACATTGATGGTTATAACTGATATATATTGAGTTACCATTGTCATGACATTTTCTTTTTGTTGGATTCTCCCCCTTTGCATTTAAGTTCTTGTTGTGCCTGATGGATTCATTCTGCTGGGCTTCCTGGGGTTGTGGTCCTCATTGTCTTTTCCTGAGATATTGTGTAAAATTTTTTGGAGTGCTGGTTTGGTATTCATGAAGTTCCTAAGGTGCTCTTTGTCTTGAAAGTATCTTACTTCTCCATCAATTTTGAAAGATAGTTTTGCAGGTACATCAATCTGGGTTGAAGGTTGTTTTCCTTCAGGGATTGAAATACATCACTCCAAGCTCTTCTTGCCTTGAGGGTTTGTGTTGAGAAGTCTGCTGTGATTCTGAAGGGCTTTCCTTTGTATGTGATTTGTTTCTTTTCTCTAACTGCTTGTAGAATTTTGTTCTTCTGTTGGATTTCTGGAATCTTAACTATTATATGCCTATGTATAGATTTTTTTTTTTTTATCACAGCAAGTTGGAGTCCTATATGCTTCACTTACCTGCATGTCAAGTTCTTTTCCCCTCCTTGGGAAGTTTTCTGCCATCACTTCTGTGAACAGTTTTTTTTTTTATGTCATCTGTACTCTCTTCTGTTTCTTCTTTGACTCGGATCAGTCTTATGTTATTCTTCTTTGGATTGTCTAGCAGCTGCTAGATTAATTTCTTCTGGTCCCTTACTATTTTAAAGAGATTTTTATTTTCCTGTAAACTGATTGCAATCTTATCTTCTATATCTGAAATTCTGTCCTCACATTGGCTCATTCTGCTGTGTAAACTTTCAATGGAGTTTTTAATCTCCTGGAAATCTGTTTGCATGTATTTTATGGATTCCATTTGTTTCCTATGTTGGGATTCCATCATGTTCCTCAGCTCCTCTATTTTTTTTTAATCTGTGTCCTCTCTAGGTCCACTAATCATGTCTTGTACTATGGGCACAATCTCTGCTGTTGTCTGAAAAAGTATTTGTGATTTCATTTTTTCCAGATCCTCTTTTGTTTCCAGTTCAGGGAGTCCAGGTGGCTGAGTATCAGTGTTCCACCTCATTTCCCTTTGGGGTTGCTTTAGGTGATCTGAAAATCTGGTTTTGAGACTTGTTTACATGGTTTTTATTTCAAAGTGGGGGTGGACGGTGGTTTGAGGGGATAATGTGTGCTGCTGGTGCAGGTGTGGCTCACCTCCTTAGCACTGGGGACTGTGGTAGGGTGACCCGGATGGTCCACCTTCTCTGCACTGCAGGCAGCTCTTTTCCTTGGGGCTGGGAGAAGTGGTACAGAGGCCCGGAATGTTCACCTACTCCTCACATCTTTTTTTAATTTCAACTTTGCTTGAATCTTATTTTGGCTGATATCATGGCTGCTGCTGCTGCTGCTTCTTCCCCTTCCTTTTCTTCTTCCTCTTCCTCTTCCTCTCCTTCTGCTGCTTCCCCTTCTTCTTCTTCTTCTTCTTCTTCTTCTTCTTCTTCTTCTTCTTCTTCTTCTTCTTCTCTTCTTCATGTTGTTGTGCATTATATCAAGCTGACTGCTAATATTTGCCATTGCACATGACTTATTTAAATGACCTAAAAATGTTATATAATCCATTTTTGGAACATCTGAGTCTTAGTATATTTTTAAAACATCCTTTCTTCATCTTACTGTTTCATATCTATGCATCCCAATATTTGTTATATATTCATTTTTTGCTGAATACATTGTCTATTCTTTGCATTTACCTTTTTGTTGGACATATTTTTAATTCTCCTAGTCATTAACAAGTACAGTACTTACAGTACTTTACATTTTTTCTCTAGTTGTCAGGAGGGAAATTCTTTTTTTCATCTGCCCTACAGCAAACATAAAAGGCATTTGCCACCACCCATAGCCTACTTCCTCTCACCCTCACAAACCAACCACCTCCACCTTTTCTGTCACTGTTTCCTGTCATTGTAAGTGCACATTTGTTATTTTGTAACCATTCTTAAATTACTTTTATTCATTGTCTTAGAACATCCATGTGGCTAACAACCATATAACATGAATTTGGATCACTTTTTATGCTTTGGCACTATATGTTTTTAATACCATAATTTTATTATTTTTGTTGGATTACTCATGAAGTAATTGCTGAAAGGATACTTAGCCTGCTTTCCATATAAAAACATATATGTGATGCACTTTTTTCTTCACATATGAATGAAATGTGAAAAAAATTATTTGTTTACAGCCTTTGTTCTTATAAAACACATGGGCTCTGCTTTATTTGATGTTATGACACTGATGTAGAGAAAAAACTATGAAATTCTACTTGGAAGCTTTTTCTTTTTTGCCAGGTCTGGTATATGAAATGTTTGCCAAAAGCAAGGCAGGATATAAAATTGGAGTAGTATATGATTTCTCCAAAACTCAGTGCCTGCATGGTACAAGGATGAGAAGCAGAATTCTGTTTGTTGAGATATTAGACTATACATGAGACATCAATTTCCTTCAGTAGTCAAAGTAATTAAATACATTTAAAAACTATTTTTGGAACTATAGTATTTAGCACGATCTTTTCACAAATATTAAATTTGGCTTTCCTATTTCAACATACAAAAGGAAAATTTATTCTATTTGATATATTTTAAAATTTTGTAAGCATGTCACTAACTCATAAGAAAACACTCCAGTGTCTCTGATATTTGTGATTTGCCCCAAATTAGAAATAATGACAACTGAAAACTTAAAAATGATGCTAGCATTGTAGTGATTTTCCTTGTACTTATGAAAATTATTTTTCACCATTATAAAATTATATACCATTGTTGCAGATATTTAGAAATTGCACTAATATATTAAAATAAATTTCATCCATAATTTCATCAGAGATTGGAGCTTTTAATAATTTAATGCACCTTTTTCCTGACATTTTGTAAATACAATTACATGGATAGAGGGAGGAAGAGAGGGAAGGAGGGAAAGAGGGAAAGAGACAAGAGTGACCTATACAAATGGTATGGTAATCTGCCTTCTGAATTTAAAATATAGTGAAAATTTAATCATGTCATTGCACATTATCATCTTTAATTGCTGTATTAGTTAAAATATAATTTGATTGTGTGTCAAAGCAACCTGTGACTGTGTGTTTTAAACAAGAAATAAGAAACAAGTTTCTTTCTCTTTTCCTTATCAATTCAGACTGATGGTTTGCTGTCCAACAGTCAGTGGAGATGGCTTGCATGCCACAATGTGAATATCTGAGGCCCTTTTATTTTTTTCATCTTGTTGTTCTACTAGCCCTGGGGCATTACCCTCTTCCACAGGTTCTGAGTGGTTCAGTATTCTTGGTATTCCCTCAGGTAGGAAGGAGAAATGGAGGAAGATCTGGGCCTGCTTATTCCCCTCAGAGGCACAGTGCCAAGGTCATCTCACTTTTTCAGGATGTAGCCCCAGTCCACGAGAAAGCCTGGACAGGTTAACATTTGCTCTGGATGGTCGGGAACCTAGGTGAACATTTGTTTCTGTAGTACAAGTGGAAAACAATTTTTGTTTTGGGGGGAAGCAATTAATAATCACTGTCAAAATGTATTCCCTTAGACTATGTTCTAACTATATTTTTGCTGTTATTCATAATGCACGAAAGAATATAGTTTATACTCATTTGCTTATAAAATAACAGCTTAATGAGCATCAAGGTTTCCTGCTTATTTTTCAGTGGCCAGATAGTACGCTAATTATTTTACCTCTGTTTTCTCGATGGAAAGAAATTATGCTATTGAGTAGAACTTTTCTTTATCTTCATTCAGGGATATGACTGAGGAAATCTAGACTTAGATGGGATTGAGAAGGTATTAAATAATTTGGTCATGTTCACAGGGCTAGTAAGTAGTGGCGTGACATGAGACTTAGATCCAGGATTGTCTGGCTTCATAGTCTAATTCCTTAGCTCCTACTGTGTATTCATTTTTTAGGATAAATTATTAGAAAAAAATGTCTTACCAGGAAGGCATTTCTAAGATTGCTAATTCAGATTGTCAAACCATGGTCTGAGAAGTTGGTGGTTTTGTCAGGGTTGTATGGGAGGATCAAAGCCTTTCTGATGTAAGATACTAAACAAAAACAAAGAACATAAAACCCATTCTTGTTTTACTTTGCATTGGTTTAATAAACAATATCATTAAATGTTTACCATTTTATTTTATTTTATTTTTGGTTGCATATCTCCTACAAATTGCTTTCTGTTCAAATATTTTGCCCTTTATTACCTGAGGTAGCACTCTACTATTTCATCTAGATTGTTGGAACCCTTGAAGAAAATATATTTCAAATTTTCCATTACCGTTTGTTTGGATTTTTGAATACTTTATTGGATGTGGTATTTATTGTTTTTCATATATATATATATATATTTTTTAAGATAGTTTTTGTGATTTGTCACTCTGAAAGTGGATAGTCCTTCAAAGTGAAAGATTCTGTAGATTTCATGGTGATGGTTAAACTTTTGCTTGAGAATATCACTCTAATTTTTAAAATAATCCCTCTTTTTTTTTGGTACCGGGGATCGAACTCAGGACCTTGCACTTGCAAGGCAGGCAGCGGAACCACTGAGCTAAATCCCTGGCCCAATAATTCCTGTCTTAAAATGTGAAGGACAGAGATAAAATATGTTCTCTGGGGTCTTTTATTTGTGTAAACCGTTTTTATCTTTTGTTTAAAAAAGTTTTAGCTATTTTGAGATTCAAATACTTTTTTAAAAAGTAGCTTGTTTCTCTTTTAAAACAGAGGGAGTATCCCTAGTTTTAAGGCCCATAAATACAGTGCCGACCTAAAACAAGCCCGTTTTTTATTTTAATGAGAATAATAAGTAAATATGACCTATCTCAGCTATGTATTTTCTTCTAGTCTTGTCCATCCTACTCTTCATTCAAGTAATGTAGGTATGGGGTAATTATATATTTTTGGAGACAGATATTTAAACTCTAGACATTTAGGAAAATGGGGACACCTTGGAAGTTAATGATGGATATCATAATTAGAATTCTTGCAAACTGCTTATACCAAAAATAACATTGTATTTAAAAAAATGTTTATTGGGAGAAATATAAAACAATAATATTTTGAAGGAAATATGAATTATATGAGAGATAAATTACAAGGTTTTATACATAAAAAGTTATAAAGCTTAGAAATTTAAAGCTTTATTGTAGCTTAGGAGTTGATTAATTTTAATCTTTGTTACATTTTTATGAATCTTCTGTTGTTATACACTGTTGATCTCAGAAATAAAAATCCCTTTGTCTTAAAGGATTATTTGAGAACCTTTGTGATGACTCATATTGGCCTAGGAGGAAAGGGTATAAAAGGCATTGGCAGCTTACAGTTTTCACACCAAAGTTTAAGAAAATAGTTTTCAGTGACATACAAAGACTGGCTCCTCCAGAAGCCTAGGCAAATCTCGAGGAAAAAGAAATGTGGCTTAGCATTTTCTTCTCCTTACCATATTCCACTTTCACCCTCCCCAGATATGTATGACTACATGTTGCCCTTGGAAGTCCAGGATCCCTTCTTTCAGCAGCTTTTCTGGATTCTCCTTCTTACCAAATGTCCTACACTCTATAGTCACCTGTTCTGCCTCTTTTCCCTGTCTAACCTTCATTCCTTTATCCTGATCACTTGCAGATTTCTTCACTGATTATCAGATCAATGTAATTCATGCTGGGCTGTGAATAACCAAAGTTAATGAGGACATATATACATTTTAAAAGGAGCGCATTAACACCAGTGATTCTGTAATTGACTTAATATAAAGTAGATTTTTTTAAATTGTGAAAAAACACATAACATGAAATCTACTTTCCTAAATTGTTAACTGTATAGTATTGTTACTATATGCACATTGCTATAGAGTATATCTCTATAGAGTTTTTCATCTTGCGTTTGTGAAACTCTACAACCATTGAATAGCAAGTTTCAGTTTCTCCCTTCCTCCAGCCCTAGGAATTACCATTCTGCTCTCTAAGAGTTTTGCTACTTTAGATACTGAAGCATTATTCCCCATAGCCAAGAGGTGGAAATAACCTAAAAGTCCATTGATGGATAAGTGGACACAGAAAATGTGTTATATGTACATCGTGAAATGTTAGTCATCTTTAAAAACAAAAAGAAATTTTGTCATATTCTACAACATAGGTGAACCTTAAGAATAGTATACTAAGTGAAATAAGCCAGCTAAAGGAAGAAAAATATTGCATGAGCCCACTGATACAGAATAATATTTTTGAACATTTGCGGCAACAGTATAATAGCTACCAGAAAGGAATTGACATCAAATGATGCTACAGAAAGAACTCAAATTATGTTTATTCACTGCAATAAAGCTTCAGGTAATTTCTATAACCTAAGTTTTCTTAGGTAAAACTTTGCCATCACTGCTACCTTCTTTCTTGGCTTAATGTTCAGGTCCCAAGACAGTAAAAATTTCTTACTTCAAAAATCTTGCTTCAAAAATCACTTCAGTATTAGTTGTTTTCATTCACCAGAAACAACACATCTCTGTTTTCTCCCTCTTTGAAAATTATATTGGGCATTGAAGTCCATGTCCCAATTCACATTGATTATATTTATTTTCAGTTATCACTCATAATATATCAACCTTCTAATACTTGAGAGATTTGTTCACATCTAATTTAGAAATCTCTCAAATATATTTTTGTATCTTATTTCATTATGCTCATAATATTTTACATGTAACACTGAATATATGGAGGAAACATTCTGCTGACTATGTAAGTTCACATCTTGTTTTTGTTCTTAAAAGTTTCATTTTATTTTTGAAGTTACTAAGAGTTCAGATTTCATTTGGACAGAATGATAATTCAGGGACTTTATCTAGTTTCTCTCTAGAGAAATTTTGAATCTTGGAGCTCCTGGGAGTTATAGCTGAGCATACAGAAGTTGGGTAGCTGTGAACTTAGGACCAAAGGAGACCTTGTCGTAGATCTGGGGGAAAGACCAGGTGTCCGTGGAGAACTTTATAGCTTTATGCAGTCTGGAGCAGCTTGCAACTGAAGCTTGGTAGATCCCCTGAGATATTATTACACGAGGACATAGAGTAAAGGTGTCTTTCATCAACTGTTGGAGGCTAAGCTCTCTAATGACCATTGTGTTCTCCGTGGGTAAATACTGGGAACTGCATTGCTCTTGGAACAGACACAGATCCATATTCTGAAGAAAATTCTGGCCCAGTCAGCAGACACTCTCGGGGCTGATGCCTGGGCAGAGAGGTGAGATGGTCATTCGCTGAAGTAGAACAGGACACATGAACAGGCACTGAAACCTGAGAGACAGGTGTTAGGAACCAGTACTTGGTTTTCAGAATGGAGAGGTCAAGTTAGAGAGCTGGAAGACAGTGAGAAACATGACCAGGGTGAAGATAAATAGAATGATCTGAAACTAGACCCTAATGCCACAGAGTCATAAATGTGAACAAGGTCAAAGCCCTGGCAACTGAAGAAACCAGTGCAACACAGGCGAGGCTTCTCACCCTTGACCATGGAGCACATGCTCCGCCTTGTCACTGAGACCTTTCTCTCTGCCCCAAGAGGATCACTCTTCTGTGAAATCATGGTTGTAATGTGTCTCACTGATTGCTTAGGTTCTACTGCATGGTGTTTGTGTACCCATTTCTCTTCCTGTTCTTCTGTGCGAAGTCCTCAGAGCCAGACACTAGCTCCTCACATGATATGAATGATGTCAAATTGAAAAGAGATCTTGAGAGTCCCTGTGTCAAGAAGCCTTGATATATTGGGATGAAGATACAGGTAAATCACAATAGCCCAATTTATTTAGTTGCCTTTCCCTGCCTGACTTTAAATCTTTGCATTGATAGAAGGGTATAGAATTTAAGGACATACTAGAATGAAAATATGTTTATGCATTTTTGTAGACACTGTGATCAGTGTTTGGAATCCAAAAAAGATAGTGGAATTTCTACATTCAAATGAGTATGATGACCACCAGTTTTTTTGTATGTGACCTGTAAGCCAATCATTATTAAGTATTTTCCATTTATTTTGTAATTTAACTGTAATAACAAGTTTTGTTGTATGCACTTTACAAATGAAGATGGAGCACAGAAAGGTCAAATAACTTGCCCAACACGACGCAGCTAGTAAACAGGAAAGCTTGGATCTAAGCTGATTGAAAAGGGAGGTGGGATTCAGTAACATTTGTCCCCATGTACTTACCACATTATGTGTTTCTGATATTTACTATCAGGAATGCATTTAAATTCTGAGCATCTCTTCTTGAAAATGAAAGGAATAATAAAGCAGTGTTTTAAGAAATCTCTTACATAATTCAATCAAAACACTATGATGCCACTATTCTTATTTTCATGTTCACAGCCTACTCAAAGTGAGAAAAAAATACGTATGAGGCAATTTTATGTAAAGTTCAAAAGCAATGCAATGAAAATTTAATTTAGGTAAATATTATTCCAGAAAAAGTGTATTTTTTGTTAAAATGGTTAGTAGGTAGGAAAACAGAACAGTGTAACTGTAAAGTCTTTTTTGTATATTTGTTTAAGACTGTAAAATATTGATTTCTTTTAAAGAATATCACAGCATTACACAGTTACCAAAAATTTCTTGATTAGTTAGTATATTTTAAATTTTGATGAATGAAATATTACACAGGTCAAATGAGAATTTATTTATAATCTTCTGGTATTTTATTATAGATGTGTGGTTTTAGAAAATATCAATTACTTGATCTTTGGTGCCATTTATGGAATGATTTTCCTAGGAACCTTTCATAAATACATATCAGAGCATGAAAGATTTTTTGTACTAGTAATTTGTTACCTTTAATTTCTTTTCACCTATCAAAATCCAATGTTGTGATGAATATTTAATTTCTTTATTTAGTTCATCAGTTTATAATATCTCTTTGAAGGTCCACATTGAGGCAAATGCCTTATAACACTGTTTTCTGTAATGTACATCTTCAAGTTTCCACAGTCATAGAGTGTAATGTTGGAAAATCATGAAATTAACTTTTTAATGTATGAGAAAGGAAAATCAAAGGTAGCGACAACCTACCACAAATTCCCTGTTTGAATGTTGTATATACTTGTTCAATATAGAACACTTACATGTCACACAAGAGGCTGGCCGCTGGGAAGACAGACCTTCCAGTCCTTTATCCTTGAAGAATACTAGTTTACTTGGTACTAGCACAGTCCTAGTCATGATTGCATCACTTAATTAAGGTTGAGCAACTGTTTCTTTGCTGTTCAGTATCATATAATATATCATATGCTGATTTTTAAAATCAGTCCAGTTTTAAAAATGCATTTTTTTTCTGGAAGGCATGAATTTGCTAGGAATTCTGGACTTAGAACTGATTGATTGCAATATCACTTGTTTTGTTAAAAGACTTTTTCCTTGTTCATTTTTCGAACAAGGAAAAAATGGTGAAATTATATCATTATAGAAAATAGTATGGAGGTTCCCCAAAAAAGTAAAAACAGAACTACTCTATGATGCAGCCAACCCACTACCGGTTATGTGTCCCAGGTAAATAAAATAAGTATGCCACAGAGGCATCTGCATTCCCATCTTCATTACAGCACTATTCATAATAGCCAAAAGATGGAAACAACCTATGTGGCAGTCAGCTGATGAAGAGAAGGATAAAGAGAAGGTCATGCATATGGAATACTAGTCATAGGAATACAATGGAATACTAGTCAGCCATAAAAATAATGCGTCCTGCCATTTGCCACAACGTGCATAGAATTAGAAACCATTATGTTTTTAAATAAAATAAGCCAGGCACAGAAAGATAAGTCACAATCATATGTATCATGGAAAATTTGGTATTATGGAAATTGAGAGCAGAATTGTGGTTACTACACACTTTAACGCCTAAGTATACTCCAGCCTCTAATGTTCTTAGGTGATAATAATTGCTAAAATAATTATTTTGAGTTTTAAATTTTTGATTTTTTCATTTTAATATAAAGTAAACAGTAGATACTGCTTATAGTTGGTGTATGTTTCTTTCAATCACCTCAACTACCCGAAAAGTTAAAGGGATCTTGACTGCATGAGATTTTCCTTTTAAATGAAAGTTGTGGTTCTTTGTATATATCCTCCCTATCATATGTCAAAAGTACTTTTTTCTAGGAAATCAGAGAATTTTAATTATGATTTTTAATTTTCATATATTTAAGAATTTTAAAAATTTTATTCAAGGGTCAACAATCTTAGAATTTAGCCTCGTGATAATTTTTGAAAAGCTCTGCTCTGTTTATTTTGTAAATTAAAATAGTTTAGCTTTTGAAATTTGTTTTTATTAGTACATGTTTACAGTATGTAATTATTACATTCATCATGGGGAGTTGGTACATGTACATAACACATCTTAATTCTTTCCACTTCCTCTTCCACCCTTTCCCCGTTCCCTTGCCTCCATCACTCGGTCCCCTTCCCATTTCCAAAGGTCTGTCTCCCTGTTTCCTATCATCTGTCTTTTATTTTGCTCCTTAAGTTTTTTATACTTTGGGTTTCTCATATAAGGGAAACCATGAGATATTTAAGCTTATGCATCTTATTTATTTCACTTAATATTATTGGCTATAGGTGCACTCATTTTCCTGCAAATGACTCAATTTATCCTTCCTTAGGAGTAATACTCAATTGTATATAAATACATTTTCTTTATTCCTTTCTCTGTTGATGGACATACAAAGAAAGCAGTTATTCCAAAAGAACAAAGTCTGTGGTTGACTAAAGACTATATCAGCAAAGAAAGGAATACTTCTTGCCTTCTAAATCTTTGAAATCAAAATATAAAATTCAGATTTAAAGAAATATTAGTAATTGCTTTCTGGTATCCAAAATGTTTATTTTATTTTTATTTTAGTAACAGGTTTTAAATAAGCTTTTATGGATAGTGTTCTTAATAATCCACTAGAGGGTAAATGAAAGGAATTTTTAAATATTTTATCCATTTTGTTCAACTGTAATGTCTGAGATATGATTCAGTATTTCAGATCCAATGTCATAAAGCAGGCTTCCATAAATCAAATTGATCTTCATGGTTTATAAAGAATTTTAATTAAGTTTAAGACTGTCATTGTTTACTAGGTACCTGATTTGGTATTACAGATTTTTGAAAATAAGAGTTTGTCTAAAGGTGGTTCTGGTGAGTGGGTTTCAGGAGAGGCCCTGCATGGGGCACAGGAAGTGGAAGCAGGTTCTGGTGACACATGTCAAAGACAGTTAGATATTCACTAGCTCAGCATCATTTGGAGAGGAATTTGCTTGATCTTCACTTCCTGATATCAGTGAGAGTCAATTTTCAGGTTTTAGTCACACTATTAAAAAGTATAAGATCCAAACTTTGGCAGATAAACTTGGGTTATATTTAGTACGCATATGGAATAATAAGTTACTATATTTTAATGATAAAAATTTGATACAATGGCAAATTTCCAGTATATTATACCTGCAGAGAGAGACCTTGCTCCTGCCCTCCAAAATTTTGTACTTTTAGTACTATAGTGAAGATAATGGAATTGAAAACTGAAACATAACCATTATAATGAATATATTATTTAAATATCTTATTTAAATCAACATTAGTCATGAGGTTCAATTCCATCAATAATAATATCTATTTAAAGTATGATGAAAGAAAGGATGATATAAGATAAATTATTTTTTACTTACAAGCATGATATTTAATAAACAACTGGAGTAATATTAGGTTGCCATTATTAAATGTGTAGCGACAACTCTAAAAAAAACCTTTAAACTCATTGGCATTTTATCAAAATCCTTGTTAGCATTTGTGAAGAACTATACAGTGTAACAGTTGTTTATATTGTCCAAATTAATTATGAAAAATAATTCCAAGAACTTTATTTTACCTTATCATGTCTTGGTAAATATTAGGAGTACATGTTTTACAAATGAAACAACTCCATGTTACTTCATAAGTACATATATATGCTGAATTTTTTATAATTTATTATTCACTAGTCACTTAGGGAGCATACATTAAAGAATTATCTCTGCATCTGTCTAAATTTTCACATCATGTAATTAAATTATGGGTTTATTAGATCATTGGACAATAACTGCAGTTTCCTCATTTAAAATGTTTATACATGGAAATCTGTGGAAAAAGTCAAAAGTCCTTTAAAAATCATAAAAATTAGAATATTTTAAGCAATGCAATTTATAATTTGTATATGTTAGATTTTAAACTTAACAAATTTCACTAATAAATAAAATGACAATTCACAAATAAAATCAATAAACACTAGTTAAATGTCATATACATTTTTTTTCAAAAGTATAGTTTAATGAGATTTTCAATTCAGATTATTTCTCTAGGGTGCATATTTTTCGACCCATTGACCTCTGAGTTATGGGCCCAGCACGCTTCTGCTGCACCACTCACCACTGCTGACAGGATGCTATTTTCAAATGAAAATAAAACTAATTACAATGATCTTGGTTTAAACTAATTTGTCGGCAAATTTGACTATCCAATTGGATGGTGATAATCTTTGTGTTCAGAAAAGAAAGCAGTGAAATAGCTGATGAGAGAAATGAACCAGAGATTTTTAATCTTGAGTATATCAAGCTCTAACCAAATGTGTCAACAGTTGCCAAATAAGTATAGAGGAAGAGGACATTATGTTTTATATTAGGAATGGTTAGTCATTTGCTTATAGCATAATTATGGATACTTTTCTTTAAGATTTTGGAGAAATGTGCTATTGATGGTTGGGTAGTCATAATCTGACTACAGAGTCACAACCTTATGTCTATTCACCTGTTGTCAACCGCATTATCTGTCTAGTTCATCTGTTCCTATGGTAGCTAAATTAGTAGATCTTATCAAAGGTATGATCAGCCCCTTTGGAAAAGAATATCAACTACATAACTTTTGCATTTCTTTGTTTTTATTCTGCTTTTCCTCTTTCTTTTTAGAATGCTGGTGCATCCAACATTCATGTTTCTTTCTGTCTGTGTATGTGTCACATTCACTTGAAACCAATCTTTATAGAAGAAGGCTGTCAGACGTTAGGACTCCCAGTCTAGCCTTACAGCTCCTCTCCTCTAGACTATTATATTTCTTCTGTAATAATGTTTTTTCTTCTTGCCCTTTGTATCTTACTTTGAGATCCATGTATAGCAGAGGGTAAGAACGAGTTGTGGGGATGAAAACAAGAAAGTTAATGAAAAGCTGAGTGTCAAATGTGAAGCATTTATTTTAATTGCATTCCTGTATCCTGGTCCCAGTATGGCAAAAGTATGTGCACAACTGATACTGATATTTAGAATTCTACCGTGAAAAAAATCTACCTTACTTTGTTAACATCCTATAAGAAAGCATATCATTTGATAAGCCTTATTCAGTTCTGCCCAATACAAATACATTTCTTCTATATTTTGATATATTACTATTAAATAAGGATTTATCAAGAATGACCAGATATTTATGCCAAGAATCCAGGATGAAAGTAATCAAAGTAACCAAACATACCAAAGCACAAATAAAGGAAATCAGAAAAGACAGACAATCCAGGAAGAGGAGTGAAATTTTATAAAATCTATTGGTATATTTAGGGAGAAAAATAGAGTTTGCAGTCATCATAGAAGGACAAAGTACTTTTTAAATGGCATAAGAAGACCAAGAAAGAGCCCTTAGAATTTTTTAAAATAATGAAAAAAATGGAAGTTGAACTAAGGAGCTAAATAGTAGATTAAAAATATTGCTGAAAGTAAAAGTGAATTCCAAAGATGTGGACACTAAAAGTGAGAATATAATTAAAAGTAGATGATCAATCCTGAAAATCTAATACTCAACTTTTTGGAGAAAAGGAAAAATGCAAACAAAGGTAAGACAGTTATAAAAGATGTATCCAATGTAGTAGGGTGGAGGGTGGTAGGGACAAGTTAGTTGACTTGTACACAATTACAGTTGGAAGGAATGAATTCTGGTATTATGTTGCACAGTAGGGTGGACTGTAGTTAATAATGTATTTTAAACTTCAAAATAGATTAAAGGCTTTTGAGTATTCCACAATGTTTAAGATAATTTGTGTATTAATTATCCTGAATTGATCCTCACACAACATATTTATGCACTGAAACATTACAGTGCATACTACAAATATGTATAATTATTATATGTCAATTAAAATAAAATGAAACAAATAATTTTAAAAAATAAATGTCAAGAGTGTCACTGGCCTTTAAATTAGAAGCCTAAATAGATCTAGTAGAGTCAATGATAAATGATCCAAAGTAAAATCATATTATGTGAACATTCAAAATACCGGAGTCAAAGAAAGTATTCTGATAATTTAGAGGAGAAGAAAAAGCAGGTCTAACATACAAAGGACTGAAAATAAGAAAATACTAAATTTCCTAATGTCAACACTGAAGGAATAAGGGCGCGATATACAGCTTGAAAAATTGGACAAAGTTGTTCTCAAGTTAGAATAGTGAAGATAGAACAGCTCAAATGTTTGTCTTGCACACTTTTTTTTTCTCATAAACTGCTGGAAGATGTGCTCCAGCGCTCAACCAAAGTAAGGGTATAAACCAATGAAGGGGATTCATGAGATTCAAGAAACCAGAAATCAATGAAACATCAATCAGAATGAAGGAAAGCCTTAGCAGACAAGTGAGGCTTCAGGGGTGTTGGCACATGACCATGTGGGAGCAGGGATTTCCAGGGCCGAGGGGATGGAAATGCTGTGTCAATAATTCACAGACTCATCAGACAATACAGAACTATGTATGTGCCTCAGAGACTTGGGGGAAATTAGCGGTTAGTAAAGAGAAAACGAATCAAATAAAAAACATTAACTGAAAGGAAAAGAAAAAGATGATGGAAAGAATACACTAATTTGCTCCATAGTCATCAATATTTAACTAATAATAATGCTGACTGTTTTCAAAATATGATGTCCATATTGGAAATTTGGACAGAAGGGAGCTAGCTATTTAACTTACAGAGTAAATATGTATCAAAATAAAAAGGAAATATTTCTAAAGTTCACATGTCAAGAAATTAAAATAAAAGCATGTTGTGGAGTTAAATTACAGAAAAGATAGCTTAGAGAATGGAGTGTTGTGGCCTGCAGGAACCTGGACTGGAGAGTTGCACTGGGATGAGCTGGTTTTTTATTAGTACTGTAGTGGGACTTGAAGGTTTAAATTATACATATATATGCATTATTTGATAAAACAAATAAATATTTTTAATGGGAAGAAGTACTCTGGAAGCTGTTGGAAGTTTGCAGAGTAGACAAGGACAGAAGAGGCTGTTGTCACTTTTCCAACCCCATTTTCTGGTAGTCGCCCTGCTCCAGCCATCCCAGCCTCCATGGTATTCTTCAGACCCAGCAGGTGTGATCCTGTCCTGGGGGCTCTGCTCCTGTGCCAGAACTGCCCTTCCTTCTGGTATCTTTGGTATCTTTAGCTTTACTCTCGGATCCCTTTGAAGTCTTTGCTTGAATGTTACCTATTCAGCAAGGCCTCCCTGGAGTACCCAGTATAAAATTGCATCTGCTTATTCATCTGCATCATTCTGCTCCAATCCTTTTCTCAGTAGTGCCTATCACCCTCTTCCATACTATACAATTAACTCATCCCTTTTTGTTCTTTCTCACTTTCCTACAATATGAGCTCTGCCAAGTCAGGATGTTTATTTGTTTGGTTGAGTTTTCACCAGTGTATCTTGAATGTCTGTCTATATATGTGAACAACTTTTCATTTTAATGAATGTTTCAATATTCTAATAATTTCTTTATTGGTAATTGGCATGCAGTAAACAGTCAGTACGTATTGATTAAAGGAAGGAAGAAAAAATAAAGGGAAAGAAAGAAATAGTGAAGTATGGGCAAATGATGGCACACTTGTCACAAAATAGTTGCCTAATACTCAGTGGGGGTGGTTTCAATCTTGGTATAAGCAGGATAAATGGGGAGACGTGAATGGATTTGAAATAGATTTTGAGCACATAACTGATATAATGGTGGAAAAAATGATTATTTCTAATGCTAGTGTTTCACCAATTTTGTGAGCTGAAAATAAGGAATACCACGATTCAGATATATTATAGAAGCAACATTCATAGCCATACAAAAATGAAATTAAAAAGTAATTGCTTCATTTAAACCTATAGAAACTCTAAATTGAGAATAAAAAGAATGATATAACTAACAATGATAAACACTTTTCTAGAACATATTGCAATAATTGTGCAGTTTATTTAGTTTAGATGTTTTTATGATTTGGAATATAAAAATGTATATCTAAGATTAATGAAAAGCTCAGTAACACACTTATTAATAGTCTTTTTTGATTAAAAAAATTCTTTCCATTCATATTGGTAAAAATTTGTGGAAGCAAATTTTAGTAACATCTTTCAATATTTATCTAGTAATAATGTTGAATATTTTCAAAATACAATGTACATACTGGAAATTTGGAGAGAAGGGAGTTAATTTGCAAGATAAGTATGTATCAAAATAAAGGTCATATTTCTAAAATTCATATGTCTAAAAAGCATAGAAAAGAAAGAGTTATGTTTGTTTTTCTTGTTAGTTTTTTAAATTTTTTTAAGAAAGTTTTTTGCTGTGTTAGCCTTCAATTTGTGATCTTGCCTTAGCCTGCTGAGTAGGTGGGATTACAAGCACACACGACTGTGCTCAGCCTCTCTTTTAGAAAAATTAGTTACTTTAATGAATAGATAAAACTATGTATTTATCATGTGCATTGTGATGTTTTAAAGTACATATATATTATGGAAAGGCTAAGCCTTCTTAACCTGTGCATTGTCTCACATAGCTATTTTTGTTTGATAGATATGCAGTTATGACTTCCATGGATTTATTCTTTAAGAATGAAAATTTTTATGTTCTTCATATGTTTGAAAATACTAATGGCAGATTAATCTGATTATGTGGCAACCAACTTGTTTAATAAAATAAACTTTTTCCTGCACAAACAGTAGTAATATTTAATTTGTCCACTTTGTGGTTCTTTTTTATATTAATAAAAATGTTTCTATTTTGAATCCACTTAAAGTGACTCTATATGCCTGCATTCTGATGCATACCTTCGGAAGATACAGACATCAGCCCCCCACTCTCGCTGACTCTTCCTTTTCTTGTCTTTTCCTTTTCCTTTTCTTTTCTGAAACGTAGGGAGGTGTACATAAAAGATCAAACTTTCTAAGTCCTTTCCCCTGTCAAGGGCTACTTTGGAAAATTTTCAAAAGGAAAGGAAAAAGTTGCAGAAGCAATCCCATTCTCTAATAATTTGCAATGTAAATTTACCCAGCTCTCCTCAACCAATTAATTGTGGCCCCATTCATAACTTGATATTTCAAAGTATAAGATCTATCATATATATATATATATTAAGAAAAGAATCATATATTAGGGGCCTTTTAATTTTATATGCACGTATATGAAGCACTTTTTATTTTAATGACCTGTACAGTATTTCAATAAGCTGTTCAGTATTATAGACACCTATGTATGGTCCACCACTACATTTATTTCAGTGACAGATCCCCAGAGGGAGAGTTTAAAAGGGGAAAATTAATTAAAGTTCTATTTATGAGTTACTAATAAAAAAAGTAGAGCTATTTTGAAAAGTGAAGTCGAAATTATATTTGAAATAGAAAATTGTGGTGAAGTATTTTCCCAGTAGTATTAAAACTAAGATTCTCTTTTACTCATAAGGGGATAATACATAATTGAAGATTTAAATAATTGAACAGAAGGAAATATTGATGAATTCACTAAATCCTGGAGGGAGTTTGACGTAAATTTCATATATTTATTGTTAAAGGCAATCATTTTATATAAAAATAATGGCAAGGCAGAATTTGCAGTTCATTATCAATATTACATTCCCATCCACTACTTTTTGATAACAGCTAACTACAGGAAACACAAAATAAGAGATATTTACTAAGTTGATAATGTATTTAGCCCTGCTTTGTTTTCATTCTGTGTTCAATAACCCTTTCCATTCATTCTGTGTTAAATATCAGCCAAACACTTGTTCTGCTGCAGAGGACTGAAGGATTCAGTGGTTTCTGCTTTAAAGTGGTCCCCAGACAGAAGGGAGATGGACAGGAATACATTCGTAGAGGATGACAACTGCCACAAGAAAAATCTATGAACTACAGATGCTTACTGCACTTGGTAAAGAAGGAAAGGACATTTTAAGGGAGCAGAGCGTGCATTGTGTTATAAGGGCCAAGAAGAACAGTCAGTGAAGAGAGAGCGACTGAAGCTTGAGAAGTTCTAGAGATTGGAATTTGGGAAAAAGTAGAGACACTTGACTCTGCGAGATGCAAGGGACAGAGATCAGTGGGTGAATATAAAAGTCAGTTAAGAGTGGAGATGTGAGTGCCTACAGAAGTCCCTGGGCAATGGCTTCTGTTTCTTAGTGATACTAATGTATTGAATCTGCTTCTACTCGTAAAAGGAGAGATTTAGAATAGTCCCTGCTCTGTAGAGGAACTGAGAGGGGTGAGAAATTATAAGTGGCAAGAAATATTCCTCTGAAAAAGATTTAAGATGTGTCCTGTTCATATACCAATTTCCCATGGTGAACGTAATTATTATGTACTATCGACATATACTAATGAAAACAAAACTTTTTTAAAAAAGGAAATATTACTTTGAGATTGTAAATCTTAAATTCACAGTTGATTTATTTAATGAATATTTATTGAATACCTACTATGTGCCCAAATTAATGCTGAGTTTACGGCATAGAACAAGAGACACATTTTGAACTCTCAAGGAGCTTACAATCTAGCGTATTAATCAAAAAATACTACACAAATTACAATTCAGTTATAACTATGAGAAAGACTGTGTATGAGTCAAAGAAATGCAGTTAAAGTGCCAGATGAAGGATAAGAATTAGAGGTTGGGTGGGGAGGCCAAGAAGGGAGGAAGTGTAGGTAACTGAGAGGCCAAGCAAGGGCCCTGAGGCAGGAAGGCGCTTGGGGAGAGTGAGTCTTCCCATGCAGTGTGACCCCGGCGCCTCTTGTGGGTCACAAGTGTTTCTGAGATTCATCTGCGTAGCTTTTTGGTGCTACTCCAGGGCACTACAGGAGGCTAAGGAAGGATTGCTGTGTTTTCGAGGCTGGCCTGGGCTACATAGTGAGTTCGAGGCCAGCCTGAACTACACTGCAAGACCCTGTCTCGAAACACCATTAAAAAATTATGACCCTCTTACTTGACTATGCTATGAAATAGTTTGAGAACCCTTCTTGAGGAGGAACTGATCCACAGAAATTTTCATCTCTAACACCATCAAGGTTCATGGAATAGATGATATATCTGCGTGTTTTGGTTAATTTGATGTTTCTTGTGTTTGCAACCATTTAATTCATTTATTTAGCAAATATGCATTTGATAAAATGATGCTACATTTAACCTGTGCTAATTTAATACATGTTATAAGTCATCATACAGGTGGTCTTGTAAGACAAGAGTTTTATGTTGGGATTTTTTTTATGAACAGATTGGGACGAATCTTTTCTCTGAGACAACAGCCATTGAAGAAAGTTTTCTCTCATTTCTGTTTTATTCAGTATTGTCAGTATAATAGAATATGATTGAGTGAAATTTCAAGTTATTTTCAACCAAAAGAGTTCTCAATTTACTTACACAGATGGATTTAAAAAAAAATTCAGGAAATCATTCATAAAGTTCAGGCAAAGTTAATTCAATTTAATTATTGGGGAAAATTGAAACTGTGGCCTGGAATTATCCAGCAGACAGTCTATATTCATGTTTAATTGTACGCTTATCCTTTTCATCTCTACGTCCAGTTCCTACTTCAGGGAAGCAAAACCATTGGCCTTGCCTTTCTTACTTGTGGGCTGTTACGCCTCTGTGAAATCGTGTTTACTACTGCTTTAAGTCAGTGGTTTATGGTTGCCTGGTATTTTCTGGATTTCGAAAGCATTGTCTTTTTATTTGTGTAGAAATTATTTTTTCCTATACTACAAATTTCTAATAGTAATTTGTATTACAAGGGCACATATTGTTTAATGCCCCAAGCCAGCTTCATGCACAGAGCAGTTCCCAATGCTCTTTCTGCTTGTACCCACCTATAAACTTCTGGAGATGTGGAGAGAGTACAAGGCATCTGAGAGAGTGTCCATGGCAATCCGCTAGCTGTGAGCAGGAAGTTACTGTGGCATTAAGCCATGAAAAGAGTCAATTGTTTTTGTGAAAAATCCTCAAGACATGCCTTGAATTCAAAGAATAAAGTTCATTAAAATCATAAATCCTCTCCCCCTCCCCCACCCCTGGCCTTCTCTTCCGGAGACTCCCTGAGATATCTTTAGTATGTACTTCAGAAAGATGTAATCTCTTACAAGCTGTGATCAAAAAATGCAGTGGGTAAATGTTTACATTTTAAATATTTTATTATAGTAAAAGACACATTGCCATTAATCCCCCCTGGAAATATTTCTCCTCCTTAAAACACACTTACTCCACCATTCTTGCCACTTTCTGAAGCAGTTCTGAAGTCCTATTCAGTGACTATCTTTAGTTTTGCTGTCTTGACTTCCTCAATATCCTGAATTGATTCAAAAAGTTTACTTTCATGGCCATTTTGACTTTGGGGAAGAGTCTGAAGCTGCATGGTACCAGATCTGATAAATAGGGTGGAGCAGGAGACACCGTAGTGTTTTCACCGGTCTGGTTTTTATTAGATGGTACTGGACAGCAGCATTTGGTATATGTAGTCAGTCATACTTGGTAGAAGTTCCCAAAGAAGACTCCCAGAATTGCTTCAGAATATGACAAAAACTGTGGGATAAGTGTGCTTTAAGCAAGGGGGAGTTCTTTCAGGGGGATTAATGGTAATATTTTTCTTACTGTAATAAACCTTGTAGATGTTTTAAAATACATGAAGTAACTCTTAAGTTCTATTTCAATATTTTATATCTTTGTAGTATATCATATATAAATTCCAAGGCCTAAATCCCTTCATAAAACACCTCTCTTTCCTTTGTCTTAGATTTAGAAACACTGATTTGCTTACAGAGCTAGCACCTCTCAGGTACAAAAATGTTACCCTTGGTTGCTGTAAGGTGTTTGCTCTCCTTTAACTATTATCGACATATTACATTAGACATTGCAGGGTTATGTCAATTATCTGGAGGTGTCCCAGTGGTCCAATAACATCAGAGTAAAATGTCAGCAGATTCCTGATGGCAGTTCAAGCCAAAAACTCTGCCTTAACTTGTTGGGCCTTTAGACATCCTCACAAATGGAACAGTATACCTGGAGAGAAAAACACATTAGTTTCAACTGAGTTAACTATTCCAAAATAAATAATATTTAAGCCCTGGCCAACCATTTCTAATTGTATGTAAAATATAACTAACAAGATGTATTCTCCAAGGCTATTAATTATGTACTGAACAGGAATGCTTTCTAAATATTGTTCCTCTAAGTGCAATAAACCTGTGTTATCTAGGCAACCTAATGAGCATTTTTGAGCATCTGGCACCGCAGAGAGCATTCAAGCTTCAGCCAAAATTGAGGAACAGCTGTCGCAACAGTGAGTCAATGAGACCCAGTGCTGTCATTAGTCAGATAAGACATCAGTTACAAGACTGAAGTTAAGTATGCTGTGATTGGTGGTTGAATTAAACTCTCTCTTCCTACGGCTGACTGTAGTGATTCTCGGAAAGAGGATCTTGGAAACACCAAGTTCCATGAAGAATACACTTATTAACTTGAGAAAGAAAAGAGCACAGGTGGATACCTGGCAAAGAGTACAGGCATGGGATAGGGAGTACAAGAATCAAGCAGAGGGAAGTGAAGCAAATAAAATGATTGCCCTGGCCTGATACACCATCAGGAGGAGTTGAGCAGTTTCCACTCACTTCAAATAAACTTTACCATGCAGAGAAATAAGATGATGAGTAATAATTATCATCTGATAATCTATTGGCAGTGAAACAACTAACCTTACCACAAGAGTAGCAGATATAAACAAGGCTTTTTGTACAGTTATGAAATATCAGTGATTAAAACAGGTAGGCGCTTGTTTACAATCAAAAGCCAGTTAGAGATGTCATCAAAGCGTTTACTTTGTTAAAATTACTAGTGGAGAAAGAGAAGAACTACTTGAAAATGTAAACAATATGAGCTTCTAAAAAGTGATCTTAAGTTGCCTTAAGTCTTTCTCCAGAAAATGTTGCTTTCAAAAATGTATTCATTTTGAAATGCAGTGAGGAAGTTACATAAAGTTAGTCCTTCTATGTTTAATTATAATCAAATCTTTTGTTGTGCAATGCTCATAGTGTTCTAGAGGGGAAACAGCTCCACATTTGATGAGGATTTGGATTTTCCACATGCACTGAGTGTCAGTACTTACCTTTAGAACCAAAGGGTACTTCAGGCTAAGAGTCAGATAGCAGCAGTGAACAAGTGAACAATCTTCTAATTGCACCAGCACAAGCCATGGTAATTGTATAAATGTTAAACTGTTTTTTTAAAAAACTTTGCTTCATTATTGACAGAAAAAAACCCAAATAGCTTAAAAAGGTTTTATTCATGCTCTACTATCTCTTGTTACAGTATCATTGTAAGTAAGCAGAAGGGAGCTCCGTAACCCTCTTTACTTCTGCGGAAATGCAAGAGCTGTGACTCACTGAAAGTCATCATTCAGAAGATCATTCTTCTGACCCAAGGAATGAAGTGAAAAGAGGAACAGAATATTTACATGTGCTTATAAATACAGTTAGGCTTATCTACTATGCTTACTTTCTTTTTGAAACATTGCCCAGCTTAAATAGGTTTAATGAGCAATAGGACATGACTTAATTTATAAAATATGTTGAAAAATTTGTCTTAAATTGTTTAAAATCCATTGAAAATATCGGTTTACTATTAAAATCCTGTCAATGAACAGTTTTATTTTTTCTAGACCAAGAAAAATAATTTATGTGAAATTCATGACGAGAATTAATTTTCAATCAAAATCTGGGAAATGAGTTAGGAAAATCTTTCTACCTTACCCAGACATGGCTACGTAATCAGAAAACCAACATTCTGGCAGCATGTTAATATATAATCTACACCTATTTCAGAATAGGTTGTTAACATAAAGATCCCATAACACATAAAAGATTTTCTTGCTCAATGTATAGACACTTATGTTTCAGCTTAATTTTATCCATACAAAAGTACTGTTTCACAAAAAAGCCACAAATTAAAAGAAGGCTTTTTCAAAGATTTCACAAGTGGAAGACCCAACCAATCTGATCATGAGCATTAACATAATCAGTGAATTTGTGGTATTGCCCATTTTGCTATTTTTTTAAATCTTCTTAGCCAAAGTGTTTCAGTTTCCTATTGTGTACATAGCCTTGGCTGTGATTTCCTAAGCTTAACTTTAAAATGTGGTTAATGTTGCTCATATAGATGCAATTGCTTAGGAATAAGGACAAACTTTTATTACAAAATTCAAAATGATTAATGAAAATAAGTTTCAAGATTTTCTTTTCATAGTCTTCAAAATATTTAGATATTTATCTTCAAATTGTTTGAGGAATCAGAGAAATTCTTTCAAAAAGCATATATATTTTAAATCAGATTTTAAAAGTAAATAGTATATTCTCATCAAATATATATATATAAAGAACATAAAAAAGTTACTCCCAGTGATACCACATAGGGAAATGTACATTTCTGTATACATGCAATGTGTATGAAATTGTAACAAACTGTTGATAATGTCTTATATATATTCTGCCATATCACTGAATATTTGGAAAATATGATTTTAATGAGTTTACATTATTTCATATATGAGCATTATCTAATTTATCTAAAGTTTTCCCATTTTATAAAAAATGGGAATTAATACATTAATATATTAATAATACATTAATTAATTAATACATTAATACATCTTCCAGTTTTTCACTCTTGCTTTCAGTTCTGCAAATATTTTGGCATCTGACACTTTGTTCTCATAGAACTTTGTTCTCTAGAAGGTTTATACTAGTAAATTCTTCTGTCTGTATGTAAGAGAACACCTCAGGATTCTTCGAACATTAATGGATATTTAATAATAATAATAACAATAAACTTTTGACAGTGTTAGCTAGAAAAATACTTAGTATTATTTTAATGTTGTTTCTTCAGTATGCAGTAAAGCCTAACAGTTCTTTGGAGATTTAATTACATTTGAATTTTTTGGGGGGATACCGGGGATTGAACTCGGGATCTTGCGCTTGCAAGGCAGGTGCCAGAACCACTGAGCTAAATCCCCGGCCCTTGCAATTGAATTTTAAAAACTTCTTTGCTCATCTTTTGCCCTTATTAATTTGTAAGACCTCTATATATTTGTAATATATCATTACATATGTATTTTTAAAGTTATCAATAACTTCAGCAATTTGCATTTCATTAAACATATTCTTATAAAATTTTTTAATGTTTTGCACTCAAAGCTATGAATTTTTCTTTATATCTTTTTCCATAAAGAGAATGACATTCCCCATCTTATGAAAAATTAAATATTCACATTTTTCTTGTATTTTTGTACATCTTTTTTTAAAGCACACTTAATCCCCTGGGAGTTTATTTTGATATATATGTGAAATATGAATTCTCTTTTCAAATAGCTAGTGTTCCTAGTACCTGTCTGATTGTAATGTTTGCTTATCATACATCAAAGATGCATCTATACTAGGTCCAATTTTAGTACTATGTGGTTTTTTAAGTCTTCCTATCAATTTACCTTCTAGTAATCTGTTAATTTTTGTATGACTCTTTAAAAATGGTTTTATCAGTCCCTTCTATTTATCTATGTGAATTTTATAATAATTATTCCAATTTAAAACATTCCAGTGAAATTTGATGTAGTCAATAATTTAGAAAGAAGTGAGAAGTTCCCCAAATGCACTGTTCCCACTGAAGAATGTGGTAGGTATCTGAATTTATTCATGTTTCCTCTTATATTAATAATAGCTCTGCCTTTTATTTGTGCTCTTTCTTGGTATTTTGTGCTTTCCATGGTAAATGTGAATGGAACTCCATTGTGTCCTCTAATGGGTTTTGTTAGTGTGCCAGTTATTTAGAACGCCTTAGTCAATCCCAAACATAGCAGATGTGCTTGCTTTTACGGTGTATTTCAGTGAAAGCACATGGCCTAAAGACTTCGCAGCAGCTATCTTATTCATATTGCTAAATAATAACACATGATTGTTGTCCAGTTAATTTAATAGTGTATGATACTAAAATATATGGTGCAAATATACAAACACATTATTCCTGTAATCTGATGAATTCCATGTTCTCTATTCACCATACTCATTCTTCTACAGATTTCTCTTTCTACTTTAATATTATTTTTAGTTCTTTCATCTAATTGTTACTTTATACATATTATTATTTGTCTCTGCTCCCATTATCAATATGTCATCAAGAGTTGAGTTTTATTCTTATGTAGGAGTAAATTCACTGTTAGCTATAGATGTAAAAGGAGGTAGTTATGATGATTATAGTTTTGTACGGTAACAATGACTTTTTGCTATCTTAGTGTTTTCTTAGTTTTGTAGAAATTTTAACAGGGGAAAAGTAGTACTTAATTTCCTGCAGACTTTATTTTATTCATAAAGCTCAAAGCAGACTAGCTTAATGGAAGCTGTCATCACTAACATTAGTTAAGTCCAAGAGATAAATTTACACAAGTTACATCAATTTTTTAATCTTAGTATCCAAATGTAAGAAATGTTTTAAGTAAACTTATGATGTTATAAAAACATATTCACTAAATTGAAAATGTCAGTGATTTAAATTTTTGTTGCATATTACTTTATATATACATATTATACATATTATATTACACATGTTATGCCTATTACTTTATATATATGAGAAAAAGATACATATATGTCAAGTTGTAAACAGTCGTTACCTATAGGAGATAAAATTAGTTACCTATAGGAGATAAAATTACAGTAACTTTAAAATTATTTTTGTCAGTCTGTATTTTTACAATTTATCTGGAATAGATATGCATTATTACTTATGTGATAAGAATAAAAATTAACATGTTGTAACCAAAAACCTTTCAACTTTAGAAATATAAATTAGGTTAAAAGAAGTCTGTGAATATCTTGAGGTTTCACTGAAAGTTTGTATAAGTTTGGGAAACATATTGCCAACATACACACATTCCCTCTGGTAAAGTGCTCATAGTCCTTAGTTTCAGAGGAACAATAAAATTTAATGGCTCACCTCCAAACTCTACCTTAGACCTTTGAGATCTACATAGTTAATGAGATGTCTCACTACTGAAATAAGCATGTGGGAGAAACAGCTTCCTTTATTCTTTTACATTATCCTTGTTTTCAATCTTACATCTTCCTTGATTATTTTACTATGTGATTTCCATATTGTGCCCCAAGCATCTACTTTTTCATCATTTTAACCTTATCCTTAAATAAAGAGGTCACTTGGATTCAAAATTTATTTTTCAGGATTCTTTGTCTTTTTTAGGGGGGGTTCAATTTTTATTTTTTATTAGTACATGTTTGCAGTACAGAATGATTGCATTCATCATGGGGATTTGCTACATGAACATAACACATCTTAATTCTTTTTTCATCCATTTTCCCACCCCTCCTTCTCTTGCCCCTCCATTTCTCAATCTTCTTTCTTTTTGCAAAAGATCCATTTCCCTGATTCCTGTTATTTTAGTTTGCTCTTCATTTATATTTTAGGTTTCTCATATATGAGAAACCATGAAATACTTAAGCCTGTGTGTCTGACTTATTTTACTTAACATTACGGCTTCAAAGTCCAGCCATTTCCCTACAAATGACTCAAGTTTGTCCTTTTTATGGCAAAGTAGTATTCCACTGTGTATAAATACCATATTTTCTTTATTTTGAGACAGAGTTTCACTGTATAGTTCAGGTGATCCTATTGCCTCAGCCTCCCAAGAGCTGGGATCACAGATGTGATCCACCAGGCCCAGCCTTTGATCTTTAATAATATACATTAATGTGTCCTCCTATTTCTCATTAAGTTGCTATTTAGATTTTGAGACTGTCAAAAGTACTATTATTTTTAAAGCTTTGCAGAAAGGAAAAAAGTGGAGCTCTTCTTTCTAACACTGGAAAGCAGCTAAAATTAGAAGACACATGGCTTATAGGAAAATTCTTTATTTTTTAAAAAGTATATTTTTAGGGACTTGAGTTATATCTATGGTAAATAGTAAGAACAATGCTTGAACTATTACTATATCCTAAATAAGCCATACTATCTAAATTACTGTGATTAGCTAAATCATATTTCCCAGATGGCTTGCATAATATAGACTATAAAAGTTAACATTCTAGATGGGTGAGAACAAATTATACGATAGTTTGACTGAAAGCCAATGTTTAGCATTAAGTGACAAAAATTTCACACAGAGCAACTACCACATATGATATTGAACTTCTCTGCTCATAATCAGATTTACTTTTTCTTGGAAGGTCTGCCTTATTTAGCTAATAAGGATTTTGGTTTAGGCTACTTGGATCATAAATTCAGCCTTCTTATTAAACACAGAATGAATGACAGGAAGTCTGAACACATGAGAGACTTCACTAGCCAGGCAACTGATCCACTTTTTAGAGAAACTTCTATTTCTGAGTTTATTTTTTTCTCCTCAGAGGGGCACTTATTTCCACTGGTAGATGATTAGATGACTATGACTGCTGTCATTATCAACCTTTTAAAAATAATCATTGCCACTTCAGTATTATGTATCTTTGGATGTCAAATTTTTTAGTGATATAATGGTTGATAATTGCTCTGAGATTGCTCCTTTTTCAAGCTTTTGTAAGTCACCTACCTTTCTTCAGAAACATACACCCAACCTCTTTGCCTTTAGCTAAAATATTAATCTGATTATTCCTTAACCGTGATATTTTCCTGTAAATATACTCAAAGTAGGAAATATATTCTCATCTTTCAGTCCACTCAATAGACTACCTCTTTCCTATTTGTAAAGGAGATCTAGGGAAGCGAAGAGAGTAGGATATGAATTAAGGTGTGAAGGTTGGTGTTCCCTGTGTCTTAGTGAACTGCCCCCAAAGATAAATCCCCATGACCTGTACAGACCCAGGAGAGCTCAACACCCCTCGGGTCTTTGGTCCTTTACTTGCCTCTTCTTGCTGCCCAGTCTGTTCCTCTGCTGAAACATTTGGTCCCTTTCGTGTCGCTCTCTTTGCAGTCTTACTCATGAGCACCAAAGGTTCGCTTCTAATTCTTTCCCTTCTTCCCCACTTTTCCAGGTTTCTACAACCAGCCGGCCTTTTCCTTTCCTCTGAAGCTTCTTAGTGATTTCTTTAAAGGGCATGAGCTATGTGAGAAGTATCCACTGTGTACAAGTCCACTTTCAGAAATCTAGAATGCTGGACTTCAGTGTACATCTGCAGTCATGTTCTCTTTGAAGTTTCTATTTCTGAAGTCCACTCTATTTCTCCTCCCTTTCATATTTTAGGCACTAAAGTGTGTGCATGTCTCTTTGTGTGTGTGTGTATATGTGTGTGTGTGTGTATGTGTGTGTACATTTTGTCAGAACACTACTGCTAGAGCATGTATTAAGATACAGATGATAAGTTGTTGATCAATATGAACCAAAGACATTCTTTAGGATAAGGACATTACCATAAAAATATTTATACTTGTAATTTCAGTAAAATATGAGTACTCTTATTTTTATTTGGGAAGGAGGGGTTAAAAAACTTGAAAAGTGCTAATGATGGTTATCGAGGAAAACTGCAGTTTAATTTCCTTTATGTGAATATAAAGAAATATGTGTGTATGTCTATGAATATGTATACTCATACTTGCATTTATGTAAGGGTTTATAGCAGATGCAAGATGGAATGGCTGAAACAGGGACATTTAAGTTTTCCTAAAGCAATATAAGCCAGTTTTCTCTCAATTACTTTAACAGATTCAAAAGCCACTTCATGAAAAACATTTTTTAGAACAAATTTTAGAGCAGCCTTAAGAAAAGATTCATTACTATATATATTCTTGTTGCACATCACATATAGAAGCTCTTTCTGAAATTTCCTGGCTTTTTCACTACAAAATAGATTGAAAGAGACCACTCAAATGCTTTAAAAGGAAACATACAAAATGCAAAAACTAAGGAAACTAAAATCTATGGAAACAGGAAAAAAATTCTATATTCATTTATTGGATTTTTAAATGTGTAAGCACTTTGATAGGTTCTGTTTTATATAGGATTTACTGGTTTTCAAAGTATATAATGCAACAAAAAGTGAACCTAGCCTCTTTTTTTCTTGTTCATTGGAGCTATCACATCTCATCTATCAGGTCTCTAAGTAGAATTTTAAAAGTGGGGTACTCTCTCACGCCCAAGGACTGTGTAATTAGCATATGAATGTGTAACAGATTGTTTGAAGTAACAATTAGGGGAACAATACAGAAAGGAACTGAAGAGAGCTACCAACACCTGGTAATCTTTTACTGAAAAGGCTTCCTTAACCTAAATAATTAGAAATCAAGGACAAATGCTCTTTGTGTAGCAATAAAGCCCTACAGTAAAGAAAGCTAAAAATTGGTTGACAGTTTGCTACCATCCTTTAGAATGAATCACTAAAACACTTACTGTTGTATTTAATTTAGTGCAGTACATGTTAAAAATAAATTTTGTGTCTGATCTTCTGAATTCATCAAAATGTATTTACTGTATATGACAGAAATGTCTTGTATTTCAAAAATATTTACATTCAAAATACATAAAAGATGATAACAGATCTTTTCTCCATGGTCAGTGGAAAGTTTAGCATAAAATTCCATTTGACTACCAGATCAAATCAAATATACAGTCAGTGCTCTATAAACTTTCTTGTTCAAATCATTCCTGCTAGTGAACCTCTGGCTCCTTGCATTGGTTTGCTTTGTTTTCTTTCTCTCTCAGAGACATACTATCTCCAGCAGTTCCTGCTCAGGGAAAACGCCTTAGAAGAGTAACCAATCTGCCCACAACTACTAAGAATCCTTAGTACTATGTAGGAATTGGTGGAGTAGAAAGCAGAAGCTATGCATTATAGTTTCCTTTTTTATCAGTTACTACCTATACAAACCACTTGATTTCTTTGGCTTAAGTGGCTTCTTTATGAACTAGGAATTATATTTTTTCTAGACTGAAAAATTCTGAGTCAAGTGACATCCTAAGTTCTTTCTAACATTCAGCAATATGTATTTTGTTATCATAAAGAAATATTAACTCTCAGAATTTAAATTAATTTAAATGATTACCTTTTTAAGAGACAATTGTATTTGAAAAAACAAATATATGTGTGACTAATAAAAAACACACACACACAAAAAATATATATATATATATATGTGTGTGTGTGACTATTTATAACAGCATTCATTATTAATAGTAGCCCCAAAGTAGAAATAATCGAAATATCCATTGACTGGTGAATAGATAAATAAAATATGATATATCCAGTGTCAAAACAAAAATTGTACCAGGCAAATTTAAACAAGCAAGGAAGACTGTATTCAAGGCTATTGCAATAGTCAAAAGAAGCCAGAACCACATCTGAACTCAACTCCTGTGAAGCACAAGGGTTAAGGTATTTTAAAGTGTGTAATGAGCTAAGGAAAAGTACTGCAGGATATCTGAGGAAAGTCACAGGCCATCTGTGTTTGCTAGTTGATTTTTTTAAAGGAAAAATAAACTCATGTTTTTGCCCCATAGAATAAGGTTTCTCGCTGAAGTTAGGCTTCTACCCTCCAACTGAAACTGGGAGCTTCAGGATGCTGTTTGCTTTGATGACTGCATTTCAAAGATATGGTTCCCAGATCCTTAAGAAGTAAATGCCTGAGTTGTAAAACTGTCAGTTGACTATTAAGAATATCTAATTCTCTGCAACACTGCAAAAGAAGTTAGAGACCTACAGTCAGGAAGAAGTCTGTCTTCCTGAGCAGCTGAGTGAACTCAAAGGCTATCTCATGCACCATACAATGGAATATTCTTGGGCAGTGAAATATAAAATACTGATACATGAGCCTTGCAAAGAAATCAGCCAATAACAAATGCTGTTGAGGCTGTAAGGAAAAAGGAACCCCTCTCCATTGCTAGTGGGAGGGCAAACTGGTACAGCTACTATGGAAATCAGTATGGAGATTCCTCAAAAAGCTAAAACTAGTGGTTCCATTTGACAGTTGTTCCCTTTCTGTATATCTTCCCGAAAGAGTTAAAAGCATCATGCAACAGACATGCATATCCATGTTTATAGCAGCATGATTTATAATAGCTACACCTTAGAAACAGCCCATATGCCCATCAAAAGATGAGTGGATAAAGAAAATGTGGTATTTATATACAATGGTGTACTGCTGTGCCATAAAGAAGAATAAACTTGAGTCATTTGTAGAGAAATAATGCATCTCGAGACCATAAACTTGAGTTACATAAATCAGAAACACAGGTTTAAATATGGCATTGTTTCTCTAGTGTGAGAAACCCAAAGAGTAAGTAAGGATTATAATGGAGAAGTACTTTTGGGAAGTAGGAAGAATATGTTCAATTGGGAAGGGGTATAAGGGAGAGGGGAAGAAAAAAAGAGAATGGAATGACAAAAATGGAAACAAAGCTCTTGTAAATGCAAAGGGAAGAAGGGTGGAAGGGAGGGGAGGGGAATAAGAAAAATGTAATTGAAATATATTATTTACAGGTACAAATTCCCTATGATGAATGAGATCAGTCTGACATATATGTATTAATAGAAAAATAAAGTTAAAAATAAAATAAAAAATAAAATTGTATGTGGTGATGGTTGCACAACTCTATACATACACTGAATGCCATTGAATTGTATACTTTAATGGGTGAGTTGTATGATTTGTAAATTTTATTTCAATAAAATTATTGTTTGAAATATGTGAAAATATGCAACACAGCTAAGGGAATATTTACCTAGATATTTCTGTAAAAAAATTCTAATAAAAATAAAACCTTTATTTCTCCAAGGTAAACTTTGGCTTTTAAAAATCTGTGAATTCTGACTGTGCATTTCTGATAGCTAGTCTGCCTTTTAGCTTTTATAAAATAATTTACAAGTTATTTATTGCTATGTTATAGCAATAAATAGATGAGTATTACATGAAAGAGAAGATACTTTTGAAATGTCCTTACACTGTTTGCTTCCCAGAAATAATTGGAAATATAAATATGGAGAAAACAGCTGCGAAGAGTAAATAAGAAATATTTTATAAATGTAAAGAAATATAGAAAAAACAACTGTGAAGAGTAAATAAATACTTTTTTCTCCCAACGAATGATAAAACCACTATGTTGTGTGTACTTGTGTATATTCAAATGAAAGCTCTGTTGATAGGACTCCAATTTATAAGTAGCGTTCATTGCTAAATTATTGGTAGCCTTTTCTACAGAAACAATTCTGTCAACATGGATTAGGTTCTAAATAAGTCCATAAAGATTGATTTTATCCATAATGTGGCTAAAATGGAATATTGATGTTAGTACAATCTAGGTTTAAGGATCAAGGACCCAGAGGAGGACAAATCAGGACATCCCTATTTCTTGGTTGACTCTAGGTAAAAGTTTGAATTGTTCAGGGAGACTTTGGCTGCCACCCACGCTCCGTGCTCCCTGCTTGCTCTGGAGGCTGATGCTCTACACCTCCCAGTGCATCACCTCCAGCAGACATTTCTGTTCCTCCTGAGACAAATCACATACAAGGTCTCACACAACCTTTCTCCCAACCAACATACACACATTTCGATTACAATTTTCCCAAGAGAGCTAATTTCACTTTACATTAGAAGGGAAGCAAATTTTGTGATAACATTTGGGATCTTCAAAGCATTTACAGATTAAACTTGGGTCATAAACTCAAAAGCATCTTTAATTCAGGCCTTAAAATCTAGGAATGGTAAGAAAACTGAAGACAAAACAAGCTATCCTTTCTGACTCATTTGGTTTTGGGGGTGATGCCTCTAAGTGTTTCCTGGTTTACGCAGAACATTTGCTTTGTCCCTGCCTAAACCTGAACATGCTTTAAATATACTTGGTAAAATTTGCGTTAACTATTGAACAGGGGCTTTGATATGTATAATGGTGGTCGGTGGGGAAGGAAAACATTGGGAAAATGATGTGGGAAAGAATAATCAAACCATGAAGCTTATATGGTATGAATGACTTATCTTACTTTTAAAAAATTAGGGACATAATTTTCTGTACACTGATCACTTGATTTTTCTTGGTTATAGATTGGGCTTATGGATACTACAGACAGCAGAGAAAACTTGTTGAAGAGATTGGATGGTCTTATACAGGTAAATGTATTACTTACATAATGAGATTCAATAGAAACTTTGTTGTTTTTCTTTCTAGTTTTGTATATACAGGGAAATCTTGTTGGTGAACACATCATTTCAGCTTAGCTATGTGATGGTTGAATTAATTAACAAAGTATATCAAACTCAGAATTTTTCCTGGTGGGCTTTCCATAAGCAAACTTTATACTGTAGATTTTACAGCATATTGGTTAAGATAGAGCTGGATTTAGTAGGCCCACACTGGCTGTATATCTTGGGAAATGTGCATAATCCACTGGAGGCTAAGTTGTTGCTTTGTTGTTGTTTTTATCTGTGAAACTGAGGGCTGTTCTGAGCATTAATGAGATAAAAAAGGTGTCAAGACCTTGGTACAGAACCTCTTTTAAGCAGAATTCTCTCAATAATTGTTAGCTGCTCTTGTTATGATAATGCTAGTGATTATTTTTATTCATGTAACAAATGCTGATGAGGTTCTTGGTATAGAAAGGGACTTCCTTCTGATTTAGTATGACTGACTTCACTAGAATCAGAGTTTAAATGATTTTGTCAGATTACCAGACTTGGCTTTTAACATTATAAGGATATGAAGCTGACTGAAAATGTTTAAAACCAGAAATCAGGATCAGAAACCCTGAAGAGAAGAAAAGCCCCAGGCCTACCTGGAAGAACATGGGTAGAATATGGAGGAATTACAATGTAACTGGTGTCCAGGTGGTACAGTGTTAAGCATTCGAGTTGAGTACTCATTAGAGTTAAGAGTGGATGATAAAAATGAAATCGGATTAGAAGGGGCTTGCCATGAGCCTGGCCAACTTGGACTGTTTTTTGTAGATGAAGCCCGGAAGTATGTTGAATGTTGTAAATAGACGTATATTTTCTTTCTTTTTCTATTCTTATATTGAAGGCAAAAAATACTCACTGTACAACATATATTCAAAGACAGATAGGTAGAGATACAGGTATAGATATGATACTTATATAGATAAAGATATCTATCTCTTTACTCTGCTTTCAGGAATAAGCACTAAAAAATGTTATAGATGTCTTTGGATAGTTTTTATTGTCCTAAGTTTGTGTAGTTTATATGTATGGTTATGTATCCAACTTACTCATAATTATTTTTAACCATTTCCTCTTTTTAATGATTCTTGCTGATTGATCATGATATTTAATGTCTGTGAATGTTCAGTTGAAAGAAAATTTACTATTTAACCATTCTCTTATTTTTGGATAAACTTCTGCAAGTAACAGACAGACAGAAAGATATATTTTTATCTCATTTATATCAAGTGTTTGCTGGTGAGTCCTTAATATGCAATTACTGAATAGAAAAAATAAACTCTCTTGAGATTCTTGCTGCAGACTGCCTAAATTCTTTCTGGAGAGGTTACACTAATCTGTAATAAGTGACTACCTGGGCCGGGGATTTCGCTCAGTGGTTTCGCCACCTGTTGCGCAAGTGCAAGGACCTGAGTTTGATCCCCGGTACCAAAAAAAAAAAAAGTGACTACCCAACTAAATAATCAAAATCTTTACTTATTTGTCAAGTTTTTTAAAATGACATTTTATTGTTTTAATTTGCTTTTGTTTGATTATTACCACTGAAGTCAAGATTTCAAAATAATTGAAGTTACAACATGGAAAACAATCAATGTTCATTAGAGTAGTAAAATGAAAAAATTAACTTACCTGTGTTGTGGATTCTGTAGAAGGGTATGAGATAGTTCTGTATGATATTGTATAAAAAGCCCTGCCCTTAATTTGCCCATGTATAATAAAGATTTATAAACCTCTAGAATACATATATGTTTTAAATTTTGAAAGATATAAGAACAAAAATTGTCCATAAATCTAGCCCATCTTTAATTAAATACAATTTCTTTCTTTCTGTTTTGCTATTACATCCTTAATGTTTAAGCATCTCAAATTCTGTTTACTACCTGAGCAAGATTTTTTGAGAAAAAAGTGGATTTTAATAAAAAATATTAGATCAGAGGACCCAAATTTTAATCATTTTAATAGATATATAAAATTAATTTCAAAAATTAATGTGTCCATTTCCTCACATTTTAATTAACAATAATTTTAAAATTTAGTCAGTTTTGTGGGTAAAAATAAAATATTTTAAATTTGCATTTTCCTGGTTATTTAATTCTTAAAATATCCTAAACATAAGATGTAGATTAGGATTTTGGTGTATATCTGGGAAATAAATACTACATGGAGAACTAATATTTTAAAAAATTATCCTTCTATTTACATAAACAATTTCTCTTGTGTTTTTATTAAATCTATATATTTTATGTTCTTTTTTTTTTTTTGGTACCAGGGATCGAACTCAGAACCTTGTGCTTCCGAGGCAGGAGACAGCACCACTGAGCTAAATCCCTGGCCCTCCTGAAATTAGTTTTAATATAATGAGTAAAAACCAAAATAATTCTCCTAAAATTCTTGTTGGCATCACTTTACATGTCACTTGTTTTTACAAAGAGAAAGTTGGTTTTAGACTGAAAGCAATATGAATGCATCAATAAAAAACCAAAATTTTCATGTATGTTTTTGTCTATGCTATCAGTTGGATTATAAGTTTATTTACTAATGTAATAAGATACTGTGATTGTCTTCTCAAAACTTTGTAATTTTATGTACTCTATAACTTAGTATCTGACAACTGCAATCATTTTGCAGTCTAGTGACCAAAGAGATGACCCCATTGATTTGGAAAATTACTTCCAGAATATTTGAGGATCTTAGGAAGAGATCAGTGGTGGACATTTTATTTTATATAAAAACAAAATTTTATAACAAAATAATAAGAGAATAACAATAGGTAATACACTGTATTTTGTTATCCCCAAAGTAGTTACTCAGAATACAAGAGATAAGCCAGAAAGATTCTTGCAAAACAGAATCAGATAATATACATTAAACTTTCTTTTCAAAGAACTAAGATAAACTTGTAGTACTACATAAGTGAAACAAATTAGCACACATATTAAAATTTTTTTAAGCAATGGAGTATGTAATTTGGGGAAATATTTGAACTTCTCTCTATATTTATCTCTCTTCTGTTTTGCTCTTTATTTGTATATATGTATATATGTAGTTTGTGTTTCTCATTTAAGAGAAACCATGTGATATTTGAACTTGTATGATTTGTTTCACTCAAAATTATGTTCTCCAGTTGCATCTATTTACCTATGAATGCTTCAAGTTTGTCTTTTTTTAGTATAGAGATTCCTCAAAAAAACTACAACTGACATAGCAGCACAATTTGTAATACCTAAATCTTAGAAGCAGCCCAATTGCCCATCAACTGGAGACTGGATAGAGAAAATGTGATTTTTTAAAATAAAATGGAGTACTACTCAGCCATAAAAAATGATAAATTAGAGACTTTTATAGCTAAATAGATGCACATTGAAGCAATACTCTGAAGTGAAATATATAGGACACACGTGTAAATATGGAATAGTTTCTCTGGTGTGAGAAACTGAAAGTGTAAATAAGGACTAAAAGGTATAATAGATAATGTGAAATAGGAAGAAAAGGGGCCAAGGGGAAGGGGAAGTAGGAGGGGTAGGGGAAAGGAAAGAAGGAAATGGAATTAATATGAGAAAATGAAAAAATGGAAACAAAGTCTTTGTAAATAGGGAGGGATGGAGGGATTGAAGGGAGAGCAGGGGAATGGGGAAAAAATAAGAACCAAGAGAGATTATGTAAAGATGCAAATTTCCAATGATAAATATCATTATATTGTATACCTAAAATGTACCAACAAAATTAATTTTTTAAAAAGAAAAAACAAAAAGACTAAATATACTATCTTGTTATCATAGAGAAAATGTAAAAAGATGCAATTATATCAAAACTTCTAAATGTATTATACAGTTAAAAATTCTACGGTGTTCTTTTTTTGCAAACAAAATAAAATTTATATTATTTTTTTAAAAAAACTACAACTAGAAATTCGATTTGACCCAGCTATCCCCCTTATAGGTATCTGCCCTAGATATAGATATTACTGTAATATGGATATAGACAGATATAAATAGACATAGATATAGATGTAGATATCTATCTCTTTACTCCTCCTTCATATAATAGAAATATATGCACACCCACAGTTATACCAACACAATTTATAATAGATAGATCTTGGAAACAGCATATATATCCATCAGCAGATGAATGGATAAGGAAAATATGGTATTTATGCACACAGTAGAGTACTACACTGCCAAAAAAAAGAGTGATGAGGACATTTTACAACTATTTATTTCCAACAGTGTAGTTTTGTTATTTTGTCTGAATTCCTAAAGCATCTAAAGAAAACAATGATATTATTTACCCAAATTAGTGTATCTCAATCACTTGAAAGCCTAACCCTTAGTGAGTGATTTATTCACTGTAAAATTTCTTTTTATTCTTAATACAATTATTTAATGTTTGCTAACATTTTCAATATTTTTTCAATTTTTTATCTCACCTAGAAAATGAAAAACTATGCTAACTGTATAAAATTTCAGGCATTAGCTTTAAGATTCTTAAATGTAACTAATTTCATGAATGCTTCAAGTACATTGGTCTTGATCACATTTAGTCCTACCTTCATCTGTAATAGCTGATCTCATTGAGATATATGTTTCATTTCTTCATTTGTTTTTGTTTTTGTAGTACTGGGGATTGAACCCAGGGCTTTCACATTGAGCTACAACCCAAACCCTGTTTTTACTTTTTATTTTGAGACAGTCTAAGGTGCTAAGTTGTCCCAATTAGGTTTGAACTTACTATCTTCCTTCTTTAGTCTTCCAGAGCACTGGAATTACAGGCCTACACCACCTGGCTAGGCTTGTGCTATTATTAAAATCCATCAAATTAAGCTGGAATCTTGGAAAAAAGGACTTTCACTGAGTGTCTGTCTGTACATGGAGAATTCTATTAATAAAAGTCAAAAGTATAATATAGCTATTATTGTAAGAGACTTCATTATGCTGCCATACGCCATTTAAAAACGTTGAATGACACATTCAGCAGTATTTAAGTGGAATCACTTAAGCTGAGGCTATTTATGGAAGATTGTTCAATTATAACATGGGGAATAACAATACAATCTTTACTAGCTAGCAGGTGGGTGGAGAAACAGGGTGGAAAAGTATTACTATTCTAATTGTACTTTTTCCGCTGATTGAAAGCAGTATTTCTATTCAGGATGTATGCTGTCATTGTGCAAAGATATGACAAGTTGGTCAATAAAATGAAATCAGTACCATTTTGAAAGTTATTAGATGGTGAGTGGAGCTTGTTTTGTCACTATGTGATAAGAGAATGAAGTGTAAAGCTGGGAATGCCAACCCTAAGAATCTGATTATTTCCATAATAACTGCTTTCCATTTAAGAGTTTCAGAAAATGGCTTTCATCCTTGGTTGTTTTTTTTTTTTTTGGTACCAGGGATCGAACTCAGGTCCTTGCGCTTGCACAGCAGGCAGCGAAACCACTGAGCTAAATCCCCCGCCCAGCTTTCATTCTTCTTAGTGCAGTAACCCCATTTTTTATAACAATGTTTAAATAAAGACAATTCAATGAAAAAAGAAACTAAGTCATTTTTTCTTTTGTTTTTAGATATCACAAGCATATAACATAAGATTATAATAGGAGATTTTAAAATCTTCCTTTTCATTGAGTTGTTAGAGCGGAGATTGCAGCCTTGGGCAACAATAATATCATCAGAAATGGATGAAAGTTAATTGCTCTACTCTTAGAAGTGGTCCCTACTGAAATAGAACCTTATTTCTGAGATTTATGGAATATTATATTGTTTCCCTTTATTTTTAAAGCAACTTGGGATTGAAAATTTTATACTGATTTGTTCTCAAGTGTTCTTACTAAACACTTGGAATCTGGAATATTCTTTTAACATATGATTTTTTTTTCTTTGGTTCACCACTCCATATAAGACTTTCATTTCTCATTTCCAACTGAAGGGTAAAAATTAAAGCTTCAGAGTGCTATTTATAGAATTAGCCATTTCTGTTTAAAGGTTTATATTAATATAGACATAGAAGTGAGCCCTGGGAAGACACACCAGCCAGTTGGCTGGGGTACCCTGGGGAGAGCAAATGTGGAAGGGGTAAGCCGAGCAGAGGGTCCTCCCTTTTACTCTACACTGTTCATGTTGAGCCCACGTATTCGTTTATTTTGTGGTTGTGGTTGTTTCATTTCAACTAGTATTTTGTGTGTGTTGTTTTTAATCAGCACATGTTTGCAGTACATAAAGATCATATTCTTCATGGGAAGTTGGTACACGTAGATAGCACATCTTCTTTTTTCATTCCAGTCCCACCCTCTCTCTCCTCCCTCCCTCTGTCTCTTGGTCCCCTTCCCTTTTGCAAGGGAAAGCATTTTTGACACATTTGTTGATACAAAATATTTTCAACTTATCTGGATTAGTTTTGGTTAAGAAAGGCAAGGTAGTCAGATAAGGGCTCTAGTTTTGTGTCTTCACAGAAGACAGAATGTGGGGTCTGTGCTGGGCTGACTGTCAGTTAGAGGGCATCACAGAGACCTGAAGGCACTCGGGGTTCAGCTCTGTGGCCACTACTGACCTACAGACTGATCAGGCTGCTCATTGCTATGCCTTTCCATTTTCGCATCTGTAAAAAGTTTTTAACAGTGCTCTACTTAATTGTGTGTAGATCAGATAAATGCTTTCCATTGTTGTAGGAAAGCTCTGAGGAAGGACTGTACACTTCTACAAATCCAGGTGGTTATTGTTTGGCAGGATCTTAATTTGAACCCAGACCGATTGAACAAGCCTGGATGCATCTGATGATCTTACAGGAAGATTTAGGAGTTGATCTGCTTGAATGCATTTTATAGACAGCTATTTCTTATCATCTATATATTTTTAAAAGTTTGCCTAAGATTTGTATTCTTGGCAGACTTTTCATGTGCTAAATGTGATAATTGGATATACCGTGAAATAAAGTTAAGTTGGATGGTCCGAAGCTCAGAATTTACTTGTATTATGTTCTTGATAACAGCTATGAAGGTATGCTAAAGATGTAAGATTATGCAAAAATTAGCAAGCTTGATTTAGCCCTTGAACAATTTATATATTTTCCAGAACAACATAGACATTTATAATATATAACATTTATAAATATATAAAAACATTTATAAATATATGTAAACGTGTAAATATATAAAAATGTTATTTGCTGATTAAAAATATAAATGTTTTAAAATTTTGTTTGCAATTATCTTTTAGTATTTCATTAAAAAGTAAAAATGTAGCTGCAGAATAGCATCATAATTAGAAATGATTGCTTTTATTTCCTATTTGCAAAGCTTTATGCTAATGTGTCTACTCTGTGCACAATTGGAATTGTACTGTTCTCTAATCCAGCCTCATAGCTATTCCTGCTGACAATATTTAGTAGAATCAATAGATTTGGCGAGTCTAAGGCACCTCAGCAGCAGAAGACCTGGCTGCTTCTGTCTATGCCTAAATTTTTTGCCATTATGTTGGGCTACATTGTGCCTCTTACCTCTCTGGACCATCTTTAATTACAGCCTGTGTTCCTTACTCTGAAATAGTCTATTTACCAAAATAGACATTTCAGCAAAAGAAAGAGAAAATTAATTACATGGTTAATTTTAAAAACCTAAGATTCAGCTGTACTTCATACTGTCACGCAGAATTCACTTAGATGTGCTAAACTCTGCAGCAAATGCCCTTGCAATCATTTTAATTTGACCCGTGCCACCTTCTTTTATTTACCAGTAAAAGCCAAGTGCAAGACTCATTTAGGTTCAGTTTTGTGTGTTTTCTGTATGGCAGTTCTGACTCTTTAAACCTAGAGTTTCCAAAGAGCAAAAAAGATGGAAAATATATAAATGACTTATTTCTGATATCCAGAAAAATTTTTTATTAAGTGAAATACATTCCAGTGACTGAGGCACTGGATCTCAAAATGGTTTTAAAATATATTCAGCTATTTTAAAACTGATGGATTTTACTTCCTCTATTCCTTAGGGGGTAAAATATATATTTGAATATCTATCATTCCTTCTATGAATATTGCATTCCTCCTGTAACCATGTAGTCTCTTTCATTCAGGTTAGAATCCCCTTGACTGGATTGCAGTTAGGACCCCTCCTGGCTGGAATGCAGAGAATCTTGGGGTTCTCTATGGCCTCTGACACACTAGCATCCAAACTATAATAGATTGTTTAGGGAGCTTCCTTTTGTAAAATACCCTGGTAAATTTCCAGCAATTGCCTAGATTCATTCTTCAGATTGTAGAAGGTTCCATGGGAAGAAGGAAACTTAAACTCTAATGTGAGGAGAATTCTGACCTATAGAGTAGTATCTGGTAATCTGGAAATAGAAGGCCTGATAGAAACCAGAACCAGAAAGGACAGGGAAGTACTAAGAAGGCCTGGAGAGACGGTATTTTAGGAAGAATTGGTGCAAAAGCTGAGTACAGAGCTTAGTGTCAGCAGAGGCACTTTCCAGAGTCAATATGATTCCCCTGGCTACACTACTGGGTCACTCCCCACCCTTACTCTCAGACGCCCACATACTCTGTCCTGCAAACACAAGAGCTCAAGCAACACCATGGGATTGTCTCTTTCCAAAAGACACAGCAATGAGAAGAGGAAGACTAAGACTCTAGGGGTCCAAGGAAGATGCATGGAGGAGACCAGCAGAAGTGCCAGAGGCATCATAGCCCAATAAGCAGCTGACCATGTCCAAAATAACCATTGATGGTCTCCAGAAAGCAGCAGCAATGATTTAAGTCAGATTTTTGTCCACACAGACTAATCTTTACTCCCCTAGGAGATGCTGTTCAGCTCCCTGGTTTGGTAAAATAGCTTCTGATGACAAATGGAGGGAGGGGGCCACACCCAGAATGAGTGGGATAAGACTGGAGATGGCTTTCTGTTCATTTTTCTTCAATGCTGAGGTCTGTGAAGTGTGGAAATCTGAGCCATTGTTTTCCCCAGTGAATACTGTGTCAGTTCAGTATATGTTTTTCTCCGCAATGAAAATCACCTCATTTATTTCTCATTATAAAAATATTCTTTTAAGAAAAATCATATGTGTGTATGTATGTGGGTGCATATATATCAAAAACAGTTAAAATTTCCCTTCTAGAAATGATCACTTTTTATTAATGCTATTATAGCTTCTGCTATTGATAATTACTATACATAATATCTTTTTTTTTTTTTTGGTACCGGGATTGAACTCGGGACCTTGCGCTTGCGAGGCAGACAGCAGAACCACTGAGCTAAATCCCAGCCCTATACATAATATCTTAATGTAATTAAAAACAAAATTTTATTCCAACTCAGAAATCTTTCCCATAAAGACAGTAGAGAGAGAAAGCAGTTTTGTTTTTGAATAAGCATTAAATACATGTGGTATGAATCACAAGTAATCACACTAACAGACTGCAAAAACAGAAAGGAACCTCATCCCCTTCTATAGGCAGACAGATACAGGTCATTGCATACATGTCTCCAAAGTAAGCAGTATCTAGTCCTCAGGTAGGAGAACTTGATAGAACTGATTGCACACAGTTCATCCAAAGTTTACCAGGGAACTGGAGTGACTATCTGTATTGGCTTATTGGCTTAATTAAGAGACAAAACAAATCTCTTTATCACAAGCAGTACCTTTACAAGTTACAGCAAGGAGTCTACAGAAGTTAGGCTGTTACCTTCATACAGAAATTGGCAGAGTAGGATGCCATCTTCTTGGATGTTTGCATTTCAAAAAGACCAGCTCCAGGGTTCTTGAAAAAGAGGACTTGGGTCAAAATCCTGGCAGAATGCCTATTTAGCTTTCAAAAGGAAGGGAGGAGAAGGTACTAACAATGATCCATACTCTAAAGTAAAAGTTCTAGGAAAAGGAAAGGGTGAAGTCTCTTCCCTATTTTCAACAGGGAGAATTAAGTTGCTTTAAAAAAATTTTTTTGTTTGTCCTTATACTTCCTAATTCTCCTTCCACACATTCCCATGACCTCCATATATCTGTATCACCATGTCCTGCTTTCAACTCAGTCTCAGTAATAGTTCGTGGATATATTTTTAGGTAGATGGGTTGTAACTAACTCAGGGTAAGGGAATGTAAAACATAAGCTTTTACCCAAGCAGTTTTCTTCACTGTATCCCTGTTCTTAAAGCAGAGCCCCACATATAACAGGTACTTAATAAATATTTACTACTCATAATCTACTTTCTCCAGGACAGAATTAATTTTTCCTGAGAAGAATTGTGACTAGTAAAAACATAGTATCAACAGGCCATTCCAGATCTTTCTTGCAACAGACATATATGAAAAGTAAATATTGTGGAGTGAATTAAAAGTTTTAGCATATGAAACATAACTATAAACGTTAATGAAGTGGAAAAATATGACAGGCCATATTTCATAACACTTTATCACCTGAAAATTGAAATGATATCAGAATCAGTGCCAAAGGGAAAACACAAATTGATGTATGCCAAATTACATTACTTAAACTGCATGAATGGCTTATCTAGCCTTCACATGTATGGTTTCCATCCTTACATATTTCATGAACATCTCTAGAAAGTTTGATCTGCTTGCAGTACTTTTCCTGTAAATTACGTTTAATGTTCCTTTTCCAAAATTCCAAAAATTTTTTTTGCAGATCAGCCACATTTATGCATATAATACCCTCATGTAGCCTCCTGAGAATACTTTTAGATTCAGTCAACATGTATTAAAGAGAAAAGGAGTCAACATTTTGTTACTTCTCTGGATTGCTTCCTACTTAAATGGTGCTATATACTCATTGACAAAAGAAAATATAAAGTGTTGAAATCATTAGTTTAATCAGAACTCATGCTGAAGCAGACACCATGCTTGACATTGGGGATGCAGTCATGAATGAAAACAACCACAAGCATATAAGCAATGATGACAAAACGTGATTTCAAGAAAGTGTGATAAATGCCACAATTGTAGATTGTGCTAACACAAGGACTAGGGGTCCTTAGCATAAGGGGTTCAGGGGAGATTTCCTAGAGAAAGGGCATTTAAATTTATATAAAGTATAAATAGGAGTTAACTAAGTCAGCATGGTGAAGAAGTGATCTGAGCAAAGACAGCAACTATGCCAGGACCTGTAGAGGAAAGAGAAATCCCAATGCTTCAGCCTCTATAATTCTCTTCCCACCTTTGGGCAGAAAACTAGGAATATAATAAGACAAGCTTCTTGGTAACTTGTGCATTCTTTCTGGTATCTTTGTTCTATCCAAAATTGTAGATAATACTGTATTTTGATTGGCAACCACAAGCTTTTAGTTATTGAGATTTGTATTTAAGGGATGCTTGGCATGATTTTAGTCAATGTTTTAATTAGTAAACTAAAGGAAAAAGAACTAGTGAAGAATTCAAAGAGTAGGAGGTGGGGGTTTTAACATATTCCAAAAATGACAAGACTCTGAGTGCACAGGACTAATCAACATTGTCACACACCTTCAGAGGGAATTCACCAAGAAAGAAAGATCATTGAATTGGACATAATTCTAACGAAGCTAATGAGGGTTCTTTTGTTAGTTTGTCTGGTAAGTATACAACCTCTGCAGTCAGACATCTGTCTGCTTGGCTTTAAAAGTAGGTCATCATCTCTTTTGATTTAGATTTCCTAATCTGTTAAAGATCATAATAGTACCTACCTCAAAGTGCCACCATTAGATGAGTCAGTACATACGAAGCACTTAGAATAGTACCTGATATATATAAAGTACTCAGTAAAATTATTAAAGTCAGGTAAACCTTCTGTAATATTCAGAACTTGTACCATGTTTCTTCTGAAGTACAGATGTCATTATATGATGCTTCTGTTTATATCTGTTCAGTTGCTCCTCATCACCTGCACAATGAAAAACAGGCTCCTCAGCATGGCATACGGTGACTTTAACTATCTGGTTCCATTCTACCTGTACTGTTCTGTCCCTCAGAATAACTTTTCCCTCTGCCTGATGCTATGCCAGCCCCTTCAAAAGCAAGTCTCTGATTCTGGCGCTTCTTCAGTATATTCCTCGAATACCAGACCTCCATAGCTCTTTCAAGTGAAGTTTCCTTGTCCTCTTGTCCCCCAGGAAGAGAAGACCCCTTGCTTTACAATACTGTGTCCTCTGTTGCAGCACAGTAGCATGGCTGGTTTGACACTTTATTCCTCTTCTTTTTTTTAGAGTGTGGTCCCTATTATATGTTCAGCAGAGGTGTATGCATGACCCAGTAAAGCTGAAAAGTAGATTGTGCCCCTACTTTAGAATTTAAAAATTCAGAGAGATGAAGTCTCTTACACAATGTCAAAAAGTGTGTAGAAGACAGGAAACTTGAACTTGGGTCTCAATTTACAGGACTTTGCACTGAGAATTCTTATAGCCACATCAGCTACTTTTGTCTCAGTGATGTGGGAAATAAGAAAAGGCATAAAGCTATTGAGTTTTTAATTCTTTGACAGATATTTTTAAAAATGCTAACTCCAAAGCTTTTGTAGTAGTCAGTTTTCTCATTGCTCAGACAAAATAACTGGCACTTGCAACTTAAAGGAGGAGAGGTGAGTTTTGGTTCATGACTCTTAAGCAGCAGCATCGTGGAAGACAGGCATAGCAGAGAAAAGCTGCTCAACTCATGGGATCCTGGAAGCAAAGAGGGGGAAGAGCCAGAGAGGAAGTGGCTAGGAACCAGATATGGTTCCCAAGGTCACACCCCTGTGACCCATTTCCTCTAGCTGGGCCCCTTTGCCTACTAGCCCATTCAACTATGAATTTATCAATAGGTTTACCCATTGATAAAGATAGCACCTTCATAATTCAATCAGTTCTCCAGGAGCCTCTTAATCTAGTCAAAGATTGACAATAAAGATTAATAGGGCTATTGTATATGGCCTGAAGTGGTACCATGGTACCTGTGGTTAATTGGTTCCAAGAGGGACCATGGGTACCAAAAATGATGAGTACCAAGCAAATTGTTTTGGCTGGCAAGGATAGGGAATCAACACTTGGACATTGACAAAATCTGGCTTGTGCCTCAACTACCAAACAAAGGAGTTTGGGACAAAAAAAATTTTTTTTTGGTACTGGGGATCAAACTCTGGACCTTGCACTTGTGAGGCAGGTGGTGGAACCACTGAGCTAAATCCTCAGCCCCAGGAACAAAATTTTTACACTGAGATGTGTCAAGTACCAAATTCTATGAGTTTCACAGCAGTCAAGTTCCAAGGTATGATGTTAGTCTCTTTTTACCCTTATCAAGGTGTGTGGCTTTTTTTTTTAAGGAATGTACTAAGAACAGTCATATCTGGGGAGTGACTTGTGGCTACCTTTTATTTTTATCTTTCATTTATCTGAATCTTTTAATTTTTCTACACTAAATATGTTTTTGTTTTATTGTTGAGTTGGGAGAAAGGGAGTTTATATGTCTTGTGTAATATAAATTTAATTAAATTATTTTTTATTCTTGGGATGATTGAAGAAGTTGTTTTGCATCACAGGAAGTCTTCTGCCTCTTCCTATCTCCTTTCTGTAATGGGTCTGTATGTTTTTATATCTATCTGAGGGACCTGTTTCTGGGCCTATTTCTGCTTGACTATATGAGAACTACTTCAATGATCAATGAAATTGAAAATACCCTCTTAATCATGTACTGTATATCCTTAAGGAAAAGGTAATGCATTCTAATTAGTGTGGATATAGGTAATATTCTCTTAGAAAAGTGGCCATATTACTATACGTTAGCATTTTACACAGATTTGATCTAGCCAGGATTCTACCGAGGGCACTTAAGTATCACACAACTTCATTTTCTTCTCTGCTGTGGCACAATATCTTCACTTTACATTCATTTCACAATCTGGTTTCATTATCCCAACTCAGTGAGAAACAATTTCTCATAGTTGATTGTCTGAATTGTTGCCAGCTCAGTCACATTTTCTGCATCATTTACCAGAAAGTATAGTTTTTTAAGAAGTCAGAACAATTATGCAGGTAACCCACAGCCAGGATATGCCCAAAATGAGCATCAGAGCATTCCCCATATCTGGATATTAAAGTATTTTGCAGATTCATGAACAGTGTTACTGACCTGTAGATCAAAGGAGTCCCCATTGCATTTCACCATTTTGTAAGTGAGCCTCCATTGATATAAAACAGCCTGTTGTTCTCTTTTGCAAGGAGAAAAGTTCATCTTTAGACAGCAGACTCTGTTGTTTCCCTTTTAGTAGAATAATTACATCCTTAATGTCTGGGCCCACAATAAAGGAAGTCGCTCAGGATGTGTTTACAAGATTTCAGAGAACATTTAGAAAGTCCTGTGACTTTTAATTATAAATCTTTACTCACAAAAATGTGCCTATTTAGGTAAATTATGATAGCTTTTCTATTCCTTTCATTTATGATGATTGCTTGTTCATGCTTGAGCACAAGAGAGAAAGCTTGATTTAAAATCTAAGTCCTATTAATGTGTTTTTCTGCCACCAACATTTTAAAAAGTAAATTGAGTAGAAAATTAAGTTCTGGCACATGATGCAAATTCCTCTAATGTATCTGGCCTTCATTTAATCATTTATGAGTTATTGCTAGAAGATGTTTATATAGATTAGGTACCACAGAGATCTAAGGAACTATATTTATTCAATCCTAATTAATGCTTGGCCTTAAATAGATAATCACGCCATTTTCCAGTTTCCTAATGTTAAGCAATTAAACAGCTGCCAGCTGTTTGCCAGATAAATACTCACTTTGCCAAGTAGATATAAGCAAATTTTCACATTTGAAATATATTAGAATTATAAGCTATGTTGAAATGCTTATACCTTAGAACTGTATGTTACAGATTGCCATTGAACAATTACTTACCTGTTTAATAGTGTTAAATATATGCTAAAGTGTGATAGACAAGTATGGTATATTTTTACACATAATATATGGAAAAACAAAAACTTTTTGGCTATCTATATGAAAGTGTTTTGTATTTATATAATATTAAAGATAATAAAATATTAGGTTAGCAAGAATTTTCATTTTTATATTTGGAATATTCCTCAACTTTTAAGAATAAACTTTTCTTCTTTTCAAAATGAAATTCCCAAATAAGCAATTACAATGATAAAGAATGAAGAGAATATTAAATTTGTATAGTGTGTAATGTAGACCATTAACTCCCAACTTTTAGAATTTATCACAATTAAGTGGAGGGATTACTGAAAAGAAAAAATTGCTAGGCCTGATCTCCAGAGTTTCAGATTTAGTAAATATGTGATGGTTTATCACAAATTTAATATTGAACAAATTCTCAGATTATCCTGATATCTGTGATATCAGAAGACATTTTTTGCAGTATTTAGAGTCTAGATCGATCTCAGTTTATGGTACTTTAATATGCAAAATGAAGGAATCATAGAATAAAAATAGAAAACATATGCATAAATGTATTTAGATATGTGAAAGTGCTTTAGCTCCCTGGATGAGGTACATTGATATGAAAAATAGTATTATTGCTTTTACATGATATGTAACAACATCTTAAATGTTATTTTCAAAACCTGGTATCCACATCAGTAAGAGATAATATAAGTGTTTGAAGAGTTGTTTTGCAACTTGCATTCTTTTCCCATTTGGACAGGGCATCTTTGTATGCATAAGGAACTTTCTGGCCTCAGTAGGTCCAGTGGGAAGCCCTCATTAGCAAATGGATGCAAACTATTTTTAGTCTGCATTACTCTTGATTTAGTTACCCCTATTGATTACCAAAGAAAGTTTTTTCTTACTTTTTAAAAATAGCATTTTTATTTCCTTAGACCTGAAAGATCTTGGATCCAGACAATATCAAGATTTGAATTTTCTGTTTCTATATTCTTTTAAGTTTCTAAATCCTAGTAGTATAAATCTTTTAAATTATATTTCATTAATAATGTTATCCTAACTTTTGTTGGTAATATAATTTGGTGGTATCAAGAACCCAGAAGGAAGCTCCCCCGCCACCATCCCAAGCTCCTAGGGCAGAGAAGGTGAGCCACGCAGGTGCGAGAAGCACCCCCCACACCCCGTGGAAATGAGAAGACATGTAAACAAGCCTCAAAATCAGACTTTTGGATCACCTAGAGCAACCCTAAAGGGAAACGAGATGGAACGATCTGATACTCAACCACCTGGACTCTCTGAACTGGCAACAAAAGAGGATCTGGGAAAAATGAAATCAGAAATAATTTCTCAGATAAAAGCAAAGATTTTGCTCATGGTGCAAGACATGATTAATAAATCTAGAGAGGACACAGATTAAAAAATTAGAGGATCTGAGGAACATGATGGAATCCCAACATAGGAAACAAATGGAATCCATAAAACAGATGCAAACAGAATTCCAAGAGATTAAAAACACCATTGAAAGTCTGTGCAGCAGAATGAAACAATGTGAGGATAGAATTTCACATAGAGAAGATAAGATTGCAATCAGTGACCAGGAAAAGAAAAATTGCTTTAAAATTGTAAGGGAACATGAGAAATCAATCCAGCAGCGGCTAGACGATGCAAAGAAGAATAACATAAGACTGATTGGACTCAATGAAGAAAGGGGAGAGAGTGCAGATGACATAAAAAAACTCTTCACAGAAGTGATGGCAGAAAACTTCCCAAGGAGGGGAAAATAACTTGACATACATACAAGTGAGACATATAGGACTCCAAATAGCTTTGATCAAAAAGAATCTACACATAGGCATATAATAGTTAGGATTCCAGAAATCCAACAGAAGAACAAAATTCTACAAGCAGTGAGAGAAAAGAAACAAATCACATACAAAGGAAAGCCCATCAGAATCACAGAAGACTTCTCAATGCAAACCCTCAAGGCAAGAAGAGCTTGGAGTGATGTATTTCAAGCCCTAAAGGAAAATAACCTCCAACCCAGATTGATGTACCCTGCAAAACTATCTTTCAAAATTGATGGAGAAATAAGATACTTTCCTGGTAAAGAGCACCTCAGGAACTTCATGAATATCAAACCAGCACTCCAAAAAGTTTTAGACAATGCCCTAGGAAAAGACAATGAGGATCACAACCCCAGGAAACCCAGCAGAATGAATCCATTGGGCGTGACAGATTAAACGCAAAGGGGGAGAATCCAACAAAAAGAAAAAGTCATGACAAGGCTTTTAAAACTTTGAACTTCATCTCCCTAATGAGGGTATAATTCAATCTTATTATTGTACTGATTAGTATTTTTCTGATTCTAGAGTTGCACACCATTCCTTGTGCTATACTGCCTATTTATCATCTTATGTCTACTTTTTAATTGGGTTGTCTATTAATGAGCTGTAAGAGTTCTTTATATATTCTGGTCATAGGTTATATGCATTGTAAATATGGTCTGTTTAAGGACTACTTTTCATTTTAATGATATCATTTAAAGTTCTAAATTTTGATGGAATCTCATCACTTTTTTTCTTTTATACATCATGGTTTTTGTATCCTAGGTAGTTCTTGCCTACCCTGAATTCATAAATATTTTCCCTTATAATCACTTCTTAAAGTTTCATACTTCTGGCTTTCATATTTAGGTTCATAGATCCCTTCAAGTTATTTTTATGTATGAAAATAAAGGGTTGAGGTTAATTTTTTATATATGGATACCAGGTGTTCTAGTGCCGTTTGCTGAAGACACTATCTTTTCCTCGGCTCTTGAATTGAGTTTATAGTCTATAAAATGCTAATGTTAAATAATCTTTCAAAACTCAGTGGGCCATATATGTGTGGTTCTATTTCTAGATTCTCTGTTTTATTCCAATGATCTATATGTCTTTCCTTACAACAACACTGCCTTGATTACTGTAGCTTTAGAGGAAGTCTTAAAATTAGGTACTAAATGTCTTCCAACACTGTTTTTATTTTTGCTTTTTTTAAAACTTTTCTAGGTCCTTTGTACTCCTACATAACTGTTAAATTTCAATATCCAATTCTTCATTTATAGCGAGTATATACAGACCTGAATTTTTATATATACCTTGTGTTTTCTAATCCTGCTAAATTCAAGTACAATTTCTAGGGGCTCCTAGAGATTTCTTAGTATTTTCTCTGCAGCTGATCATTTCATCTACATATAAAGATTTTGCTTCTGCCATGCCAATCCTATCCTAGTTGTGTCATTTTATTGCCAGATTGTTTTGGTGGGGCCTAGGTTTCAAAGTTTAATGGACAGATAAAGAGTAAGCATATCTGCCCTTGTTCCCCACCTTAAGGAGAAAGCATTGTATCTTCTCCATTCATATAAGGCATTTTTGCTGGAAGTATGGAGTACACGTCTTTAATCTGTTGAGAACTTTCTGTTCTAGTCTCCTGATAGCTTTTACCATGAACAGCTGTAGAATTTATACTCCAATACTTTTTCTCCAGCTAGTGACAGGATCATATGGCTTTTTCTTTTCTTCTGTTAAAATGATGACTTTTGGGGGTGGATCTTCCAATGCTGAACCAACACTGCCATCCCTATAACAAAACCACTTTCTACATCCTGCCAGATCTGACTTCTAATAGTTTGTTTTGTTAAACAAATTTCTGTCTGTGTTCATACTTTTTTCTTCTATTATCTTTATCCAGTTTTAGGATTAGCACAAGTTGAGTTCCTAAGATGAGAAGAGAAGTGTTCCTTCTTTTTTTTGGTTTAATTGTTTAATATAATTTATCAGTTAAAATGTTTATGAGCCTGCTGTTGTCATACAGGTAGTTTTTCAAGCTAGGAATATACTTTCTTTAATATGTGCTATTCAAATTTTATATTTCCTCCAGAGTTAGTTTCATTAATTTGTCTTCCAAGGTACTTCTTAGAAGTTGTCAAATTTATTTCAAAACAGATTTTTGAAATATGCTTTTTATATCCTTTTAAATTCTGTAAAATCTGTGGTAATGTCTCCTAGATCTTGATATGGTAATTTTAAAAAATGTATAATTGATATTGTGTAACAGGAAGAAAAGTTCTAAAGGTGCAGGGGAAGTGGGAGGGGTAGGGGAAAGAAATAAAAGGAAAAGAAAAAATATGAGAAAAGGAAAAAAATGGAAACAAAGTCTTTGCAAATAGGGAAGGGTGGAGGGGGTGAAGGGAGGCCGGGAGAAGGGGAAAAATAAAAGAACCAAGATACTCATGGAATGGTACAAGATCCCAGTGATGTTCGTAACTGTATTTTATACCTAAAATGTACCAATAAAGTTAATGGGAAAAAAAAATAATATTTTGGTGGTATCTTCAAGTTTTTTAAAATAAATGTTTTCTATTTCTATTTTGTAAAGATTGTTGCTCTTTCTTTTCTGCAGTAGCCTTCTGGAGTTAAGTAACTCATGCCATCATTTTTTGGGTCAATAATTTCAATTCCACATGACAAATGATTTTACTATTATAAATACAAATTACATTTTCTATCATTGAGCTGCATTTCTCTTGGAATTTAGTCTCTACAACTGGGAAACATGTTTGAAAAAGTGAATAACTACCCATAAAAAGGCATCTGTCATTTTCTATTAGTATAACAGAGGCCTTATTTGAAAATCTACAATGGATATTACAACCAGAGATTCTTGCATAGTAGTTTCATCCATCCATTTATTCATTCAGCACATATTAATTGAGCATTCCCATCTGCCAACAGAAAAAGGAAAAGAAAAAGCAAAAATACTGAGTCCCTCATAAAGGTTGAACTCTAAAATATCTACAGGAAAGGGAAATGACTCCTGCTGAGTTGTTAAGCTCTGCTGCATAAGGAGGCCACCCCTTTTATGAATGTTGAGTACAGTCATTTTAGATTATTATTCTCTGGATATATTCCAAAATTATAGGAACTAAAGCTATTTCTGCAAGTAAAATAACAACCCCAAACTTTCTAAGTAAAAGAACAACCCCAAACTTTCTAAGGCCAGCATATTTTCTTATTTTAAGTAAATAATATTTATTAATACATTTTCAAATTTGAAAGTTTTCGAAATTCACTTTTTAAAAATTTCCCTTATCCTCATTGGTTTAGTAGGATTTGCAATAAACCTCCAGGTCATGTGAACAGCCCTAATCAGCCCACGCTTAATAATGACTTGCTTCATGTGGGAAATGCCTAAAAGACAACTGTACTCATCCTAGCTCTCATTAGTGTTTGGAGCCAAGGCACACCTACTCTTTTGCATTCCATGCCTCTTCCCAGATGCAGCTTGGAGACAGCATGCCAAGCATAAAAGCTTTATCCATATCCCCTGTAGAGAGGAGTTCTCTCTCCCTTATTGACCTTGGAATATTCCTTGTAGTTTAAAGACTGCCTCTTTTTCACCATCTTGGAGGACCATTAGAGATAGTGGCAGGATAATTTTTCTCAAAAGTTTGTGAGAAGTAGAACTTCATTTTGGTCAAATTATTACTATGGAGTGCATGCTTTCAGAGAAGGATTCAGAAGGCATCATGCACTAATTATGACATCTCCTTTACTCATCAAAATTCTGCACCCCACCCACCCTCTATGTACCGAGAGACGTCAGTCAGGTTGCTAATGACAGAGAAGCCTGAGAAACACTCATGCACTGATATGGTATGGGTGGGAAAAGCTGTTGAATCCTCTTGAAGTTGAAACAAGAATTTTCCTTCTAACTAGAAAAATGAGAGGAGGAACTAGTGATGATTACCTGTAAAGATGTGAGGAACAATTCGTCTATAAAGAGCCAGTGTTTGACCATGATATGAATCTTAAATGTGTTCCCTGATGTTCCCATGTGTAATGGTACCCCTGGACGTGAAAGCCTGTCCTGCACCCTAAGGGCTATACGTCAGTAGACTTGATGAAAGAAAATATAAGTCTGAGAGGTACTTTAAAGTCCCCCCTCATGAGAGCCTAGGGAATTAGGAACTATTTATCTCCTACACTTGTTTTAAAAACAAATACCAACTCTTACTCCATTTTTTGGAAAAGATATAGCTTGTGATAGAGAAGAATAATATAAAGTTCCCATAGAACTGCAATACATGATTGTAGTTATTGATTTTATCTTAATGAATAAAACAGAAGACTTGAGTTCAAATTAGTATAAATCAAGAATTGAAAAAGTTAAATTTTATGAGGAAAGAGATAGTAACATGAAGTATCTCCCCAGAAAACCTTTCCTAATTACAAAGATAAAGAGAATAATGTCACAGTGGAAAAGTGGGAGAGATATTATTTTTATCAAGTGATCAAAGTAAACAGCAGCAATAAAGGTCCACACAGAAATCCTGTCACTGATGCTCGCTTTGGCAGCATTTCTACTAACATTGGAAAGATAGAGAGATTAGCATGGCCCTGCACAAAGATGACACACAACTTTGTGAAGTGTTCCGTGTTTTTATTATTTTTCAAGAAAAAAAGAAATAGTATTGCTGAATAAGACACAAGGAAAAGAAAAAAGTATCATTTTCATGGCATTCCTAGTAAAAAATGTATATCTTGAACCTAATCACTCATTTAAAAAAACAGACATTCTCAAATTGAGGGACATTCGATAAAATAGCTGCCAACTTCAAAGGTGTCAATATCCAAAAAAAGATGGAAGAACTGCTTTGGATTGAGTGATAGTAAAGAGACATGACAACCATAGGTAACATGTATTACCAAATAGCATCTTACTCCATAAGGATAGCATTGAAACATTCTGGCAATAACCAAACAAAGCATAAGGACCTGAAAGTAGGAATGTATCAGTGTTAATTTCCCTATTTTGAGGATTCTGTTGTGATTACTTGAATATAGGAAAATATTCTTGTATTTAAGAAGTACAAGCTAAAATATTCAAGATCAGTTGATGCCATCACATTAAATGACTTAAAACTTTTTTCCTCCACTTGAACCTTTCCTGTAAATTTATACTTGCTTCAGAAGAAAAGGATATATAGAAATTGGATTACACTAGTTTTTTTTTAATTCTTTTATTGGTACATTGTAGGTATACAACACAACTACATTTCTCATTGGGAACTGTACCTTTACATATGCATCTTGGTTCTTATTTTTTCCCCATTCCTAGCCCTCCCTTCACCCCCTCCACCCTTCCCTATTTACAAAGACTTTATTTCCATTTTTTCCATTTCTCAGCATTTTTCCTTTCCCTTCTTTCCTTTCCCCTGCCCCTCCCACTACCCCTACCCCTTTGGACCTTTTCTTCCTATTTTACATTTTCAATTACTCATTCTAATCATTGGTACATTTTAGGTATACAATATAATGACATTCATCATTGGAAATTTGCACCTTTACATAGTCTCTCTTGGTTCTTATTTTTCACCCTTGCCCAGCCCTCCCTTCAACCCCTCCATTCCTCCCTATTTACAAAGATTTTGTTCCTATTTTTCCATTTTCTCATATTAATCCCATGCCCTTCTATCCTTTCCCCTAGCCCTCCCACTTCCTTCCCCTTTTGCCCCTTTTCTTCCTATTTCACATGACCTATTATACATTTAGTCCTTATTTACACTTTCAGGTTCTCACACCAGAGAAACTATTCAGTATTTATACATGTTGAATTACACTAGTTTTAACTATTGATTTATACTCTACTTTTACTTGAAAAAGCAAAAATAATTCAATTAGTAGTTCTACTTTGAACTTAATGATTTTCCCATTGAAATTATTTGGATTAGAAAGCAATACAAAGGTCTCATAAAAATATTTAATGTGAGTGTCCCTTCATTTATGTTTTCAATGGGTAAAAATAAGAATTTGTTTTGTAACTCTGAGATTTCATTACTTATTTTCTTTCAGAATTTTGTTTGTGAAGCAAAATCCAGGCCAAATTGAATAGATCTGTTCTGGAAATATTATCATTATCAGTTTTAAGTATGTGTTTCCTTTCCCTGTACATATTGAAATTTTCTAATCTGACAAACTGGGGCACATGAAATGCAGTTTCATGCTATATTGAACTGAATTCTGTATAGCTATTGAGAACTGTTTAGAGAGCTTCAGTAGAGTGGTCCATTTTAGTGACCCTTAAATTTGCTGAATATTTTTGTTATCCTGAAAATATGAATTTGTGTATTTGCCTGTTTTAGAGAGCACTCATGTAAACTAAAAGAAAAGATAAATGCTAATGAACACAATAACAATAATTACAGGTGATACTCAGTTTATTCAGTACTCGTCTCTGTAGCTAAGATGGTTGTTAAGGGATCTGATTTGATTAAGCTTACATTCTGTTATAGAAAAAAATACAAAAATAAAAACAGTCAGACTAAAAGCCCAACTAAGCAAAGGAGATAGTTGTAGAGTGTCATAAATATTGTGAAAAGAATAAACACAATAATGTGAGACGGTAACTTAGCAGAGGTGAAGAGGGGTTTTCCAAACCCCCGAGACATGAAGAAAACAAATCATCTGAGATATGAAGAAAACAAACAAAAATAAAGAAAGAAATTTTTTAAAAGGAGCCAGATGTTAAAGAAGAGAGCATATATGTTTTATGTAGGGACATGGGAGGTGCAAAAGCACTGAGACAAAATAAACTAACAAACAAGCTAGTGTGTCTAAAAAAGATAAGGACACGTGCCAAGCACAACGCCAATGCTTCCCCCCTTCTTTTTCTATGTCATTTATGCCTCACAGTAATCTTGTGAGGTTGGTCTTAATATGATCTGAGGAATGGAGTGGTATAAAGACCTGACCTAAGATTATTCAGCAGATAAGATAGAGGGATGGGGACAGGGTTTCCAGGCAGGAAGTCTGAATTCAGAGCCCATGTTTCCGACGTATTATACTGTGATAGTTCCTAAAGAAAGTACCGTAAAATATGACTTACTGTTATTAAAATGGCAAAGTTGCAGGCATTTTATAGTCTGGAACACTCATCTACATCTCTGTTTCATTCCATAAACAATGTTGTGCCAACTTTGAGTGCCAGACTTTACCAAGAATATAGACAAATCGGGAGTATTGGAAGAAAACTCCCTTATGGGTAGGGTCTTCACAGACAAGGAGCAGTTGTAACTCTATCATAAAAAGATAATGCTCAGGAAATGAATATACATTGTAATTTAGTTATAATATATAAGTATATTATATGTGGACATCATGTGAAAAAAATGATGAGAGAAATGTAAAAGCTACAAGCAATTTACTTTGATAAAGGAAATAATTTGGCAACATTATTGAGGGAGATAAAGAGACCCTAACCTGAAAATCAACAGAGCAGAAAAAGCTGTTTTTTTAAGAGTATTGTACAGAGGAGTCAAGCAATGATGGCTAATCGAACTAGGGTGCATTTTCCCAACACTGAAAGGCTATGGTCAGAAGCTAGCAAAATTGGAATTAAATGTACATGATTTGGAAGAGAATAAAATATATCCCCATTGCCAAACAGCTGAAGAAGCAAATGAAGATCCCAGAAAAATTCTAAATAAAAGTTGCAATTAAATATCCAAAATCCCGTTATCTTCTCTAGTGACCCTATTGTCTTCTCTGTGAACTGCCTCAAGCTGGAAACCAGGAGGTGTCTTCCTCCGCCTTAGTGAACATGAGCTCAACTTTCTCTCTTTTTTTTTAACTAACTGTATTGGTACATTTTAGGTATACATTATGATCACATTCATCATTGAGAATTTGTATCTTTACAAGATATATCTTAGTTCTTATTTTTTTCCATTCCTCTTCCCTCCCTTCCACCCCTCTACCCCTCCCTATTTACAAAAGCTTTGTTTCCCTTTTTTCCTTCTTTTCTCATATTTTTTTCCTAAATGTGGACCAAAATGTGTAATAGATAATGTGAAATAGGAAGCACAGGTTCAAAGGGGAAGGGGAAGTGGGGGCAGGTGGAGGAAAGGAAACATGACCTCAAATTTCTACATACACCTTCTTTACAAAACCAATCCTGACTCCCTAAAGGACTCACTGAAGGAATATTTGTAATTGTATTTTAAGAGTAGGAACTAATTTTTTTTTAAATAGTAACTTAGGGCCGGGGATTTAGCTCAGTGGTTCTGGCACCTGCCTTGCAAGCGCAAGGTCCCAAGTTCGATCTTCGGTACCAAAAAAAACAGTGAATAAAAAATAGTAACTTAGACTTGTAGGTCTGGGAAATAGGATCAGAAGGTCAAATAAAGTTGAATTTAAAAATATAATGTATTTGTAGCCAGAATTCATTTTCCACCTACCCATCAAAGCCATGGATGTGTACTCCTTGACCATAGTATCAGAAGAACAGTTTGTAGAATATATCTTGATTTAGAAGATGATGGGTTCCAAAAGATTCAGTACAAGGCATGAGAAGTTATGATTGGATTGGATTTTAGATTTGGAAAATTTCTTCCATTTTGTATTTGGGAGTTCTAACCAATGAAGTCACAGAAAATTAGTTGAAAACAAGTGTCTTACTAAGCCAGTTTATCAGTTTTTATAGAGATATAATGGGCAGTCATCTTCTTTGGAAACTTAAAATTTTAGTTAGATTTCTTTGACGAAGAGTAGCAGAGTCTTAGCATTGTAATAGTTACAACTCTGTTACTACTTAGCGTCACAACCTATCACTGAAGAAAAATGCCCTTTGTTCGCAACACTTTTTGGTAATTACTAGCATAACTTTTTAAAGTTTATTTCAGATAATAAAATAGTGATTTATTTAAAGAATTTTTCTAATATGACTCTGTGTTCAGTACCATTTTAGCAGTGTGGTGTTTATTACTTGGTAGCACCATATACAAAAACATAGTTCTTGGTATTAGCTAAACAAATGCAAACAGAAATTTGCTGCTCTGCAAGAGCATTGTTTATTTCTATCTTGTTCACTTTGGGAGTTTGTCAGTATTGATTAATTAGGATGTGTTATGCAGCTGTCAGCTGAGCCTCCTAGCCTTTCAAAGGTCTAGGTTACTTTGGCTCAAAGCCACTCTAATTCCCCATCTTCTCAAACCCTACTGCCTGTAGACTCCTTACGATACACTCAAACCCATGCAAAGGTGTCTCTTTTACAGTTCTTTCCCAAAGATTCCTAACATTTTAGTTGTAAGTCTTTCTCTCCTCTACCCTTTGTATGTGTACCCCTAAGATTAGGAACAAAGATAGTTTGATAGTCTGCTTAGAAAAAAGAATTTTATTACCAGTTTATTTTATCTGTAAATGACCATGTACCAGAATTATTTATATCAAAACACTTCCACTTAAACATCATCATTTAGAAATAAGCTAGAAAAAATGAAAAAGCCAGTGTTCAGGTGTCTGCTTGTTTATAGGAGTTTTCTGTCTGAAACTAATTAAAAATAAGTAGACATTCAGGAAATAAATAGGAACAGACATAGCAGTACACAAGCTGTTTAGTATTACATTAAAAACTGTAATTCAAGAAGTCAACCTTAAGTTTTAAAAGCTAGGGTATAAGTTTACTATCTTTAAGTAAAAGTTTGTTTTATCATTTAAATACATTTTATTTTCCCACCTTTGGTCTTTAATTTGGGTAATATTTTTCATCATATAGTTATTTTTTATTTCCTGGTTTCTTTTAACTGT